>NW_027118784.1:0-1200000 GCF_036417845.1 Apteryx mantelli | reverse complement strand
GTTCAGGATGGAATCTCACCAAGAATGATTAGTTACACCCCAGACCCTCCCGTACGTGCATTTAGGTCAGGTTTTATGCATTTCATTGGAACCCATCTTATCTGCTCCTCCCGTTTTACCGCAGCATACCCTCTTCCCTGTGATATCCACAAGAGAAGCAACGCTGTGGTCCCTTTCTCATCTGGTCCACCGCCGTGACAAGAGCCTGCGCTGCTGCTGTTCCCTGATTCTGTTTTTGCAGTACCATGCGGATGACAACCGAAAGTGGTGTTCCTTTAGGGATCGTTTTCAGGATGTCCTGCGTCATGGCGTCACTCTGCTGCCAGAGGCACTCCATCATGACCGGACCCTGGGCCTCAGGGGGCAAGTCTGACTCTGCAATGGCCCGCTGGAGCCTGTCACAGAATTCAGTGAAGCTCTCTGCGTGTGTCTGTTTTATCTTTGTCCAGGGTGGCTCTACCTTTACTAGCTTCCCGAGTTCTTCATACACGGCCCGCGAAGCCTCTGTTGTGGCCATGACCTCCCGGCCTCTGAGCGCTGTCGCTCGCTGGTTCGGGGATGCGAGGTTTGCACCTCGCCCCACCAAGCAATCCAGTGTGGTACCTGCTAGGTGGTGGTTCGGGTTCCCGGCGGCAGCTGCAGCTAGGGTGGCACAACGGCCTTGCCATGCCTCCTTCCACAGCATCCAATGCGTGGGTGACAGTATCGCCCTCGCCAGCTGCCGTAGGTCGTAAGGCGTACACGCCTGGGCATGCTCACTATCCAACAACATCTGGGTTTGCTGATGTTTCAGCCCGTTCTCTTTCACCGAGGTCATCAGACTCTGTACTATCTCGGGCTTGAGCGCCACCCACTGGACCCCTTCCCCCGGCACTGCCCTTACGGGGCAGACTTGCGGCACTTGCTCGAACCGTAAGCCCTGAGGGGCACATGAATCGGCTATTAGCTGCCAGTCAGTGAGTGGTATGGACTTGGCAGGGGCCGCTCCCCTTTTTGCTCCACTGAGCAGGTCCCTCTGTTTTTCGACCTCCCGCCTTATTTCCTCTAATGCACGCAATAGGGTGTCGACCGGGGATGTTGTTACTTCTTCTCCGCCCTTCGGCCTCCCTTTCGGCTGCGTCTCTCCTATTGCACACCCCCGCAGCCTGCGCGTAACTTCTCGCAAGCCCCCGCCTTCCTCGTCGCTGCTATCTTCTCCGCTCTCCTCCTCAACCGGCAATCTCACCCGAACCTTCCTCCCTCCTTTCAAGGTCGAACTCTGGTCTCTCTGCTCTGATGGGCCGTTACCCTTCCTCCCTCGCTGCACCGCCTGACTCTCCCCGCCTACAGCACCCTCCTCTGCCGGGGCCCACGGCAGCAGGGTCCTATCTTCCTCACTAAGCGTCTTCCTCAAAACTGCGCCAGGCACGCAATCCTCGGGTTCGGTCCCGTCGACCCCCCATCCCTCTCTGTCTTGTGCGAGATCTTGCCAGGGATACACCGGAGGCGGCTCCTGGGATTCCACCGGTAGGATCACTGGAACCTCCCCGCCCCCACTCTCCCGTTCTTTCGCCGGGGCCTCCCTCGCGCTCCGCAGGAGCATTCTTATCAGCCCCCACACCTTTAAATCCCTCGCGGATCCCCCGTTCATCGGGGACTCCGCCAGCGCTGCTGTGCATTGCAGCCACAGTTCCTCCCGCAGGATCTCCATAGGAGAAGTAATCGCTCCCTCCTTTACGAGCCTCTCTACACACGCTCGTATCACGCCCGCCTTCAGCAGCGCCCGCCATTCCTTGGCGCAGGCCATTACTACCTTACATATGGCCTCCATGGTTCCGGATCCGGATCCCTTCCTCACGCTCCCGGCGCCTGCGCCGGCCGAGCCGCCTCCTCGGTATCACGTCGGGGTCACCACTTGTTACCGTTCTCGCTCGTACCGAGGAGGCACGGGGCCTTCCCCCAGACCCCGGACCATCACCACACAGACACCAATATGAGGAGTGGCAAAATGGCGTTTAATGAAGCGCATCCTGCTCTTTTATAATGCTGTAAAGCCCCGCCTTCTTTTCCGGCAGCAGTGCTCTGCCCGTTACGACCTTCCCATGTTCCGCCCCGCAGTGCCTCCCTGCTCATCCTTTTTCCTCCACAGGTAAGTAAGACAAGAAAAGGTCCCTCCCAGCGGGTAGTCAAGGACAAGTCTTTCCAGGTTTTAATTAAAACCTTGTCTCCAGGGTTAACTCGGTGAATGGCTACATCTAGTGGAGGTCTCTGTTTGGCAGAGCTGAGGTGGGGCCCCAGCTCCAAGCACCAGACTAAAGCAGAGGAAGACAGCGAGCCGCCTCGGCGCGCGGAGCAGCACAGGCGGTGCTGGGCTGGGGGAGGCACCGTCACCCCACTACCTGCCTGCTGAGGGGGCCTGGGGCTGCTGCCACCGCTGGCCAGGGCAGCAGCATCTCCAGCGGGGAGAAGGGGGAAGCCTGCACCGCACTTCTCACAGCGCCTGCTGGGACCCCAAGCAGGGTGCTCAGCCCAGGAGCAGCCGGGGTCTCATCCTGCCTTCCCGGGGCGGTGTAGGGGCTGATGTGGGAAGGGGGCTCCTTGCCAGGGCGGGGGCTGTCTCATCGCTCTGTGCCTGGAGCCGCACATGGGGCAGACAGGCTCTTCAGCCAACACACGGAGTATGGGGTGGGGGTATTATGGGGAGACATACAAGGCTCCAGTAACCTTTGATTTATTAGCCTCTGGATTACTGGTCGGAGTCCTTGCCTCCCTTCCTGTGACATTGGATATTGCTTGTCTCTAACAGGGATTTCTGGATTTCGTATACTCACTTCAAAGGGAGCAATATCTAGCCTTCCTACTGATTCTGGGGTATACCAAACTTCAGGGTTGATTTTGGCCTCATCTTCAATAGTAAGGGTGCATAATTTTATAACTAATTCTTGATTCTCTACTTCTAAATTGACTCCTAATTCAACCATCATATCTCCGCTCAGTAAATTATATTCAGCTTCGGGAACTAATAAAAAGGATCCAACACCTAATCGAGAGTCTGATTCTATTTCCACATTTTTAATTACTGGGACCTTAAAGGGTTCTCCCTTAGCTCCTATCACTTGTAATTTCTCTGGGGATGGTTTACACCCCCAGGGTACCGTTTGGACAGTAGATCTTTCTGCCCCAGAATCCACAAGGAATTCTACTTCTTGTCGCTGGGGACCTAATTTCAATTTTATCAAGGGCTCGATTCCTTTATGAGTCCCCAGCAGACAGAGCCCCTGACCCCCCCTACTCTTCTTGGAACATTTGCTCATCCTGCATTCGTTTCCTGCAATTTCTCTTCAGATGCCCTTTTTTCTGGCAATAAAAACACTCAACCTGCCTCAAGTCCCTCGTCACAACTTCCCTGGGTTGTCCTTCTTGGTGAGGTGGCTTCCTTTTAGGTCTGTTATACGACCTAGGGGGTTGCGCCTGGGTCCCTCTCTGTCCTTCTCGGACTGCTGCCACCAGAATCTTTGCCTGCCGCCGATGGGTTTCCTCCTCCCTTCGCACATACACTTTCTGAGCTTCCCTCAGCAATTCGTCCAGTCCTCTATCTTGCCAATCATCTAACTTCTCTAACTTCCTTCTGATATCTGGAAAGGCCTTTGCTACAAACTGTTTTCAATAGAGCTTGTCCCACAGGGGTACTGGGGTCTACCCCGGAATAAAGTTGCAGATTTTTTCCTAAGTCTCTCGAGCCATTCTGTTGGTGTTTCGTCCTTCTTCTGTTGTTCCATGAAGGCCTTATTAATATTTTGCCCCCTGGGAACAGATTCCCTGATTCCCTGAACCATTATGGTCCTTAGATCAGACATATGCGTCCGATGCTTGGCATTCTGAGCCGGAGTTGAGGGAATATAGGGGGGGGAGGAAAAACGGGAAGTTCCTCCAGCATTTTATTTTTCTTCCTCGGACCTTTCTCTTTCAGGGTAAATATCATGGTCCGAGTATCTGGTCTTATCCATAAACTAGCATACTCACTTCCTTCTAAACTAAAGGGCTCTTTTGATTTCACATATATATTTAGAGCCTGACATATCCAATTTTCAAAAGACCCGTATACTGGCCAATAAAGGTGGTCTCTTCTAATCTGCTTCCCACCCCATACTTGCATACAGTAATATACCATTTTTTTAATTATTATTATTTTTATTTTTTTTTTCGGCTTTTGCCTTTTCTGGAGGGCCAATCGTTCCAATACTTAATCATTAATCCTAAAGGGCTATCGGGCGGTATATCCGGTAACCGTACCGTAAAGCCCTCTATGGGATCAGAAGACTTGCTCTTTTTCTGTCCCATCTTCCGGAGCACCCACCTCAGTCACTTTCTTTTACAACTCTCTTTCTCTCCGCAGGGGACCGCACTCACACCACCCGAGTCTCTACTGCTAGGACGGTTGTCCCTTCGCAGAGGGCCGCCCAGTCGGCCGTCGGGTGCCCCTTTTCGGTCCCCCGCTACATAAGGATCCCCTCTCCTGGAGGATCCGCACCAAGGACCCCCTCTCCTGGAGGGTCCGCGCTCACTCCGTTCCCTGGGGACGTCTCACGTGTTCCGGGTATCCCACCCCAACCGAACGGAACCGCATACATATACTCACTCAGTCCTGAGTCTTCGTTCGGCTCTTCGTGCACAAAGTTTACGGGGTACTGCAGTTCTTTTGCTTACTTGTCCTGATTTAGGGTTCGGAAATACAGGTCATGGTAGGGGAACTACCCACTCAGGGGCCATCTGAAAACGGGATGGGGAGCCTCCCCTGAGTCAGAGTCCCGAAACCAGGGAAGCCTGTATCCGAGTCACGGCACCAAAATTGTTATAGGTAAACGTGACAAATTGACAACCACTCGGGCCGGGTTGCATAAATTCCAATTTATAAAATAATTGAGCAAGTCACAAGTAAGCAAAACAGCGCTGGGCAGCCGGGGAAGTCTCCTGCTCCACCAACGGCGCGCACAACCCCCCTCACAGTCTCCTTATATGCGATTCCAGTCCCGGGTATACGGGGCACCTCCTGTAACTTCTGCGGTTGCGCCGGCTGTTGCTAGGGGGTCTTCTTCAGCCCTCTGGTGGTCGTGGAGATGAAGGCTGGAGTCTTCCTCTGCACTGTGCGCCATATTAGGCTATCTAAACTAACATTGCCGCTTCGCTAGCTCAACTCAATTTTCTCAGGCGGAGTACATGCCCCCCACCACAGGCTGTAGGATGTTCCCACAGATGTTCCCAAGGCTGTTTCTCGCTGATGTAACAAATTAGTACATACCACAATACAAGATGTTCCCAAGGCTGTTTCTCACTTTGATGCAACAAATTAGCACATATCACAAGGACTTCCCTCGGCACTGCCGGCAGGCGCTGGGGGATGACTTTCCTGGCCGCCCCCAGCCCCAGCCCTGTGAACCCTGAGCTTTACGTACTTGTTCTCGACGGTACATTTTGTCAGCCTCTTTCTTGAGCGTGGTCAGGTACTGCCTGTACTCGTTGAACTCCCGCAGGGTGCAAACGACCTATGGCGAGATGAGGGGGAGAAAGCAGCCACCACTTGTCACGCTCACTCCGCAGCCTGCCTTGCCCCAAAGAGCGCTAAGGCAGCGGGAGCTGCTCCCCTGCACAGCCTGCCCTGCCCTCTTTCAGGGCAGGATTTTGCATTTGGCTTCACTGAACTTCATAAGGTTCCCATCAGCCCATTTCTCCAGCCTGTCAGGTCCCTCTAAATAACAGCCCTGACCTCCGGTGTGTCAAGTATTTCCCCCAATTTGGAGGGAAGATACCCTAAAGGCTGAGCTGTCAAGGAGACCAGTTTTATCCTGCAATAGCTACAAGCACCCTGGTATGCTTCTATGCAATTTAAAATTAGTAAGATTTTTTTCTAATTGAAGGGTAGTGGGAGTCTACATTTCCTGATCCAAACTTTGCACAGACTAATATTTCTGATGCCTGACCTGCTCATGTATCTAAATATCTTTTTCCTCATTCATATTAGAGCTGTTAGAATTAATACATTATTCAGTGGTTTAGTCCTTCCGTCCATGATCCAAACCCATTTTCTTCAAATGTATTCATTGCTTCCTAGTGTTTGTTGACTTGTTATGTGAAGGACATTCAGCCTATATAGAGTATTTGGGAACATTTTGCTTTGTTTGCAAAACATTATCCATGGTGGGGAGGTCATTTGAGTCTCAGAGTATTGTTCCCATTACCCAAATCTTTTGAAGTGAAGGATTAGTGAATTACAAATGCAGAGACTTAATACCAAGTAATAGCTGTGGAATACTGAATAATAAGTAGTCAGTTTTACTTCTAGTTGTCACACAGGCACCCACATTTACTTTTGTTCTGGGGTGAGGAAGAGCTTCTTTTCCAAAGGATGATGCCGGTGAATTTACCTTAAGCCTATGGCTAAGGGCTAAGAAGAGGAATCAGTGGGACTGTACACACACACACACACACACACACACAAAGAAAAACATTTCAAACGGGAACATGCCTTCATGAACACATTTGTCATACAGGTGGCATTTGCATTGTATCTAGTTGAAAAAGCTTGTATGATGTTTATAGGTATTCTAAGGATATCTAAGGAATACCTTAGAGAAAGAGCATGCAGAATTTTAGCTGCTTTACTCAGGTCAGCACTGAGATATACTGTCCTTAATGCCATCCTGATATAGGACCATGCCACTGCCAGGTGAGGTTCAGCCCCAGGGAGCTCCTGAGCTTGGCCGGAACCCTATGTGACCACGTGCTTGAGCGTAAGGAGCATTGACAGGGCTGGTCTCAGGGCCTTGCTGGGTCTCCAGGGAGCTCCAGATCTGCCTTCTGGGTACCCACAGGGTAACAAGGTGGCCTGTCTTCCCTCTGGCTCAGTAGCTCTGCTTTCTCAAAGACCAGCTGGATCCATTCCCATTGCTGGCATCAAGGAGGGCATGTGGCTTGGAGGTCTCCTCACCTGCGGCCCTGTCCACCTTGCTAAAGAAATCCCAGTCAATATTCCTCATTAGAGAGCTAGAGAAATGGGAGTAATTTGGCCATGACTAGTTGCTGGAGGTCTGATCTTCTTCCTCCTTCTGGCTGCATAAGGGTCTTAAGGTGAAGGATTTATAACTTGTTGGAGGGATAGGGTTGTATTTCATGAGAGGGAACATTGACGAGCTGAGCCTTTTTCTCTTTGTTCCACTCTAGAAATCCCTGTTGATTCATTACAGTTTGTCCTTCTCACTGCTGTAATGAAATATAAATGTTTATGTTAATATATAAAAATAGCAACATCATTGATTTTCTTTTGTGCAGTAGATTTGATTACTATCAAGGTCCCAAACCCTTCCTGAGGTTTTTTTCTATTGCATTGTGGCACCTTTTCAAACTCGCAGCTTTTTCCTGATTGTCTTTTCTGCTGAGAGAAGCATGTGGAAGAATTTGAAAAGGATGCAGGTGAGGTCTCAGAGGGGCCATTTCAATACATTAAAATGTTGAGACACTGTGATTTTACAAAGACAGTACTTTGCAAATTACATATTTGCAAAAACTTTAGATGAAATTGTAAATATAATACTGCAAGCAGAGTTCTTTCACATTTATTATTACTTCCTCTAGATTTGTATCTCATATTAGATCCCTGGGGTTTTGGTGGTTTGCAGGTATTTTGACACTATTTGTATTCCTATTTTAGTGTATGGTACTCTCAATATGATTATAGGAATGAATGAGCAGGCTTGGTTAAAATGTATAGATGTGGCGAGTATGTTCAAAATCAAAGCCAGCTTCTTTAATTTTTAAAGAACATATTTGTCTCTTTGTGTTAAATTTGCACTAGTCATGAACCTGAACAAGAAACTCCAGACTGAAAACCCTTGTGAGAGAAGTGAAGCAATTGATATCTACAGCTAAATCTTACAACTAAGTCTAACTCCCTTTTTTTATGCCCTTTTCTGGACTGTAGAGTGGGACAAAAGCAGGGGCCGAGACTGTACTACTGCAATAGTTCAAAACCTCAAGATGCAAAAATCACTAGAAATCTTAATAGTGTTCATGCTATTCCAGCCTAAGACACCAAGATCACCCCCAGAGGCTATGGGATAATCTCTTGCTGATTACACAGACGGTCTGTCCCGGGTCCTATGCTGGTCCTAGAGCAGCCACCTCCTTGTTAAGCTGCTTAGAGTTATTGATTTATTTAGACAGCGTGTTAATTATTATAGAATCATGAAAAGGCTTGATTTCTTTTTCTTAATGAACATTGTTCCTCAGTTAGTCTTGGCTTTGTTGTGAATGCGGGAAAGAGTCTAACTACCAAGGTTTCAGTGTGTTTACGTTCAGCACAACTTCATCATTTCCTTGTTTGCTAAAGAAAGGGATACAGATAAAATTGGAGCAGGCTTTTCCCTAGAGGTGATTACTTAGTCGTTTAAACATCAAGTTTGCAATAGTGCCTGGAACTACAAGTCTGCATAAGGCTTGCTTTCAAACTGTTTAAGGAATGTGAATTAAATTCTATTTTTTAGTGAAAGGGTTCTCTAGAAATATCCTGGATGAGTCCTCCAGATCCAGGAATATGAGGATAGCAAATATGTATTGACATGGGACTGAAGGCCAGAGGTCTGTCTTGGATCTTCTACATCCTTTGTGTGGCCCTACATGAGGAATTTCAGGTTTCTGTGACTGAGTTTCTCCTCCCATCCTTTGCTTTTCCGACAGTCGAGCACTGAAAATGCCACCCTAACTTTAATCCCCTGGGAAAAACACATTTCAGCAAGCAAGCAGAAGTCTCAAAGCATTTCCAGTCAAAGGAAACATGAAATTTTTAACCAATAAAAGTGTATGTTTTTTGCTTTTGTCCTTTTTTTCTGGGAAAAGGCTAAGCTTGGGACATTTCCTGGCTCAAAATTTGAAAAGTAGAATTTCAAAATTGTCTAAAATTTTACGATAACATTTTCAAATGCTTATTGATGATAAAAAAATGCTTTAATGACTAAACGGAAGAACCTGGTTCTAGAAACCCAAACCCAGGTTTTCTTCAGGCAGTGTCTCACTTTGCTTTTTAGATTGTTGACTTGGGACTTTCCTGTATATTTTTTGATCTTTGAAATATCTTTTTCCTGTTCTAACTTAAAGTCCATTCCATGAGTCTAGCCCCTTTTTCTTTGGTATTTCCCTCTACAAACTGAGAGAGAGCTCACCCCATAGCTGAACTCCCAGTTGTGTCGGGGGCATGGGGGGGGGGGGCAAGGGAGGGAGGAAGACTATACCCTTCCTTCTGAGGGAGCCAGGGACCACCTTCTGGCCAGGATTCAGAACCATGAACCATCTCTTGGGGTTACAGGCCAAAGCCGTTCAACCCTGCCATAATAAATGAAGAAATAAAGCTGAGTCCAAGGACCCCACCAGCCCTGGGACTAGTGCACTCATTTGGGAGGCGTCAGGCCTAAAATAAAGTCTCCTGAAACATGACTTTGGATCTCCTACTGAGGAGCCCAGTCACAAAACTAATATTTTGAGGTGTTTCCCTTAAGCCCTGTGACCCTAATGTGGCTGCTCTGCTTAGCACAAATGAGTTTTGGAGCAGAAATTGAACTTCTCATGCCATACCTAACTGCCATGACCTGGAAGGCCAATTCCTTGCTTGTTCTTTCTCTCGAATGAATATATTGTTTAAGATTCCTCAACCCACATATATGCACAAACCCAGTTCTTCAGGTAGAAGAGATGCCCGTTCACATCCTTGCTCTAAATCAAGCGGGGAAGGGATATGACCCCGAGTCTTCCCATGTGCCCTGTGAGTGCCTGAGCTACGGAGCAAAAGCAGCATTGTGTTGAAGCTGAAGCATGCTGAAAGTCAGGCAAAAAGCCCCTGAGCTGCAAATCACATAGAGTGAAAGCCTGAGAAGAGCTCCGATCAGCTTGTGGCCATCAGGTCTTCAGCAGTTACACACATGCCTGGAGGCAGAAATGTTAGTACCTCTGGGATGGTGGTATTTCCTAGACATATGCACCCCCAGGATCCACTGGGAAAAATGTAAATCTAATATTTCAGCTTAGGTCCCTAGAATGACAGACAAATACCTGCACCCCTTTACAAATCTAACCCTAAGCATATGTGCATGTCTTCACTGTGTTTTTCTCCTCAGTCTCTTCCACAGTGCATTTGAATCGTAGATGAAAACTCGTTCAGCATTAAACTCTGTTAGCTGGATTAGCCTAAGGCAATGCTCGTAATTACGGTATTGTTAGCGCTGCTTTTTATTTGAAACTATTCTGTTAAAGATGCTTTCACATCCAGAGTCCTGTAATTTTCCTAGTAGTGCACTGGGTGTAAACTCCTTGCTAAGCTGATAGATGTCTTTCTCTATAAAGTCAGTTACTGTAGAAAATCCACTAATACAAAGGGCATAATGCAATTATTTTGAACTGATTTCTTATAAGCTTATGAACAGACATTTGTGCAAGTTCAAGTTTGCTGTGAGAGTTTATAGTAATAACTGTCACATTTTATATCAGCTTTCATCCCAGGGGACTTCAAAGCACTTTACAAATCCTGAACTTGCATGTCTAAGGAGGAAACATGGCCCAGCGCCTACTTGCCTTCTTGCTGATCTGCATCTGATTCCTTCTTTCACCACAGTCTTCCAACACAATCCTTCCTAAGTGTTGAAACTGCTGCTACAAAATGAGCAGAAATGCACGTCCTTTCCCGAGGGCATTAGGAGGATAGACATAATAATGACTGACAGGGTTAAGAAGGTGCAAAGCAATGTGGAAGAAGGACATTTAGACCAAGATCAGCTCTTAGATTCAAGATTCAGCTGCCCTGACTTAGCCGTCTTAAAGTCAGATGCTGTTTTCGGCTGGTCATCGAGGATGCCTCTTGTTGACAGAGACAATCATGCTCCCGGAGGAAGGAATCAATCCTATCCGAGTGCCAAAGATGGGGGAAATGACCCACTGCCTCAGGGTGCCTGCTTTTCTCAATGGGATCTGAGGGCAAAGAGTACGGATTTAGACTTGCAACTTTGGGGTATCTAAAGTTAGAGGACTCCTTCCCAGTGTGTCATGGTAGTCTCGGCAATTGATTCAGAGCCACGGGTACTTTGGCTTGTAATAGTAGAAGGCAAGTGATGATAATAATAGTAACGACAATGATGGTAATGGGTTGTGAATATTTTCAGGAGGACTTAGGCACCTGCCGAAGAGCCATAGAGGAAGGAGGCAAAAGAATGTCAGCCAGGTATGGACCATGGCTCAGTGTCATCGACAGTTAAAAATCAGGCTTGTTCTTAGGGGCTCATTAATGGCTCTTGATGCGTTTATGAGAAACCTTATTTGATAATTTTGCAAAACTCCAAAGTTATCCAAAAGCAAAACCTTCTCAAGGAAACAGGAATGACATACTGCAAGAGGCCTTAATGAGGTTGTCAGTGCTCTTACTGGCCATTTTTGGCCCATGAAACCTACAGCTGGGAGAGATTTCATTAAGTCTAAATAAAGCGAAGGCTCTGAAGTACAACTGAGGCATATACTCCCCATACGATAAATATATCCAGCACATCTGGCAGGAACAAGGAGGAGTCATGTTTTTCTTTCTTTTCTCATCTGACTCTAAGATGAGTTTCAAGTAAGTGTCCAAATCAGGAAGAAAAGCATGAACACAGACAGCATTTTACTGAGTAAATCCATTTCTCATCCAACATGCCACACATTTGGCATCCTGTTGTAGACTTTTTTTCCCAAAGTTGCAGTGGACATAAAATAAACGGGACCATTCTTAATTTATATTTGCATCATTTCATACCATTTGAAGAATAGTATGCATGTTTTAAGTAGGCCAGATTATAACTGATAGACTAGATAATTGCACCATCAAGCCTGGTGCCTTGTAAGAATGAGGATGTACTACTTTAATTTTTAAAAACTTTCAAAATTGTTAGGAAGACATATGGGGATTTTATAATATTTACTGTGCAGCATCTCAGAAGCCAGTCTGATGAAGTGCCAGGCTTAACTGAAGTTATTGTAATCATGTCACTATTTTTAAAAAGACCTGAAAAAAATAGGCATTATAAAGAAATATTGACAAATTAAATAGATTCTGCGATGGGACCTGGGGAGTTGCTCAATTAAAGCATGTGTGTATTACAACATTAGGCAATTATTAAATTAACATATGGCAGAGTCTTCTCAGAGCTCTGAAAATGGATCCCAGCAGCATGCAGGTGGTAAAGGGAAAGTTATATGATATGCAGACATAAGTCTGAATAAAATTCCAGTCACTTACACATGGGAATTTAGGAGCTGAAACTGGTACCTTGATCCCACAGTAGCAATAACAGAGTAACTCACGTGGTGGTGAAAAATCTGTGCATTTTCCCATTCCATCCAGTTAATAAGAAATTAGTCCCCAAAAAGGCAATTTTCCTTGTTCCCCAACTAGCAGCAAATCTGCTAGAGGAAAGAAGTGGGGAAAGGGAGGGGAACCAAGGCAGGCTAACTCACAAAATAATATACCATCTTTTTGCCCCATATCTCAGAGACTGGGAACACTTACCTGAGATGAGGGAAGCCCAGGTCCATCTCCTTCCTGTCCTGTAGGGATCTGGGTGATATTCTCCACCTCCACAACAACCTGCTCCAATACACAGTGCACAAATGAGCACATGGCATCTTTATTTCCTAAGCTGTTCCACTTCTTTAGGGAATTAAAATTCACTGGAGCAAAGACTAGAATTCTGTTTAACCGTCAAATACTTTTAATGGCTCTTGAAATCTGCTAAGCAGCATGGGATCTCTGGAGAGAGGGCGTGGATTAAACCTTCCTGCAAAGAGTGGTTGGAAGAGCCCTGTGACAATGAGATACTGGTTCAAGTCCCTGCTCTAGACATGGAAAAGAATTAATTTGATTTGACTCCCAGCTGAGTCCTGTATCCTCTAGGAAATGAGCTGTTCTGGGCTGATGGTCCCTCATGCCTTGCCGTTGGCATTGCTCTTGGTTGCAAGGATTTTTAGATGATTATTAAATCCAAGAGCAAAAGCCTGAGAGTGGTTCATTAGCCTGAAGGCAAGAGCAGTAATTTGGGAAGTGGGTTTGCCTCGGGGAACATTTAATTGTTTATACAAAGCTTCACAGTGTTGAAATGTGAAATTTACCATATAGGCATACAGTTTGTCTCCTTGGACTGCCAGTGGTCAGGGCACTTTTCTTGGCAGATGACTGATCCCTTAAATCCCCTCAAGCAGTGAGAAAATTCAGGTGACATCAACCTTGAGTAGCATATAACCTCTGGCCTTTGTTTTCAGCATGAAAAGTTTTGCGTTAAATAGAAAACTTCATTGAACTCCATGAAATATTTAAGATTTGCAGTTTGGGGAAGATGGAGAGTGGATTTTTGCTTCTGCTTTCTGAAACTCAACAATTAAAAAAAAAATTGGGGGGTTTGACTGTTACATAGCAAAAAAAAAAAAAAAAAATCAGTCATTCACATCATTCTAGCAATTACCCCTCTTTTCAGATTTAATTTAGCAAAACTGTGTCCCTGGAGTTAAAGAAAATCTAAAATAGTGGGTTTATTATTCTGGACCTCTTAGCATCTAGTAATTTCCAATATAATAAAATATACATGAAATTCCCCATTTCTGTAATGGTGTTTTCACTGCTAGTGAAGTCCAGTCTACACACAGAACTCCCCTGGATGACAGCGCAGAATCTGTGTCGTTTAAACTCTAGTGATGATTTATTTTGAAGAACTAAATAGACAACAGGTGGTTGATGGGTGTTGTACAGCAATCTGCGGGCGAGACAGAATTTTGAGACAAAGTAAGAAACTGTCTGACGTTCATCAAACATCTCAAAAGTACCCTGGAAAGAAATATTCCCTTTCAGAGGCATTTCACACAGCCAACACTACGAATTCAGATATATTTGAAAAACACAATGAGAGATACCTTTGTAGACACAGGAATCTGCTACTTGACAGCAAGTACAGCTAAGCTGGAGCACATCACAAACAACCTGAACTAAGTGTTAGGCTTATGCCTTCCAGTTTGAAGATAAGCCACAGCTTGGCTAAAGATTCAGAACTGTTTCACTCTCCCAGGCAGGGAATGAGGATATATTAACTATGTGGAAAACTTCCTTAGACACTTTGATGATTTAGAAGCCAAAGTCCTGCTTTCAGCAGTAACTTGGAAATTTAGTCAAGCTAAAAGCCAGATATACTTAGGAGCTCAGAGATACATGTAGACTCAGGTTAATCATGTGCATAGGCCCATCATAGTCAAGGAGAAGGAGAATCATTTTTTCATCCAGAAGATGATTTAGACCATAGGTTGGTGTTAATCTCCTTCTAGAGCAGCCTTCTCTCCCCTCAGTATACAGCGAGTCTGGACAATTGCCTTAATTTAGAAGCCCAGCTCTTAAATTTCTAGAGGTATGAGGAGAAGTCCCATCTTTGCCTCTCATGGATTTCAGTTGAAGAGAGGTGCCTGCCTACAATTGTCCTCACCAAGCATTCTCCAAGCACCCAAGCCCTACCTGATTTTACCCATGTTTGCTTAAAAATCCCAGTTGCAGTCAAAAGGCAATAAGCCTACAAGAGTGCAAATTTAGGTCAGTGGTTTCTACCTGTTATCTGAGAACTCTGGGTAGGACTTAGAGCATGAGGGGGCTGTGAGCTAGTTCAAAAGAATCCATAAGAAGTTGCTAAGAAAACTATGCCTTCATCCATGCCACAGAGCAATCCACAGCAGTGACACTTCCAAAGAGGCTGCATCTCTATCTAAAGCAAATGCAGAATCCACAGGTTGAAGATGTTTGAAAACTTTTGGTCTAGCCTATCTGGAAGAGTAATACTACAGCGGGAAGGGCAAAATAACTTTAATGATCCCACCCTCTCTCAAAAAAAAAAAAAATTATTTGTGCTTACAGAGAAAGTAAAAATTGAACTGGACATTATGAAAAATTCTCTATGTAGCTAAAACTATAACCTGGATAATTCATTTAGGCTAAATATATGGTTGTAATTGAAAATCCAAATAAAGTATGCATATGCATTGATCCATATGATTTAAATCAAGCTATAAAACATCAACATTATCCAGCAAAAGCTCCTGAAGAAATGGCAGCCAAGCAGAATATGATATTCCAGGGAGACAATTGCACTGGCTGGGAAAAGGACTTAATTGATTTTGACAAAGAAACCTATTTGCTGTTTAACTGATTCCTACTCTAAATTCACAGCTCGTTCAGAACTAGCAAAAGAAGCAGCAGAATAGTGATTACGCATGTCCTGTTACAACTGGTGAGGTCCAGATACTACAGGTTCTTGTTATTCTCTATTGACCAAGTTACTACTGTTCATTTTCAGAGAATCACTAAAATCTGCTAGTAAAAGCACACAACTTTCTCACCAAATTGCTACAGGATGGCTGCAAGAGCTATTCAGACCATCAAAAAGACCCTAGAAAAGAAAAAGCATGGCAGTAAGGATTCTCACTTTATTCCACAACTATTCATGCCCTTCATCTGCTTTACATTAGTGGGAGCTCAATTTGCTGGATTGCAGGGATGGAGAGTGTCACAAATTGCATGAGTGTTGCAAGGCCAACAGAGCAGGGCTTGGGAAATCCTGTGAAAGCAGTGGATTACCCTTCTCAACTTTGCTGGAAGTCTTTGCTGTGCTTCCCCAGGAGGTACCCTCACCAGACTGATCTCTGTGCTGGTAAAGGGCCTCAGCATGATGCAAACCATCTCCCCTGCTCCCAAAGAGCAGCTGTCCACTGGCCTCATGAGGATGAACAAACAGCATCATTATCAGGCGCAGTCATGTTGATTCCACCGCAGTTAGTTACACTACAGCCTACAAGACTGCTGTATTTAGCATGTCACTGAGTCTTTCCAAAGCACTTTACAAATGCCACCTTCATCTCAGGGAACAGATGAAAATGATTTTCTTCCCAGCTTAAAACGAGCACCCCCTGCAAGTCAGGTGTTCCTTTACATGTATGCCTTTTTAAACCGTGGTGGTGCAGACTCTCAAGTGAATAGCAGAAAAGCGGTAGAAATAAGAAATGGCACCAGCAATCATTTGGGGAGAATCCTGAAAGTGTCTATATGCCACTGGACCCTACAACACCCTACTGTGGCCAGGAGATAACAAAGTGCAGGACCACATTTTGTCCTAGATGCGATAAAGACCACGCTGTAGCAGCATCATAGAGAGCACACACAGACACGCCCTGATTCAGCTGCAGACCTGGCATCACAGCTCGCTCAGCTCCTTTCAGGAGGCCTTGTTTCCAGGGGCCTGCCAACACTGTGAGCAGTTGCTCTGAGAACAGTATGAATGCTTGATTCATTCTCCTAAATGCAATGCTGTCAAGGAAGGGACAAATAAGCACCCACAAGGTATCATCTCACTGTCGTTTAAGCCCCTATTTCCCCAGCTCCTCCCTAACGATGACTAATGGACTAGTTGCAAAGGTTTCTGAGTTTGAAAAATCAGTTATGTTTTCAAAAATCATCTTCCTCTGAGCTCGTCCATTTCTCATACGTTACAAGTCAGAGTAGGGGCTGCAGTCTGCACTACCATCATACTCCCATTCAATGGGGAAAGAAAAGAGGCTCTACTAACATCCCTAGCCCTGCTGGAAGGACACAGTCCCCCAGTCTCCGGACTCCTTGCTGCCTGCTGCAAAAAGGGCAGAGAAAGACACTGCATACCAGCCACGATCTCTCTAGCCACCAGTCCAATTTCCTCCCGGAGAGCTGGATGAAAAGGCGCAGAAGGCGCTGGCCTTCCAGCCCTACCTTCCACTAACCTCAAGGGGAGCCCTCCTTGAAACACAGACAGACGGCTCCAGCTCTTTCCCCTTCTGCAACACTTCCGGCACCATGTTCTCAGCCACCTCGACAAGCGCCTGGGCTTCTGGGGTTGCTCTTTGCTGTTCCAACACAATTTTAAAAGTACGACTTCTCACCAAGTTTTGCTTTCTCTCTGAGCTGACGTGCCCCTTAAGGCCCCTGCGGAGCTTGGCACCACCTGAGCTAGAGTAAGCTTGGCTCCCAGGGACCTTCTCTGGTAACTGCCTTGGTTGTCCCTTGCTTGTAACATCTCTCTGACACCCGGGGTCAGCCTGAGGTGCTTTTCCTCTTCTCCAGCACTCCGCTTCCCAGCAGAACTGTGTGCTTGTGGGTGGGGGTGCGAAGGGTGGCAACTTCAGTGGAGTTGGGCCTCCTCTCATTGCTGAGCTGAAAACACTTGGTGAGCAAGTGGGTTTCATGCTGCCCTCTGCGATGACCTTCCCAGTCCTGGAGCAGGGCAGACTTCCCATGGTACCAGGTAGCTCCTCCCTGCATGCGCTGTGCCTGCTGGAGCTGCCCAAAGGATACACTGGCTCCTGGAACACTCCTCCCTTTCTGCACAGAGAAATCAAGGTGACAGACAAGGGTCAGCAGTGCCTCCATCTTGCCCCCAGGCTGTGTGCTGCTCAGCCACTGCCATCAGCTCTCTGGGGGGGTGTTTGCTCAAGCCACCGGAACAGCTTCCACCTGCCTTTCCAGGCTCCAAACACAGGCTGCGCCACTGTCTTTACAAGGAGCGCCTCTTCCCTCAGGATGCAAACTTTGCTTGCGCAAGCACAGTGGTCCAGCACCCGGGGGAGGAGAGAAGGGTTCCCTCAGCACTCCTCTACTTGGGGACGATTCTCCTGCCTCTCGCCACCCCCGTGCCCTGCGCTATCTCAGCTCTGAGCCTGGCAGTCACGTCCACGCCAGAATGCCTGGCCCACCGCAGCAGTGCTCATCTCACCTTTATTCTGTGTCTTTTGGAGAGAAAACAAGAAAAGCCCCAACCCTCCACACTCTGAGTGTGAAGTGTGAGCCGTACTTGTTCTCGCCTGTCGATTTTCTGTGGTTTCTTGGCAACTGCGGTGGGCCGCAAGGCTCCTGCTGCACTGAATTTACGGAAGGCAATCGACTGCTGGTCATGGAAACATTTGACAAGAACTCTGAAGCACAGCAGTCTTCGTGCCACAGGCACCCTAACCTAGGCACATGAACTTAGCTCAGCAACACAGAGGCGAGGGCAAGCGCTGGGAGTCCCCTCTCCTTCCCTGATGACTCCTTGATAGCCCAGGCCTTCCCAGTCCACATGAGAAAACTCGTTGTGGCTGGTTGAGGAGAAACTCCCACTCCTCTGCCTTGCCAGTTAGGCATAAGGTCTTGTCCCACTGTTGGAGGAGTTGCTGGTGACTGTTGTGATGAGCTGTAAATCACGAGAGCAGCAAAAGAATCCCAGGAGGCAAGAGCAGCGCTTGGAAGTAAAGCCTTTATTCTCTGCTGGGGAGGCGCGGGGAAGGGAGGAGGCGCGGGGGGGCAGGGGGCTCCGCTCCCCGGGGGCTCTGCGGCTCTGGGCAGCAGCTATGCTGGAAGATCCTTGGGAGGGCAGCCGGAGGGGCTGTGCCACGCGGCGAGGCCTCTTCTGCACTGACGCGCGAGTCGCACCATCGGCAGCCCCTGCGGCTCCGAGGGAGGCAGGCAGGGAAGGACAGGGCCATGAGCGCCACAGGGTGCCGAGCCTTCCCCGGCCCGGCAAAGGCAGCAGGAGGGAGGTGGAGCGCAGCCCTCTGCCATGTGCTTTGTGCATGTTCTTTTCCCCACGGACTGTTCAAGAGTCTGAGCAAACTCCCTCGCTTCTCTTGCTGGCCGTTGCTTCTCAGCACCGGTGTGAGAAGCAGCTCTGAAGGCCGGAGCCACACACCTCCTCAGCTCAGCCCCCAGCAGCCACCCAGCCAGTGGCCTCTCTCAGCACTCGCCTGGCTCGCTCTTGCCCATCAGAGGCTTTACGCGCGTGGCTCTCCGCCGGGCCCCTCTCTGGGAAGGGGGCTTTGGAGCTGATGGAGGGACGGGCTTTCCAGCACTGGAGCACAAGGTCTTGATGTGGGTGCCGAGGGGTGATAGAGGGGCTTCTGCACGCCTTCTGGTGTGCTCTGAGCATCTTGCTCGGAGCTTTGCAGGACAGGTGGGAGGAGATTAGGTGCCAGTTCCTCTTCAGATTCTGCTTCGTCCTCTGAAGGCATGACCATTCCGGGGATGGTGATAGGTGGGAGCTTCATGCCTGCTGGACGCTTGTGTAATTTTTTAGCAGGGATTTTCTTTTCTTCCGGCCTTAGGAAGCCCTGGCCCAGAGAGCTCTCCTTCCCACCTCTTGGTCTGGGCTCTTTTGCGACCCGCCTTCCACAGTTCCCTCCTGAAGCCGCTGTGCTCAGAGGGCGACCACACTGCTCTACTAGCTGCTCCACTAGCCCACTCTCTTCGGTGCTTTCTTCTGAAGTGTCCTCAAAGCATCTTGCCTTGGCATGCATTTCTTTTTCTAACACTTCTTCTCCTTCTTCAGGGTGTCAAGAGCATCACGGACAATCATTTCCGCATACGCTTTTAATTCTGCATGGAGGTGCTGAACGTTGGAAATGGCATTTTGGATGCCACGCCTTGCAAGTGTGCTACTCTCTTGCGACACAGCAGCAACATTTTGCAAAGGTTGCAGCGGGGGCAACCTTGTGGCGTCTGGTGTCCGATGTCCAGAGGCACTAGCTGATCCTTGCCCTTCTTTTGTGACCTGGGTGGAGACAGGTGTCTGGGGTGGCTGCGGTTCTCTCTTGGAAATAGCCTCAAGGGGCAGCTTCAGGATGTCAGAAAATTTGCACTGGAAGTGCCGTTCAAATTGGGAAGCTACGAAGGATTGCAAGGTGGCTGCAACACGCTCAACAGCATCTGTGGCGATTTGGTCCCGAGAAGGCAGAGAAGATGCTCCGTCACAGCCTGCCACCTCAGCTTGCCTCGCTCTGCTTTCTCCCCATTTGCCAGCTCGCGTGGCTCCTCCGGCAGCGCGCTGCTGCCTCCGCCTGGCCGACAGCCTGGCCTCAGAGGCGTCTGATGGGCTGCCTACCAAACGCTTCCCCAAGTGATCCAAAAGGGTTGCTGCAATCGCTCTAGCCACCTGTGCAATTTCCTGCTGGAGACCACGCTCTCATCCAGCTCTTCCAGCTCCTGGGCTTCTGTCAGCAAAGTCCATGCCAGCGTGGTGCGGACTTGGTGATGCACTTCTTTCGTTACAGGCTTCTGTAAGAGAAACCAGCAGGAAGTGATGAGGGACTGGTGAAGAAAAGGGTAGAGGAGGGGGAGGAGGTTAGGTTGTTGGACTGGACTCTTTGCGCTCTTCTGCCATGGCTGCTGCCTGCTCTCATGACGCCTCCGCCTCTTCTCGGAGGCTCGCTTGCACCTTTTCCAGTGCTGATGGAAAGAAGGTGAGTTTTGAGACCAAGAGAAAAAAAATAAGTCCTTCTTCCTGCAGCACCCAGCTGCTGTCATGCTTTGCCTGTCAGGCTGTGCCACAGGATGGAGCTGGACAGCATTTAACATGCCCTGCTAATGAGAATCGGGCAACAGCAGGCTCTTCTCTAAGCTAACCTCTGAGCTCCTGCAGGAGGAAACCAACCCGCCAATGGCTAAGCACTGCCACTACTGGCCTCAGGGACGCTGCATGCTTGGCTGCTCGCCACACGAGAAACCAGCCACAGGGACCGTGGGGACACGTGGTGCAGCTAAGGGATTTGTGCTGAGTGGCGGAGTCTGAGAGCACAAGAGCCCACTGAGAGTGCCAGGCGCACCTGCTCCTGCTCAGCCGGCTGGGGGAGGCGTGCGTCTTCTTCAGGAGCCTCAGGCTTCTCCACGCTCTCCGCAATCCTGGCGAGATACCTTGGAAGAGACATACAGATGGCTGAAACAGAGCACCTGGAGCTGTCTTGCCCAGACCGTTGCCTGCTCAGCCCCTGCCCTCCTCCTGCTCTGGGCTTCCTGGCTCCAGTGCCCCAAAGAGCTTCCAGCTGCCTTTGCCAGCCTCCAGGCGCTGCTTGCACCACTCTAGGCACAACCAGCCTCTGCTCACGCAGCAACTGGGCACTTTCCTGGAACACAAGGCCCCAGGCAGCACCTCGCCGAAGGGCCACGGGCCCGCTCCGAGCGCAAGCCTTCCTTGTGCTGCCTCTTACCTGGCCCTCACGTCCTGCTCTGCAGCTCTCAGGCTCTCTCGTTGCTCCCACAGCAGCCGCTCTCGCAGGCGAGAAATGTCCATGCCTTGCGGCAGTTCGGGGGCATTCTTTAATTTTGCCGGTTGTTCTCGAAGCGTTTGCTGAAAGTTGACAGCAGGTTTTAGCTCCCCTTTGCCACAACATGCTCTCACGCGCCTGCGTGTGCAGGCTTCACGCTGGCCCAGAGCAGCGCTCTGCTTCAGCCGCGCACCCAGGGCAGGAGAGAAGGACTTCCCTCGGCACTGCCGGCAGGCGCTGGGGGATGACTTTCCTGGCCGCCCCCAGCCCCAGCCCTGTGAACCCTGAGCTTTACGTACTTGTTCTCGACGGTACATTTTGTCAGCCTCTATCCTGAGCGTGGTCAGGTACTGCCTGTACTCGTTGAACTCCCGCAGGGTGCAAACGACCTATGGCGAGATGAGGGGGAGAAAGCAGCCACCACTTGTCACGCTCACTCCGCAGCCTGCCTTGCCCCAAAGAGCGCTAAGGCAGCGGGAGCTGCTCCCCTGCACAGCCTGCCCTGCGCAGCGGCTGGCGGCTTTGCTCCCAGCCAGCCAGCCAGCCAGCGGCGAGCAGCGCCCCTCGCTCTGCCGCCAGCCCACACGCCCGCTGCTCCGTCGGCGCCGAGGCAGCGCGGCACAGCCTTGGAAGAGCAGGAGTGGGAATTCCCGGAGCGGGCTCTGGGCTCCTTCTGCCCCCAGGGAAATCAGCACAGCAGCCCTGCGCCCTCCACCTGCAAGAAGCGGCTGCAGCAAGCGCTCTGGCAACCTGCCGCTGCCCCTCCGATGGAAACTGCTCTTCTCACCCTGATGTCCAACCTACTTTGCCGTCGCTGGTGATGTAACCTCCTCTCCTTAGTCGCCGGAGGTTGCCTTTGCGGTGGTAGTAGGCTCGCAAATGTGGGTCATGCAGACTGTTGTACTCGGAGCTCAGGGAGCGGCAGTATGGATCTCCCAGACTGAAATAACCGGATGGCTGGTGAAGCTGCAGAAAGTATCGTCCGCAGCATGAGCAGGGGAGGAGAGATCAGGAAAGAGAGAAAGAGACTTCCGAGCTTTGTCAGCCCATAGGGTAGTGCTTTCAAGCCTCCGAGGTTGAGGGTATTGCCTGCAGAGCCTGGATTCACATCTCGGGCCCTGCCAGAAGGAGCCCTTCCCCCAGCACCTGGACGCCTTGCTGCCTACTGCACGCAGGGCGTGAGCGGCACGCTCGCACGGCGCCACAAGGCAGGCTGGCGTTGGCTCTGGCAAGCTCGTGCACGGGCAGAGAGCAGCGGTGGGAGACGCTCTGCCGACCTGTGGCCGGTATCGGGCCCTGCTCTTTGCAACTCCTGCCTTCTGTCAGCGGCACGGAGCCCGCAGCTTGCTTTGCCCGCTGAGGCCTGCCTCATTTAAGGACTGCAGCTCCCACTCTACAGCACGTCGCCACGCTGATTTCTGTGAAAGGCTCTTTCTTTTGCAGGCTGCTCAATGGGTCTGGGCAAGGAGATAATGCAAAAAGAGGGACTTTTCCTCCCCCGTTGCCCTGCTTTTACCTTTTCCCCAGCTCGGTCCGGTAGAAGACAGTGTTGGAGCCAGGCAGCAACGGGAGTTTGACCCCGAGCGGGATATGCAGCAGCTCAGGACATCCTACTCGGAGTTGCTGTCTTCTGTGCCCGAGCTAAACAGACAGAGACGCTCATGGGCATTCGGGCCACCATCTCAAGAGGCTTCTTGCCCAGCACGTACCAGAAATGCTCTTGAAAGAGCCCAAGGAGAGTGCAAAGAGTGGCCTATTCCACAGCAGCTCTCTGCTCCGTCGCCTCCTTCCCTACAGCTCCAAAGCCTGTAGACCAAAGCCCTTGTGTCCTTGCACGCCACCCCGCCGTCTGCCGAGCTGGAATCCAGCATGGGCAGAGAGACAGGACCCCCGGAGAGCCTCCACTGCCCTCTGTCTATCGCTGCCACTTCCCTCTGCACTGCCGCATGCCCCAGAGCAGCCCTGCGTGGTCGCCGGCTCCCAAGCTGAGCCCTCTGCATCCGTCCAGCACGCACCTTGCCCCTCTTCTCCTCCGCACTCAGCGGTCCGTCTAGGTCTCGGAGGCCAGCAGCGAGATAATGCTCCATGGCTCCTATCAAGAGCCCTTCTGCAGCTGCGACCCTCCGCTGGCACCTCTCGCTCCAGCGGCACGCAGCTCTGCTCGCCGCAGCCGGTCTCCCAGCGCTTGGCACTACCAGCACAACCGCGCACTGTTGCGTCGCCGCTTTCCCGCACCATCGCCCCGCTGCTGCGAGGCCACCGCGGGGCCGGCCTGCAGCCCTGGCCTGCCCTTGGCTTGCAGGAGAGTTCAAGAGCAAGGCCGAGCCAGCCCTTGACAAGCCTATGCCAGGCCTTCCCCGGGCATGGACATGTGTGCCCAGGGCTTGACCTTTCCCAAGCACCAGCCAGAGCACCCAAGCCAGTAAATGGGTGCTCAGAGACACGCGCAGGCAGCGCTGCCGACCAGGACGCTGCTCCGGCTCACTCCGTGCTGCCCCACACCTCGCCCTCCCCGAAGACCCCTCTTCCTGGCAGGCACCGAGCGGTGAAGGGCGAGCCCCCGAATTCCCCCCAAACCACACAAAACTGGAACGAGACTCAGTCAAAGCTGTTGGGACCTCTTCCTGCTCAGTTAGGGGAAGGGCACTGCCTTCCTTGCACCCGCCAGCTCCTCTCGCCCAGCGTTTGCGTGCAGTGGTCAGCTCGTCCCTTCCTCGAGCTCTTTGGGAGAGGAAATCCGAGGCGGCTCAGCACAGAGCCGTGGGCTGGAGAGCCAGCCAGACGCCCCGGCAGCCGGGAGGCAGGAGGAGGAGAAAGGCTGCTGCAAGGGACGGGAAAGCCTGGTCGCAGCCCTGGGACATGAGTGCCACGCAACTGAAGCAGACAAAATGGGCCCCAACACATGAACTCCCACACCCGCCGAGGAACGGGGACGACCTCCCTTGGTCACTTGGTTCCAGTCCCCGGTGACTGCATAGGGACATAGCAGCTGCCATCATGGTCTCCAGCACGGGCGCGATTCCTGACAGCAGGCGATTTCTTCACGAGGACCCTCCTGGGAAACTGTACCCCCCCCCCATAAGGCCTTTCCTGACGGTTTCCAAGCCCATGCCGAGCCATGTATTCACCACGAGTCTCCGAGAGCTCGCCTTTGCCTTTCAAGGCTGTCCGTCCTTTGGGCCCTACAGCTTCCCTTTGACTTGGGCATGTGCACTGTGGGTAAATGTTCTCGCAGCCATCCTGAAAGCTTCAGAGGTACGCCGGGGGATAGGGCTTGTCGATCTTTCCCCCTCAGGCATCCCCAGACCCACATTTCAAGGGGAGTCCTACAGATACCTTTCTTCGGGACCTCACCTGCACATGATAGCTGAAATCATGCAGCTATTTAGCAAAGCTCAACAAACATACCTACAGTCTGCATGCTTTTTGTGACTGGAGCTCACTTAAAAACAACACACAACACTTAAAGAACTACACATCAATATATATTTAAAAAACACAAAAACACAAAAACACAACATTCTCTTCACTAAAAATCTACATAATGGAGGAAAGAGCTATAGACGGAGGCCTGAGGAAGTGCGGCGCTTCCTAGCAGCAGCCAGGGTGAAGGACATCTTAGCCTGCAACAGAAAAGGAGGCATTTTTAGGGGAAAGGAATGTGTTGGGGGCATCCCAGCATTAACAGAGCCTCTTTCCTGGCTTCCCAGACTCTTTCCGAGGAGAGCTGCTGCCAGTCGCGCACTGCCAGAGGCTTCCCGTGCAGACCTGAGGCCACAGCCAGGGAGAGGGCTCAGGCAGCCAGCCCCCGAGGGCTTTGCCGCTGGTGCACGTTGGGCAGCTCTGCCCCAGCGCCCATGCCTGCGAGACCTCCCTGATACCCCTGCCAGGATCCCTGCTGGCTGCTTTTGGAATTCACCCCAGGAGCAACAGGAACGGGGAAGGCCAGGCCCCCACCTCTCCCCATCCAGCCGGCAGCAGGGGGAATACCTGGCCACTGGAGCCATAACTCTCCCACTCCATGGGCTCAGGCTGGCTGCAGCCTGCCAGGCTGTTGGGGCCCAGAGCCTGAAAGAGAAAAGGAGGCTTTGGCAGGGGAAGCCACAAAGCCAGAGGCTCTGGCCCCAGGGCCTCTTGTCCTCTCCCTGCCCGGGGCAGGCGGTGCACAGCACAGGCAGTGTTATTGCCTGCCCACAGCAGGGTCCTTCCCAGCAGCCCATCCCTTTCAGAGCTGGAGAGCGCTGTGGGCAAGCAGGCAGCTAAAGTGCCGGTTCTGTGCCTGTCCCTGACTACCAGGAGCCTCGGGAAGGCTGTTCTCCAGCACATGCTTGGTCCTTCAGTGTCTTCCCTGCCGCTGGGAGAGGGCCTGGGAGGTGGCAGGGCCCTTGTCGCCGGCATGTTTCACCGCCTTCGCCTCTGCAGCCGTGGCAGCTGTGCCACTTGCCCTCAAATCCTCTGAGTGGCCAGCTCCTCTCCAGGAGGGTGGCAAGCGCCTGTGGCCTTTTTGCCCACCTGGGAGGTGACAGCAGTGCCGCACTCCCATGAGCGCTGCTGAGAGCTTGTCCCCAAGTGCGCCTGCCCAGGAAGTGCTTGCAGGAGGAGGCTGATGGGTTTTCTGCAGCCAAAGGCATCGCAGTGCCCTGAGGACACCTCCTGGCCTGTTCTCCCAGGACTTGCTCAACTGACATGCTTGGGAGGCACAGGAAGGAGCAAGCCCCGATCAGTCCCCATCCAGCCGGCTGCGGGGGGAATACCTGGCCACTGGGGCCATAGCTCTCCCACTCCATGGGTTCTGGCTGGTCACTGCCAGCCAGCCTGTCGGTGCCCAGAGCCTGAAAGAGAAAAGGAGGCTTTGGCAGGGGAAGCCACGAAGCCAGAGACTCTGGCCCCAGGGCCTCTCTTCCTCCCCCGGCCCGGAGCAGGCGGTGCACAGCACAGGCAGTGCTGTCTGCCTGGAGTGGGCTCTCTCCCACCAGCAGTCCCTCTTCCCGCACTGCAGAAGACTGTGCACAAGGGAGCCCTGAGAAAGGTTTCCACTAGGAACCGCCCTGAAGAGTTTGCCTCTGTCACTGGCTGCAAGGCACGTGCGGATGGTTGTTCGCTGGGGTTTGCCTGGTGCTGCAACTGCTTCCGTGCAGCTGGGAGAGGGCCTGGGAGGCGTCAGGGCCCTGGTGCCAGGCACGTGTCTCCTCCTTCCCCCCCACAGCTGCAGGAGCTGTCCCACTTGCCCCCCGGCCTCTGCGAGGCCAGCTCCTCTCCAAGAGGCTGGCGAGCACCTCTGCCAGGATCCCCTCTGGATGCTCTTGGAAAACCAAGGCCCCATCTGTCCCCGTGCAGCCAGCTGGCTGCGGGGGCAGTACCTGGCCACTGCAGCCATAGCTTTCCCAGTCCATGGCTTCTGGGATGCCCCAGCCAGCCATGCCGTCCGTCTCCAAAGCCTGCAAGAGAAAAGGAGGCATTTGCAGGGAAGGCCATGAAGCCAGCGGGCTCTGGCCCCAGGGCCTCTTGTCCTCTCTCTGCCCGGGACAGGTGATGCACAGTGCAGGCAGTGCTAGGCCTGCCCGCAGCAGCCTCCTTCCCACCGGCAGTCCATCTTCCAGCGTGGGGGCAAAGTGAAAACTGGAGAAAAGAGAAAACTGAAATCTGGCCTGAGCCTGCTCTGGCCTGCAGTGGATTTGGGCCATCCCTCTGAGCCATCACGCAGGCCCTCCTGTCCCCGCGCAGCTCCCCTGCATCTTCTCCCGAGCATCAGTGGCCGCTGGTGCTGGCCGGCCCTGCTACACACCTGACCTTGTCGCTCCGTGGCCAGCACTGGAGACACTGTGGGATGGAACCTTGGAAGCATCCGTGTTCCCGTGGCGATAACAGCCCCGTTGTGAGGTGCCGGGGGGTGGGGGGGAGGGCAGGGCCAGTGGGGACGCAGTGAGGAAGGGTGGTCTTATGTTGGCCTTACCCTAGCACTGATGACCATGGCGGCAGAGACAAATCCTTGGTGTTGGGCTTGCTGGCTGGGAATGAGGTCTCCTCAAGCGATCCAGTGTTGATGCTGGTGGTCGCCTGCCGCAGAGGCTGGCGTCCACTCGGCGCTGTTGTTAGGCCCTTGCAAGCACGCTTTAATGCCTTGCTCTTGCTTCACTGCCCTGCAGCTCCCCTTACAACCTGATTTACACTAGGAGGTGTCTTTCACACGGTCGAGACGTGTTCCTTGGTAGCCCAATTACCCCAAAGGCCAGTTTTGCCCAGCTCCCAGGTATGCATCTCTATAGCAGAGCACCTGTGAGTTGTTGGTGGCCTGGGAGCCTCTGGTGTCCTGCTGGGCTCCTTCTCTTCTCATGCTGGGCACCTTGCAGGCGCCATGTCCCGCGGCTGAGCCCAGCCTTCTCACGGCTCCTGCACTACCGCCCATCACACGGGTTCCCTTGGCCTGCTCCGCCTGGAGAGGGCAGAAGGGGCACGTGGCCGCCCTGACCAGCGGAGACCTGAAGCTGTCACAGACGTGCTGAGCAAAGGCCTCAGCCCAGCGAGGCTCGTGGGCTGGCAGGGGGAGCCCGCAGCCACCCTGGGTATAAGATGGTGGTTCCTTGCCTGGCAGCTCAGCCCCCTGCAGCCTCCGTGGGGCCTGCGCAAGGGCTTGCAAAGGCACAAGGCCCCCCACTGCCGTTGCCCAGCCTGGCATTTCTGGAGGCCGTTCGGCAGCGTCCTCCCTCTGCTGCCCGGCAGGAGACGCAAGTCTCTGCAGGGGCTTTGCTCCGCAGCTCGGCAGCGCCGTGTGCGGGACCGTCGGCAGGGTTTGCAGGGGCTGCTCAGCCTGGGGAAAGGGGCTGCGAGCAGTGCCACGGCCACAGCCCAGCGCCAGCGTGGGCCAGCTGCAGGCAGTGGGGGAGCTCGTGCATTTTAGCAGCGCACCTGCCCTCCCCAAGCCCCGACGCGCTCGCAGCTCCGCCACAGCCGAAAGAGAGAGGCCTCTGTAAAGCTGGGTACCAGGCACCGAGCGAGCGGCGTTGCCTCCAAAGGGCGGCTGAAGGGCCGCCGCCGCTGTTACGCCAGAGCCTGCTCGAGCAAGGGGAGGAAGCAGGTGGGGGAGAAGAGGGGTAGGCACTGCGATAGCCTTGGGCCGCAGCCTGCGGCTGCTACGTGTAAAACCTGAGGCTCTGCAAGCAGCCCTGGCGTTACGCGGCGGGAAGAAGCCTTGTCGCAGCAGGCGCAGCGCTGCCTCGAGGCGCCAGGCTCCTGCAGCCCAGGAGAGACCATTCTTTCAAGCACTGTCTGTGACTTGCCGAAGGAAAAACTGGTGCTGGGGGACGTCACCTGGGATACAGGTGTGGGAGGTTTCTCCCGTCAAGGAGTCAAGTGTTGCTGGTGTTTCTAAAAGTCAAGCAGGGGACATTTCCTAAAACAAGGGTGGCTGCAGCCACCCTGAGGTCATGCTTTTGGATCCGGGTGCGGCAGACCTCGTACATCGGGCCCCGGACTGGAAGGTAGTGGCTGCCCAGGCTCCAGCCTGACACGGGCACGGCCTGACGGCGTTCACTACGTAGTGTATGTGCCTGCAGTCCGGGTGCAGTCTGAAGAAGGCTGCCGCAGGCTGCCAGCCTGACCGGGATGGGGGAGCAAGCTCTGTGTCAAGTACAGAGCCAGGCGAGAGGCTGAAGGTGCCCTGACCCATCATTCCCTCTTTTGCACCTTGATTGTCGGGACAAAAGAAGGTTAAGCCTTGACTCCTGGCTGTCACCGCGCTCCATTCTTGCCATACTTTCAGAGAGGCTCTTGGACGGGACAGACCCGCGCAGCCTTTGAGGAGACCTCCGCCAATGGGAATCTCATGTCAGGCAAGAGCAGGCTCTCTCCTCAGCGAGCCTCTCCTCCCCTGCGTGAAGCCACTAACCCCAAGGTGGCTGTGCTCTCACAACGAGAGTCCTGTAGTTGCATCAGGCAACTACCTTGTGACTGGCTCCTAGAAGAAAGGGTGACACCCAGGGGTGCCTTTGCCCCACTTCCTGGGCGACAGGTTAGAAAACCGCAACTTGGACGGAGGGAGAGTGGGAGTTTGGAGCACCACTGTCACAAGGAGGCAAAAGTTGACTCCTGGGACGGCTTCCTCAGAGCCACCAGCCCGCCATCCCATTACCTGATCTTTTCCCAAGCCTGCCTTCTCTTCAAAAGGCTCAGAAGACTCTCTGCCATGAATGAATTCCTCACAAAGGACAGAGCTGCTCTGAGTTATGCCGCTTTACTGCATCAGCCCCCAGGCTGTGTGCTGCTCAGCCACTGCCATCAGCTCTCTGGGGGTTTCTTTGCTCAAGCCACCTGAACAGCTTCCACCTGCCTTTCCAAGGCTCCAAACGCAGGCTGCAGCACTGTCGTGAGTTGCACCTTACAGCAAACACACAGGGTCCTTTTTATGTGTTATCTAGGCATTGTTTTGCAGGAGCCTCCTTTAGTTCTTTGCAAGATTGGCCCATAGCTTACCTGAGCTGTTCTGGGTGCCCTTTCTGTACAGAGAAATCAAGGTGACAGACAAGGGTCAGCAGTGCCTACATCTTGCCCCCAGGCTGTGTGCTGCTCAGCCACTGCCATCAGCTCTCTGGGGGGGTGTTTGCTCAAGCCACCGGAACAGCTTCCACCTGCCTTTCCAGGCTCCAAACACAGGCTGCGCCACTGTCTTTACAAGGAGCGCCTCTTCCCTCAGGATGCAAACTTTGCTTGCGCAAGCACAGTGGTCCAGCACCCGGGGGAGGAGAGAAGGGTTCCCTCAGCACTCCTCTACTTGGGGACGATTCTCCTGCCTCTCGCCACCCCCGTGCCCTGCGCTATCTCAGCTCTGAGCCTGGCAGTCACGTCCACGCCAGAATGCCTGGCCCACCGCAGCAGTGCTCATCTCACCTTTATTCTGTGTCTTTTGGAGAGAAAACAAGAAAAGCCCCAACCCTCCACACTCTGAGTGTGAAGTGTGAGCCGTACTTGTTCTCGCCTGTCGATTTTCTGTGGTTTCTTGGCAACTGCGGTGGGCCGCAAGGCTCCTGCTGCACTGAATTTACGGAAGGCAATCGACTGCTGGTCATGGAAACATTTGACAAGAACTCTGAAGCACAGCAGTCTTCGTGCCACAGGCACCCTAACCTAGGCACATGAACTTAGCTCAGCAACACAGAGGCGAGGGCAAGCGCTGGGAGTCCCCTCTCCTTCCCTGATGACTCCTTGATAGCCCAGGCCTTCCCAGTCCACATGAGAAAACTCGTTGTGGCTGGTTGAGGAGAAACTCCCACTCCTCTGCCTTGCCAGTTAGGCATAAGGTCTTGTCCCACTGTTGGAGGAGTTGCTGGTGACTGTTGTGATGAGCTGTAAATCACGAGAGCAGCAAAAGAATCCCAGGAGGCAAGAGCAGTGCTTGGAAGTAAAGCCTTTATTCTCTGCTGGGGAGGCGCGGGGAAGGGAGGAGGCGCGGGGGGGCAGGGGGCTCCGCTCCCCGGGGGCTCTGCGGCTCTGGGCAGCAGCTATGCTGGAAGATCCTTGGGAGGGCAGCCGGAGGGGCTGTGCCACGCGGCGAGGCCTCTTCTGCACTGACGCGCGAGTCGCACCATCGGCAGCCCCTGCGGCTCCGAGGGAGGCAGGCAGGGAAGGACAGGGCCATGAGCGCCACAGGGTGCCGAGCCTTCCCCGGCCCGGCAAAGGCAGCAGGAGGGAGGTGGAGCGCAGCCCTCTGCCATGTGCTTTGTGCATGTTCTTTTCCCCACGGACTGTTCAAGAGTCTGAGCAAACTCCCTCGCTTCTCTTGCTGGCCGTTACTTCTCAGCACCGGTGTGAGAAGCAGCTCTGAAGGCCGGAGCCACACACCTCCTCAGCTCAGCCCCCAGCAGCCACCCAGCCAGTGGCCTCTCTCAGCACTCGCCTGGCTCGCTCTTGCCCATCAGAGGCTTTACGCGCGTGGCTCTCCGCCAGGCCCCTCTCTGGGAAGGGGGCTTTGGAGCTGATGGAGGGACGGGCTTTCCAGCACTGGAGCACAAGGTCTTGATGTGGGTGCCGAGGGGTGATAGAGGGGCTTCTGCACGCCTTCTGGTGTGCTCTGAGCATCTTGCTCGGAGCTTTGCAGGACAGGTGGGAGGAGATTAGGTGCCAGTTCCTCTTCAGATTCTGCTTCGTCCTCTGAAGGCATGACCATTCCGGGGATGGTGATAGGTGGGAGCTTCATGCCTGCTGGACGCTTGTGTAATTTTTTAGCAGGGATTTTCTTTTCTTCCGGCCTTAGGAAGCCCTGGCCCAGAGAGCTCTCCTTCCCACCTCTTGGTCTGGGCTCTTTTGCGACCCGCCTTCCACAGTTCCCTCCTGAAGCCGCTGTGCTCAGAGGGCGACCACACTGCTCTACTAGCTGCTCCACTAGCCCACTCTCTTCGGTGCTTTCTTCTGAAGTGTCCTCAAAGCATCTTGCCTTGGCATGCATTTCTTTTTCTAACACTTCTTCTCCTTCTTCAGGGTGTCAAGAGCATCACGGACAATCATTTCCGCATACGCTTTTAATTCTGCATGGAGGTGCTGAACGTTGGAAATGGCATTTTGGATGCCACGCCTTGCAAGTGTGCTACTCTCTTGCGACACAGCAGCAACATTTTGCAAAGGTTGCAGCGGGGGCAACCTTGTGGCGTCTGGTGTCCGATGTCCAGAGGCACTAGCTGATCCTTGCCCTTCTTTTGTGACCTGGGTGGAGACAGGTGTCTGGGGTGGCTGCGGTTCTCTCTTGGAAATAGCCTCAAGGGGCAGCTTCAGGATGTCAGAAAATTTGCACTGGAAGTGCCGTTCAAATTGGGAAGCTACGAAGGATTGCAAGGTGGCTGCAACACGCTCAACAGCATCTGTGGCGATTTGGTCCCGAGAAGGCAGAGAAGATGCTCCGTCACAGCCTGCCACCTCAGCTTGCCTCGCTCTGCTTTCTCCCCATTTGCCAGCTCGCGTGGCTCCTCCGGCAGCGCGCTGCTGCCTCCGCCTGGCCGACAGCCTGGCCTCAGAGGCGTCTGATGGGCTGCCTACCAAACGCTTCCCCAAGTGATCCAAAAGGGTTGCTGCAATTGCTCTAGCCACCTGTGCAATTTCCTGCTGGAGACCACGCTCTCATCCAGCTCTTCCAGCTCCTGGGCTTCTGTCAGCAAAGTCCATGCCAGCGTGGTGCGGACTTGGTGATGCACTTCTTTCGTTACAGGCTTCTGTAAGAGAAACCAGCAGGAAGTGATGAGGGACTGGTGAAGAAAAGGGTAGAGGAGGGGGAGGAGGTTAGGTTGTTGGACTGGACTCTTTGCGCTCTTCTGCCATGGCTGCTGCCTGCTCTCATGACGCCTCCGCCTCTTCTCGGAGGCTCGCTTGCACCTTTTCCAGTGCTGATGGAAAGAAGGTGAGTTTTGAGACCAAGAGAAAAAAAATAAGTCCTTCTTCCTGCAGCACCCAGCTGCTGTCATGCTTTGCCTGTCAGGCTGTGCCACAGGATGGAGCTGGACAGCATTTAACATGCCCTGCTAATGAGAATCGGGCAACAGCAGGCTCTTCTCTAAGCTAACCTCTGAGCTCCTGCAGGAGGAAACCAACCCGCCAATGGCTAAGCACTGCCACTACTGGCCTCAGGGACGCTGCATGCTTGGCTGCTCGCCACACGAGAAACCAGCCACAGGGACCGTGGGGACACGTGGTGCAGCTAAGGGATTTGTGCTGAGTGGCGGAGTCTGAGAGCACAAGAGCCCACTGAGAGTGCCAGGCGCACCTGCTCCTGCTCAGCCGGCTGGGGGAGGCGTGCGTCTTCTTCAGGAGCCTCGGGCTTCTCCATGCTCTCCGCAGTCCTGGCGAGATACCTTGCAAGAGACATACAGATGCCTGAAAGAGAGCGCCTGGAGCTGTCTTGCCCAGACCGTTGCCTGCTCAGCCCCTGCCCTCCTCCTGCTCTGGGCTTCCTGGCTCCAGTGCCCCAAAGAGCTTCCAGCTGCCTTTGCCAGCCTCCAGGCGCTGCTTGCGCCACTCTAGGCACAACCAGCCTCTGCTCACGCAGCAACTGGGCACTTTCCTGGAACACAAGGCCCCAGGCAGCACCTCGCCGAAGGGCCACGGGCCCGCTCCGAGCGCAAGCCTTCCTTGTGCTGCCTCTTACCTGGCCCTCACGTCCTGCTCTGCAGCTCTCAGGCTCTCTCGTTGCTCCCACAGCAGCCGCTCTCGCAGGCGAGAAATGTCCATGCCTTGCGGCAGTTCGGGGGCATTCTTTAATTTTGCCGGTTGTTCTCGAAGCGTTTGCTGAAAGTTGACAGCAGGTTTTAGCTCCCCTTTGCCACAACATGCTCTCACGCGCCTGCGTGTGCAGGCTTCACGCTGGCCCAGAGCAGCGCTCTGCTTCAGCCACGCACCCAGGGCAGGAGAGAAGGACTTCCCTCGGCACTGCCGGCAGGCACTGGGGGATGACTTTCCTGGCCGCCCCCAGCCCCAGCCCTGTGAACCCTGAGCTTTACGTACTTGTTCTCGACGGTACATTTTGTCAGCCTCTATCCTGAGCGTGGTCAGGTACTGCCTGTACTCGTTGAACTCCCGCAGGGTGCAAACGACCTATGGCGAGATGAGGGGGAGAAAGCAGCCACCACTTGTCACGCTCACTCCGCAGCCTGCCTTGCCCCAAAGAGCGCTAAGGCAGCGGGAGCTGCTCCCCTGCACAGCCTGCCCTGCGCAGCGGCTGGCGGCTTTGCTCCCAGCCAGCCAGCCAGCCAGCGGCGAGCAGCGCCCCTCGCTCTGCCGCCAGCCCACACGCCCGCTGCTCCGTCGGCGCCGAGGCAGCGCGGCACAGCCTTGGAAGAGCAGGAGTGGGAATTCCCGGAGCGGGCTCTGGGCTCCTTCTGCCCCCAGGGAAATCAGCACAGCAGCCTTGCGCCCTCCACCCGCAAGAAGCGGCTGCAGCAAGCGCTCTGGCAACCTGCCGCTGCCCCTCCGATGGAAACTGCTCTTCTCACCCTGATGTCCAACCTACTTTGCCGTCGCTGGTGATGTAACCTCCTCTCCTTAGTCGCCGGAGGTTGTCTTTGCGGTGGTAGTAGGCTCGCAAATGTGGGTCGTGCAGACTGTTGTACTCGGAGCTCAGGGAGCGGCAGTATGGATCTCCCAGATTGAAATAACCGGATGGCTGGTGAAGCTGCAGAAAGTATCGTCCGCAGCATGAGCAGGGGAGGAGAGATCAGGAAAGAGAGAAAGAGACTTCCGAGCTTTGTCAGCCCATAGGGTAGTGCTTTCAAGCCTCCGAGGTTGAGGGTATTGCCTGCAGAGCCTGGATTCACATCTCGGGCCCTGCCAGAAGGAGCCCTTCCCCCAGCACCTGGACGCCTTGCTGCCTACTGCACGCAGGGCGTGAGCGGCACGCTTGCACGGCGCCACAAGGCAGGCTGGCGTTGGCTCTGGCAAGCTCGTGCACGGGCAGAGAGCAGCGGTGGGAGACGCTCTGCCGACCTGTGGCCGGTATCGGGCCCTGCTCTTTGCAACTCCTGCCTTCTGTCAGCGGCACGGAGCCCGCAGCTTGCTTTGCCCGCTGAGGCCTGCCTCATTTAAGGACTGCAGCTCCCACTCTACAGCACGTCGCCACGCTGATTTCTGTGAAAGGCTCTTTCTTTTGCAGGCTGCTCAATGGGTCTGGGCAAGGAGATAATGCAAAAAGAGGGACTTTTCCTCCCCCGTTGCCCTGCTTTTACCTTTTCCCCAGCTCGGTCCGGTAGAAGACAGTGTTGGAGCCAGGCAGCAACGGGAGTTTGACCCCGAGCGGGATATGCAGCAGCTCAGGACATCCTACTCGGAGTTGCTGTCTTCTGCGCCCGAGCTAAACAGACAGAGACGCTCATGGGCATTCGGGCCACCATCTCAAGAGGCTTCTTGCCCAGCACGTACCAGAAATGCTCTTGAAAGAGCCCAAGGAGACAAGGAGAGTGCAAAGAGTGGCCTATTCCACAGCAGCTCTCTGCTCCGTCGCCTCCTTCCCTACAGCTCCAAAGCCTGTAGACCAAAGCCCTTGTGTCCTTGCACGCCACCCCGCCGTCTGCCGAGCTGGAATCCAGCATGGGCAGAGAGACAGGACCCCCGGAGAGCCTCCACTGCCCTCTGTCTATCGCTGCCACTTCCCTCTGCACTGCCGCATGCCCCAGAGCAGCCCTGCGTGGTCGCCGGCTCCCAAGCTGAGCCCTCTGCATCCGTCCAGCACGCACCTTGCCCCTCTTCTCCTCCGCACTCAGCGGTCCGTCTAGGTCTCAGAGGCCAGCAGCGAGATAATGCTCCATGGCTCCTATCAAGAGCCCTTCTGCAGCTGCGACCCTCCGCTGGCACCTCTCGCTCCAGCGGCACGCAGCTCTGCTCGCCGCAGCCGGTCTCCCAGCGCTTGGCACTACCAGCACAACCGCGCACTGTTGCGTCGCCGCTTTCCCGCACCATCGCCCCGCTGCTGCGAGGCCACCGCGGGGCCGGCCTGCAGCCCTGGCCTGCCCTTGGCTTGCAGGAGAGTTCAAGAGCAAGGCCGAGCCAGCCCTTGACTAGCCTATGCCAGGCCTTCCCCGGGCACGGCCATGTGTGCCCAGGGCTTGGCCTTTCCCAAGCACCAGCCAGAGCACCCAAGCCAGTAAATGGGTGCTCAGAGACACGCGCAGGCAGCGCTGCCGACCAGGACGCTGCTCTGGCTCACTCCGTGCTGCCCCACACCTTGCCCTCCCCGAAGACCCCTCTTCCTGGGCAGCGCGAATTGCACAAGGAAGGGTCCCGAGCTTCCCTGAATAACACCCATATCTGGAGCGGAGCTCAGCCAAAGCTGCTGGGAACTTTTCCTGCTCAGTTAGTGGAAGGACACCCGCCTTCCTAGAAGAGCAGGCTAAACTAGAGGCCTGTCAGGCGGGGATGGTGCTGGCGACCTTAGGCCTCCAAGCTCATGGCCCGGAGTGTCTCTAGGGACACAAGCTTTCCCTGCTCCAGAGCAGCGGTGCTGCTCTTTAGCTCAGGAAGGTCTCTCTGAGCAGGGCTGGCCTTTCTCCTTTGAGCAGGGAGAGGCCGTGCTGCTGTCTGTCAGCGGTCATCGCCTGCTCCAAGTGTGCCGGGACCCCCAATGAGCAGGGCAGGCTCACAGGTCGCAAAACCTGTGAACGGTGTGAGAAAGACGCTGCCTTTGCTGCAGTGCCCAAAGGGGCGCGAGGTGCTGGTGCAGGGGAAGCTCTGGCAAAGGGGCAGTGTGCGCGTGCCGCTCCCCATGTGGCAGCACCGCTGCCCCGACACCCTCTCTCTGGGGCAACAGCAGCCCACTGCAGCCTGGCACTTCCCAGCCATGGCTGCACCCCCTCTCATGGCCGACTCCTCCAGCTCCAAGCGCATCCCCTGCTGACAGCTGCTGGACGAGTCCCGTTTGCCCAGCAAGCTGCCCCATGTGCCGGGCTGGCTATGGGCACTGTGCTAAAAGGGTCACTTGCTAACGGAGATGAATTGCCACCCCCTAGGGTAAGGATGGTAAAGCCAAGGAGAGACAGAGCGAGAGATTTCCCCGGTGCCATAGGGCATCTCCCTCCCTCCCTCCGAGGAAAACAGACCCAAACCAAGCAGCGCAATCCCCCTGCCCACCAAACTCCTTGGGGCGAGTAGAGTATTTTCCTCCTCCGAAAACTTGCCAGGTACCTGCCTTGCATAGAGGACGGCTCCACTGAAACTGAGTGCCAGCAAGCTTTCCGGCTGTGTTTCTGAAGTACAGCTACTTCCTCAGTGTTCAAACGCCCGTGTAAAGCTGAGCTTGTCCTTGCTGGGGTGGCCCAGGCCTGTGAAGCTGTTTCCTTGGTGTGACGGGACAGCGGCAGCCGTAGGTAGGCCGTGGGGTTTTGTGGCTGTGCTGCTGTGGCGAAGGAGAAATCTCGTGCTGGCCAGGTGGCAGCGTGGAGAGGAGGTCTCGGGGAGAAGCGAGGAGCCCCCTTTGCACACAAGACGGAGCTTATCCAGTGTTTTCTAAGCTTGCTTTGTACCAAAGACCTACGTCTGCCTCAGTGGTTCAGGGGGCATTGCTGCCGTTTGTAATAGCTTGGACTGGACAGGCCCGTCCAGACGGGTGCTGTGAACGTGGGTATTTAGCCCGTCCTGCTACCAGATGATATTACCAAAGGGACCAAAGAAAGAGAGGCTGTTGAATTCTCTTCTTGTTTAGCTATGGATGAAATTTTCTTACCCGGAGATTTGACAACTGACTGTGCAGCATCTTACGATCGGTTTCTTTATTTCTTGGCGATGATTAAGAACACGGCTCTTTGCTTCCACCCCACAGCCGAATGCTTGCCTTGCAGTCAGGCAAAGCTATGCAGTCAGCAGTAGCCACTATGCAACAGTTTTACAGGATCCCAGGAACAGGAGTTTTGGTTCGACAGCTATTGAGCAAGATGCAGGTAGGCTCTTTTTGTCTTTTCCTTTCTAAATACCTTCTAGTATTACCTAGGTTTTTATTCCTGGTGGCAGAAATCCTCAGAAGTGCTGAACGTGACTAAATCAGCCAGTCTTAGAAGTCTTGAAGGCTGTGAAAAGGTGTCCCTAACCAAAACACATGGGAAAATACAGCTTCATCTTGTTGCCAAGAGTATTGTTTGCAAGTGTTATGATAAGTTCTTCCCTCCTAGTACACATGAAGCATGAATCAAGGGCTGTGTTGATTCCCATCTCTCTCTGGATTTCGGTGACATTCCCATGGGGGGAAGACTCATGGGTGCCATGCATTTTTTGTGCCCTTATCTGCACAGGGATTCTAACATCAAACACACCTGTGATTTGCCAAGGCTTCGGGGAAGTGCATTAAAACTGGTGCAATTACTCAAATCAGTAGTGCCGTGTCCTGCTGTTCCCTGAACCTGAAAGTGGCTGAGTCTGTATAATCATCACTCTTATATAAAAACAACCAGACTTAAGCACAACACAACCTTGGAACAAGCCAAGGCTTCCAACAAGCAACAGGGATGAATAACCAGTATTTTGCACAGCGGATCCTATGACAGAACTGGTGCACCCTGCTCCCCCAGCTGTACAGCTGTGCCAGCGGGTTCTGCAGGAGCTGTCACATAGGAGAAAAGGCTGATCAGCTCTGCTGTTCTCTGAGGAAGACTTTTTAAGATGTAAAGCCAGGGCTTTGAATTAAAGGATGAAATTATTACAGATGGTAACTTCTGAAGAGAAGCAGTCCTCACCGGGCAGTTGCAGCTGATTATATACAAATAGTTTTTGTAGATTTTTTCCTTTTTTTTTTTTATTTTTTATTTTTTAATGTTCAGGAGCTGGCTACAGAGTGGGCTTTTCCCAGTAGTGATACTTCATGAACAGTCACAAGTCAGTACAATTTTGCAATATAAAAACCTGTGAAGACACTGGAATACAGCTGAGTACATTTCTTCAGGTTCTGCTTTTTGCTTTCTAGCAAGAAATATTTTGGTATTTGTTTAGTAAAGTCATTTCATCTTAAAATTTGCAGAATGAATGCATCTCTCTTGGCCAGTCTGAACAGCTTGTTTCAAAATTCCTTATAACTTTATTTGAACAGGAGAGAGAAGATCATATTCTAAAAGAAGCATTTTTCTCAACTCAGACCAAGTTTAAGTTTTTGGTTACTGCATTATTTTCCCCTTGTTTTGGAAACTGCCAGTCCCAAACCCCATAATACACATGGCCATAGCAATAGCAAAACACTGCTATGCATACACCATGCAAACCAGCAGCAACAATTTTCCCTTGGACTTCCATTTTAAAATGGGTGCAGCTGACATGAGAAACATGCCCATGAGAACAAAATGTTGGAAATACTTATATTCCAATATGAAAAAGAAAATGACAAAATTCCAACTAAATTTTACTTTTGCCCAGCCACATTTAGTCAGGAAATGAACAAAAAAAAGTCAACATGTGAGTTAATATAAGTTCTGGAATTCTTAGTAACTTGATCTTGTCTCTGCAGACAAGCATGTACACATCTTTCCACTGAGCTGACTCCTTTTGACACAAGAATCCATTCCACATTAAGTCAATCCAAAAAAAAAGTTTTTTCTTGGAATTTGCTATGTCTGCTCAGATTTTTTTGCATAGATACTTTGGTGAATGAGATTCCTCAGAGAAAATAGGAAAAGCTAGCTCAACTGCAGGGGAATGAAACCAAGCTTTTGGGCCCTCTGTCCTTCCTTACGTTGTTTACTCTAGAGTTTGCTGCATTCTCTTTTGAGCCAAGTTCTTTACAGCAGTATTGACAATGGGAAGGTATGAAAACCTGAGCCAAGATCTGCAACCATCAGGTTTTCTGGAAGGAGTTCTCCATTTTATTTCATTCTGCAACTTTTAAACCTGAGATGTGTGCCAAATCTTCTAACACAGTTGAGAATCTCCAGGTGTGACCATAAATCAAAGCCAGAATAAGGAAATCCTGAGACTAATAATATAAAAGCTTGTTTAGCTTCACACTGGATCTTAAAGAAAGTAAATGAAGAAAAAGGGAAATCTGCGTTGAAACTTTCCTTTAAGGACTGTTACTTAATCTTGTTTCTGAGTTAAAACGCAAATGAAAAGAAATAAGACTTTGGTTCTTCTGCCTAGAGTGGGTAAACCAGCAGACAGAAGAAAAGGGAAACTAATTCAGTGGGAGCAAAATAAGCCTCTAGTCTGCTCCAAAATCACTTTTGTGCTGATATAGTTGCGTAGAGAATTTTTTGTAATTTATCAGCCAGTGCAGCCTTTGGAGGAGGCACAACTCCTCCCCTGTATAGGAACTTATCCCAGTAGGGTACAAGGAATGCACACATGAGGAAGTTAGCACAGGTAACTGATGTGAATTTGAGCATCTCAGCTCCTGGCTGTCTTATTTCCCCACTGTTTCCATAGAGAAGGCAACAGACTCCATGTTCACGCACTGAATACTGCACACAAGCCTGTTTGCCTGCTTATGCTGTCACTGCATTTTTGTCCAAGAACATCTCCATCTGTAGCTATTGTAGCTGTGTGCATTACCCTGTATGCTTTCTCCTGTGTTCCTCAAGGAAGGTTGTACTGCTTGAATTATTCTACTGTACAAAAAGCCCAAGAGACCCTCAGTTCCTTAATCCAGCATGGTGCTGAGCCATCCCTGGAGGTTGCTAACACCCTGAACTCCTTAGTCTTCAAGGGAGCTCAGAAATACTCAGGACCATCTAGGATGTGATCTTCCCTGCTTTACACCCACTCCTCCAGTGGCTAGACTATTACAAAGCATGAAGTCCCCATGGTTCTGCAGCTGATGCTCATTCACCCTTCTGGGCTCATGGTTCAGCTCCACAATGAGGATGAGGGGATCCAGACCAGGGCATATGAGCAGGGGATGAACAGACACTGCATCACAGACTGCATCCCCTCATCTGCTGAGGATCAGCAAGAAGGGATAGGAAGTGAGACATATGCAACAGTAGATATTACAGGCAGAACCATTTTGAAGGTTTAAAATTGCTTTTCTCTCTATTAAAAAAAAAAAAAGGCAGCGCTTCCAATCAGTTTCTTGCAGGGTAAACACTGCACTCTAATTTGTTTGGTAAACCTTGTATTTTCAGCCATAATTACCCTATCAAGGCACCTAAATGAAGATGACATTTGAAGTGACCTTCAGCTTACAGCTGCAATAACCATCCCACAGGAGAGGTGGGGAGGGAAGGCAGCACTTGGTTCCCAACGTGAGAGGTGCCTGTGAACATGCCAGCCAGATATTCCTCCAAAAATCAGCCCAGTTGAGACAGAGAATCATGTTTCAGTGGGGACAGCATGCCCAAGACTAAGCTCTTTGATGTCTCTGCTAGAGGAAGGACCACTGTAAGGTAAAGGCAGTTTGTTGTTTCCTCAAAAACAGATAGCTCAGGATATTTTTCCTTCTAGGGAATAACAGCTCCTGCAGAACTGAAGTAGGTGAGGATACTGTTTCTTAGGAAACTTAGGCCCTCTATCCTTCAGCTCCTTCCCTTCTATCCTTCTCCTCCTTGGCCAAATCCCACCCAGACTGAACCCCTCTCTGAACAGTACTCTCCTGCTCTTCTCCCACTTCTCTGCTCTGGTCTCTTCAAACACTCCTCCCTGACACACTAATTCTCTCCATTAATCCCAGTCCCATTTGCAAGCTGCCATAGGGGCCCTTTACAGAGATATCTTGAGCTGAAGATCTGCCAGACCTTAGGAGTGTTTCTGCTGCCTGTCCCAACTCTTGCCCCAGCAGTCCTGGTACACTCAGCTGAGAAGGCAAGCTGCTAATTGATAAGAAACTGATTAAGAGCAACAAAGTCCAGAGTTTGCTTCCATCACCCCCAGGTGCTGAACTCAGACCAGTAAGCAGCTGAACTCCCTCGCCCACCTCTGAGAGCTGCAGAGTTGAGTAAGGACAAAACTAACATTTGAAGAATTCTGCAATAAAAAAGGAGACTGCTGAAACTCGCAGAGATGCCCAAGTGGGCAATGCAGGAGTAGAGATGGGCAGGAATCTGTCTGAATTTGCCTACCTGGCCAGCATTCCTGCTCCACTGAGCTCCCAGAGTTTATGAAGGGCTTAACACAAGTGGACAGAAAGACAGTATCGGTACTGAGGATGGCACAAAAAACAGCCACATCAGCATTCAGCTTGTTAATTATCCTCTGGATCACCTCCCCTCCACATTCACTGCAGAAGAATCTCAAGGCATTTCCAAACCTAAACAAATATGAGAATCAAAAGGAGACTGGGAAGTCAATACTGCAAATGGATTTTCCATTACCACAGGGGCAAGCACCAATGTCCAGAAAGCACCACAACCAGGGTAATTATTTGCTGCCTATACTCTGTATTCACAGAAGGTGCCTTGCCTGGTTTGCAGCAGCAAAGGGCAACTGCGTTATTGATCAGGTCAGATGCCTGTCACCCTCACAGGCATCAGGGGGTTTCTGAACAAGCCACACAAAGGCAGTATTGGAATTGTCACAAGTTCATGCTTGATTTGTAAGGCAATCCGAAGCAGATTTATTGATCCCCTTTCCTCCTCTGCGGGGCAGAGGGAAGCAAAACAAAGCTTTGTAGGACCTGTCTGGTCCTACTGCCAGGACCTGACAGAAGAGGCCTCCGGCAGGAACCTCTGGAAGAAGGAAGAGTGAATGCCAAGGCCTGCAGAGGTTTCTAACTGGAAAAGCACCAGTGTGCCCCATTTGGGAGCATGGATCACTGCAAAATGCTGCTATTGAAAGCAGCCCTGCCCTTCTCCAGCAAATAAATGCCTTTTCTCAGCTGCTCCTAAACCCATCCTGATCTCACCTGATCACCTCACCCTGTCCAGGGGCACAGGATCCAACTCAGAGCACATCAGGTATATCAGAGCACAGGGAATTCCCTCCAGGGTTAGCACTCCAGTGCACTGAAGCATCCAATCTTTCTCTGATGCAAAGTAGGGACAAGTAATAGGAAAGAGGGGATAGGGCTTTGCAATATAAAAGCACAGGGCCAAATACTAACCCACAAAATAGAATTCCTGCCTGCTCACATCAGACAACAGCTGGAGAAAGATCAAGCAGAGTAGTTCCCACAGCCTGATCCTGCTCCCACACTGACCAGTCACGATAGCATCATTTCCCAGCACTGAGGGTAGAAACATCATCCCTTTTCCTTTGCAAATTAATTCAAGTCAGCTTTGAAGGACTTAAGTTCCCCAACCAAGATGACTTAAGGTCATATAAAAACTAGAACTCACAGGAAGTTCACATCTAATCCAGGCCCCAGCTAGCAAAGCAGCCCTTAAGGGAGGTCACAAGCTTATTCTTTAAACAGGGTGTTTTCTTACAGCAGGCAACAGTACAGTTTTTGTAGAAGAGGTGACAGTATGAGTGCATCAAGTAGCATGGAAATAAGAGGGTGAAATTAGGCTCCTTGCAAACAACTAGAGAGCCTTTGCCTTTCAGCACTAGCCAAGAACTTTAGAGAGATTAGTCTATTACCTTCATGACAAGGCTGCTAACCAGAGATTTGTGAAAGTGACAGCTTTTTAGAGCATGCCCAAGGTAGTCTTCGCCCAAGACCAGCACACTCCCTGACCTAGAAGTCAAGCATTTGAACAAAGAGCAGGGAACAGAGAGAGAAAGGTAGAAGTGCATGAATACAAGTGGAGAATTAAATAATTAAAATATTAAGCAAACTGGCAGAGGGAAGTGAGGTGGCATCTAGGAAGAGGCAAACAAGGAGCAAGTGGCCCTGTGATTGCATTTAAAACTCAAATCAGCCTGCAACTGAGTTATCACATGTGGCCACAGCATAGCCAGGGAGAAATAGTAGGAGGAAAGGGTAAAATATAATCACTTGGGTTATAACTGTCAGAATCAAGGAACACCACATCATTCCCAAGGGCCACTAAGAGCCAAAAGAGACATCTCAAAGCATTTCTACTGTGCTGGGGTGCTTGGCGAGGACTGTCACATTACTTTGTACAGAAGTCTAAAGAAGTTTGTATAATTCAAAGCGTAGCTAGTCAGAAAAACAGGTTTGGATAAGATTGAGAGCAGTCTCGATGCTCCCCACCGAGTTCAGATGAGTTCCACTTTAAACCATCACAGAAAGCCAGTCCATTTCTTCTGCATCCATCTCTTTCCACCTTCATCACTCTGCTGCCTCTGCAGCATGGATGAGACCAAGAGAGGAAGAACTCACAGGAAAGTCACACACCATTCCTAGCCACAACTAGTCTGGTGAGAGTTTCGCCCTCCTTGCTACGTCTAACAAATCTCAACAGTTCCCTAAACCTTCTGAGGTTAAACACAGGAGAAAAGGCACATAGACACTTCCACTCAGCCTACCCTTCCTAAGCAGAGCTTTAGGAGCTGCCGTGAAGAGGATGGTTTAGCCTGTTGCAGGCCATAGAAGCTCTAGCAGTACTACAGAAGAGCCAAAGCCATACAGGTGCTAGGTTGCCCCCCACAAGGGCCAGCACAGGGAATACAAGGAAGATCCCAGCTGTGTGCACAGCTCGAGTTTTCACCTGCTAGCACCTGGAGAGAGGCCCAAGGGTAGGGTGGCTAGGGAGCAGCATAAGACAATGGCTCCTTCAGGTTACAAGCTGGATGTACAGCAACCAGGAGAGAAAGGAAAAGACTTTCTGCTCTGTTCTCTTGGGCTTGTCTCAAAAAGATCTCAGGAATGCAAGTACTTTGAAAGTCTTTCCCCTAAAGCACCAGTTTTATTTGGACACAAAACCTGGGCTAGGACTGCACAATGGGGCTTTGACTTCTGCAGTTTCACCTCCCTGAACATCTGATAGTTGGCAGCTCTCTCTCAGGGTGCCTTGAGTAAATGAGGCAAGGTGGGAGCAGGGACAAACAAAGGTAAAAAGTGCTATCTGGTAGCCCTGAGCCCTCAAAAGGCAGCCACAGAGATTCCCACCATTCAGAGCATCTCTTAGCTGGGAGAAGAGAGAATTGAGAATTATAGATTTTAAAAAGTCAAGGTCTTTAAGGAAAAAAAGTGATTGTTTTTCCCCTGACATTTGGGCAGTTCATTGCTTTAAATACATCCTTGAGGGGCATTGCTCTGGAACCTTCTAACTGAAGAGAAGGAATTACTCATGCTAGCAATCATCCTGTTTGCTTAGCACAAAGAGGTCATATTCACAGAAACAGTTTACCTCCAGCATGGTTTAGTAGTCCATGTTTTTCCTTTATAAACTCAAACATCCAGAAACATCCTTCAGGGGGAAAAAAAGAGCCCTTCAGAGTGATTCACCTTCTCCCAGTAGGAAGAGAACTGGGCACCAGGCTCCCAGGGTAAGAGTAGCCATTAGTGTGTATAGGAAATGGAGTTAAGCAGTAAATTAGAATACGCCCCAGTGATCCATAAGTAGACAAATCATGATTTACTAGGCTAAGCATAATATTAATCTGACATGCTGCAATATTAAAATCAACATAGCGTATGGGAATATGTAATTATTTCCTAAGAAGCACTTTTGTCCAAGGAAGTTTAAATAACAAGGTTCAGACACCAAGGTAGCGAGGTGCAGCTTTGCTGGTGAAGAAGAGAAATTGCAGCAGATTTCCTACTGAATAGCAGGACTACTTCTGCTACTGCTTACAATTAGTGCCTCACTTCCCTCCCTACAAGCTCAGCTGTGATGATCTCAGGCAGACTGAAGCTGCCTCTCGTTGAGCTCTTTGCCAGGGAGGAATTGCTTGGCAGTAATCAAAGCATCCAGAGGAGAGATGACCCCTGCAATTTATCTCACACCAGATCTCGACAATAGCTTGGCCTGGCAATTGTCATTGGCTAATTATTTTGTCTTCAATGAGACCTAGTGGCTACACATGAGAAGCAGAGTTTGGGCTGTTATCTGATAGTCTCTGAAGTGCTCTGCTCAGTGAAGCTGGACCTGGAGCTTTACCACATCAGGGGATCACATTGTATCAGTGGAATGACTGAACCAAGACTAAAGGGCCACATGAACCTGCCATGGTACAGCGCTAAGCCATTACGCACAGTAATGTGGGGATAGAAGTGTAGTTGGAGCAGTAGCCATTTCTGCTTAAGAGAAGAAAAATAGAGGAAGAGTTCTTCCTCTAAACCCATACTTACTTCCCACAAGGGGGCCTCCTCCCCCGTCCCCATTTCTAACATCTAAGAAAAGGGAAGCTAATATTGGTGTCTCTGGCATTAAGTCTGGAGGAAGCAGCACTCACATTGGTGACAGATTCCACTTCTTTCCTTGAGAGGAAGGCAAGCCATACAGAAGAGAAACAAGTATGACTCTTATTATGTCAGTCCCTCACTCCCAATGGCAAGCAAGGCATTTGCTCTGTCCTCCTCAGCTACTCCATAGTCTGGTAAGTCCGGGGTGGGGGGAAGGGGAAGCTGTTTGGAAGATGGCTAAGCTTGGTAGCTGAAGAGCTTTTGGCTCAACTGGAGCACCTCCTGGCTAGGAGATGGTGGTGCCAACAGGACCAGCACCAGCAAGTATCTGTCACCTATGCTTTAGTGATTTCCCATCCCAATGGGTCCGCATCTTTCCCAGGCAGCCACTCCAGCAGTCCACTCTCCCACCACAGACCTTGAAGTCTTCACCAGACAGAAGACAACTATAACTCTAAGAGGGGAATTAGGCATAAGAGGTGTGGCAGAACACACCTACCCCCCCACATGCACACACACACACACATCTCAGGCCCAAAGTGTGGCAGAGCGCAACTACCCCCCCCCCCCATATCAGGCCCAAAGTGTGGTGAAGCACAACTATCCCCCCCATGCACAAACACCTTATCTCAGGCCCCAGCTGACCTCAAATAACTGACTGCGCCCAGAGCTGACCAGGAGGAACTAGGTGATACTGGTTGCAACTGGTGAGGCCAGAAATGGGCATGAGAAAAAAAGGTACAACTCCACACCAAATATTGTATGACCATGAGTCAAACTCCGTGCCCATAAATAGCGCTGCAGCCTAGAGCCCCTTGAGCTCTCCTGCACAGCAGCAGGCTGCACAGCAGTGAATGTCCCCTTGAGTTGGGAGGACATATCATGAACTCCTTGCTAGAGAGGAGGAAGCATTGGATGCTTCAGCTGTTTTACTTCTGGCCCAAGTATCAGCCCCTACTCCTGAATGGATCTACAGCCATTTAGGAAGTGTGGCCCTGCTACCTCACCTCCCTCAAGAGTTCTTAAGACTTCTTACTTAATTCATCAATACCCAATAGTCACCACAGATGTGACATCTCACCCTCAGCTGGAATGGTGCGTGTGTAAAGTTATCCCAGAAAAGACTCCCCCCAGAGCTGAGCCAGGCAGACTGTGTTCAGAGCCTTACTCCCTTTACATGAGGGTGGCAGAGGTTTCATGGGTCCCTGCTCCTACTGCCTGTGCTTCCTTCTTCTCCCTTGGAGAGAAGGGTCCCACCAGCCAAGAGAGAGGCATGTTGTTCTTCAGGCAGTCCAGCAGCTCCTCCATGTACTCCTGGATCACAGCCAGCTTCCCCTGGCTCTGGGTCAAGATGCTGCTGGACAAGTCCTGGAAGGAGCTTGCTGCTGAGAAAACAGCATGAAACTCCTCTAGGTTACCAAGAGATTGTTTCACCTTATTCTGAAGGCTTGAAGGCAGGCCTTGGATTGCAGATACTATTTTACAGCAGGTGATCTGCAGCTGATGTGTGATACTGTGTGCCATGAGCAGGGCCAGAGACTCCATCTCCTAGAAGGAGGCAGAAAGGAGAAGGTCAGAGGAGCAAGTTACTTTAAGAAATCAAGCAGGGAAAGGGTGAATCAGATCCCTCTGCTTCCCTCCCCATGGGCATACCTCTGGCTTTGCAGAGTTTGCATCTCCACTCTCCCTAGGACACTTCTTACTCCAGTCCAGCCACATCTGGCATAGTTTCTCTTGCCCTTCCTGAAGCTTTTGGTTAAATCCTTGCTTAAACACTTCAATCTGGGGGGGGAGGGGGGGGAATCAGAGTGTCTCAAGACAGAAACCTGCTGGTCATCAATACAGCTGTCACTGTCATAGTGAGGTTGAGACCAAGTCGTACATTTGGCCCTGTCCTGCTCTCCAACAGGGAGGCAGAGCTCTACCTACCAGTTCAATGATGCAGTGAAGCTGTGCAAGGGCCTCCTGCATGCCCTGCCAGGCCCGCTTCATTTTATCAGTTGAGCGCACGTAGGCAAACTGGCGGAGTTCATCAGAGAGAGACCCCAACCGCACAAAGTACCTCTGCTTCTCCTGCTGCTGCTCCACAGATATTATGTCTGTGCCCTCCCCAGATGCTGCCAGTTTGGCTGAGGAGAAAGACAATGCCTGTAAGTGTCTGACCAGAGATGCTTAATAAGAAAACTAAACAAGCATCAGGAGAGCTTGGACTATGAGCCAGGTAGCCTCCAACATGGCACTTCCTATTAGTTCTTAAACCCATTTCAAAGATGAGAAAACAAGGTTGGTATCCCCATTTTGATGATCCTCATTAAATATGCAGGCACATATGCCACTTCCTGACCTAGTTCCTCATTTCCAATAGGCAGACTGAGGTCATCTCCTGTTTCCTCCAGCACAGCTCCTGCTCTGCTCACAGCCATCTGGCACACTCTGGAATCTGTAACCATTGCCACACTGCTGGTCACTGCAGATCTGGCAGCCTCCATGCCACTCTGAAGAGCCTCCTTGGTTGCATCTATCACCTCTGTCACTTTGCTGCTCACAGCATCCTCGGCATCAGCCACTCTGGATGACATTAGCTCTTTTGTGTCAGAGAGAACCTACGGAAATAGGTTAGTGTCAGATAAGAACTGCAGTGCTCTGTGACCCAGTCCCTGCTGCACCCAGAGGAGTCTTCAGACAGTATCTCCTGTTTGCTTTCTTACTCCTAAGAGAGCTCACTCTATGCACGCAGAGATTTGTTTCCTCAAGAGAACTTGAAGTATTTCTATCCTTGTAAAGGCCAGCTCTGCCCTCCTCTTCCAGCCAAGGAGGGCATAGCCTTTGGTTCTTACCTGGTCCATTGACTTTTGAAGGAGGGGGAGCTTCTCCCCTACTTTATCCAAGCCCTTGGAGGCATATTTGTTTGCCACAGCAACTGCAGAAAAGAGGAGGTGTCAAGACTTGGGTTTTCTACTATTTCATCTTGCAAGTCCTGCCTTCCCGATTATGCTGCCTTGCAGGGACTGTGGGTAAAGACTCCCACTCAGGCAGATGTGTTTTGATATAAACTGGATTTGCTGAGCAGCTTGTCTTGGTTTCCACTGCTGCTTGGTCTTGAGCTAAGTCTGTTCACTTTGAGAATAACCAGTCCCGACTTGCACTAGCAAGAACATAGCCACATACTTTGGAGTCCCACCTGCAGCTTGTTTAGTTCTTGACCAGACAGTTGCTTAGCTCTCACTTCTGCCCTAGCCTCCATGTCCCAGGGATCTAGAATCACACAGTAAACAGGAGGGGGCCCACTCTGGTCTTAGAGTTAAACCAGGCCTGTCACATCAGCTGTTTTGTCAGACCCTTGCCACCAGGATCAGTCCCTCTCCCTCCATGAGGTTTAAAAACTTCTCACATGCTGAGGGTCTAGTTCTGGTTCTTGGGTTTTTTTTGTTTGTTTGTTTGCTTTTCCCCCCCCTCCCATTTGTGGGGGTCGGGGGGGGGAAGGCAGCTCCACAGGAAACAGGACCATTAGTAATGATAGCCCTCCAAGTGGGGCTTTTCTTCCAGCCCCCATGGGCTTCTAAGAATCAAACTACAAGCAGCTGTCACCTAATACTTTGGGCCTGGCAAGATCAGTTTTAGGGTAGTCAACACCTGAGTCAAATCCAGTCCTTCAGGAAGAGACACTTCTTCACACTACTCTGATTAGGACTCAGCCTTTTTTGCTTTACTTGTAAGTCTGGAGCTATCCCTTTAGTAAGTCAATGAGAGAGGTGCCTTTCCACACCCAAGGGCTCCTTTCAGGGTTGGAAGGAACCAAAGAGTTAGGAGTCCCTCTGGGAAGGGGATTTGGCCCTCACAAGCAGGTGTAAGCCTCCCCACCACATTACCTTGAGGCTCTAGTGTAGTCAGAACTGGTTGCACACAGGTAGCTGTGGCTTCAGTCACACTCTTCACTCCTTGCTCTGCTGCCTCACCCACAGATCTGATGTAGGGGTGGCTCTCCTTGGTGGAGACATAAGCTGTAGAAACCACATCACAGGCAGAGCTGACCAAGGTCAGGTTAGCCACCAGATTTATTGCAGCCTACAAGGGCAAAAAAAATAAAACAAGCCATGAGGCTTCCAAGCCTGACAGAGCTTTCTATGCAGCCCTGCACCAAAGCTTCACCTTTCTGCCTGTTCAAGTAACCTGGTCTGGTTGAAGGAGGGCAAACCACAGCTCATATTCACTTCAAAACCTGCAACTCACTAAAGAAACAAGCTGTGGAACGCTATTGATATTTATGGTTGGTCCATAACAGAAAGGTTTTCTTCCAATACAGAGTCATCCAAGGGACAGAGGAGAGTGTAGACAGTCTCAGTACTGCTAGAACCTTACCCAGCTCCAGTTCATTTGACATAGTTATTAAACAATTCCAGGAAAAGCTTTATCAGAACAGGATCACATTGATGTTAAGCTGGCAGACTCCACACTAGTCAGCAAGACACACGCTGCAGTCCACAGAGGCAAGTGCATCAGGTTTCGGGGCCCCCAAGACATGGGAGCCATTCCACGAAAGCATTGCCCAGGCTCTCGACTAGAGGTGTAGAGAAGCATCACTCCTAGCCAAGAGCCAGGCTATTTTGCTTAATCTAGCAGGTTACTTACAGGGTCTTCAGGCCTGCTCTTTTGGCTGTGCCACCACTCATTCCCAGAGAAGCTGCAGGGCACAGGCTGAGCAGAAGAGACTCCTCCCTTTGGGCAGGCTTAGTTTCCCCCTAGCCACAGTAGCAGCCACTTCCTCACACCTGCACCCAGAAGCTGCTGCTCCAGTTACAGCTCACACAGAGTACCTACCTGCTGTTCCAAGTGTCTTCCCCCCTGCTGATGTGGGGGACATGCTGGCAGGATGTAGAAAGTCTAAGATCTATTTACACGTTCACTTTCAAATGCATTTGATTTCTGATTTGCCTTTAGTTGCAACAATGAAGGAATGTATTTACCTGGGACAGGACAAATTGGAAGACAAGTTGTCAAATCTGCAAGAACCAGATGACAAGGTAACAGTTTCTGGTGGATGGGAGGCCAGGTGAACTTGCTTGTCTAGCTGGACCTGGCCAGTCTCCTTGTTCTGGGCTGAGAGAAGAGCAAGGCTCTCTTCTCTTCTCCCACCAGGTATCTTGTGAGTCACTCATAACTGACTTCAGTATTGAATCTCTTTGAACCCTTACCCAGCAAATGGTGTGCCTTGGTCCTGAACTTCTGTGCAATAAAATTTAGACTTAAATCTGGTCTGTAGAAACAAACAAAACAAAACAAAAGAAGGGTGGTGGGTGGCTATGACCTCCAGAGAAAAGCCTTGTTACAGACCAGTTGAATCTGCATACATGCAACTTCTACTGGAGAGGAAAGAACCAATATTGACTGAAGGAGTACCTTGACTAAAAATGCTAATCCTTCAATCTAACACAGAACTAGAAATTCTCGCCAACTAGGAACATCCCCCCCCTCCCTTCTTGGTGTCCATGACATGTTCTTCTGGAATGCTCTCCCTCACAGAGGAGATGAGACCTGGGTACCTGCCAGTTCCCTTGGGCTGGCTCAGATGTCCGTTCCCCCTGCTTCCTACCCCAAGGCTCCTCTAACAGCCTAAACCAGCTCCTCCTTTCACTCCCAACTTCCTTTGGTTATTTTTGCCTGAATGGCTCTTTTGACTGTCTGATCAAGCCTGGTACATTTAGTCAATAGACTTAAATGCAAATTCTGAAGTTAGATGGCAAACATACTGTAATCTGTACTCAGTAGCTGCAGTGCAGACACTCCTGGCACTGGACTTTCCTGCTGAAATGATTAAAAGACAAAGGAAACAAACAAATAGTTACTCTCCAAAAACAAATGAGTGTTACTTGAGCACTCTGTGTTGAGAGTTTCAATCCTGCAGCTCTGTCCCAACTGGGAAAAGTTTGAAGCTGCAAAGCCAGAACCCTCTGGAGCTGTCACAGCTGTTCTGACTTGCCCTTCTGTCCCCTTCTCTCCCAGCTGGTGGGTTGGTACTCTGCTACATGCATGTTCTAGGGTCCATCTTCTGGGAAGATGTTAGAGCACAGCTGGAAACTCTTTGTATCCTTGCTGCTGGACTACTGTCCCTTGACAAATTTGAATACTCTAACCTGAGGTGAAGTTTCTTAACATTTGTTGTCCCACGTTCTTCTCACTGAAGCTCTCAATGACAATTTTAACAAACTGTCAGATTATTTTTGTGGAAGGTCCCATGCAAGTCTCATTACAGTTTCCACATCCCACAAATTGGGTGAACTGCACCCCAAGCAGAGCTTACTCACACTTGTAGTCTGACTTATTCCCCACCTGGGCTGGTCAAATAGCTCTGATGTTGAAATAGTCTCATCAACCTCACGGTTGTACCAAATGCTGTTCTACAGAAGTGGGTACATTCAGTCTTCTGATCTCTCTCTACGTTCTCTCTGGCATCAAAGAGCTGGTGTCACCCAGCATCACTGGTGCCGAAGATGCTGCTATCAGAGTGGCGGTGTTGGAGGCAGCCAGGGAAGTTGTTCGGAGAGTCCTGGAGTCTGCTAGGTCCGTGGTGACCAGCCAGGGCATGGCAGTGGATTGCGAAGCAGGCAAGATCACTGACAGAAGTGTGGAAGCTGTGCCAGGAAAATCGGATCACCATTTCCCCATCACAGATGAGGAACTAGGTTGTGGAAGAATGATTAAGTGAAAAGGGGCATGATCTCTTAGAAGTGAGCAATCCTGTCTTCACAATGGAGGGAGGATCCCACAGCTATGTGAACTGTCCTTGAACATTCCTAGACCATTACAGAAAGGGAAGGCAAGTAGTGGTAAACAAGTCAAGGAGGGGGCCGACAAGCCCCTCCACGTGAACAGCAACTTTGCACCAATCATGTATTCGCTTTAGGCGCATGAACAGAGACTGTAAACCAATCATACAGCTATTGCTAGCACATGCCCTATCGCCTGTCTATATATACTCTGTGTAAGCTCTAATAAAGGGAGAACGATCATACTCACATTGAGACTCATCGTTACTCCGGGTCCGTCTCCCACTCCGACACTAGGTCAGAAAACACTTGCATGAGGCAGATCTGCAAAGAAGATCTTTCTAGGTTTCTCTGCAACGTAGAGAGGTAGCGCGAGTGTGTGTGGTTGGGGTACTCGGCCTCCCAGTTCCTGCTATATTTGGGGGATACAGACACTTTTAAAAGCCATGGTCACTCTGACTCTAACCTGCAAGGCTTCATGACTGCTGACCATCTGTCGTATGCACTCTAGGACAATTAACAATTAACTTCTCATCGCTGTTTTTTCCAGCTGACCTTGTGGTCTCTGTGGAGGGGACTGAAGGGGCAGCTGTCCAGCAGCAGTCAGACCATCAGGGTTATTTCATACATCTGAGTTCCTTGCCCACTCATCTGCATCAAAAAGCCTACCAGTGCTTCTTAGCCAAAGTAAGGAAGATCAAGATGGTCACGCAGGAGACTTTCTCAAAGTTGCAGGAGGTCATTGAGCTGGTAGGAACACTGTTCTGTCTCCAAGCATCCTGTCTTGAAGCTGCTTGCTGTACAGCAGTCTTCCCCTTTACTCCCTGTGAAGACCAGGAGGATCTCTGTGCCAGCTCACAAGCTGGCTGGGGTAGTCACAAGGCAAGTCTTGCTGCTATAGTAATTCACTCTTGTCTTCGCTTTCCTGTCCTACTCCAGATTGATTGTGACAAGCAGGGTATTGATCAGAAGCTTCAAAATGGGCAGGAGAAGCTGCACCAGATGTGGCTGACCTGGAACAAGAAGCAGCCAAAAGAGAGTGAGGACGCAACTTCCTTGGAGCTGAAGGTAGTGGTCTGCTGGAGATGCTGGCTCACTGAAGCTGTTTTGGGGTGGGAGTGGGTGCACGGGGAGCCGCTTCTAAAGCTTCCTTTCCTCCCCTGTAGTGGCTGGAGGTCCAGATTCTGGCCGTGTCTCATGGCATCACCAGCAACTGCAGCACACTCTGCAGACTCTACTGGCCAACAGCCAAGGCTTCCCATCCAGCATCCACGACAAGATGCAGCAGGTACAGCAGGAATTACAGGAGACCCACAACTCCTTGCAGGCTGCTGCTTCTTTCCAAGACCTGTCCAGGAACATCCTGACCCAGAAACACCATTTAATGAACACAGGCCAGGAGTGCATGGATGAACTGCTGGAGTATGTGGAACATAATAGACCTCTTGCCTGGCTGGTGGGACCTTTCACACCATCTTCTAGAGCCTCTGTAGGATCACAAAAAGGGACAAAAGAGAAGGAAGGTGAGGGGAATAAGTCCTCTAATACCTACTCTTGTGGGAACCAACTTCTCTAGCTAGTACTGATATAAAAGTTTGCCCTGAACTGTGACTCCTGCTGTTGATAGTAAATCATCCCTCCCCTGCAGTGCTTAAAACTGATCAATGACTTCTAATCCAGGAGTACTCAGGATTCAAGAACAGTTTTGTAACAACAGGCATTCTTGCATGTAAAAAATAAGCAAGCCTGGTGATCCCAAGCCACCTCTAAATAAATTAAGATCAAGCGTGTATGATGCAGAAAGCTTTCTGAAATAAAGTCATGTGTCATCACTTGAGGCACTGCTCTGCTTGGCTACCCACCACAGCTTTGCTCACCCACGTGTTGGGACATAACCTTCATTTCTCACTGTGTCCCGCAGGAACATGCAGTGCATGGTGAGGAGCAGTAATCACTAGGTGCTGCAACTTGTGTTCCACGAGAGCCCCTGGTCCAGTCATGGTCTGTCTATCTACATTGCAATATTGCAGTCTATCTTCCCTGCCCAACAAGGTTAGCCTAGTTCAAAAGGTCTTTCCAGATGAATCCCAATGCTGCTTTTTCCTTATATTGTCAGCGTTTCATTCCTAGGAATATTCTGTAAGACCTATCTGCAGTCTACCTAAAATGGTTCACCTAGATCTAGACGCCTGACTGCGCGTGGGTAGTGTGTATGTAAAACCCTGTGGGTTTCCCAGACAAAAAAACATGAATGTTTTTGCTTCTACTGCCTATGGTGAGTGTGAGCTGTCACACAGTAAAAAGCAAACAGCTAGATTTCTTCTTAAATTCCTTTAGTTGCCATCAGAGAAAAGCAGAACTGTTTACAAAGAGATGAGTGTATCATCCTGGCTCAGCACCTGTACTCCTGCAGAAAACCTTTCAAAACCATACTGATTTCCAAGAAACTGCTACTATTCCCTCTTGCACCCACTCTTTATCGCTTATTTTTCATGGCTCTTTTTGAAAGTAAAATGTTTTGCTAAGTCCCCTTAGCAGAAAAAAACTCATACAGAGGTAGAAAACAGCAAACAATTTTGTGTTGTGGGTATGCTGCTGTTAGTACCAAAGAGCATGTCCCAGTGGTTTGTATCACAGAGGAACAGAAACTCTCCAGATGGAAATTGCTGTTCAGATCCTTTGTAGTATTGGCTTAGCCTTGCTTAGCCTTTCTGTCTTAGAAAGATGTATTGAGTGTGATAGCTGTCAGCCTGCTGCGGAGTTTAGCATACTGCTGGACAGTCAGGTTTCAACAACTGTGTAGTTATGGTGACAATTACCACTGTTGCCTTGGCTGAAGCTGCCGAGCATCTGTATTTATAAGGAAAATAAAGATGAACGGTCAAAAATAAAGGGAGACTCTTGAAAAAAGAAACAGGAGAGTTTCCTTTGTCTGGGTTTTTCTCCTCCAATAAAGATCAGAATACCCCTTCCCCTGGAATCTGTTAAATCAAATTATTTTGGTTTAATGGGTAACCTTTTTTCCCCATCTCTTTTAGCAGCAGAGGAGGAGAGGGAAAGTAAAGCAGGACAGGAAGAGGTAGCCAGAATTGGCATTGGCTATACCTTGTGCTTGTAGGCTGATCACCTAATATAAGGTGATGCAGAGAGATTAGGGAAGCTGAGAGTGGTGAACCGAAGTGGAGAATCCATTGCTGCTAGACCACTGACAGTCAATGAGAAAACTTGTGCCAGCATCTCAGGGCTGGAGTCACTGCTATAGAGACTGTATCCAACTCAGTGGCAGGTTGCTAAAACAGCCAAAGGACCCAAAAGGTAGACTGATTCTGAAGGACCAGACAACATCAAGCTGACTGCTCTGAAAAGGAGTTTGGCTTTTTTTTTTTTTTTTTTTTTTTTTTGGACAGCATGGGTGGTATTGACTGAATGCAGTAATTGGCTGAGCAAAGTTTGGTCTTCAGAACTGAACCTAACCCATCAGTATGTACTAGGAACTGTTCCAGTCTGGGGTGGGGGAGGACAGAGATCCAGAAGCAGAGATTTGCTTCTCATCTCCTTTATCTCAGATGTGCTGAGCGTGTTGCAAGTGCTCGTAAATCCCTATAACAACAATCTGGAAGAGACTAGTGGAAGGACAGAGAGCTGAGCCTTGCTTGGGCAAGCTGCCTGGCCACAAGCTTTGACTGTGCTGCTACCATTTCAATTTATTTAACATAGGAAGGATGATTTAACCCACCTCATCCACACTAGACAAGGAAGAAAAATACACTTCTTTAAAACAGCTAAGTTAGAAATCAGCATTTCTGCAATACAGCTGGATCAGTCTACCCCTATTTTTAACAGCTGGCCAAACTCTCTGCACCAGCTGGGCTCATTCCTGTAAATGGTTCTGCTCCCCAAACTGAAGGCTGTTGTGGATAAGGAGGTCTCTGTGAGGCACTGCAAAAATGCCCCTTTCCCCAGGGCTGTTCTTGCACAAGGTGAGCCTAACGTGCCACCCCTCAGGTGTGCTGCCAGAGGTAATCTGAATATTGGCTCTGAAAGTGTGGCAAAACCTCTTATTGGAGGGAAGATGTGTAAGGAGCCACCTGAGGGCTGGGCCAAGCTCAGATGGGAAAGCTGGCACCTCTGAGAAGGAGATGGTGTGATGCTCTGATGAGCATGGGGAGGAAGAAGGCAGGGAATGGCAGGGAGGTTGTTTGTAGGATGTCAGCAACACCACAGGTGAGTTCTCAGCCATGTCTGTCACCAGCTGAAATATTCTTGCTAGGGTGTGTGTGTGTGAAGGAATGGGGGGGGGGGGGTTCTCCCTGTTCAGTGCTGAGACCACATGTTGTTGAGGAGAGCTAGTGTCCAAGGCAGGGGATGGAGATAATACTGATGCTCTGTTGTGAAGGACACAAACTGAGTGAAAGTTTCATGTCACAAGTCATGGAAGGTAACTGATTCAACAGGGCCTGACAGTCTGCTCCTGAGCAGTTGGTGCTGGAGAAATCAGTGAATCAACTAGCTCAGTTAATCTAAGAGGGTTACAGTCAACGATTTATTTTGTCTTCTTATTGCATAGTAAGCATCTGCACCAGTTGCAAATGAATCTCTGTTTCTGTGCTCATTGTTGCATTGACATCTGAAGACCACAGAGCTATTGTGAAAGAGAACTGCTCCAACCAAGTCAAAGGAGAACCTGTGGATGCTATATCCATGACGACAACTCCTTCCACTTTCAAACATTCGACACCAATTAAAGGGAGTCTTCCCAGTGTTAATAATGGGACTAGAGATGCCAGATCATTGAGCTGGATGTGGGAACTGTGGGATACTGTCCTTAGTTCTGTCAGCTGCCTGTGGGGAGCCTTTTTCTGCGGCCCTTCAGCTCCTTGTCCCCATCTTTAAAATGGAGATCATGATTTTGACCTTCTTCTGCAAAATGCTTTGTGATCTGCTAATGAAAAGTGCCATATAAAATATAGGGATTAGTGATTATAAACTCCACGCTTACCATTCAAAAGGCAGCTCATGCTCAAGACAAGCCACAGTCCCTGTAACTAGAGAAATACAGTTCCTCTGCGTAGATCTGGTGAGCACCAGTTTTCAAGTCCTTGACTTCACTTCACCAGGAGTAAGAGGCACATTCAGCCTCCGATGCAGTGATGTGCATATGCAGACGTTTGACTCTGAGCATGTAAGCAGAGCCACCAGGAGGACAGGCTGGGCTCTGCTGCTCGTCAAAGTTTGCTCCTTCTGCTGGACCTGGGTGATCTGACACAGCAACTGCACAAAATAGATTTCTCCCCCCCCCCGAGAAAGTACCAGCAGCTGGCCTCCGCTGGCATCCCCTTTAGCAGGACCAGGACTTCTAGACAGGCTGGATTACAGTGCAATTTTTGGCTGAAGCAGAGCTCATGTTGGATTACCCATACAAGACCATGCAAAACGCTCCAACAGCGTTCTTCACTCAGCAGTTGACATCTGGCTAACTGCACTTGGTTTCAATTCAGAAGACATCTGGGGGGCTTGCAATATGCATGTGAGCAGAGGGGGGGTCGTTGCTCTTCAGCAGCGCAAAGTAGGAGGTCTGAATGCCCTTCTGCTCTACAACACGCTTGCTCAGACTGCACCAGCCTTTTCCAGGCACCTCTGATTCATGTCATCAGCAGGTAACTTAGGCCCAATAATTGAAGAGAGCACCCACTAAACTGTCAGAAAGACCCTGTAAACTATTCAGAAATTTCATCTGAATTCCCTTCCATACAAAGATACTGGAGCTTGAAATTTGTACAGAGCACCAAGGAATAGGCTCTAGCAGCAGATTTTTAAATCAGTGCTTTAGGCAATCTCCTTAGCAGCTTGTTAGATGTTTTATAAGTGTCCTTCCCAGCTACAGAAGAAATAATAATACTAACAATTGTGTCAGATACAAAATAATTTTGCAGCCTTTTTCTCTGCAAGCTCTCCAGTTTCGATAAATCATACACCCTTCCATGCAAGGAAAGGTATCTAAAACCATAGTACAGACAGCGTGGCAGGAAGACAAAAAAAAAAGCCAGGGCCATCTTTTTCTGAGTTAGTTCCAGCCAATAATTTGTTTGCCTTAGCAAGTCATGCATTTGCTGAGCTGTGATACCTTCCCATTAGCATAGCTGAGTGCTCTCTGGGCTCACAGGAGGAGGTGTTAGAATTAAGCATGGAGAAGCATAATAAAGGAATCAGAGATGCTTTTTTTCCTTCTTCTTCTTCTCTCTCCTGGTTTTGTTTTTCTGTAGCAGCAAGACTGAAAGATGTGCAAATGGTTTGGAATCACTTCCCTTACCAAAAATAAAAGTTCTGATTTAAGTAGGGCTGGGAGACTCTGAGAAAGGAAAGAAACTTATGTCTCTTGCTGAGAGGAGACAGACCCACCTATCTGGAGCCAGACGAAAACTCGAAGAGCTGCCATGCTGCATTTAAGGTGGCCCATCTGGTGCTGGCACTGGTCTCTTGCAAGCACATGGATTGCATTAATTTCTCTCTTCCAAGAGAAGTGGGACCCATGCATTGGCATGGCGCTCCCGGGTCCTGGTTCTCATGTACCTGTATGTTTCACTGGTCTGCAAAGTGGACCAGCATGACCAAGAGAGGTGGTGGACATCCAAACTAACCCAGAGCTGGGGTGGAAAGATAGTCACCCTGGCAGTGGCTGCTGTGGCAGAATATCCCTTCAAGCAGGGAAGTGATTTGAAGCTGAATGTCCAAGGCACTGGGTGAGTGTTTTAACCAGTGAACTGTGAGAACTAATAAGCTCCCTGCCCAGGATGATTGTCCATGTGGATATGACCACACCTGAGTGATTGCATCAATCAGACAGGAAAAGCTTTCCTAGGTAGAAATATCCCTGCAGATGGCAGAGATGAAGCAGGGCAGAAAGGACACAGATGCCTTTGCCTTCTACCCAGCAATAAAGCAGTCAGCAGTGAGGGGTTTATTTCTTTGATTTTAAAGATGGAATATCATATAGGGGAAGTGGCAAACATATTTTACACTTCTCCTTTGAAATTGCTAGTTTATTTCTAACAAAATCATTGCAACCCAGGCTAGCATTTTTTGAAGTACCCAGAAGTAGCCAGTAAAAATCTACATTTCCAGGTATTCTCTGAAACTCTATGTTTAATTTTCATTATGGATGATGGAAAAAGGTCCCAGGAATGACTGTAAGAAAAGAAAGAAAAGAAAAAAGATGCCCTGAAATGAGCAGAGGAGAATGAATCTTCAGTGTTCAATGCAGTTACAGACCAAGAATAAATAACTTACACTGCTAGATCAATCTTCCTATGCTGATTGTATTCATCTACTCTTTTTGTTCTGAATAATAGAAAACATCACTCCAGACTCTGCGGAAAGTAGACTGAGACCAACAGCTCCAGTATCAGGGTCTGGGCTCCGATGGTCTGTAGAGCATTTGAGAGGGGGGTGATGGCCTCCTGTTCTGGCCCTCCTCACTTACAGTTGCTACCCCCTGTTAAATGCAGCTTATTGCGTATGTTACTTTGGGCCAGGACAGCTAGCAGAGCTGCTCCGTCTTTGTTGGTGGGTGAGAGAGAACTCACCCTACCCTGTGCAAAGAGAAAGACAAGAGCTCATTGCTCTGAGCCGCCCATCACCACACACAGTCCCTGAGCAGTAGAGCAGATGAAGGAGGCTTATGTCTCATGACTGACAGAAAATCCCGAATGAGGCTTTATCTGGAATTTGTACATCTGCAAAGGCCTTCCCTCTGCAGCTCAGTCTCTGGTGCCTGGCATACTTTGAGCTCACACGACGATCTTTCTCTCAGTTGGGATACTTACACTACTTCTTATTCAGTTGCCTATTTTTTCACATTTCATAAGAAATTAATTACCTTTGAAACCCCTTCCCTGCTCTGTAAGATCTGGTTGAAATTTAGCCAATGGATTCAGAAACTACTATGTAGGGACAATTTAAAAACCCAAGGAGATACTTACGCTTCAATGTGAAATAACATATAATCCATTTGAGTTTAATTTATCCACAGCACTTAGAACTTTTTCCTGTATGTTACCTGATACAATTCTGAGAAAATTATTCCAGTCCTGTATGTCACCCCCCTTTTTTTTTTGAAGTGCCTGAAGTACACAGCATCACAGTAGCTATTCCCTCCCAAGACCTGCCAGGAACTCCTCAACAGGCAGAACGGCAGCCTCTGCTCACAACCTCTTCAGTGTGACTGTGGAAGTGGAAAATGTGATTCAAATGAGAAACAAAAGGTCAGAAATCAGCAAATATGTGATTCTGATTGAATTTAAATATATGTGTGTGGATATTTAATCACTTAATTGTTACAGCTGTCTCTGAACTCCTGGGCATGGCCGTATAGGTAATGAGCAACTCAAGTACAGTGATCTGCTTCAGGGACATCTTTGTCTTCTTTGTTTCCTCTCCATTGCTCTGTGTCTAAAACTTGGGCCTTATCTTGCTTATTCCACTGGCACGAGCAGTGATAAACATTGCACGCATAGAAATACAGGCCTTGCTCTCCTGGATTCCTGTCAGTAGTGCCGACTTTGGTTTCCAGAATGCTGCTCCTTCCAGACTGGCATTTCACGCTGTTATGGACAGGCACTTTCTATCACAAGGTGGCCTGCAATCCTTTTTAATCTCCCTTCAGTGCATCCTTTTAGGTAGCAGGCCTAGGGGTACAGCTCAAATCAGCTTAGAGAGGCTTTTTATCCAGATTACACTCCCTCAGTTCCAAATCCCCGTGCCTGGGGAAATGAGAGCCATTGCGCTGGGACCCAATGAGCTCTTGGCACAGCGCTTGCTGTGCAGCTGCAGCCTCGCGCCAGCAAGCAGGGAGGACACTGCAGACCCATCGCTCAGCATTAGCCCCATAAGAGATCCCTGCTCCCTTTTCTATACCTCTGATAGAAAAGTCTCCCAGTAACTGCAGTCTGAGATTAGTAAGAATGACTAACTGGGGCAATATGGTGTTGTCAGCCCTCCTGTGTATTGCCCTTTTTGGAAAGCACCTGACCTTTAATATCTTTCTTCAAATTGTCTTTCACTGTACCATTGATTAATCCTAAGTAGATGTCCTTTTTCCACAAAGCGTGGCTTAGGACTTTCATGGGAGAATGAGGACATACTATCTGGTCCTAGAAGTCTAGAAACTTAGTTTTAGAGAGGAGATTCTACGTCATACTTCTTGGCAGGGAGACTGCAGGGCAGGTGTTATTAAGTATACAGATGACTTCTGAAGGAAGGTTGTCTACAGTCAGTTGAATTCTAGTCACTAAATACAGATGTTGAGGCTTTAGGCTTTCACAGAGCATTTGCAAAATGTTCCAACATTTAAGTGCAGTTAGTAGATTAATTTCACTATGGTTCAATTTGCAGTTTAATGGAGTCAAGGTTAGAATGGATTACAGCCATTTAGTCTGGCCTCCAGCTTTAACCACAGTGCAGAATGTTATTCACTGAATTTCACAAATATTTTAGGAATATCACTAGTATGCAAACAGCAGCCTATGGACTATCTCAACTCTTTTGCATTTGAATTTCAGAACTGGTGGCCTGAGGGACAAATAGCTTAAATACTTGTTTTCACAATTTAACTTCCAGTCTTATTTGGTTTTACGATGCCTGGCAATCAAGATCTTTCATGAATGTGCAGTTATGGAAAAACTCTGATGCAGTCAAAGGAAGAGCCTGTAACATACACACATTGTTTTCCCCACCTGCAAAAAGCTCCGGTTTTTTTGGACTGAGAAAGTTAATTCATTTTAAAGAAGATGTTACAGGAGAAACGTGTGTGTCTACACCCCAGAGCCTGCCTACCTTTAAAATAATGCCCTCCATGACTAATGACAGTGGAGTTTCCAGCAGCCCCATTTTAGAGCAGGCAGGGAACAAGCCCAGAGAGCCCTCAGCCAGCTGTCCTGAGCCAACATCCGTGCCGCCACAGCTATGGGATCATCCATGCACGAGGGACGTCTGGTTCAGCTCCACCTGTGGCAGAAGGCACTTCTCCTCCTCCTGCTGGAAATCTCCCTTGCGAACCATCTGTATGATTAGAGGCACAATCCTGTGTAATCCTTGCCGCTCAGAGCTCTAATGATGGTCATGGTGGGCTGTGGCCAGGAGCTCATGTCCCTGCTTCCAAGGGATTGCTGTTACTTGTGGCAGACTTTTCCAGAAATCTCTAAATATCGGAGAGAGATGCTGCAGCTCAGTTCACAGCTCATGACTTGTCCCTGTTTATTTGGTTGCATGTTCTCAAGTAGCCTTTGTTTGCATTATTATCTGGAGCAGTGTGATATGACTGTCCTACTTTGCCTCCTGTAAAAACAGCGCAGAAATAAGGTTTGATCTCTTTTCAGCCACAGAGATAATTGTGAGCTGTTTGCATCCAAGATCTGCCTGGTAGGTTGTTACAGCTATTTTAAAATAATTCCTTTAAAGTTATTTTTTTTTTCTTTTTTGATGGGGTCACTGAGATTGGTGGTAAATCTTGATACACCTGTCAAAATACTTTTTTTCACTGAGAGAACATCTTGTATTACATGTCTCAGCATTAGCATATTTTAATACATATCCCTTTCTTTTTCTAGTCTTTAAAATAGTTTTGAAGATACAGTTTTCAAATCTTTTATTGTACATCTTTTCACAGAAATGTCTTCATAACTGCTTCTTTCTTTCTTTTGAAATCAGATTTCCTTCTGATAGGATCAGATCTGAAATCATTTGTTATGTTCTTTGTATTTTTCATTTCTGAAGTCAGTCATTGCTTTTCATACTGTTTCTGGGGGATTTTTTGAGGCTTTTGTACTTTTTTCTATTCTTTTAACACTGATTCTCATGTTTGTCATACAATTTTATTTCTGGTGTCTTTATTCTCTGCTTTATGTGATCTTTTCTGTTGGTTCTTTCCTGCAAGTTTTCTGACTAAATTTCTTTAATTTCCAGTTGATGTACTTCACCTAAGTATTGCTGTCATGAAAGAAAACTGGAAGAAATATTATAGACTTTATGCTAGTTTAACTGTCTAATAAAGAGATAGAAGGAATGGGAAAAACAAGCTTCCTATAAATCTAATTAATAGATTTCTGAGTTGGCTGTTAGGAAGCCATGGAAGGGGAGCTAAATGCCAGAGCATGCAGCTCTGTTCAGTGTGCATCACAGTAAGCGAACAAGGATGTTATTAGCTCTGCAAGGAGGAGTTTCTGAGCAGCGCAGAGATGACCACTGCATCTCCCTGCCATCAGAGAACTCTGGGAGCACCATGTGCACAACCAGCCAGGTCATCTGGGGTTTGGATTGACAGCATCAAGGGCCAGGTTCAAATTTAAAGGAGCCTCTAAGAAAACACTGGCTGATATTCCCATGCAGAAACCTCAGCAAATTCAGCGACATTTTGGATGCCTCAATTTTCTCTCAAAGAGGTTGTTGCTTAACAAGGCAATTCATGATATGCTTCACTTTTTTTAACAGGAACACCTCTGAAACCTACCAAAACACGGTGTGTAAAATCTACCTGTTCCCATCTGGCCCACAGGGCCCTCTTTCCACCTGACATCACCCAAAAATGCCTCCTTTCAGGGTTGCTTCTCCCTGGGATCTTCTTGGAGAGGGTGGTCTCAGCCCCCAGGACAAGAGTACAAGTAGGAAGACAAGAACAGGAAGAATCCTCTGAAAATTTTAAAGCAAAGACACTGAAATGACCACAGTTTGTTTACAGCAGCAAAACCAGGTAGGGGAATGAGGTTTGTAAAAACCTCAGCAGTGATCACGATGACGGGATCTTATGAACTTCTCTCCTCCATTCCTCAGAGCAAGAGTGTGGGAGCTTTCAGTGCTGCCAAAGAGCAACAGACTCCAAAACAGCAAAAAAATCCTGTTTTTCTTCTCGGCAATCAAATGTGGAACTCAGTGTCATGGGGAGGCCTTTAGCCCAGGAGTGTAATATTGAAAAATGGGATAGGTCTGTTATATGATTATAGGTGATAATTGGTGTAACTAACAAAATGAAATCTGTGAAGGCAGCTTAAAACCTTAAGGTTAGGGCTGAGAGCGGAAAGGATCACTTTAAAGACCTATACCCTGGGGGGGGGGAGTTGTACCATCTTCTGTAACAGCTGATGCTGGACTCCGTCTGGTAGAAGATTTTAGACCTAGAGGGTCCTGGTGCTCTGAAGTAGTGCAGTAATCCTTGTTTTTCTTCAGTGACGCTTCCTCTTACTGTGGACCTAAACTCTGGGCTGTGCATAGCTGGTGGAGGACCAATGACATGTTCTTAACCATCCCCAAGAGATGAACCCCTAGGAAACAGCAGCCACGACGTGAGTGATGCCTCCAGAGCTGATGGTCACCCACTGCGCTGCCCATGGAGCAGACTTGGGGCTTACTTTTAATGGAAAAGTAATGTATTTCACAAACATAAGTGATTTCCAAAGAAGAACAGCATCTAGCTGTGGATCCAGCCAAGCCTTGTTGGGGACATAAATTAGCAGTTGCTCTCGAAGGTGGATCTCCTTAAGGAGAAGAAATGAAGTTATTTCTATCAGATTCTGGCTGTCAGTGGAAGGTGATGTATGGCATATTCTGAAGTCTGGATAGAGGTGCATCTTTTCACTGTCTTTCCACAAGAATTCAAAAGGGTGTTGTTATATAGCAGGGTGAAAATTCAGGGACGGTAATATAGCAGCTGAACACTGATGTAAAAAATTAACTAGCAATTTAGAAAAACATATCCAGATACTGAAAAAGGCTGGAATGAATTGTTTTCAGCTGCTGTTTTTTACATTTCTCACGCTCTTCTTGTTTCTTCAATTTCTTATGTCCCACGCTGTTCTCACTGTATCTGTTCTTGATGCTACTGTACTGCCACGGCTAGTTTCCCACTCTGCTGGGGGTGGAGAGCAGCAGCCAAGGATTCAAGGAGGGACTCTCTCAAGGCATTTCTGCTGCTTCTATTTAACTAATAGAATCGGTTTTTAACATTGCTGTTGAGGTCTAACTGAGGGCTCTGGCAATGGTGTGCGGTGCATATACCCATGATCCCAAATGAGAAGTGAGACTCTGCTGCAACGATCTTCCAGCCAGAGTAGGGCAGGTAGCAAGCAGGAGAGATGTCAGAAAACCATGAGACATTGCTAATAAAATTAGCAACGGTCCGAGCTGCCAGCGTGTGGCAGAGGGCTTTGCAACATCACGGCCGAACTGAGGGCTAAGGCAAGAGGAGACGGTCTTTGCAGGTCTGCTTCTTCCTTGGAAGCAGTGGAGGAAGCATCCGGCTGCTCCCACCGGGTTTGGGGCGAGCCATACATGCGAGGCAGGCTGGGGACAGCACCACTGCCTGCCAGTGGCCTGAGAGGTGCAAAGGCGAGCTCACAGTGAGGCTACAGCCTGGGGGATTCCCAGGAAGGACATGAATCCAGGACTGCCTTGTCTGCATGCCACCTCCGGAGCAGCAAGGAAAAAGAGCAATTTCCTGGGCCCTCCTGTGGTGTCACTGCCCTCCTTACTCTAAAGACAGCCAAGAAAGATGTGCAACTTTTTTCCTTTTTTCCACAGTATTCAGCTTTCCCTTGGAAGGGGTTAGCAAAGCCAGGCCTCACCACAGCCTCCCCAGAGCCTCCCTAGCTCAAAGGTTGCTAATTTTGAATGATTTACCCCCCTCTGTCTGTAGGAAGGGGGAAATCCCCATGTGCCCAACAGTAAAATGGAGTAGTTATCTGACCTTTTAAAAGGAATGTTTTCTGTGTAAGGAAACAGAGCTAGCCAGAGAGAAATTGTTCCGCAAAGAGCAGGAATATCATGAGGCCTTTTCTCCATTTCTAAGAATCACTGTTACAGAATCACAGAATCGCTGAGGTTGGAAGGGACCTCTGGAGATCACCTAGTCCAACCCCCCTGCTCAAGCAGGGTCACCTAGAGCACGTTGCACAGGATCTCATCCAGGCAGGTTTTGAATATCTCCAGAGAAGGAGACTCCACAACCTCTCTGGGCAACCTGTTCCAGTGCGCTGTCACCCTCACAGTGAAAAAGTATTTCCTCATGTTCAAGTATTACCAAATAATACTTGCTATTGATCGGGCACAGCCTAGATCCATTTCTTACTTTTTCATTTATGAGCCTGTTTTAAGAGCCTTATAACTCAGCTGTTCAGGGCAGAATAAAGGAGAAAATCACAGGAACGTGTAACATTCAGGGAGTTCTGCTGAAAGACACCACTTGCAAGAGGTCTCACTCACTCTCTCAGCTCCAGGTACCTTGGGGAGTCCAGCCTAGCCCTAACTATGGTCATATCAAAAAAGCAAGAATAAATGTTGCATTTGACAAGTTCAAGAGAGTAGATGTTCTTCTTCTGCGACCTTTCCATTTGCTCTATATGTGCTGGGGATACAAGTGAGATGTCAGGGAGAGGGATGTCGGCAGCAGCAGCGAGCGTGAGAACGAGCACGGGGCTGCATGTGCTGGGCAGTGTCTCTGCATTCACGTCCAGCCACTGTGATGGGCTACACCCACAGCATTTACGTCAATTCAGCTGTATGCATTGAAACAATTACTAGCACAGCACAACTCTTAATATGCGTGAAGACGCATGGAATTTATTCTCTCTCCTGTACAGAGTTAAACTAGCGTAAAAATGATTATATTGGCACAAGTGTATCCACCAGCACACTCCCAAGCTAATCATGTTTAAACTTCACGTGCATCATTCAGGCAATACAGCCTTGCAGCTCAGCAGCCCAATCTGTCCAAACTTCTTGGAAATAAATCCCTGCTGCCACCACCCGGCTCCTGGCTCTCCGGTTCAGCCATGGCCATCACACGTGCAGGCTCCAGCTCCCCATTGCTCCCCAGACTGTTGGACGTGCCCAGGTGCAAACATCTGTCTGCCCCTGCCTAACATGCCAGCATGGTGCCTGCGTGCCGGAGGGCTGCTCCCAGTTACGTGCGGTCACTGCAGGAATGACTGGGAGCATCCCTCCTCCTTGGCTCACCTACGAACACCCCGCTGGACTGGCGGGCTCCAGCTCTTCTGGGGCTAAAGATACGGGGCAAAGTGGAGCATCCCTGGGCACGCACACACACAAGCTCACCGTCAGGAGTGACAAACTGCTTGTAGGGTCACGGAGACGCCACTTCTGAAAACAAACCCTGAAATATCAGCACAAGAAAGCTACAAGGTGTCTAGAAATCCAGCACGCTGCAGTAAGAGTCAAAAGCATGACCTAGCAGGAGAGATTTGAAGGCTGCTTACTTTCGAGGAGAGAAGATCAACAGCAGACGTGGCTGCAGCTTTCAAATGAGTAACAAATTCCTGCACAAGGGCTAGAGCAAAAAGCAGTGGGTTTAGCTTGAGGCAAGCGAGCAACAAAGTTATATGGTAGAACAAATCTCTGACAGCAGGAGACTGAAGCCCAGGGAAAGGTGCAGTTTCTACCACTGAAGGTCTTTAAGAACAGGGTAGAGATATGTCAGGTATAACACAGTACAGCTGCTCATGCCCTGGGGCTGGAGGGGTTGGACTGCTTCCAGCCTCCTTCTCAGTGATGCCTTGAAACAAAGAGATTTTGCCATCTGCTCCAGTGAGAGAAAAAAAATCAACATGACTTCACAGAAAAGACAATGAAAAAGCAAACTTGCTATAGGCTCATTCTGAAAATTGGAGTCCCAGATCTCAAAAGAAAAGTGGTTCCTGAAACGCCCGCCCTGCTCAAGCACATTATAGGATCAGACTGTTCCCTGACATACAGATCTCATTTTAACATTAAGGAAGCAGGAAAGGCAGTGTCTTGCTTTTTCAGAAGGTCAGGTTTGGGCTCAGGCTGGGCTGTGAATAGCCAGGATGGGACAGAGAGGGATGGAAGGAGAGAAAAGTATGTAACTAGTCAGAGTGGACTCCAGTGAGACCAAAAAAAAAAAAAAAGGATTCTATAAAATCATAAGATGTAACTTATTTCTTCAGGAGACAATTTAATGTTTGTTTTCTTCCTTTGCACGTCTGCTGCCTCATTGCATTAATTGTAAGTAACAGCAAAAAATAAAAAGAAAAAAGTAACAAAAAGTACAAAAGCTTTGTAAAGCCTGAAGGGGTGGCACAGGCCCCAGCCATGCCCAATGTCTCTACGATTTATTCCTTCAGGTGTTCCAGTGCCCAAGCTAACAGGCAGAGAAACACACGCTAAGTCCTGCCAATTGCTCACTGCAGGGTTGCCTCTTCACTTTCAAGAGTCCAAGATTTCAACCAAAATTTAATTTTAACACTGTGGTTTCAGCTGAGAGGCTTCTGAAGCTAGCAGCCTAAAGCCAAAATTGTCCATGGTCTCTCTGTCCTAACTTTTTGCTGCATCCTGCTTAGCATAATGATTTACTGAACTGCAGCTGACATGAGGCCCTAACCATGCTCTCAGCTACATCAGTGCCCAGAAAAACAAATACTGGCAGAAAACAGATTTGCTGGAGGAGAAGGAAGCTGGGCCATAAGTTAGAAAGGCAGGGGCCCACTCCCCAGGCTGGAGCCCTGGAGGTATTCAACTTGTAAGGTTGCTACAGGGCTGAAATGCCAGCCAGAGAAGACCGTGAAGACTTGCAGGTCCTCTGCACTTGCCTTGCTTCCAGGATTCACTGCAGGAGGGGACATTCACTAATCTTTCTGTCTATATTGTACCTGAAAGCCTTTCATATAAAACGTCAAAAGCCTTCACCTTCCCCTCACAAAGATTTTGACTTTTCTGCTTTCACAGAGTTCAGAGACTCTCTTTTAAGGAAGGATTTTCTCTTGGGGAAAATATTGCGGGAAGGAATGCAGGGAACGCAGTTGTGCAGTTTTTTGTTTGCTTGTTTGTTTGTTTTAAACAAATCTTCCCATGCTTGGAGTATGCTTGCAAAGCCCCTGTGTTGGGAGAGCAGTTTGTGGCTTGGTTCAAGCACCCGTAGCCACTTGCAGAGAACTGCACTGTTCTGCTATGCAACCACTCTCCACCTCCCAGGGGAGGGAGCCCAGGGTGTCCCTTTGGCAAACCCTGGCATTTCCTGCACAGCAAATGATTTGCCTGGGCTGTATTATTAAAATAATAGTAGTAACAGTGCCATGTGTTGGCTGTGAGCTAGCACAGCTACTCGTTAGGTCACCTGTGAACATGCTTCACTTCATTTGTAAGAGCGCTGGTGAGGAGCAGCTTGAAAATAGGGGGAAAGCAGTATAAATTTCACAGAAAAAAAACTTCATTAGTCTAAAACTCCTTTGCAGGCATGAAAGCAAGCCAATTAGCCATAAATCCAGCCAAGCACTGTGGCTGACAATTGCTCCCCTCTCTGCATTTCAGGTGAGCTAACACAGACTATGAGAAGCTCAGTGACCTTCACTGCATCCTGCAGACAGCCTGCAGGACCTCCTTGGCTTTCTGACACTCACCTGTCTGCCCCCAGCCCTCTCTGCATGGGGAAATTCAGATCTCTGAGGCCTCTCTTCCTCCTCAGCCCCATCCTGGCTGCAGCGAATCCAGATGCCGCCGGACAGCTGAGTAGGGCTAGCTGCAGCCCTCAGCTGATTCCCCAATTTCTTCACCCCCCCAAGGTCACTCTCCCCCATGTGTCTCAGCAGTCTGCAGTGCTAGTAGCACCCCTTTGCTCTGCCAGGGAGCTGTGAGCTCTCAAGGTCAGGAACAGGCTTTTTCTCATGTTCTGAAAAGACCTTCATCTTCCCCTCAGTCCCTGAGGACTGTTGTCAAAGTGTGACAATCATTACAGGTGGGGACGTGGGGTCCACAGGCCTCAGACAAGAGTTCTTCGACCTGCTACAGACCAGCTTCTCAAAGACCCCCAGACTGGGCCTCTTGCCTCTAAGCAAGGGGCCAAGGCAAATTCCAGCACTTTGTAGAGAATTTCTAGACCTTCTCAATGCAGAGAGAAGTTGAAAACATTACGGAGTCCCCTACAAACTGAATCTCTGAATTTTTGAGCCCAGTTCCCTGATGCAAAGCCGATCCCATGGGAATGCTCCTAACACACCTCCAGCAGAGAGCAAGGGCACACCTCCCACCCAAGGAAGACCTACAAAGCCTTCAGCAGCTCCCCCAAGTATGTAGCTACAGCATACTCCAGTATTGACCATATAATACAAAAAAACACCAAGTTACGTTTCAGGCCGTATCTCATTGCAGAGTGCAGCAGAGTGTGTTGAGCTATTGGGAAATGCATGTCAGCAAGCCTGCTCCATCACCAAATGGAAGACTTAGACCTCCATGGCCAACACAGTTCTTGGCTCCCAGCCATAAGCTGGTAATTGCTACTGGGTTTGTTAGATTCTTTGTAAATAAACAGGAAGCCCAAATACATGGCACTATACTCTCAAATTATGGCAGCAATGAACTGAGAGTGCTGTGCTTTATCGTTAGCTTTGTCTTCATTGGCAAAAGGAAGAAAATCCCAGGCCCTTTTGTACAAAGCTGTGCAAGCATCAGCGTTGCACAGCACATCCCTGGGGTAGGAGAATCTGCAGATGGTATAAATCAGGCACGGCAGGACGTCAGGCAGGCAGGAGCAGGATGGAGCCAAGCGCTCCCTACTTCTGCAGGACTAGGATTTCTGCTCAGCTGCATAACACAAATTCCCCAAAACTTTGGCTGGCTCACACAGATTGGGAAACTGGTGTGGACTCCACAAACCAGATCAACAGTGACTCTAGCACCTCCAGCCCTGTGCTCACGGACTCCTTCAGGCACCTGCAGCATTTGATCCCCCAATGCAGCAGCTGCCTTTGTTTTGCTTATTGGTTGAAGTAAAAAATTCCATTCCAAATATTAAGCTTCAACAACAAAAAAAAATGTATAGCCCCTGCCTTGCCCAAAAGCATTCCCAGAAATTCCCCTTGAAAAAAAGACAATAACAGTAATATTTCCATGTAGATGGACATAGATGGCCTTTCTGCCTTCTACCTTTCTCCCTCCTTTCTACCTGTCAGGCTGGACTCATCTGTATCACTCCCAGGGGCCAAAAGCCCCCCTAGGGGCCCTGCTGAGCACATAGTTGGTTACTGTTCTATGCTGCCACCAAAAAGGCTACTGTCAGGTGAAATGGGTGCTAAATCAACAATAACCAGTATCCTTCGTAAAATCAGATTGGAAGGGATCTCAGGGGATCATTTGGTTCAACTTTCTGCATAACTTCTGCCCTCTTTCACATGCTCCTGTGGTCAGCGAAGACTTTCATTCATGGCCGTGTATCTCATACGCTGATGATTTGCCTTTTGCTGCAGAAGAGACCTCCTTCTCCTCATTATTCAGACTAAAAGTATGTGCATGGACTGTGACGGAGGCTCCCTCCCTGATTGGTTTAAAGTCTGCCTGTGTGTTAGAAATTCTGACAATTCTGAGCCTTCTCCTGCCACCTCTTATTGAAGACAACGTCCCATTTCTCTGCAAACGCCACCTTTGTACTGTTAGCACATGACTCCAGCCTTCTGCAGACGTCTTCTTTGCCAGGCTCAAGGCTGTGAGGGTTCAGCGTTACCTTCTCTTCCCAGACATTGGCATTTGTCTTGTCCCTCCTCACTATCAGCTCCCACAGGTAAGCCCCCAGCACCTCTGTCCATTGCTCCTGTAGCCAGAGCCCAGTTATACCAGGAAGGCAGCTTATGCTGTTGTAGGTTGTAGCTTAATTTTGAGAAATTTATGCTTTTGGCCTCTGCACTGCCACGTGGCTATGAAGTGAAAATGACCTTTGCAGGATTGTAAACTTAACTGACTAATCGCTTCATGGGGAAAGTGCCCCTGGCAGGGGGGCTGGCTGGTTCTTGGATGGAGCATCAGCCCACCATGTCAACATATAGGCTGAAGTTCAGCAGCTACTGAGTCCTTCCTCTCTTCCTGCAGCACAAGAATCTGTTTGCCTCGCATTCATCGGTTGTTTTCCTGGTCTCAGCATAGAGATGGGAGCAGCTGTATCTTTCCTACCTTTAGCAGGACTGATTTTTCCAGCAAGGACTCCAGTCGACTCAGACATGCTCTACTCACAGTAACACTCCTTCCCTTCCAAGGCCTCAGTATTCACTCCCTTGCCTCCCCAACCTCCTTTCTCAGAGATTCCTCAGGTCTCAACTCTTTGGGGGTCCCTAACCTAAAGTCTATATAGGATTGACTCCATGAGTATGGCCTTGGGTCTCCACTGTGATTGAAGCTGGCTCACTCCTCCAGACACTCCCCTGCCCCATGGTGCAGCACACCCGAACAGCAGTCCCACTCCCACAGCCCTGACAGGAGCTTTAGCAGGAGGACAACCAAGCCCCAGAATGAGGGGAGAGATCCCATGCTACCAAAAGCACCGTGCTCACAGCAAGGAACCACACAGGCAACACAACTGCATTGGGATGGACAAGCAGGAGGGGTTCAGATACCAGGTCCCACTTGTCCTTGCTGGACTTCCCCACCTGCCTGCAGCCACCCCTCTACAGAGCAGGGAACCACTCCAGCAACCTGCAAGCCCTCAGGAGCACTCACCCAAAGCCCCACCAGCTGCTCCTCCACTCTGCTAAGCTAGGCATCAGATGAGGCATTACATGGGCCTCCATCCTCACTGCTCTCCTCTGGCTGCTCACCTGCTTCCACTCACCCAGCACCAGTGCCAGCTCAGCACCAGGCTCCATCTTATTAGGACTCACTTGGCTTAGTCTCCCTTTCACTGCCTTCCTTCAGCTGTCTCCTCAAAGCTTAACATCCACTCAGCTATTATCAACATTTAACAGCACACAGCTGCTTGCACACCCATGGGATGCTATTATATGGAAGGCTGCTGCATCCTCCCTGAGTGAGATAAGCTTGTCAGCCTTTTCAGGTTTAACATCTCTCAGCTCAGTCTCCAGATCTGGTGAGTTGTTCAGGAGCATCTATGCTGCCTGGAAAGTCACCATATTAAGGAGCAGTTATCACTATACTTGGCTTTTTGTTTGACAGTGATGAGTAAATGAGATGTTTAGTGATTTCTCCATATTTTAGTTTACAGTTGAGAGAAATGGCTCTGTTGAAAGCTATCTCAGCTCCTGCACTTCACTATTTGTTTAGATAATGGGAGAGGAAAAGAGAAAATTGCTTTGAGGTTGGGAATTAAATTCTCTTTTCTGTTTATTCCCCCTTGAAAAAAAGAGCAGCAGCATTTTGGCTTTTGGCAGATCCCTGTATCTTTTAGCTAAGGGTGAAATGTGGGACGCTCATAGCTGGTCATCAGAGGGGCTACTTGGAAATACCCGGAATGATTCCAGCTAAGTCTACCAGAGTCCCTGTCAGAACTGTTGAGTGATAGGCCCTCTAGCATGGATAATTTTTTTTTTTTATAGCAAGGAAAGGGAGAGTAAGGAAACCTGACTGTGGTGCTGCACATGGGGCCTGATGAACCCTGCAAAGCCACTGTTCACTGGAGTACAAATCTCGACTTGTCCTCCATAGCTGGACCTCACCAAGGCATCACAGCACAAACTGCTCTGCAAAAGGTGTCCTAGTTCACACTAGAATTCATTAAAAATAAGTATATAAAGTTTCTAGTCCTCAGAAGTGTGGAAAAATGTCTCCATCTGAGGTCGTTTGACATTTTTAGTCCCTAGTCAACCCTTTTCTATTTTTCATTTTCCTTTCACTTATTTCTCTTTTGAGTTCGGCCAGATATTAAAGTCAAAAATGTCTTTGAAAGAGCAAGACAGAAAAGCTGCCTTTGAAAACCTCAAAGGGGAAAAACTTAAAAATGCTCAAAGTATTTTATGGGGAGTGGGAGTTAAACTCTCTTTTCTCATTTGAAAGCTATTCACTCAACCCCACTTTGAGTTTCCAAGTCATTTTACTCCCCCAGAAACAGTGTTTGGGGGCAAATACCCTGTTTACTGGGACACTTCACCAGCCCTTGTTTTACAGTCAACCAAGGATCAGACTTTGCCAATGTAGGAGGCACGTGTGTGCCTCAACCAGAGACCAGGAGCTCTGTGGTGGCTGAGGGCAAGGACCCGGTACACTGAACTTGCTGCATGCTGTGAGCGCTCCTGGGATTAGTGCAATTAGTCCTTTTTTTCCAGAAGAGTTTGGCAGGCGGTGTTCTCACAGACAGGAGCAGACCTATTCTGAGAGTTTGTCCCTGACTGTGAATGATGCAGCTTCTTAAACTCCAGCCCTCATCCATGCAGCCCCCTAGAGGGTTTATTGTCCTCATCTTTGGCTTTTTGACATGGAAGAAGATCTCAAGGAAAGAAGGACTCAGATGCTTCTGTTATTGGACACCAGCACCATCTGGCCCCCGTCCTTACTTGGTTTACATTAAAGACTAGAAAGCTTTTATTAAGTGGAAAGAAAGAAAAAAGTGACATGTCTTTCCTACTGTTTGCTGGTAATTAAGTTTGCCACAATCTCGACAGAGCTGGAAACAATGGAGGGAGTCAGAAAAAAAAGACAGAGGGAGGGAAAATATAATAAGAGTCTCTCCAGAGCTGTTTCCTTCTGATTCCATTACCAAAGAAAATGAATAAAAGAAATAATTATATCTCCATAGTGTTTGCTTCCCCAGTTCCACTACAGATGTAAATTAAGCCTAAAAATTTCTTTTTTTTTTAAGCTCAGGTAATGTCATTCCAATATTTACTGGGCTGCATGCCAGCTCCTGGGTTTTATATCAATTCAAATCTAGTCTCTCACTTTATCATTCTCTCTCTGTTCTTTTGTCTTAGTTTATTTCATTTCTTTAACCTGGAGAGGGAAAAATCATTCTAGCTCAGCAGTACAATGTCTCGGGTGCCAAGCTGAAGGGCATCTCAGCAGAAGAACCTGCCCATCTGTATTCTCCTGCAGCTAAAAGCGATTCTTAGAGTTCATTTTCATTTTTTAGTGACTGTTCACCGCAGACCAGACTGCACGGTAAAGCCAAAACCACTTAAGGCTGATTGCTGCTACATGAGCTAACCTTGCTGCTTATCCTCCTGGATCCCCTCTGGCCACCTATGTCTCAAAACACATATCACAGAATCACAGAGGTTGGAAGGGACCTTTAGCGATCATCTAGTCCAACCCTGCTGCTCAAGCAGGGTCACCTAGAGCACGTTGCCCAGGACCCTGTACAGACAGCTGTTGAATATCTCCAAGGAGGGAGACTCCACAGCTTCTCTGGGCAACCTCTTCCAGCGCTCAGCCACCCTCACAGCAAAGAAGTTTTTCCTCATGTTCAGACAGAACTTCCTGTGTTTCAGTTCGTGCCCATTGCCTCTTGTCCTGTCACTGTGCACCACTGAAAAGAGTCTTGCCCCATCCTCTCTACACCCTCCCTGCAGATAGTTAAACACATTGAAAAGATTGCTCCTCAGTCTTGTCTTCAGTCCAGGCTGAAGAGTTCCAGCACTCTCAGCCTTTCCTCATATGAGAGATGCTCCAGTCCCCTAATCATCTTAGTAGCCCTTCACTGGACTTGCTCCAGTAGCTCCATGTCTCTCTTCTATTGGGGAGCCCAGAACTGGACACAGCACGCCAGATGTGGCCTAACCAGGGCTGAGCAGAGGGGAGGGATCACTTCCCTTGACCTGCTGGCAACACTGTTCCTAATGCACCCCAGAATACCATTGGCCTTCTTGGCCACAAGGGCTCATTGCTGGCTCATGGTCAACTTGGTGTCCACCAGCACTCCCAGGTCCTTCTCCGCAGAGCTGCTTTCCAGCAGGTCAACCCCCAACCTGGACTGGTGCATGGGGTTAATCCTGCCTAGGTGCAGGACTCTGCACTTGCCTTTGTTGAACTTCATGCAGTCCCCTCTGCCCATCTCTCCAGGCTGTCAAGGTCCCTCCGAATGGCAGCACAGCCCTCTGGGGTATCAGCCACTCCTCCCAGTTTTGTATCATCAGCAAACTTGCTGAGGGTGCACTCTGTCCCTTCATCCAGGTCACTGATGAAGAAGTTGAATAAGACTGGACCGCGCATTGACCCCTGGGGGACACCGCTAGCTACAGGCCTCCAACTAGTCTTTGCACCACTGATCACAACCCTCTGAGCTCTGCCATTCAGCCAGTCCTTAATCCACCTCTCTGTCTGCTCATCTAGCCAGTACTTCATCAGCTTGCCTATGAGGATGTCATGGGAGACAGTGCTGAAAGCAAATAATATGGTCAGATAGTCCTTTAAGCTCACATGTGACCTAGCAAAGAAAATCTTAGCACAGTGCTGACGAAGCAGCTGCAAGGCCCACAGATGTACTGCCCCATACTGCAGATTGCTCTGCATCCCTGCCTTCACTCTCTAAGACCCAGGAACGGTGATCCTCCGTGTCTGAGCCCAGCCGCTGACGTCCTGAAAGCCCCAGCATGCTGCCAGGGAGTTATTTGCACTTCACTACTGCCAAGGACCCCCTCCTTGCCAAATATCCCACCTACACCAAGCTGATGGAGACCAAGATGTCTGCAGATCTTCCTTGTCAGGAACAGGGTTTCCTCTGGGATCAGACATAGCATGCAAGGACACAGGCAAAGCTGGGGGTGCAGATGGCACTGCTTCGGAGGATGGTGGCAGAGCCACACAAAGCTAAAACGAGGGGTGGAGGGCTCCATCTGTGCAGCGTCCAGGATGCGTGAAAGGGGCACTCTTGATGGCAAAAGGATGTACTGCACAATGGAACTTCCTCCAGTGGAGAGGCAGTTTCAAAACTGGAAAGGCACTTTCCCAGAGAGAAGAACAATCTTCTTAATGGAAATATTTTTAAAATAAAAATATGATCATGGGAAAGTCATTGCAAGAAATCACCCTGCGCAATTCTGTCTTTGACCCCAACTCTGCTCTGTCAGTGACCAGCTTTGGAGCTGTTGCTGGCCTCTGCATGTCCATGGAGCTTGTGACAAGCAGTTTTGTTCATTTTTTTTTATAGTTTCCTGGGTTGAATGATAATTATTTGCCCCTTCAGGGAAAATACTGTCCCTACCTAAATGTCCCTAGAGTTCAGGGGCAGCACAGGACAACTGCTGTGACATAAATCTTGTGCTTTCTCACCTCTCTCTGAACTGGTAAATCTATGAAGAATTCTAAAAGTGGAGTTTGCAGAGGGTCATGAGAATAGATTTATTTTGGAATATTTCCACTTATCATTACAACTGATCACCAGAACCCAAGGAAAAGGAACGCAGTTTATGAAAACATCAAGCAGGGAGTGTGACTGCAGGAACCTGACAAATGGGATGGCAAGATAGGGCGATGGTTTAGAATAATTCATTTTCATGCCAGCTCTGGTTTAAAAAAAAAAAAAAAAAAAAAAAAAAAAAAAAAGGAAGAGTGAGCATTATCCTTCCAAATGACAACCTCCAGAGCATAATCATGGCCCTCATCTGAAACCACACACTAGCTCCTCAGAACACTTTCAAAAGACAAGGCACCATATTTTTCAAACTCTGTCTCAGCATGATACTCAGATGAGTCTTTTTGCTGTGAAAAATAAGTGTGACTCTTTAAAGAGCTAAACTGCCATTTTTCAAGACCAGCCTCAACTCTGGACATGCACTTTTGAATGCACAGAATAATCCCACCTAGAGTTTTGCGCTGAGGTCGATGGTAATGTGGGCTCAAACCTCTCCCTCTTTCCTTAAGGGGACTTCTGTCCCCCTCTACCATCTGCCATGAGAAGCAACAGGCTCATCTGGGCTGCATCTCTCTCTGCAATGTTAGCATCATTAATTTATAAGAGAAGCAGGGAGTGGTCTGCTTTCTAACTTGGTAGTTGAGACACAGACCTCAAAACAAGACACACTGAGATTGTAGTAGCTGCACCCATGAAGTATTTATAAATGACAGCCTGCTACAGGAGCATAACACTATGCACCTGCCTCCAGCACCTGGACTAGGAAAGCAGGCAGAACAGAGCCTGGGTTTCCCCTCACTTAGTGAAGTGCCCTAACCTCTGAGTTACCTAGGAGGAAGAGGAGGACAGCTCCTCCCCTGACAGCCTGGTGATCCTCTCCTTTGTCTCCATTCATTACGAGACACTTGCAGGAAGAGCAGACTATTGAGTCAAATGGGACATTGTTCAAATGTTTGCTGAGGCAGTGAGAAAATACCTATTTTTTGGCAGTTTAGCAACTGAACCGTAAAGACAAACAAAATCCCTAATTTCAGTCCTGCCTCAACCTTTGCTGGAAGATCCTGAGACCCCTGAATACAGGCATTCAGGGAATGCTACGAGGTTTCTAGTTTTTGCCTGTCTGTAGGAAGGAGCTCAGTAGACATGGAGTTCCTAACCCCCAGCAATCTGGGGAAGGATGCCCCAGAGCCCTGGGACTCTTTATCAGTTTGCCATGAGAGACAGAAGGAAGCAGGAAGGTTTCTACTGAAGGCCTTCACACTGCAGACCTGCAAGGAATCAGATGGTTGGTTTCTCCTATTCCGCTTCCCAAAACCTTTGGTATCCCTCTATGTTCTCCACCCATTGACTGCATGTATGGCCAAACCTAAAATGCCTTGAAGCATTTGTGTCTGATTCAAGAACTGCAGAAGCACACAAGCATACTTCTCTGGGATCAGGTTTAGTTGGAAAGAGAGTGAGTTTCTGAAGTATCATTGTTCTCATGAGTCTCCTCATCTACCTGCCAGTGACCAAACTGGTTGGAGTCTTCTCCATGCACAGCAAGAACACCATTTCCACACATTTCAAGGACAACCAAAGCTCCCCAAGAGGGAAGAAGAATCAACACAACCATCTGTTTGAAATGGAACATCTATTTACTTCCAGCCACACCTGGATACTCAAAGTTCACTAGCAGGAATAGAAAAAAAGTGTGTCTGTTCAAAGACAATTAAAGTAAATTAGAGACAGGACATTCAGTGTTAGTGTTTCCACAAGCAGGGTGTTTTGGTGGGCGAGTAACAGGAGGCACACAATGGGAATGTAGAGCAGGAACGACCGTGTGAAACAAGCCAGCAGCACAAAGCAGACTGACCAGGAATTTCACAGGCTTCTTGACCACCGCAATCTATGAGTAAGATCATAGCCAGTTTTGATCATGAGCTTTGTTAGTAATTCATAAGCAGAAAACACATTTGGGATTCTTCAGATAAATTACTCCTCATGAATAGTTCACTATCTCTGTCCAAAGCTGAGTGCTTTCTGAATATGCTTCTGTCTGTGAAGCTCCCGTTAGGCACACGTCCCTCTGTGTGTGCTGTTATTTTAAGTGGACCTACCAAAATCCTCTTCAATATTCCCTAGTGAGAAAGCCCTCGGCTGGAATCTGCAGAGGGAGGGAGCTGCCTGCTCCAAAAGGTAAAATTGAATTTGTGCTTAATAATTAAAACTTAAAATAACAGCTTGCCTGTGTGATCTGAACCATTAAATTATAGGGGTGAATCTAAACCTTTTTACATTGGGTTGAGTTTGCTTATGTGGAAGTTTCCTGATGCATTCTCCCCTGGACTCATTTATGATGTAAAAAAGGTGAGTGGGCATCAGTTTTATGGCACTGATTAAAAATGTTTCTCTTCCCTGCCAGACTGCTAAAGAATTTATGATTATTTTTTTACTCCACTTGGCATAAACAACTTCCTCATCATTTGAGCTGTAACTCAGTTCTGAGACTCTTTTCAGAAAGACACTGTTGAAACTGCAGTGACTGTACAGCAACCAGCTCAAGCAAGGTCTTCAGGGCTGGGAGAAGGGGTCAGTGATACCCCCAGCATCTCTCTGGCAATCTTCTCAGGGGTCTATTCTTGAGCCCCAGCCATCAGACATGTAGTAGCCAAGCGAGTGCAATGGAATCACCGTGCCAATTGCACCCACACTACCATAAGACTCCTCCATGATAGGGAATTAAAGCAGAGGGTCTGAAATGTTGGACTTTATTGTTCAACACTCCAGCTCAAGCAGTAGCGATTGTACAACACAGGCAAACACCCACCTCTTAGACTGGCCCAGGAATCTCAGCACAAAGGGATGCTTTTGATAAAACAACTTTCTCATTGCTCATGTAGGCCAGCAGAAACACTGACCATGAGCTGTTCTTCCCAGATCCCAATCAAAGAGCTCTTTGTTAAATGTAAATAATTTAAAAGACATGAGCAAAACCTTTCTAGCTATTCGCACACCCAAATCTTGCTGAAAAAATGTAGTAGGACTAATGAAATTGTAATGTACATACTAATTAATGTATATATTTTCTCAGTAAATTTTGCACGGCTATAAATGGCCAAATAAATAATGAATGCCATGGAATAATTTATGTGAGCTCTGTTTCTTACTTTACATGTTCTAATTAGCAGCATGAACATATCCCAATGAATTATTGAAAACCACAGAATAAATAATATTAAAATTAATTTGTCACCCATAAGTACATGAGAAGCCAAGTCCAAATAAATATTTAATTCTACTAACATGTTGCATTCTAGTAATACTTGCCCAATAAATGAAAGCAGGAGAGGAAATGTTCCTTCTGGCCAACTTGATTAGGAGCCCCATTTCCATTAGGCTTTGTTTGTGGCTTCCAGCATTGAAATTCAGCAATACTTCACACTCTCACAGCATCTTGCAGCTGACAATTTCACAGTCACCTGTAGATTAATTAGTTAAACTTTACTATTTCCCTGTGGGGCTACATGTTATCATCCCACTTTTATACAGTGCATGAAAGGTCGGGGATGTTCTGGGGCCTCTCAACACAATTGTCACACAATATGAACTGTTTTTGCAGCTGTGACCAGAGATTAGAAACAACTGAAACAAACGGCTAGTTATTAATGTAACTGGTTGTTAGCATGCTTGATTGCTTGTTTCTCATATGCATGCAGAGCAATTGTGTGCATCTTATTAAAAAAAAAAAAAATACAGCTTTCTGAAAAGTGCTGCTGTGGTCTTTTGAAAAACTGCCATGGAAAAACTTGCCCAAGAAGAAACACTTGCAAACATTTAGTAGAAGCAGGAACTGAACACCTCCATCATGAGACACCAAGTGTATTTCCTGAATGGATGGATGCAACCACTCCCCTCCATCCCAGTGGGCACACTCCAGCAAGAGTGTACAGCTTACCTATTCGTTATCCACTTACTCTGTGTACCCTTATGTGTATTTCATCATTCAAATCCACTCCCTTTCCCTCTTTTAGCACACCCATGGTTAACATGATTGATGAACTGTGGTTCCACAAATGCTGGATTAATCAGGAAGAAGATTCATTCTACATCATGATGTTCATTTTGACATTGCCTTCAGCACAGTTCAGCTGGGAGACATCTCAGAGAGCGCTGCAAAGGGTCATTTCACCACGGGCAACACCAGTGCAACATGCTACAACCCTCCCTGCTCCAAGCAGATCATCTAGGCTGGACCTGGAGGGCTACCAGGTGGCCACTGGCAAGGAGACAGCTCTCAAGAGCACTGTTTTTTCTATCAGGCACTCATTAGTGACTAAATCATTTATTAAATTAATAGCACATGCGCAGAATGGAAGAATGGTTCTGTGCTACGCTTGGAAAGCCTGAGTTCAAGTCCTTGCTCTGCTGTAAGTGCTTCTGTGAATGTGACCTTGGGGGTTTAGGAACTTAACTCCCAGGGAAAGCCACAGGAGTTAGGTGCCTTAATACCTTTAAGGATCTAGCATTTAGGCTTAGGGAGGGGTTCCTCTGCTTTTTGCACACACAAATCCAGATTAAAGATAGTGGAAGAGCTCCGCTCCACCCCATCAACATGAGAAACAAACAAAATCCATAACAACCCCTGGTGTGTGGGAAGAGGATAGGTAATATACACCTGAGCATGGCCCTGAACCCAGACAATGGAGGGGCATCCATGCGACTGCCCATGCAAAGACCTGCTGGTGGCCCAAAAGCTAACAGTGATTCTGTCACAGGTGAGAGGGTGTGAACAAAGCTGAGACATGCCATAAAGGTCTGTCTTTTCATGTCCTCCCAATGTGGGTTTGCAGGTCCCAGCCTGGACTACCAGAGCCCATGGGGAGGATGGCAGGGCAAGAGGCAGACACCCCATTCATGCCTGGAGGCTGGACATCCCTCAGGGTACCTGTTGCGTGAAGATCATGTGCTGGGAGCCCCGGGAGTCTCCTCCAGATCTCCGTTGGCATCTTCAGCCAGAAAAGGAGTCTCTTCCTTTGAGCATTTGATCCAGTCTCAGGCAAGGAAGCTAAATAAAGTCTTCCTCCTCCCTGTTCACAGAACAATCCCATCCCTGAGGAGAAGCAATGCCACACAGTGGAGGACCAGGAAGGCAAGTACTAAGTGAATAAGACAGACTGCAAAAACATTCTCAAATTATGTTTCTTCAAAATTATTTTCTGTGGCTGCAAAATGAGAATAACTATTTTTTCCTATTTTTGAGTTTTGGTTGAGATTCGTTTTCAAGTTTGCTTGAACTGTATCAAGCATTTTCATAGAGCATGCTTTTCATCCTTTTTAGAAAAACAAAGACTAATATTTGTCTTTTTCCTGTCATATCCCAAACATTGATCAATTTTCCCACAGAGAGAGCATTCACTTTTGATTTTTTTTAAAAAGGCATTTCTATGGACATTCTCAATGAGCAGTTTTGACCAACTGTACAAATGAAAAATACCATATACTTGATGAAAGAATAGCAAACACAGAGTGGGCAACTCCATCCTGCATAGACAGACAAAATATCCTTCAGACTGTTCAGTTCACAGACAGAGCTGTGAAAATTAGTTGCAGACTCTGCAGTTATTTGCAATTTGCAAATACACCGAAGGCAAAACTCATGAAAAAAGTTAGGAACAAATGCAAGAATTACTACAGTGGGAAAAAATCTCTCCTGTATCCAGCTGTGCCAAAACACAAAGTTATTGAACCCAGCCCATGCCCAGCATGGTCTAGTGTAACAGGAAGCTTTTGCTAGCCCATCTCATTGGGGCTGGACCAGCACTTCCCTGACGCACCAGTGGAAGCAGTAACTCCCAACAGACAGCAGCAGAGGCTGGGTCCCAGGATAATAAGCACCCTCCTCAAGTTGTCTGTGTAGTACGCAGTTTTCAACATGAGCTATGTGCAATTCCACCTAAACGTCATTTTCCTTGTCTCCACCTTTGGCACAGTGAGAAAAGCTGCTCACTGCTATTTAATGAACAGCAAAGCACGTGTTGGTCAGGCAGAGGTGTAGGACAGAGACCAGTCTTAGCCAGGCTGAAATATAGTTAGAGCCAGAGCTGGGCTGGGTTGCTGGCCCAGGATGTCACATGGCCAGACATAACCATCTTCACCTGGCTCCACACAGAGCACAGCACGAGTCACTCCAGCCCGGCTAGCAGGCAAGATCCGAGTTTAACACCCTCCTAGCAATCTCAGCCAGAACAATCCCAAATGTTTAAATTTAAATACAAAATGCTCAGAATGGTAAGGTCAGTTGTTTCTTGCCACCTTTTATCCTGGTCACCCATAGAGGTTAAAGATAATGCAAAGATCATTAGCAGCAAACAAGGAAAGTAACACTACAGGTACCGCCTGAAACAGAGCAGCTGTTAGCTGAGACAGCAGGGCCATTTCAGTTTTTCAGAGACATACCATAGTCGCTAACATTCATCTTTTTATGATAGTACAGATGGTTGGTTCAGAAAGAAAGGAACATTGCTTCCCTCCCTTTTTCCAGGTGTCCACGTGCAGAGCTGGGCAAAACGCTCCCCTCCTAGTTGAGGATTGAGATTTGCTCTTGCTTTGTCCAGGTACAAACAAGAACAGAGAGGAAGAGGGACGGAGACCTGAGTCCTGGAGCACGGCAAAGCAGGAGAGCATCACCCTTGGCCACCATGTGTGTGGCCCAAGATTGTGCCATTTCCAGCAACCTCAAGGGCTGTCTTTGCTAGCAGAAGAGAAGTGAACCCAGAAGGAGGCTCCATGTCTCTCCTTTGTTCAGTTTCAGACAAAAAATAAAGTCAAATAAGAAAAGTCATCATTCTTGCCAAGCTTTCCTCCTGCACCCTGGCTAATCAAGTGACTATTTGCTGAATATTTAGCTAGCACATCTAATATGAACTTTGCTTTATAAATGATAAATCAAACAGCTTTTTTAAAGCTATACCTTGTCATAGTCTCCTCCAGTGCTTTCATGGGCAAGAATAATTATTTAGTGCACACTGCATGTATAATGAATTTTCAGGCATACTTGTTTGATCTATAGCCTTGGAAATAAAAATCCCATTAGTCTAACAAGCTCACCAATTATTTCCTGAGATCACTGAGCCCATTTCAGTGAAGAAAGTTACATAAAATTGAAAGTGAATAGAGAACAGTGCAATATGTTGTTTTACAGAGTAAAACATTTTAAAATAGCATTTCATACCATGTTTGGGGAGTAGAAAGAGCAGAGAACTTAAGCCTGCTTTACCTAGGTGGATTTAAATAACTTACTGCTGGAAGGTGAGGGTGAAGAAAACAAAAATAAGGGAGAAGCTCATTTGCCCAAATTTAGGTATAAACAGCTCAGGTGTCTCTGTCCAAGCTAGTCACTCAGATTCCTTTTAAAATCCTCTGTGGTGAAAAATATACTCTTAAGGGACAGGTATTCTCACCTAATTCAGACAGCTAAATCTGGTGAGGTGAATCACACTCTAGAAGAACTTCTTTCTCTCTTGGCTCCAAGGGAAGCCTGTAAAACATGCACAGATGTAGCTGTCTGTACTGGAGAAGTGTGAAGCTGGATAACAGAATCTCCCCTCAGTGTCCAATCTAACCTAATCACCCTGGGCTTGTAGAGGCAGCGAAGACAACGTCTCCTGAGAGCCTGCCAGCCTTTGTCTTCAGGTACCAACCTCCAAATTAGATGGACTGCCCTCCAGGGCAACCACCTTTCTCCACTGCCTCTGCAAAAAGCCTAAAATATTAGCTACAATGAGATGCTTAAACTTCAGATGGTCGACGCTGGTGAGCTCAGTCCACCAAGCATCAGAGGGATTAGTTAGCTTAGGGCAATGAAAGGGCCCCGTCTGAGGGAAAGATTCCCATTGAATCCAGTTAGTTTGAAGCTTGGAATGAGCTATTACCGGGCATAGGCACAATACAAGATTGGTTTGATGGCCTATGTCAAACACAGTGGCATAATTAAAAATGCTCAACAGAAAGTCATTTGCTTATATTACTGTTGGGAGGTTAACAAGGATTAAATCCAAATATTGTTCCTACATACACTTCCATAGCTCATAGATTAATACACTGAGGAAGGCAGTAGAAAAGAGGCCTAAACTCTGCTGCTTCTCTGAGGGGAGAGATGGCTCCAGGGCTTTTGTCAGGCCTTTCTCTGCCACTCAAAATACTCAAAAGAAGGGAGCCACCAGACTGTCTCTAAATAAAGGAAGTCAGAGCACAACTTGACTAATTCTTGTCTGCTCTTCAAGGCTGTTAGGAGCTGCTTTTTATGTGATTTTGAGGGCCAGAGGTGTCTGCAGCAGCAGCAAAAGGTAGTGGTCAGAGAAAAATGCCATTAACATGAATACACACAATATTGGCACTTGACTCTGCAACAAAAAGGTGGACTTTTACTACTGAAACATCCAGGAAAAACAAATACGAAAGAATTAAAGCCATACCCTGAAAACAAAAAGATTCTGCCCTACTGGACTGAGTCAGCAGCAAAACGGAAACCTTCTTACACAGATGAGCTGACATCCCTGGAGCTAATGGGGTAACTGTAGCAGTGATAGGTTTGGTCTGCTGCATGCTCTGAGAAGAGAGATGTGTTTTGACAGGGACTTTCACAGCTCTTGCTGACACCAAAGTAATCCTGGAACTCACCTCCCAGATGCTGGTCTAAGGTCCAGAGAGGAGCATGGCTAGAGGGTGCAGGACCCCTGCTTCATCTCTCCCAGCGTGCTTCTGCTTTGGCACCTTGACATGTCCCCTTAGCCCTGTCCTTTGCTGCCAACCTGTATGATTCCTTGTTCTCGCCTCTCACCCTGTGCCTCTGAGCAGGTCGTGGCTGTTTTTCCCTTCTTCTTTGCAGCCCTGCCTTCTTTGTGAGCCTGAAAGAGGCCATCTGCCTTCTTGCAGTCCTGACATGTGGCACCCAGCAGGAGCAGGTGTGATTGAAGGTTAGGTGTCCTCCAAGACCTGGGATAGAACATGCTGAATTGCACTACCTGAAGGAATCATACTCAAGTTCAGCCTGTGCATGGCAGATGTGTGGGTACAAAGTATAATCAGCCCAAATGAGCTCCTTGGAGGCTGACACTGTGCACCTCCATCAGGCCACAATGCCACAGTTTTTCCGTCTGGCCACATTGTCAGCATAAGCAGCTCCTGACCTTGTTTTCTCATTTTACCTGTTGTTAAATGACTCTTCTACTGTATGATACAGCTGACCATGGCGCCATGTGCTGAATTGGAACAGGTTATTTCAGTTAAGCCTCCAAAAAAAGAGCATTTTTGTCCTTTATCTCCGGAACAAAATGCACAATTGAAGGTGGAACTTTAGGGGGTGAAAAAGCAGCTTTGAATGGGGAGAGAAAGAGCATAAATGCAATAACAAGCCAGGAAAACCAAGTCTTAGCTTGTCACGTTTAGTGCTGCCTAGAGGACTCTGGAAATACTTTTCTTAGTGAATCCCTTAACACATCTAACAGTGCCTAGACTTTAGATACCCAAACAGGACCATGAGCCACTTCTGCTTAACTTCTAAGGTCTGTCAAGAACTTAGAAGACACACAGCAGGATATTAATTAAGGATTTGAATAGATGGGCATCTATGGATCACATCTCAGCAGGTTCAGAAGTTAGTATCCCCCCCACTCTTTCTGGCAGCTGTTAATTACCACCCATCAACAAGAGATCACAGCTGCAGCAGCTGAAACACGCTACCTGACAATGCACAGGGAACCATGTTCGCTTCCTGGCTGTAAGGAGGTACATGCCTGTCTGCTCACCCTCAGCTCCGGGGATGCAGTCCCCAGCTACGGGCAGGATCTAGCATCAAGAGGCACCAACTTCTCAGCCTGCTCCAAATCCACCTACAGCATCATATCTGTCCTTCCTCTAAGATGAAGAAGTCATGTGTGAAATGCAAGGTCTTGGGTAGCAGTGAAGTTTGCTTTTCCACCCAGGCTCCTGAGCTGTCTCTTACTGATCCCCCTTAGCTGAAAGGCTTTCTGGAGTACATCCTATCCAGTAACATTATGTTTCCTCACATCTCAAACACCCTGGGGATGGCCAGATGTGATGTGACAAGGCACAGAGCAAAACGTCCCCCTGCATCACCTTGAGAAGTTTCAAGGGAATTCAGGTTTTTAAGTTGCCCCACCTTTCCCAAGTCACACATACTCACATCATGCACTTTCCCTTTTGCTTTTCTCCAGAGTAGCTCCAAGGTTTCCACAGCACGAGAGATCCCACAGCAAAGCCAAAGTCTCACTGTCCCTGCTCCCAGGAGGGAAGTCTCAGCCCCAGTGCAAGTGGGTCCTGAGGCCTTCCCCTGCCCACCCTACCTAGCTGCCTGGCTCGACACATCCACAGAGCAACAGGCTCACGCGTGTTTGGAAACACCAACCTCATCACTACGGCTTGAGGACTTGCCATCTGACAGCTCTCCCTGTCCTGTGGGAGATGAGCTCACAGAAGACTTTCCTCATTACCGGAATTCGTGGCAGCTGTAGTGTGGCAGAGCACAGCTACCCCCATCCCACCCCCCAACAGATCTCAGGCCCAGCTGACCACAGATAACTGACAGCACCCAGTGATGAGCAGGAGGAACGAGGTGATACTGGTTGCAACTGGTGAGACCAGAAACGGGCATGAGATCAGCAAAAAGGGTACATTTTCTCCAACACAGCACGAGATCAGCAAAAAAGGTATGTCTCCACATCAAATGTTGTATGACCATGAGTAAAACTCTGTGCCCGTAAATAGCATTGCAGCCTAGAGCCCTTTGAGCTCTCCTGCACAGCAGCGGGCTGCACAGCAGTGAATCTCCCCTTGAGCTGGGACGCCTCTCAAGGTTACTCTCCAGGAGTTAAGAGAACCTCTGACAAGAAACTGTTGGAGAGGTAAGAAACTGAAACTCGGACAATAACAAGTGTGCAGTAAGATTCGCTTGCTATGACCACACCGTATAGCCATCTTCAATAAACTTGTTTGCAATAAACCCAGAGTTAATACCCGCCCCGCAACACATAGGCAGGACCTTTGCCTGGTCACATGGGACAGCCCAAATGTTATCTGTTCTGCACCAAAATCAACCCATGTCTTTGCCCATGTGGAAGTCACAACTGTCTCCTTACTGTCCAAAATAGAGGTACTCTTTAACATTGCAGAAAAACAGCTGAAAGCTGGCCCCATTTTCATTGGAAATTCCCTCTGGAAAGCCTCATCTGTGGGTACGGAGACCTCACTGCATGCAAGGTCTTTAGATCAAGGCTGGCCAGAGAGTCTAGAGTCTTCGCAAAGACAAAATGCTGGACTTGAGGCAGAAGTCACTGGGAGGATTTCCTGGCTATGTGAGAAATCAGTTCAGGTCATGGTAACAGCCCTTCCTGGCTTTAAGGTCAGTGTTCCTGATCAGTTAGCCTAGAGTCCTTGAGAGGAAAACAATTTTGAAAAAAATCTGCAATTTCCCCCCTGTACCTGGGGCAATTGGCAGGGCCAGGAGGAATGGAGTCACCCCAGAGAGGAGAACCAGGAAACAGCAGGCAGGAGACCTGGCAGTGCATGGAGAGGCCCGGACTGAGAGGAGCTGGAGAGAACGAGTCAGCGCTGCTCCAGGACAAGCTGGCCTCAGCTTTTCAACACCATCCATGCCATTAAGCTGAGCAAAGGAGTGCATTGCCCAGCTCACAAGAAAAGATCTTCCCATCAGCAATGCACTAAACCAGTGAGGCAGTGCCAAGGGCTGAGATTCATCTTGTGCCCCCTGGAGCCAAGGGAGATGTTATCCCTGCCTAGAAGCTGCAGATGGCCCCTAGTTCCAAGGCACCACTTCTCAGGGACACCGTGTTATCAGGCAGAAAGGGAGAGAGCCTGGGAAATCTGTCCACTTGGTCTTCATTTAAAAAGTGATGCTGAAAACAGCTGAAAGATGATGCTAGGAAAAGGAAAGATGAACTGCTTGACTAACAATTTCACCTGCCTGCAGAAACTGCAGTTTATGCTTGGTTTCCAAGAAACATGGCTTACCACCTTTCTTGTTTAAAAGACTGCTTATCTTCTGGTCCCTATCAAGTTATCTTCCATCAACCAATTTTATACCTACATAACTTTGACTCCAGGTGGACATTCTCCTTACCTACTGTTGTTCATCTGGAGTCAGAATTGGCCCCACCAAGTATACTTGCAGCACAGCCAAGGCCCTCTCTGCACTGCAGAGAGCCTGGCCTAAAAGCTGAGACAAGTCTACTAAATTCTGTGCCATTTCAGTGCTACTAGAAAGAAGTTCTGCCACAGTTTCAGATAAACTATCATGAACAGAGGGGTTTACTGAATAAAATATTAAAATTCAGAATACCATCAGTGCAGAATCCATTGGACTATTTAATTTGATATTAAATACAATTTATTTTGCCCAACTCTTACATTTTTAATTTCAAGCAAGCTGCAGAATATTCTGTGTAAAATGTGAATGTTAGAAAAAACTTACTGGTGAACTGAAAGCTCCAGCAGCTGAGCTAAAGACACCTGTGCTTTACCATGAGAGAGAGATTTCAGTGGAAACCTCCTGGAGCTCCTGCTACCAGAACAAAACTGCTAAACTGCCCCCACCCCCAAACAGGCCCCACTTGGAAAACTTTCTTTGAAGTCAAAAGGAAATGAAGTTTTTAATGAGCAGGCCTGAAGTCTGCCTACAGGAAAACTGCCTCTCATCATCCTCAGGTGCAATAGCACATCTAGCCTGTACCATTCAGCAGCAAAAAATCTAAAAATCTTCTTGTCTGATCCAAAGACAGAGCAAACAGCCTTGAGCAGTCTCTGGGGCAGGTTAGCTCTAGTAGCAGCGCCTGCACAGCAGCTTTTGCCCTGTGCTTTGGAAAGATCAGCAAGGAGCACTTCCATGGCCAGTCCCCATGGCCCTCAACAGCTGAAGGGTGCTGATCTCATGACCCATGACATTGCTCCACCCAGGCATCCAGAACTACCCTGATCAGGGAGGAGCTCTTCCCTGGGGAGCACGGGAGAACAAGCAGGAGGCGATGAAACAAGGGAGACAAGACTGGTGGAGTGACCTGGTTTTCTAACCTGTACCCAGCCACACTCAGGTGAAGCTTTGGGTCTGCATCACCAGCAAGGTGATAACCAGGCTGCCCTTAACAGCTGTCTTCAGAGGATGGAGTCTGACAGCCAAGTGCAGAGCTTCGTGCATACCTACTGGAAATCGGACCATGAAAAATTGTTGAATCAAGGACCTACACACACAAAGTCATGCAAAGGGAATTCAGAAAGTTTGGCCTATCAGTTATAGCTGAGGGTCAGGCCCCTGGGTTCCCTTCAGCAGCTTTCCAGGTGACCTTTAGAGAGGCACAAAGTCTGTCCAGACACCAATTGCCCTCTCAGCTCTGGAGGACAGATTAATAATCAACTTTCTCTTGGTGGTAGGGAGGTGACACTTTTACAAAGCACTCACAGATAAGAGACTCTGGAAGCAGCAAGCATCATTACTTCTAGCCATTATTGCTTTTCCACAGGCACTGTCTTGTTGAACATCATGAGACCAGGCATGTTTCTTAGGCACTTTTCTGGGCCTCTCTGCCAGAGATGCTGAAAGACAGAGGTCTGCAAATCTTTGTCAGGAGGAACACACACAGCAGTTGACCCACTAGTCTTCATCTTCCTGAGCCATCCACCTGCCAACCTGCATTTGTGGTGCCTGTTTCCAACATTTGCAGGAGACACAGCAGCTAATAATAGAGCAATGCAACTGTCTCCTGGTTAGAGGTGATCAGAAAATATCCCAGCAAATTGCAGTAACAAACTGAGACTGCAGGGAACCATAAATAGGATGAGCAGACAGTAAAGTTTCTAGCCCAAAACTTTTCAGTGTCACCTCTATATCTTGAGAGGCCAAGTAACCCAAGGGAACACCTTAGCAATGTGGTTCCCAATGCTGGCCAGAGAGACAACCTCAGGCTGAAGTTCAAGATAGCTCTGAACCTTATCATGCAAGTCAAATGAGCGAATGCAACTCCCAACTTCCTGTGAGATTGTTTGCCATAACCATGAATGACTATTTTTCCACATTTTTTGATAGACTGACAGCTGTTAGCAAGAACTGCAACCACGAGAACTCAGTACCCCCAAAAACCAGCTCTGCAGAGCAACTTTGATCTGTTGCATGGATGGCAGCTATTTGCACGCTTGAACCAAAGTTCCCACACAGAGCCAGGTCTCACCCATCATCATAAGCCTGGTTTCTCTGAGATGCTGTTAGTCTGGCCTGTAGGATAAGACTCCTTGGTTGCACAGGTCTAGGAGACATGTCATTGCCTTTTCTTTGTCTAGAGACCTTTTGAAATGAGGGAATAATGGCTGAAACATTCATACATGTTTTAAGCACCACCGCAAGCTCACAGAAGTCCAAACAAGCTTACGACAGGACTGAGGCAGCCAGGAGTGCCTGATGCTATTGCTCAAACAGCGGCCAAGAGCTGGCAGATGTCTCCAGAGCACAGGTATAAGAGGTTTCACCTTTCACAACCTGAGTCAAGGGAGCTGAAGCAAGCATATCAATGTACCCACTGCATTTATCCGCTGAAAGAACAACAAGCACAACAAAAGGCAGACATGTCTGCACTTGTCCTACCTGGAATAATTTCCCCCTGGTTCCAGGTCAGCCACCACATTGAAAAGTTTGCCCATCTAAAGCCAGAGCAGCCTTGCCTGAATACAGGTGGCATGTGGTCCTCCATCCTGCTGACTTGTCCCTGGAGCTCTACTATTGATATATGCCAAGATCACTGCGAAGCAGAGCTGCAGAACCATACACATATCTAATTCCCATTGATTTGATAGGATTCAGGCTCACAGCTGCCTTTGCAGCTCCTGGTCTGTGTGTTGAGCTCATTGCACCCCAGCTCAACAGCTACATCTCAGAAGAGCAAGGCAACCCATCCTGAAATCCAGGGCTCAGGGAGCATAAAGCCATGAGGCAACACAACCTTTGCAGCTCATCAGATACCGGCAGCTCTGCTCTCCTATGCACATTCAAATCCTTTGCGCAGTACATATGCTTGAGGGGAACCAATCAGTGCAGATCAAGCCAGCGTACCTACTTGTTTATGTCTGTCTGCCTGAATTTCAGGGCACTCATCAGTAACAGTTTACAACGGGAACAGGCGTATCACAGTCCTGCTGCCCAGCAGCTCCCCTTACAGAGATGCTCCCAAACAGGTTGAAGCCCTTTGCCAGACTGTGGAGTCAGCCTCCTTTTGGGTTGGATGCCTCAGGCCTGATGCAGGGTTGGTTTCACCTCCTCTTTCCCTCATCCAGAACCTTGGTGAAGTGCTTCTGCTTGCTTTCCTCTGATGACATTCATGGGAGAGTATCAGTGAATCAGAATTGCCTGTTAGGGAGATCAAGGATAAAGAGAGCCAGCTGTGTAGGCCACAGAGCCAAGCTGCACATATTTTAGACACACACACAGCTTTCAGCTGCCAGAAGAGGTCAGTGCCCTAAAGCAAGCGCTGCTCTATCCATCCCTCCCTCCCTCTGCTTTCTGTGGGACCCAGGGAAGATTAGGAATGTTTCTAACCTTCAGCAAAAATACAGGTGCTAAACTGATTTGGGGTGCCAGGGAGGGCAGCCTGAGCAGACCCCAAAATCCAGCCACTCACCCCCAGGCCTCCTTTGGCTTCAACCAGTGGGATGGTACCTCCCTGGCATAGGACAGCCTGATACCCCCTCACCCATCAGTCCCACACAGAGCTGCAGGTGGGAAAGTTGGTGGCAAAGGCCATTCCCTGCCCTTGATGGAAGGAAGGGAAGAAGGAAAGAAGCAGTTTCCCTGATCACATTGGCAGTGCCAACCTGGAGGAGGCCCAAGCAAGAGGTGTGCTCCCTGGTTGAGCCTTGAGAGCAAGACTGCTTGTCCCCCATGAATGCTCCTGCGACCCTCTGGGCTTTGAAAAATGAGACTCAAATAGGTCTTAATTTTGTGCAAAAGACTCTTGCAGCCTCTACAGCACCAGCTCTCAATGGATCAGCTCTTGGGTGAGGGTCCTACACACCCCAGGAAAGCAGCAGGTACCTTGGGTGCCAGGCAAAAGGCAAGCAGAAAACAAGGGAGAATATCATCCTTCAGCACTCCTTTCTAGAGCAGACCCCATGCTCCTTTTTCTTCCAGCCTCCACCCCATCCCAAACAGGAGCACAAGACAAATGATTCCTGCTGAAATACATTTCGGAGCTTGAAAAGACTCAAAGATTGATATGTCCCCTGGATTAGACAGTTGACAGGAAGAAGAAAATCACTTCAGAAATCATATTCCAAGACGTCCTTTAGGCATGAAGGTTTCCTGCTCACTGCTATATTAACTTTCTCTAGCGGATATACAGATTACAGCAGCTGAGCAAGCATTTTGAAGCACTCTTCCCATGACAGCCTCCAAAGCCAGTGCACTGGGGTACTGCTGCAGGGTACCCCAGCAGGGAGGGGAGCCGCAGGCTCAAGCACCCAGTGTCACAGAGCAGGCTTGTGCCACCCCTCTGACCAGGCTCTAGCTGAGCAGGACTGCCCAGGAGCAAAGCCAGCGCCAGACTGATGTGGACTAGCAGTCTTTCCATCGTTACCTCCTCTGGGGGAGTGTAATACCAGGCTCCCTCTCGCAGCCTGGCTTCTTCCATAGGGCAAAGCCTGGACCACATCTCCTCTCTGCTTCCCTGAGAGAATTTGGCACCAGAATTGCCAAGGATGGTCTTTTAGCCCAGAGTCTGCATCTTTTGCTTGGCTGCTTTTGCAGGACAGGGGACCAGATTATGACTCAGCTTTATGAAGCGCCAGTCGCAAACCAGAACCCAGTGGGCTATATGCTGCAAATACAGGATAAAACACCAAGTATTCAGGGCCAGTGTATTCAAAATACTCTTGAAGAGAGAACCAAAGGATGGAAATGCATAGTAGTGGGATAGCCTGCATAGAGTCTTTATCATGAAAGCTAGCACAAGACCTACCTGTACATGTTCACTGGAGCCAGTCAGAGGAGAGTCCCAAGTGGAGCCTGGAGAGAAAGAAAAAGAGAAACAGTCCAAGGTTTTAAAGAGAAAAACTTTTGAATGAGCCTTCCCGAGCTCTTTATGTGGGAAGAAGCCCTCATTAGCCATGGCAACAGACGTCTCTGAGGGATGCAGCGCCAGTGTGCAGGCAGCAGAGCTGTGCCGGTTCACAGTGGGTAGCGAAGGCTCGGAGCAAGGGCTGTGTCTGTGCTACACCCTCAGCATGACATTGGGCAAACAGGAACAGGGAGAGACAGGGGCTTCTGTCTCCCTGAGGTTACTAGCACCAGCTAGCACGCAAACAGAAGGATCAAGTCTTCCACAGAGCCCTACCTGCAAGCATAAGCCTCCTGAAAAGTCAGGTACTGTTACATGAGGTACCTATGTCACTTTGATCAAACCAGGCTGCAAAGCAAGCTCCATCACAGAACTCAGGGACTGCAGGCTTGTGAGGCTCCCACCCCACACACCACATGAGAAAGCAATATGGCACTCTGACTTCTCTCGGAGACGGGTGGCCTGTGAGCTGGAGTCCAGCCTTTGCCTGAATGCATTGTGTGTTCAGGCCAGGAAACGCTAAATGAAGAATAACCAGCACTCTCTGCCTCCTCTCTGTCTGTGGAGGATGGATTTCCTTTCATCTGCCTCAGTTACATTTTTTTTCTTCAGTTGTCATTTCTTCTTTCCAGCTGAATCTTGATGCTTATGTCTGTATTTGATCATTCAGCTGAGATTGTCGTGTTAGATGTCGTGAATGGGGAAAAAAAATAAAATAAATAAAAATCAAAGCTTTTCTAGTCTTCTAAGGCTCTCTGCAAACATGTTGTGTAGATCACCCTGTTACTACAAGCAGGTGTTTGGCAAAGCGCACTAGCCCTAAGGTTACAAAACAAGCTCTGTTATCACCTCTGCCGTTCACATGCAGGTAACTTTCCAAGCTATTCACTTTTTAAAAGGTGAAACTTTGTTTTCTGCCTGAAGTTTTTTGGGGAGGAAGGGGAGTTTGAAGAACATTTTCACTTGCCATTGAGCTATGGAAGAGTGATTGAAAGATGCTTTTCCCATTATTAAGAAAATAATTGCAGACACTTTTCTGAATTGGAATAAAGCAAGAAAGCAAAAGTTTGAAACTGTTGCAATGGCAGGACTGGGGAATAACATAATGCTTGTAAACCAGATGGACAAACAAAAGGTCACTTCTGAGCAAGAGCAAGAGACATCTCCCATGTTTCTATTCCTTTGGTCAGCTTCTGTATGAAAGTTTTCTTTGCTTCTTTTTGTAGTGGAGCCAAATGCAGTCCTGTCCTCCTGCCTCCTCTAGCATCACTGGAAAGTTACAGAATCACAGAATGGTTGAGGCTGGAAGGGACCTCTGGAGATCATCTAGTCCAACCCCCCTGCTCAAGCAGGGTCACCTAGAGCACGTTGCACAGGATCACGTCCAGGCAGGTTTTGAATATCTCCAGAGAAGGAGACTCCACCACCTCTCTGGGCAACCTGTTCCAGTGCTCTGTCACCCTCACAGTGCAAACCTGCCCTTCCGAATCAGTCGAGCTCCCCAGCTAGCAGGGGTCTCACCCAGGCTAGCAAGCCTGCAAAATGACAGCCCCCGGCTGGGCCACGGCCTCTCGGAGCAACGCGGGCACCGCCGCTCCCTGCCCGGGGTCACGGATGGGGGCTGCTCCCTGTGGGCATCTGATAAGAACATGGATTTATTTTCCCTGTCATTAGCTCCTCGCAAAGTGCTGCTTCGCGGTTCTCTGCGGGACTCGAGAATGCCTGGTTTGGTTTTGAAGCTCCAAGTTCCCAGTATGTAAATAAATGCACTTTTTTTTTTTTTTTTTTTGGTGCCCCTTTAATTTGTGGCAGTGGCTTTTCAATACCGAAGAAAGCTGGAAAGTCACCTCTTGTGAACGGGACAAACTCTAAGAGACTCTGCATAGGGTCTCCGAGGGGATGCATGGAGGACACGGCCGTCAGGCTCAGCTCTGCGGAGTTTCTCCTCCACCTTGGCGGTTTCATGCGTTGCTGACCTGAAAAGATGCCCGAGCTCCTGCCTAGGGCTCAGAGCTTTTCAAAGCCATGAGCCTCTTTTTCCTCTCTCTCTCCATGTTTGCCGTGTTTTGGTTCTAATTTGTTAAGCATGAGTTGCAGCCTGGGTAATTACATTTGTCTTAATTAGTATGCATTACCACGGAGCCTCCCCGGAGCCTCCACAGCTGACCGGGGCGGTGGCACCAGCAGCCGCTCGGCTGCCCCGCAGGTGGCCCTGGGGACATGGCGCCCCTCGGAGCCGGGAGCACCGGGCGGACGCGTCCCTCAATGGCCCATGGACCCCGGAATAACTTCCCAAGGAAGTCGTTAGCTCTCAGAGACTATTCCTCGCCAGCATCTTCCTCCTGGCCTGCCGTGCGGATGGGATCGCCGTCATGCGGAGAATTACTACCCGACAGATGCTGCCGGATAGCACTTTGGCGCAAAACGATGACAACTATCCAAAACATTTTTGTAAATAACTAGCACAAATTAATGCACAAGTCAGATCTAATTATCATAGCAAACCTAGCGCTGACGAGAAAGGAATGGCAGACGGCCAAACCCCGCCACGGGCGACGCATCCTCCCCGTTCGGCAGGCAGCATGTCAGCATCTCCTGGTAGGCAGCGCAGGTCACGCTGGGGAGTTTCGACGCTTGCGCCCCGGCTCGTGCCCGCTGGGGAGGCAGCGCTGAGGTGCCGGCTGAGACGCTTCCCCGGGGGGATGCGGCGGCCCTGGCAGCGCTGCCTTGTGCCGCGCTCGCCCGCTGCGCCTGCCGGGCTGCAAGATGCTGCTGCGTGTGGTTAGAGACCCGGGGACGGGCGCTTGCTGCCGCCACATCCCGCTTGCAGAGCCCGAGCTCGCCGAAACGCCACGGATGCGTGGCAGGAGGGGACCGGCCGGGCCGCTCACCTCGCACGCGAGGTTACGGACCCGAAACTCTGCCTCCGCACGCCCGGCGCTGGGAGACCTTCTGCGTCCTCCGGGGCCGGGCCGCCGCTGCCCGCCGGCGCTGACGGCCGCCACCAGCCTGCGCCCGTCCTGCCGCCACCGTTTTCCCCACAGCGACGGTGCCTGCCGGCGACGAGGCGTAAAGAGAGTCAGAGAGAAAATGCAAGGACCGAGGCAGATACAATATCGTGCGTTTGCTAGCGGGCTGGAGGGGAGGAGGGCGCCGTAAAAGCTGTTATCCAGGCGCAGCAGCCCCGTTTGCACCCACAGCTGCCCCCTCGCTCCCACCTCACGCTTGGCCACGAGCAGAAGGGCCCGGAGGGGAGCTACGGCCCTGCCGAGATCTGCGTTGTGCCCCGCCAGCCCCCCGGCTGGGGCCCGCGGCTGCTCCGAACTGTGCCTAATTAAAAGCATCATGGAGGCAAAGAGCTTCCCGCTCCCGTTTAGTTTCACATTCACTGTTTAAATCTCTTCGTTTGCATCTGTAATTGCTCCACTTACAGCAACGGGCCATAAAGAAACCATATGGCGAATTTCCACTCTCTAATCTTCCATGAGAGGTGAAGGAGAGGAAGGATTGCAGGTACGATTCAGTAACGCTAATACTAGGGACACGGGCGAACCGTGCTGCCCGGCAGGATGCCGACAAGGCGTGAGGCGACCCTGACGCCTGGAGAGGCACCGCGCATCCCAAGACAGGCAGGGCCTTACCGAGCCCAGGCTGCTCCGGCTGACGCATCTGTCCCGCTGGGCAACGCTGCTGCTCTGTGCCTCAGTTTCCCCATCTATAGAACAGAAATGATTAACTAGCCTCCGCGGCACCACTTCTGTCTATGTGCCTGCTTCTCCCTGTGTCTTTCCCAGCCCCATAACCCAGAAAGGGACAGTGAAACTGCTGGAGGAGCTGCAGGTGTAAAAGGCGCGTGGGGTTGTCACGTGCTCAGTGGGAACCCCCCCGCGAAGCCTTCGAACATCCCAGCATCAGTCTTAATGCCTTGGAAAACCTGGCCTCGAGCAATTTTGACTTGCTTTCCTCTAAATAAACTGATCTTTTTCTTATCAGAGATGTGAGAGCCCAGGTCTTGCAGGATGTAGACCCTCCAGAAAGGTCACCCCAGCACCAAGAACTGCTCTGTTTCACACCAGCGAACTCACACCCAATAAGTCAAACCAGAGCCCATCACTGCCTGGTGGCAGCTGGACCTCCTTGGCTGCGTGTTAAAAACCCTCCAAAGCAGGAGACGGTGAAGCCAGATGGATGTTCAACGCACGCCACAGGAGAGCCGAGCCTGGCGTCGGGAAGCCTCCAAGTCACGCTAGCAAGGAAGGATGGGAGAGATGCGCCGTGTCCCGAAAGGCCACCTGGATCTGCCCAGTGCTTAACAACCCTGCCTGGGATTTATTGCATGAGCCAGATTCCTATTTGCACCAAAGTCTCTTTATAGTTCTCCAGCCTTCAAGGAGGTGTAAATTTGAGATGCATTGCCAGGGTGGGAAAGAAGAGCCTTGGATTATATCTTCCCTGCAAGAAACAAGTGCATTTTACATTGTATCTCAGTGTCATTGCTAGTAGTGACAGGGCCCGAAGGTTTTACTTCGATGTAGTCATTCGCGATGCACCCAGAGCAGGGGTAGGATACAGGGATGTTTTTCATTAATGGAGACGAGTAAGAACCATTTGCATTTTCTGTGCCCGGGGATTTCACCCTTGGGCAGCTCTCATGCCGGAGGGTTTTTTGGCAGTGGGGGTTCGAAGAGAGAGCACCCTGCCCCTCGGGCAGGACGCAGGCGCGGAGGGAGGCTGGCACAGGGTTACACGTGGTGGGACAGGCAGCATCGCTAAAGCTTCATCTCACACCTAGCAGGAAGTGGGGCAGCTCGGCCATGGCGAATACGCCCGTGCTGAGCCCGCCCGCCCGAGGCAGGTGCACCCAGCCCCACCAGCTACGTGGGTGTCCTTCCTGCCCCCAGGGCACAACCGAGACCTGACCCTCTGGCCCTGAGGGAGCAGGGCTGGGACGGGTGAACACAAGAGCAGGAAGAGTCTCCACCAAAGCATGGAGCACCTAGCACTATCCCTGGGGTGTTACACTTGGGAAGATGATTATCAAAGGAAAAAGAGCTGCTCAAGACACAGGTTCAGACAAAACGAGCACTCCAGGCTCTTCTCAGTCCCATGCTCAGTGCACAGACACAGAGCCTTTGGATACTGCTGTTAGAGCAACCAGCTCTGCAAGGCTGCTATCATTTACATTGCCATCATTAGGTTTCAGAGTGAACTCTAGATTGGGAGAAGTGGTGCAGGTCATTTCTCTAAGACTTGTGGTTCCTAATAGAGCCTATGAGACCTCATAAGGGACAAAAACAGCTCTGGACCTGTTCTCCTTCCCCTCTTCTCTGTTGTGTGCTTCAGCCAGTAGCAGGTAATCATGTTTCCCTGACAGAGGTGGCCAAACAGCTGGAATTTCATCCTTCTCATGGTGTCCATGAGACCACTTCTTGGACCATCTCTTTCTTTTGTGATCCCCTTAGAGAAGACATCCTCTGTGATAAGGTTTCCCTGTTGCTATGTAATCTGTTGTCTCTGCCCACATCTCTTCCTTTCCCTGGAGAAATTCACCTCTCCTGCAGAGTGGGGATACCACATCCCTCCAGGAGCGCCTAGGTCTGTGTCTCCCACATCAGCCATGAGCAGTCTTAAGAGCAAGCACCTGCACCAGGTGGAGTTGGAGTGGTGCACGGAGGGACGGCGGCAACCTGCTCCCCACCAGCACCCAGCAAGGCAGCAGCAGGGCTTTCACGTTGCCTGCAGGAGGGATCAAGCCAGGATTCACCTTTGTGCAGGGTAGGGGCAAGGCAGGTCTGTCTTCAGGGTATGTGAACCACCTTCGGAGATGTTTGGACGTGGATTGCTAGTCATAAATCAGTGAGGACATTTCAGACCAGAGCACTAATAAATAAGGTCAGAAACAGTGAGAAAAGCCCATATGACTGACAACGTTGGAGATGCTGGGGACCCAGGGTTGTCCCTGGCTCCGCACTTCTCAGCAGCTCCCAAGGCTGAGCTCTCCACCAGGGGTTTCTTCCATGACTAATTACCCAGTGTACTTAGGAGACTGATCAAGGCACCAGCTAGCACTCGGGGGTTCAAATCAAGCAAGGCCCATGGCGAAAGCAGCTCTCTGACAGCGTCCTGGGCCAGGGTCTGTGCTGACACACAGCTCCTGGGCTGGAGCACTTGTGGGTTGAAGATGAGCCACAGCACACACCTGGGAACGCAGCCACCTAAGCCCAGCTTCGCTTCCACCTAGCAAGGAGCTAAATCCATTGCTGGGAGCTTCACAGCTCGCTCTTGTGCCTTGGAGCCGATTAAGCATCTTGCTCCTTTGCGGGATCGCTCTGTGTTGCCGGTGCCAGTCCAGCCAGGCTGAGGCTTGCTCTTGGACATCTCCCCACCAGCCTGCTGGCTCCCTCGCCAGCGCCAGCCCTGCACTAGGGCCAGGTGTAAGCGATCCCCGCTCTTCCCAAGAAGAAACCCTTCTGCAGCTGCCCATCTTCCCCCAGCACCTTCCAGCAGCACAGAGAGGAGCAAGGGCATGTTAGAGACGGTCCTTCCTGAAGGCAGAGACTGCGTCCCAGAATGGCCAAGGATGAGGGCTCGGGATATTTTACCCTGACCATTCTCTAACCAGCGAGCAGGCTTTCGACTCCAGCCCCAAACATCAGGGCCAATAATGCTCCTTATCCATAACTGATGCTGGAGCGGGCGTATATTTAATAATAGAGACAGCATATATTTTATTTATGATGAAACAGGCCTCCTTGTCCAGGTCTTTTTGTAAGAACGAGGCAAATTTCTTCCCTGGAAGCAAAATATATATATATATAATCTCGGAAAATGCAGATTGTGAGTCCAGCCAGGGTTTCTTGGCCTTGGGGAGAGGGTCATGCTTGTGTCAGCATTAAGAACTGCAGCTTTACTGAGGGGCAAAATAAAAGAACTAAATGTAAAGAGATAATGGGCTTTGCTTAAGACAGGAGCAAGCAGGGGTGGAGCAGCCACAGATCACCAACCTGGTGCCCGCAACCCAGGGCTGCTCTGCAGCACAGCGCGCCCGGAGCCGCCAGGCACCTCGCCTCCCGGCTCCCCTTCGGCTGCCCCGGCCTCGCCGAGATGCACGCAGCCCCGAGCCCAGCCGGGGGCTACCAAATCGCCCCAAACTCCCCCTTTCGGCAAGGCCGGCCAGGGTTTCGCCGCCTCGCCATGCCGCTGCAAAGCTGAGGTGACAGCCGCCCGCTGAGCGGAGGGGGCTGGCGTTGCGCCGCCAGCGGGCGCTTCGGCAGAGAAAGCCCGAGGGGGCTAGCGGAGCTGCTCAGGACCTGCTCTGTGCACGCATCCACACCGAGGCACTCCCAAAAAATGGAAGGGCCAGGAGGTGTCTGCGTTCCCAGTTCTGCTGTTGCTGCATTTGCCCTCTGTCACCTCCAGAGGTGGCCGGTAAGAGCAGGGAAATGCAAGCTGCTGCTCCAGCACTCCTTGCTTTCCACGGTTACTGCAGCAAAAAGGGGAAAAACAAGCTCAAACTTGGGTAAAAATGCAGCCTCCCAAATCTCCCGGCAAGACAGAAAGCTGGGAGGAGGGCAAGGAGGGAGTAGAGAGCATTGGCTGGCAGCACGGATGGGGATCACGAGCGTTGCAGAAGAGCATCACATCCCGGGCAGGCATGGCAGGGCTGCAGGATACGGGCTCCCGCCAGGCACCTCAGTGTGAGCTGTGGGTGCAGCGTTGCTCACAAAAGTTGATTTCACTTTTTCTGCAAGATCGCATGCGTCCCTGCACAGCTCAGCTAGCACGTCGCCAGGACGTACCACGTGTGCACACCTCGCTTGCCCGGACAGCAAAGTGAAACAGTGGTTTATACCCTTTGCTGATAAAACCTGATTCACTATCACGTGAACATAGCAAAAAAACATGTACCAGTGCGCTTGTAACTAAGGTCACAGGATTGCAGCGTGCTTGCCAGCATCTGGAAACAACTAGTGACTGGTGTGGGTTTAACTAGGAGACGCATCACACATGATGCCGAATGCCGCTCGGCCGCCTCCTCCCAGCCTCCCACCAGCGCTGCTTTGCCCGCGCGCCGCAGCACGAGCCAGACGCGCACGGTGACGCAGGGAAGGTCCTCGCCTCCCACTCTGGCCCCACCACGGTGCAAACCTGGAGCAGCCCCAGCTGCTGCATCGCGGAGACGCGGCGTCCGTGGAGCCAGCTGGGCATCAGTGCGGAGCTGCAGCCTGCGGAGCAACCTGCGACGTGGCTTGTCCCTGCCCAGGGGACAAACGTCCGGCGCGGCGGATAAGATTGTCGGCGTGCCAAGCAGGGAGGCCGCGCTTATCCCTGCCAGCTGGAAGGATGCTGTCAACTCCGCCAACAGCACGGGAGCGCAGACCCGAGCGGGAGACTCACCGCCATGCAAAGCCAAGCCCCGTTCCTCCCTGCTCCGCTGAGCTTTGACCTCTACTGCCCAGGGCTTTTCCCCACCGCCAGGCACCCAAGGGAGACGCTGGCCCTGCAGGGTGCCGGGGAGCGCAGCGCGCCTCGGTGTCTGCGGTGCTCACCACGAGCAAGGACCAGGCTCTGGAGCATCTCCTGCCCCGTTCCACCAGCCAGTCCCAGCCAGGACTGCCCCGCTCAGGTGGTCGCCTCGCCAGCACCAGTTTTCCAAAGCTCTGTGACTTGCACCAGGCAGCTGGTGATCTGGGAGACGTGCCAGGCATTTCGTCCCAATGGGAGCAGGTGCCGCCGTCGAGCAGGGGAGGAGGCAGCACGCGACGGAGCAGGTGTCCCTGCGTGAGCAGCTGGGAGGGAGGCGCTGGGGACCCGTCCTGAACATCGTTCCCTGCAATCAGGCTCGTGCAATTAGCACCACGCTCCCGGCAGGAGAGCTGGGCCCAGCATCGCTGCTCCAGAGCTGCCCGGAATCGCTATGCACGAGCACGTGGGCAAGGAGCAAAGTCCCGGCCGCCCGCTTCTTGGGCTAAAGCTGCAATCGCCACTGCTCCCCAGCAGGACAAGGTCCCATGTGCCACCAGCCTCCCCGGGGCAGCATGAAGGGGTCGAGGTGACAGCGTGGCCACAGCCCAGCCTGCCCGCTGTGCCCCGAGCCGGTGCCTCCCTGCCAGCCCCGTGCTGTCTCCCATGGGAGCACAGAGCCGTCGCACGACCCGGCCCCTAGCAGAGGCCCACGCAACCCGCCGTGTCCCTGCTGTCCCCAGGCTCCAGCCACCTCTGTGCTGTGGGCAAGGGACAAGGCAGGCTTTTTGGCGCCAGGCTCATGCTCCCTGGCTGCGGCCAGGCTCCCCAGCCAAACCAGTCTGCACCTTCCTCCTGCCCATGTCGGCCTCCCGCAGCTGCAACGTGGCTGGGCTGCTGCGCCAGTCACCTCGACACCGCGGCCCGGCTGGCGGCGGAGGCCACGGCTGCCGGGAGCGCACGGACCCAGCGCGCCACCTCCTTCCCCTCCAAGCCGGCTGAGCTGCGCCGAGGCGGAAACTCATCACGGCATTGCCCTCTGCTGGCACGCGCTCCTGGAGAAACCGGCCACCAGGAGCCTTCCCCAGGGACGCGGAGCACCATCCTCACTCGTCGGCACAGCGGGAGAGCAAGAGGAGAGCAAGAGGAGAGCAAGAGGAGAGCTGGGCCTCGCGGGCAGCAGCCATCGCTTGACCGGCACCTCGCCTCGCCAAGCCTCGGCTGCAAACCTCGCCAGGACGTGCCTCCCGCAGAGCCATGCGCTCAGCCCCGTGGGATGCTGAGGGGCGGCCAGGCTCCCGCGGCGCTCCGCGACGGAGCCACCAGCCCGCCGTCACGGCTCGGACCTCGCTGCTCCTTCCCCCGCCGGCTCCCATGGGCTTCGCTCGCGTGGCTTCCGCGGGGAAGGCACAAAAAAGCAAACGGTGGGAGCTGCAGGACACATGCCCTGTGCCCGACGGCTGCTGGACCCAAGCAGCGGCTCCGGCAGCCCCAGCCGGGGCGCTCACGCGGCAATTGCCGCTGCGGCAAGCTCGTGGTGCGGGAGGCGGCCGAGAGCCCAGCGGGCAGAGGCGGAGGAAGGCAGAGGTGGAGAGCGGCCGCGCTGTGCTCTGCAGGGGCACGTCCAGAGAGAAAGGGGGAGTTGGAAGAGGGAAAAAAAAAAAGAACAGTTTTAATTAACAGTTGGCGGCTGGTGAATCTCTCCTCCGCCACTAGCCCTGCTTAAAGTATTAGTCTCTAATTTATAAAAACTTAACGCTGCTCAGAAAAGACACGGAAAACATTTTAACATTTTACAGTTGCAAATAGGGTTTGGGGACGCCTCTGGGAGCAGGGGGACGTCTGGCTGCTGGGCCACAGCGAGCACCGCTCGCCCAGCTCGCGGAGGCAGCGCTGCCCCGGCCCCTGCCTCCTCCCCACTCAGCAGCGGGAAACACGGCAGCGGCTCAGCTGCTCACAGAGCACCATGGCGGCAGAGAAACCAGCTCCGGTGCCCGAGTCCCGGCCCATCGCTGCAGGGGGACGGAGCAGGACCCCTCGGCCAGCACCCTGCTCCCAAGCAGAACCCGGCAGCTGAGGGTTAGTGCCTCCCCCAAAACGAGAGCAAAGAGCCCAGGAAGGGGTCCCTCGGTCCACACGTGCACCCCCAGCCCTGCCGGCCACACTAGGAGCCCGGCCGGAGCAGGGAGGCGGGAATGGGAGACGGCGCGGTGGGCTGTGGCATCGGCTGTGCGTCCAGAGGTGCAGTTTTGCTTCCAAGCGTTCAAGTACAATATTGCACTTTGATGGTATTAGCTGATTTAATCTTCTTACAGAGTGCACTACCGCTCACGCGCTCGGCTGAGTCCAGCACGCAGAGGGGTGGTGTGTGTGCATGTACGTGTGCAAGTGTGCATGCACGCACAGCAGAGAGCACTGGACAGCCTAGGGCAGCTGTATAACATTTTGGGCTGCATCTCTGTGCCTCATAGCCCAGCCTAGGCCCCACTGGTGCCTGGGACATTTGGGACCCCAAGGCTGTCCTAGCCCCCAAAAGGCATAAAAGCCTTTGCTCCACCTGACCCCCAAACCACCACCCCGAAGCCATCTCTCTGGTGCCACTACCTAAGCCCCTCGGCACAGCCATCCCCACCCGCCAGGAAGGCCAAGGCAGCCGATTTTAGGGAACTCATCGGGGATGCGGGTGATCTGGGCTCCCGGTGCTCCCCTCTCGAGCTGCTCAGCCCTGCGTGTTGCATCCCTCCTGTCTGCTGAACGCTCTCCTCATCTCCTGGCCAAGCTCCCTCATGTCATGTGCACAGGGTGGGGGGAATCATGGAGGAAGATGGTGAACTTCACCCCGTTAGCCTAGCAGGTAACGAGGAGTGGGGGCAAGTAACTACAAACAAAAGGGCTGGAGAAACCCAGAAAGGTCTGGAAGGGGTGATGTGAGCTGGCCAGGGTGAAAGGGTCAGGAGCTGAACCTAGACCCACTTGGAACCGGCCACGTGTCCCCGCTTTGCACCTCATGCACAGGAACTTTCCTCTTCTGCGTCAGCCAGGGTTGCAAGGTCCCGCCCCAGGAGAGCCAACAAGGGATGCTCTTGGCCACAGCTCCAAGATGACACGTGCAAGGACATCACAGGGTTCCCATCACACAGCCCAGACAAGGGGAAGCCTCGGATAATGCTCCAAAGGGTCATCTCCAAATACTGCCAGCTCACCAGCTCCAGACTCCAAAGACAGCTGGCAGAGCTGAAATGCCCAGAACCAGAGGAGGGAGGAAGGGGGTGGGCTGTTGAGAGCCGCAAGATCTGGAAAGCATCACTTTGATTTAATGGACCTTTATGTTTGAAAAATTAAATCAAGAGAGCTCTTTTCCTTGCCACGGGGTTGAGCATAAGCTGAACACGAGCAGGATTTAGAAGGGAAGAGTTTTCCAGATGAGCAGAGTGCAATTTTGTAATGAGGACCAAAATAATGATAAAAACAACTAGCAGGGGAGAAAGGGAGCTGAGCACGCAGCATACAAATGTCAAGCTCCAGATTCTCCCAGCAGAGCCATAATAAAAGGGTTTAACCTATTATATCGATTAGTGGTATTACACCTCTTGACTAAGAAACTCATTCTTATAGGCAAGCTAATTTCATAAATACTCCACATTCAGAGGCTTCAATAAGCTGATCATTTTTAATGGAAGCTTTGAGATTTAAATATACATCTGCAAAGGGATTAGTGAGAGTTGCAACCAGTGAGCAGTATCTCTGGGGATAAATTGACATTGCCATAGTAACCAAACAGGCTGTCACACTCCGGGCCATATGCCGGAGTGTGGCAGAGATGTGGACAAGCCCTTGGCACTCCCAGGTGCTCCCCAGGGCTGGTGCCAGCAGCCCAGGACTGCCACGGAGAGACCGCCCGTCCCTTGCGTGTCCCCTGCCCTTCCTGAGCTCCCTGCATCCAAGGCAAGGGTGGAGGAGACCCAAGCAGCCCAAGAACAACCCACGCTCGGGCGTCCGTGCTGCCGAGGCTCCTGTTTGGGTTCGCAGTGATCCCCAACACTGAGCTCCCCACCACGGAGCCTGTGCAAAGACCCCCGCAGTGAGGTAGCACCGTGGCCCTCACGCGGCCAAGGGGCTCTGGAGCCCGCTCTGCCTCTTTGCTGCCCCGTGCCGCTGAACACTTGCTTGGCACCAGCGATGCCCAGGGCGCTCTCCCCGTCACGGGGTGATGGGGGTGCTCTCCGGACACCAGAGCCGACGGTGCAGCAGGGGCTCTGGCCGGGAATAGAGGAGCAGCAGTGTTGCAGGAGGGCTTGACAGGTTTCCATGCCGGAGTATAACGAAGGCTGCAGGCTGGGTAGGTGTACAGTAGAGAAAAGGAGGAAAAAGATAAGTCCAGGCAAAAACCTCCAGGGAAAGGCTGGCTAGGAGACACCGGTTCTTCATTGCCAAAACACACAGACAGGGCACCAACCTCCTCCCACCGAAAGGCAGGCAGGGGATCCTAGCTCCATAACAGAGAGACAGGCTGGCACACAACTCGTAGCACCCACATCCGCTGCTCCCGAGGAGCCCAGCCCAGGGCACCCATCTGACCTGCAAGAACACCCACCAGTGAGACACTGAGCAGGAGTCCAGAACCTGAAGGCCCATTAAGGAAAGAAAACTGGAGAAGGAATCAACAGGACAGTAACCTGCATCAAAGACCCTGGGGGCAAAGACAGAGAGTGCCAAGGAGCCCTACAACCTGGCTGTGAGGCCACTGAGAGCTGGAAGTAGGGTTTATTTGGCACTGAAATAAGACTCAGCTGTCCCCCAGATCAGCACTAGGTCCTGAGGGGGGATCCAGGAGCTTTACAGCCACATGATAAGAGGCCATTAGAGGTGGGACAACAACAGGGGTGGGATGGCAGCTAACATTTCAGACAGGGAAGAGGAAGTCTCCAGGGAAAACGTGGCAGCTGATTTATGGCACTAAGTGACAGTCATTAGCTTTTATTCCTAATCGAAATGCCAAGTCCTGTGCAGGCCCAGGGTGCAGCAGTCCCTGAAGAGAGCTAGGCAAGTGCTCCTGCTCCCTCCCCTCGCAGTACAAACGCAGCAGAGACCATCTCAGCCTGTTTGTTCACTCAAGTTATCGAAACCGAAACAAAGGCCACCAAGGTCAAAATGCCTCCGGCTTCTCTGCTCTTTGCAAAACACACTCAGGAGTTGCTCAGGGAAAGGCGAATGCCCAGAAAAACACCTGACACATCACACAAGGACTGTGCTATCTGGTTTGCTCCTGATCTTCACCACTGTTCCCGTCTCAGCATACGCTGCTCCACCGCTTTCCCTACCCCAGCTGATTCCCATCACCTCTTTGCTACCTCTGCAGCCGACTGCCAGGACCACAGCGCAGCTCCACACGACAGCACTGTCCGTTCAACCACAGACTCCCAACCACAGCGCGTGACCACAAGCTCTTCTCCTGCCCCTCCAACCACTTCCAATCCACCTTCCTTAGCTGAGGACAAAGGTGCTGCACAGGTGTGGGGAACAGCCACAGCCCAACCCATTAATGAGGCGACCATGCTAACGAACTGCTTCTCCAGAGGTGCTCAGAGCAAAGCGCACTGGGATCAGACTTGGCCAGCCTTGCCCATGCTGGGAAAGCGGACCACAGCCACATGCATCCAGCTGACAGGCTGAACTCCATGCCTCACCCTGAGTTTGAAACACCTGAGGTGGACGGAAGAGAGAGCTCCTCGCTCTCTCAGCACTGGAGCTGTTATCCTCACAGCCACAAAGTAGGCCATTTAACTAGAAGCGGTAATCACAGAATCACAGAATCGCTGAGGTTGGAAGGGACCTCTGGAGATCATCTAGTCCAACCCTTCTGCTCAAGCAGGGTCACCTAGAGCACATTGCACAGGATTGCATCCAGGCAGGTTTTGAATATCTCCAGAGAAGGAGACTCCACAACCTCTCGGGGCAACCTGTTCCAGTGCTCTGTCACCCTCACAGTGAAGAAGTTTTTCCTCATGTTCAGATGGAACTGTCTGTGTTTCAGTTTGTGCCCATCGCCTCGCGTCCTGTCGCTCGGCGCCACTGAAAAGAGTCTGGCCCCATCCTCTCGACACCCTCCCTTCAGATACTTGTACACATTGATAAGATCTCCTCTCAGCCTTCTCTTCTCCAAGCTAAACAGGCCAAGCTCTCTCAGCCTTTCCTCATAAGAGAGATGCTCCAGTCCCCTAATCATCTTTGTGGCCCTTCGCTGGACTTGCTCCAGTAGTGCCACATCCCTCTTGTACTGGGGAGCCCAGAACTGGACTCAGGACTCCAGATGTGGCCTCAGCAGGGCTGAGGAGAGGGGGAGAATCACCTCCCTCGACCTGCTGGCAACACTCTTCCTGATGCAGCCCAGGATACCATTGGCCTTCTTGGCCACAAGGGCGCATTGCTGCCTCATGCTTAACTTGTTGTCCACCAGCACTCCCAGGTCCTTCCCTGCAGAGCTGCTTTCCAGCAGGTCAACCCCCAGCCTGTCCTGGTGCATGGGGTTATTCCTCCGTAGGTGCAGGACCCTGCACTTGCCTTTGTTGAACTTCATGAGGTTCCTCTCCACCCAACTCTCTGGCCTGTCCAGGAGTAGTCAGTGAATTAAGGTTTTCTAAACCACAGTGCAGACATAACTTGTAAGAAGTAGGAAATTACTGGTCCAGAACTCTACTGCCAGTCATTCTGGGAAGAAAAATTTTTCTTCTTCCATTTTTGCTTCACACATCAAGTCAAGCTTTCCCCTCTTCGCTGTCTCTGCCTTTGCTCTCCATTCACCAATATTTATCTCTTTCCTTCCACCTTTTAGTAGCAGGAATGCATGGTGAAACATGAGTTTGGCTCAGTGGCCTATTGTCAAGCCTGTCTGGTGAAACGTGTTACAGACAGGAGCGAATAAAGCTAAGAGCCGGACTGAGGTGGACTTGTCTGGATTTATTTCTCTCTTCCCTGTCTTTCTTTCTATTTCTTCTGTACCACAACTGCCTGAATCCAGCTGACTTCTAATGGTAAAAATCAGTGAGCCAGGGTTGCTCCATGAATCATGAGGGAACTGAAGTTCTGCTAATAGCGGAACTCTGATTTGTCCAGCCATAAACAATCCCTGTCATTCTTGCAACACTCATTTTCAACAGCAAGCTCATGGACCATTTTTTTCTTCTAATTAAAAGTACGGCGTAACCACATTTTTGCAGGCAGCACACCTAAGACACATTGCCAAGCCCCGACGTGAAGCCAAGCCAATGCAACCCATTGGTCTCAGCTGTGCCCCACACCACTGAAAGCTGGAAGTAAACATAAAGAGAAATGTCACCATTTTTTTCAATGCCTTCTCCCTTTCTGGAGAGATTCTAATGTGTCTGTGTATTAGACATCTGTGAAGAGCCCATGTTCTTGAAAATTACAGCTCTTTACACTATTTTGTCTTCCTACATAGTAGGTCAGGACAGGAAGTAAAAATATTTTATGCTGCTAAGATTAGAGGAAAGATCAAAAGGTTACCAGCTAGATTCAGAAAGTGCCTGGGCTGTTCCTTTACACATTGGCAAAGGATCCCTGAAGAGCATAATTTTCTAATTTTACATCACATGTGAGAAAAAGGTGACCCTTCTGCAAAGAAACGGGATCAAAAATTTTGAGCATCATTATCTGTTTGCCTCAGCAGCTTTGTATCTCAATATTGGCTATGTCTGGGGAACATGGGCAGATGGGATGCGCGGGTAGGCACGGGAGGAGGACTTACTGATGCTTTCATTAAATAAGACACACAAATTGTAGTAATTTGAAAAGACCAGCAAAACTGGCTGAGTCACTGGTAGGAAACTGCAAAGCAGCCGCATATGGGCAAAACTTTTACGTCACCAGTGACTGGAATTCACATAACTCTATTCTTCAGCACAGATGCAGTGAAAGGTTTGAGCTATTTTCATGTGGTAGCAAATTGGGGGCATTTACTGCATGAACCACAATAACTGGCTCCCATTACCCAGTTTATGGGGTGAACTTCTGCACACTCATTCAAATTCATCTGCTTGGCAAATTGGGAGCATTCACTGGTTCATGAATCTCCAGATCTGTGAATGCAACCAGCTGGGGATGTCTGTAGGTTTGAATTTTTTTTATTTATTTATTTTTTTTTAGCTGCAGACTTTAGTTTAGTAAGGTATGAACAGAGCCGCTATACTAGTCGGTAGTGTGGAGTCACAAATTGTTTCTCAGAACGCCTCTGGAAACAGGGCACACCAAATTACTTTATAGTGCATTTGTGATAACAGTGCTGAAGAAAATGCTATTTAAATACAATTTCCTACTAAGGTAAGTAAGGGATAAGGGAATACATAAAACAAATAATTAACGCCTTATGAATGACTTAAATTCTGTGCATGGAAAGACAACAGAGAAGTAAATAGTGGAATGGAAGGGTCTGGCTTTTTTTAGCAATCGTAATACTTAATTTCCTTTTTAAGGAAAAATCCAAAGCGTATTAAGCTCACTGCCCACTGATTTCAATGGGGTTTGGACTGGCTCATGGAAATCAGCACTGGTGAAATTTTGCCAGGTAAAATCCATTGAGACTGACATCTTTACAGCCACTACAGATGACTGGAGATGGGAATTTCCCTTCTGAAAGAACTTAAAAGATATCTATATTATAAAATTGAATGAAAGCTTCTGTCTTGCAATGAGAGAGAAGTCTTTTGTTTGGTTGTTTTGCAAATATTAAAGAAGACATTTCATTTTTGACCTTTTAAAACTTTTTTCTGGAGGCTGCCCAGACTTCCTGGAGCCCAGGCTGTTGTGAGAGGAGCAGAGGAGGTGATTTGAGAGGTGAAGGGGTTTTCTGCTTAGCCAGTACCTAGAAACTGAGGTTGATCCAGCTCCAGGGCAGTCTCCTGGATGTGCTGTCTTCAATAGCTGGGAAATGTGGGAGTCCAGACCCATAAACTTGAGTTTGATCTCCTACGGCACACTGCCTTCAGGTGATCAGCCTATGGCATGATCCGCCAAGGAGATAGAAACCTGTAAGCCCTGGTGAATACAGCTGTTGAGCTGGTTTCTTACAGGGGAGTCTGGGCTTCTGTTGAAGAATTGCCCTTTTTCACTGAAGAAATGGCTTTTTGGAAAATGACCAACTATCTCTGTTTGCAAATTATATACACCGAGAGCAGCAGTATGGAGCTTCCTTAATCCACTTCTTCCTAAGCATGCAAATGTCATTACAGCCACTAGAGTCTGTTGTGGACTGAACTGTGTGGGCACTTGTCTGATGGGTACTGGATTAGCACCTTCCATCATGTTGCATAGACCACCAAAAATCAGAAAACAGCGCCTTTTGATCATTAGTGACTCCTGTGGATTTAGCAGTGGTGGAGTGTAAGCTGTTGGATAAAGAGAAGATATTTAAATATCAGTTCTTTAATAAGGTCCATCCTTCCAAACAGTCAAAGAATGGTTATTAAGGAAGTATTTTATTCCTTGAACAGCAAAAGCAACCAGACATGCATTTAGTACTCTTTATTGCTAATATCACATCTTCTAACAAGAAAATCCTGGCGGCTTATTATCAAACTTACAACACCTTTGACTTAGTAGAAACAAGATGAGTAAGAGAGAGATCAGAGATGTCTTCCCAGGACAACAAGTCATTCTCTAACAAAACCCTCCAAAAATATATTCTTTTTAATCTTTGAACCATTTACATTACATATGCATTTGTAAATGACTCATTTGCTATGGACCTTACACCCTATTTAATAACTCTTCTTCCTTTGGTTAACGTTGTACCCATATCTCTCCCTGTCATACAATATCACCAGACACATGGTATTGCCAAGCATTAGCATTGCAAATACCTTGGAAAATCCAGTCTCACTTTGCTGGAGTCTTATACAGAGATCTGACATAAAAATCCTTATTATATTGCACATTCAACACAGTAACACTCTATAAGGCTAATTGTTCTTCTTCCTCTATTAATGGGAACAATATGTCCATGTTAAAGATGAACCAGAACACCCTTCTTTAACACACTTATTGAACTCTTACGTCTAGAGTCCTATTTTTTAATCTTTGATGCAAGCTAAAAGACATATGGATAAATATCTAAAAAGCTTCATTGGTTTCTACCTGTAGATCATGTAGAGAAAACAGCTAGAGCAACCATGTAGGTATTCTCTGTCTTGATACAATGAGCAGGACTTGTATAGCTGGAGCCTGTATTTATCTGGTACTGTGGTTGCAGCTTGCATGTAACGTGCATGTACCTGTCAGGTGGTTACAGCCTTAGAGTCTGTCATTATACATAGCATGGCCAGGTCCAGCCCACACTGATATGGGATTGATCTATATCTGACGATCATCCCCTACGCTATGGCATTTTGTTATTTTACTGTTATGCCCCCAAGACTGGCAAGGACCAGCATAAAAGTGGTTGTACTCCTCAGTTTCCTCATAGCTGATTGGTAAGAAATGGCCAAAGAAAAGAAGTATTTCATGTCCCAAAGGTCCTTGATCTTTCTTATGGCCTGTAGGGAAGTCACAGATAACTATCCTAAGTGGGAGAAGACTTAAAGCAGCTTTACCTTCCCTGCTGGCACTCCTTTGAAAGCCAATGCCTGTTGGGAGCTGTACAGGTCTCCCCCTGGCTGTTACCAAAGACCTGTCCCAGGAGCTTTGAGTCACTTGGTCTGAGTTTCTAAAGGGCAAAACTGCTTAACAGTGTGCTGTGCCCTCCTGGTGTCCTGAGGGCCCCACTAGGGACCGACTGGATGGCACAGAAGGTCCCGTCTGCCACCTTGTCTGTGTTTGCTTTGGAAGGACTTCCAATCTTCTCCAGTTCTTGAGCCAGGTACCACCTGTCTTGCAGCACACACTTGGCCAACGTGAGTGAATCATCTGAGCTTTGGCGTATCCCTGAGAGATGCAGCTCTTTGCAGACTGGCTCTGGCTGGAGTTTCATGGGCATGGGAAAACCTCAGCATTCCTCACTAGGAAAATCTGCACAGCGTTGAATCAGCCAGGCAGAATGGGATTAGAGCAAGTATTAAAGTACCGGTTTCTCTTTTCTCATACCAATGATTTCAATGCAATGAGGAGAAGCACAGACTTCTCCTCATCTAGGGCAAGTGGCTTCCTCCTTCTGGTATGCCCTATAGGGAAGACTAGGAAGACTAGTCCTCTGGACCTGTGGCTGGAACTGACCTTCCAGTTAGGATTGCAATAAAAATATTATCAAGGACCTTGATACATACCTAACCTGGTCTAACATAACGTGGACTGTGAGGAGCAGAGCTCTTTTGAGTGAATCCGCAATCTTAGTCTGCCGAGTCAGTGTTTCATGCAAGATCTTCTGGTCTTGCTGACAGCTTGGCAGTGGGACAGCACAAATTCAAACTGGGAGAATTACGATATCTTTGTATGTTCAGCAGTTCCTGGGATAACACAGTTAACAGGGAAAGGCAAGCCAAAAGAGATCTCTGTGTGGCCTTCCAAACTTCAAACCTGCTGCACATGGCTGTCTTTCTGTTAAATAAATGTAGTTAATAAAGACACAAAGAATGAGAGAATTTCCTGGCATCCATTAGGGCTTCTGTTTGTGATGTTGCTCTGTGCACTGCATTGTGAATTAGCAATCCAGACTCCCGGCACATGATAGAGAACCTGTCAGCTTCCTTCTAGATCCACTGCTGGTGGCCTGAGGTGGGTATCATCATCAAGTGCTTGCTTTGCACTTCTGAGGGGCTGCTGAGAATCTCACCAGTTTCTAGGTAAAGCGAAGTGGGGGAAGAAGAGAAAGAAAGGAAGACACAGAAAAAAGAGCTGTGTTACCTCCGTTAGGAGACGGTTCCCCTGGAAACCTGCACTGGCACTGCACTGTGGGCAGTCATGGAGGTGCTGACACAGTGTCTGCTGAAGGGAATGCTCCTAGGGCCCGTTAGCCTGACTGAAATGTCATTTTGACATCCAGATGTGATGATGCCTCCTGTCACCTGTCCAGAATTAGCTGGAATGAGCTGGTATCATTTGGTTTGTCTCCACTCATGCTCAGGCAGAATCCACTCTGAAAACAAATGATTTGGAGTGGCTGCCTGGATGCCCCCTGTCATCAGTTCCTTGCAGGTGTCCTTGCCCAGGCCTCAGAGCCGCAGCAGCTGCCCCCCAGCCGCTGCTGCTGGCTGATTTTGGCTTTGGAGTCTGCTGGACAGTCAGAGCTCTTGCGCGCTGGGTTACGTGGAGGGGGACTGCAGCCCAGGGTGTCCTCGCAGCATGCAAAGTGCATATCACTGCTGAATTTCTGCACAGACAGTTTTAGTTTCACAGCTGCAGGGAAAAGTGGTGAGGATATAGGGGGGAAAAAGAAGCCACTGGGGAGTGGGGAGACGTGGCCTATGAAACGTGTTTAGGCATTAACTGCCAGTGGAGAAGAGAGGAGATGATTGCTGTTCATGAGGGAGATGAACCCTAGTGAGGGAGAGACGACTTCAGCTACGAAACAAGAACAAACTGGTCAAGGAGAAATTCTGGCTGGCAAGGATGAGATATATGAGGAGGGAAGTTCTTCAACAGTCTCCCCTGAGGAGTGGGGGAAGGAAAAAAACCACTGTTTTTAAGAGCGAGCTTAATAAGCTCATATTTGGAATCAAGTGATGGGAGTCTGAGGGAAGATGGGACCTGACAGCAAAGCAGACCCCTTCCCTTCAGTCCCTCTCTTATTACATCCCTACCTCTGCCCCTACCCTTGATACTCCAGTAATGAGCTTTTTGTACTTAATTATCATGTTATTAATTAGCATGATAACAATAAAACCCGCTGCACTATTTTGACTGTGTCCCTGGCCCCACTGCCTTTTGTTGTACATGCTGAATGGGTAATAGATTTCCATGTGTGACTTACATGTCTGGACAATATTTCTAGTAAGTAAAGGAAAATAGTATTTAGGCTGATCCCGGGAAGCACAGAATCTTAGATGCTCTTTAGACAGTGAGGTGGTTGTGCTGCTGGGATTTTGAAGGATTGTGTGTGGGGAGGGGAAGTTCAAGGGAAGATGGGAGGATTGAGATAACTGCAAATGAATGTGTGTAGCATGTAGCATGTGTCAGGATAAATATATTACGTAAAACTTTTACATAATTTTTGAGCAGTTCTGGGCTATTGTGGCTGACACCATATTGCAATATTGTCAAGGTCTTGTGCTTCAGAAACAGATGAAAATTACTGATCCAGAATGCAGGCACCAGGAACTCCAGCTCCAGGCCTGCCACAGAGCACAACGCGGCCAGCTGGTGGGAACCTCGCTGACAGAGAACTGAACCTCCCGCCACCTCGGAAGGCACAACATGGTCTCCCAGAAGCCCCTTATGGGAAGACTACATCTCCCGGCATGCCCTGCAGACTAACATGGCCGCCCGGAAGCCCAGTGCCGGAAGACTACTGCTCCCGGCATGCCATGCAACAACATGGCCACCCAGAAGCCCAGTGCCGGAAGACTACTGCTCCCGGCATGCCCGGGGGGGGCGGGATGCTGCAGTGTTTGATCCTGCGGCGACTGCGTTCCGTCTCGCCCCTCTTCCCGCCGCACGCCCGCCCTCGGGACCGGGATGCCGCCGCAGAGCCCGGAGCGCCGCCTCGCGATCCCCAACACCGGCCCGGGACTCCCCCGACACTGTCCACGGAGAGACTGATATTTTCGGAACGCGACGGCAGCTGCGAGCACGGCAGGAAGCAGTGCGCGTGTTGCGGGTGCAGTACTACCTTTTCGACACGCGAGGGCAGCAGTAAGCACGGCGGGGCGCAGTGCGCATGCGCCCCCCCCCCCCGGGTGCCGTTCTGCAAAAGACTAATGGCTTGATCACCTGTGTACCACTTACCTGGCTTGATTACCACAGGTATTAGTAATGAAAGTGCATAGCCTTCTCTAAAAGGTAAATACGGTCTTTTCAAAACTTCCAGGGACTCCACAGAATTGTCATTACTTTTGATTGGTAGCCAGCTCCTTCTAACCCAGCTGCAAGAAACAATTTGCCCTCAGGTCACAACTTTCTGCTCCCCAGGGGTTAAAAGGAGACCTGTCATTCACTACTATCTCTCAAGATGTACAGCAAGCCCTAAAGTACAGGACAAGACACTTCTCTAAGGAAACTGGCTACTATGTCTCCTTCACTGCAGGTCTCTCTTAGTATCGTGGTCCATTCAACAAACAAAAGAGTACGATAAATGTTTTAATCTGCTCCAAGTGCTTTCATGTAAGAGAACAACATCAAAATGTGTTATTATGGGATTTACTACACATGCTACCCCAGTGACATGGACTTGCTTTAGAGGATCGGTAACATACGCATTTTTGCACTAATATTCATGGAATGAATAGGCACCTGATCAAGTATGATTGTTCATAAAAAACTTTGACAATATGTTGCTAGGTAACAAACCTAGGCAAGCAGTTATTTCCTCTGATCCTTCGGCTTACATTTCTTCAGCTGGATGTAGTCAAAAGTGTCTTTTTCACGTCCCACTGTCAGGGCCGCCCCAGCTAAAGGGGCTGGAGGGCCAAAGGACGGCTGTGGGGCACAAAGGAAGGCTGAAAGAATAGTCCAGAGTGCACTAGAGGGATGCTAAGGGGTGTAGAGGGCCAACAGAGGCCTGCAGGGGGAAATTAACAGGCTAAAGGAGGGGCCAAAGCAGAAGAGAGGGCTGCTAAAGGTGCTAAATGGCTAACAAAGGGCTCCAGGGCATGAAGGCAGCCTCCGGAGGGATTCTGAGGGGACTACCAGGCTCCTAAAGGGGTCTAGAGGGCCAAGGTACAGCTCTGGGAAACAAGGAAGGCCCCAAAAGTAGCCCAGAACACGCTAGGGAGGTCCTAAGGGAACTAGGGGGCCAAAAAAATAAAAACTGGGGAGCAAGGAAGACCTGCAGAGGTGGTCTGAGGGGACAAGAGAGATTCTGCAGGGTGCGGAGGGCCAAAAGACAGCTCTGGGGCACAACCAAGGTCTCTGGAGGGGTTCTGGGGGAACAAGAGGGGTCCTAAGGAGTCTAGAGGGCCGAGATGCAGCTCTGGGGCAGAAGGAAGACTGAAAGAGTAGTCCAGAGTGCACTAGGAGGGTGCTAAGGGGTCTAGAGGGCCAACAAATGGGCCTAACCCTAACCCTCTAACCTAACCCTAACACTAACCCTAAATGGCCACAACCCTAAACCCTAACCCTGTACCAGGGAAAAACAGGGAAATTCCACTGTCTCCAGTGACCTACAGGGACTCTGGTGTGAACGGCACATGTCCAGTAAAGGACAGACACACCGGGCCACTGCTGCAGGGCTGAGAAGGCACAGGAACTACAGCTCCTGGCCTGCCACGGAGAACCAGCATGGTCACTCCCCACCACACCTCGCCATGACAAAGCCCTTGCCCAGCATCATTAGGCTCCTTTTGGCGGGGGGAGAATGGAAAAATACCCTTCCTGCCCTGAAGTCAGAGCTCCAAGGCGACCCATCTGCTCCTCCCCACATCTGAGTCAGGCCCCCTGGGCTCTGCTAGTGTTCCTCTGGGCATCCTGCCCCTTCCCTGCTAGGCTGCCCTTGCCAGGGCTGCCTGCACACACACACCCCCTTGCAGATGCAGATGCTCCCAGGATGCTCGTGCCTCCAGAGTGGGGTTGAGCTTTGCTCACTCCCTGCTTTGGGGCACTTAGCCACATGCCCTCCTGCACCTGCGTCCTCTCTCCCTCCCCATCCTGGGCAGGCCTCTGCCCCTCACCAGGGGCTTTTCACACTTCACTGCAACACCACAGCATCGCTCCAAACAACTGCTCTGGGCAACTGCTCCAGCACTCATGAACCCTCACAGTAAACCAGCTTTTTCTTAGCTTCCCACACAACTTGCTGCGCTTCACTTTGGGCCTCTTGCCCCTCAGCCTGGCACTGCGCACCACTGAGAAGAGTCCTGCTCCGTCCTCTTGACACTCTCCCTCCAGATATTTAAAGCCATCGATCAGATGCTGCCCCATTTGGCTTTTGAACTCATGGTGCCTGAAGAGCTCCCTTTGCAGAGGGGCTGGAGCCTCTAGTGCCTGTGCAGAGCTCTGCGCCCTGGGGCACTGGGGCCTGCATGGGCAAATCCTGCGGTGCCTGGCCACAGGCACTCACCGCCCTTGGCGTGCAAAGGGGAGCCCAGCGGTTCCTCCTCTCTGAGCGCGGGAGGGGAGGCTGCAGGGGACAGCAACGGGTGCAGCCTTGCCTTCTGGCGAAGGAGACTTTCCCAGCACGGCAGCTGACTTGGCTGCTGGAGCCAGAGCATCTGGGCAGCCTCCTAGCTCCTGGGCTCAGCCCCGCCAGGGGAAGCCAGCGCCGGCGAGGGCCCAGCTCTGGGTCCTTCCTCATGCGCAAGAGGTCATGGCTTTTCAAGGCAGAATCTCGGAAAGACCGCTGCCATCTTCCAGCCATTGCTGACCCTTTTGTAAGGGGAAATGGGGGCCTTCCCTCACTGCTGGAAGGGGGGGGGTTACGTTGTGGCTGCCACAGACTGCTGCAGGGAGGGCATATCCTTCCCCTCTCAGGGTGAGACCAATTCCTTCACGGCCTGACTTTTCCACCAATTCGTTTGCCCAATGAAAAGACACTGACACACGATGGAGAGACAGGGCTGCTTCTTTGGGGAAAGGCCAGCAGAGGGTGGACGGGCAGCACAAGTCTGCAACGGGCTGTGCCTGAGGGCTGGAGCTGTCCTGCAGGCAGCGAGAGAGGCCAGGGACCCCATGACTTCCCCGCACACTCAGGTGGCCCCTGTGCGCAGAGCACCCTGGCATCAGGACGTGGCCGAGCACCAGCAGCTTCCTCGCAGAGGACAGTGCCACCGCTGCCACGCTCTCCTCAGGCGGTAGCACAAGCCTTCATCGGTGCCTCCAGATGCAGACTGCCTCCCTGGAGCTCTCAGCATCACGATGGTTTGTGTCGCCAGGGAATGGATGGACGGGCTGATGTCCTCCTGCAAGCCTTGAAGGGCTGAGAGGGAAAGGAGGCGAGCAGAGATCAAGGCCCTGTATCTGCACAGGCCCCAGGCATCGCCTCCTGACACAGCCAGTCCCACCCGGCTCTTCCCACAGCCAGGAGGGAGCAGGGGGGACAAATGGATCGGCTGGCAGTTACTGGCCAGGAATGTCCCAAAGGTGCCTGAAATCTTCTCTCTACTCTACCCACACCGCCCCTGCTCTGCACGGCGAGCAGAGCCCTCCTCGCCTGGGGCAGGCATGGCAGCTCCCTGCCCAGCATCTGTCTTCCTCCCACCAGCCCTGCCTGACACCCTGCTGCCCTCACTCACCCTCGCAGATGGCCTCCAGCTTCTGCCTGCTCCGGCCCCTCATGCGCCGCCCAACGAGCCCTAGGCACACACACAGCCCCCCATAAACCCTGCTCCACAGCCCACCCCCAGCAGCAAACATGGCCCCCAGCCCTGCCCACCTGGCCATGCGCCCACCTCCCCTCGGGCTGGGCTGACCCCAGGGCGCTTTCCCAGTGGAACACCCAAGGGCCTTGCTGTGAGGCACTGAACAAGGCTCCCACCAGCCCCACACGTGTGGCCAGAGATGGCAGAGGGTGACACGGAGCCCCCGGGCACCCAGGCCCTCCAGCAGGCACTCGGGGCTGCAGCAGCCACAGTCGCAAGGCTGCTTCTTGCTGCCAGCGCAGCAGCCGGGGCTGGGGCCGAGCTGTCCCGGGACAGAGAGGGACCGCAGCGGTTGGGGCTCACCAGTGAACCTCACAGCCGCCTCTCGCAAGGACTCTTGGGGGCTCTCCAAGTACAACAGGCTCTGGCGCAGGTATTCGTCCACTCTTCTCCTGCCCCTCGCCAGCTGAGGAGAGCACAAGGGCATGGCCTTGGCGCACACACCCCCATGTAGCCAGGCAGTCCCTCCACCCTGGACCAGCTTCCCCGGCCTTCCCCTGCCAGGACACTCGTCACTCCCACACACAAGCTGGGCAGTGCTGAGCTTTGGTGGGAGCAGAGGGCAGGCTGCTCCCCAGGCATGCTGAGGTGCCCTCCCGCTGTAGGGCCCAGCTGGGCCAGAGGCTGCTTTAGCATCCCATGGGTCAGCAAGGGGAGAGGAGCCTGGAGAAGAGCCTGCCGGGGCAGTGTGCTTGGAGAAGGGCAGCGTGAGTGCTGCTCCAGGCTGGCGGCTCTGCGATGCAGCCGTGGTGAGGGGCACAGCTGCCTGCCCCACATGCTGGCCATGGAGGCGAACAGGCCTTGTCCGGGCTGGGTCTGGGTGCTTTGTGGCCGTCCTTACCAGGCACTTGCCGATCCTCCATGTCTGCGCTGTCTCAGCCAGGTGTCTGAGCTGCTGCCACTTGAGGAACTCGGCAGCACCAACGAGGGCTTCCTGAGAGACCTGCACAGCAGCAGAGACTGGGAGATGCCACCGCAGCCCAGGCGACAAGACCCTGCGACCCCCTCCTCTTAGCAAGCCTCAGGGCCTTTCCTGGCCCCCCATGGGAAGAGGCAGCAGCTGGGACCTGGGTCTGCCATGGGCTTCAACATCCTGGGCAGAGACGGGGAGCAAGCAGCACCTCAGGCACCTTGTCCTGCCTTGGCAGCACAACAGCGAGCCCCAAGAGCTGCTGAGCTGCTCTGGGCATGCCCCAGGCCAGACTTCTCCACGAGCCCTGGGCAGAGCACAGGGGCGACAGCGCTTGGGGGTCAAACCCCATCCTCGGACACCTGCAGGGACAGCTGGGAAGCTGGGGCTCTGCACCTCCTCAGGCACTCAGCAGCCTGGGCCTCAAGGTGACCCACGTTCAAAGGGGCCCACTGCCAGCAGCCCTTGCTCCTCACGCTCACGCCCACCCAAAGGGGGTCAGCATTGCCCTCCCCAAATGACCGCTCACGTTGCACATCCATACCTCGGCCACACTTGGGCTTTCATCATGCAGGTGGAAGAACAGGGGCAGCAGGCTCCGGTGCACTTGCATCTTCAGCTGCTGGTTTTTGGTGCCCGCTACAGTCTCCATCACATCTCCGAAGAGCTGGATGGAGAGCTTCCGCACGCAGTCAGACTCCTGGGGGGAAGGAAGAGGCGGCACCTCAGCACTGGCTGCTCCAAGCCCACATGGAGCACGGGGGGCAGTGTGGCTGATAGGGAGATGAAGGTTTTGGAGCCTCCCTCTGCACCAAGGAGCTGTGGGCCAGCTCTGCAGACACTGCAAAATGGCCTGTGGTGGGAAGCACAAATTCACACGCGCAGGGGAACACACCACAGCCGTGACCCCGCACACAGCCTCACACGCACACCAGCAGCACCCCTGGCTCTCCCCACAGCCTTACGTCATCAAAGAGTGGCAGGAGCTTCTCGGCCAGCAGCGGAGCCGCGCGGGTGATCCTCTCTCCCTCCATCACAGGGACCACATGGCTGAGCACCAGCAAGGCCTTGGTGCTCATGTCCCTGTCCACATCCTGCAGGTACCTCATGAGCAGCGGCAACAGGTACTGCAGTTCTCTTACCTGGGGGAAACACAACCTCATTTCCTGAAGAAATAAAAGACTGCCCTGGCCAAAAGGCCTGCCTTGTCAGACACCAGCTTCCCCGCTGGCTTCCCAGAAGCTGGCACGGCAATCACTGCAGCAACCTCCTGGCTGCCTGGGCTTATCGGCACAGCCATGGGCCTGGGGGGGTCTGAGGCATAGGGAGGGAGGAGAGCACAGCACAGGCTCCTCTGCACCTGACCAGTGGCCCTCTTCTCCGCCAGACTTGAATGGGCACCGTGCTTAGTAACCAAGGCTGCCTGGAAACCTGCCCTGGCCATGAGCAGTCCTAACCCTAGCCGGCTCCTGTCCCGCCGGGGCTCAGGGCCCCATTGCCAAGGCCCTGCGGACACCCACGGCTTGTGCACAGAGGCTACGGCGCAGTGCAGAGACACCCCCCCCCCCCCCCCCCAGGCAGCACTCAGCACGTGCTGGCCTCTGCAGGGTGGGGGCTGCTGCCTCGCGGCCCGGAAGCTGCCTGTGCCCAAAGCCTGGCCCTGTGCTCAGGCTCCCCTTCACCTCCCAGTGGGACGCTCCCTCTGGCCACAGCACTCCCGCCACACAAGCCCTTTGGAGCTGCCTTGCTTGGTGCTGCGCCACGATCTCTAGCTAACACAGCTCCAGAGGCCCAGCAAAGTCCAAGCCACCCTGTTCCACAGCACTCCCTACCCAGACCCACGCTGCCTGCACACCTTCACCCCGCTGTCCCCTGCTCACCATCTCCTGTCTCTCACACAGCAGGACGAGGCCTCTGAGCACCAGCCCATGCATCACGCAGCAGCGACTCCGCAGAGACCTCCAAAGAAAGAGGTCCAAGAAAGCGTCTTCGTCTCCACAAAGGTCACTGCAGGCCAGCAGCTGAAACACACAGCACACACAAACTGGCAATGGCGGCAGGACTCCCTGTGTCACGCAGTGCTGGATCCCACCAACAGCTCAGGCCAAGGCCACCAGGCACACACAAAGCCCGGCCCAAATGCAGCACTGAGTGCCGAGAGCCCCCGGGGCCACGCTCCCTGCCCTCGGCCTCATGGCGCACTGCACAGATCCCTCGCCTCCTCCTCTGCTCCTTGCCACCAGCTGCAGCCTCTTATCCTCAGGCCTTTGAGGAGCCACTGACTAGAGAGCTGGCACAAAGGAGGCGTCAAATCCACGTGGCGACAAGAGTTACCCCACCACACAGGGGCCAAGGCCAAGGGCACTAATCGCACGGCACCCACTGCCCCAGCTCCCTCCACTCGCTGCTGGCCATCCCAGCACCTGTGGGTACCTGTGGGTACAAGAGAGCACCGGAACTAGAGGCACCCCAGCAAGGCACCGCCTGCCAGCAGCCTCACCTCCACGAGGAAAGCCATGGCGGGGATCTCCCGGCAGGACTCCTCGCTCTCCAGCAGCGCTGTCAGCCGTTGGAAGAGGAAGACACGCAGCTCTCTTGGGGTCTTCCTCATCTCTCTGGCACAGGGAAGAAGGCACTGTCAGCTCTCAGCAGCCCAGGCAAACCTCTTCTCCAATTGCACTCCCAAGCCCTCTCACCAGGCCCCCATGGGCCATCACACGGAGGGCAAGGCCACGTTTGTGCGCAGCTCTGGCAGCATTTGCTCGGGGAGCCATGGTCTCTCCCCACCACACCTCGCCATGAGAAAGTCACTGCCCAGCGTCATCAGGCTCCTTTTGGTGGGGCAGACTGGAAAGACACCCTTCCTGCCCTGAAGTCCAGACTTCCAACACAACCCATTTGCTGCCCATTTTGGATTGATGCCCCCTGGGCTCTTCTAGTGTTCCTCCGGGCATCCTGCCCCTTCCCTGCTACGCTGCCCTTGCCAGGGATGCCTGCACACACACACCTCAGGGCTCTCAGTGCAACGAGCCCAGGCCCCTCGGGAGGGCACTCTAGGGCTTTGTGAGGGGACTGCTGCTGCCTGTCACCCTCTCTTGGGCCTCTCCCCCAGCAGTGCGCAGAGCTGGGCAGCAGCTCTGGAGCAGGAGCTGCCTTGGCCGCTCTACTCAGCCATGTCTCCATCACAAGTGCTGAAGCTGCAGCCCCTTTCTTGCACGGATGGGCACCCCTGTGGGGCACCCTGTCTGCAGCGGAGAAACGCTGGGGCAGAGCGGGGACAAGGGGGCTCTCACCTGGCCAGCAAACCCACTCCCCTCTGGTAGGTCTCAGCGCGGAGCAGCAGGTCCCAGCCACCCTTCCTCGCCAGGACCAGCACCTGGCTCTCGTAGCCAGCATGGCAGAGCAGTGCTTTCATGGTCCGCACTGTTAACCTGCGTGCGGAGCAAAGGCCAGGTCACGCTGGCACCCCTGGCCCTGCCTATAGGTCCACGGCAGAGACGGCGGGGCTGCGGTGGAGCACCTGGCGGGGCTGGTGGGAGCAGACTCTTCTCCTCGGCATTCCCTCCGGAAGATGTCAGCCTCTCCCAGCGTCAGCTCTGCACTGAAGGAAATCTGGAAGAGCAGCGCCAGGAAGAGCTGGGGGAAAAACACCTCTAGCACCTGCAGGCAGGGCGGCTGCTGGAGGATCTCCTGTAGCGCTCTGGTGGCCTGCAGAAAAAAAACAGACACACCTCTCGCTGCTGAGACGTCCCTGTTGCGCTGCCCGAGCTTGGGGGTGAGGCTCGGGCACTGCCCTGCGCCTTGGGAGAAGCAGCAGTGCCTGCCCTGGCTGTCTGGCCAGAGCAAAGCCGTGGGAGCTCTTGGGGCTCAGCTCCTCTCTGTCACATGGCCACAACAAGCCTTCCTGGGACGGTGTGAACATCACCTTGGAGGGCCACATGTAGCCTGCAGGCCACCCTGGCGTCCCTGACCCAGCCCTTGTGGCCTGCCTGGCCTCCGCATTGGTCGTGCCTGCCCCTAACCATGCCCCGCACCCTCATCCTGCCCCCAACCCACGTTGCCAGCGTGCCCAGCGAGGCAGGGAGATGCAGACAGGGAGGAAGACAGAGAGCCGCTCAGGCAAGCTCCGGCGCTGTGCACAGAGGGCCCAGAGCAGGCGCGGCAGCCCAGCGTGCTGGCGCGGCCGACGTCGGGCGCTGGCCAGGGCCCTGCCAGCCGCAGCCCTGGGGGAGGTCACAGCTTGGCGGTGGATGGGGAAGGGCAGAGGGCTCCCTGCCTCTCGCCTGCAGGGGCGAGCGCAGCCCTAGGGGAGAGCGAGGCTTCCTCACAAACTCACAGCCAGCGAAGAGACGTCCATGGCGTCCCCATCCGAGGTCACTGTCCTGTGCAGCGGCCAGTCCTCCAGCACACTGACCAGCTCCCGCAGCACCCGCTCCGCAGCTCCGGGCTTCGAGACCAGCACCCGCCACATGGCCGCGGCAGCGCTGCAGGCCCAGAGCGCTCTGTCAGCAGGTGCCGCAGCCGCAGCGCCGTGGCCTGGGCAGCCCCACAGGGCCTGGGCTGCCCGCCAGCCCTGCCTCTGCCCACTGCCCCTCGCTGCCCTGCCCCACCAGGCACCACACGCCCAAGCTCAAGTCCCTTGTGGGGCAGGGAGGCAGCAAGGCGAGCGGGCTCAGGGGCTGAAGGCAGGCAGGCTTGGTCAGCTCTGCCTGCTGCAGCCCTGCCTGCTGCACCGGGGCTGCCACACGGGGACAGCGGGAGGGCCCAGCCCCTCAGCAGAGTACTGAAAAGCTCCACCTGGCCTCCAGCCCACATGCGATGAGCTCAGAAGGCTGCGGGGCCCCAAGCACGAAAGGCTGCCGGGCACATACCTGTCACATGATGGGGAACAGCGCAACAGGCTCACAACCACCTCCTTGGGGGATGCGCACGTCAGCAGCAGAAGAGCCCTGTCCAGGCTGAGCCGCGCAGACACCTCCCCGATGGACAGCACGCTTCTCCACATGCACCTCACCATCTCTGGCACCTGGGCGGACACGGCTCACACTGGGGCTGCTGCCACACTGCAGCCATTCACCCAGCTCCCACCGAGAACGGCTGCCCTTGCCACCGCTCTGTGCTGCCCTCACAGGGGGTCGGGTCCCTGGCACGCCTGCACTCAGGGGAAAAGCAATTCCCCAAAGGCCTCCAGCCCCGGCCACGCCACCCACAGGCTACTTACATGCTCCAAAAGGGAGGCATCGTCTGTCACAAGCACATCCAGCATGGCAGCAGCTGCCTGCGTGTCATAGGTGCTGCCGGCTCTCATGCCCCCGATGGCTGTGAGGATGACGGCTGTCCTCTCAGCGGGATAAAGGTATTTCCCAAAGAGCTACGGGAGAAAGGAGGGCAGCCAAGATAGATAGGTCACACCCAGGGTCCCAACAGCGGTGCCTGGCTGAGCAGCAAGCGGCCCTGCAGAGAGACGGGCGGCAGTGCTGGCACGGCGACCCCCGCAGGGCCAGGAGCAGGGGCGCTGCCGGGATGGCTGACGGCACTGGGCTGCAGCTGCATGGCTGGGGTCACGGTCCCCGTGCACTGCTCCTGCAGGGAACCAGAGCTCGCTGGTGGCAGCAGGGAAGCCTTTGGCTAGTCCCAGCCCACACACAGTGCGAGCCCTCTCCCCAGTGACCGCAAGGCCCCATCAGCCCCCCCCGTTAGCCATCCCTCTCTTCGTCCAAGTCCCATGCTCACCCCACACCTGGCAGTCCCAACCAGCGAGGCGCTCCTTACCCTGCTCATTTCGCTGACGTCCTTAGACCCCGAAAGCCAGAAGGTGTTGGCAGCTTCCCAGGCCTGCTGGAGCTGCGGGTGCTCTGGGCTATCCTGCGACAGCTCCCTGCCTGCACAGGAGGGGAAACGCAGGGCGGTCAGCAGGAAGGCTCCAGAGGGGGACATGGCCCACTAAAGCGGCCGGGAGAAGTCTCCCCTGGCAGATGAAGAGGGCATGCCAGAAAAGGCTGGGCAGCAGGACGCCCAGGGAGGGTCTGGGCCTATTGCAAGGCGCGGGAAGGGCAAATTGCTTGCAAGAATACAGAAAGGCAGAATGACTCTGAGCGGATGCTCTGGTCTGAGGCAAGACAGGAGGCCTTGGAGCAGCAGGTGCTGCCAAAGGTTTCCCAGGCCACCGCTCAGCACCACAGGGATGAGTGCCTGCAGTCTGGCTGCCCGTGACTGCAAGGACCCACCCGACGCAGCTTCTTACTCTCTTCCCGCTGCAGGAATCTGTACAGGTGCCAAAGAGCATCCGCTGCCCCGTGACTGCTCCCCTCGTCCTCGTTGGCGCAACACAGGGTGAGATGCCCCACCAGCTGCCCCACGATGGGGACATAGTTCTGCTCGAGGCTGGCAGAGCTGGCTTCGATTCCTTCAAAGCAGCCGCGGGCCTGGGGGAGGGAGGCAGCGCTGACACCAGGCCTGAGCTCAGCATCAAAGCCCTCAACCCACGCTCCATGCAGGCCTGGATTCCCAGGGGAGCCAGAGCTTTGGTGGCCCCTGACTGCCCTGGCTCCCAAAGCAGCTGCGCAGCAGCAGCCAAGGCCAGGGACGGCTGCCAGACCTGCTGGGCCCACGGCATGCACCCAGGGCAGGCCTGGCCTGCACGGCGCTGGCGGCACAGCTGCCTCCTGAGAGAGCAGGGACCACAGGGGGAAGCCCAAAGAGACAGGCCAAGACCTCAGCTTCAGGGCAGGCTCTTGCCGAGGGCCCTAACCTCTGCCCACGCTGCCCTCGGAGGGAGCCCGCAGCTGCAGGCCACTCGGGGGTGATGACAAGGGGCCATGGGGTGGCTGGAGCTTGCCTGCACCACACGCTCCTTACCGGCAGCAAGAAAGAGCCGATCAGCAGATCACTCAGCCTCGCAATGCGTCCCACGGCCCTCTCACGCACAGCTGCTGGCTGGCACGCGGCGAAGGGCAGCAGCACCTGGGAGGAGAAAAGCTGCTGCTCTGCCCTGGGCCCTGACGGCTGCTCCAAGGCAGGCAGCTCTGCCAGGAGACACTGCACTCACAGCAGAGCACCGTGGGCAAGCCCGCTCCCACGAGGGAGCCAGGCCCCTCCCGGCAGCGTGCTCTCTGCAGCTGCTGCTGGGCAGGGAGGGGTCCACCTGAGGAGGGATCTTCCCTTACAAATGAGGGACTCGTCCTGGGAACCCCACTCGTGGCAAATACCACACCTGCAAGATGTTCTGCATCTCCAGGAGGCCCGAGGTAGGGCAGCCGAGCGCCAACACCTGCAGCATGCTGTCCAGAGCGTCCAGGGTCTGCAAGGGGCACAGAGGGTTGAGGTGCTTCTTCCCCATTGCCCCTTACCTGCCCGAGAGGGCCTTGAATTCCTCCCGCCCGAGGGGGACACCCATGGTGCTGTGGAGCCCACGGAGAGGCCCCAGGGCAGGAGAGCTGCTGCACAGGGCCCAGCCTGGCGGCTCTGCCCGGCGCCCTGCCCAGGGCAAGGCGAAGAAGGCGTGGGGGTGGCAAAGCCAAGCCGAGAGCCTGCCCTGCCTTGGAGCTCCCTCTTGTCTCTCGGCACAGGGGAGCCAGGGACCAGCCCAGGCAGCCTGGCGCGCCTCCCTAAGCCACCCAGCGCATACCTGGGAGTCGAGGGCAGCAGCCCGGCTCCGCAGCTCCTCCCTTGGAGGCAGGCAGAAGACGCTGCAGAAGCAGGCGTGCAGCAGGCTCTTCCTTTCGCTCTTCGCAAGCAGCCCGACTTGGCTGCAAGCACAGAGAGGGGCCTTTCAGTGCCTGCAGCTGGCAGCAGGACCTTTGTGCCCTGGCAAGGGGGATGCAGACCCGGGCGTGGCAGACCCACGGGGGATACCCGCACTACGTGGGGAAGCCACCTCTTCCCCCCACGATGCTGGCCAGGGACAGAGGACAGGCCTGGCAGCCACAGGGCATCGGGACCCACATCTCCTGCCTCACCCTTGGGCAAAGCTCAGGAGATGTGGGAGAGCCCCAGGGCCCTCTCTGCCCTCGCATCTCCACCACCCTGGGGCCCAGCACAGGCCCAGCAGATGACACCGGCAGACTCCTCCAGGATGGGGGAAGCCTCCCAGCTAGGACTGGGGCCACCGGCACATCTGCTGCGGAGGCCCTGGCCAAGCCAGGGGCTGCGACAGCTACCTCATTGCGCTGATGGCAAGCATGACTTGCTGCCGCACCGCAGTGCCCAGCTGGTCGGTGGGCTCCTCTTGCAGCAGCACCTGCAGAGCACAACCACGATGGGCCATGGCAGCTGCCAGGGCCCAGCGAGCAGTCTGCAGGGCTGCCAGAGCCCAGCTGCCCCATGCCACCACTGACACCCAGGCGGCCCCCTCCTTGCCCAGGACCCAGCTCCCCCGCCTCCTCAGAGGCTCCAGCAGCCCCACACTGGCAGCGGCTCTGCCCACCAGCCAGGGCCCCACAGCCCCCCATGCTCAGACACCCCCGTCCTGCCCTCATTGCTGGGCCACCGCCCCCTCCCTCCACCACGCCTGACGGCGGTCCCCTCTCCCCTCACCTCCAGCGACTTCGCCAGTTCCTGCCTGCACAGCAAAAGCTCCTGCCATAACAAGATATTGGAGGGGGCCGCTGTGCAGAGGGTGCGGACGCAGGCCAGGAACCGCAGCTTCTCAGCCGCCTCCTGGTACCAGGAGCAGAGGGACAAACAGAGAGCGTGAGAGGGGCAGGGGCACGGCCAGCAGCACCGCAGCACTGCAGGGCCTGCAGCCACGGGTGCGGCGCCTGCAAGGGAGAGCCCTCCACGGCCAAGAGCCCGCCGGGGGCTTCTGAGCGTGGCGCACCCCCAGGCACCCACCACGAGATGCAGGCTCAGCCCAGCAGGGAATGGCGACGCTCACCTTCCCTCGGCGTCTCAAAAAGGCGCGCATGTACCCCAGGGCTTCCGCCTCCTCTCTGGGCACAGTCAGGCCGGGAGCTGATGCAGAAAGAGAGCAGGCAGAGCTGCAGGGCTGCCAGAGGGAGCAGAGCAGACAGCCGAGCCCTCTGCCCCGCCACACGCCTGCTGCCATGCACGCAGCCAGCCCCGGGCCAGGCACCTGCACTGGCCCACGGACACCCCGCCTGCCCTGGGCTCGCCAGGCCTGCGAGGTGCCCAGCGGACGGGGCGCAGCGCTGCAGCACAGCACTTTCAGGCCCCGCGGCCCCGGTACCCCCACGGCAGCCCCCACGGCAGCCGGGAGCCCGGGGCAGAGCAGGAGGGCTCGCAGCCCCCAGCCCTGCCCAGCCCAGCGGTGCCCCCGCACTCACCCGCTGGCAGCGCCTGGGGCACCCAGCCCTCGCGGGGCTCCAGCTCGCAGCTGCCCTCTGCAAGGGCCCCGTCGTCCTTCGCCTCCTCCTCCCCGGCCACCCTGGGGCGGCTGGGGGGTCGCTCCGCCATCCTGGCCACGTGGCAAAGGCTCTGTGGGGCTGCCCGGGGCAACAGGGAAAGACCTGGGTGCACTCAGGGGGCTCCTTCGCCAGCCCCACGCGCTCCCGTCTGCTCCCGTCGCCGTCCTCCCGGACACTGCGGGGCCGAGGCCGTGCCGGCGCCTGGCAACGCCATGGGGTGTCACAGGAGCACAGTCACAAAGGGCCCCACTGTCACCCTAGGGGGGCCTGTCACTGGCCGGGGGAGGGGCAGGCTGTGTCCCCTCGGGGGCGCAGGGCCGGCTCGCCCCCCCCGTCCCAGGACACCTTTGGTTGCCCTCGGGCTGCCCCGGGGCCCCGATGGGCGTCTGGGCCCCTCAGGGCCGCTCCCATCCTCGCCTGGTCCCCCCGACCGCTCTTCCCTGGCCCTGCCCTCAGCCACCCTAATGAGCGCCCCACGGGGACACACATGGGACGAGGTGTGAAGGGCATGAGCCCCGAAGGAAACCTCTCCTCCACGCGGCACCCTGGCGGATGCTTCATCACCACCACCAGCCACCCCCTGGGGGGCACGGCCAAACTCAGCGGTCCCTACTGCCCGCCTGGAGTCCCCAGGGCCCTCACACACCCCTGGGGCCTTTGAGCCCTCCCAAACCCTGACACCACTCAGGCCTCCACGAGGTGTCCCCCATCTCCCCCACGCTGTGCGACTGTGGGCCCTTTGCCCTCTGGGCCCGCTGCCCCCAACCCCCGACCTCATCTGTGACAGGATCCAGGCAGCCGGGCCCTCCTGCTGTGCTGCAGGGCAAAGCCCTGCAGCCCCCAGCCCTCTCCCGCGGGGTGGCCAGTGTGTTTCCGCTCTCCCTGCCTCCCCTTTCTTGGGGAGCAGGGGCAGAGACAGAGGCATCAGGAGGAGACCCCCTCCTTAGATCAGGGAAGCAAACCCCAAAACAGGCAAGGAAAGAAAGAGATTTAGAAAAGATCAGCGGAAAGAAAGGCCGTTCATCCTAGTGCTCCTTCAAGCAAAATATTCACCTGCTTGCTTTCCAGCAATGCCGGGAGCACCCCGTCTTAAGTGACCATTTCTGCGAGAACAATTTCTGCCGACTCTTTACAAATGGCTTAACTGTGTCCAATTTGGTCACTTGTGCAGTAAGACCTACCCACAGGAGTCTTGAGGACACTTCACCCACCAGGGTAACCAACACATTTAAGAGTACAAATTGAGCTAGACACGGCAGCAGTTGCCTGGGGACATTTCTTAAACTGTCTGAAATTTCTACCCGGACGGCTCTTGTAACAAGCAGTCAACTACTTAATTGTCAAGGGTCAGGCCATCTGTCCTTTGTCTCCAGCCACTCTCTTTTCTCAGAAGTTCCACGGAGTCCCTGCTCCACCACGGAACTAATGACTGATGTGCGCTGCCTGCATGTACAGCCTTGATCTCCAGCAGTACCACAATAAGGAAAGAAAATAAATTCCATCTCTATACTTACAGCTCACTTTTAACTTCAGTCTTGTAGCTCTTGAGACATGAAGCATCTAAACTAGACTGGCACGTTTGGGCAGAGGTTCATCTCAACCCCATTTTCAATGCAAGAAATTTGGGCATCTGCTTAAGGGTAGCTGTGCGAGGCCCTTCATGGGTGACTCTTAGGATAGGATAGAAAGGCCTGTCTCAGCTTACTCTTAGCGGCACCTACACATTGAGTTTGGACTCAAAGCCTAATTTTTCAAAGATGGCATTTTAGGTGAAACAAATTCCTAAGTACAAGTGAACATGTCTACTTGCGGACAGGCAGACGACTGAAAACGGAAGATTCAGCCATCAGGATGGAGACAGCAGTGCTGCTGCTGCTGCTGCTGCTGCTGCTGCTGCTGCTGCTGCTGCTGCTGCTGCTGCGGGGCCTGGAGGCAGCAGCCCCTTCCTCCATCTGCAGCAGCTGAATTTGCTGCTGCAATTGTGCCAGGACTGGCCTGGGCAAGAAGGGCACTTGCTGAGCTGAGACGGTGAGCACTGAGTGCTGGGGCTGTTCCCTTGCATGGGAAGACGAACTAGAGGTGGTGGTGGTGGGGGGGGGGGGGGGTTCTCTTCCTTCCTTTTGGGGAACAATTTCCTGACACGGAGAAGTCTCCTTCTCTCCATAGTCTTTCAACTAGCGTCTGGAAGGAGCTCTGTTAGTCTGTTCTGCACTCTTTTATGTCCTGGCCTTGCTTTTCCAATGTGACTAGAAGCAAGTCCCTTGTTATTTTAGTTTCCTCCTCCACAAAACTGAACTGACTCTGTTTCATTTTCTTCTCTGCAAGGCTTTGCTGCCTCTTTTTTCTCATGGCCATCAATACACTGCCAGTAGTCCTTCAGGAGTGGCTGCAACATCGGGTCACCATGCTGGCCCTGTGTCTCTGGAAGCTGCTTTATTTCCAAATAACAGTCTCTTGGGGACAGAGCAGCTGCCTCTTTCTCACAGGCAGACAGCCCTCTTCCTTGGCACAGGCTCTCCTCATCTCTTCCCTGGGCTGCCATGACCAACAGCACCTGCAGTGCCCTGCTCTGAAGTGCGGCCCATGCTCTCACCTGCTGTGGCTCTTTGTCCACCTCATCTTTTGCTCCAGCTTCTGCAGAGGTTTCTCGTCCCAGCACTGTGCACCCAGGGCACAGCGGCAGGGTGAAAGGGGGCTCTTGGCAGTAATGCTGGCGTTTCAGGAAGCTCCAGAAGGATCGCAGCTGTGGTTCTCTTCAAACTCAGCTTGGCAGATGGAGCGTTTCTCTTATGCGTGGGCCTGCTTGGTTCCCTGCTAGGGTGCACGGGCGTTTCTGGAGTGAAGGGAGCTGTGGCAGAGAGGAGGGCGGAAGCGAAGATGCGCGGATGCAGGCGTTGCCTTGAGCACTTGCACTGGCAGGGCCACATAAAGAGCCATGGGCCCAGCCTGGGAGAAATGGGCATGGAGATGTTGAGGGCAGTGACCCCAAAGCGATGGGAAAGCTGTTTTCCTCCTCGCCTTTGTCTCCTTAAAGAAAAGACACCCACGTGTCATGAAGAAAGAGCACTGCTTCTTGGGGCAAAGCACAACACAGGCGTGAATTGGCAGCACAGCAGGACAGGGGGACCTGAGAGGTTTTGGCTCCTCTGATCCATAGCCAACGTATTTGATGTCAGGGCAGAAAGCGCTCCCTCACGCAAGGCTTTGGCACCAGGATGTGTCAGTGGGTCAGAGGAAGGGATGTGCTCAGCAGCCTTTGCTCTCCCGTTCCTCACAACCCCTTTGAGGCTGCCTTGTTCGTCCTGCAGCACGGCAGTGTCCCGCCTCCCTCGCCTCTTGGGGAGACTCAGCCTGAGGTCTTGCAGCAGCGCTGGCCTCTCTGGAATCAAATGGTAATTTGAAAGGGAGAAGTCTTTTGACAAATTAAATATGTGTGTATGCACAGATAGATATGTCTGTCAGTATGTACGTAAATACGTTTTCCCCCTGGGGAACACAGTCAAGCAGCACCCCGATGCTGTATGTAGCTCTTCAATCCCCGGGGCTGGCAGCCTCCTCTGTGGCAGATCGGTGCCCCGGTCTGTGGCAGGCTCGCAGGGAGGGCTCTGCCGCGGAGGACTCAGGTTGGTGCCTCCAGCCGTCCCTCCTTCCTTGCTTTGTGTGGCTCAGGCTCCTGCCTCTGCAGACTTCCCGCAAAGACCCCATCAAGCTCCTCTTCACCCTCCCTCATGGCGTGCAGCCTGCTCACCTCTTCCTTCAGCTCCTTCCCCTGGCAGCCCAGTGCCTCAACTAGAGCACGTCTCTCACGCAAAAGGCTGCCTCAGTCCCAGGCCCGCTCTGCAGTCCCAAGCCTGCACGGCATCCTCCTTCTCCCTGCGCTGAGGCTTCACTGCTAGCGGTCATCAGTGCCGCACACTGCACTTTACAGCACGGGAAGGCCGCAGCTGCACAGCCCCACACAGGCCTCAGCGGAGCTCCTGGGCCTCTGCTAACCGCCAAAAGGCCTACACCCCTCAGCGGGGCCCGTGTGTGCTGCGCCCCGCCCCGCCACCCCAACCCTCCCCGCCCCGGCCTCCCTCCTCCTTCCCCGCCAGCAGCGCGGCTCCGGCAGCAGCTCCTGAAGCGAGGCCGGCACCCGCCGCACAAGCTGCCAGCACCAGCGCTCCACGCGCGCGCGACACACGTGCCAACGCTCCGCGCGCCCCCTCAGCGCAGCGCAGCGCAGCGCAGCGCAGCCCCGCCCTGCCCTGCCCTGCCCTGCCCCGCCCCGCCGGGCCCCGCCCCGCCCCCTCCCGCCGCGCTGCTGAGACACCCCCCGCCCCGCCCCCGGCCCCGCCCCCCGCCCGGCGGCCGTTAGCGCCGCCATTTCCCGCCCCGGGTCCTGCTTCGTGGGAGCGGCCTCCCGCTCTCTTGCACAGTTTTTCCTCGCAGGGCCCGTGAGGGGGCTTCTAAATGGGAGCATTTTTATTCAGTTTAAGCACTGGTTTGCTTTCAGCGTGTGTGTGTGTTGGGGGGGGGGGGTTGCTTCCTGGGAGGTGCTAAAAAGCTTATTTTAGATTATTAGGCTTAGGTTACTTTCAGGTTTCTTGGGAGGGTGAAATAGATCTCGAGATGTTCAAGTAAAGCTGTGCTTTGAGTCTAAACGCTTGGAAAAATTGATGTGTACCTCTCGTTGGTAAGTAATAGATAGGCATTAAATGAAGCTCTGCCTGTTTCCAGAAATCCTCCCAAGAGGCCATTCGTATGTCAGGTCTCGGTGGATGTCACCCAGCTATTTCTCGGACTGCTCCCGAGTCCTTCTCAGCAGTGAAGAAGGACTAGCAGGTATTTTTTCTGCCAGTCCAATGACATCCTACTGTTGGTGTGGAAAAATTAATTTCTGTTATAAAATATCCAGGCAAACTCTTGCAATGATTAATTAACTACTCATATTTACCTAACAAGACCCAGCCTTATCCCCGCCCCCCCCCCCCCAGGTCTGTGCATAATATTTGATGGAAGAAAGCTTTTTCACTAGGAGAGCAGTATGAATTTATGAGTTTCATACCAAGAGGAAGGTGCTTTATGAGTTGCTACACATTTTCCAATGAGCCATTTAAGCCAATGTTTCAACAGGAAATGTTCACCTGCGTGTGCAATAAAGTAACTCGGGCTAATGTTGCTGTTAACATTTTTTTTCTTCATAATGGCAGAGAGAGATTTCATAGGTGTGTAGCTTTTGCTCTGCTAAAGTTCCTGGAGGGAACACCACTGTTTTCCCAGACAAGCCCAAATTAGTTGAAAAGTAGCCTTACTATGAGACAAGAGAACTGTAATTGAAGGGGGGAAAAAAGGGGGTGGGGTGGGGTGGGGGAGGGGAAGGGGAGTGGGGTTGACTGCCTGGTGCACCTGCTGTCTGCAGGAAAGCTGTAATCAGTATATTGCTTTCTGCTGAATGGGTCCTTGTAGTGCCAGGACTCAAATTAGCAAAATGACTGTATTGCCCAGTCTGCTCTAGCTTCCTGAATGGAAACTGGAAAACCACTGCTGAAGCTGTCACTGAGCAGCAGTCTCTTGTTGCTACAGGGACATCAGAGAGAAGCCAAGGTGCTTTGGTTCCACTTGAAGACAACACTTAACTGGTCACTCAAACAACATAGCTATTTAAAGCTAAGCACGTGCAGAATGTTCATTGATGAATTGGGTCCAGGGTTCCAGCTGTGCCCCAGGAACCTGTGGTCATCGCATTTCCAAACTCTGAGCTGACATGCAAGTGTGCCTTGGAGCTTGAGGAGGCTAATGGTGTGGTCAGAGCCTGGGAGCTGCATGAGCCAGCAGCTGATGAACTAAAAGCATGTGCTTAGGGCGGTGCTGCTTGCTACTTCTCAGTGTGAGCAGTTCAACCATAAGTGCAGCCTAAAAACACCTTAAACAGGCTTTTTGTGAGAACTAGATGGCAGAAATGAGTCAGGGCTTAGAATCAATGAGTGTTGGTGGTGTGGCAGATTCGCCAGAAGCCACTGTCTCCCCTCCTATCTGCACCAGGATGTGTCCACAGTGGAGCATAGATGCTGGCATTTGTAACTGTTGGCTAGATCAGAAACTTTCTTACTGGATTACTTAACTTTGGTGTGTTAATTGGGTAATTGTGTGGTGTGTGAACAATTAATTGCAACCAGGTGGCTGCAGTTAGTGACCTAATTTAAGGAGTGGGCTCTACTGTCAGAGAAGCAAAGGTGAGGTCTGCTAGGGTTGCTCCTTGTCTGGTTAAGCGTCAGCTGTGTTGCTGCCACCCCAGCAAATGCTAAGGTCTGAAATGTACTGTGTTGCTGAGTAGATGTCAAGCATGCAGAAGGTGACTCCTGACCTCCTTTGCTGATAGTTCAAGGGGCCTTGCAACTGCCAGGAAGTGCAGTGGCTATAGGAGCAGGGTTCAGAAATGCCTGCTTAGCAGAGCCTTGAATCTTAAGGTGGCTGTTTACAACTAATTCTTGTTCAAGTTAGCTCTAGGTATGTTTTTGAAATAATGAGGACAGCTGAACCATTTATTGTGACTATCACATGCAGCATTCACACATGTTCCTCTTGTGCTACTGCAGAAAGCTCCTTAGAATGGGAGAGATGTGAGGTGAGAAGAGGATCAGTTTGTTTTGCACTCTGTGAGTTTGCCAAGATGCACAGTTTAAGATCCCTCTGCTTTTTAAAAAAGCTGGAGGAGCACAAATGTCCTGTTGAAATCCCTGGGACTTGCTCAGCCCTGGGAGCAAAGCTGTGTCTTACAGCATACCTGGTGGGTTATGTTTTGATCTCTGTTCTGTCTGAGCTGTAGACCTGATTTGTGAGGTTTGCTGGAGCAGTCATTTGCTTTTAAGTTTGGCATTGTTCTTGTGGCACTGGATGGCAAGAAGGGTATGTGGAAGTAACTGGGAGATGGGCAAGGTCCTTGTGATAGAAGTAAATGCTGTTGTACAGTTGCGGGAGGTGCAACTCCACTGAAGTCTATGAGGGGATACTGCTTAGCAGTCACATAGCCCATGCTCCTGTGCCAAGGGCTCTCTCCCAGGACTCAGAGGTCAAGCGAGGGCAGAGCAACAGAGGGCTCTGGGGACACCGACACAGCAGGCGCTGGGGTGTCCTGAAAAGCAGGAAGAGGGAAGCAGAGGGCAAAGGCGGGAAGAGAAGGCGCGTGGGGTGCAGGTGTCACCTTGAGTGCTCGCCCAGGCGGTGCTGGCTCTGCCCTCCCTGAGGGCTGTGGGGACAGCCCGGCGCAGAACCAGAGCCGAGCGGTTGAGGGCAGCGGCCGCACAGAGCTGGGCGAGCTGCCGCCTGCCTGAACTGAGCCCATGGTGCTGAGCCCTCGGGTGCAGAGCTGCTGCTGCTGCCAATGGCCCCTGCTCCGGGGCATTGGGATTGCAATGGGAGAAGCTGGGTTGAGCTCAGGGCCTGGCTCCATGTCCTGCAGCTGGGGTATGCTGAGGCATCCGCTCTGCAGCACTCATTCACTGAGCACCCTGATTGCACAAGGGGCCCAGAGGGCTGATGCCTCAAGGTTGCACTGTGCTGATCTACTTTATGCATGGCCATTCAAGGGCTCCCAGCTGAATTTGGGTTGATCAGTCATGGCCATGCGGGTTTTACAGCAGGGATCACCCCTATTGTGGGCATGGAGAAGAAGAGCCTTGAAGGAGAGAAATCAGCAGGTGTCAAACCCTCATCTGAAAGGTGTAAACTCTCTGGGCAAATACTGTATCATCGTTTTGAAGGCGCACGCTCAAGCCTGTTCCTGCTGTTACATTTGGCTTTTGCAGCCAGGGAGCCTGAAGAGCTCCCTTTGCAGAGGGGCTGGAGCCTCTAGTGCCTGTGCAGAGCTCTGCGCCCTGGGGCACTGGGGCCTGCATGGGCAAATCCTGCGGTGCCTGGCCACAGGCACTCACCGCCTTTGGTGTTCAAAGGGGAGCCCAGCGGTTCTTCCTCTCTGAGCGCAGGAGGGCAGGCTGCAGGGGACAGCAACGGGTGCAGCCTTGCCTTCTGGCGAAGGAGACTTTCCCAGCACGGCAGCTGACTTGGCTGCTGGAGCCAGAGCATCTGGGCAGCCTCCTAGCTCCTGGGCTCAGCCACACCAGGGGAAGCCTGCGCCGGCAAGGGCCCAGCTCCGGGTCCTTCCTCAGGCACAAGAGGTCATGGCTTTTCAAGGCAGAATCTCGGAAAGACCGCTGCCATCTTCCAGCCATTGCTGACCCTTTTGTAAGGGGAAACGGGGGCCTTCCCTCACTGCTGGAAGAGGGGGGGTTACGTTGTGGCTGCCACAGACTGCTGCAGGGAGGGCATATCCTTCCCTTCTCAGGGTGAGACCAATTCCTTCACGGCCTGACTTTTCCACCAATTCGTTTGCCCAATGAAAAGACACTGACACACGATGGAGAGACAGGGCTGCTTCTTTGGGGAAAGGCCAGCAGAGGGTGGACGGGCAGCACAAGTCTGCAACGGGCTGTGCCTGAGGGCTGGAGCTGTCCTGCAGGCAGCGAGAGAGGCCAGGGACCCCATGACTTCCCCGCACACTCAGGTGGTCCCGGGGGGCAGAGCACCCTGGCATCAGGACGTGGCCGAGCACCAGCAGCTTCCTCGCAGAGGACAGTGCCACCGCTGCCACGCTCTCCTCAGGCGGTAGCACAAGCCTTCATCGGTACCTCCAGATGCAGACTGCCTCCCTGGAGCTCTCAGCATCACGATGGTTTGTGTCGCCAGGGAATGGATGGACGGGCTGATGTCCTCCTGCAAGCCTTGAAGGGCTGAGAGGGAAAGGAGGCGAGCAGAGATCAAGGCCCTGTATCTGCACAGGCCCCAGGCATCGCCTCCTGACACAGCCAGTCCCACCCGGCTCTTCCCACAGCCAGGAGGGAGCAGGGGGGACAAATGGATCGGCTGGCAGTTACTGGCCAGGAATGTCCCAAAGGTGCCTGAAATCTTCTCTCTACTCTACCCACACCGCCCCCGCTCTGCACGGCGAGCAGAGCCCTCCTCGCCTGGGGCAGGCATGGCAGCTCCCTGCCCAGCATCTGTCTTCCTCCCACCAGCCCTGCCTGACACCCTGCTGCCCTCACTCACCCTCGCAGATGGCCTCCAGCTTCTGCCTGCTCCGGCCCCTCATGCGCCGCCCAACGAGCCCTAGGCACACACACAGCCCCCCATAAACCCTGCTCCACAGCCCACCCCCAGCAGCAAACACGGCCCCCAGCCCTGCCCACCTGGCCATGCGCCCACCTCCCCTCGGGCTGGGCTGACCCCAGGGCGCTTTCCCAGTGGAACACCCAAGGGCCTTGCTGTGAGGCACTGAACAAGGCTCCCACCAGCCCCACACGTGTGGCCAGAGATGGCAGAGGGTGACACGGAGCCCCCGGGCACCCAGGCCCTCCAGCAGGCACTCGGGGCTGCAGCAGCCACAGTCGCAAGGCTGCTTCTTGCTGCCAGCGCAGCAGCCGGGGCTGGGGCCGAGCTGTCCCGGGACAGAGAGGGACCGCAGCGGTTGGGGCTCACCAGTGAACCTCACGGCCGCCTCTCGCAAGGACTCTTGGGGGCTCTCCAAGTACAACAGGCTCTGGCGCAGGTATTCGTCCACTCTTCTCCTGCCCCTCGCCAGCTGAGGAGAGCACAAGGGCATGGCCTTGGCGCACACACCCCCATGTAGCCAGGCAGTCCCTCCACCCTGGACCAGCTTCCCCGGCCTTCCCCTGCCAGGACACTCGTCACTCCCACACACAAGCTGGGCAGTGCTGAGCTTTGGTGGGAGCAGAGGGCAGGCTGCTCCCCAGGCACGCTGAGGTGCCCTCCCGCTGTAGGGCCCAGCTGGGCCAGAGGCTGCTTTAGCATCCCATGGGTCAGCAAGGGGAGAGGAGCCTGGAGAAGAGCCTGCCGGGGCAGTGTGCTTGGAGAAGGGCAGCGTGAGTGCTGCTCCAGGCTGGCGGCTCTGCGATGCAGCCGTGGTGAGGGGCACAGCTGCCTGCCCCACATGCTGGCCATGGAGGCGAACAGGCCTTGTCCGGGCTGGGTCTGGGTGCTTTGTGGCCGTCCTTACCAGGCACTTGCCGATCCTCCATGTCTGCGCTGTCTCAGCCAGGTGTCTGAGCTGCTGCCACTTGAGGAACTCGGCAGCACCAACGAGGGCTTCCTGAGAGACCTGCACAGCAGCAGAGACTGGGAGATGCCACCGCAGCCCAGGCGACAAGACCCTGCGACCCCCTCCTCTTAGCAAGCCTCAGGGCCTTTCCTGGCCCCCCATGGGAAGAGGCAGCAGCTGGGACCTGGGTCTGCCATGGGCTTCAACGTCCCGGGCAGAGACGGGCAGCAAGCAGCACCTCAGGCACCTCGTCCTGCCTTGGCAGCACAACAGCGAGCCCCAAGAGCTGCTGAGCTGCTCTGGGCATGCCCCAGGCCAGACTTCTCCACGAGCCCTGGGCAGAGCACAGGGGCGACAGCGCTTGGGGGTCAAACCCCATCCTCGGACACCTGCAGGGACAGCTGGGAAGCTGGGGCTCTGCACCTCCTCAGGCACTCAGCAGCCTGGGCCTCAAGGTGACCCACGTTCAAAGGGGCCCACTGCCAGCAGCCCTTGCTCCTCACGCTCACGCCCACCCAAAGGGGGTCAGCATTGCCCTCCCCAAATGACCGCTCACGTTGCACATCCATACCTCGGCCACACTTGGGCTTTCATCATGCAGGTGGAAGAACAGGGGCAGCAGGCTCCGGTGCACTTGCATCTTCAGCTGCTGGTTTTTGGTGCCCGCTACAGTCTCCATCACATCTCCGAAGAGCTGGATGGAGAGCTTCCGCACGCAGTCAGACTCCTGGGGGGAAGGAAGAGGCGGCACCTCAGCACTGGCTGCTCCAAGCCCACATGGAGCACGGGGGGCAGTGTGGCTGATAGGGAGATGAAGGTTTTGGAGCCTCCCTCTGCACCAAGGAGCTGTGGGCCAGCTCTGCAGACACTGCAAAATGGCCTGTGGTGGGAAGCACAAATTCACACGCACAGGGGAACACACCACAGCCGTGACCCCGCACACAGCCTCACACGCACACCAGCAGCACCCCCGGCTCTCCCCACAGCCTTACGTCATCAAAGAGTGGCAGGAGCTTCTCGGCCAGCAGCGGAGCCGCGCGGGTGATCCTCTCTCCCTCCATCACAGGGACCACATGGCTGAGCACCAGCAAGGCCTTGGTGCTCATGTCCCTGTCCACATCCTGCAGGTACCTCATGAGCAGCGGCAACAGGTACTGCAGTTCTCTTACCTGGGGGAAACACAACCTCATTTCCTGAAGAAATAAAAGACTGCCCTGGCCAAAAGGCCTGCCTTGTCAGACACCAGCTTCCCCGCTGGCTTCCCAGAAGCTGGCACGGCAATCACTGCAGCAACCTCCTGGCTGCCTGGGCTTATCGGCACAGCCATGGGCCTGGGGGGGTCTGAGGCATAGGGAGGGAGGAGAGCACAGCACAGGCTCCTCTGCACCTGACCAGTGGCCCTCTTCTCCACCAGACTTGAATGGGCACCGTGCTTAGTAACCAAGGCTGCCTGGAAACCTGCCCTGGCCATGAGCAGTCCTAACCCTAGCTGGCTCCTGTCCCGCCGGGGCTCAGGGCCCCATTGCCAAGGCCCTGCGGACACCCACGGCTTGTGCACAGAGGCTACGGCGCAGCGCAGAGACCCCCCCCCCCCGCCCAGGCAGCACTCAGCACGTGCTGGCCTCTGCAGGGTGGGGGCTGCTGCCTCGCGGCCCGGAAGCTGCCTGTGCCCAAAGCCTGGCCCTGTGCTCAGGCTCCCCTCCACCTCCCAGCGGGACGCTCCCTCTGGCCACAGCACTCCCGCCACACAAGCCCTTTGGAGCTGCCTTGCTTGGTGCTGCGCCACGATCTCTAGCTAACACAGCTCCAGAGGCCCAGCAAAGTCCAAGCCACCCTGTTCCACAGCACTCCCTACCCAGACCCACGCTGCCTGCACACCTTCACCCCGCTGTCCCCTGCTCACCATCTCCTGTCTCTCACACAGCAGGACGAGGCCTCTGAGCACCAGCCCATGCATCACGCAGCAGCGACTCCGCAGAGACCTCCAAAGAAAGAGGTCCAAGAAAGCGTCTTCGTCTCCACGAAGGTCACTGCAGGCCAGCAGCTGAAACACACAGCACACACAAACTGGCAATGGCGGCAGGACTCCCTGTGTCACGCAGTGCTGGATCCCACCAACAGCTCAGGCCAAGGCCACCAGGCACACACAAAGCCCGGCCCAAACGCAGCACTGAGTGCCGAGAGCCCCCGGGGCCACGCTCCCTGCCCTCGGCCTCATGGCGCACTGCGCAGATCCCTCGCCTCCTCCTCTGCTCCTTGCCACCAGCTGCAGCCTCTTATCCTCAGGCCTTTGAGGAGCCATTGACTAGAGAGCTGGCACAAAGGAGGCGTCAAATCCACGTGGCGACAAGAGTTACCCCACCACACAGGGGCCAAGGCCAAGGGCACTAATCGCACGGCACCCACTGCCCCAGCTCCCTCCACTCGCTGCTGGCCATCCCAGCACCTGTGGGTACCTGTGGGTACAAGAGAGCACCGGAGCTAGAGGCACCCCAGCAAGGCACCGCCTGCCAGCAGCCTCACCTCCACGAGGAAAGCCATGGCGGGGATCTCCCGGCAGGACTCCTCGCTCTCCAGCAGCGCTGTCAGCCGTTGGAAGAGGAAGACACGCAGCTCTCTTGGGGTCTTCCTCATCTCTCTGGCACAGGGAAGAAGGCACTGTCAGCTCTCAGCAGCCCAGGCAAACCTCTTCTCCAATTGCACTCCCAAGCCCTCTCACCAGGCCCCCATGGGCCATCACACGGAGGGCAAGGCCACGTTTGTGCGCAGCTCTGGCAGCATTTGCTCGGGGAGCCATGGTCTCTCCCCACCACACCTCGCCATGAGAAAGTCACTGCCCAGCGTCATCAGGCTCCTTTTGGTGGGGCAGACTGGAAAGACACCCTTCCTGCCCTGAAGTCCAGACTTCCAACACAACCCATTTGCTGCCCATTTTGGATTGATGCCCCCTGGGCTCTTCTAGTGTTCCTCCGGGCATCCTGCCCCTTCCCTGCTACGCTGCCCTTGCCAGGGCTGCCTGCACACACACACCTCAGGGCTCTCAGTGCAACGAGCCCAGGCCCCTCGGGAGGGCACTCTAGGGCTTTGCGAGGGGACTGCTGCTGCCTGTCACCCTCTCTTGGGCCTCCTAACACTGCCTCTCCCCCAGCAGTGCGCAGAGCTGGGCAGCAGCTCTGGAGCAGGAGCTGCCTTGGCTGCTCTACTCAGCCATGTCTCCATCACAAGTGCTGAAGCTGCAGCCCCTGTCTTGCACGGATGGGCACCCCTGCGGGGCACCCTGTCTGCAGCGGAGAAACGCTGGGGCAGAGTGGGGACAAGGGGGCTCTCACCTGGCCAGCAAACCCACTCCCCTCTGGTAGGTCTCAGCGCGGAGCAGCAGGTCCCAGCCACCCTTCCTCGCCAGGACCAGCACCTGGCTCTCGTAGCCAGCATGGCAGAGCAGTGCTTTCATGGTCTGCACTGTTAACCTGCGTGCGGAGCAAAGGCCAGGTCACGCTGGCACCCCTGGCCCTGCCTATAGGTCCACGGCAGAGACGGCGGGGCTGCGGTGGAGCACCTGGCGGGGCTGGTGGGAGCAGACTCTTCTCCTCGGCATTCCCTCCGGAAGATGTCAGCCTCTCCCAGCGTCAGCTCTGCACTGAAGGAAATCTGGAAGAGCAGCGCCAGGAAGAGCTGGGGGAAAAACACCTCTAGCACCTGCAGGCAGGGCGGCTGCTGGAGGATCTCCTGTAGCGCTCTGGTGGCCTGCAGAAAAAAAACAGACACACCTCTCGCTGCTGAGACGTCCCTGTTGCGCTGCCCGAGCTTGGGGGTGAGGCTCAGGCACTGCCCTGCGCCTTGGGAGAAGCAGCAGTGCCTGCCCTGGCTGTCTGGCCAGAGCAAAGCCGTGGGAGCTCTTGGGGCTCAGCTCCTCTCTGTCACACGGCCACAACAAGCCTTCCTGGGACGGTGTGAACATCACCTTGGAGGGCCACATGTAGCCTGCAGGCCACCCTGGCGTCCCTGACCCAGCCCTTGTGGCCTGCCTGGCCTCCGCATTGGTCGTGCCTGCCCCTAACCATGCCCCGCACCCTCATCCTGCCCCCAACCCACGTTGCCAGCGTGCCCAGCGAGGCAGGGAGATGCAGACAGGGAGGAAGACAGAGAGCCGCTCAGGCAAGCTCCGGCGCTGTGCACAGAGGGCCCAGAGCAGGCGCGGCAGCCCAGCGTGCTGGCGCGGCCGACGTCGGGCGCTGGCCAGGGCCCTGCCAGCCGCAGCCCTGGGGGAGGTCACAGCTTGGCGGTGGATGGGGAAGGGCAGAGGGCTCCCTGCCTCTCGCCTGCAGGGGCGAGCGCAGCCCTAGGGGAGAGCGAGGCTTCCTCACAAACTCACAGCCAGCGAAGAGACGTCCATGGCGTCCCCATCCGAGGTCACTGTCCTGTGCAGCGGCCAGTCCTCCAGCACACTGACCAGCTCCCGCAGCACCCGCTCCGCAGCTCCGGGCTTCGAGACCAGCACCCGCCACACGGCCGCGGCAGCGCTGCAGGCCCAGAGCGCTCTGTCAGCAGGTGCCGCAGCCGCAGCGCCGTGGCCTGGGCAGCCCCACAGGGCCTGGGCTGCCCGCCAGCCCTGTCTCTGCCCACTGCCCCTCGCTGCCCTGCCCCACCAGGCACCACACGCCCAAGCTCAAGTCCCTTGTGGGGCAGGGAGGCAGCAAGGCGAGCGGGCTCAGGGGCTGAAGGCAGGCAGGCTTGGTCAGCTCTGCCTGCTGCAGCCCTGCCTGCTGCACCGGGGCTGCCACACGGGGACAGCGGGAGGGCCCAGCCCCTCAGCAGAGTACTGAAAAGCTCCACCTGGCCTCCAGCCCACATGCGATGAGCTCAGAAGGCTGCGGGGCCCCAAGCACGAAAGGCTGCCGGGCACATACCTGTCACATGATGGGGAACAGCGCAACAGGCTCACAACCACCTCCTTGGGGGATGCGCACGTCAGCAGCAGAAGAGCCCTGTCCAGGCTGAGCCGCGCAGACACCTCCCCGATGGACAGCACGCTTCTCCACATGCACCTCACCATCTCTGGCACCTGGGCGGACACGGCTCACACTGGGGCTGCTGCCACACTGCAGCCATTCACCCAGCTCCCACCGAGAACGGCTGCCCTTGCCACCGCTCTGTGCTGCCCTCACAGGGGGTCGGGTCCCTGGCACGCCTGCACTCAGGGGAAAAGCAATTCCCCAAAGGCCTCCAGCCCCGGCCACGCCACCCACAGGCTACTTACATGCTCCAAAAGGGAGGCATCGTCTGTCACAAGCACATCCAGCATGGCAGCAGCTGCCTGCGTGTCATAGGTGCTGCCGGCTCTCATGCCCCCGATGGCTGTGAGGATGACGGCTGTCCTCTCAGCGGGATAAAGGTATTTCCCAAAGAGCTACGGGAGAAAGGAGGGCAGCCAAGATAGATAGGTCACACCCAGGGTCCCAACAGCGGTGCCTGGCTGAGCAGCAAGCGGCCCTGCAGAGAGACGGGCGGCAGTGCTGGCACGGCGACCCCCGCAGGGCCAGGAGCAGGGGCGCTGCCGGGATGGCTGACGGCACTGGGCTGCAGCTGCATGGCTGGGGTCACGGTCCCCGTGCACTGCTCCTGCAGGGAACCAGAGCTCGCTGGTGGCAGCAGGGAAGCCTTTGGCTAGTCCCAGCCCACACACAGTGCGAGCCCTCTCCCCAGTGACCGCAAGGCCCCATCAGCCCCCCCCGTTAGCCATCCCTCTCTTCGTCCAAGTCCCATGCTCACCCCACACCTGGCAGTCCCAACCAGCGAGGCGCTCCTTACCCTGCTCATTTCGCTGACGTCCTTAGACCCCGAAAGCCAGAAGGTGTTGGCAGCTTCCCAGGCCTGCTGGAGCTGCGGGTGCTCTGGGCTATCCTGCGACAGCTCCCTGCCTGCACAGGAGGGGAAACGCAGGGCGGTCAGCAGGAAGGCTCCAGAGGGGGACATGGCCCACTAAAGCGGCCGGGAGAAGTCTCCCCTGGCAGATGAAGAGGGCATGCCAGAAAAGGCTGGGCAGCAGGACGCCCAGGGAGGGTCTGGGCCTATTGCAAGGCGCGGGAAGGGCAAATTGCTTGCAAGAATACAGAAAGGCAGAATGACTCTGAGCGGATGCTCTGGTCTGAGGCAAGACAGGAGGCCTTGGAGCAGCAGGTGCTGCCAAAGGTTTCCCAGGCCACCGCTCAGCACCACAGGGATGAGTGCCTGCTGTCTGGCTGCCCGTGACTGCAAGGACCCACCCGACGCAGCTTCTTACTCTCTTCCCGCTGCAGGAATCTGTACAGGTGCCAAAGAGCATCCGCTGCCCCGTGACTGCTCCCCTCGTCCTCGTTGGCGCAACACAGGGTGAGATGCCCCACCAGCTGCCCCACGATGGGGACATAGTTCTGCTCGAGGCTGGCAGAGCTGGCTTCGATTCCTTCAAAGCAGCCGCGGGCCTGGGGGAGGGAGGCAGCGCTGACACCAGGCCTGAGCTCAGCATCAAAGCCCTCAACCCACGCTCCATGCAGGCCTGGATTCCCAGGGGAGCCAGAGCTTTGGTGGCCCCTGACTGCCCTGGCTCCCAAAGCAGCTGCGCAGCAGCAGCCAAGGCCAGGGACGGCTGCCAGACCTGCTGGGCCCACGGCATGCACCCAGGGCAGGCCTGGCCTGCACGGCGCTGGCGGCACAGCTGCCTCCTGAGAGAGCAGGGACCACAGGGGGAAGCCCAAAGAGACAGGCCAAGACCTCAGCTTCAGGGCAGGCTCTTGCCGAGGGCCCTAACCTCTGCCCACGCTGCCCTCGGAGGGAGCCCGCAGCTGCAGGCCACTCGGGGCTGATGACAAGGGGCCATGGGGTGGCTGGAGCTTGCCTGCACCACACGCTCCTTACCGGCAGCAAGAAAGAGCCGATCAGCAGATCACTCAGCCTCGCAATGCGTCCCACGGCCCTCTCACGCACAGCTGCTGGCTGGCACGCGGCGAAGGGCAGCAGCACCTGGGAGGAGAAAAGCTGCTGCTCTGCCCTGGGCCCTGACGGCTGCTCCAAGGCAGGCAGCTCTGCCAGGAGACACTGCACTCACAGCAGAGCACCGTGGGCAAGCCCGCTCCCACGAGGGAGCCAGGCCCCTCCCGGCAGCGTGCTCTCTGCAGCTGCTGCTGGGCAGGGAGGGGTCCACCTGAGGAGGGATCTTCCCTTACAAATGAGGGACTCGTCCTGGGAACCCCACTCGTGGCAAATACCACACCTGCAAGATGTTCTGCATCTCCAGGAGGCCCGAGGTAGGGCAGCCGAGCGCCAACACCTGCAGCATGCTGTCCAGAGCGTCCAGGGTCTGCAAGGGGCACAGAGGGTTGAGGTGCTTCTTCCCCATTGCCCCTTACCTGCCCGAGAGGGCCTTGAATTCCTCCCGCCCGAGGGGGACACCCATGGTGCTGTGGAGCCCACGGAGAGGCCCCAGGGCAGGAGAGCTGCTGCACAGGGCCCAGCCTGGCGGCTCTGCCCGGCGCCCTGCCCAGGGCAAGGCGAAGAAGGCGTGGGGGTGGCAAAGCCAAGCCGAGAGCCTGCCCTGCCTTGGAGCTCCCTCTTGTCTCTCGGCACAGGGGAGCCAGGGACCAGCCCAGGCAGCCTGGCGCGCCTCCCTAAGCCACCCAGCGCATACCTGGGAGTCGAGGGCAGCAGCCCGGCTCCGCAGCTCCTCCCTTGGAGGCAGGCAGAAGACGCTGCAGAAGCAGGCGTGCAGCAGGCTCTTCCTTTCGCTCTTCGCAAGCAGCCCGACTTGGCTGCAAGCACAGAGAGGGGCCTTTCAGTGCCTGCAGCTGGCAGCAGGACCTTTGTGCCCTGGCAAGGGGGATGCAGACCCGGGCGTGGCAGACCCACGGGGGATACCCGCACTACGTGGGGAAGCCACCTCTTCCCCCCACGATGCTGGCCAGGGACAGAGGACAGGCCTGGCAGCCACAGGGCATCGGGACCCATATCTCCTGCCTCACCCTTGGGCAAAGCTCAGGAGATGTGGGAGAGCCCCAGGGCCCTCTCTGCCCTCGCGTCTCCACCACCCTGGGGCCCAGCACAGGCCCAGCAGATGACACCGGCAGACTCCTCCAGGATGGGGGAAGCCTCCCAGCTAGGACTGGGGCCACCGGCACATCTGCTGCGGAGGCCCTGGCCAAGCCAGGGGCTGCGACAGCTACCTCATTGCGCTGATGGCAAGCATGACTTGCTGCCGCACCGCAGTGCCCAGCTGGTCGGTGGGCTCCTCTTGCAGCAGCACCTGCAGAGCACAACCACGATGGGCCATGGCAGCTGCCAGGGCCCAGCGAGCAGTCTGCAGGGCTGCCAGAGCCCAGCTGCCCCATGCCACCACTGACACCCAGGCGGCCCCCTCCTTGCCCAGGACCCAGCTCCCCCGCCTCCTCAGAGGCTCCAGCAGCCCCACACTGGCAGCGGCTCTGCCCACCAGCCAGGGCCCCACAGCCCCCCGTGCTCAGACACCCCCGTCCTGCCCTCATTGCTGGGCCACCGCCCCCTCCCTCCACCACGCCTGACGGCGGTCCCCTCTCCCCTCACCTCCAGCGACTTCGCCAGTTCCTGCCTGCACAGCAAAAGCTCCTGCCATAACAAGATATTGGAGGGGGCCGCTGTGCAGAGGGTGCGGACGCAGGCCAGGAACCGCAGCTTCTCAGCCGCCTCCTGGTACCAGGAGCAGAGGGACAAACAGAGCGTGAGAGGGGCAGGGGCACGGCCAGCAGCACCGCAGCACTGCAGGGCCTGCAGCCACGGGTGCGGCGCCTGCAAGGGAGAGCCCTCCACGGCCAAGAGCCCTCCGGGGGCTTCTGAGCGTGGCGCACCCCCAGGCACCCACCACGAGATGCAGGCTCAGCCCAGCAGGGAATGGCGACACTCACCTTCCCTCGGCGTCTCAAAAAGGCGCGCATGTACCCCAGGGCTTCCGCCTCCTCTCTGGGCACAGTCAGGCCGGGAGCTGATGCAGAAAGAGAGCAGGCAGAGCTGCAGGGCTGCCAGAGGGAGCAGAGCAGACAGCCGAGCCCTCTGCCCCGCCGCACGCCTGCTGCCATGCACGCAGCCAGCCCCGGGCCAGGCACCTGCACTGGCCCACGGACACCCCGCCTGCCCTGGGCTCGCCAGGCCTGCGAGGTGCCCAGCGGACGGGGCGCAGCGCTGCAGCACAGCACTTTCAGGCCCCGCGGCCCCGGTACCCCCACGGCAGCCCCCACGGCAGCCGGGAGCCCGGGGCAGAGCAGGAGGGCTCGCAGCGCCCAGCCCTGCCCAGCCCAGCGGTGCCCCCGCACTCACCCGCTGGCAGCGCCTGGGGCACCCAGCCCTCGCGGGGCTCCAGCTCGCAGCTGCCCTCTGCAAGGGCCCCGTCGTCCTTCGCCTCCTCCTCCCCGGCCACCCTGGGGCGGCTGGGGGGTCGCTCCGCCATCCTGGCCACGTGGCAAAGGCTCTGCGGGGCTGCCCGGGGCAACAGGGAAAGACCTGGGTGCACTCAGGGGGCTCCTTCGCCAGCCCCACGCGCTCCCGTCCGCTCCCGTCGCCGTCCTCCCGGACACTGCGGGGCCGAGGCCGTGCCGGCGCCTGGCAACGCCATGGGGTGTCACAGGAGCACAGTCACAAAGGGCCCCACTGTCACCCTAGGGGGGCCTGTCACTGGCCGGGGGAGGGGCAGGCTGTGTCCCCTCGGGGGCGCAGGGCCGGCTCGCCCCCCCCGTCCCAGGACACCTTTGGTTGCCCTCGGGCTGCCCCGGGGCCCCGATGGGCGTCTGGGCCCCTCAGGGCCGCTCCCATCCTCGCCTGGTCCCCCCGACCGCTCTTCCCTGGCCCTGCCCTCAGCCACCCTAATGAGCGCCCCACGGGGACACACATGGGACGAGGTGTGAAGGGCATGAGCCCCGAAGGAAACCTCTCCTCCACGCGGCACCCTGGCGGATGCTTCATCACCACCACCAGCCACCCCCTGGGGGGCACGGCCAAACTCAGCGGTCCCTACTGCCCGCCTGGAGTCCCCAGGGCCCTCACACACCCCTGGGGCCTTTGAGCCCTCCCAAACCCTGACACCACTCAGGCCTCCACGAGGTGTCCCCCATCTCCCCCACGCTGTGCGACTGTGGGCCCTTTGCCCTCTGGGCCCGCTGCCCCCAACCCCCGACCTCATCTGTGACAGGATCCAGGCAGCCGGGCCCTCCTGCTGTGCTGCAGGGCAAAGCCCTGCAGCCCCCAGCCCTCTCCCGCGGGGTGGCCAGTGTGTTTCCGCTCTCCCTGCCTCCCCTTTCTTGGGGAGCAGGGGCAGAGACAGAGGCATCAGGAGGAGACCCCCCCTCCTTAGATCAGGGAAGCAAACCCCAAAACAGGCAAGGAAAGAAAGAGATTTAGAAAAGATCAGCGGAAAGAAAGGCCGTTCATCCTAGTGCTCCTTCAAGCAAAATATTCACCTGCTTGCTTTCCAGCAATGCCGGGAGCACCCCGTCTTAAGTGACCATTTCTGCGAGAACAATTTCTGCCGACTCTTTACAAATGGCTTAACTGTGTCCAATTTGGTCACTTGTGCAGTAAGACCTACCCACAGGAGTCTTGAGGACACTTCACCCACCAGGGTAACCAACACATTTAAGAGTACAAATTGAGCTAGACACGGCAGCAGTTGCCTGGGGACATTTCTTAAACTGTCTGAAATTTCTACCCGGACGGCTCTTGTAACAAGCAGTCAACTACTTAATTGTCAAGGGTCAGGCCATCTGTCCTTTGTCTCCAGCCACTCTCTTTTCTCAGAAGTTCCACGGAGTCCCTGCTCCACCACGGAACTAATGACTGATGTGCGCTGCCTGCATGTACAGCCTTGATCTCCAGCAGTACCACAATAAGGAAAGAAAATAAATTCCATCTCTATACTTACAGCTCACTTTTAACTTCAGTCTTGTAGCTCTTGAGACATGAAGCATCTAAACTAGACTGGCACGTTTGGGCAGAGGTTCATCTCAACCCCATTTTCAATGCAAGAAATTTGGGCATCTGCTTAAGGGTAGCTGTGCGAGGCCCTTCATGGGTGACTCTTAGGATAGGATAGAAAGGCCTGTCTCAGCTTACTCTTAGCGGCACCTACACATTGAGTTTGGACTCAAAGCCTAATTTTTCAAAGATGGCATTTTAGGTGAAACAAATTCCTAAGTACAAGTGAACATGTCTACTTGCGGACAGGCAGACGACTGAAAACGGAAGATTCAGCCATCAGGATGGAGACAGCAGTGCTGCTGCTGCTGCTGCTGCTGCTGCTGCTGCTGCTGCTGCTGCTGCTGCTGCTGCGGGGCCTGGAGGCAGCAGCCCCTTCCTCCATCTGCAGCAGCTGAATTTGCTGCTGCAATTGTGCCAGGACTGGCCTGGGCAAGAAGGGCACTTGCTGAGCTGAGACGGTGAGCACTGAGTGCTGGGGCTGTTCCCTTGCATGGGAAGACGAACTAGAGGTGGTGGTGGTGGGGGGGGGGGGGTTCTCTTCCTTCCTTTTGGGGAACAATTTCCTGACACGGAGAAGTCTCCTTCTCTCCATAGTCTTTCAACTAGCGTCTGGAAGGAGCTCTGTTAGTCTGTTCTGCACTCTTTTATGTCCTGGCCTTGCTTTTCCAATGTGACTAGAAGCAAGTCCCTTGTTATTTTAGTTTCCTCCTCCACAAAACTGAACTGACTCTGTTTCATTTTCTTCTCTGCAAGGCTTTGCTGCCTCTTTTTTCTCATGGCCATCAATACACTGCCAGTAGTCCTTCAGGAGTGGCTGCAACATCGGGTCACCATGCTGGCCCTGTGTCTCTGGAAGCTGCTTTATTTCCAAATAACAGTCTCTTGGGGACAGAGCAGCTGCCTCTTTCTCACAGGCAGACAGCCCTCTTCCTTGGCACAGGCTCTCCTCATCTCTTCCCTGGGCTGCCATGACCAACAGCACCTGCAGTGCCCTGCTCTGAAGTGCGGCCCATGCTCTCACCTGCTGTGGCTCTTTGTCCACCTCATCTTTTGCTCCAGCTTCTGCAGAGGTTTCTCGTCCCAGCACTGTGCACCCAGGGCACAGCGGCAGGGTGAAAGGGGGCTCTTGGCAGTAATGCTGGCGTTTCAGGAAGCTCCAGAAGGATCGCAGCTGTGGTTCTCTTCAAACTCAGCTTGGCAGATGGAGCGTTTCTCTTATGCGTGGGCCTGCTTGGTTCCCTGCTAGGGTGCACGGGCGTTTCTGGAGTGAAGGGAGCTGTGGCAGAGAGGAGGGCGGAAGCGAAGATGCGCGGATGCAGGCGTTGCCTTGAGCACTTGCACTGGCAGGGCCACATAAAGAGCCATGGGCCCAGCCTGGGAGAAATGGGCATGGAGATGTTGAGGGCAGTGACCCCAAAGCGATGGGAAAGCTGTTTTCCTCCTCGCCTTTGTCTCCTTAAAGAAAAGACACCCACGTGTCATGAAGAAAGAGCACTGCTTCTTGGGGCAAAGCACAACACAGGCGTGAATTGGCAGCACAGCAGGACAGGGGGACCTGAGAGGTTTTGGCTCCTCTGATCCATAGCCAACGTATTTGATGTCAGGGCAGAAAGCGCTCCCTCACGCAAGGCTTTGGCACCAGGATGTGTCAGTGGGTCAGAGGAAGGGATGTGCTCAGCAGCCTTTGCTCTCCCGTTCCTCACAACCCCTTTGAGGCTGCCTTGTTCGTCCTGCAGCACGGCAGTGTCCCGCCTCCCTCGCCTCTTGGGGAGACTCAGCCTGAGGTCTTGCAGCAGCGCTGGCCTCTCTGGAATCAAATGGTAATTTGAAAGGGAGAAGTCTTTTGACAAATTAAATATGTGTGTATGCACAGATAGATATGTCTGTCAGTATGTACGTAAATACGTTTTCCCCCTGGGGAACACAGTCAAGCAGCACCCCGATGCTGTATGTAGCTCTTCAATCCCCGGGGCTGGCAGCCTCCTCTGTGGCAGATCGGTGCCCCGGTCTGTGGCAGGCTCGCAGGGAGGGCTCTGCCGCGGAGGACTCAGGTTGGTGCCTCCAGCCGTCCCTCCTTCCTTGCTTTGTGTGGCTCAGGCTCCTGCCTCTGCAGACTTCCCGCAAAGACCCCATCAAGCTCCTCTTCACCCTCCCTCATGGCGTGCAGCCTGCTCACCTCTTCCTTCAGCTCCTTCCCCTGGCAGCCCAGTGCCTCAACTAGAGCACGTCTCTCACACAAAAGGCTGCCTCAGTCCCAGGCCCGCTCTGCAGTCCCAAGCCTGCACGGCATCCTCCTTCTCCCTGCGCTGAGGCTTCACTGCTAGCGGTCATCAGTGCCGCACACTGCACTTTACAGCACGGGAAGGCCGCAGCTGCACAGCCCCACACAGGCCTCAGCGGAGCTCCTGGGCCTCTGCTAACCGCCAAAAGGCCTACACCCCTCAGCGGGGCCCGTGTGTGCTGCGCCCCGCCCCGCCACCCCAACCCTCCCCGCCCCGGCCTCCCTCCTCCTTCCCCGCCAGCAGCGCGGCTCCGGCAGCAGCTCCTGAAGCGAGGCCGGCACCCGCCGCACAAGCTGCCAGCACCAGCGCTCCACGCGCGCGCGACACACGTGCCAACGCTCCGCGCGCCCCCTCAGCGCAGCGCAGCGCAGCGCAGCGCAGCCCCGCCCTGCCCTGCCCTGCCCTGCCCCGCCCCGCCGGGCCCCGCCCCGCCCCCTCCCGCCGCGCTGCTGAGACACCCCCCGCCCCGCCCCCGGCCCCGCCCCCCGCCCGGCGGCCGTTAGCGCCGCCATTTCCCGCCCCGGGTCCTGCTTCGTGGGAGCGGCCTCCCGCTCTCTTGCACAGTTTTTCCTCGCAGGGCCCGTGAGGGGGCTTCTAAATGGGAGCATTTTTATTCAGTTTAAGCACTGGTTTGCTTTCAGCGTGTGTGTGTGTTGGGGGGGGGGGGTTGCTTCCTGGGAGGTGCTAAAAAGCTTATTTTAGATTATTAGGCTTAGGTTACTTTCAGGTTTCTTGGGAGGGTGAAATAGATCTCGAGATGTTCAAGTAAAGCTGTGCTTTGAGTCTAAACGCTTGGAAAAATTGATGTGTACCTCTCGTTGGTAAGTAATAGATAGGCATTAAATGAAGCTCTGCCTGTTTCCAGAAATCCTCCCAAGAGGCCATTCGTATGTCAGGTCTCGGTGGATGTCACCCAGCTATTTCTCGGACTGCTCCCGAGTCCTTCTCAGCAGTGAAGAAGGACTAGCAGGTATTTTTTCTGCCAGTCCAATGACATCCTACTGTTGGTGTGGAAAAATTAATTTCTGTTATAAAATATCCAGGCAAACTCTTGCAATGATTAATTAACTACTCATATTTACCTAACAAGACCCAGCCTTATCCCCGCCCCCCCCCCCCAGGTCTGTGCATAATATTTGATGGAAGAAAGCTTTTTCACTAGGAGAGCAGTATGAATTTATGAGTTTCATACCAAGAGGAAGGTGCTTTATGAGTTGCTACACATTTTCCAATGAGCCATTTAAGCCAATGTTTCAACAGGAAATGTTCACCTGCGTGTGCAATAAAGTAACTCGGGCTAATGTTGCTGTTAACATTTTTTTTCTTCATAATGGCAGAGAGAGATTTCATAGGTGTGTAGCTTTTGCTCTGCTAAAGTTCCTGGAGGGAACACCACTGTTTTCCCAGACAAGCCCAAATTAGTTGAAAAGTAGCCTTACTATGAGACAAGAGAACTGTAATTGAAGGGGGGAAAAAAGGGGGTGGGGTGGGGTGGGGGAGGGGAAGGGGAGTGGGGTTGACTGCCTGGTGCACCTGCTGTCTGCAGGAAAGCTGTAATCAGTATATTGCTTTCTGCTGAATGGGTCCTTGTAGTGCCAGGACTCAAATTAGCAAAATGACTGTATTGCCCAGTCTGCTCTAGCTTCCTGAATGGAAACTGGAAAACCACTGCTGAAGCTGTCACTGAGCAGCAGTCTCTTGTTGCTACAGGGACATCAGAGAGAAGCCGAGGTGCTTTGGTTCCACTTGAAGACAACACTTAACTGGTCACTCAAACAACATAGCTATTTAAAGCTAAGCACGTGCAGAATGTTCATTGATGAATCGGGTCCAGGGTTCCAGCTGTGCCCCAGGAACCTGTGGTCATCGCATTTCCAAACTCTGAGCTAACATGCAAGTGTGCCTTGGAGCTTGAGGAGGCTAATGGTGTGGTCAGAGCCTGGGAGCTGCACGAGCCAGCAGCTGATGAACTAAAAGCATGTGCTTAGGGCAGTGCTGCTTGCTACTTCTCAGTGTGAGCAGTTCAACCATAAGTGCAGCCTAAAAACACCTTAAACAGGCTTTTTGTGAGAACTAGATGGCAGAAATGAGTCAGGGCTTAGAATCAATGAGTGTTGGTGGTGTGGCAGATTCGCCAGAAGCCACTGTCTCCCCTCCTATCTGCACCAGGATGTGTCCACAGTGGAGCATAGGTGCTGGCATTTGTAACTGTTGGCTAGATCAGAAACTTTCTTACTGGATTACTTAACTTTGGTGTGTTAATTGGGTAATTGTGTGGTGTGTGAACAATTAATTGCAACCAGGTGGCTGCAGTTAGTGACCTAATTTAAGGAGTGGGCTCTACTGTCAGAGAAGCAAAGGTGAGGTCTGCTAGGGTTGCTCCTTGTCTGGTTAAGCGTCAGCTGTGTTGCTGCCACCCCAGCAAATGCTAAGGTCTGAAATGTACTGTGTTGCTGAGTAGATGTCAAGCATGCAGAAGGTGACTCCTGACCTCCTTTGCTGATAGTTCAAGGGGCCTTGCAACTGCCAGGAAGTGCAGTGGCTATAGGAGCAGGGTTCAGAAATGCCTGCTTAGCAGAGCCTTGAATCTTAAGGTGGCTGTTTACAACTAATTCTTGTTCAAGTTAGCTCTAGGTATGTTTTTGAAATAATGAGGACAGCTGAACCATTTATTGTGACTATCACATGCAGCATTCACACATGTTCCTCTTGTGCTACTGCAGAAAGCTCCTTAGAATGGGAGAGATGTGAGGTGAGAAGAGGATCAGTTTGTTTTGCACTCTGTGAGTTTGCCAAGATGCACAGTTTAAGATCCCTCTGCTTTTTAAAAAAGCTGGAGGAGCACAAATGTCCTGTTGAAATCCCTGGGACTTGCTCAGCCCTGGGAGCAAAGCTGTGTCTTACAGCATACCTGGTGGGTTATGTTTTGATCTCTGTTCTGTCTGAGCTGTAGACCTGATTTGTGAGGTTTGCTGGAGCAGTCATTTGCTTTTAAGTTTGGCATTGTTCTTGTGGCACTGGATGGCAAGAAGGGTATGTGGAAGTAACTGGGAGATGGGCAAGGTCCTTGTGATAGAAGTAAATGCTGTTGTACAGTTGCAGGAGGTGCAACTCCACTGAAGTCTATGAGGGGATACTGCTTAGCAGTCACATAGCCCATGCTCCTGTGCCAAGGGCTCTCTCCCAGGACTCAGAGGTCAAGCGAGGGCAGAGCAACAGAGGGCTCTGGGGACACCGACACAGCAGGCGCTGGGGTGTCCTGAAAAGCAGGAAGAGGGAAGCAGAGGGCAAAGGCGGGAAGAGAAGGCGCGTGGGGTGCAGGTGTCACCTTGAGTGCTCGCCCAGGCGGTGCTGGCTCTGCCCTCCCTGAGGGCTGTGGGGACAGCCCGGCGCAGAACCAGAGCCGAGCGGTTGAGGGCAGCGGCCGCACAGAGCTGGGCGAGCTGCCGCCTGCCTGAACTGAGCCCATGGTGCTGAGCCCTCGGGTGCAGAGCTGCTGCTGCTGCCAATGGCCCCTGCTCCGGGGCATTGGGATTGCAATGGGAGAAGCTGGGTTGAGCTCAGGGCCTGGCTCCATGTCCTGCAGCTGGGGTATGCTGAGGCATCCGCTCTGCAGCACTCATTCACTGAGCACCCTGATTGCACAAGGGGCCCAGAGGGCTGATGCCTCAAGGTTGCACTGTGCTGATCTACTTTATGCATGGCCATTCAAGGGCTCCCAGCTGAATTTGGGTTGATCAGTCATGGCCATGCGGGTTTTACAGCAGGGATCACCCCTATTGTGGGCATGGAGAAGAAGAGCCTTGAAGGAGAGAAATCAGCAGGTGTCAAACCCTCATCTGAAAGGTGTAAACTCTCTGGGCAAATACTGTATCATCGTTTTGAAGGCGCACGCTCAAGCCTGTTCCTGCTGTTACATTTGGCTTTTGCAGCCAGGGAGCCTGAAGAGCTCCCTTTGCAGAGGGGCTGGAGCCTCTAGTGCCTGTGCAGAGCTCTGCGCCCTGGGGCACTGGGGCCTGCATGGGCAAATCCTGCGGTGCCTGGCCACAGGCACTCACCGCCTTTGGTGTTCAAAGGGGAGCCCAGCGGTTCTTCCTCTCTGAGCGCAGGAGGGCAGGCTGCAGGGGACAGCAACGGGTGCAGCCTTGCCTTCTGGCGAAGGAGACTTTCCCAGCACGGCAGCTGACTTGGCTGCTGGAGCCAGAGCATCTGGGCAGCCTCCTAGCTCCTGGGCTCAGCCACACCAGGGGAAGCCTGCGCCGGCAAGGGCCCAGCTCCGGGTCCTTCCTCAGGCACAAGAGGTCATGGCTTTTCAAGGCAGAATCTCGGAAAGACCGCTGCCATCTTCCAGCCATTGCTGACCCTTTTGTAAGGGGAAACGGGGGCCTTCCCTCACTGCTGGAAGAGGGGGGGTTACGTTGTGGCTGCCACAGACTGCTGCAGGGAGGGCATATCCTTCCCCTCTCAGGGTGAGACCAATTCCTTCACGGCCTGACTTTTCCACCAATTCGTTTGCCCAATGAAAAGACACTGACACACGATGGAGAGACAGGGCTGCTTCTTTGGGGAAAGGCCAGCAGAGGGTGGACGGGCAGCACAAGTCTGCAACGGGCTGTGCCTGAGGGCTGGAGCTGTCCTGCAGGCAGCGAGAGAGGCCAGGGACCCCATGACTTCCCTGCACACTCAGGTGGCCCCTGTGCGCAGAGCACCCTGGCATCAGGACGTGGCCGAGCACCAGCAGCTTCCTCGCAGAGGACAGTGCCACCGCCGCCACGCTCTCCTCAGGCGGTAGCACAAGCCTTCATCGGTGCCTCCAGATGCAGACTGCCTCTCTGGAGCTCTCAGCATCAGGATGGTTTGTGTCGCCAGGGAATGGATGGACGGGCTGATGTCCTCCTGCAAGCCTTGAAGGGCTGAGAGGGAAAGGAGGCGAGCAGAGATCAAGGCCCTGTATCTGCACAGGCCCCAGGCATCGCCTCCTGACACAGCCAGTCCCACCCGGCTCTTCCCACAGCCAGGAGGGAGCAGGGGGGACAAATGGATCGGCTGGCAGTTACTGGCCAGGAATGTCCCAAAGGTGCCTGAAATCTTCTCTCTACTCTACCCACACCGCCCCTGCTCTGCACGGCGAGCAGAGCCCTCCTCGCCTGGGGCAGGCATGGCAGCTCCCTGCCCAGCATCTGTCTTCCTCCCACCAGCCCTGCCTGACACCCTGCTGCCCTCACTCACCCTCGCAGATGGCCTCCAGCTTCTGCCTGCTCCGGCCCCTCATGCGCCGCCCAACGAGCCCTAGGCACACACACAGCCCCCCATAAACCCTGCTCCACAGCCCACCCCCAGCAGCAAACACGGCCCCCAGCCCTGCCCACCTGGCCATGCGCCCACCTCCCCTCGGGCTGGGCTGACCCCAGGGCGCTTTCCCAGTGGAACACCCAAGGGCCTTGCTGTGAGGCACTGAACAAGGCTCCCACCAGCCCCACACGTGTGGCCAGAGATGGCAGAGGGTGACACGGAGCCCCCGGGCACCCAGGCCCTCCAGCAGGCACTCGGGGCTGCAGCAGCCACAGTCGCAAGGCTGCTTCTTGCTGCCAGCGCAGCAGCCGGGGCTGGGGCCGAGCTGTCCCGGGACAGAGAGGGACCGCAGCGGTTGGGGCTCACCAGTGAACCTCACAGCCGCCTCTCGCAAGGACTCTTGGGGGCTCTCCAAGTACAACAGGCTCTGGCGCAGGTATTCGTCCACTCTTCTCCTGCCCCTCGCCAGCTGAGGAGAGCACAAGGGCATGGCCTTGGCGCACACACCCCCATGTAGCCAGGCAGTCCCTCCACCCTGGACCAGCTTCCCCGGCCTTCCCCTGCCAGGACACTCGTCACTCCCACACACAAGCTGGGCAGTGCTGAGCTTTGGTGGGAGCAGAGGGCAGGCTGCTCCCCAGGCACGCTGAGGTGCCCTCCCGCTGTAGGGCCCAGCTGGGCCAGAGGCTGCTTTAGCATCCCATGGGTCAGCAAGGGGAGAGGAGCCTGGAGAAGAGCCTGCCGGGGCAGTGTGCTTGGAGAAGGGCAGCGTGAGTGCTGCTCCAGGCTGGCGGCTCTGCGATGCAGCCGTGGTGAGGGGCACAGCTGCCTGCCCCACATGCTGGCCATGGAGGCGAACAGGCCTTGTCCGGGCTGGGTCTGGGCGCTTTGTGGCCGTCCTTACCAGGCACTTGCCGATCCTCCATGTCTGCGCTGTCTCAGCCAGGTGTCTGAGCTGCTGCCACTTGAGGAACTCGGCAGCACCAACGAGGGCTTCCTGAGAGACCTGCACAGCAGCAGAGACTGGGAGATGCCACCGCAGCCCAGGCGACAAGACCCTGCGACCCCCTCCTCTTAGCAAGCCTCAGGGCCTTTCCTGGCCCCCCCATGGGAAGAGGCAGCAGCTGGGACCTGGGTCTGCCATGGGCTTCAACGTCCCGGGCAGAGACGGGGAGCAAGCAGCACCTCAGGCACCTCGTCCTGCCTTGGCAGCACAACAGCGAGCCCCAAGAGCTGCTGAGCTGCTCTGGGCATGCCCCAGGCCCGACTTCTCCACGAGCCCTGGGCAGAGCACAGGGGCGACAGCGCTTGGGGGTCAAACCCCATCCTCGGACACCTGCAGGGACAGCTGGGAAGCTGGGGCTCTGCACCTCCTCAGGCACTCAGCAGCCTGGGCCTCAAGGTGACCCACGTTCAAAGGGGCCCACTGCCAGCAGCCCTTGCTCCTCACGCTCACGCCCACCCAAAGGGGGTCAGCATTGCCCTCCCCAAATGACCGCTCACGTTGCACATCCATACCTCGGCCACACTTGGGCTTTCATCATGCAGGTGGAAGAACAGGGGCAGCAGGCTCCTGTGCACTTGCATCTTCAGCTGCTGGGTTTTGGTGCCCGCTACAGTCTCCATCACATCTCCGAAGAGCTGGATGGAGAGCTTCCGCACGCAGTCAGACTCCTGGGGGGAAGGAAGAGGCGGCACCTCAGCACTGGCTGCTCCAAGCCCACATGGAGCACGGGGGGCAGTGTGGCTGATAGGGAGATGAAGGTTTCGGAGCCTCCCTCTGCACCAAGGAGCTGTGGGCCAGCTCTGCAGACACTGCAAAATGGCCTGTGGTGGGAAGCACAAATTCACACGCGCAGGGGAACACGCCACAGCCGTGACCCCGCACACAGCCTCACACGCACACCAGCAGCACCCCCGGCTCTCCCCACAGCCTTACGTCATCAAAGAGTGGCAGGAGCTTCTCGGCCAGCAGCGGAGCCGCGCGGGTGATCCTCTCTCCCTCCATCACAGGGACCACATGTCTGAGCACCAGCAAGGCCTTGGTGCTCATGTCCCTGTCCACATCCTGCAGGTACCTCATGAGCAGCGGCAACAGGTACTGCAGTTCTCTTACCTGGGGGAAACACAACCTCATTTCCTGAAGAAATAAAAGACTGCCCTGGCCAAAAGGCCTGCCTTGTCAGACACCAGCTTCCCCGCTGGCTTCCCAGAAGCTGGCACGGCAATCACTGCAGCAACCTCCTGGCTGCCTGGGCTTATCGGCACAGCCATGGGCCTGGGGGGGTCTGAGGCATAGGGAGAGAGGAGAGCACAGCACAGGCTCCTCTGCACCTGACCAGTGGCCCTCTTCTCCACCAGACTTGAATGGGCACCGTGCTTAGTAACCAAGGCTGCCTGGAAACCTGCCCTGGCCATGAGCAGTCCTAACCCTAGCTGGCTCCTGTCCCGCCGGGGCTCAGGGCCCCATTGCCAAGGCCCTGCGGACACCCACGGCTTGTGCACAGAGGCTACGGCGCAGCGCAGAGACCCCCCCCCCCCGCCCAGGCAGCACTCAGCACGTGCTGGCCTCTGCAGGGTGGGGGCTGCTGCCTCGCGGCCCGGAAGCTGCCTGTGCCCAAAGCCTGGCCCTGTGCTCAGGCTCCCCTCCACCTCCCAGCGGGACGCTCCCTCTGGCCACAGCACTCCCGCCACACAAGCCCTTTGGAGCTGCCTTGCTTGGTGCTGCGCCACGATCTCTAGCTAACACAGCTCCAGAGGCCCAGCAAAGTCCAAGCCACCCTGTTCCACAGCACTCCCTACCCAGACCCACGCTGCCTGCACACCTTCACCCCGCTGTCCCCTGCTCACCATCTCCTGTCTCTCACACAGCAGGACGAGGCCTCTGAGCACCAGCCCATGCATCACGCAGCAGCGACTCCGCAGAGACCTCCAAAGAAAGAGGTCCAAGAAAGCGTCTTCGTCTCCACGAAGGTCACTGCAGGCCAGCAGCTGAAACACACAGCACACACAAACTGGCAATGGCGGCAGGACTCCCTGTGTCACGCAGTGCTGGATCCCACCAACAGCTCAGGCCAAGGCCACCAGGCACACACAAAGCCCGGCCCAAACGCAGCACTGAGTGCCGAGAGCCCCCGGGGCCACGCTCCCTGCCCTCGGCCTCATGGCGCACTGCACAGATCCCTCGCCTCCTCCTCTGCTCCTTGCCACCAGCTGCAGCCTCTTATCCTCAGGCCTTTGAGGAGCCATTGACTAGAGAGCTGGCACAAAGGAGGCGTCAAATCCACGTGGCGACAAGAGTTACCCCACCACACAGGGGCCAAGGCCAAGGGCACTAATCGCACGGCACCCACTGCCCCAGCTCCCTCCACTCGCTGCTGGCCATCCCAGCACCTGTGGGTACAAGAGAGCACCGGAACTAGAGGCACCCCAGCAAGGCACCGCCTGCCAGCAGCCTCACCTCCACGAGGAAAGCCATGGCGGGGATCTCCCGGCAGGACTCCTCGCTCTCCAGCAGCGCTGTCAGCCGTTGAAAGAGGAAGACACGCAGCTCTCTTGGGGTCTTCCTCATCTCTCTGGCACAGGGAAGAAGGCACTGTCAGCTCTCAGCAGCCCAGGCAAACCTCTTCTCCAATTGCACTCCCAAGCCCTCTCACCAGGCCCCCATGGGCCATCACACGGAGGGCAAGGCCACGTTTGTGCGCAGCTCTGGCAGCATTTGCTCGGGGAGCCATGGTCTCTCCCCACCACACCTCGCCATGAGAAAGTCACTGCCCAGCGTCATCAGGCTCCTTTTGGTGGGGCAGACTGGAAAGACACCCTTCCTGCCCTGAAGTCCAGACTTCCAACACAACCCATTTGCTGCCCATTTTGGATTGATGCCCCCTGGGCTCTTCTAGTGTTCCTCCGGGCATCCTGCCCCTTCCTTGCTACGCTGCCCTTGCCAGGGATGCCTGCACACACACACCTCAGGGCTCTCAGTGCAACGAGCCCAGGCCCCTCGGGAGGGCACTCTAGGGCTTTGCGAGGGGACTGCTGCTGCCTGTCACCCTCTCTTGGGCCTCCTAACACTGCCTCTCCCCCAGCAGTGCGCAGAGCTGGGCAGCAGCTCTGGAGCAGGAGCTGCCTTGGCCGCTCTACTCAGCCATGTCTCCATCACAAGTGCTGAAGCTGCAGCCCCTTTCTTGCACGGATGGGCACCCCTGCGGGGCACCCTGTCTGCAGCGGAGAAACGCTGGGGCAGAGCGGGGACAAGGGGGCTCTCACCTGGCCAGCAAACCCACTCCCCTCTGGTAGGTCTCAGCGCGGAGCAGCAGGTCCCAGCCACCCTTCCTCGCCAAGGTAGCCAGCTAGTGAGAACCCGCCTGCAGAGAAGTAACCTGCCGCCACCTCGAGAGGCGCAACATGGTCCTCTAGAAGCCCATAACGGGAAGACTACATCTCCCAGAACGCCCTGCGTATTAAAATGGCCGTCCGGAGGCTCGTAGCCGGAACACTGCGCCTCCCGGGATGCTCTGCAGGCCAAAATGGCCGCCCGGAAGCCCGGTGCCGGAAGACCAGAATTCCCTGCATGCCGCAGCGCTCAGTGAGGTTTGACCCTGTGGCGCTTCCGTTCCGCTCCGTCCCGCCCCCCCCTGCCCGGGACCCGGAAGCGGCCGCAGAGCCAGGAGCGCGGCCCCGCGATCCCCGACACCGGCCCGGGGCTTCCCCGACACCGCCGCGACCAGCCCCGGGGCAGCTCCGACACTGCCCCTGCCCCCCCCCGCGACCCCCCGCAGTGCTGCCCCTGGGATCCCCCCGCCTGACACGGTCTCGATCTGACCCAGGACCCCCCCCATCCCCGTGCTATCCAACCGCGCAATAAGCCACCCCAAACCGCAGGACTTAACCTCCATTTTCAGCCACAGAAACAGCCCATTGACCCTCCATTTCCAGCCCCCAAAATGTAGGATGTAGCCTCTGTTTTTTGTCCCCAAAACAGTCAACCTCGCCACCGTTTTCAAGTCCCCCAAACACGTCTCAGTCTCCATTTCTGGACCCGAAAACAGAGGACTTAGTCTCCATTTTGAGTAGTAAAAACAGCCAGCTAAGCCTCCACTTCAGGCCCCAAAAACACAGGCCTTGGTCGCTGTTTGCAACCACAAAGGCAGCCAACTAAAAGCCCCTCTTTCTGGCCCCCAAAATGCAGGATTTCTCGGCCTGTTTTCAGACACAAAGGCAGCCAACTAAGGCTCCATTTCTGGTCCTCGAAGTGCTCGAACTAGCCTGTGTTTGTGGCCCCAGAAACACAGGATTTTAGTCCCCATCTTTGACTCAAAAACGGGGAACTTAGTCTCTGTTCTCAATCAGAGAAACAGATGGCTAGGCCCCTGTTTCTGAGCTCAAAAATGCATCCCCAAGTCTCCGTTTTGGGCCCCCAAACTTCACAACTTCCCTTCCTGCCTGCCCTGGCACGTGGCCCCCCAAATCCCTGTTTTTGGGATGCAACCTCCTGCTTGCCCCTGCCACTGGCCTGTGTGCGGGGCTCACAGGAGCAGCCCCATCCCGGGCTGGCCCTGGGCGGCTCTGGGCCGTGCTTGTGAACTCGGCTGGGGTGGCCCTGTGGGGAGGGCCCGGCCCTGGGTGCGAGGCAGCCTGGGTGGCACTGGGGAAGCAGGGGGTGCTGGGCTGCAGCCCTTCGTGCTTTATTCCCTGGCCGAGCCTGGCCCGGCCCGCTGCAGCCAGGCAGCCCTGCGCCCTGGCCGTGCTCATAGCCCCAGCCCCGGTGCCCCCAGCCTGGCGTGGCCCCACAGCCGAGCCCTGCCGCTCTTCACCCGAGGCCACCGCCGCTGCCCTCCCAGCCCCCAGTGCCCAGGTCACTATGGAGGGATGGAGGGAGGGGCGGACAGCTGCCATGAGGGGCCAAATTGAGCTCCCCACCCGCGGCAGCCCGCACTCACCCCTGGGGCTCGCCCTGCCCTGGCCCCATTCCCAGCTCCACCCCATGCTCCTGGCGCCGCCCCTGGAGAGCAGCTCCACCCCCGGGTCTGCACTCACCCCCAGGTGCCTCCCAGGGACTCCTGGGGCCCCTTGGCCCCCCCTAGCCCCCCCTTGCCCCCCGGTCCCTCCACTCCCCATGGAATCCCCAGGGCCCCTCTCATCCCCTGTCCCACCCCAGTGCCCCCCAGTGTCCTCAGGCACCTCCCGGTGCCCCCATCATCCCCAGTGCCCCCCACTCACCCCTGGTCTCTCTGCTCCCCTGTGTCTCTACTACCCCCAGGCCGTGTCCCTGGGCAGGGCATGGCGGGGGGGCACCAGGGCCATGTTCTGGGCGCGGCAGGGCCGGGGTCAGCGCAAGACCTCCAGAGAGCCCAGACACAGCCGGCACCTTCCCTGTGTGGACGGAGCTTTATTGCCCTCCTGCCCCGGGGTGCTGGGGTCCCCCAGCGCAGGGCACTGGGGCTGCCGCCCGCCACGCACAGGAAGCCTCGGCACGCTGCCGCCTCTGCTGAGCTGCAAAGACAACGCAGGGAGGCACCATGGGTGCTTGGCAGCCGTTTCCGCCACGGCCCTGGGTGCCCCGCGGTGCCCAGCTGGGGGTGGCTTCCCTGGCCAGGAGCCTGGGGGCCGTGCGAGTCCCCTCTCCCCACGCCCCACTGGCTTTCAGCACCAGCGTCCCTGGCCCGGCACCCACAGGGCCTCCGGATGCCTCCCTGTCCCTCGAGGTGGGAGCCCGGCTGCCATCACCTACCTCCCAACAGGAATGCCAGGTCCCGCTGCTGGAGCCACTTGGCTGGCGCGATGTCCCGGAGGACGCCTGGCACACAGGAAAATGCAGCCATCAGGACATGGCCCTAGCCCTAAACCCCAACCCCGGCCCTGGACCCCGACCCCGACCCGGGGGACGCAGCCGGGAGGAGCGCGAGAGCTCGGTGTTGCCTCTCACCCAGGACAATGACGGCTGCTGCCTGCGATGCCTGGTAGCTCCCCGTGCAGCAGCTCTGGGTCGTGCTGAAGAGCCTCTCCAGCAGCACAGGGCAGTCTCGGGCCTAGGGCAAAGCAGGGACGTGGGAGCTCATCTCCGGCTGCAAACGCCCCTCCGCCCACCCACAGCCGGGCGGCCCTGCGGCGCAGGAGCCATGGGACATCCAGCCGCAGGGACGTGGGCCCCAGCGCAGAGCTCGCTCACCAGGTGACTGCAGACCTCATCCTGCAGCTCGGCTGCACTCAGCCCAGCGCTCTCACCCTTGAGCAAGTTCGGGTACCTCTGACATTAAGGGTCTTATCCAGCTGGTTTTTCCCTGTCTCCAAGTATGAAGGTTTCACAGTCTCTCTAGGCTTCTGTCCCAGCGTTTTGTCACCCTCTGGATGAAAAATGTTTTCTTTGTTAAAAAACTTGTTTGCATTGGAATTTTTCATCTTGTAAGCAACATGTGTAAACAGTGAGAGGGGGAAGCTAGTCTATTTAGTCTATGCCATGAGACCTGGGCTATCTTTTAATAAGTCCTCTTCCAGACTGGCTTCAGTGGGCTATGTATGAAAGTGGGACCTCTCATTTCTGTTTCTCTGTGTGTCTTGTTACCATGTACTGAGTTCAAGGGAAAAAGTCTGTACATAGGTGACAGAGCAGAAATATTCAGTACTACTGTGCTTGCTAACATGCATGCTATTTCCAGCCTGCCTTCAACCCCCCCCGTGTCTGATATGGGGAAAGAACTCCTTCTCCTGCAAGGTACTGGAGAATTCAATAAATGCTTGTTACTTAAATTACTGCTTGCCTTGGTCAGTGAGGAACAGGACAGTGAAGCTGAACCTGGTGTCTGGGTTACATAACCCATATGTCTTTTCTCTAGTCTTCTCTCCTCGCTCAAGCTAGGAGAGAATATCTATGAGGCCTGATTCTTAGGCTTCCTTGAGTCCACATGGTGAATAATGCATGTATGTGATCTATTTGCTCTGTGGTGTGGTTTTCTTTTTTTTCTTTTTCTTTTTTTTTCTCCAGGTGACTATTCCTATATCAGGATATAGGAACTGTCTCCCGAAGTCTGTGCCCATCTCATAGCACTACCACCAATGGCTTGCCTCAGTCATTTGGAGGTCCTTAACATAGACACCACTTGCTCCATCTGTCTTGACTACCTGCAGGACCCTGTCATGATTCCTGGTGGCCACAGCTTGTGTAGAGCCTGCATCATCCACTACTGGGAGCCAGTGGTCAAGGACTTCAGCTGCCCAATGTGTCAGCATGTTTGTGCTCAGCAAGTCATGTACCCCAACCGGCAGCTGGCCAGCATAGTGGAGACAGCCCGGCAGTTGCCTTTTGTCAAGGAAAAGATGCAGAACGAGAAGCTCTGCTGCCGGCACCATGAGGTCATCAGTCTCTTCCGCAAGGAGGACCAGGAAGCCATGTGTGTGGTGTGTGCAGTCTCCCACGGCCATCTCGCTCATACAGGAGGGCCCCTGGATGAAGCCCTCAAAAAACACAAGGTAAGCAAGTGGTATCTCCCGGAGGTACTGCTAGAAAGCATTTCCTTCACAGGGTTTGAGATACCTGGCATTCCACTCCAGTCTTTAAACTTCTAACCATCTCATCCTAAGTAAGGAAGTAGGGCAGTTCAGACCCACCAATACTTGTTAAGTCACAGGAATGCAGCAGAACAGTCTGGGAACAAGTGTTGCATCTCTAGTTTGACTTGGACGCTAAATATTTCAAAAGGGTGCTGGTGACCAGAGAAGCTCTAGAGAAATTTGTATTCAAGCACCACAGTTTGGAAGTGGAGTCTAGGGATCAGAACATGAGTAGATTATGAAAGAGGATGTAGGACCTCCCCAGTTCTGCGAAGGAGTTTAATCTAGGCATAAGAGCTGAGTGTAGGCCCAATGACTACTGGCTCCTATCCGCTCTAAGCAGCGAAGCAGAACTTAGTAGTAGATTCCGCTCTTCTCTGCAAACAGGGAGGAGAAAGACAGTCCCTGCTACAGAAGGAGGAGGGTACGTGCTGGGGGCTCAGGGTTTCGTTTCTATGATCCAGTAAAGAAACTGGAGTCTAATGGATAGAGCAAGGAGGAACAGGAACTAAGGCAGCTGTATGTAGAAATGTACCTATACCTCATGGCCAGCTTGAGGTGAGACCACCCAAAACTGCAGTAATGATTCCGACATCAGAAACTGATGTTACTGCTCACGGGCTCTCCATCTTGAAGCTGAAGAAACATTCCAGCAGCTGAGTGGGATGTGTGGTTCACCCTCTGAGGCAACCTCAACCAATTGAGCTGGCTGTGTTGGTGGCTAGAACCAACAGTCTGACAAGTGTACTTATTCACTTCACCCGACAGTAGATGCATGGTCAGCTAATTAGCTTTCTAGAATACTCCTGTGACTATACTGACATCTAGTGGAATTTAGGCATCTAATTCATCTAAATTTAGATGTCTTAATCTTGGACAGAATCCCAGCAAAGGTGTCTGCACAAGTTGCATCCAAAATGTTGGAGGCATTTTTCAGGCCCCTCCCCCATTCTTTTTTTTTTTTCCTCGGAATCACAACTTAGGGTTCGATTAGTCGTTTTCAGAGGCAGGAGGGAGTGTTAGAGCAAAATTTGTGATGTTCCACTGAGTAATTCCTGCTGTCCCATATCTGAGGGTGGAGTCAGAAGTTCCATTTTGATTCAGAGATACAGTAGGTTTCCTGGAAAGTTGCTCTGGTGATTGACTCCCTAGAAAAAATTAATCTATACAGTGTAGAACTATCTTGCTTTGACTCCTTGTCTGCACTTCTAGCTGCTGTTCAGAAGCTAAATTTTGAAGGCAGAGGACTATTGTAACCTGTATTGCTGCTGTACACACAGGTGTTCAGAACTTTAACCCAGAAACACTCTGTGTAGTACCTGATGCAGATGTTCAGTGTGAATAGCCAGAGGATTGCTGGAATTTATAATTGACACCCCATGAAAGCAAAGTGCGTGAAGTGACATGTCAGATCAATTGGTATATGATTCTCAAGTGGTATGATCGAAGCCTTCTCAGTGCTGGTTCAGCATCTGATGCCTTGGACCATTTTGCCTGAGTAGAATCTCTTGCCCTTCCCTCTCCAGGATAAGCTACAAGCTTGCGTGGAGCATCTGGGCAGAAAAGCAAAGGATTTGAAGGAACATTTATCCATGGAGGAGAAAAAGCCCAAGGAGCTGAGAGTAAGTGGAAGAAGGGGCAGAGCTGGGAGGAGTGGGGTAGGGGCCTTCTCTTTAGGCCCACCCAGCTGGAGTGAACTGGAGTGGTGTGGTGAGCTCAGAAGAGTTGACAAGAGGGGCTCTTTCTTTCCTGGGGGTGTTGCCTCAGGTCAGTCCCCAGCTGGGAGATGCTCTCTAATCTCCTGGTGACTTCTCTGTCCCACAGGAGTTAGTGTGGAACTGTCATAAGCGCATTACCTGTGACTTTGAGGAGCTGCGCTCCTTCCCGGAGCAAGAGGAGGACCAGCAGTTGCATTGCCTGAGAGCAGAAGAGATTGAGATGCTGGGGGGGCTGAAGACCACCACAGCACACCTCTCGGAGCAGCGCTGCTCTCTCAACACCCTCATGGTGGACATGGAAAGATGCCTGGAGTCCAGAGCAGGGGTGCTCAAGGTTTGTATGCTGGGGCTTTTCCTGCCACCAATGTGCGGATGACAGCCTTTCAAAGAAGCTCTTGTGGCAGTTGCTTTCTCTGGGGCAGGGGTGAAGCTCTGCCTTGCATTTTTAGAGGTCACTATTAATCTGTATGGCCCTCTGCAACCAGGAGCCCTGGATCTCCCTGTTTAATCTCTTCCATGTGGTCTAGCTGATAGCAACATGACTTTGATCTTTCTTGGTGAGGTGAGTAAAAGGCTGAGCTTTAAACTTAGTCATGGTAGGTCTCCACCTTGGAAAGCAAGACTTTATACTCAAAGGGTAAAAATGGGGTGTGACTCATCCAGATGTCATGAGCCAGACCTTACAAGTGCTGCCTTTCTTTCCATTTCCCCCAAATAATTAGCAGAATTAATGACACCTGGGTTAGATAAAGCCCAGCACTAACAGGCAAAAGGATTGCTGGGCGTGCAGACACACCCTACAATATTTATGCTGATGGCGGGGGGGGTGGGTTTGGTGGGATCTGACTTACTGTCTTCCCTCTCCTTTTCTAGGACATGCAGAGTGTCCTGCAGAGGTGATGTACCCTATTCCTCTTCCTATTTGGGGGGAGGGGAGGGAGGGGATAGGGAAGGAGCCGTTAGTAGTTGAAGATGCAATTGCTTGGTAGGAGTGCTCCTTTCCTCTGGGATTAATACCATGCCAGTGTTTCAGTGCAGTGCTAGGAGACTGGCTGCATTGCACTGTAATAGAATGATACCCCTGGAAGATAAAACCTGATATATTGGTGGTCAGTTCCATCCTTTGCCTTTTCTCAGACCAAGATAGTTATACTGACTCTGGGCCAAATCCCAACATATATGAACTGTCAGCTTCTTCCCCTTAATTTTTTCCTGTCATGGTTTCTAAGTGGGAATATAGACTTTTGGTAAGCTTCCAGCATTTCAACCTTAGCATAGCAATAATTCCTAGAAACAGCTGCTGTGTTTTGTACTAGGGAATGGCATCTTCTAGACACTGTGATTGATTTGATTGCTAGATGAGGTCACTTCTTTCCTTAGGTATGAAACACTTAAGAAGCTGGAGCTACCTTCTGTCCCTCTTGAGCTGAAGAAGGCAATGGCCTGTTTCCCTAGGCCATTATTTCAGCTTAAGAAGATGCTGAAGAAGTACACTGGTAGTCAAGCTATATAGAGACCTAGGTCTGGGACTTGAGTCCAGTCCTTGGCTCTGAAAAGTGTCTTCTGTTTGGCAGTGAATTCACCTGTATGTCTAGGCCTGGTTTAAAATGTTGAAGTGACTAGACTTGACTCTTCTCATTTAAATGGTTATCTTGTTGGTGAACCCAATGAACGGGCTTGAGGGCTCATTTGTGGGCCCCTTTGTGGAGAAAGCCCATTATATCAGCGCATGTGCTCAACAGCACCCCTGTCACTCTGCCAAAGTGCAGAAGTGACCCCTGCTCCCGGTATTGTTGGTGCCTGCCTGAATAAGGGGTCTAGAGTGGGGCGCTTGAGAGATGAAACAGATGATAGTGCAGACTATCAGAGGAAGGTAAGCAACTTCAGGAGAAAGGTAGCATAGCATAGAGCTAAGACAATTTGGGGTAGGGACCCAGAGAAGGCGATTCAAGCGTGTGGTATGGTGAGGAGATGGGGCATGGAGGGTTGACAGATGCCCAGCTGCCTTGTGGTCAATGGGCAAATGGCTGTGTAATTGCTCTTCTCTAGCTGATTCTTCTGGGGTGAGGTGTGTGAATCCATTGCTCCCTCCCCCTTGGTTTTCCCTGCTTTCTCATAGTCTCTGCTCTGCCAAAGGAGATGTGTCTCCGGACCCTCAGACAGCTCATGCCAGTGTGGTGCTCTTGGAGAATCTCAAGAGTGTTTATTTCACTGACATCCCCCAGGAGCTGCCACACAGCTCTCGGCGTTTCACCACTTACCCCTGTGTGCTGGGATCATCTGCCTACTCATCAGGCTGCCACTACTGGGAGGCTGAAGTAGGAGACAAAACCCACTGGGCCCTGGGTGTCTGTTATGAGTCTGCCAGCTGCCATGCAGAGGACCCCAAGCAGGAGATGGGCTACTGGAGGGTGCGTCGATGGAATGAAAAATACGTGGCCATGACCACCCCCTTCACCCCACTGCTGCTTAGTGTCTGTGAGTGTCTCTTAGAACTGTTGGTAAGTACAGACATGGTCCCTTCAACAGCGGGGATGTAATATCTCTGAATATTGATTTCAATCTTCTTTCTCTATATTGTCAGGAGGCAGACACCTGTGGTGCAGGATGAGCACAGAAGTAGTGTGCCCCTCTCTACAATCAACTTAGATGTTGCAGATGAAGTTAAATGGGTATGATGTACAAGGCAGCAGCTGAAGCACTTCCTTGAAGCCATCAAGTTAAATTTGACAAAATTTAGGCTCTTGCTTAAAATGCAATCTGTTTCAAGTGTGAAGAGAAATACTTGAATGAGCAGCTGGAATGCATGGAGCTCTCCGTGGGGACAGGTGAGGGACCAGCTGAGAGCTCATGGGTCAGGACTGGGGGGCAGACCGGCATGGGTGACCATGTAATGGGTGTCTGCTGTAGACAATCTCTTCAGGAAGAAGAAATAGGTGAGGCATTCTTCAGAGAACTGGAATAAAGTTTATGTCCACAGGCCCTGGTCCTATGAGCTTCAGCCACCCTGATATTGGCTGGCTGGACAACAGAGTAGGGCACAAGAAATCCAGGGAGTTTATGGAGTGCATTGATGACAACTTTCTAACACAGGTGATCAAGGAGCTGAGGAGGAGAGGCACTCTGGATCTCATACATACAAACAAGGAAGGACTGATTGGAGATGTGGAAGTTGGGGGCAGTCTTAGCTGCAGTGACCACAAAATGGTGAGTTGAGGATCCTGTGAGGAGGGAGCAGAGGACAAAAAGCAGGATCAATACCCTGGGCTTCAGGGAAGAGGGGTCCAAGACAGCTGGCTGATATTCAAGGATCACCTCCTCCAAGCTCAAGAGTGGTCCATTCCAACAAGCAGGAAATCAAGCAAAGGTAGCAAGAGGCCTATGTGGATGAACAAGGAGCTCCTGGCTGACCTCAAACCTAAAAAGGAAGTGTACAGGAGAGATTCCCAAGGACTGCAAGAGAGCAAACGCCCCTGCTACCTTCAAGAAGGGCAAGGAGGAGGATTCAGGGAACTACAAGCCAGTCAGCCTCACCTCAGTCCCTAGGATGGTGATGGAGCAACTAATCCTGGACATCATTTCCAGACATGTGAAGGAAAGGTGATAGGCTGGAGGTAGACAGGATGACTTTATGAGGGGAAAACTCTGCTTAACAAAGCTGCCAGCCTGCTATGAGCCATTCCCCCTGGTGCCCAGCCACACACTTTTACATCTATACACTCATTATTATCACAATTTCCTGCTGTTTTTTTTTTCTTGTTCTAGTTTTTGAATCCTAGCTTTGGATCTCAAAGCAAATAGAAAGCTCGGAAGGAGAGGAGAAGTCTTTTTATGCATGCCATACTGCTGTTGAGATTTGTTTAGGCCTCTTCTTTGCACTGTGCATGCTACTGCATTGTGTAACCCTGCAGACTGGTGCTTCCACCGAGGGTCGTCGGCCTTATACCTGAGGAGCCGTCACCGTGGGGTTTATGTAGGCAGCAGAGGGGCAAGTGTTTGTCTGGAGAAGGGCTTTGTTCAGCCCTCTCATGCCACACCAGGACTATGTTCCTGGAGTAATGCGATCAAAGCAATCTGATTTTGACTAATAGTGGGATTAATGAGCTTTGTCAGGTCTTGAGCTGTCCAACTAAGGATGCTCGTTATGACCCCAGGCCAATTACAGACTTAGCTGCTGCATTCAGACCTGGGACTGAGAACGATCCTTTTTTCTTTCATGGCCATTTGAGTTTCAGACATAGAGACAAGACGCTCTGAGGTAGTTCTGTTGCAAGGGAATAATCCCTCACTGCATCTGACATTGCAGGTGGGCTCCATCCTCCCTGCTAGGCTCCCTCAGAATGTTCTTTATTCTAAAATTAAATTAAAAACTGGGTTTCTAATGAAAACTTTGTCCCCTACTTTCCAGGTTCTGCAAAGGAGATGGAGTAGCAAGAAGAAATCTACAGCGTAGGAGGCCTGGGACAGCAGAAGAAGACAGGGAAACTTGTGAATTGGCCTTATCTTTGGCAGAAACCATTTCTGAGTTTACTGCCTTTGCTATGTAGACCAAATTGGTCAGTCAGCTGTGTATCATCCCAGCAAAAAACAGAGTACTTCAAAACCAGCTCAGTCCAGGCAGTTTTAAAGCTGCAGCCCCACTAGTGCAATGCAGGCAGCTCTGCTTGACCCATCATCTTTAAATGAAATAGATCAGACCAGGGTCTCTGTGGGTTTTTGGAGATACAGCAAAAGCATTGTAGAGATCCTGCCAGTTTTCACAGGCTGCTTTTCCTTCAAGGCGGTCTCTCACTGTCCCTAGATTAGAGCAATAATAAAGTCTGACTGTAAGATGAGAGAGCTGCTAATTTCAAGGAGTGAAAGAACTTGAGATTTTAATGATGCACACTGGAGCCAATTTAAACACTCTCGCAAACTCACTTGCCAAGTTGCATCATTGCAATTTGTCAGGCACAAGTTTCTTAACTGTACCTACGGAGACCTTACTAAAATCATCCTAAGTCATTTCCTGGAAAGACAACCAATTATATTAAATTGCCTGCCTTGAGTCCTTAGACACAGGCTCCTTAAAGCTGTAACCTACCTGGAATTTGCATTTGGCTTCCTTGTCAAAGTCAGAGTGATTAGTTCAAATCAATACATGTAATAATCTGCATAGGTTTTCCTCAGAGAAAAGCAAAGGAAATCACAGACATTCCCCCTGGAGGAAAGGTAAAGCTTAAAAAAAGAAACTAGGAAATTACAGTTTCACAATTACAGATGAAGCAATTAAAAAAAAAATCTGAAATTCCACAGTTTTGTTCTTATGGCTATGTTAGCATCTGTCGAATATTACTAGTCATCAGTTAATAAGTTTCAGCCTGACGTGCCTGTTTTCCACAGTCTCTCCATTTTGCCTCACCAGCACAAAATGTCTTCTTAAAGGCATACATCTTAATGCTGAGAGAAATCAAACTGGCAACTGAGGAATCCAGTGCTGAAGTCCATCACTTCCACAATTTATGAAACAGGTTGCCCCTTCCGGAAAAAAAAAAAAAAAAAGAACTTTAATAATAAAATAATAGAAATCTGACAGTATACATAATCCAGCCCAACTTGTTCTCTCTCCTGCCACCTCTCTCAGGTTATTAGGCAGAGCAGAGGGGTTGCCTTGAGCAGCAGATTAGTAATGGCAGCAAAATTGCCAAGACCCCAACAGAGCAGAATCCTGGAAAATTTCAGTGGGGCATAAATGGAGGTGGTCACTGAAGGAGTGGGGCAGGGAAGGAAGAACAGCCCCCTCCCCAACCTGGCAATTGTGTCCTTGTTTTTTGCTGTATCCTTAGCAGCGGGTAGTAAATTCCAGCTCTTCAGGGCTGTCCCTGCACAACTCTGTGGCCTCCTTTGCAAGGCCATGGCTGAAGAAGGTAGAGTCCAGGGGGTGGGGGAACCTGGATGTGTTGGTGGCCGGACAGGCTACAGCCAACACCGAGGGGGTCTGTGAAGTAAGTGCCAAGGTCTGGCTGAGCTCCTGGAGCAAGGGACTCAGCTGAGGAAGACTCCAGGGGCTGTTTGGGGAAAGAATGGTCCCGCTGTGGTGGCCTGGTTAGGTTGTGCGTGAGGACGCTGACTCTGGATGGAGGGAAGGCAGAGGAAGGGAGGAGAGGACTAAAAGGAGACATGGCTCAGCCTAGCAGGAGGAGAAGAAATGAGTAATTGGAGCAAGTGACAGAAGCGAGCGTGAGAAGCGCAGTTTAGGGCACTACCTAGATAGCTCAAGCAGCTGGAAGTCCAGACTGGCACTCAACCTAGCCTCCACAGGCAATGACACAGACTGTGAATGCTCGTAATGGCAGAACTGAGCTGAGGCCAGGGTTTACCTTGTTTCAAGCAATGACAGGCTGTGAGGCGATCAGAAATTGCAAAAAAGTCATTTGCGCATCCTCTGCAGACATGTCCCTCATTTGCAGCTGGCTAACTCTGCTCCTAAATTCACTGTTTCCACCATTCTTTTATTTCTCCCTGAAGTCCAGCTGAGCCCCTTCAGTTTTGGGCCATAGCTACCTGCTGCTATTTCAGTCTGCCCTCACCCCCATGCATATCTGAAGACCTCTTTCCCAAAAGCTGTTCCTGCGAGGTAATTACATACTCAGTTATTTCCAGCTGATAAACCTCGTGTGCTTAGAGATGCATGCGATGGACACACATGCAGCATTACCACTACCTTAATAGCCCCGGTATTCCTCCACGCATCCCACAGTGCCTCCATCTTCCCACAGGTCGCCTTCCTGCTTCCAGCACAACATCTCCCAAGGAAAAAAAAAAATAGATAAATAAATAAATAACTCATCTCTGTAAGTGCTCCTATTCCCAGGTTTTTAGCACTTCCTTTTAAACCAACTGCCCAGCTAGTCAGCTCGTATAGTTTGACTTTGATCCATCGTTACATTTGAAATGGAGAAGCACTTCCAGTTTCCAAAGCATTTTTCATACCTACTTTCTTGTCTAGTTTCATTTAATTTAAAACACACTCTGTTATTACATATTATATGACTGTATCACAATGTTTTATGATATACATTCTGAAATATCTAATAATTTCTTTATTGAAATTAAATGATTCAAAATGATCAAAATGAAGCATTTTGATTTTTCTCAATTGAAATTTAGCATAATTGACCCAGAAGACATTTCAGTGTTTCAACATTGCTCTCTCATGCAAAAGGAAGATTAGAGAAGTAGGAATTCACCATTGAAGAGAAACACTATTTGCCCAAAGATGGGAGATCTTTGGAGAGCAGCCTCCACCAGGAATATCAATGACTCCCCCGCTGCTTCTGACCTTCCTTCTCTTTCTGCAGGTGTGGGAGTGAGGGCAAATTTAAGATAGCATTTAAAATACCAGCAGGAAATTAGTGGAAATGGAAAATGTCCCACTTCCCTGTAAGATGAGTTTGCAAGAGAGAGATGATGAATTATCTTCTTGAACGGCCTGTCTCCTTCCTTTACTACAAAGGCAGTTTAGACAAGAAGATTAGATTTAGTCACCTAACTTTTAAATAGCTTAACTGCGGGGAGATGAATCCCATCTGCTGTATAGACATGTGGCATGTGCTCAAGATCCATGATGGGTCCGGATCTACTGCACAGCTATGTCCAGGAGATGCATTTCACATTCTCTGAAATATCACACTGAGCTGCACCATGTGCTGTTCTGCCTGTCTTTATGTGCACAGTAAACTATGCACATCCCAAAATCTGGGATGCATGGAGCCTAATCAACATGACATGGAGAAAGCATGTGTGAAATTGCACGTGCATGTGTAAAAAAACAAAACCCAAAAATCCTGCCCTGGAAATCCACCAGCCTTACCCTCCCAAGCCTGCAGTTCTGCGCCATGCCATCACACCGTATTTCCATACCACAGCAATGCAGGAGGCCAGGCTCCATGATTACTCCTTCAAATGCTCATAGGTGTGAAACACTTGGGGAAAACATACAGGAAGACTTCCTTACTGAGCTTTAGCTGTATGCAAGTGACCTACTTAAAGCTAATCAGGCTTCCTCTGTGTTCATCGGAGAGAAAGAAGTTAGCATCTTCACAGAGCGCTTCTTCCTTAGGGTGGGTTGAATCATCTCCAGGAACTGCCTGTCTCTCTCCGTTGAGTACAGAGGGGGTTTAGATGACTAGATTAGATTCAGACAAAGCTTTTACATGCTTCCTGGTAGATGACATGAGCGTTTTCACCCACAGTCCTCCCTAATTTCTCCCTTTTATCTCTACTAAGAGATCTCAAACCACCTAGGCACCAGCATGAGGTACTTCAGTAGGATGCCTGAATTTAGGTGAGATGAACTGAATCCTAAGAGTCAGTTAGTCTAACACAAACAGATAATGTAACTCCCTGTATTTCTCTTGTTGGCAGATGTTGAACTTTTGACGTATTTGGTGACATAATTAATACGTTCATAATGGATAATTTGCTGAAGGAGCACAGTAACTTAATTACTGCAAGGTGGAAGTTTCACAGTTATTCAATTCACCTCACAGAAGAAAATCCTCTTGTCTTCCCTTTACTCTGCTTCCCAAAATACTTGTGCTGCCTCCCCAGCTATAATACTGGATTGTGTCACTTCCTCCTTTACCTATGGATGTCCTCTTGTATGATTTTTCATAATTAACTTGTGCAGGAGAATTATGACGATTTTCAGAAAAGTTTTTTAAAATATAGCGCCCTACTATGGCTAAAGAAAATCCAACAAATAAAATAGCCATCTTCAACTTACCGGAAAACATCAGCACCAGTGAATACACATTTATATACACTCAGGTTTGTGCCTTCGCCATCTGGTGGCAAAGCACGATCATAGCGTGTCCACAGAGCTGAGAAAGTTTTTGGACCCTATCTATTTGTTTGAAAATGGGGATTCTAAATAAGCAAGATGGTTGAGAAAGTTTCCATTTTTCAGCGTTTATTGATAATATCATCAGTTATATATATACATCATTTGGAGATCTTCTATTCTGTAAATTTGTGATACTTATTGTTTACTGCTGCTACTTGTTTTAATGTATTATCTTGTATTGTATTGTACTGACCAACATTGCATTGCATCATATCTGAGTGTTGTGGCACAAAAATATCCGACATGCTCTTTTCAGATAGTTGACTATGCATCTAGTCATAGGCTTGAGCAAAAGGCTGTCCCGGCTTATTCCAGTCATAGGTGGGCACATCATTGATTTATCTTACCCAAATTTAAACCTCTGCAGCAGATTTGAGTCCATCTGACCTCACCAATCTAATCTTCCTTTAAGGTTAATTAAAAAAAAAAAAAAAAAAAAAAAGCACTTCTTGGGCACCGTTCATCTTTTCTTAGAAGAGACGTCTTCATAGCCCGGGATCCATGAATCTTCTTTGTAAACTATGAAGAACAGGAGATGCAGAGCTTAGGTGAAGGCCATTACTTCTGAGACCATATATCTTACATCATAGACAGCCAAAGCACAGACAGCAAAAACCTCACATCTTGTCCTTCCAACTGGGCAATCCAAGTCAGTGAGTGTAATTATAACCCGGTTACTTTCTCATGTATCCTGAAATATTGGAGCTGAGAAAGATATCTGAGCCATATTACATACTAAGATCAAATTTAAAAAAAAAAGTACTTCTCTTTTTCTTTTTTCTAACTCTTACATTGCATAGGAGGGAATTTACTAGTTGCACTGGATAGTATGAAATTTGCATTTTCCTGGCCTTAGAAATTAGTGGTTGAAAGATCTATTTCCCATCTCTAGTTTCTTTGCTATGAAGGATGGCCATTCATTTTCTTACACCCACTGCTTAATCCTGCCTGCTACAACACTGGATTTCAACACAGGTGGAGTTGCTTGCTTTCTCAACTGGGAAGTAACATCTGTGTTCACTTTGGAAGTTCTTGTATGATCCAAGCATAAGTTGCTATGTAATTGCTTGCAAGTCTTCTTTTTTTTTTTTTTTCCCCCCCAGTAAGGACTGGATTATTTACCAGATTTGCTTATAGACCCTTGATCTCCAGATGTCTGTACACACATATGGAAGCTCCATCGTTAACCAGATAGATAAAAGCCTGTTCTCCTTATTTTTCAGAGTGCTGGGTATTAGCAAGAGTGGAATAAATCCAAATCTTCTCAACATTTTGGAAAGAGACCATCTCTGTTATACAAAACAGAAATAACAGAGATAAAGTCTGTTTCTATTTAAAAGTAGACTGAAATTTAGCAAAACATCATTTCAGGACAATGTGGAACTAGAATGTTACAGTCTAGGAATCCTAGAATAGCCTCATTTTCACACGTGTTCTTTGTGGCTTGTATGTCCAATTTATTGATAGAATTGATACAGCAGCAGCAGATTGTAGTGATGTATTCTTCCGTGCAAACAAATTGCAGTTACTTACCTTTGGTTTAATAAAGACATGATAAGTGAAAATGGATATGAATTTAACTCTTTTCATAGTCGTGGAGTTTAAGTGCAGCTGACATCTACTCTGGAATATCATTGTAATCCCATGCAGACAAATGCATTTGAAACCTTATTGTCCCCAAAGATGCTGACCATCCATTTCTGTCTTCCCAGGTAACTCTGTATATCCTGCACACCTTCAAAAGTCAGCTCATGAATTCATACGCCCATTTACCTACTAGTCAGACAGTCAGTTTGTTATGAGAGTGAATGGAGCTTGGTTTGGTGCAGGAATGAGCAGAATTAATCAAAGAGTGTTTTCTATCAGACATTTGTCTAGTAGAATGCTATCAAGTTGACTGGAAACAGTTGGAATCCAACCAGTGGACTTTAATATCCTTTTCTGAATAAAAAAAAAATTAGTATCACAGTTATAAATACGGCACTGAAGGAATATTTGGTTTATTTGTAATAAATCTGGAGTAGCTCTACATGCATATGCCTGCTTATGGAATTCATCTCACCTAGAGATATACCTTTAAGCATGCCTTCGTTTCTGTCTTCCATCTTAGTTTCTTCTCAATAGGGAGGCAGAGAAAAAAAGAAGTAACAGGTATTTTTACAGAATGGTTCATGTGAGTATCTTAGACATCTGCTACATGATGAGATGAGTGATGCCATAGAAGTGCCCATTTTTTCCTTCCTTTTCCCTATTCAGGATGTGTAGAATGATAAGCTCAGGAGGCTGCAGCCAGGGCCTGTCCCTCTGGCCCTGAGCCAGGTGGGCAGAGAAGACCTAGAGATGGTAGCCGAGTTCAGCCAAGAGTCCGGATGACCAGGAGAGTTCATGGTGATGAAGCAGGTATGAGGTCAAGCTGAGAAGTCAGCCTGCGGGTCAGAGTCAGGATCAGGCCTGGTGAGGGTAACCAGGGACAGAGACAGTCCAGTGCCTACTGGGCAGGCCCAAAGTGACAAGATAGGTCCAGGGTCAAGCTGGGAAGTCAGTCCACAGGGCAGGGTCCAGAGCAATGGAGTCTGCACGCTGAGCTGAGCTGAGCTGAGCTGAGCTGGAGATCAGTGCTCCTCTAGGGTAGCTCAGAGAGAAACTGAAGGCCCAGGGTTGAGCTTAAATGGGGCTCCTGGGCCCATGGGCAGGAGGTGCAAGTGGCTGCCTCAGGCGAGGATGATCAGGCCCATTAAGGCCTATTAGTGCCCTCAGACCCTGGAAACAGTAGTAATTGAAATGCTCACTAGCATATGTAATTTTGATTTAAGAATTCAAAGAACTGGGAAATGTTACTACCTCTTTAAGATCTGTCAGAGACTATTTCTTCTGTTTCCAGTCTCATTTAGCCTACTTGCCACTAACAGCTCTTGAACATTGATACCTATGTATTTCCCATTATTAGACTGTGACTTGGTGGCATTCATAGTGCTCCAGCTTCACACTGGAACAATCTAGGTAGATAATGTATGTTACAGCTGGTTTGGGATAACACAGACAAGTGATTACATTTCAGAATGGCATGTTGGATGAAATCAGTACTGTCCTCGTTGACCAAAGGAAGTAAGCTGTTCACCGCTAGCGGGAGCATATGATCATGATCGGTTTTTGCCAGTTGTTCTCCAGAGCGTATCAAGACAAGATTGCTTACCTAATGTGAACAAATATCTGAGCAAAACGGCAGGAGAAAATTACACCACAGTAGCTGAGTTCCTCCTCCCAGAGGTCTAGATCTAATCAACAAGGCAGAAGCACAGCCCACTCTCATTGTAATGCTTTTAATTATTTACCTGATGACTGTAGTTGGAAGTCTGGGCTTGATCGCATTAATAAGGATTGTCTCCCCAAACCACCCTCCCAAATAGCTTTTCCTTAGCCATTTGGCAGTCTTAGAGCTCTGCTGCTCAGGCATCACCCCCAGGACGGTGGCCAGTCTCTTAGCAGAGAGCAAAGCTGTCTCGTTTGGTGGCTGTGCTGCCCAGATGTACTGTTTCTCTACATTTTGCACCAACGAATGTTTCATTCTGGCTGTGATGGCATATGACCAGCTGCAAACCACTGCTATACAAAGCTGTCATGTCATGAAGCCTCAGCATCCAGCTGTGACTTGGTTCTTACTTTTGTGGGTCTCTAATCTCAATGATACACAGCAGCTGTGCCTTTTGGGTGTCCTTCTGCCATTCCAGCATCACCAGTCGCTTCTGTGGTGTGGTACCCCTGATGAGCCTCTCCTGCTCTGACATCGGGGTTAACAAGATCATCCTCGCAGCATTTTGCATCTTAGGTGACATCTTCGTCATACTGCAGGTACGCATTTTGCTTCATCTACATCATTTCTGCCATCCTGGAGTGTCACTTCAGCAAGGGAAGGCACAAAGCCTTCTCCACCTGTGCATCCTGTGCACTTGATAGTTTTTGCCATATCCTTTGGCACTCCAGCTACACACCCCACAGCTCTGGCTCCTTGCTTGACCAAGACCAGGTGATATCTGTGTTTTATACAATGGTAAGCCCCACAGTCTACAGCTTGAGGACCAAGGAGGTCCTCAAAATGAGGCACTGAACAGACTGTTACATGGAGAAAATTGTTTGTCAGTCAATAAAACCTCCAAAGGAGTTGGAACAGGTGCTTAAAAAATTAAAATGATGAGTACAGCTGTTCATGGATGAATTTATTCTGAAATAATTGCTCGTTATGCAACAGAAATAGGAGAAAAGTGAATGCAGAAGTGAAGAAAGAAATAACTACTATTAAAGACTTTTCTATAAGAGCAAGAGCTACAGCTTTACTGTGAGAAAGTACAATTGTGACCCTTTTGAAGGCAATTAGTTTCACCTAAGTTTTTACTTTCAAGTTGGATGCCTTGAAGATATCCCAGCTTTGTTTTCAACTGTTGCTAACTAGTACCAGTTCAGCAGTATCGCTTCCATGTTCTGTTTCCATTCCCTTACCTCATACATCCTTGTAGTCTTTTTTTTCCTGACTCCCAGTCTGAAGGTGATCATTAACCTTTTAGCAAAAGTGGGTCACATTCATCAGGCACCTTAAACTGTTTACAGTATTAGTGATGTGGGCGACTCAAGTCTTCGATGCAAGAACAAAGTTACCACACAGCAGGTGGTCCTGAGGGACAGCCTACCCTCTTTTGTGGTGGGTGAATATCCTTGAACCAATTCACATGCATCGCAGGCTAAAAATGTGCACACAGAAGAATTTTTTACAAATGCTGAGGCTGGGATTCATCTTACCTAAGTTTAGACTTCTGTTAATGAGCTGCCAAAGCATAAACCAAACTTGTAGGCTCTTTCTATAGCTCACGAAGGCAAATAAAAGTCTGTTTGCCTCCATAGTTTTGGAAGAGAGATTGATCACACCTGTCTCTGTCTCCCTTGAAAGGTCTATATTTATATCTATGAATTACAGGAAGAGTGTAGAGTGACCAGCTCGGGTTTATGGAATTATTTCAAGTCCACGTTAATGCAGCTTAATGCTGCCCTGAGTTCTGGTTTTGGATCACATTCCATCTGACTCAGGGAGCTGGCTCGTAGAGAACAAAAAGCCACTGGCTTCAGTAGAGAAAGACTTCAGTCACATGGCCATGGAAGTAGCACAGAGAAGGAAACGGAACCTGCTGTAACACTGCCTCAATACACAGAGTTATTAGACAAATGGGTGTAAGACCATTTTTCCCTATCCTTCGGAAGGACTGCAAGTAAAGGTGCCATAAAAAGCTACACTCCCTCTCACTGGGGGTCATCACTCAGAGCACCCCATTCTGCCCATCCTGAACCACTTAGAGCCCTTAATGTGTAAACGTAGTGTCTGAGGAAGAAATATGTTCCACTCTTCCATATCCATAGCTTTATCATTAAGACTGACAGGTGTTATTAAACAATAACCAGTCAGTTCCCAGAGCAACTCTGGCAGCATCTAGAAGTACAAATTTTCTGCAAGCAAATGTTTTCATGCTTCCTAGAATACCGTGGAGGTTTCAGATATTCCTGACTAAACTGTGAGAGAGGACTACAGCAAAGAAAGATAAATAACCCAGACAAGCAATACCTGTTGATCCACTTTTAACCCAGCTATCTCCTGAACACCACGGCTTTCACGTAGTCTAGACGAGAACTCCGGAAGCCATTACATTGCCAGTCTAATCCAGTCTGGAAGAGGACTCGGTCCAATGCAAATACATTGCAGACCTCATGGTGCAGCCCAAAGAGACGAGCTTCCCTCACTCATCATCTTACACATGGCACTGCACATTCATTGTCCCAGGAGTCGCCCCCACTCCACAACACGAGCAGCCACTGTAAGCACAGTCTAACTAAGGCTGCGTTACCTGGGACATTTCTGCCTGCCTAAGCCCCACTGATGACTTTCCCTGCTAGGGACAGTCAGAGCAGATCACTCTTCAGCCGAGTAACCCAATTCAGCTCTCTGCTCTGAAGGCCAACAGTTTGTCAAACAACCTCTAAGCCCTCGAAGTAGCACAAGTAAGCTAGCTTTTCTGGCAGGTAGAGATGTCCTTAAACTCACGCCAGAATCAGGGGAAGGGTCTTTGTTCATATGTCTCAAAGGCTCCTCAGCTTCCCAGAACAGCTTTCTTCATCATCTTATCGTAAAGTAATTTCAATAAGTGTCCAGTGATATTGCAAGAACAGAGAGAGGTTAATGGCAAACTGTTTACTAAAGCATGATATCTATGTCAACCTCTTCCAATAGACCATTATTTTTCTTTTCTTCAAAAGAGTTAATTATTCAAGGACCTTAGAAGAAAAATATATGTGGGATTGGGTGCAAGTGCAAAGGCAGTGTTAAGGCAGAGGCACCAGAACTCTAAGCAAATCACCAGCGATTACCTACTTGAAGAATTTTCTATCTGCATTTGAAGAAAAATCTATCCTGATGGATAGACACATAATCTGAGCCTGGATGGTCCACAGATGAACAGGTTATCACAGCAAAATATATGCTCCACCGGTGAGCAGGCTGCCTGAAACTAGATGGTCCATGAGACAAAGAGGTTATCTAACAAAAGGACACGAGTCCAAGGGTGGATGTGTTATTAGAGACAACAGGAGTCTTCTGTGGAAAAACCAGCTAACTGTGTATCAGGACTGTGCATTTTAATGAGAGGAAGAATTATCAAGTTTGATCATAATTAATAACAGAGGTGGATTCACATTCAGATGGCATACTTAAACTCCACGGAGTTGCACTGCAGCTCTTCAGAATCAGATGAGCAGAACTGATTACTCTGATATCTTACACTGTACTGCTATTTACGTGAATATGGTCTTGTTATTATTAAAAGAATTTATATTAAAGTTTGCAGTCTAAAGCTTTGTTAAGCTTTGTTCGTGAGTTGATAGGGACAGACATGACCAGGGTTCACTGAATTTGCTAGGATACTTATGTCATCAGTTTCACTAGTAAAAAGTACTAAGGGCAGGGAATGAGACGGGCATGTCCTATAATCAATGACAACAAAGACACCCTTAGAGGATGATTCCTTCTGCTTATCACACTTATCTTAAGATGGGATGAATTGTCCTCTGAAGGTGATATTGCTTCCTTTGTCTATAGGGGGAGCCTAGAATAGATGTTGACTGGACCCCTAACCAAGGGTAGGGGAAATTAATTCACAGAAAGATTCTTCATTACAGTGCATCTGCTGAGACTCCTAATTAAGGCCTGGTGTCTTGCAGGAGATCTAATTTACAGACATTAAACTGCATCGAGAGTCATAAATACACCAAGTACTTCAGTAACACCATTTTTCTGAAGAAAGAATTCTGAAGCGGCAAGCTGAGTGTTAGAATATCACATTTAGAATATCACATTTCATATTGAAGTTGTTTCTCAGCGTGTCACTCCACTAATGTTTCACAACGCCCAGGCTGCAGGTCAGCTGCAACATATAGGGAAAAGAAGGAGCTGTTGCTCCAAAGGCAGTACTGAATTGCATAGTTCTGCAAACATCGAAGCAAAGAACATTTATCTGGGCATTTGTCTGGAGCAGGGAGGGGCTCTATTGCAAGTTTGAAGTCCTAAAGTTTTTCTATTTAGATAAATCTTCTGATTTGTTTCAGTAAGATGTCTTTGTAGTGAAGAAGGAAGCTACTCACTATTACGAAGGTACATGAAATGTTTGTAGCTTTTGAAATAAGAGTTTATTTCTGGGGTCAATATGGCATAAAATATCTCGCACCTTCATGCAAGGAAGTTAAGCCTATTTCTTCATTTTAGAGATCAAAAAGATCGTTCTCAATCTGCAGATAGAATCATAGAATAATTTAGGTTGGGAAGGATTTCTGGAGGTCGTCAAGTCCAACCTCCTCCTCAAAGCAGGTTCAGTCAGATCAGATTGCTCCGGCCCAATCCCGTTGAATTTTAAATGTCAGCACAGATGGAGATTCTACAAATTTGCACTTAATCCAGTGTTTGATCACTCACGTTGGGGCAGGAGAGGGAAATTTCCTCCTTCAGTTTCCCAAGTAGTCCATGGAAGAGAGCAACCTGTTGATAGCAAGCTCATTGAAGCCCTTTTCTGAAAATTAGCTGGGCTAGTTGCTGTGCTTTAGGGCAGAAAATGTTGGGTAGGTTGGAGATAAACAACAGCCAACTATGCAAAACTAACTCAGTGTGTAAAGGCAGTCTGGTCTTTTGTGCATCTAAGCAGGGTAAGCATTTTCCTCACTTAAACTGTGTACCTAACCATTATAGGCTGGTTTTAATCCTGCTGTCTGCTTCTTGAAATGGGCAAGTACTTCTGAAGATTTGGCTCAAGCGGGGAATAAACTGGCTTGGTACCTACAGTACCTACTCTTGCCTTTCTGGATGAAACAGGTCAGTAAGAGAATAGTTTTGTACATATGCAATACCTTGAAGCCTATGCTAGAAACAGACCTCAGCAAGAATTGAAACCTCCATTCAGTCACCCACATGATAAGAACTCCGCTTTGAGAGCGTCAGCCAGGTTACTGGTAACCTCCAATAGATTAACAATAATTTTTCATGTGAGGTGAAGCTGGTAGAACCTTTACAGGGATGACTGATTCCCTTTTTGTTCAGGATTCCTTCCCTTTTAGCATGAGATTTTTCACCCTCTAAATGGAAAGTATTTCATTTGGTGACTCTTCCCAATTTATTCCTGAGCAGAAAATGGCCACTTTTCCTTGACAACAGGAATGCAAGCAAATGAGAAATCCTTTCTCAGCCAAACCTGGAGGATCTTGTGGTATCTCCTCCTCTTTGGGAAGATGCAAAGCTGAGTTTTCCTGCTGCTGTTGCCATTTAGTGCTTGCTGCCATTTCTTTCAAGAGAGGAAACTCTTACTTTCTTCTGCCAGGATGTGGATTTGTTATTTGTATGTTTACAAGTTGCAGTCCCAAAGGTCAGGTTGGTGGAGGTCCATGTAATTAAGGCAGGTCTTACCAAGTTGGCACAGCTGCAGCCTAACCATTATATTCCTATTTCAGCAAGGCTGAACGGGGGCTGCTTTGCCCTGTTAATGGACTTTGTAGCCCATACTGAGCTCTAACTACCCTGCTACCAATGCTCGGGGGAGTTAGCTAATAGGCAAAAAATGTATTGGTGATTGCAATACAGAAAGAATGATGTCTGAACTAGTGTCAAGACCATGTATCTTCAGGAACAAGCGGGCCATTGCCCTTGGAGTGGGCCATTTGCATGATACTGTACACCCAACCGTGGCCACGAGTGAGGGGAGAAGAGTGCTCCATAGATGTCCTCAAGAAAAGCAGACTTTTTTCCTTAGAAAAGGAGAAAGAGGGCACACGAAAACCATTGTAGTGCCAGACTCGGACTTGTGTTTCACAGTGCTGCTGTTGCCTTTTGAATAAATTATTTTATCTTTCTGTGCTTTCTTTTCTCACCTGAAAAATAGGAACAGTACTCCCTTGTATCACAAGCCATTTCAATGCGCAATTAAAGAAGTCTAGTCAGAAGCTATGATGAAAATGCGCCGTACTTCCTTGTGGCTACTGAGACAATCCATTGTGTGTTGCCAGTTTCCCATTACTTCTAGGTGTTGAACCAGTTTCCTGTCGGGAGATAATATGAGTGTGCTAGCAACATGCCTGAGAGGAATCACTGTGTGGCCATTGAGTTTATCCTCTCTGGACTAACAGAAAGCCAAGAGGTGAAGGTAACCCGCTTTTTTTAAGCACATTAATAGGGAATCTTGGAATGATCATGTAGATGAAGGTTGATCGCCCGGCTTCACACACTGTGTACCTTTCCCTCAGTAACTTGGCTTCTGTGGATTTCTGTTACTCCTCAGCTATCTCCCAAGGTGGCTGGTGAACTCTTCAGCAGTGAGGAGAGCCACTTCAGTCAGTGCCTGTGTGGCACAGCTATTCACTTGTCTCCTCATGGCTAGTGTGAAGTGTCTCCTGCTGGCAGTAACGACATATGACTGCATGTGGCTCTCTCTAACCCTCTCCTTCATGCAACTGTCATGTCCCCAAAAGCCTGTACACAGACGGTAATCATCTCCTATTTCACTGGCTTTGTCCATGCACTTGCGCAAACTATCTCCACCTTCACATTCTCTTTCTGTGACTTCTTTGGTGTTATCGGTCATTATTTCTGTGACATCCCCCTAGGATCCAGCTTTCATGCTCTGACACCTATAGCAAAGAATTGGTACTTCACATTTTTGGTGTGTTTCGTGGCATCTTCACATCTCTGGCAATTCTAATCTCCTCCATCTACCTCATCTCCACCACCCTGAGGATCCACTCCTCCAAGGGCAGACGCAAAGCCTTCTCCACCTGTGCTTCCCATCTGAGAGCTCTCTTCTTGTTTTGTGGGAGCACCGTTTTTATGTGCGGTAGCCCAATATGCAGCTACTCATTGGACTGAGGTAAATGGGCCTCTCTGTTCTCTACAGTGGTGGCTCCAGTGCTGAATCTTATAAGCTATAGCCTAAGGAATAAGGAGGTGAAGGATGCTCTGAGGAGAGTTTTAGGTCATATTAGAGAAACTTCAGAAGACTTGTTAGAAAGAGAACTTTGGGGAAAATTTATCAAAACCTTGGTACAAAGAGTAGGACTTCCAAGGAAGCTTTGATCAGCTTCCAAGGGTGAGATTCAGAAAGGTACTTAATTGTTAGAAGTGATTTTAGGTGGACTTTTAACTGGTTGCATCTGCAACTTCTATCTTGAAAAACTGTGTTCCTCTGCTGCTGAAAGCTGGAGGAATCCTGACTTTTAACTTGCAAGTTCCAAGCACAAACAGGACTCCTGCCTGAGGAGTGCGTGGCACAGAATTGCAGTTCTCTGTTCTATTAGGAACGTTTGCTCATGTAGGAAAACCACCGGTCCGTCAAGATGAGAAAAAGCTTTCAGAGATATTCAAGAGGAGAAAAGCAATGTGATTTGAATTTATGGCCATTTCTGCTACGTCTTCAGTATTTGAAAGGAGTAGCCTCTTCCAGTGCAACACACAGAACCTGAAGTTCTGGAAAGGAAATCTTGGAGAACACACACCCGTGTTTTTGCCCCCCAAACACTAGGGAAAGTAACTGTCCCTCTTCTGTTAAATCTCCCTCTTCTGTCACTCATTACTACCTCCTTTTTCCCCTTCTGCCTGGAAACATGAAAAAACTACAGAAATGCAAAAAAGATTGACTTCTAATTTTGCTACCATTGTAAAGTAACAAGAACTTATTCCTGCTTTTCATCTCCACATATCAGCAATCCACTTGAGGCAACTGAGTGAATTGGTGGTTGTTTTAAGGACATTGGACATAATCTGAAAGTTAATCAAGCTGCAGTGTTCTTTCACTTAAAAGAATGCTGAAATAAGATGGTGACTTACCAACTACATGTCTGTCATCAATGCGATTTTGAGAATAAATGACCAATCATTTCTGGGAGATGAGAAAATTGGGAAAGGCTTTGGAATCCTTTTATCAATTCAACTAAGCTAGCTCTAAGGATAGGTGTTCTAGCGCTAATAGATGTTTCATCCCTTCTGGCTGAGTTTACAAATGCTGTCCCTCAGTTGGCAGAAGGAGTTGAAATCTTTATTGAGCTGAAAGTGACAGAATTAATCTCAGACAGGTGAGAGGTTCCTGCGTCTGCATAAGGTTTACAGTCAAAGTGGGATGGAAAGAGGTCTTGCGGATTCCCTTTGCAAGTCTGTTAGGGCTGTTATTTCCCCTGACTTCCTCTCCTTAAAGCTGTGCATAACTATAGCGAAGATTGTGTCCCTGTGATCATCTATGGCACCCTAAAGAAGGATTTTACAAGTCTCAGGAAAATGTAGCCTTTTGGTCCTGCTAGTTGTCATCTTTCTGTTGCTGCAGAGCCTGAAGCTCATGCGCCAATGTGTAGAGGAATCGAATGTTGTTGTTGTTGTTGACGCCTTCCATAAGCTATGGTCCCACTGTTGCCTGCTAGCATCCAGTACCCGGAAGAGAAATCAGAAAAATCATGGCGTTCTTCCCCAAAACATTAAAAAAAAACCCAAACAAACAGTTTTTAAATTATAAGCCTTAGCTTGAACTGGCCGTGTGCCCTAACCCCTCAGCAGTTGCAGTATGAAGGGGGTCAGTGGGCCCCATCTGCCTTTCTACCTGCCCCACCTACGGTGAGACAGACCAACCTCTGAAGGCGCCTGTCCCTCTCTGTTGACAATAATGCTGAGCTAGACAACTGTCCTTCATTGCATGAAGAATTTAGACTGCTACAAACAGAGTGTGAATGCTGGGTGAGGGACATGCTGGCCCAGGCCTGAGGGACACTATCCCTCTAAGCCTTGAGAATCAGGATTTATCCCAGTTCCGTCCTGCTGGCTACCATCCACATAACTCACCACGGTGAGGAGAAGACACTGAGACGTCCGCAGTGTACTGGTGCATGCCTGTGAAATGGGAACCCACTCCGCCACCCCTGCATAGAGCAGAGGACATTCGGGGAACCAGAGCATTTCCGACATTGTCCCAGGGTTTGGTCTGTAGATCTGCCGCTCTCCTGTGCAGGGAACACCTTCTTGTCTTGAATCACACTTAAGCCATGTTAAGGTGCAACACAAGTGCAAGCAAGTGTTTATAGGGAACGTGAAGTGAAGGAAGAAAAAAGAAAGTGCTTTAGTTACTTTCGGAGTGCATTACACAGATGTCTTTCTCCCTCACACAGCTGATTTGCTCTTTTCCTCCTGGCAAGGTAGGAGTCAGGGTCCCGTGGCTCCTCGTGGCTCCTTTGGCCTTGTGGAGAACCTTAGCTGCTAGAACTAGCTTTGACTGCCTCTGAGATGATTTAATCTTCCATCTTCACATTTCTTCTCTTCCTTCCTGCAGTAGTAGCTGCTTCAGCTATTCCCTTGGAATACGTTTCTTCCTTTGCCTGGGCCTGTAGATGTGCCCTGTTGGGCTAGGAGTTATCCTGCATACAGGAATTATTCCCAAATAACTCTTTTTTTTCACTGACACATAAAATTGTGCCCCCCAATGCTTTCTTTGCCCCCCAATGCTTTCTTTGGTGATGACAATTTCCTACGGTGAGCAATTTTTCTTTCACTTGGATCTTTGATTCTCTATTAGTCTAAACAGTAAAATGCAAAATCTGAGGCAGAGATGAAGGGCAGAGGGGACGGTTAGGAAGGAGGGCATTAGCGATAGGTGAACTACTGCAGAAAGGGAGAGAGTTGCACTGGAATGGGAAGGGGAGAAGCTTCTCCTCATATCATCTGCATCAGCAAATGACCCAGCCAGCATCTAATATCAGCAGTTTACTTGCTAACCCATGGATTCAGCATATGACAATGCAGTGCTCATAAGAAAGCATTTACTCCAAAGTAAAGGGGAAGGAAGCCTTTGACACAATTGCTTCCAGCAGCAGGTGACCTTCCAGGTCTTGCAGACACCTTGGGCCATCGTTTCCTAGCTGAGTAGATTACAGAGTAGATGGAGTTTGTCTGACGGAAAGTTTACACCTGGGAGAGCTCGGACTAATGGGATGCTCTGCCTGGAACACATTTTAGTATTTTTGATAGCATTCATTTATTTATTTGCTGGTGTCTCAGCAGTGCTTGGAAGCCCCAGCCCTGGGCCTGTGCTATTCAAAAAGAGAACATAAAGGGAATCCCTGCTAGTCGCAGAGTTTGCAATGCCATTCCAATCAAAACATGAACTTTCAGTGTCTTCCTAATTACTGCAACAGCTAAAACCAAGCTTTTCTTCAAAAGGGAGCTTTCAGTGAATTTTCCAAAATGGAATTATAGTGAGAGAGACTTGATTTTCTCAGCTCCTGAGAAAATGTTACCACAGTTCTACAGCTCACCCTTTTCACTCCAGACTTTTCTATTCCACAGTTTTCTCATGGCACTTTTCATCTCCTCATTTCTCAGCGTGTAGGTGAGAGGGTTCAGCATGGGCGTGATGACAGTGTAAAACACAGCTACCCTCTTGTCCTCTGAGAGATTGCTGGATGGGCATACGTAGATGAATGTGGATGGCCCAAAGAAGAGAGTCACCACAGTAATGTGGGACCCACAGGTGGAGAGGGCTTTGTACCGCCCTTCGGACGTTCGCCTTTTCAAGGATAACAAAATGACAATGTAGGACGTGACCAGGATGAAGAAAGAGACCAAACAAATCATTCCACTATTGGCAACGACAATGATGCCCGCAACATAGGTGTCGGTACAGGCCAGTTGTAGTAGGGGGTGGACATCACAACAGTAGTGGTCAATTTTGTTGGGGCTGCAAAAAGGGAGGCTAACAGTTATGAGGGTCTGCACCAGGGAGTGCACAAAGCCCCCCACCCATGAACCCATCGCCATCCAGCCACACACATGCCTGGTCATGAGGGTGGTGTAGTGGAGGGGTCTGCATATGGCAAAGTAGCGATCATAGGCCATCACTGTGAGGATGAATATCTCAGTGCAGCCAAAGAAATGTTCCATGAATAGCTGTGCCATGCAACCCCCAAAGGAAATGGTTTTCTTTTCAACAAGGAAGTCAGCAATCATTCTGGGAGCTGTGACAGAAGAGAAGCAAAGATCTGCAATGGACAGGTGGCAGAGAAAGAAATACATGGGGGAGTTCAGATGTTGACTGCTAATTACAGTGACAACGATGAGCAGATTTCCTGCCACAGTAACAATATAGAAGAACAAAAACACCACAAAACATATTTTCTGCACCCCTTGGTTCTTTGAAAGGCCCAGGAGAATGAATTCCTTCACACTGCTTATATTCTCCATGTTGATCAGTCAGGTGCCAATATGCAATATACAGCTTACACACCTGGGAAAACAAAGACAGACACATGATTCATCAGCATTTTTTTCATTATTAATAATGAGTTCTACATCAGAAGTGGATACAAACCAAGAAAGATATAGCATTAGTATTAAGCTTATGAAGTGTTTAGTTTCTGTCATGTATTTTTTTTTAACGGCTATTTAATTCTCCACAGTACAAAACTTCTGCCATGGCTTTGGTGGCACGGAGACAGGTGCACTCTGTGATATGTTCCTTAATCCTGGTCCTCCAGGATTTTGAAGGATTGTCTCCATGGCTGGTAGCCTTCCATGGACTAAGGACAAGGCCAGAGTGTTCACCTTGGGCACTACAAGGCAGATAATGCAGCATGTTTGCCCTCAGGGTAGACAAAGTCCCTGACAGCAATCTTTAAGAATACCTGGAAATATTGCTCAGAATGATGATTTCTTTTATAAGTACACATGATCTTTGAATTCTTGTTTAGAAGGGAGATGTAACCACATGCAGAGAAAAGAACTCTCTTGTGTATATACATTTTGAAACGTAAATATGAAATGTCACGGGCTGAAAAATGAGTTCTGGGAAGGTTATCTATCATGGAGGGGGAAAAAATTGCACATATGACTTAATGTAGTATTTCACATTGTTCTAAATCTCAGCATTGCTTCTATCAGAGGAAGGAAGAATGAAAGACTCTTGTGAGATCTTCTGTCCCAGCATTGTACTGATTTTACCTAGTGTGATTTTTGATATGCTCTGCGTGATGCTTTCAAGGGTTAACTTAGCTTAATGAAGCTAATCTAACTAAACTCCTTCAACAGCCAGTATAAGTCTCTCTATAGGCTGATTCAGAAAGACTAAATTAGGGTCCTTTGCAGAACCCTTTTTTCCTCCATTCACTATGAGGAGCTTAAGCAAATTAGCACCACCAGGTTTGAATGAACCTCAGAGAATAATCCCTTTTGGTCCCTGAAAGTAGCTCAGAGCTTTTTGTAATGCCATCCACCTGTTTTAGGTTATGGCTGAGCTCCTTGTCCCTAGGCATTTCTACATCCATACAGTTTCTCATTCGAGACAAGGTCACATTCCAGCATAAACATGGGACTTCTTTGGTGCACCCTGTATTCCAGCTACAACCCATCGAGCATTACATGTCACTAATAAATGAGTAGCCTACATCTTTAGAAAGAGTGTAACGTCTCTAGCTTGCCATTATGCACCCAGACCACCAGAATTCCCTTGGTCAAAGAAGTCTGGGAACTACCAGATTAAACTCTTCACAGAGAGTTCAAGGTCAGCCAAAAGCAGGCACTCTTTTAATAACAATATCCACTGTATGGGCTTCCTTCTAGTATCAAAACATTCCCAGTCAGCTGGTGTTAAAATGCACCATTTTAAGTCCTGCAGAATTCCATCACAACCAGGTCTTCTCATTTGTGTTGGTGATCTGTGAGCAAATCTGTGGAATGATTCAGTTAAGCCAAGTTATCTACCAACTACTTCAATCTGCAGCATAATCAGAAACTCTCGTGCAGGCACAAAGTGATCAAGCATCCACAGGAAACACTGAAACTGAGAAAACCCAAGATTGCTTTCAAACCCACAAAGTGAAGCCGAGGGAGGAAGTGGGGAAAGTTAGGGACTTTTCCTATGCTTACAGTTGTACTTACACTAGATGAAAGTTTTTCAAGCAGAAGGGTAAAATTTACACGGATGGTTCCCTTTCAGATATTTCTACAAGGAGAAGGATCAGTAAGAACAACGTGAGGTCAGTTTCTCCCTTGTCTTACCAAGTCGTGATCCTTTCTACCCCTCTTCCTTCTACTGAGCAATGACGTAGACTTCTCAACAAAATAAATGACAGGGATGAAATGAGCACACCTTTATGGCTGTGCAGTACCCAGTCCAAAAGAAATAGCTGGGCTCCATCCAAGCCAGAGCATGACTGGAAGCATACCACAGCAATCCCAGGGCCATATTTAGGCAGCTGGAAAGGAGTGACCAAGAGAGAAATGATCAGGGGAAACTATATGCCTGAATACCAGCAGATGGCAAATTCCTGAGCTAAAAACAAGGTGTGCATCTACAAAAGGACCGATTCACAATTCAGACAGCTTGGCTATGTATCTGGCTTGATAAGGTCCTTTCCATCACCACCAAACTGCATTTAACAAACTACCCATCTGTCTGATCTCATCTCATCGACTTAAGTCATGTAGGCATCTGTAGCTAAGCTAGGCATATTACACCTGACCAGTCTACTTGTAGATGTGATGAATCATGTGCTGCAGGTACCCGTTTCTTACTGTTGACTCCAAGAGGATTACTAGAATGACTAATTCAGTAGAGGATTCCCACCAGTTATGGCTTATCTCTTAAAGTGCCTTTGCGGGGGTAGACCTGAGGTATACGACATAATGCAATCAGCTGCAAAATAAAAATGAATCTCATGTGTACTCTTAACATCTCAAAAAGGGTGAGAAATTGCACCATCTCCTTACTGCATGCATTCTTCCCTAAAATCTCAGGTGGTTATGGGAAACAAAAGAATAATATCGAAGCAATCTAATCTGCGGCTGTAGAACTAGCTCTGTATATGATTCTAGCCAAAGATAACTAGAGACAGTTGATAACTTCAGTGGAAGTTCCCTTCCGTATTTTCACATTTGTTCAAGAAGAAAGGAAAAGGAAAAGGAAGAGGAAAGAAAAGCAAAACAAAGCAAAGCAAAGCAAAGCGAGAAGCCAGACAAGCTGCAAAACTTACCTCACCTGTGTTTGGAGATCTAATTTTTTGTGTAAGGGCTGTACAACCTTATCTCCTCAACTTCTGTCTCCCCTGGTATGAATGTGTTAGAGCACAGCACCTTTAAAGAACGTAGAATGGCTTCTGGAAAGCTTCCAAAACTTGCTTAGGAGGTGGCTGTTAGTGTATAATCCAATCCCATCTAATTTATTACTTGCTTTCATGTGTCACAAGTGTATCTTGATGTTTCCTGCCTATGTGAGAAGTGGTTTAATAGGCTGTGTGGATGATGTGACCTGGGTGTGCTGAATGATGCTTTCATACCCCAGCAGCTGCACAAAGGGCTGAGAAGAAAACCGTTTAAGTACCAACCTTTAACCCTCTCCCAGGAAATCTTCCACCTGCAGGGCTCTTGGGGCTGGAGGAGGGAGGGGTGGAGGCTTGGTGAAGGGAAGGCGTGAAAGAAAGGGGCAAAGGAGGAGAATGAGTTCTGTCTTGACTGAAAAGTTTAAGTAAATATATTTTAAAGAAACAGTTGTCAGTCAATGCTTTTATAATGATATCACAAAGGCATTTCAGGGTTTCTCCATAAGAAATAACAGTCAAAGGAGTAGCTGAGTATTCAACTGGACAAGCATATGCATGGACCTATCCAGTTAACGCTTCTCGGAGTTCTTCCTTACTCCAAGCTGATAGTTGTATGGATTTCCCCTGTGTAAAGGGCCATTAGGTCCACTGCTCTGGCTTCCTAGCATTGTGAATGCTAAAACAGTCCATTTGTAATCCAGATATTTTCTCTCCTTTTTTAACTTCTGTGTATTCCAAAAAACATGTAAAAGAGAAATCTTCATTAAAGGAAAAAAAGAAAGAAACCTCAAGCTGTAAGAAGAGTCACCATCCTCCAGGGATGGTCAAGAATTCCTATCACAGGAGTCTTTTAAGGACAGCTTGGGCTCATTTCTCTCAGGAGTGGTTACGATTAAGTTTTGATAGGGACAGAAGATGTCCTGGGTGACCTCTTGATGACCCTCCAAGTCCTATCTCACCAGAAATTTCATCACTGGAAATCCCGTGAATAAAGCCTCTTTGCAAGAATTTGCATGTTTTAACAGAGGTCAGTGAATTACAAAGTCAGTCAAAAAAATCCTTCATTTACAAATTGGGAAACTGAGGGAGGACTTCACCTATTTAATGCTAATGGAAGTCAGCAAGTTTAACCCTTAATCACCCTAGGCTCTTCTGCGGAAAAAAATGAATGTCTCCGGAGGCAGATGCATCTGATCCACCTCAGAACTGATTTTAGGATGCGATTAGGTGTGAAATAGACACCTAGCTTTTAAACAAAATAACTTAGGGCGGACAAATCTCACTGTCATGATGGGCCCCATCTTTCTTAACCTGAGCAGCTGCAGTCAAAGGTGAACCTGTGAAATGAAACAAAAAAAGCAAATAGACATGCTGATTTATATCAGCATATCATCTCAACCAAGGCCCAAGTCAAATTCATCATGGCTCTGAACTTTACAGTGTATTTGTAGCTTATGCCTCACGGATGTTAGTAAAGACATAAGGACATAAGGCGAGGTAAGTTTTGCAGCTTGTCTGGCTTCTCGCTTTGCTTTGCTTTGCTTTGTTTTGCTTTTCTTTCCTCTTCCTTTTCCTTTTCCTTTCTTCTTGAACAAATGTGAAAATACGGAAGGGAACTTCCACTGAAGTTATCAACTGTCTCTAGTTATCTTTGGCTAGAATCATATACAGAGCTAGTTCTACAGCCGCAGATTAGATTGCTTCGATATTATTCTTTTGTTTCCCATAACCACCTGAGATTTTAGGGAAGAATGCATGCAGTAAGGAGATGGTGCAATTTCTCACCCTTTTTGAGATGTTAAGAGTACACATGAGATTCATTTTTATTTTGCAGCTGATTGCATTATGTCGTATACCTCAGGTCTACCCCCGCAAAGGCACTTTAAGAGATAAGCCATAACTGGTGGGAATCCTCTACTGAATTAGTCATTCTAGTAATCCTCTTGGAGTCAACAGTAAGAAACGGGTACCTGCAGCACATGATTCATCACATCTACAAGTAGACTGGTCAGGTGTAATATGCCTAGCTTAGCTACAGATGCCTACATGACTTAAGTCGATGAGATGAGATCAGACAGATGGGTAGTTTGTTAAATGCAGTTTGGTGGTGATGGAAAGGACCTTATCAAGCCAGATACATAGCCAAGCTGTCTGAATTGTGAATCGGTCCTTTTGTAGATGCACACCTTGTTTTTAGCTCAGGAATTTGCCATCTGCTGGTATTCAGGCATATAGTTTCCCCTGATCATTTCTCTCTTGGTCACTCCTTTCCAGCTGCCTAAATATGGCCCTGGGATTGCTGTGGTATGCTTCCAGTCATGCTCTGGCTTGGATGGAGCCCAGCTATTTCTTTTGGACTGGGTACTGCACAGCCATAAAGGTGTGCTCATTTCATCCCTGTCATTTATTTTGTTGAGAAGTCTACGTCATTGCTCAGTAGAAGGAAGAGGGGTAGAAAGGATCACGACTTGGTAAGACAAGGGAGAAACTGACCTCACGTTGTTCTTACTGATCCTTCTCCTTGTAGAAATATCTGAAAGGGAACCATCCGTGTAAATTTTACCCTTCTGCTTGAAAAAATTTCATCTAGTGTAAGTACAACTGTAAGCATAGGAAAAGTCCCTAACTTTCCCCACTTCCTCCCTCGGCTTCACTTTGTGGGTTTGAAAGCAATCTTGGGTTTTCTCAGTTTCAGTGTTTCCTGTGGATGCTTGATCACTTTGTGCCTGCACGAGAGTTTCTGATTATGCTGCAGATTGAAGTAGTTGGTAGATAACTTGGCTTAACTGAATCATTCCACAGATTTGCTCACAGATCACCAACACAAATGAGAAGACCTGGTTGTGATGGAATTCTGCAGGACTTAAAATGGTGCATTTTAACACCAGCTGACTGGGAATGTTTTGATACTAGAAGGAAGCCCATACAGTGGATATTGTTATTAAAAGAGTGCCTGCTTTTGGCTGACCTTGAACTCTCTGTGAAGAGTTTAATCTGGTAGTTCCCAGACTTCTTTGACCAAGGGAATTCTGGTGGTCTGGGTGCATAATGGCAAGCTAGAGACGTTACACTCTTTCTAAAGATGTAGGCTACTCATTTATTAGTGACATGTAATGCTCGATGGGTTGTAGCTGGAATACAGGGTGCACCAAAGAAGTCCCATGTTTATGCTGGAATGTGACCTTGTCTCGAATGAGAAACTGTATGGATGTAGAAATGCCTAGGGACAAGGAGCTCAGCCATAACCTAAAACAGGTGGATGGCATTACAAAAAGCTCTGAGCTACTTTCAGGGACCAAAAGGGATTATTCTCTGAGGTTCATTCAAACCTGGTGGTGCTAATTTGCTTAAGCTCCTCATAGTGAATGGAGGAAAAAAGGGTTCTGCAAAGGACCCTAATTTAGTCTTTCTGAATCAGCCTATAGAGAGACTTATACTGGCTGTTGAAGGAGTTTAGTTAGATTAGCTTCATTAAGCTAAGTTAACCCTTGAAAGCATCACGCAGAGCATATCAAAAATCACACTAGGTAAAATCAGTACAATGCTGGGACAGAAGATCTCACAAGAGTCTTTCATTCTTCCTTCCTCTGATAGAAGCAATGCTGAGATTTAGAACAATGTGAAATACTACATTAAGTCATATGTGCAATTTTTTCCCCCTCCATGATAGATAACCTTCCCAGAACTCATTTTTCAGCCCGTGACATTTCATATTTACGTTTCAAAATGTATATACACAAGAGAGTTCTTTTCTCTGCATGTGGTTACATCTCCCTTCTAAACAAGAATTCAAAGATCATGTGTACTTATAAAAGAAATCATCATTCTGAGCAATATTTCCAGGTATTCTTAAAGATTGCTGTCAGGGACTTTGTCTACCCTGAGGGCAAACATACTGCATTATCTGCCTTGTAGTGCCCAAGGTGAACACTCTGGCCTTGTCCTTAGTCCATGGAAAGCTATCAGCCATGGAGACAATCCTTCAAAATCCTGGAGGACCAGGATTAAGGAACATATCACAGAGTGCACCTATCTCCGTGCCACCAAAGCCATGGCAGAAGTTTTGTACTGTGGAGAATTAAATAGCCGTTAAAAAAAAATACATGACAGAAACTAAACACTTCATAAGCTTAATACTAATGCTATATCTTTCTTGGTTTGTATCCACTTCTGATGTAGAACTCATTATTAATAATGAAAAAAATGCTGATGAATCATGAGTCTGTCTTTGTTTTCCCAGGTGTGTAAGCTGTATATTGCATATTGGCACCCGACAGATCAACATGGAGAATGTAAGCAGTGTGAAGGAATTCATTCTCCTGGGCCTTTCAAAGAACCAAGGGGTGCAGAAAATATGTTTTGTGGTGTTTTTGTTCTTCTATATTGTTACTGTGGCAGGAAATCTGCTCATCGTTGTCACTGTAATTAGCAGTCAACGTCTGAACTCCCCCATGTATTTCTTTCTCTGCCACCTGTCCATTGCAGATCTTTGCTTCTCTTCTGTCACAGCTCCCAGAATGATTGCTGACTTCCTTGTTGAAAAGAAAACCATTTCCTTTGGGGGTTGCATGGCACAGCTATTCATGGAACATTTCTTTGGCTGCACTGAGATATTCATCCTCACAGTGATGGCCTATGATCGCTACTTTGCCATATGCAGACCCCTCCACTACACCACCCTCATGACCAGGCATGTGTGTGGCTGGATGGCGATGGGTTCATGGGTGGGGGGCTTTGTGCACTCCCTGGTGCAGACCCTCATAACTGTTAGCCTCCCTTTTTGCAGCCCCAACAAAATTGACCACTACTGTTGTGATGTCCACCCCCTACTACAACTGGCCTGTACCGACACCTATGTTGCGGGCATCATTGTCGTTGCCAATAGTGGAATGATTTGTTTGGTCTCTTTCTTCATCCTGGTCACGTCCTACATTGTCATTTTGTTATCCTTGAAAAGGCGAACGTCCGAAGGGCGGTACAAAGCCCTCTCCACCTGTGGGTCCCACATTACTGTGGTGATTCTCTTCTTTGGGCCATCCACATTCATCTACATACGCCCATCCAGTAGTCTCTCGGAGGACAAGAGCGTAGCTGTGTTTTACACTGTCATCACACCCCTGCTGAACCCTCTCATCTACACGCTGAGAAATGAGGAGATGAAAAGTGCCATGAGAAAACTGTGGAATAGAAAAGTTTGGAGTGAAAAGGGTGAAGTCTAGAACTGTGGTAACATTTTCTCAGGAGCTGAGAAAATCAAGTCTCTCTCACTATAATTCCATTTTGGAAAATTCACTGAAAGCTCCCTTTTGAAGAAAAGCTTGGTTTTAGCTGTTGCAGTAATTAGGAAGACACTGAAAGTTCATGTTTTGATTGGAATGGCATTGCAAACTCTGCGACTAGCAGGGATTCCCTTTATGTTCTCTTTTTGAATAGCACAGGCCCAGGGCTGGGGCTTCCAAGCACTGTGGAGACACCAGCAAATAAATAAATGAATGCTATCAAAAATACTAAAATGTGTTCCAGGCAGAGCATCCCGTTAGTCCGAGCTCTCCCGGGTGTAATCTTTCTGTCAGACAAACTCCATCTACTCTGCAGTCTACTCAGCTAGGAAACGATGGCCCAAGGTGTCTGCAAGACCTGGAAGGTCACCTGCTGCTGGAAGCAATTGTGCCAAAGGCTTCCTTCCCCTTTACTTTGGAGTAAATGCCTTCTTAGGAGCACTGCATTGTCATATGCTGAATCCATGGGTTAGCAAGTAAACTGCTGATATTAGATGCTGGCTGGGTCATTTGCTGATGCAGATGATATGAGGAGAAGCTTCTCCCCTTCCCATTCCAGTGCAACTCTCTGCCTTTCTGCAGTAGTTCACCAATCACTAATGCCCTCCTTCCTAACCGTCCCCTCTGCCCTTCATCTCTGCCTCAGATTTTGCATTTTACTGTTTAAAATAATAGAGAATCAAAGATCCGAGTGGAAGATAAATTGCTCACCATAGGAAATTGTCACCACCAAAGAAAGCATTGGGGGGCACAATTTTATGTGTCAGTGAAAAAAAAGAGTTGTTTGGGAATAATTCCTGTACTCAAGGTCTGCACACCTTCTAGCCCAACAGGGCACATTTACAGGCCCAGACAAAGGAAGAAACATGTATTCCAAGGGAATAGCTGGAGCAGCTACTACTGCAGGAGGGAAGAGAAGAAATGTGAAGATGGAAGATTAAATCATCTCAGAGGCAGCCACAGCTGCCACAGGGAGGTTAGTTGTAGCAGCTAAGGTTCTCCACAAGGACGAAGGAGCCACGAGGAGCCACGGGACCCTGACTCCTACCTTGCCAGGAGGAAAAGAGCAAATCAGCTGCGTGAGGGAGAAAGACATCTGTGTAATGCACTCCGAAAGTAACTAAAGCACTTTCTTTTTTCTTCCTTCACTTCACGTTCCCTATAAACACTTGCTTGCACTTGCGTTGCACCTTAACATGGCTTAAGTGTGATTCAAGATAAGAAGGTGTTGCCTGCACAGGAGAGTGGCAGATCTACGGACCAAACCCTGGGACAATGTCGGAAATGCTCTGGTTCCCCGAATGTCCTCTGCTCTATGCAGGGGGTGGCAGAGTGGGTTCCCATTTCACAGGCATGCACCAATACACTGCGGACGTCTCAGTGTCTTCTCCTCACCGTGGTGGGTTATGTGGATGGCAGCCAGCAGGACGGATAAATCCTGATTCTCAAGGCTTAGAGGGATAGTGTCCCTCAGGCCTGGGCCAGCATGTCCCTCACCCAGCATTCACACTCTGTGGACACAGCTAAAGGTGGGACCATCCCCACCTATTTGTAGCAGTCTAAATTCTTCATGCAATGAAGGACAGTTGTCTAGCTCAGCACCATTGTCAACAGAGAGGGACAGGCGCCTTCAGAGGTTGGTCTGTCTCACCGTAGGTGGGGCAGGTAGAAAGACAGATGGGGCCCACTGACCCCCTTCATACTGCAACTGCTGAGGGGTTAGGGCACACAGCCAGTTCAAGCTAAGGCTTATAATTTAAAAACTGTTTGTTTGGGGGTTTTTTTAATGTTTTGGGGAAGAACGCCATGATTCTTCTGATTTCCCTTCCATCTGCCGGATGCTAGCAGGCAACAGTGGGACCATAGTTTATGGAAGGCGTCAACAGCAACAACAACATTTAATTCCTCTACACATTGGCCCAGATTCTTATAATGACTTAATATGAGGACTAACCAGCTGCTTCTGTATTTTGCATTGCCTGAGTAAAAATACCTGGCAAGTAGTGAGGCCTGACCATAAACATTTTTAAAGTCTTGAATTAATTTCCTCGTTTACTTCTTGTTTCAAACTTGTACAGATCAGATGTCTAAGTGATAACAGTCATATAGCACAGTTATGATATTTATTTATGCTGCAAACGTGCAATGGTAAGAGTAAGTTAATAAGAAATAAGAAAGCGTATGTGAAATATTGGCTTAGAAGGGAAAAAATATCTGACACGTGTAAGAGACATCTTTACTCAAAAAATGTTTGATTGCAAGGGCAATGTGAACACAAAATCTTGCAAATGCAAAAGCCATTCTGTGATTCTGTGATTACCCCAGTGGCATCACAGGTGTGTTTATGGGGATTTCCATAGTCCAGAACTTGGCTGAGGTGTACAAAAACCTTACTAACACATCGTTAATGCAGATTATCTCCAGTATTCACCCATGTACTGTAGGAAAGGTGGTCTGAGGAAATACAAGCCTGCTCTTTTGGAGACTGAGGTCGCAACCCAGAAACTCATGAGCAATAACTGGAACCAATCCACACAAGATGTAGCCCAGTACAGCACATATAGGACAATGACTCTCCTGCTTCAGGTTTCCTGGCATCCCTTGAACATGGTCTGATTTCACTTAGGGCGCCTTAAAGACAGTTTGTGCCTAAAGGCACATCTCTGCTAAACAGACATGAGGTAGGTGTCCACTTTACCTCCTCCAGAAGGATCTACACTGATAGTTGAAGTGATGTTAATTAGCCAGCTGCCTTGTGTCATGATGTGAATACTGATGGTTGCACAAAAATGCATGGACATTCTACCAGAGTCAGAGAGCAATAGTAAGGACTAGTTCTGTTGAATTCCTTCAGAGGGTTGAAAAAGAAGGTACGTTCACTGCTTGAGCAGAATTCCTTAGGGCATGACTAACGTGTTGAGACTCAAATGGTAACATGCACTATCCTTCTCAGTCAGTTTTTCATTTCCAAATCAACACTTCAAAAGTGGATGTTTAGGCAACCTAGTGACTAGTCTTCCTTTTTAAAAGGGGCAAAGATCAGAAATACGAATCTGGAGGATATTTCCACCAACTCCCTCAAGCAAATAAACGGAGCTCGCTATTACACACTTCAGTAATACATTCTGAGTTAGACATCAACTGCCACTCCTTGAGAGAAGCATTGACTTTGAAAGGAAACTTTCCCCAAAAGGCATAAAAGGGAATACATTGATATTGAACATACCAGTGATCGATATGGATGTATACTGATAACACTGTGTTTCTAATGCCATCACAGGTGGCTTTATTTTGTGCTTCAGGTCCTGTCTACGTGACCTATATGAAGAACAAAAAAAATGTGACGGAGTTTATCTTCCAGGGACTCACACAAGATGATACATTAGCAAAAGTATGCTTTACATTCTTCTTAGTCTTCTATGCCACTATTATTCTTGGAAACCTGCTTATCATCATCACTATACAGAACAGTCAACAGCTGGACTCTCCCACCCCATACTTCTTCCTGAGCTGCTTCTCCTTTGTAGATATCAGTTACTCTGCTGTCACAGTTCCCAAACTCATTTATGACCTTCTTGCTGAAAAGAAGACCATCTCTTTTGTGGGCTGCATAGCACAGCTCTTTGGGGTCCATCTCAACCATGGGGAGGCAAAGAGAAGTGTTCAGGAGGGACTTTTCAGGAATGTTGTTCTATTTTTAGCGTGGCTGTTCAGAATGGAACTGAAACTAAATTCAAAGTTATCTGTAGCTCTCATCTTTCTTTGGAAATTGTCAGTCAAAAGGATGTGAGGATATTGTCACCAGTTAAACCCGAGCATTTGGGGTGGTATTGTGGCTTTTACCTTTAGACACCTTAGAGCTGTGTAAGTCTCAGTTCCAGGCTTCTCCTGGCATTAGGAGGAATAACTAAGTATTTTGAAAGGTTATGCTTTCCCACTAGCTCCTACGAGCTTCAGAGAGTGGTGTCTGCTCACGTTTCTACACAAAAAAAGTGATGGTGGTGCTAAGCTTCCAAGAGAAAGCAAATCCTTCGGAATGGCACAGCACAAGCAGGTTTCATCTCACATATCTTGGTGTGCTGACATGAGGTGCCTCAACTTGAGAGAGCTGCTGAAGACAGCAATAACCTTTGAGGGGACTGAGATTCATTGCATGGTAAAATAGGAGCATGAGAGGAGCAGGATGCTGTACTAGGTCTCTGCCTTACAGTGAAGGGTGACATACACTGTACTAGGCTTTCCAAGGCTCCCAGGAACACTGATGGACACAGAGGTCGTTCCCTGATGCCAGGCATTAACTCCGATTTTCATCAGTCTGTGCCAACCTGGTGTCTCTGGGAACGCTTCATTTAAAGGAGCTCTGCTAACACCTTTCCAAGGCCTTGACCTTATGTCATAGCTGAGCTTTGTAATCTGTCAGAGCAGCAATCCAAGCACGGTTAAATACCATAGTCAATGTTGGAGCCACAATCCAGATCAATTATCGGGACATTTTTCACCGCTTTATTTAGAGATCGGATGAAGTTTCATACTTTGGCCAGTCATCTGGTGCTTTACACTATAAAAGTCTGAGGAATAGGTATCTCAGTGGAAATATGGGGATCCAATATCTCTCCATACTCCATACGATATAACCTAATTCCTAGCTGAACACTGAAAATTTCCCTAAAATTCTTAACAGTACTGTTCTTGATTCATCGAGTTTTCCTCAACTCTTTGCAGCAGGGAAACCCCCAAATGCCCCTAGGACCTCCTGACTCTGGGCAATGCTGTTCTACCACAAAGAGACTTACTTTAGCATTGCTGTCATGACAAGTGATTCAAGGCAGGGATTTTCCCAAATCTCCTCCTGGAACTGAGATTTGGGGAAGGAAAGAAGAGGAACAGGATTCTGGATGGTGGATCAGAAGGCTTTCTTAGAAAAGCAAACTGTAGATTTGAAGAGACAGCAGCAGCTCTTTAACATTTTAAATTCCCTAATTTTGTCTGGGTTTCTCGAGGTGGAGACTAAGGGATAGGTGAATGCAGGGCTTAGATGAATGCGGGGCTTATGAAAATCTGTTCTTTTTGATGATATTTGTCAGAAAGCATATTTAGGTTTGAGATTGTGATTCTTGATTGAAACATGCTGCCGGTTCTGCTGATGCTTAGCTCTAGATGGCTTTGACCATCTTAAACATCAGCACAGAGAGAGGTGTGCAGACATGACTCATTGCTGTGCAGGGAAGCTCTTTGATGACAACCTACCTGTCTTTTTCTGGAAGAGTAGTATTGTACATTGCTCTTCCCAGAGACCTGTAAACATACACAGTAAAGTAAAATGATGCCTGTGATTTCTTTTCAAGCTATTTCTTTCCTTTGAGCTGGGATTCCACTGAAAAAGACAATTTTGGACACCTCAGAAATCTGGTTTAAAATCTCACTTCTCTGTCCAAGATAAGAACAACACAACATTGATACGTGTAAAAACAGTGAACTTCACATATCTGATGATACTTAATAATCAGAAACAAGAGATAAACCTTGAGCTTCAGGCTCTGCAGCAACAGAAAGATGACAACTAGCAGGACCATAAGGCTACATTTTCACATTCTTTTTCCTGCATTTTAGGACCATCAGGCCAGCGGGATAATAGTGCATATAGTCCAAATGCTTTTACTACCCCGTGCATATTCTAATTTTAGCGTTACTGAGATAAACGGCTTCTGAGATAGTGATGGCCTTTAATCATCACTACTTGATCAAAATTCAGACTATAACATACTGAAGATAAGTTTTCTCCCCAGCCGTGTGTCTTTGGGCAAAAATAATGATGTTTCGCAGTCATATTGCCTCTCTGTAAAATATGCTGGCAGCCGTTTGAAGAAAAGAGACTTGTAAAATCCTTCTTTAGAATCACAGAATCACAGAATCGCTGAGGTTGGAAGGACCTCTGGAGATCATCTAGTCCAACACCCCCTGCTCAAACAGGGTCACCTAGAGCACATTGCACAGGATTGCATCCAGGCGCGTTTTGAATATCTCCAGAAATAGAGACTCCACAACCTCTCTGGGCAACCTGTTCCAGTGCTCTGTCACCCTCACAGTGAAAAAGTTTTTCCTCATGTTCACATGGAAGCGTCTGTGTTTCAGTTTGTGCCCGTTGCCTCGCGTCCTGTCGCTCGGCACCATTGAAAAGAGTCTGGTCCCATCCTCTTGTCACCCTCCCTTCAGATACTTGTACATGTTGATAAGATCTTCTCTCAGCCTTCTCTTCTCCAAGCTAAACAGGCCCAGCTCTCTCAGCCTTTCCTCCTAAGACAGATGCTCCAGTCCCCTAATCATCTTTGTAGCCCTTCGCTGCACTTGCTCCAGTAGTGCCACATCCCTCTTGCACTGGGGAGCCCAGAACTGGACGCAGGACTCCAGGTGTGGCCTCACCAGGGCTGAGGAGAGGGGGAGGATCACCTCCCTCCACCTGCTGGCAACACTCTTCCTGATGCAGCCCAGCATACCATTGGCCTTCTTGGCCACAAGGGCACATTGCTGCCTCATGCTTAACTTGGTGTCCACCAGCACTCCCAGGTCCTTCTCCGCAGAGCTGCTTTCCAGCAGGTCAACCCCCAACCTGTACTGGTGCATGGGGTTATTCCTCCCTAGGTGCAGGACCCTGCACTTGCCTTTGTTGAACTTCAGGAGGTTCCTCTCTGCCCACCTCTCCAGCCTCTCCAGGCCTCTCTGAATGGCAGCACAGCCCTCCGGTGTATCAGCCACTCCTCCCAGTTTTGTATCGTCAGCAAACTTGCTGAGGGTGCACTCTGTCCCTTCATCCAGGTCATTGATGAAGAAGTTGAACAAGACTGGACCCACTACTGACCCCTGGGGGACACCGCTAGCTACAGGCCTTCGACTAGACTCTGCGCCACTGATCACAACTCTGAGCTCTGCCATTCAGCCAGTTCTCAATCCACCTCCCTGTCCACTCATCTAACCCACACTTCCTGAGCTTGTCTATGAGGATGTTATGGGAGACAGTGTCGAAAGCCTTCCTCAAGTCAAGGTAGACAACATCCACTGCTCTCCCCTCGTCTACCCAGCCAGTAGTTCCATCACAGAAGGCTATCAATCAGATTGGTTAGGCATGATTTCCCCTTGGTGAAGCCATGCTGACTACTCCTGATCACCTTCTTGTCCTCCACATGCTTGGAGATGGCCTCCAGCATGAGCTGCTCCATCACCTTTCCAGGGATGCAGGGGAGGCTGACTGGCCTGTAGTTCCCTGGGTCCTCCTTCTGGCCCTTTTTGAAGACTGGGGTGACACTGGCTTTCTTCTAGTCTTCAGGCACCTCTCCTGTTCTCCATAACCTTTCAAAGATGATGGAGAGTGGCTTAGCAATAACGTCCGCCAGCTCCCTCAGCACTCGTGGGTGCATCCCATAGGGGCCCATGGATTTGTGGGTGTCAAGTTTGCTTAAATGATCTCTAACCCGATCCTCCTCCACCAAGGGAAAGTCTTCCTTTCTCCAGACTTTCTCTCTTGTCTCCAGGGTCTGGGGTTCCTGAGGGCCAGCCTGAGCAGTAAAGACCAAAGCAAAGGAGGCATTCAGTAACTCTGCCTTCTCTGCATCCTTCATCAACAGGGCACCCACCCCATCCAGCAAAGGGCCCACATTTTCCCTAGTCTGCCTCTTGCTACCGATGTCTTTGAAAAAGCCCTTCTTGTTGTCCTTGACATCCCTTGCCAGATTTAATTCCAAACGGGCCTTAGCCATCCTCATCGCATCCCTGCATACTCTGACAGTGTTCCTATATTCCTCCCAAGTGGCCTGTCCCCCTTTCCACTTTCTGTAGACTTCCTTCTTCTGGTTGAGTTTTGCCAGGAGCTCCTTGCTCATCCATGCAGGTCTCCTGCCTCCTTTGCTTGACTTCCTACTCATAGGGATGCACCGCTCTTTAGCCTGGAGGAAGTGATGTTTGAATATTAACAAGCTCTCTTGAACACCCCTTCCTTCTAGGGCCCTAACCCATGGGATTCCTCCAAGTAGGTCCCTGAAGAGGCCAAAGTTTGCTCTCCTCAAATCCAGGGTTGCGATCCTACTTAGTGCCCTGCCTCCTCCTCGCAGGATCCTCAACTCCACCATCTCATGGTCACTGCAGCCAAGGCAGCCCCCGACCTTCACATCTCCCACCAGTCCTTCTTTGTTTGTTAGTACGAGGTCCAGCAGCACACCTCTCCTCGTTGGCTCCTCCACCACCTGTGTCAAGACGTTGTCACCAATGCTCTGCAGGAACCTCCAGGACTGTTTGTGCCTAGCTGTGTTGTCTTTCCAGCAGATATCAGGGTGGTTGAAGTCCCCCATGAGAACCAGGGCCTGGGATTGTGAGGCTACTTCCAGCTGTCTGTAGAAGACCTCATCGACTTCCTCTTCCTGATCAGGCGGCCTGTAGTAAACACCCACAACAGTGTCACCCATGCTAGCCTGCCCTTTAAGCCTTACCCATAAGCTCTCGACTCGCTCTTCATCCACCCCTAGGCAAGCTCAATACATTCCAGTGCTCTCTCACATAAAGAGCAACTCCACCACCTCGCTTTCCTGGTCTGTCTTTCCTAAAAAGCATGTAGCCATCCATGACGGCACTCCAGTCATGTGAGCTATCCCACCATGTCTCTGTAATGGCAATGAGATCATGGCCCTGCGACCGCACACACACCTCTAGTTCTTCCTGTTTATTCCCCATGCTGCGTGCATTGGTGTACAGGCATTTCAGAGAGGTGATCAAGCATGCAGGTTTCCCAGGAGGGATACAAGAGGATCCCCCATAGCCACATCCCATGCGCACTTCCCTGGCTGCATTCACCTGCTGGAGGTGTCCCGACTTGAGGTGTGTTTTGCCAACTACCCTGGCACTATAACTCTCCCCTTCCCCCGTCTTTCCTAGTTTAAGGCCCTCCTTACCAGGTTGGCCAACCTGTTGGCAAAGACACATGTGCCCCACTTAGTGAGGTGGATCCCATCTCTCGCCATCAGTTGTCGATCTTCAAACAGGGTCCCATGGTCGTAGAAACCAAAACCCTGTTGCCAACACCAGCGGCGCCAGCCAGTCGTTAACTTGGAAAGTCCGTCTCCTCCTCCTCTCATCCATCCCCCTCACTGGCAGGATTGAGGAGAAGATGACCTGGGCTCCCAGACCCTTGACCACCAAAATGGATGCAGCACAACCCGTTGGGACAAACCTCCCTGCGGGATATAGAGCCACAGCTTCCTTCCTGGGCCCAGGAGTCTCTCCAGCACATGCTCGGTTCTCTCCATTTTTTCCCTGGAGCCTCTCCCAGATTTCTGACTTGCTGATGCTGCTCACTGGTGGCCCTTACTGCTGAGAGGCTGCACTGTAAGCATGACAGTTTCTTGCAGGCCAGCAGGTGGAAATGCCCTCCCTTGGTCCCACCGGGCAGTGAAGATGGACTCCAGAGCCAGGAAACCCTCTTCGCAGCAGCACCAGCAGCACCAGCAGCACAAGCAGCAGCAGGACTTGTTTTCTCTGTCTGTGCCAAGTCTCTGCTACAGCCAGCAACTTGGAAGAGACGGTCAGCAAGGCAGGGCCAGATGTGGAGGAAGCTGTCATGGCATACTCACTTCCAGAGCATCAGAAGCAGGAAAAGAAAAATTATTTTGAAGACACATGGCTTGGAACCCTTCTCTCTCCAGGGCCTGTGCTGAGCCACAAATAGAGGTGCTGAGAGCTTCTTCTTGGTGTGGGACAATTTCATTATGGGGCAGTGGTGGATGCCTTCTGCGGAGGAGGCAAGTGCTTTTGTAGGCCCTTCAGCAAGAGGATTCATCTGTTGCTCGTTCCGAAGGGGAAGGAAACACACAGCCACACCACCAAGTCCATACTTGTCAGTTCCCAGCACACTCTCCTCCCTGAGATGCAGGTGCAAATCCCAGGCTAAGAGGCTTCTGAACCTCTTGAAGCCAAAGAGGGCTGCACTGATGCTCCCGTCGTCCGGGGCAAGTGCACTGCATTGGGTAGCACTGCCCTGCCAGGGAGTGCTGGGCAAGCACCTAGCAAGCAGCAGCCCTACTCGTAGGAGCACTACCATTCGACACCAGTGCTAGCAGCAAGGAGAGAGAGCAGGAGGGAGGGCTTTTCAAGTGAAAGGGTAGAAGATGCAGAGGAGCAGGAGCGCCTGGGCAGCAGCCCTCTCTGAGGGGACACAGTGAGTCAAATGTAAAACCAGATCAGCAAAGGTTGTGCCCCTTGAGGGATGCTCACAGTTTTACAGCTCGGGTGGTTGTTTCCTTCGTAAGCGCTTAGCTGCCTTGGAGCTTCTCCAAAGTCTGGGGTAAAGTGTGTGTGGCACCTTCAGCTGTTCGCTCTCGGCTCTTCCTGCTGCATCGCACAGCACTGCACTGCACAAAGGGGAAGGGCAGGAGCGCTCTCTCCTCCTGATTTTCTTGCCTGCTGTTTGCTTGATTTCTGTTTGCAGCGGGCAGAAGCAGGAAAAGAAAGACGACGCTCCCACGGCCGCTTGCTCTGCGATGGACGTCTGCCAACGGCCATCTGCCAGGGCAGCTTTTGGATCTGCGCTCAGAAGGGCAGGCTGTGACCAGCCTCTGGCAGCTCTCCGTTGGGAAGAAGGCCCATTACCGCTGCCGATCCAGGCAAGCAAGCCTGGCAAGGGAGTTACCATTGCCCCAAGCCGATTTCTTGTGTTACAATGCCAGACGCGAGCCTTTAAAGCAGTGCAACGAACACGCCGGTCGCATCCGTGGCGAGGGCGCTGAGCCTCGGCGGGGCGAGCAGGAGAGCGCTGGGGAAGAGCAGCGCCCTGGGCTGGAGCGCCGCGGCTGCGGGGCGCGCTAGCACAGGCTGCGGCCGGGCGAGGCGGGCCGGGGCAGCGGCGGGGCAGAGCGCGGGCGCCGGGCGGCGAGGCGTCGGGGCGCGGGGCCGCTGCGCGGAGCCGAGAGCGCGACAGGCGCGGCGGGGGCGAGGGTGCGGGGGCAGCCGGCGCCGTGGGCGCTGCAGCCCCGGGCAGGCTCGCAGCCTCGGCGGGGCTCGGGGGCGCTTCCCGCCGCGAGGGCGGCTCCCGGCGCGGAGCGCGGCTGCCGGCGGCCCTGGGGGTCGCGGCGGGTCGCGGCGGGTGGGCGCCGGGTGGGCGCCGGGCGGGCGCTGCGGGCGGGGGTGGGCGCCGGGGGAGCCGGGGGCTGGCGCGGCTCCGCTCGGCTCGGCTCGGCTCGGCTCGGCTCGGCGCGGCTCGGCGCGGCTCGACTCGGCTCGGGACTGCTCGGCTCGGCGCGGCTCGGCTCGGCTCGGCTCGGCTCGGCTCGGCTCGGCGCGGCCGCCCGGGCGGAGAGCTGTGCCGGGAGAGCCGTGCCCGGCGGCGGAGCGGCTGCCGGGGGCGCTGGCGGGCCGAGAAGGGGGCTGGGGCCGAGGCGAGGGGCCGAGAGAGCGCGAGCGCCGCTTGCCGCCGAGCGGGCGGAGGAGAGCTGCTGGGGGGGGGGCGGCGGGCAGCAGGCAGCGCTGCGGGCTGAGACGTGCCCGGGCGCGGGGCGCCCCGAGCACAGCAAAGTGCCGCTGCCTGGGGAAGAGTTTTCCTCCCCGACGCTTGCTGCAGGCTTGTTTTCCTTCTCTGAGAATCCCTGGGGGCGCGAGCAGGTCCGGAGAAGAATGACCTCTGCGCTGCCTTGCAACGTTGCCTAATAGACAACGGCATAGGCAGCAGCACAGGCGGCGCCAGAAAAACTGCCTGTCACCGTTTGGGCAAAGATGGTCGAGTTTTCCATTGCTTTCTTTTGAGAGAGGCACTGAGATTACTGGGAAGACGTCCAGATGTATGTAGGTCAAAGGCACTGAGGACCATTGGTCTCCTAAAAATGCCAGGCACGAGACTTTCAGGCAATGCACATGCGAAAGGAAGGCCAAACACATTGATCTCAACAGATCACGTATGTATACGCAATAGGTATGGAACAACAACAGCAACAAATAGCCAGTAAGAAAGCTTAAAAGGATTTATATGAGCTTTATTGGTATAGCCTCGCTATATTTGGATATATATTCAAACAGATGTCTTTATATTATAACTACAGGCTCTCTTCACTGAATTGTGCACTGAGGACTAAACAGCAAATAATGAAAAAGAATGGCAGAGTAGAAGCACGCTTCCTGTTACTGAGCACGGGAGAAGTTTTCAATTTCTTCCTTCATTTCCTAAAAAAAGATAAAAAAAAGATAAAAAAGGAATAATAATTGCCAACTAAACACAGGCAAACTTGCTATAAGCTGGAATAGAAATGTAAAATCCTGTAGCTAGCTGCTTTGTATGAAATGAAAGTCTGTGTAGATGCCTTCCAGGTGGAAGTCAGCAACTCGTATGTAACACAGACTGCTAAGCAGGAAAGAGAGGAATAGCGAATAAGCAGGATATCCACAGTGCGCAAGGAAGAAGTGCAGAACAGTGACAGGAAGTGCTGTGTAAGCAAAGTACCTCTATCAACTGCGTTTTGTCATCGTCTTGCCGATGGCGGAAAACACACTGGCTGAGCACCAGGTGTAGTTTTTCGAGGTGGCGGATGTTGCAGCCCTTTGTTGCGTCGCCAACGACATTCAGCAGTTGCTGAAGAAAAAAGGGAGACAGTACAAGTTTACGTTAGCACCAGATCATTTGAATAGGCTCTCGATGTGTTCAGACACAAAAGAAAATGGTCCCACACAACTCGCATCCTCCTTCCTTGTATGGCTAAATGAAAAAGGAGTGAAACGCCCAAGAACAGACTAAATATCGCAGCAGATTTCCATGGAGGAAATGAGCTCCTGTGTCCGACTTGTGAGAAAAAGCAAGGCTCCAGTTTCAGCTAGCATTGTGCTGCTCCTCAGGCTATCAGTCACCTCCACGATCCTAACTGCAAGTGAACTTCTCTGAGAACAGCGGGAACTGCCATGGCCCATTTTGTAGCAAAGGACAGCGGCTGCCACAGCAAAGCCCCTCTTGCCTTGGATGAGCTTCTGTGGCTGCAATGCAGGGCCCTGCGAAATGCATCTTTTGAAGAGAGGCCACAGAGCCTCTAGAAAGAGGACTGCCAGCTGGCAGTGGGAGCCTCCTCAGGTGCTTCTGTCTCCCCGTTAGCTGAATGTTGCCCATGCCTGCAGCTCTGCTGGCAGAACGGATAGCTCAAGGGTCGTCAGCAGAGCGGGAAGCAAAGGTGGATCAGTGAGCTCCAGCCTACCCTGAGAGAGAGGCTGGTTTCCTTCTCAGCAGGGGGTGAGCGTTTCCTCCTCTTCTCTGCTAGGCTCTCTGAGGGAGATGCGTTCCTCCTTCGCTTTTGTCTGCAGGCAGCTGCACGGAGATAGGAGAAAAAGCAAGCCAGAGCATTAGCTAAGCAGTTCTGTCTGCAAATTCTAGCACCGTCGTCTTACTCGGTGCACAAGGGAAATGGTGAGAGGGACTGAAGTACCATTGTGCTGGCTCACTACATGCATGTGTTGAGGGAGAGAGGGCAGCAAGTGAAGGGGGTCCAATTGTTATTAGAATTAAAAAGCGCAAGAACTATTAGATTATATCATGCATAAAAGAATGCCCTTGACGATTTTGTGCACAGAGCAGACTGTAGACCGAAGGCATGAGTACAAAGCAGGGTCATAAGCTCAGGTGGCTTCGTCTCTCATCACAGGAAGTAAAAGAGGTGAGAAGCAGAAAAGTCTTTGGAGACAAGCTCTCCTTCCCCTGTGTTCCAAAAGCAGAGGTTGCCTAAGCCTCACAGACAGACGGCAATTACTTGGTGCGGGGGTGGCGGGCAGGAAGGCAAGAGGGAGAGGAAGAGAAAAAGGAAGCAAAAGCAAAGGAAAAATCCTCACTGTTTCCTATTACCATAAGAACTTGTGCAGTGTTCAGCAACTGCTCTAAACAACATGTTACATTTGAGGAGTTAGCCGTTGCGGGGCCATCGAGGCCAGTGTTTTACAGTGTGAGCCAAGCTCTGTGGCTGGGCTTTATTTCATAAGCACGTTGAGTGACTGTCCTGGGGACTGACCTCACATGCTGCACCTAATTTGGAAATGGAATGCCTTTGGCATAAAGCCACCGGCATCACCAAAACCAGGTATGCCATGACAAGAGGGAAGATATCAATGTCATTGGCACCTTATCCAAAAAAGGAAAAAAGAAAAAAGAAAAAAGGAAGAAAGGACTTGCCAGTAGAGAGGGGTGTACTGGACTCTGCAGGCACCGCTGGCCGTGTCTCATCCCCTTGCTCCTCGAGCTGCCTGTCTTCCTCCTCTGTCAGCAGTCGAGGCTCAGGTGGTGATGCCGCAGGCAGGAGGACTTCCCGTGCCTGACAAGCTTCAGTCAACCAGAAAAGGTTAGCCAAGTGATGATACTCAGACACAAGCAGACTAAACCTTCATGCCAGGAAATCTATTACCAAAGCAAATGCCGAATGGCTGCTAAGCTAGAGATAGCAACGCTGTGTTTGTAGAATAGCCTCACCTGCTTTCTTTTGTGGTGCAGCAGGCTTAGCAGCTTGCTGGACAAGCAAGTCCTCGAAAAACTTTCTCCCTTCCTCCTCGCTAGGTGACTGGACATGGAAAACTTCTCCGTAAAGCTCAGAAAATAAAGCTCGTACCTGAGGTGGGAGGAGAAAAGACAGCGCAGCCGTAAGCCCCCCCCAGATTTGTGTTCTGCTCCACAAAGATGAATGCCTTTTCCAGTGAAGCTGAGGAATGCTTTGAATAAGGGAGAGACTAGAACAAGTTTGCTTCTTGGCCTTAAAGGCGAGATTGTAGTGGGTCGGCAGGGCAACTTAGGGCATCTTCTTTAAGGAACACCTCTAGGATTAAAGCTCTGTGAAGCGACCCGAGGTTCCAGTGCTCCAAGGGAGGACACTGAGCATCTCCTAGGTTGCCTGTTTTGGATTTACTTGCCTTGCTGCCCTTCAGGTTGAAGCCTTGTGGCAACTGCAGAGGGAAGAGATGCCAGCAGGGTGCCCTAGTAATGCCGGTGTTGAATGGCTTAGGAGAGCACAGTATTTGGGTGCTTAATGGAGTGATAAATTAACGTGAGACTGAAAGAAGCCGGGAAGGCAGTGAGAGAAATACCTCTGCCGGGAGATCTGCATGGCAAACATCCGACGTAGCGAGCAACAGCACTGGAGCATATGCTGGAATGCCCTCTAGCAATGTTGTGAGCGTAGCTCTCAAGGTGAGTCCAGCAGCCTCCCACCAGGCATGGATACGTGGAATATAAAGGATGCTCGGTGCTGTCCTCTGGGCTTCTCGGATCAACTGGTCAAAAGGAAGTTTGGAGAAGACTGTTGAAGCGGGCAGCAGAGGCTGCTGCTGAACAACAATGTATCAATCAAAATTGCCTGCAAAACGGGAGTGCACAAAGTGTCCAAACAAGCCACCAAGAATAAGGTAACGTTGCTGCTTGGAGCCAGTTCCTTCAGCCTCTCCACAGCGAGAGGCAGGCCTGAATCTCTGCCTGATTTCCAAACTGCTTAGATGTCAGGTAACTCGCCCAGAGCCTCACGCCCGGTGCGAGTGGTAGTGTGCTTGAAAAAACAGGCCCAGCCCTTCAGCAGGGTCCACATCAGCCTGGGGCCACTGCTACACCGCTCGAATGCAACAAGCGTGTTCTTGCCTCTTCCCTGCGGTATGATGAGAGAAGAGGAACCCTTTTCTTCCCCCCTCCCAAGCCTGGGTTGCATTTCAGCGTTATAAAGAGGGAGGCTAGAGAAAGGGCAGGACGTGCAGTCAGGCTGAGGCAGAGGCGCCTCCTGGGAGCTACAGAGCCTGAAGAGGCAAGGGAAACAGCTCTGGAGAGCCCGCTGTCATGAGCAGCAGCTCTTGCCATGCAGAGGGCTTTATCAAGAGCATCTTGGAGCTCCCTGAGCTGCTAGCAACATCCTTACTGTTTAGCCGGGAATGGAAAAGATGCTCATGCACAACGTCCTTCTTCTCCATTGTTCAGCGTACAAGAAAAGTGTTCTTTCAGCGCGAAATAACCACCACAGGAAGCAGAGGAAAGCCAGGCCACCACCATTAACCGCGGGAGGTCTGCCTGCTTCCCCTGAGTCTATTCATCCTGTGAGACTGCAGAGAGAAGAGGTACCTGTGCGCATCTTTCTTCGGGTGAGGTGCTGCTAGCAAAGAGAGCCGGCAGGTCCAGCACGTGAACCGCAAACCTCTCCAGCGCGTGTATTAGTGCAGGCGCCAAGTGGGAACTTTGCCCGTACCCGGGCTCTCCAGCGATTAAGAACCTGGGCCTGTGACATGCTGGCTGGCAACAAACATTGCTAGGAGCGTAACTGCAAAACAAGAAGTTTGCAAAGGAAGTGATCGATCAAGACACAGATGTTAAAAGTATCTTTCTTTGTCCAGCACACACTGGTCTGGATCTCTTCCCCCCAGCCGTGAGGCTCTTATGTTCATTATGTCTTGACTGAGCAGCCTTGAGGCCTCTGCCTTGGTCAAGTTTAGGTGCAGGGTTCCACTGGAAATGGAGAAGGCGGTCAGGAAGGAGCAGAAGAACCTTGTGGGAAAAGAAATGCCGTGGGCTCTGAAAGGCCTTAGCTGTATCTAACAAAGTGCAAAACATTCCTGTGAGTCCATAGAACTGGAGAATATTTATTAGATCCCTTCATTCAGATGGTTTCATCTTTCCTTGTGTGCTCTCTCCTAGATTGCAAATACAACTTTCTCGTGGTTTTTGCTCTGTTATCATGGAATACGTCTGTGAATAGCACTTTTTTTTTTTTTTTTTTTTTTTTTTTTGGCCATCCCAGTACTGCAGGACCTTTTCTGACTCAGGCCAAGGAGCCTAGAGACTGGACCAAGTTCTGTGGGTCAGAAGCCTTCCTGAGCAGCACGGTAAGAGAGAGTGAGAAAAATTACTGATGCAGCTGGGACCCCAAAAGCTAACTTCTCCACTGTGGGACTGAATTATTTTCACATTGCAATATCAAAATATGAATGTAAGCATAGTGGCTTAAAGACAGCAAATGAAGCCTTTTTTGCAGGGTTTTTATTATGCCCTTTTAGCCGGCCATTCCTCAGTTTTCTTGAGTCACTCCTGCATTCCCAATCTGGGAAGCTAGGTGACTCCACAAACCCACGTTGCATTTTTTTAGCTAAGAGGAGAGACAACACATTTCTTTGGCCTTGAATCCTTGAAGAACAGCATGCATGAAATCAGCATGCCCTAATTGTCTGTGGATGTCTTTGGTGGAGGAAAAGGAGGCTGGCTCCTTCCGGATGATCGGCTGGAGCTACTTGCTTTCCTACAACTGTAGCACCTAGTTATATCTCCGTGCTTCCTGCTTGCAGTTTTTGATACCAAAGCACCCTGGACTAACTCTTCTGTCCTCCCTCATCTAACGCCCCTCCCACTTGCAACGGCCACGGCCACGACAGCTTGGAAAGCCCCAGCAATCGGAAGAATTTCAATGAAAGGACACGGCCAGTTACCTGTTACAGTTAAGGAAGGTTTGCTTTTGCTGGCCAGGCCTTGGAGGAAACGGCTCATCTTCAGGACCAGAAGGTGACTCCTCATCACTGTCCATGCAGTCATTTTCTAAGAAATGAGTGGTACCATGAGAAGGCAAGAGAGGCTTGTTAACTTTCCCGAAGAGTCTGCAACCTTCTCTTGCGCTAAGACAGCTTCTAAATGTGAGCTGAAACCCGGGGCCTTGTATTTCTTCGTCTGAGGGGCATATGCTGAATGCCATTTTCCAAAGCCTTCAGTCTCTACAGAGCTCTCCTAAGTGTCTGGATTTGCGCAAGCTATGTTTTGCTAGCGGTGAAAGCTCCTTTTCTCCTTGCAAACGGGAAAGATGATGCTGACAGCCTTCAGAAACTGGATGCTCGAGTGGAGAACATAGAGTTCTGTACTGTGAAGTGGGAGGAGTTCCCGGCTCTGCCCTCTCTACCATTCAGTTTCACCTCATCCTGACTGAAAGGTTTGTTTCTGTTGCTTGCACAAACTAGCAGTGTTTGCTTTGGGAGAGTTTTACGGCGGTGAAGGCAGTGAAGCCCTACCTGGCTGTTGGTCCTGCTGGAGTGCAAGTGCTGCGTGGGGAAATACCCTCTGCACGCCTTTTAGGAGTCTCTGTAGCGTGTTCTGAAGCAGTGGCTTGGAAAGAGGTGGCAGTGGTTGTCCAGGGGAAGCCACAGCCCTCTGTGAAGCTGGTGCAGTCTTCTGCATAGCCACAAGAAAATCTGTTGCTGTGATTTCAATGGCAGCAACATCGATGTGCAGCTTGTGACTGCTTGTGTGGATCTGCGGATAGTGTCGATGCAAAGCACAGAGGGCAGCTTCAGCGCAGAGGGCTTGAATATCGGCCCCGCAGTATCCTGAGCAACAAGAGCAGAATCCAAAGGGATGTCAGTCTCAGGCAGCAGAAGGGAGTCAAGGACAGGCTTTGCAAAGGGACACTCTCAAAGTCTTTGCATGTGGCCCAAAGGGGAAGAGTTTCATGGGCAATGGCAAAAGAGTTCCTGCACTGCAGAGCAGTGCCCTGATGGGGAGCTTGCATTACGGGAGGCCCAGCGCCCTACAGCCTGTGCTTCGGAAGTAGGCCTCTGAGCCAACCTTAGCTCCTGAGGAAGACGCCCCCCAGAGCCTTCCATGTTCTCAGAGGCAAGGGAAGGCAAGGAGACAGAAGCAGCTTGGGTACTGCCTGGCACAAGCTCAGACGCTGTCAGGAGCCAGGCGCAGGCAGGAACCCGGTGTGTTTTTTCGTCTTACCGACGCATTTTTCAGCAAGCTCCTCAAGCAATGCGTCCAGGGGCTTAGGGCTCCAGTCTCTGGTGTGGATCTTGAAAATCTCTTTTCGAGCCTACAAACCAGGTGGTCACGCTGTGGTTTGTCTTAAGCCTCTTTCTCAAAAAGAAAATAAGCAGTGCGCAGTCCCCCTCCCCCCGTCACATTCCCGTAATTGCTTGTCTTCCTCTGCTAAAACTAAGAAATGTTTACATTCTAGTAACACACTGCCTGCTTTTCAAAGCTCGGTACTTTTCAAGTAGATAGGAAGAGTAAGTAGAGTAGCAGGAGCAAGAATTCTGACTCCAGCTGCTATCCTTGAACGAGCAAATGTCAAGCTGTGCCTATGTTCATCGCTGCTCTTTGCCAGAGCTTCAGTGAAGTGTTTCCTGTTTCTGTCCAGTATAGTGTGTTGTGCATTTTTCCTAGCCTTCAATCCAATAACCTTTTTCTCCTTTTCCCCACAAAATGCGAACTAAAGACAAAAGAATCTGGGGTAGGCAGAAAAAAAAAAGAAAAAAGAAAAAGAAAAAGAGCCCGAGCTCCCTGCTAATACCAGTAACAATGTCAGCTCCCTAAATGCTTTTGGGCGGCTCCGAGGATTCCCAGCCCAGCCACGCTCAAGCCCAAGTTTTCCCCCGAGGCTTTCCCAGCTGGAGAACTGAGAACAAGGCGGCAACCTCAGAAGGCAAGAGCCTAGGTGGACTCACTAACTAAGCAAAGAGCAAGCCCTTGGCAAGGAAGAATGTCCATGTGCTCCAGCCGGAGTGAAACTCCTGTTTGCAGCCTTCCTGCCAGTTCTGTGTGGGGAACCGGGAGGTGTGGAGCACGTATGCCACTTGTTTCCTTGCTCGCTCTCGGAGATGCTGTGGGGCAAGCCGGTTTTCTTGTCAAGCAAGGCTTTGTGCCAGTAGCAGGAAGGTTGACGAAACAGCCTTACCTCTTTGTTTGGCAAGGTGAAAAGGAACTCCCTGTCAAAGCGTCCAGGCCTTCGTAAAGCAGGATCCAGGGAGTCTGGCCTGTTGGTGGCTCCAATGACCACGATCTCTCCTCTGCTGTCTAAGCCATCCATAAGCGCCAGGAGCGTTGTGACAATAGAGCTACCAAAAAAATGTTGTTTGGATTCCCTGGGTTAGTAGCTGTTGTTACCTTTGGCACGACTTTCTCCAAAGTCACGTCGCTCAGAAAGGATAAGCTTTTCCGGATGAGCTGTTGTTAGCGAAAGGACTCATGGTAAGACAGAAAAACCGAGGCAAGGTCTCGAGAGAGACCTTGTCCGGACACCAAGCTTAGTGACCTGATTTCAACTCCTGCCTTTAAACTGCTACGAAGCTCTGTGTCATTGTACTCGAGGAGTTCAGAGTGTGGGTGTGCGTGTGCGTCCTATAAAGGGAAGCAGGTGGGTCTTCTTTTCCTAGAGATGAAGCAGATGACATGGAAATGGAAGCGAAAGGAAGTACCTGTGAATCTGGTCTTGGCGACTGGAGCGCACAGGAGCGAGACCGTCGATCTCATCGAAGAAAATAATCGAAGGCCGCATCTCATAGGCCTGGAAGGGAAGTACAGATGCAGGCATACTGACGTATGTGAAACAGAGCACCACGCAGCGAGAACATGCAGGATAGACATTATGGCTGCAAAGGCACTGGCGCTGTGCTGGACCCAACATCTGCAAGATTTCCAGCCCCTCAGGCAAAGCAGCACGGCACGGGAAAAGGAAACACTGATGTTCCCTTTTCAACAGGAGACACTGCCAAACTGCCCAAGAGGCCAAGTCCTCCTGGAAGACGTCCACCCCGGAAAAGTAGAGGTCCAACTCTGACCCAGCCTACTGCACATTTCCTCCTTACCTGCTGAAATAATGCGCGCAGCTGTCGCTCGGATTCTCCCACCCACTGACTGAGGCAGTCGGCACCTTTTCTCATGAAGAACGCTATTCTCTTGTCTCCCTGCCTACATTCATTTGCGAGCGCTCGAGCCACCAGTGTCTTTCCAGTGCCTGGTGGGCCGTAGAACAGACAGCCTCTGCAACATGAAAAAAAGAGATTTACGTAGCTACAACAAAAACATGGAAAAGTGCCCATGACAGCCCCTGTTGTGAAAGCAAAGCGGCCTTCCCTCCTAACCAAAACACTTCCCGTCTTAGACAGATTTGAGAGCAAAGCCTGTCTTTCTCCCTGCCACAGTTGGAGTCTCTTGGACTGTGCCTCCCAGAATTTGTTGGAAGCACTGGGGAGGAAGCCTTCAGCTGGGAGGCCAAAAAAGGTCTTCTGTGTTTCCACACCCTACTTAGAACATCAGCCAGAAAAGGCAATTCCTGTGAACAAAGCAGCAAAGCCTCTGAAGATTTGCACACTTTTAAAGGTATGGAAAGGGAAGGATTTCAAGTCATATTTCAACATCCAGTGTGTCAAGCTTTGTTGGCCAAGAATATATAAAGCTAACCATCACGTCTTGAGATATTGCCCCTCCAAAAAAAAAAGAAAAAAAAAAGGAGAATACTTTTCATGTTGAAAAGCATATTGCAGCAGTTAGCTCTGTAGTTGGAATGCACTGCCCGTTACCTGGGGGGTCGGATTTGGAATCTCTCAAAGAATTCTGGGTAAAGCAGTGGGAACAGGACCATCTCCTTTAAGGCTGAAATGTGGTGAGAGAGACCACCCACACCATCAAAGCATACCTAAAGAGACATGCAACAGAAGACGTGTCAGAGGTCAGAGAAAGCTGCCACCTGGAAAAAAAAGGCTTCCTCCAAATTTTTCCTATGCCAGCACAAAGGAAAGGCTCAGGACGATCTTGAAGTTCCCTGAGAGGAAAGTGTAAAGCCCGGGAGCTGTCGGCAGCACAGCAGGGAAGGTTTTCATGACCCCTGGAAAAGTCCCCACTGACACAATGAGTTACCACTGCTTACCGAACTCTGGATTTGCCCTGGATCAGCTTCCGGCAGGGTGGTTCCGGTTTTCCTTCCATCCACGTGCTTTCCCTTGAATTCGTCTTTCCCAGAGCTTTGGGGAAGACACCAGATGTGAATGGAGGAGAAAGGGAAAGGGGCTTTCTAACTGAACGTGCAGTTAGCGGGATTGCTGTGGTTTTCATGTTGGCAAGCGAGTGCAGAAGCGCTTATACACTGGCATAAACTTCCCAAACCATGAAATATTCCCTAGACTTGATTGGCGCTCACTATGCAAGCGTGAAGAAAGGCAGGTGGGCATTTTTATACTGCACGATGAAATCGTCTAATGACAATTTGTGGAAGGGGATTCTGGCTTCAAGTGCAGAACAGAAGAATTGCAGATCCCCAATCTCAGCCAGGACAATCCACAATCATCTCATCGCTGACCCCCAAATCCTGCCTTTCTAAAAGCTGTGGGCTAATGAAAGTTATCTTCTCTCCCAAAGGAAAAGTCTTGCTTCCTCTAGACCCTCCAGCTGTCCCAGCTACAATGCTGCGATTTTCCCATCACGGCCGTCAATCGGAAAATCTTTTCAAGCATTACTGAGTGATGGGAGTGGCAGCACTATGGATCCCTGAGAACTATCACTATCCGTACACCAACCTGTTTGTTCTTCTGCAGCATGGGCTTTGCGACGGAGCAGCCCTTTGCCTGTCAGGAGAAGACGGCCCTGAAGAAATGAAAAGCAGCACTGAGCATGCACACTGGCCAAGAACTGCAGTGTGCGCAGGATACAGGCATCTCGATCCCAAAGGGAGAGTTTTACCTGCAGAATGAAGGCAAGGAATTTAAATGAAAGGTGTGTGTGTGGAGGGGGGTTGGGTGGGAGGTATATGTCTTTTCATTTAGCAGCCTCTAGCCCACTATCCACAAGAAATCAGCTCTTCCGAGAAACTGTGCGTGGAACCTACTTTCCAGTGGATCCTGGAAGTACGTGATGGTCTTCCTGGGTCGAAGGTTATACTCCTTGCAGGGATCTTTGCCATCTTCCCCTTCTCGGCCTTCACCTTCTTGTGTTGCCCCTATGATTATAGAACCTAGCGAGAACTTCTTATTTGTCTGTGCGCGTATAGCTTTTCATTCAACAACGTGTATGCCACTTCTGCACAAGAAATTAGCCCTTCAGAGAGGCTCTGCATATAGCCTACCTTCCAGTGGGGCTTGAGTGTCTTCAGCAGTTTGCCTAAGGTTAGATGGCTTTGGAGTATCTTCGGCGTCATCCTCTTCCTGCTCTTCATCGTCCTCTGAGGACCCTGTAATTACAGTACCAAGTCATCATTTCTTGTTTGTCTCTGCGTATGCACATTTTCATTCAAGAACTTATACCTCCCACCCTTAAGCACAAGCAATCAGCCCTTCTGACAAACTGTGTGCGTAACCCACATTCCAAAGGCTCTTGATACTGGACAACAGTATTCCTGCGCCGAAGGTTATACTCCTTGCGAGCATCTTGGCCATCTTGCCCTTCTTGGTGTCCACCGGCCTTTGATGGCCCTACAATTACAGAACCTAGACATAGTTTCTGATTGCGCTGTGCGTAGCTACATTTTCATTTAACATCTTCTATCCCCCTTATACAGGAGAGATTAGCCCTTCCGAGAAGCTGTGCCTGTAACCTACTTTCCAGTGGAGCTTGATAGCATACAACAGGCTTCCTTTCTCTCACGCTATAGCGTGCCTATAGGGAGCAAAGATACAGGTTCTTTTAGACTGTGGTACACTTTGGAGGAAGTTCTTCTCAGCTGAGCGAAAAGTGCACTGGCATCACTGTGCTGTGTGAAATCCATTACTTACCGAAAAGGAGTAAGGTAAAGTCATTTTGACTTCTGCAAGGACTCGCTCAGTCTGCCTGAGGTCCATTCTTCCTCAGAACCTGAACTCAAAGAGCATATGAACCACAAATGAACTTTTGTAAGCACGGAAGTAAAGCTCTTTGCTTTTGCAGAAGTTTCTCAGGCAAAGAAAATTGCTGAAGAGGACAAGGTAAATCTCCTGCAAGTGAAGCAAGCGTTTGGTTCACAAGAGAATACATAAATTACTGAGCCCACAGACATGAGGGGCAGAAGTTGGAAGGTGTGGTTGGAAAGATGATCCAAAACTGAAGACAGCAGCAACAGGGAAATACACAGGAGCTGTCTGCAAATTCTTCAGACATGAAGCACCTTTACAAGTCCTCCTCTCATGCACCTTCCCAGTGCTCAAAGACTCCAGTAGCCATGACTGTGCACCTCCAAAACACTCCTGTCAAACCAGGTTGGCTCCACAGTGCCAAGGACCACAGGTGTGACAGCGGCAAAGGAGGAAAGAGTTATTGGAGCGAGGACCAAAGGTCCTATGACCGCAGCTGACAAGGGACTAGTAACACGGGGGTGGACGCGCTGCCGGGGAGCAAAGATTCTAAACGTGCAAGTTCTGCAGCCCTGACAGCGCCATATTATGGAGGGCTCCCGCAGGCAGCAATTCCCAGCAGCACCGAGGACTTCCCTAGGGGCACAGAGGGAATTCCCAGCCTACCGAGTTAGTCCAAAGAGCTCTTGTGGCCAGGAAGAAACGCTCCTCTCCAACGACCTGCTGGGAAGGTCACCAAACAGCGTCTCGCACTGTCCCACCGCCTCCTCTCGCCTTCTCCTGCTCGCTGCACAGCAGCTGCTCCAGAGCAGAGCAGGGCAGGGCAGAGTCGTGGCGAGAGCAGCCCCAAGCACCTGGGCTCAGCTCAGGCTCCCAGGGCCATAGGGGGAGGGCGCAGCTGTTGCTGCGATGCACTGCGTGATGCCCCAGGCCATGTCACAGAGGGGCTGCAGGGTCCCCTTGACCCCCCAGGTGCTGCCAAGGTGGGCCCTGCAAGGGCAAGGGGAGCTGCCTGGGGCGCTTTAGGGAGCTGCCCGCACCTCACTGCCCACTCCCCAAGGACAAGAGGGGGCACGGGGAGCCACAGGAGGGGTCCCCCAGGCTGGGGCTCACCTCAGGCATGCCACTCCCGCAGTGTCCCCAGATCAGGGTTGCGGGGCTACAACTGCTGGCAGGGAGAGGCTCTGCTCAGGAAGGAAGGCCTAAATGAGCAAGTGAATGAATAAAGAGGAAGACTGTGACTGCACTCTCTCAGCCTCTGGGGAGGAAGGGCCAACTCCTAGCTGTTGCTTCCCTAGGCCACAGGCATGGAGATGGCATGGCCTAGCGAAGGAGCAGAGGGGTTTGCTCTCTCACCCTGAAAACTGTGTTAAGGCAAATCCACCATGAATGCCTCCAAACGGTGTCAAAGCCTGGGAAAATCAAGAAAAATAAAAGCGCTTATCGGAAAGGTCATTTCTTTCCCTCGGCACTAAATTCTCTCTGCGTTAGAGACGACGTCTGTGAATCCTGGTCTTGGGGTGGGTTCTAATTGGGGGGGGGGGGGTTGAAGATGTGATCCTAACAGGGCAAAACAAAAAGAAGGGTGGTGCCAGGTGGAGATTATCACTGGAGCCCCAAAAGCCCATTTCCATTCTAAAGTCACTCATTTTGCAGAAGAAAAATGTGATGCTCAGATGGAGCCTGCAACACTCGCAGTGCCATCACACCGCTTGGGTTCCCAGTGGAGGAGACTGAGAGCAGCTTCCCATCTACAGCGTGACAGCGCAGTATCACACACCCGAACGAGGCACGGGAATAATGCCTGCACGCAGTACATTCTGGTGACCCTCTCTGGTTCCTTCTCAGTCTGCCCTGAGGGTGGTCCGAGGAGGGGCCGGCCCTCTGGCCTCTTCGGAAGGAAACGATGCCTGAGGTCTTTGCTTTCTCACCTGCTTGGTAAGCACTGCAGGCTGGGAGACCCCTTGCAGAAGCAGAACAGATAGCTGAGATGGCTGCATGGAAAGCAGAGTGGCTTTACACCGAGTGCCCGAAAGGCATCCCCTGCACACTATTTTCTGCCCTGCAAATCTGAGGGAGCCTCAAAGGAAGCAACGGAGTGAGCGAGACAGTGGGAGCAGAGCTGAGTTCCTACTGACCCCCGCGCCCCAACTCTGCAGCTGCAGAGGTCTGTGGAAGGGGCACGGTGCCTTCGGCAGCAGCACTGCCTGCAGAAGAGAGAAGCTGTAGAGGGGAAGTGAGTGTGAGTGGGGGAAAGGGAGGGGATGCGAGCATGCCGGGAGGTGAATGGAGGGGACGGGAGCACCAAGGGAAGGGGATGGAGGGGCTGAGGGTGCGCGTGGCGAGCAACGGAGGGGATCAGAGGAAGCCTTGGGGGAAATGGAAGGAAGGAGAGTGCTGCGGGCGGGGAAAGCAGGGGGCTCAGGTGCTCACGGAGAGAAACGGAAGGAACCTGAGGATGCAGGGAGAGGACTGGAGGAGACTTTAGCAGGTGTGAGGGGACCAGAGCATCAGAGCATGCATGGAGAAGGGATCTAAGGTCGCACAAAGGAGCCTGGAGTGTGCCAAGGAGGCGATCGAGGTGGTTGCAAGGCACACGACTGCACGCCCCTGGAAAGCAGACAGTGACGCACTGGCTGCACAGAGCCCATGGCTTTAAGCTGGCAGGAAGGCAGCGCCCTCAGGCTGCCAGCACCTCGGCTCCGCCACACCAGGGCCGGGCTGGCGGCAGCCACCCTCCCAGCATGCCCTGGGGCATCCCCACGGCCTGCTGGGAGCAGGGCTGCTATGGGGCACCACGGCTCCGCCCGGGGAGACGCGGCCCCTGCCCCCGTGGAGCCCCGGGGCCAGCTCTTCCCCCTGCCCCACAGCCCCAGCCCAGACCTCCTGCCCCACGGCCCCAGCTCGAACCTCCACAGCAGGGGCCCACAGGGGCAGTGACTGTGGCAGATTTCGAGCACCGTGCGCTCTGGCCTCCGTTGCCGAGACTCTGCCAGGGGATTGCCAGCACGGCCCCCAAGAAAGCAGCCTCCACGTCAGCCCCTGCTGTTCCTCTCTGCAGAGGAGGCAGCACCTTCTGCCTGAAGCACTGGCTGGGGCCCCGGGAGCTGCAGATGCTCTGCGGTGCGAAGGAGGTGCCTGGGCAGGAAGAAGCTGGCGGAGGAGGAATTGTGCCCCAAAAGCAGGAATTCCCTCATCCTCCTCTGGCCCTCCGACACGTGCGTTGACACTTGCTGGTGAGTCGTGGGGACGTGTCACGTGGCAGGGCTGGACGCCATGGCACAGTGCTCAGGCTTCATGCTTGTCGGGAACGGCAGGCTCCAGGCCGGGGGTGGGAAGTGGAAGGAGAGGCACCCCTCGGTTTTCAGGCATGCCCACGTTGCCTGCTGCATTGCCACCGTGGCCTCTGTGAAAAGCCTGTGCAGAGAGTGTGCAGCGTGACATGAGCAAGGGCAGGTTTGCAGGGGGGAGTGGGACTGAGAGGTGAGCATGCAGACAGCTGGGACCAGATGGCGCCAGTGTGCAGGGGTGCACTTCTGTGTCCTTCAGCCCCCGGTCAAAGTGATGACCTGTGCTCTCCAAAACCAGCAGACTGGCTTTCACCTGGCAGCCTTTACACCCGTTTGAGCACCAGCCAGCACTGTTCCTCTTAGCAGTTCATCGCTCCTGAATAGCAGGCAAGGAGTGTTGTGGGCAAAGGGGGCCGCCCATATGAAATCTGGAGAGCCGCAGTGTTCACAGCAGAGCTTGTCCGTTCATGGGTATCCCCAGAGCTCTGGAGATGCAGGAGCCAAAGGCAGTCCTGGGAGGATGCCTTTTGGCTTAACGAAGCTTTGTGTCAGGCAGCCCCTGCCTCGTTTCATCCTAGCTTTGGATCTCAAAGCAAATAGAAAGCTCGGAAGGAGAGGAGAAGTCTTTTTATGCATGCCATACTGCTGTTGAGATTTGTTTAGGCCTCTTCTTTGCACTGTGCATGCTACTGCATTGTGTAACCCTGCAGACTGGTGCTTCCACCGAGGGTCGTCGGCCTTATAGCTGAGGAGCCGTCACCGTGGGGTTTATGTAGGCAGCAGTGGGGCAAGTGTTTGTCTGGAGAAGGGCTTTGTTCAGCCCTCTCATGCCACACCAGGACTATGTTCCTGGAGTAATGCGATCAAAGCAATCTGATTTTGACTAATAGTGGGATTAATGAGCTTTGTCAGGTCTTGAGCTGTCCAACTAAGGATGCTCGTTATGACCCCAGGCCAATTACAGACTTAGCTGCTGCCTTCAGCCATGGGGCTGAGAACGAGCCTTTTTTCTTTCGTGGCCATTTGTGTTTCAGACATAGAGACAAGATGCTCTGAGGTAGTTCTGTTGCAAGGGAATAATCCCTCACTGCAGCTCACATTGCAGGTGGGCTCCATCCTCCCTGCTAGGCTTCCTCAGAATGTTCTTTATTCTAAAACTAAATTAAAAATTGGGTTTCTAAGTAATGGCAGCAAAATTGCCAAGACCCCAACAGAGCAGAACCCTGGAAAATTTCAGTGGAGCATAAATGGAGGTGGTCACTGAAGGAGTGGGGCAGGGAAGGAAGAACAGCCCCCTCCCCAAAGTGGCACTTGTGTCCTTGTTTTTTGCTGTATCCTTAGCAGCGGGTAGTAAATTCCAGCTCTTCAGGGCTGTCCCTGCACAACTCTGTGGCCTCCTTTGCAAGGCCATGGCTGAAGAAGGTAGAGTCCAGGGGGTGGGGGAACCTGGATGTGTTGGTGGCCGGACAGGCTACAGCCAACACCGAGGGGGTCTGTGAAGTAAGTGCCAAGGTCTGGCTGAGCTCCTGGAGCAAGGGACTCAGCTGAGGAAGACTCCAGGGGCTGTTTGGGGAAAGAATGGTCCCGCTGTGGTGGCCTGGTTAGGTTGTGCGTGAGGACACTGACTCTGGATGGAGGGAAGGCAGAGGAAGGGAGGAGAGGACTAAAAGGAGACATGGCTCAGCCTAGCAGGAGGAGAAGAAATGAGTAATTGGAGCAAGTGACAGAAGCGAGCGTGAGAAGTGCAGTTCAGGGCACTACCTAGATAGCTCAAGCAGCTGGAAGTCCAGACTGGCACTCAACCTAGCCTCCACAGGCAATGACACAGACTGTGAATGCTCGTAATGGCAGAACTGAGCTGAGGCCAGGGTTTACCTTGTTTCAAGCAATGACAGGCTGTGAGGCGATCAGAAATTGCAAAAAAGTCATTTGTGCATCCTCTGCAGACATGTCCCTCGTTTGTAGCTGGCTAACTCTGCTCCTAAATTCACTGTTTCCACCATTCTTTTATTTCTCCCTGAAGTCCAGCTGAGCCCCTTCACTTTTGGGCCATAGCCACCTGCTGCTATTTCAGTCTGCCCTCACCCCCATGCATATCTGAAGACCTCTTTCCCAAAAGCTGTTCCTGTGAGGTAATTACATACTCAGTTATTTCCAGCTGATAAACCTCGTGTGCTTAGAGATGCATGCGATGGACACACATGCGGAATTACCACTACCTTAATAGCCCCGGTATTCCTCCACGCATCCCACAGTGCCTCCATCTTCCCACAGGTTGCCTTCCCGCTTCCAGCACAACATCTCCCAAGGAAAAAAAAAATAGATAAATAAATAAATAACTCATCTCTGTAAGTGCTCCTATTCCCAGGTTTTTAGCACTTCCTTTTAAACCAACTGCCCAGCTAGTCAGCTCGTATAGTTTGACTTTGATCCATCGTTACATTTGAAATGGAGAAGCACTTCCAGTTTCCAAAGCATTTTTCATACCTACTTTCTTGTCTGGTTTCATTTAATTCAAAACACACTCTGTTATTACATACTATATGACTGTATCGCAATGTCTATGGTATACATTCTGAAATATCTAATAATTTCTTTATTGAAATTAAATGATTCAAAATGATCAAAGTGAAGCATTTTGATTTTTCTCAATTGAAATTTAGCATAATTGACCCAGAAGACATTTCAATGTTTCAACATTGCTCTCTCATGCAAAAGGAAGATTAGAGAAGTAGGAATTCACCATTGAAGAGAAACACTATTTGCCCAAAGATGGGAGATCTTTGGAGAGCAGCCTCCACCAGGAATATCAATGACTCCCCCGCTGCTTCTGACCTTCCTTCTCTTTCTGCAGGTGTGGGAGTGAGGGCAAATTTAAGATAGCATTTAAAATACCAACAGGAAATTAGTGGAAATGGAAAATGTCCCACTTCCCTGTAAGATGAGTTTGCAAGAGAGAGATGATGAATTATCTTCTTGAACAGCCTGTCTCCTTCCTTTACTACAAAGGCAGTTTAGACAAGAAGATTAGATTTAGTCACCTAACTTTTAAATAGCTTAACTGCGGGGAGATGAATCCCATCTGCTGTATAGACATGTGGCATGTGCTCAAGATCCATGATGGGTCCGGATCTACTGCACAGCTATGTCCAGGAGATGCATTTCACATTCTCTGAAATATTACACTGAGCTGCACTGTGTGCTGTTCTGACTGTCTTTATGTGCACAGTAAACTATGCACATCCCAAAATCTGGGATGCATGGAGCCTAATCAACATGACATGGAGAAAGCATGTGTGAAATTGCACGTGCATGTGTAAAAAAACAAAACCAAAAATCCTGCCCTGGAAATCCACCAGCCTTACCCTCCCAAGCCTGCAGTTCTGCGCCATGCCATCACACCATATTTCCATACCACAGCAATGCAGGAGGCCAGGCTCCATGATTACTCTTTCAAATGCTCATAGGTGTGAAACACTTGGGGAAAACATACAGGAAGACTTCCTTACTGAGCTTTAGCTGTATGCAAGTGACCTATTTAAAGCTAATCAGGCTTCCTCTGTGTTCATCAGAGAGAAAGAAGTTAGCATCTTCACAGAGCGCTTCTTCCTTAGGACAAGTTGAATCATCTCCAGGAGCTGCCTGTCTCTCTCCGTTGAGTACAGAGGGGGTTTAGATGACTAGATTAGATTCAGACAAAGCTTTTACGTGCTTCCTGGTGGATGACATGAGCGTTTTCACCCACAGTCCTCCCTAATTTCTCCCTTTTATCTCTACTGAGAGATCTCCAACCACCCAGGCACTAGCATGAGGTACTTCAGTAGGATGCCTGAATTTAGGTGAGATGAACTGAATCCTAAGAGTCAGTTAGTCTAACACAAACAGATAATGTAACTCCCTGTATTTCTCTTGTTGGCAGATGTTGAACTTTTGACGTATTTGGTGACATAATTAATACATTCATAATGGATAATTTGCTGAAGGAGCACAGTAACTTAATTACTGCAAGGTGGAAGTTTCACAGTTATTCAGTTCACCTCACAGAAGAAAATCCTCTTGTCTTCCCTTTACTCTGCTTCCCAAAATACTTGTGCTGCCTCCCCAGCTATAATACTGGATTGTGTCACTTCCTCCTTTACCTATGGATGTCCTCTTGTATGATTTTTCATAATTAACTTGTGCAGGAGAATTATGACGATTTTCAGAAAAGTTTTTTAAAATATAGCGCCCTACTATGGCTAAAGAAAATCCAACAAATAAAATAGCCATCTTCAACTTACCGGAAAACATCAGCACCAGTGAATACACATTTATATACACTCAGGTTTGTGCCTTCGCCATCTGGTGGCAAAGCACGATCATAGCGTGTCCACAGAGCTGAGAAAGTTTTTGGACCCTATCTATTTGTTTGAAAATGGGGATTCTAAATAAGCAAGATGGTTGAGAAAGTTTCCATTTTTCAGCGTTTATTGATAATATCATCAGTTATATATATACATCATTTGGAGATCTTCTATTCTGTAAATTTGTGATACTTATTGTTTACTGCTGCTACTTGTTTTAATGTATTATCTTGTATTGTATTGTACTGACCAACATTGCATTGCATCATATCTGAGTGTTGTGGCACAAAAATATCCGACATGCTCTTTTCAGATAGTTGACTATGCATCTAGTCATAGGCTTGAGCAAAAGGCTGTCCCGGCTTATTCCAGTCATAGGTGGGCACATCATTGATTTATCTTACCCAAATTTAAACCTCTGCAGCAGATTTGAGTCCATCTGACCTCACCAATCTAATCTTCCTTTAAGGTTAATTAAAAAAAAAAAAAAAAAAAAAAAGCACTTCTTGGGCACCGTTCATCTTTTCTTAGAAGAGACGTCTTCATAGCCCGGGATCCATGAATCTTCTTTGTAAACTATGAAGAACAGGAGATGCAGAGCTTAGGTGAAGGCCATTACTTCTGAGACCATATATCTTACATCATAGACAGCCAAAGCACAGACAGCAAAAACCTCACATCTTGTCCTTCCAACTGGGCAATCCAAGTCAGTGAGTGTAATTATAACCCGGTTACTTTCTCATGTATCCTGAAATATTGGAGCTGAGAAAGATATCTGAGCCATATTACATACTAAGATCAAATTTAAAAAAAAAAGTACTTCTCTTTTTCTTTTTTCTAACTCTTACATTGCATAGGAGGGAATTTACTAGTTGCACTGGATAGTATGAAATTTGCATTTTCCTGGCCTTAGAAATTAGTGGTTGAAAGATCTATTTCCCATCTCTAGTTTCTTTGCTATGAAGGATGGCCATTCATTTTCTTACACCCACTGCTTAATCCTGCCTGCTACAACACTGGATTTCAACACAGGTGGAGTTGCTTGCTTTCTCAACTGGGAAGTAACATCTGTGTTCACTTTGGAAGTTCTTGTATGATCCAAGCATAAGTTGCTATGTAATTGCTTGCAAGTCTTCTTTTTTTTTTTTTTTCCCCCCCAGTAAGGACTGGATTATTTACCAGATTTGCTTATAGACCCTTGATCTCCAGATGTCTGTACACACATATGGAAGCTCCATCGTTAACCAGATAGATAAAAGCCTGTTCTCCTTATTTTTCAGAGTGCTGGGTATTAGCAAGAGTGGAATAAATCCAAATCTTCTCAACATTTTGGAAAGAGACCATCTCTGTTATACAAAACAGAAATAACAGAGATAAAGTCTGTTTCTATTTAAAAGTAGACTGAAATTTAGCAAAACATCATTTCAGGACAATGTGGAACTAGAATGTTACAGTCTAGGAATCCTAGAATAGCCTCATTTTCACACGTGTTCTTTGTGGCTTGTATGTCCAATTTATTGATAGAATTGATACAGCAGCAGCAGATTGTAGTGATGTATTCTTCCGTGCAAACAAATTGCAGTTACTTACCTTTGGTTTAATAAAGACATGATAAGTGAAAATGGATATGAATTTAACTCTTTTCATAGTCGTGGAGTTTAAGTGCAGCTGACATCTACTCTGGAATATCATTGTAATCCCATGCAGACAAATGCATTTGAAACCTTATTGTCCCCAAAGATGCTGACCATCCATTTCTGTCTTCCCAGGTAACTCTGTATATCCTGCACACCTTCAAAAGTCAGCTCATGAATTCATACGCCCATTTACCTACTAGTCAGACAGTCAGTTTGTTATGAGAGTGAATGGAGCTTGGTTTGGTGCAGGAATGAGCAGAATTAATCAAAGAGTGTTTTCTATCAGACATTTGTCTAGTAGAATGCTATCAAGTTGACTGGAAACAGTTGGAATCCAACCAGTGGACTTTAATATCCTTTTCTGAATAAAAAAAAAATTAGTATCACAGTTATAAATACGGCACTGAAGGAATATTTGGTTTATTTGTAATAAATCTGGAGTAGCTCTACATGCATATGCCTGCTTATGGAATTCATCTCACCTAGAGATATACCTTTAAGCATGCCTTCGTTTCTGTCTTCCATCTTAGTTTCTTCTCAATAGGGAGGCAGAGAAAAAAAGAAGTAACAGGTATTTTTACAGAATGGTTCATGTGAGTATCTTAGACATCTGCTACATGATGAGATGAGTGATGCCATAGAAGTGCCCATTTTTTCCTTCCTTTTCCCTATTCAGGATGTGTAGAATGATAAGCTCAGGAGGCTGCAGCCAGGGCCTGTCCCTCTGGCCCTGAGCCAGGTGGGCAGAGAAGACCTAGAGATGGTAGCCGAGTTCAGCCAAGAGTCCGGATGACCAGGAGAGTTCATGGTGATGAAGCAGGTATGAGGTCAAGCTGAGAAGTCAGCCTGCGGGTCAGAGTCAGGATCAGGCCTGGTGAGGGTAACCAGGGACAGAGACAGTCCAGTGCCTACTGGGCAGGCCCAAAGTGACAAGATAGGTCCAGGGTCAAGCTGGGAAGTCAGTCCACAGGGCAGGGTCCAGAGCAATGGAGTCTGCACGCTGAGCTGAGCTGAGCTGAGCTGAGCTGGAGATCAGTGCTCCTCTAGGGTAGCTCAGAGAGAAACTGAAGGCCCAGGGTTGAGCTTAAATGGGGCTCCTGGGCCCATGGGCAGGAGGTGCAAGTGGCTGCCTCAGGCGAGGATGATCAGGCCCATTAAGGCCTATTAGTGCCCTCAGACCCTGGAAACAGTAGTAATTGAAATGCTCACTAGCATATGTAATTTTGATTTAAGAATTCAAAGAACTGGGAAATGTTACTACCTCTTTAAGATCTGTCAGAGACTATTTCTTCTGTTTCCAGTCTCATTTAGCCTACTTGCCACTAACAGCTCTTGAACATTGATACCTATGTATTTCCCATTATTAGACTGTGACTTGGTGGCATTCATAGTGCTCCAGCTTCACACTGGAACAATCTAGGTAGATAATGTATGTTACAGCTGGTTTGGGATAACACAGACAAGTGATTACATTTCAGAATGGCATGTTGGATGAAATCAGTACTGTCCTCGTTGACCAAAGGAAGTAAGCTGTTCACCGCTAGCGGGAGCATATGATCATGATCGGTTTTTGCCAGTTGTTCTCCAGAGCGTATCAAGACAAGATTGCTTACCTAATGTGAACAAATATCTGAGCAAAACGGCAGGAGAAAATTACACCACAGTAGCTGAGTTCCTCCTCCCAGAGGTCTAGATCTAATCAACAAGGCAGAAGCACAGCCCACTCTCATTGTAATGCTTTTAATTATTTACCTGATGACTGTAGTTGGAAGTCTGGGCTTGATCGCATTAATAAGGATTGTCTCCCCAAACCACCCTCCCAAATAGCTTTTCCTTAGCCATTTGGCAGTCTTAGAGCTCTGCTGCTCAGGCATCACCCCCAGGACGGTGGCCAGTCTCTTAGCAGAGAGCAAAGCTGTCTCGTTTGGTGGCTGTGCTGCCCAGATGTACTGTTTCTCTACATTTTGCACCAACGAATGTTTCATTCTGGCTGTGATGGCATATGACCAGCTGCAAACCACTGCTATACAAAGCTGTCATGTCATGAAGCCTCAGCATCCAGCTGTGACTTGGTTCTTACTTTTGTGGGTCTCTAATCTCAATGATACACAGCAGCTGTGCCTTTTGGGTGTCCTTCTGCCATTCCAGCATCACCAGTCGCTTCTGTGGTGTGGTACCCCTGATGAGCCTCTCCTGCTCTGACATCGGGGTTAACAAGATCATCCTCGCAGCATTTTGCATCTTAGGTGACATCTTCGTCATACTGCAGGTACGCATTTTGCTTCATCTACATCATTTCTGCCATCCTGGAGTGTCACTTCAGCAAGGGAAGGCACAAAGCCTTCTCCACCTGTGCATCCTGTGCACTTGATAGTTTTTGCCATATCCTTTGGCACTCCAGCTACACACCCCACAGCTCTGGCTCCTTGCTTGACCAAGACCAGGTGATATCTGTGTTTTATACAATGGTAAGCCCCACAGTCTACAGCTTGAGGACCAAGGAGGTCCTCAAAATGAGGCACTGAACAGACTGTTACATGGAGAAAATTGTTTGTCAGTCAATAAAACCTCCAAAGGAGTTGGAACAGGTGCTTAAAAAATTAAAATGATGAGTACAGCTGTTCATGGATGAATTTATTCTGAAATAATTGCTCGTTATGCAACAGAAATAGGAGAAAAGTGAATGCAGAAGTGAAGAAAGAAATAACTACTATTAAAGACTTTTCTATAAGAGCAAGAGCTACAGCTTTACTGTGAGAAAGTACAATTGTGACCCTTTTGAAGGCAATTAGTTTCACCTAAGTTTTTACTTTCAAGTTGGATGCCTTGAAGATATCCCAGCTTTGTTTTCAACTGTTGCTAACTAGTACCAGTTCAGCAGTATCGCTTCCATGTTCTGTTTCCATTCCCTTACCTCATACATCCTTGTAGTCTTTTTTTTCCTGACTCCCAGTCTGAAGGTGATCATTAACCTTTTAGCAAAAGTGGGTCACATTCATCAGGCACCTTAAACTGTTTACAGTATTAGTGATGTGGGCGACTCAAGTCTTCGATGCAAGAACAAAGTTACCACACAGCAGGTGGTCCTGAGGGACAGCCTACCCTCTTTTGTGGTGGGTGAATATCCTTGAACCAATTCACATGCATCGCAGGCTAAAAATGTGCACACAGAAGAATTTTTTACAAATGCTGAGGCTGGGATTCATCTTACCTAAGTTTAGACTTCTGTTAATGAGCTGCCAAAGCATAAACCAAACTTGTAGGCTCTTTCTATAGCTCACGAAGGCAAATAAAAGTCTGTTTGCCTCCATAGTTTTGGAAGAGAGATTGATCACACCTGTCTCTGTCTCCCTTGAAAGGTCTATATTTATATCTATGAATTACAGGAAGAGTGTAGAGTGACCAGCTCGGGTTTATGGAATTATTTCAAGTCCACGTTAATGCAGCTTAATGCTGCCCTGAGTTCTGGTTTTGGATCACATTCCATCTGACTCAGGGAGCTGGCTCGTAGAGAACAAAAAGCCACTGGCTTCAGTAGAGAAAGACTTCAGTCACATGGCCATGGAAGTAGCACAGAGAAGGAAACGGAACCTGCTGTAACACTGCCTCAATACACAGAGTTATTAGACAAATGGGTGTAAGACCATTTTTCCCTATCCTTCGGAAGGACTGCAAGTAAAGGTGCCATAAAAAGCTACACTCCCTCTCACTGGGGGTCATCACTCAGAGCACCCCATTCTGCCCATCCTGAACCACTTAGAGCCCTTAATGTGTAAACGTAGTGTCTGAGGAAGAAATATGTTCCACTCTTCCATATCCATAGCTTTATCATTAAGACTGACAGGTGTTATTAAACAATAACCAGTCAGTTCCCAGAGCAACTCTGGCAGCATCTAGAAGTACAAATTTTCTGCAAGCAAATGTTTTCATGCTTCCTAGAATACCGTGGAGGTTTCAGATATTCCTGACTAAACTGTGAGAGAGGACTACAGCAAAGAAAGATAAATAACCCAGACAAGCAATACCTGTTGATCCACTTTTAACCCAGCTATCTCCTGAACACCACGGCTTTCACGTAGTCTAGACGAGAACTCCGGAAGCCATTACATTGCCAGTCTAATCCAGTCTGGAAGAGGACTCGGTCCAATGCAAATACATTGCAGACCTCATGGTGCAGCCCAAAGAGACGAGCTTCCCTCACTCATCATCTTACACATGGCACTGCACATTCATTGTCCCAGGAGTCGCCCCCACTCCACAACACGAGCAGCCACTGTAAGCACAGTCTAACTAAGGCTGCGTTACCTGGGACATTTCTGCCTGCCTAAGCCCCACTGATGACTTTCCCTGCTAGGGACAGTCAGAGCAGATCACTCTTCAGCCGAGTAACCCAATTCAGCTCTCTGCTCTGAAGGCCAACAGTTTGTCAAACAACCTCTAAGCCCTCGAAGTAGCACAAGTAAGCTAGCTTTTCTGGCAGGTAGAGATGTCCTTAAACTCACGCCAGAATCAGGGGAAGGGTCTTTGTTCATATGTCTCAAAGGCTCCTCAGCTTCCCAGAACAGCTTTCTTCATCATCTTATCGTAAAGTAATTTCAATAAGTGTCCAGTGATATTGCAAGAACAGAGAGAGGTTAATGGCAAACTGTTTACTAAAGCATGATATCTATGTCAACCTCTTCCAATAGACCATTATTTTTCTTTTCTTCAAAAGAGTTAATTATTCAAGGACCTTAGAAGAAAAATATATGTGGGATTGGGTGCAAGTGCAAAGGCAGTGTTAAGGCAGAGGCACCAGAACTCTAAGCAAATCACCAGCGATTACCTACTTGAAGAATTTTCTATCTGCATTTGAAGAAAAATCTATCCTGATGGATAGACACATAATCTGAGCCTGGATGGTCCACAGATGAACAGGTTATCACAGCAAAATATATGCTCCACCGGTGAGCAGGCTGCCTGAAACTAGATGGTCCATGAGACAAAGAGGTTATCTAACAAAAGGACACGAGTCCAAGGGTGGATGTGTTATTAGAGACAACAGGAGTCTTCTGTGGAAAAACCAGCTAACTGTGTATCAGGACTGTGCATTTTAATGAGAGGAAGAATTATCAAGTTTGATCATAATTAATAACAGAGGTGGATTCACATTCAGATGGCATACTTAAACTCCACGGAGTTGCACTGCAGCTCTTCAGAATCAGATGAGCAGAACTGATTACTCTGATATCTTACACTGTACTGCTATTTACGTGAATATGGTCTTGTTATTATTAAAAGAATTTATATTAAAGTTTGCAGTCTAAAGCTTTGTTAAGCTTTGTTCGTGAGTTGATAGGGACAGACATGACCAGGGTTCACTGAATTTGCTAGGATACTTATGTCATCAGTTTCACTAGTAAAAAGTACTAAGGGCAGGGAATGAGACGGGCATGTCCTATAATCAATGACAACAAAGACACCCTTAGAGGATGATTCCTTCTGCTTATCACACTTATCTTAAGATGGGATGAATTGTCCTCTGAAGGTGATATTGCTTCCTTTGTCTATAGGGGGAGCCCAGAATAGATGTTGACTAGACCCCTAACCAAGGGTAGGGGAAATTAATTCACAGAAAGATTCTTCATTACAGTGCATCTGCTGAGACTCCTAATTAAGGCCTGGTGTCTTGCAGGAGATCTAATTTACAGACATTAAACTGCATCGAGAGTCATAAATACACCAAGTACTTCAGTAACACCATTTTTCTGAAGAAAGAATTCCAAAGCGGCAAGCTGAGTGTTAGAATATCACATTTCATATTGAAGTTGTTTCTCAGCGTGTCACTCCACTAATGTTTCACAACGCCCAGGCTGCAGGTCAGCTGCAACATATAGGGAAAAGAAGGAGCTGTTGCTCCAAAGGCAGTACTGAATTGCGTAGTTCTGCAAACATCGAAGCAAAGAACATTTATCTGGGCAGGTGGAGCAGGGAGGGGCTCTACTGCAAGTTTGAAGTCCTAAAGTTTTTCTATTTAGATAAATCTTCTGATTTGTTTCAGTAAGATGTCTTTGAAGTGAACAAGGAAGCTACTCACTATTATGAAGGTACATGAAATGTTTGTAGCTTTTGAAATAAGAGTTTATTTCTGGGGTCAATATGGCCTAAAATATCTCGCACCTTCATGCAAGGAAGGTAGGCCTATTTCTTCATTTTAGAGATAAAAGAGATCATTTTCAATCTGCAGATGGAATCATAGAATAATTTAGGTTGGGAAGGATTTCTGGAGGTCATCAAGTCCAAACTCCTCCTCAAAGTGCTGAGTTACGAGTGCTGAGGGAGCTGGTGGACGTTATTGCTAAGCCACTCTCCATCATCTTTGAAAGGTCATGGAGAACAGGAGAGGTGCCTGAAGACTAGAAGAAAGCCAGTGTCACCCCAGTCTTCAAAAAGGGCAAGAAGGAGGACCCAGGGAACTTCAGGCCAGTCAGCCTCACCTGCATCCCTGGAAAGGTGATGGAGCAGCTCATGCTGGAGGCCATCTCCAAGCATGTGGAGGACAAGAAGGTGATCAGGAGTAGTCAGCATGGCTTCACCAAGGGGAAATCATGCTTAACCACTCTGATAGCCTTCTGTGATGGAATGACTGGCTGGGTAGATGAGGGGAGAGCAGTGGATGTTGTCTACCTTGACTTGAGGAAGGCTTTCGACACTGTCTCCCATAACATCCTCATAGACAAGCTCAGGAAGTGTGGGTTAGATGAGTGGACAGGGAGGTGGATTGAGAACTGGCTGAATGGCAGAGCTCAGAGGGTTGTGATCAGTGGCGCAGAGTCTAGTTGGAGGCCTGTAGCTAGCGGTGTCCCCCAGGGGTCAGTCCTGGGTCCAGTCTTGTTCAACTTCTTCATCAGTGACCTGGATGAAGGCACAGAGTGCACCCTCAGCAAGTTTGCTGACGATACAAAACTGGGAGGAGTGGCCGATGCACCAGAGGGCTGTGCTGCCATTCCGAGAGACCTGGAGAGGCTGGAGAGGTGGGAAGAGAGGCAAGTGCAGGGTCCTGCACCTAGGGAGGAATAACCCCATGCACCAGTACAGGTTGGGGGTTGACCTGCTGGAAAGCAGCTCTGCGGAGAAGGACCTGGGAGTGCTGGTGGACACCAAGTTAAGCATGAGGCAGCAATGTGCCCTTGTGGCCAAGAAGGCCAATGGTATGCTGGGCTGCATCAGGAAGAGTGTTGCCAGCAGGTGGAGGGAGGTGATCCTCCCCCTCTCCTCAGCCCTGGTGAGGCCACACCTGGAGTCCTGCGTCCAGTTCTGGGCTCCCCAGTGCAAGAGGGATGTGGCACTACTGGAGCAAGTGCAGCGAAGGGCTACAAAGATGATTAGGGGACTGGAGCATCTCTCTTATGAGGAAAGGCTGAGAGAGCTGGGCCTGTTTAGCTTGGAGAAGAGAAGGCTGAGAGGAGATCTTATCAATGTGTACAAGTATCTGAAGGGAGGGTGACAAGAGGATGCAGCCAGACTCTTTTCAGTGGTGCCCAGCGACAGGACGCGAGGCAGCGGGCACAAACTGAAACACAGGCAGGTCCATCTGAACATGAGGAGAAACTTCTTCCCTGTGAGGGTGACACAGAGCACTGGCACAGGTTGCCCAGAGAGGTTGTGGAGTCTCTATTTCTGGAGATATTCAAAACGCGCCTGGATGCAATCCTGTGCAATGTGCTCTAGGTGACTCTGTTTGAGCAGGGGGTGTTGGACTAGATGATCTCCAGAGGTCCCTTCCAACCTCAGCGATTCTGTGATTCTGTGATTCTAAAGAAGGATTTTACAAGTCTCTTTTCTTCAAACGGCTGCCAGCATATTTTACAGAGAGGCAATATGACTGCGAAACATCATTATTTTTGCCCAAAGACACACGGCTGGGGAGAAAACTTATCTTCAGTATGTTATAGTCTGAATTTTGATCAAGTAGTGATGATTAAAGGCCATCACTATCTCAGAAGCCGTTTATCTCAGCAACGCTAAAATTAGAATATGCACGGGGTAGTAAAAGCATTTGGACTATATGCACTATTATCCCGCTGGCCTGATGGTCCTAAAATGCAGGAAAAAGAATGTGAAAATGTAGCCTTATGGTCCTGCTAGTTGTCATCTTTCTGTTGCTGCAGAGCCTGAAGCTCAAGGTTTATCTCTTGTTTCTGATTATTAAGTATCATCAGATATGTGAAGTTCACTGTTTTTACACGTATCAATGTTGTGTTGTTCTTATCTTGGACAGAGAAGTGAGATTTTAAACCAGATTTCTGAGGTGTCCAAAATTGTCTTTTTCAGTGGAATCCCAGCTCAAAGGAAAGAAATAGCTTGAAAAGAAATCACAGGCATCATTTTACTTTACTGTGTATGTTTACAGGTCTCTGGGAAGAGCAATGTACAATACTACTCTTCCAGAAAAAGACAGGTAGGTTGTCATCAAAGAGCTTCCCTGCACAGCAATGAGTCATGTCTGCACACCTCTCTCTGTGCTGATGTTTAAGATGGTCAAAGCCATCTAGAGCTAAGCATCAGCAGAACCGGCAGCATGTTTCAATCAAGAATCACAATCTCAAACCTAAATATGCTTTCTGACAAATATCATCAAAAAGAACAGATTTTCATAAGCCCCGCATTCATCTAAGCCCTGCATTCACCTATCCCTTAGTCTCCACCTCGAGAAACCCAGACAAAATTAGGGAATTTAAAATGTTAAAGAGCTGCTGCTGTCTCTTCAAATCTACAGTTTGCTTTTCTAAGAAAGCCTTCTGATCCACCATCCAGAATCCTGTTCCTCTTCTTTCCTTCCCCAAATCTCAGTTCCAGGAGGAGATTTGGGAAAATCCCTGCCTTGAATCACTTGTCATGACAGCAATGCTAAAGTAAGTCTCTTTGTGGTAGAACAGCATTGCCCAGAGTCAGGAGGTCCTAGGGGCATTTGGGGGTTTCCCTGCTGCAAAGAGTTGAGGAAAACTCGATGAATCAAGAACAGTACTGTTAAGAATTTTAGGGAAATTTTCAGTGTTCAGCTAGGAATTAGGTTATATCGTATGGAGTATGGAGAGATATTGGATCCCCATATTTCCACTGAGATACCTATTCCTCAGACTTTTATAGTGTAAAGCACCAGATGACTGGCCAAAGTATGAAACTTCATCCGATCTCTAAATAAAGCGGTGAAAAATGTCCCGATAATTGATCTGGATTGTGGCTCCAACATTGACTATGGTATTTAACCGTGCTTGGATTGCTGCTCTGACAGATTACAAAGCTCAGCTATGACATAAGGTCAAGGCCTTGGAAAGGTGTTAGCAGAGCTCCTTTAAATGAAGCGTTCCCAGAGACACCAGGTTGGCACAGACTGATGAAAATCGGAGTTAATGCCTGGCATCGGGGAACGACCTCTGTGTCCATCAGTGTTCCTGGGAGCCTTGGAAAGCCTAGTACAGTGTATGTCACCCTTCACTGTAAGGCAGAGACCTAGTACAGCATCCTGCTCCTCTCATGCTCCTATTTTACCATGCAATGAATCTCAGTCCCCTCAAAGGTTATTGCTGTCTTCAGCAGCTCTCTCAAGTTGAGGCACCTCATGTCAGCACACCAAGATATGTGAGATGAAACCTGCTTGTGCTGTGCCATTCCGAAGGATTTGCTTTCTCTTGGAAGCTTAGCACCACCATCACTTTTTTTGTGTAGAAACGTGAGCAGACACCACTCTCTGAAGCTCGTAGGAGCTAGTGGGAAAGCATAACCTTTCAAAATACTTAGTTATTCCTCCTAATGCCAGGAGAAGCCTGGAACTGAGACTTACACAGCTCTAAGGTGTCTAAAGGTAAAAGCCACAATACCACCCCAAATGCTCGGGTCTGACTGGTGACAATATCCTCACATCCTTTTGACTGACAATTTCCAAAGAAAGATGAGAGCTACATGTAACTTTGAATTTAGTTTCAGTTCCATTCTGAACAGCCACGCTAAAAATAGAACAACATTCCTGAAAAGTCCCTCCTGAACACTTCTCTTTGCCTCCCCATGGTTGAGATGGACCCCAAAGAGCTGTGCTATGCAGCCCACAAAAGAGATGGTCTTCTTTTCAGCAAGAAGGTCATAAATGAGTTTGGGAACTGTGACAGCAGAGTAGCTGATATCTACAAAGGACAAGTAGCTCAGGAAGAAGTACATGGGAGAGTCCAGCTGTTGACTGTTCTGTATAGTGATGATGATAAGCAGGTTTCCAAGAATAATAGTGGCATAGAAGACTAAGAAGAATGTAAAGCATACTTTTGCTAATGTATCATCTTGTGTGAGTCCCTGGAAGATAAACTCCGTCACATTTTTTTTGTTCTTCATATAGGTCACGTAGACAGGACCTGAAGCACAAAATAAAGCCACCTGTGATGGCATTAGAAACACAGTGTTATCAGTATACATCCATATCGATCACTGGTATGTTCAATATCAATGTATTCCCTTTTATGCCTTTTGGGGAAAGTTTCCTTTCAAAGTCAATGCTTCTCTCAAGGAGTGACAGTTGATATCTAACTCAGAATGTATTACTGAAGTGTGTAATAGCGAGCTCCGTTTATTTGCTTGAGGGAGTTGGTGGAAATATCCTCCAGATTCGTATTTCTGATCTTTGCCCCTTTTAAAAAGGAAGACTAGTCACTAGGTTGCCTAAACATCCACTTTTGAAGTGTTGATTTGGAAATGAAAAACTGACTGAGAAGGATAGTGCATGTTACCATTTGAGTCTCAACACGTTAGTCATGCCCTAAGGAATTCTGCTCAAGCAGTGAACGTACCTTCTTTTTCAACCCTCTGAAGGAATTCAACAGAACTAGTCCTTACTATTGCTCTCTGACTCTGGTAGAATGTCCATGCATTTTTGTGCAACCATCAGTATTCACATCATGACACAAGGCAGCTGGCTAATTAACATCACTTCAACTATCAGTGTAGATCCTTCTGGAGGAGGTAAAGTGGACACCTACCTCATGTCTGTTTAGCAGAGATGTGCCTTTAGGCACAAACTGTCTTTAAGGCGCCCTAAGTGAAATCAGACCATGTTCAAGGGATGCCAGGAAACCTGAAGCAGGAGAGTCATTGTCCTATATGTGCTGTACTGGGCTACATCTTGTGTGGATTGGTTCCAGTTATTGCTCATGAGTTTCTGGGTTGCGACCTCAGTCTCCAAAAGAGCAGGCTTGTATTTCCTCAGACCACCTTTCCTACAGTACATGGGTGAATACTGGAGATAATCTGCATTAACGATGTGTTAGTAAGGTTTTTGTACACCTCAGCCAAGTTCTGGACTATGGAAATCCCCATAAACACACCTGTGATGCCACTGGGGTAATCACAGAATCACAGAATGGCTTTTGCATTTGCAAGATTTTGTGTTCACATTGCCCTTGCAATCAAACATTTTTTGAGTAAAGATGTCTCTTACACGTGTCAGATATTTTTTCCCTTCTAAGCCAATATTTCACATACGCTTTCTTATTTCTTATTAACTTACTCTTACCATTGCACGTTTGCAGCATAAATAAATATCATAACTGTTCTATATGACTGTTATCACTTAGACATCTGATCTGTACAAGTTTGAAACAAGAAGTAAACGAGGAAATTAATTCAAGACTTTAAAAATGTTTATGGTCAGGCCTCACTACTTGCCAGGTATTTTTACTCAGGCAATGCAAAATACAGAAGCAGCTGGTTAGTCCTCATATTAAGTCATTATAAGAATCTGGGCCAATGTGTAGAGGAATTAAATGTTGTTGTTGCTGTTGACGCCTTCCATAAACTATGGTCCCACTGTTGCCTGCTAGCATCCGGCAGATGGAAGAGAAATCAGAAAAATCATGGCGTTCTTCCCCAAAACATTAAAAAAACCCCAAACAAACAGTTTTTAAATTATAAGCCTTAGCTTGAACTGGCCGTGTGCCCTAACCCCTCAGCAGTTTCAGTATGAAGGGGGTCAGTGGGCCCCATCTGTCTTTCTACCTGCCCCACCTACGGTGAGACAGACCAACCTCTGAAGGCGCCTGTCCCTCTCTGTTGACAATGGTGCTGAGCTAGACAACTGTCCTTCATTGCATGAAGAATTTAGACTGCTACAAATAGGTGGGGATGGTCCCACCTTTAGCTGTGTCCACAGAGTGTGAATGCTGGGTGAGGGACATGCTGGCCCAGGCCTGAGGGACACTATCCCTCTAAGCCTTGAGAATCAGGATTTATCCCAGTTCCGTCCTGCTGGCTGCCATCCACATAACCCACCATGGTGAGGAGAAGACACTGAGACTTCTGCAGTGTACTGGTGCATGCCTGTGAAATGGGAACCCACTCTGCCACCCCCTGCATAGAGCAGAGGACATTCGGGGAAGCAGAGCATTTCCGACATTGTCCCAGGGTTTGGTCCGTAGATCTGCCGCTCTCCTGTGCAGGCAACACCTTCTTATCTTGAATCACACTTAAGCCGTGTTAAGGTGCAACACAAGTGCAAGCAAGTGTTTATAGGGAACTTGAAGTGAAGGAAGAAAAAAGAAAGTGCTTTAGTTACTTCCGGAGTGCATTACACAGATGTCTTTCTCCCTCACGCAGCTGATTTGCTCTTTTCCTCCTGGCAAGGTAGGAGTCAGGGTCCCGTGGCTCCTCGTGGCTCCTTCGTCCTTGTGGAGAACCTTAGCTGCTACAACTAACCTCCCTGTGGCAGCTGTGGCTGCCTCTGAGATGATTTAATCTTCCATCTTCACATTTCTTCTCTTCCCTCCTGCAGTAGTAGCTGCTCCAGCTATTCCCTTGGAATACATGTTTCTTCCTTTGCCTGGGCCTGTAAATGTGCCCTGTTGGGCTAGGAGGCGTACAGACCTTGAGTACAGGAATTATTCCCAAACAACCCTTTTTTTTCACTGACACATAAAATTGTGCCCCCCAATGTTTTCTTTGGTAGCAACAATTTCCTATGGTGAGCAATTTATCTTTCACTTGGATCTTTGATTCTCTATTAGTCTAAACAGTAAAATGCAAAATCTGAGGCAGAGATGAAGGGCAGAGGGGATGGTTAGGAAGGAGGGCATTAGCGATAGGTGAACTACTGCAGAAAGGGAGAGAGTTGCACTGGAATGGGAAGGGGAGAAGCTTCTCCTCATATCATCTGCATCAGCAAATGACCCAGCCAGCATCTAATATCAGCAGTTTACTTGCTAACCCATGGATTCAGCATATGACAATGCAGTGCTCATAAGAAAGCATTTACTCCAAAGTAAAGGGGAAGGAAGCCTTTGGCACAATTGCTTCCAGCAGCAGGTGACCTTCCAGGTCTTGCAGACACCTTGGGCCATCGTTTCCTAGCGAGTAGACTGCAGAGTAGATGGAGTTTGTCTGACAGAAAGATTACACCCGGGAGAGCTCGGACTAACGGGATGCTCTGCCTGGAACACATTTTAGTATTTTTGATAGCATTCATTTATTTATTTGCTGGTGTCTCCACAGTGCTTGGAAGCCCCAGCCCTGGGCCTGTGCTATTCAAAAAGAGAACATAAAGGGAATCCCTGCTAGTCGCAGAGTTTGCAATGCCATTCCAATCAAAACATGAACTTTCAGTGTCTTCCTAATTACTGCAACAGCTAAAACCAAGCTTTTCTTCAAAAGGGAGCTTTCAGTGAATTTTCCAAAATGGAATTATAGTGAGAGAGACTTATTTTCTCAGCTCCTGAGAAAATGTTACCACAGTTCTACAGCTCACCCTTTTCACTCCAGACTTTTCTATTCCACAGTTTTCTCATGGCACTTTTCATCTCCTCATTTCTCAGCGTGTAGGTGAGAGGGTTCAGCATGGGCGTGATGACAGTGTAAAACACAGCTACCCTCTTGTCCTCTGAGAGATTGCTGGATGGGCATACGTAGATGAATGTGGATGGCCCAAAGAAGAGAGTCACCACAGTAATGTGGGACCCACAGGTGGAGAGGGCTTTGTACCGCCCTTCGGACGTTTGCCTTTTCAAGGATAACAAAATGACAATGTAGGATGTGACCAGGATGAAGAAAGAGACCAAACAAATCATTCCACTATTGGCAACGACAATGATGCCCGCAACATAGGTGTCGGTACAGGCCAGTTGTAGTAGGGGGTGGACATCACAACAGTAGTGGTCAATTTTGTTGGGGCCGCAAAAAGGGAGGCTAACGGTTATGAGGGTCTGCACCAGGGAGTGCACAAAGCCCCCCACCCATGAACCCATCGCCATCCAGCCACACACATGCCTGGTCATGAGGGTGGTGTAGTGGAGGGGTCTGCATATGGCAAAGTAGCGATCATAGGCCATCACTGTGAGGATGAATATCTCAGTGCAGCCAAAGAAATGTTCCATGAATAGCTGTGCCATGCAACCCCCAAAGGAAATGGTTTTCTTTTCAACAAGGAAGTCAGCAATCATTCTGGGAGCTGTGACAGAAGAGAAGCAAAGATCTGCAATGGACAGGTGGCAGAGAAAGAAATACATGGGGGAGTTCAGATGTTGACTGCTAATTACAGTGACAACGATGAGCAGATTTCCTGCCACAGTAACAATATAGAAGAACAAAAACACCACAAAACATATTTTCTGCACCCCTTGGTTCTTTGAAAGGCCCAGGAGAATGAATTCCTTCACACTGCTTACATTCTCCATGTTGATCAGTCAGGTGCCAATATGCAATATACAGCTTACACACCTGGGAAAACAAAGACAGACACATGATTCATCAGCATTTTTTTCATTATTAATAATGAGTTCTACATCAGAAGTGGATACAAACCAAGAAAGATATAGCATTAGTATTAAGCTTATGAAGTGTTTAGTTTCTGTCATGTATTTTTTTTTAATGGCTATTTAATTCTCCACAGTACAAAACTTCTGCCATGGCTTTGGTGGCACGGAGACAGGTGCACTCTGTGATATGTTCCTTAATCCTGGTCCTCCAGGATTTTGAAGGATTGTCTCCATGGCTGGTAGCCTTCCATGCACTAAGGACAAGGCCAGAGTGTTCACCTTGGGCACTACAAGGCAGATAATGCAGCATGTTTGCCCTCAGGGTAGACAAAGTCCCTGACAGCAATCTTTGTAAAATGGGTGTCTTTAAGAATACCTGGAAATATTGCTCAGAATGATGATTTCTTTTATAAGTACACATGATCTTTGAATTCTTGTTTAGAAGGGAAACGTACCCACATGCAGAGAAAAGAACTCTCTTGTGTATATACATTTTGAAACGTAAATATGAAATGTCACGGGCTGAAAAATGAGTTCTGGGAAGGTTATCTATCATGGAGGGGGAAAAAATTGCACATATGACTTAATGTAGTATTTCACATTGTTCTAAATCTCAGCATTGCTTCTATCAGAGGAAGGAAGAATGAAAGAGTCTTGTGAGATCTTCTGTCCCAGCATTGTACTGATTTTACCTAGTGTGATTTTTGATACGCTCTGCGTGATGCTTTCAAGGGTTAACTTAGCTTAATGAAGCTAATCTAACTAAACTCCTTCAACAGCCAGTATAAGTCTCTCTATAGGCTGATTCAGAAAGACTAAATTAGGGTCCATTGCAGAACCCTTTTTTCCCCCATTCACTATGAGGAGCTTAAGTAAATTAGCACCACCAGGTTAGAATGAACTTTAGAGAATAATCCCTTTTGGTCCCTGAAAGTAGCTCAGAGCTTTTTGTAATGCCATCCACCTGTTTTAGGTTATGGCTGAGCTCCTTGTCCCTAGGCATTTCTACATCCATACAGTTTCTCACTCGAGACAAGGTCACATTCCAGCATAAACATGGGACTTCTTTGGTGCACCCTGTATTCCAGCTACAACCCATCGAGCATTACATGTCACTAATAAATGAGTAGCCTACATCTTTAGAAAGAGTGTAACGTCTCTAGCTTGCCATTATGCACCCAGACCACATCATGGCTCTGAACTCTACTGTGTATTTGTAGCTTATGCCTCACGGATGTTAGTAAAGACATAAGGACATAAGGCGAGGTAAGTTTTGCAGCTTCTCTGGCTTCTCGCTTTGCTTTGCTTTGTTTTACTTTGCTTTCCTCTTCCTTTTCCTTTTCCTTTCTTCTTGCACAAATGTGAAAATACAGAAAGAAACTTCCACTGAAGTTATCAACTGTCTCTAGTTATCTTTGGCTAGAATCACATACAGAGCTAGTTCTACAGCCCCAGATTAGATTGCTTCGATATTATTCTTTTGTTTCCCATAACCACCTGAGATTTTAGGGAAGAATGCATGCAGTAAGGAGATGGTGCAATTTCTCACCCTTTTTGAGATGTTAAGAGTACACATGAGACTCATTTTATTTTGCAGCTTGATTGCATTATGTCATATTCCTCAGGTCTACCCCTGCAAAGGCACTAAGAGATAAGCCATAACTGGTGGGAATCCTCTACTGCATTAGTCATTCTAGTAATCCTCTTGGAGTCAACAGTAAGAAACGGGTACCGGCAGCACATGATTCATCACATCTACAAGTAGACTGGTCAGGTGTAATATGCCTAGCTTAGGTACAGATGCCTACATGACTTAAGTCAATGAGATGAGATCAGACAGATGGGTAGTTTGTTAAATGCAGTTTGGTGGTGATGGAAAGCAAGATACATGGTCGAGCTGTCTGAATTGTGAATCGGTCCTTTTGTAGATGCACACCTTGTTTTTAGCTCAGGAATTTGCCACCTGCTGGTATTCAGGCATATAGTTTCCCCTGACCATTTCTCTCTTGGTCACTCCTTTCCAGCTGCCTAAATATGGCCCTGGGATTGCTGTGGTATGCTTCCAGTCATGCTCTGGCTTGGATGGAGCCCAGCTATTTCTTTTGGACTGGGTACTGCACAGCCATAAAGGTGTGCCCATTTCATCCCTGTCATTTATTTTGTTGAGAAGTCTACGTCATTGCTCAGTAGAAGGAAGAGGGGTAGAAAGGATCACGACTTGGTAAGACGAGGGAGAAACTGACCTCACGTTGTTCTTACTGATCCTTCTCCTTGTAGAAATATCTGAAAGGGAACCATCCGTGTAAATTTTACCCTTCTGCTTGAAAAACTTTCATCTAGTGTAAGTACAACTGTAAGCATAGGAAAAGTCCCTAACTTTCCCCACTTCCTCTCTCGGCTTCACTTTGTGGGTTTGAAAGTAATCTTGGGTTTTCTCAGTTTCAGTGTTTCCTGTGGATGCTTGATCACTTTGTGCCTGCACGAGAATTTCTGATTATGCTGCAGATTGAAGTAGTTGGTAGATAACTTGGCTTAACTGAATCATTCCACAGATTTGCTCACAGATCACCAACACAAATGAGAAGACCTGGCTGTGATGTAATTCTGCAGGACTACATTACAAACAGTTTCTGCTAATCTCTTTTTCCCTGTTTCTGCTGTTAAGTAATGCTTTGCTGTAAGAAAGTAATTTGGGTTCTTCTTTTCACCATTAGTCATAGTTTCTAAAGGGAAAAATCAGTTACTGAGTCCGGTATGACCCACTGGGTAAAATGCCTGTACTGAGTACCATAGCCTTGGGCCCATATCCTGGCAGGAAGACAAGACTGTGCTACAGAGAAAGGAAGACTCAAGGTTGAGAATGTGGAAAAAGTCTTCCTAGCAATCAACCAGAGGAGAAAACAAAAATCAATTAGCTCTGAAGCATGACACATACCATCAATCAAACGCTCACGTGTACCTGATCCTTGAGCCCTGATACATTTGGAGAGCTCTACGGCAAATATTTCCTGGACTCATGAAACAGACTGAATGAAACTAAAAGGAACTGAGCTATCTAGGAATCACAGCCCAGCAGGACTGAAAAAAGAAAAATCCCTTCTATTAATGAAAACTGTTAGCAAACATCCATTGCTGTAGTATGAATACAGGAACCACTGACTACAGGATTCATCTGAATCCTGAGACAGGGAATATAGGCAGAGATACTAAATCTGCATCAGAATCATATTCTCTTGTTTCCTTCAAACACTATGCGCTCCATAGGCCTAAGCAAAACATCTTACATTTTCATGACAACTCCTTTCCAAAAATGCAATCCTTACACATTTTAAGAAAACTTAATCCAAATTATTTATCACTGAATTTCAGTCTGGTGACTGCTGCTGTTTAGAGCTGGATCCTTCTTACCCCACCTCATTAGAGAAATACTGAATCTATTTCCCTCTTCTATTTCTAACAGAGGAGGGAATGCAATTTCTTGTCCCCTCCTTCCTCTCCTTGCTGCAGAACCTCTGCCACTGTCACTTTCATTACCTGATTTCTTTTATTTTGCCTTTTTTACACACCCCTTTGTTCCAGGGATTCAGTCTTGCCCTTCCCTCCTGCCATCCCCTATTTCTCCTTCATCTGCGGATGTGAGGTTAGGAAATCGAGTTTAGTTCCTATTCCTTCCCTGCAGGACCCTCTGTAGCTGGATAGCTAGAGTACTCAGATGCAAAACAAGGCTCTATCCATGTCTCCCATGACAGAATTCTTCGCAAAGTGACCTATTCAGAATTATCCGACAAAATGCTGTCTGCCTGGCCTTTCTCAAGCAGTTGCTTACCCTGAACTGTGGCAGTGTCAGCTCAAGTCCACTCTACAAGGCAAGAAATGAGAATGAACATTGACACAACTTTTTCTAGCATTTGTTCTATCAGTACATGAAGTACTAAAAAATGCTTGATGAGTTTAGGCCCCTGCCAAGCTCCTAGTGACCAAATGCCACTGCCATTAGCGGAACCAAAAAAAAAATTTCTTTTTTTTTTTGGATTCCTGCCTCTTTGGATACGTCTGCCACTCAAAGCATGATTGGAAAGAGCAAAGACCACCAGGCTGCCCCATCAGAAGCTCCCTGGATTTTAACTCATTAATATGAAAGCAAGGATATGAGCTTTCTCTATAATAAAAACTTTGCAGAATCAGACATCTATTCTTGCTTTTAAAGCAAAACTCTCCTTAGAGAAGAGTATTATGTATCATGCAGGCGTAATTCTGAATCTGCTTTCTACTGGTACTTCTTTCAGGCCTTAAAAAGAAGCAGCCCAGCTCTTACTATTCCATTTCCTAGGTGTATAAGAGTAGTGGTAACAACATCCCAAGAGTTAAAGCAACAAAAATCATGCTGCTACTGAAAAAGAAAGGAGGGTTTTCTTTTTTTGTATTAGTTAAATCAAGAGCGTTACAATGAGTATTTAAGAGGGTCAACAGCCACTAGAGGGCTCATTATTCCATCTAGTCTTTTTAACAAAATGGTTAAATAAAACCATCAATAGCAAACAGTAAAGAACTTAAACATGACCTCTGTCTTGTGTGGTGTTCCTGTGACTTTATGAAACACATAAACTTGCATGGAAAAACTGAGCATACCCATCTTTCTCCATAACTTACTAAAATAAACTCTAAAGAGATGACATTCTACAGAATAATAAATATGCATTTATAAATGCATATCTTCAGTGAGTCAATGCTAGAAAATATTGGCAAAGCTGAAAGCAGTTCTAGACTACAAATAAGAACTATAGCATATTAAGCATAAAAGTCAGAATTCATTGTGTGATGAACCATGTGGTTTTCAACATGGTGTACACTAGAAGAGGAGCCATTTGGTATTTTACAGAATCTGCTTTTGTGGATTAGTAAAAAATGAATTCAACATATTAAAATAACGCTTAATATTACTTACATTCAACAGAAAGGTTAAAAGTGCAATTCCAATATCTTTATAGGTCAATAAAAGATACAAGTATCTAACAGAACTTTAAATATTTCACCTTTTCAGAGAAACCCTGATTCAAACCTGAGACGATAAAAGGTAAGAGTTACTACTCACCTGAGCAAAGCTTGTGTGATTTGGCCTAATCCTGTTGTCTGCTCCGTTCATCAACTGTAAAAGAATTGAAAGAACTAAATACTCTGGTTGGTCTGGTCCCAAAGTTGGCATATTTTCCTAATGGTATTGATCTATTCTTTCCTTCTTCTCTGATATAATGGTGTAAGAAAAAAAACCAGCTGTGCCTCTTTGCACACACATATTACAATACCAGTAGCCCGATGATTAAAAACCAATAATTCACTTTCCCCCAAACCAAAACACGCCAAATAATAAATCTGGGTATCTCTTTTTGCGGTCTAATTCTTGAATGATTAAGCTTCACATTTTCAAGACAGTTGTTGCAAGCATGTTTGGATTGGAAACCTTTAAGTAAAACGTGTGCTGAGTTCCTGATATATCACTGTAAAAGCTGAGACACTAAACACCTCCTTTCCTAAATATCACAAGACATGAAAATACATAGTGATAATACTATAGTATGACATAATTGGTCTCATCACATACTATTCCACAATGGAATGGAGTAGTACAAATTTTATAAAACTTATTTGACCAGGGATCAGATAATCTAATAGTTCTCCTTCCTACCTTTTTTCTTGTTTCTGAGACTGGAATTACCTTTTGTTATATATTACAACATTTCACTGCAGTATTCATAATAAAGGCAAACTACACACAGAAATTTAGGGAAGATGCAAGTGTTCAGAATCTCTCAGGCTGAGATTTATAAGTAGTAATAGAGTGTCTCATAATCAGAAATAAGATTTCAGAATTTAAGACAGAACTCAGTCTTGAGTTGCTGATAAAAGAAGCATCAAATTCTTTTATCTGCAGATGAAAGTCAGGGGCCGCAACTTGGTTTCACAGGTACTATCTAAAGTTCTCTTCTCTTGCATCACAGTCACCTTTAAACACATATGGACTGTGGCATTATAGTCACCACTCTCTCACAATGCTTTCAAATTCTACAAGATTATTATTTTGTACTAGTCTCTGATTGGCCAAGAGACATTCACCATGTCACTGTCATCCCCATATGCAAACACTATGTTTCATTTTGATCATGGATTTATTATTACTCAAGCACTTAACACCCACCCCTTCTCATGCTTGGCAATTTGAATTACTACTGAAATGACAAAACTAATATAAACACTCTGCTTTCGTTTAATGAGGTGTTCATCTAAAATTAACTCTTTCCTAGTCATACTAGAAAAACTTCAGTTACTTGACCTTACAATTTTAGAAATGTATCCTTTTCATGTGCGGGGGAAAAAGAAAGTTTTAACCTAGTACTTTGATTATACTTCACTTAACTTTTTGGAGTATGCATTACCTAATCTCCATAGACCCATTCAAGGTGTTGATTTTCACCTTTAAAGATGTGGAAAATTTGAATCCTGATTTGCTTACAAATCAACTTTCCCCCTATGTATTACTACAATAGTTGATGGTTGGGTTTTTTTCCCCTGTATTAATAACCAGTGATGGTACCACTGTACAAAAGTAAAGGTCTGTATTTTAGACTGATATTCCTTTTACCGATTTCAGCTTGCTCTGGTTACTGAAGTTTTCCTCCCGAGTCTGGTGGCCTGGAAAGCCTCTATTGCAGGCAAGGTGTTTTTTTAACTGATGTTGCATAAGCCGCTATGTCAGTGCTTGCTACTGTACCTGTGCTACTCAGACTCTTCATGGGTGATTTTTAAATCTGAAATGAAATTCAGGGAAATAACTCGTATTTTTTAAAACTGATCTTCATTCAGAATGAATCGACATCTGTATCTTTTGATTTTTTAAATCTTTTGCTTGTTAACCATGTTATGCGCTGCTTTTGATCTAAGCTGAAGAACAATGAGGCTGTTTGCACACAATTACCAGGTAATCTTCTTAAACAGCAAACTTTAAAATTGTAAATTTTGTAACATATTTTTAAACCCCTAAAATTCATATACAAATTTTTCATGAACACTTAGTCTCCTGCTTTAGCATTTAAAATCTGAAGTGTCAGAAAAATTTCACAACACAAAACACATTAAAACAAAAGAAAGAATACACGTCCCTTCCACTAATTTGTTACACTGATTACTGTCCTCCATCTCTGATTGACAGGTGATGACAGATTTCATAAGCAAAAACTAAAAGAATTTCTAATAAGGTTTGATAGAACAAAACTGGAAAGCACAAATTCTTCTCGTTGCATTTCTGTGTAGACTTACAGAATCATATAAGTCCTGTGTATACCAGCAATGGGTAAAGTTAAACTCTACCAAACATGAATTAACTAACAATTCTTGTAAATTCAATTTGACAATCAAATTCATCACTGATTTGGTTCTTCTTTTTCTGAGACAACAGTATGAGAAGTATCTTGTAGTCTACCTATAGGTAAGTCAGAGATCACCTCCCATCTGGGTGCAGCCAGTTGAAAGACTAGTTAAATATTGTTAACAAGTCTATTTAATTATTGTGGTTGTAAACATCTGTAAGCGTGCATTATATTAATATTGTAATATTTTGACTTGGGAGGAAAGAGTGAAAAAAGTGCTCTTAAGACTGAGCTTCCAGAAAAAGAGTTTGGGTGGTTTGTGAAATTCCTTTTATTATATTAACAATAAAATGGTGCTGGCGCTGGACATGAAATAAAGCAAATGCCTTGAAAATACAATGAAAATTGAAAAATAGCTAAACAGCACAGGACACAGCCTCAGAAGGGGGTGAATGTCATCAAGCACTTTAAGGCATAAGATGTTTAGTTACTGGTGTGTGAAAAGAGCAGTTTTGTTCTTCTTTCAGTTAGTTCTCAAGATACTTCAAGCTTAGGAAGAATACATAAATAACATCTGGATGGACACTTTAATTTTCTTACAGAAACATTTTATTTATTTTATATCAGACTCTTTTTTCACACTCATCTTAAAAAAATATTTTCCCCAAGTTCCAAATATTTTCAGAGAATTCCTTTACTCATTTAAGATATGAACCTAAAATGAAATGTATCACCATTTCTCACATACTCAGCCTCCAGATGCAGAACTGTTAGCCATAATCTTCTGTATCTCAAAGCAAATCGCACACACTAATGATATTTCTTTTTCTCTTTGCTTTTACATCCAACTGTTTCTGTGTCTATTAATACTGCAGCTTTTTACGTAAGGGAAAAAATAAGTCAGATACTTCAAACAAATGACAGGAATGTGATTCAACAAAAAGCTGGTTCACCCGGTTGTCATCTAACAAGTTTCCATCGGTACTTTATAATTATTTTCAGTCCTTCAGATTAAAAAACATGAAAATATGATATGCTTTCTAAGCTTCTATTTTGAATGTTTCAAGTTGACATTTAGTTTTTTTCAGTATTGTCTAGCGTATGTTCTAGCTAAATTAGCTGACAGGGAGAGAGATATGACAAACACAACAGCCTTTCATCTTTCTCTGAAGAAAAACCCTTGAGAGGAAATCAGCAATTACAGTACCACAAGCCTTTCTTCAAATTCATAAAAAATATAGGTGAGCAACTGACTAAATGGAAGAAAGTCAGCATAACTAATGGCAGAATTTCTATTAAACCAGATTTGTAGTAATCAGAAACAAAGCTGTACTGAGTACAGCTTACCAGACTGAATTTTTCCATGTGGTTGCCCTGTAGGCACTTCTGATTGCAAAGGTAATTTTCAAAATGTGAACTAAATGTTCAGCGATGCAGTCATATCAGATACTGTAGATAATTCAACACGAAAAATTGTAATATCTATAAGCATGTCCATTTTTGAGGGGGTTAAATATTAACCCAGGGGACTAATGACAATATAACTACTGGCTCTTAATTATTTCACTTGTTGATATCAGCATGCAAGAGGAAAGACTTGTTTACTGATTTGCTGGGAGGCGTCTTGTTCTGGTGCCCCTGGAGGGTAAATGCTTTTTTTTTTTTTTTTTTTTTGCCAAAATGTGAGAGAGAACCATCAACGGTTATTCTGTATGCGACCATTTATAACAGTTATATATGAAAGAACTGGAAGAGAAAAAAAAACCATTTCTGAATTAGCATCTTATGCTCAAACTGTTTTGTGAAGAGAAATACATTTATCAAAACTAGCACTGAAGGAAATAATCTTGGTTAGACGTTTTTTCCCAAATTAAACAGTTTTGAAGACTAGATTCAATAGTCCCTTGCCCATGTCCCTTACACTGAAGTACAACAGAAGTGTTTAAAAATGGAAATCAAAACTGATCAATCTATTTCCCTTGTTCATACTGAATAAAATAAAACGAGTAAACAAACAGCATTTACCATGGGCAGCACAGCACTGTTTGTAGGTCCACTGCTTTTGCCAGTGATCAAGGTTTTGGTTACTTTTTAAGAGATGGAAAATAAGGGAAGAATTTTCTTAAGACTAGATGAAAATTTCAGGACTTAGTAGAACTCAGCTTGGGGTACCAAAGCCATCCTAACAACAGAAAAAACATGGAAAATGAGAGAGAGAGAGAGAGAGAGAGAGAGAGAGAGGGAAAAATATGTAGGTACATTTCTGCAGAATTATCTAGGTTATAGAATCAATTTTCCTAATTTTTGAAAGGAAAGTACATTTGATTTAATTCCCGGGTTCCAAGGAGCACAGCAGGAAGGCCAGGTGCAAAGTGGAAAGAATTAGGATGTCACTAGAAAGCCAAAGACACTCCAGCTTCTATTTTTTACAGAAACAAGCCTTCTGGCTTACAGGCCTAAGCAGTAGAAAAGTTGTTGCTTTCTGTGGGCATGACTTGAATACATTCATGCCCCAAGTCTGTTAACTACTGGCACTGTTACAGGTAAACGCGACAAATTGACAACCACTCGGGCCGGGTTGCATAAATTCCAATTTAATAAAATAATTGAGCAAGTTACAAGTAAGCAAAACAGCGCTGGGCGGCCGGGGGAATCTCCTGCTCCACCAACGGCGCGCGCAATCCCCCCCTCACAGTCTCCTTATATGCAATTCCAGCTCCAGGTACATGTGGCACTTCCTGTAACTTCTGCGGTTGCGCCGGCTGTTGCTAGGGGGTCTTCTTCAGCCCTCTGCATTGTGAGGGGTGACCCTCAGGTCACGCATATATTTTACAACTTTCGAAGTCGTGCTATATTTCACAGTTGTGTGACAACGCCATCACCATATTAGGCTATCTAAACTAACATTGCCGCTTTGCTATCTCAACTCCCTTATCTCAGGCAGGGTACATGCCCCCACCACAGGATGTAGGATGTTCCCACAGATGTTTCCAAGGCTGTTTCTTACTTTGATGTAACCAATTAGCACACATCACAGTCCAGGCTGTTTCAAGGCTGTTTCTCAATTTGATGTAACAAATTAGCACATATCACAATCCCCCCTTTTTGTTTTGGTCCCTTCTAATTTGTTCATCAAATCGAGCAACAACCTCCTGTGCCAGGGAGAGCATAGGGTTATGCTTACTCTCATCTTCATTTAGTTGTTCATATTGACTTCTTATCAACAGTAGGTGGGCAGCTTCGAGTCTGCTTTTTGCTAAGTTAATTATTTTATTTACTATACACGGTCCAAAGGTCAACACTAGTACTAGTAAAGCCAATGGGCCCGCGATGGTAGACAATAAGGTTGTTAGCCAGGGAGAATGACTGAACCATGACTCATACCACCCTTGCTGGGCTTCTCTTTCCTTTTTACGTTTTTCAAGGCCTTCTCTCAATTTCGCCATAGTATCCCTGACAACTCCTGTATGATCCGCGTAAAAACAACATTCTTCTTCTAGGGCTGCACACAATCCTCCCTGTTGCAAAAATAAGAGGTCCATCCCTCTTCTGTTCTGTAAAACTACTTCTGATAGTGATGTCGACGATTTTTCTAAGGCTGTAATGGATTTTTCTATTCGTTCTAAGTCCTCATCCACTGCTGCTCGTAGGGTGCTAAGGCTCTGCTGCTGCACCACTAAGGAGGAGATTCCAGTTCCCGCTCCTACTGCCCCTAGGCCCAGTAAGGTGGCTATGGTAATTGCGGTGATTGGTTCTCTCTTTACTCGGACCGGATGAGGGGTGTCCCAATGGTCGTACATCACATTTTCTGGGTGGTACAAGATCCTGGGAACTACCTCTATTTGTATACAATATTCTTGGGACTCACCAAGTACCCTTAGGGAGACACAGGGAGTTAGGCCCGTTTTTGAACATATCCACCTAGCTCTTTGGGTGGGAATAATCCATCCAATTTCGGAGGTGTAGGTTTGCAGTGTCACAGACCCACACAGCTTTTTCTTTGATTTTGGTATTTTACCAATACACATTCCCATTCCCGTAACTTGCTCCATGGTCAACCCCTTCTTCTTATCTTCCCATTGACACTGTGAGCCGGGATCATTGCTCACAGTATATGTCATATTTACTCCTATTGCTTCATAAAAAGGGGTCTTATGTTGTAGCATAACCAGCAATGGGTGGTTATACTAGGGGTTGTAGCATTTAATACTTTGCAGGTTGCCTGTACAATCTTCCACAGAGGATTGTCTACCCCCTCTGTGGCTTTACTTTCTGAGATTACAACAGTATCTTTCGGGGTGGGGTGGCTCATAGGAATACTTGTCAAATTCATTATCGCAGCCATTGGTTTGATTCTTAATTTTGCTCCTTTAACGGCTAGATTCGGCCCTATTGCTTGAGGAGCAGGTTGCACACTTTCTTTCTTTATGAAAATCAATCCACCCCTATCGGTCCCGGGCTCCCAGTACCGGACTCCCCAGGTCTTTCCCAAAAACCACCCTGGATCTTCAGGACGGGTGATATTTATCATTAAATGTTTACAGTCTGAATGGGAGGACGGACGCGTACCTCCAGAAGAGTCTCGTTTGGGGGGTGTACAACCATAGGGTCCCCACTGGGTCTGAATAAACTTATCTGATCCTGCGCCGGCTGTCCAATCAGAGGCTATAGTTTCACATCCCCAATAAGCACAATAATAAGAGTTTGGGTAGTTACAGTATCCTCGCCCAGGATTAGAACTAGGGCAAAAGTAAAACCCCTTTAGATTTAAACATGGCTCAATGGGTACCAATTCACACAAGGTAGGTGTGAATGTAGGGTTCCCGGGTACGCTTCGTACTTGGATCACTGTTTGATCTTCCCATCTCATTAATGACCATTTAAAGGGTTGGTGTACATTATGTTCCCCTTGGATTCGTCTTCCTAATAAGCCCAGCACAATCATCTTCCAGAGGAGTAGTGGACCCATGGCTTGGTCAACGGATATTTTACGAACCCTTAATGCCTTGGAGGGGCGGTCCGTGATGCCAAGTGTCTCTGGGACTTTAAAGAGTCTGGGTCTTACAATTTTGGGTATTCCTGCTTAGGAGGTGGCTTATCGGCCTCGATCCCCACAAGTTCTATACGTCTCTGCCTCCCCTGCCTACTCTTTTGCTTCAGAGCAGCAGGGTGTACCGTCTTCTCGGCAGCAGCCGTATTCTTCAGGGGAACCTCCTGTATGAGCCTTTTAGATTTTTTTAAAGGCTTCCCAGTTCCCAAGAGTGACACTCAACATACGGCGCGGTCCGCCTATAATTGGTGTTTTCAATTTTAGCCTTATGTGATTTGGGGTGGTTGGCGTGGGTACAACCTTTCTCTGGTTGTACTCCTTTTAACAAAGGCTTCCCACCGTTCTACCGATCTTTTCTTAAGATCTTTTAATGTCCAATAAGTCAATTTTGTCGTAACAAGGGCGGCAAATGCCGTTAGGGAGATACCCGTACTAACAATGAGTCCACTACTTCCCTTTACAAACCCTACATGCATAACACACAAAGGGATAACAAATACAATGTGGGGTTATAACAAATACTATGTTAGGTTTTACAAAAGGTGGTCTCACTTATCGAGGTTTCCAGGTTTCTTCTTAAAGGTTACTTTTAAATTGTCCGGGTTTCCAAAGGCTTCCCACGATGATTCTGAAATCGGTCCTTTAATTCTGCTAGCATGTGTCCATCCTCGCTCTGCGGTACGAATAGCAGTGTCTGTGGTAAGCAAAACAAGGAAAGGTCCCTCCCAGCGGGGAGTCAAGGATGAGTTTTTCCAGGTTTTAATTAAAACCTTGTCTCCAGGGTTAACTCGGTGAATGGCTACATCTAGTGGAGGTCTCTGTGCTATTAGTCCTTTCTTTATCAATTCTTGTCTTCTCTTCATAAGCTCTGTAATATATTTCTGTAATAATCTCTCTTCTACTTTAGGATGTTCTTTTGGTATTTCTAAATCATATGGCATCCCATATAACATTTCAAAAGGGGAGACTCCTGTGTCAGTTCTGGGCTGAGTTCGTATATTCAACAAAGCTAAGGGTTAACACTTGATCCAATTCATCTGGGTTTCCATCATTAGCTTTGTTAACTGTTTTTTTATTTCCCCATTCATCCTTTCTACCTTTCCTGAACTTTGAGGATGCCAGGGAGTGTGATACTCCCACTTGATTCCTAAAGGATCTAATGTTTCTTTAATGACCTTGGATGTAAAATGTGGCCCCCTGTCCGAGTCTATGACCAATACATTCCCATACCGGGGTATGATATTTTCTAACAATATCTTGGTTACCGATTTCGCAGTTGCTCGGGCTACGGGAAAAGCTTCTACAAAGTAAGTTAAATGATCTACTATAACTAATAGGTATTTATACCTGCCCACTTCTGGGAGTTCTGTAAAGTCAACCTGTATTTTCTCAAATGGTCTCCTGGCTATGGATCGTCCCCCTGGGACCTTTTTTCTGAGGTGCTGCTTGTTAACCTTCTGACAGGTCAAACATTCTCCCACTAGTTTTTTTTGCTATGTCATATATTCCAATGCACATATATTTAGTTCCAAACTGGTCTACTAATGCTTGCACTCCCCAGTGAGTCTGTCGGTGGAATTCTTTCATGATTCTCCAAGCTACGCCTTTGGATACAATTTCTCTATCATCGGGCAGCACCCATTTACCTTCTTTTTCTATGGCTCCTATTTGTCGTAATTTATCTATTTCCTGTTTAGTAAAACTCATCCTGGTATCTAGTTTATCTTGGCCCTCTTTTCCTTCAGACAATAGGTGTAAAGCTGCTTTTTTTGCTTCTTCATCTGCTAGATTATTTCCCCTTATGTGGTAAAATGTGCCTTTTTGATGGCCCCTAACATGTACTACTGCGATTCTCCGAGGTCCCCTCAGAGCTTCTAAAGTTTTTCTGATTAATTTTTCGTGCACTAAATTCTTCCCTTGTGAATTAATCAGTCCCCTTTCTTCCCACATTTTCCCAAATGTGTGTACTACTCCATAAGCATATTTAGAGTCGGTGTATATAGTCCCTATTTTGCCCTTTAAAATTTCTAAGGCTCTAAAAACTGCATACAATTCACAAGCCTGGGCCGACCAAGTTTTGTGTAGGGGCCCTGATTCTATTAACTCTAGAGACTTTCCATCTACAATAGCATACCCTGATCTGCGTTTCCCTTCAACTACGCGAGAGGATCCGTCCACAAAGAATTTAGTCCCCTCTGGTCTAACTTCTCTAGCTTTCTTCTAATATCTGGAAAGGCCTTTGCTACAAACTGTGTTTTCAATAGAGCCTGTCCCACAGGGGTACTGGGGTCTACCCCAGAATAAAGTTGCAGATTTTTTTCTAAGTCTCTCGAGCCACTCTGTTGGTGTCTCATCCTTCTTTTGTTGTTCCATGAAGGCCTTATTAATATTTTGCCCCCTGGGAACAGATTCCCTGATTCCCTGAACTATTATGGCTCTCAGATCGGACATATGTGTCCAATGCTCAGCATTCTGATTGTCCCAGTCCGGCCGTTGGGTGGGCCATTTAATATCTGCAGCGGGACCTTGTTGGTGTTGTTGATCCCAAATCCGCATCCCAGCCCTACGGATCATTTCCCTTTCTTCCGCTGTAAATAATATGCTTAAGATGGATTGTAATTCCTCCCATGTATAAAGGCTTGGACCTAAAAACTGATCTAATTTCTCAGCCACCCCTAAAGTGTCTTCTAATAAATTCCCCATTTCTTTCTTAAAATCCCGTACGTCCCCTGAACTCAGGGGCACAGACACAAATCCCATCCCCGGCTGCGGTCCTCCCATGGGGAGTTCTCGCAAGGGGTACAGCTGATCAGGTCGCCCACCTCCCCTCGTTTGACTCCTCGTGACCCTTCGGGTTTCTTCTGGGGAACTAGGAGGGTCTAGATCCCGGTCTGGGGTCGTCGGAGAGGGGCTATGAGGAGGGGCTGGTGTTGGGTTTTGAGCCGGAGCTGAGGGAATATAGGGGGGAGGAGAAACGGGAAGTTCCTCCAGTGTTTTGCTTTTCTTCCTCGAACCCTTCTCTTTCAAGGTAAATATCATGGTCCGAGTATCTGGTCTTATCCATAAACTAGCATACTCACTTTCTTCTGGACTAAAGGGCTCCTTTGAATTCACATATATAGTTAGAGCCTGACATATCCAATTTTCAAAAGACCCGTATACTGGCCAATAAAGGTGGTCTCCTCTAATCTGCTTCCCACCCCATACTTGCATACAGTAATGTACCATTTTTTTTTTCTCGACTTTTGCCTTTTCTGAAGGGCCTATCGTTCCAATACTTAATCATTAATCCTAAAGGGCTATCGGGCGGTATATCTGGTAACTGTACCGTAGAGCCCTCTATGGGATCAGAAGACTTGCTCTTTTTCTGTCCCATCTTCCGGAGCACCCACCCCAGTCACTCTCTTTCTTTCCGCAGGGGACCGCACTCACACCACCCGAGTCTTTAACTGCTAGGACGGTTGTCCCTTCGCAGCGGGCGGCCCAGTCGGCCGACGGGTGCCCCGTTTCGGTCCCCTGTTACACAATCACCCTCATGGAGGGTCCGCACTCACTCCGTCCCCTGTTACAAAAGGACCCCCTCTCCTGGAGGGTCCGCACTCCCCTGGGGACTTCTCACGTGCTCCGGGTATCCCACCCCAACCGAACGGAACCGCATACATATACTCACTCAGTCCTGAGTCTTCGTTCGGATCTTCGTGCACAAAGTTTACGGGGTACTGCAGTTCTTTTGCTTACTTGTCCTGATTTAGGGTTCGGAAATACAGGTTCTGGTAGGGGAACTACCCACTCAGGGGCCATCCGAAGATGGGATGGGGCGCCTCCCCTGAGTCAGAGTCCCGAAACCAGGGAAGCCTGTATCCGAGTCACGGCACCAAATTGTTACAGGTAAACGCGACAAATTGACAACCACTCGGGCCGGGTTGCATAAATTCCAATTTAATAAAATAATTGAGCAAGTTACAAGTAAGCAAAACAGCGCTGGGCGGCCGGGGGAATCTCCTGCTCCACCAACGGCGCGCGCAATCCCCCCCTCACAGTCTCCTTATATGCAATTCCAGCTCCAGGTACATGTGGCACTTCCTGTAACTTCTGCGGTTGCGCCGGCTGTTGCTAGGGGGTCTTCTTCAGCCCTCTGCATTGTGAGTGGTGACCCTCAGGTCACGCATATATTTTACAACTTTCGAAGTCGTGCTATATTTCACAGTTGTGTGACAACGCCATCACCATATTAGGCTATCTAAACTAACATTGCCGCTTTGCTATCTCAACTCCCTTATCTCAGGCAGGGTACATGCCCCCACCACAGGATGTAGGATGTTCCCACAGATGTTTCCAAGGCTGTTTCTTACTTTGATGTAACCAATTAGCACACATCACAGTCCAGGCTGTTTCAAGGCTGTTTCTCAATTTGATGTAACAAATTAGCACATATCACAGCACTGTGGCTATTCCAAGTCTCATTCTGACTGCTCAAAGCATACTCCAGACGGCAATACTGTGCCAAATACCATCCTTCAGACAAGAAATGACAGCTAAAGGGGAGTCTCAACCCAGCTTCCATTTTAAGCATATATGAATGATAAATTTGCTGCCGAGTCTAACTCTGACTCCATATGCACCTCCAAAGATCATCAGACCATCAAAGATCCTGCACATAATGTTTATGTTCTTTTAATAAAAATCCCTCTAAATAAACAGCAGTACTTTAATAGGCATCTGATCACAACTTTTTGCAAAACTTGTCCTCATTACTGCTTTTTCTTTCAATCCAGCTGCACTCTTTCCTTCCTATCTCAGTTAAGCAATTCCCCTTTCTTTCTGAGTATCTATGTTTGTACCAGTAGGAATTCAAAACTCCTCACTATTCAGATCAAGCACATGAAACTACAAAAATGCTAAGTTCCGGGCTGAGGGAACAAAACAAACCTTTGTCTCCAGTGCATGGTCAATGTTGCAAGACTGTAACACTCATGGCTGACCAAGAAATGCTTATTAAAGGTGGGAGAAGAACAGACAAAGGAAGAGTGGAGAAAATGAAACAGAGTTACCGATACAATGAAGTGGGAAGGTTTTTTGGTTCAGTTAGAACTCCTGATTGCCCCAGGCTTCTTATATGAACTTAGAACTATAAGACACAATCGCATTGCACTTCATGTCTCTTTCGTCAAATAGGAATAAATACCACCTTTTTTACGAGGCTTTGAAGAGATGCATCAGCTCCAATATAATGGATTGGTATCAGTGGACAGCAAGGCCTGGCTGCTCTGCAAGGGATGGAGAGCCAGGACCTGAGCGTGCTAACAAGGTAGGCAGCAGTGACCTCATCTCTAAGGAGTTCGGTGCTGAGCCAGCAAGTTCAGGTCAGGATCAGCTCTGGAGACAGTGACCAGGGTCAGTCGTAGCCCAGCGATCACCCAGCAAGTCACAGACGAGACGGGTCTGAGGTCAAGCCAGGAAGCCAAGCCAGTGAGTTCGGATCAGGGCCAGAACCAAGGAGGTAAGAGACTGGGCACAGACATAGCTGCTGCACAGCTAGGATGTAGCACAGCCGAGGGCCAGTGATAAAGCTTCAGCTTAAACAGCAGCTCACAAAAGAAAGACGGTGCAGGCCCCTGCATCTAGCTTTCTTCACAACAGCTCTTAGCAGTGAAGGAGCAGCTAGCTAAACTCCTCAACTTGGCCAACAAAACTGGAAGGGAGGAATGTGCTCAGAGCCCTGTCAGTTGGGGCCAGCTCCAACCATTACGAAAATGGCAGTCCCTCTCAGATTATTGTTTTTAAAAGTCTTAACATTAGTACACACAATTTAATGGATTTTTTCCTAAAGCTGTGGTCATCTGTTTTTCCATTTTGTATGAGACATCATGGATTATATATAAAGGATTAAACATTCATCCTGACACTTCAAATAATCTAGTTTCCCATCGGCTCAAAGAATCTAATAAACAACTAAACATCAGAATTTTATTACATTGTGCAAAAAACTTTCATGGTAAATTATAGATTCACTGTTAATGTAACTTTGCTGATGTATTCACCTATAACTGTAAGTATAATTATTTGTGAGGAACATTACTCCTCACCATTTCAAGGCTTAAAATATTATTTTATTTTGTTGGGTTTAAAAAAAAAATTTTTTTTTTACATGACAAGAAGGATGCACAGTTTCTAGTAAACCTATAGGTGTAACTACATACTGATGTATAGAATCAAATTTCTAAAGTATAGAAACATAGCTAGATGTTGACAGAGGAAAGCTCTTAACTTATGTACTTAAATTCAGAGAATTTAAGGACAGACTGAAAATAAGTCTGTGCTTAAATGCTCTACTGAATAAGAATTAAGGAAAATATCCTTTAGCCTTTCAGTTCTTCTGCTTTGAAGTTCAACTTCTGATGGTTATTGACTGTTATCTACCATGTGCAAGACTTCAGGCTTTGCCTTTACCTCTGTACTTAGGAAAGTTAGTGGGAATTTGCAAGTGATGTATTAGGAATAGAAAAGAACATACAGCTTTATTTTGGAGTGGAAGCAATTTCACATAAATTGACTTTTAATCTTTTTATTGTCAGCAAGAGTGGGGCTGCTCTACGACGGGAAGCAATCCAGGAGCCAAGGGTGACCATGCACAGAGAGGGGCAGTGACCTTGCCAACAGGGGTGCAGTCCCACAGCACCGAGGCAGGCAAGCAGAACAGGGCTGGCGACAGTGACAGGTTCTGTTGACAGTCCAGTGATCATCAGAGAAACGAGAGGTGACAAGTCAGGTCCATGGTCAGTCAGGGAAGTCCAGTCAACAACTGGGGGACAGGGCTGAGCACGGGTTCAGGGCTGCCCACAACGTAGGTGAGGACTGGGGGCACAGGCCAGAGCTTAAATAGAGCTCCCTGGTAGAGGTCCCAGACAAAGCTGCTCAGGGTAGTTAAGGCCTACTGGTGCACACAGGGCCCTGGCATTTCTTGATGGATTAACATTAGATTTCACTACTTTGATATTTTAAGAATTCACAGAAAGAAAAATAAATCTCATGTTAGATACAAGAACAAGCCTCAGGCTCTTGTGCAAACATCCTAGTCACAGGAATTTATTGCTTTTAGACAACCATTTCTATTGACATATGCGATATATATGTTTACAAAGGATCTTAGAAAGAACGTAAATTACTTAGTGAAAGGAAGAGAAGAAATGGTTAACAAACAGGAAAGAGCAATGGCTTAGTGTTCTGTCAACAATTCTTTTTCACAGATTTCAAAGTGCTTCTCAAAGAAGCTGAAGAAACTGAAACAGAGCAAATCAAGGAACTGTGACTAAGCCACCCAGTAGATCAAGATCAGAGAACACAGATCTCTTGAATTTACAGTGGATCACAATCTGAACAAGAATCAACAATATTGTGCTGTTGCCAAAAAAAAAAAAATCATATTGGTATGTCAATTTTATATCAAATATACCCCTTCTTTTTAATGAGGGGATAATCACAGAAAAACAGGGCTGTTAAGACATCTAGCAAGGTCACCTCATCCATCGCCGTAACCCAAAGTAGGATCAAATAGATCAGGTAAGTGCTCCAGATTACAGTTAACTCCGAGATGATAATTGTAGTGTGAATCAGTTTTCTCATACAGACAACCACATAGCCCCAGAAAAGCTTATGCTAGCATAAGGTGGTGTGAGAGAAAATGAGTAGCAAGGGGAAGAGGAAAGGCAGTGATGGTTTATACCAGCTGACTTATACGAGTATGAAGTGCTGAACTAGGATGCAACTTGTTCTTATTGAATATGTTCCTTGTTATTTTCTTAAACAGCATTTTTCAAAATTGTAAAGACTATTTTAAAATTTAATTCTGTTACCCTCAGCTTTGTGTCACCTACAAGATTAATAACCATATTCTCGATTCCATCATCTACATTGTTAATAAAAAATACCAACCAGAACCAGACTAAACACAAACTCTAGGAATCCAGCAATATAGTCTTCCTTTCTGAGGGTGAACTACTGCTGGCTATCCAGCCAGTTCTGTATAGCCCTTATAATAGATTTATCTAGACCATATTTCTTTAATGTTTTAATGAAAATGTCAGTTTAATTAGTTTTTTGACACTCACATGGACAACAGGTCATCTGCTTCTGTCCTTTCCCTAAATTCTCTTCTTTATTGGAGGAAAAAAATCAAGTTATCTGGCACGATTTATGACATGTCCACGCTGATTGCTCTCGTTCCCTGGTTATCACCTAGGTGCTAATAATAGTTTCTATGATTAATTGTTCCAGAATTTTTCTGGGGATTGAAGTTAATTAAATTGACCAATCTGTATTTCTCAGCTCCTGCCTCCCTCTTTAATAAGAGCAATTTACAGCTGCTTCTTCTGTTTTTCAGCATCTCATTCATCCTACTAGAGCTATTAGATATAATTGTTTATGGTTCTGATATTAATTCAGTCAATTCTTTAATTATCCTTGGATCATATTGATCAGACTCAGATAAATCAGATGTTTTCAAATGGTCTGAGTGCTCCTAATCTGTTCTTTCCCCATTCTGGGCTAAGATTTTGGCATCACCTGTCCTAACTATCTGCTTGCAGGTGATCTTTTTATGAAGTCTGATAAAACAAAGGCAACAATTACTTAGCTTTCTTTATCATTTGTTGACAGATTTTCTTCTCTATTGAGTAGGGTATTAATCCTCTCCTCTGTCTTTCTCTTACTACTAATACAGAATAATTCTTGTTATCTTTGATGTCTCCTGACAGTTTAATCCTCTCATGACATCTTTTTAGTCTTTTAGTCTTTATACTTAGTAGTCTGACCCATCTTGATTTATATTTTCTTCTCATGCTTAATGTCAATAGTGAGCTCATGTCATGGTCAAGCTAACCTTACTATTATCCCTATTCTACTCAAAATTGGGATAAATGTGCCCTTAGAATTATTTTTCTGAGGAACTGTCCCTCTTCTTAGCTCCTTATTTCCTAAGACTTCCTTCCTATGAGATCTTAGCCATTAATTCCCTAAGTTTTTTGAAGCTTTCCTGAAGTCTAACTGGTTTTTTTTTAGCTGTCATCTTTCCTTCCTTTTCTATGGACAACAAACTCTCTCATTTGCAAATGCTCTCACACAAAACACTGCCCACTTTCACATTCTCAGCCGGTTCTTCCTCACTGGTTAGAACTGAACTAAGAGCCTTATTTCTAGTTGTTTTCTGCATTCTCTGTAACAAAACCAAACAAATTGACCAATTCGCCGTATTCTTGTGGCTAGTCCATGCTCTTTTCCCAATAGATGTCCAAGTAGTTAAAATGCCTTATTACTACTAAGTTTTTCATTTCAGCTAGTTGATCTTAAAATAACCATCCACCTTGTTATCTTGGGTTTCATGGTCTGACTGTAAGCTCACCTTGCTGTGATGTGCTTCTCTCCTTTCATTATTATCATGTATATTGTCGCAAGTCTAATTTACGACATATTCTGCACCCCAAAACAATGTATGTTTTCTTGCTATACAAAGCAAAACAAAACATCCTCCCTTTTCCTATCCTTATTTGAATAAGGATATATTAATATCCTCATATTAATATTCTAGTTTTCGGTTAAATTATACATTAATTATATGGAACTATTCATGCTAATGAAGTCATCATTTTGATCTTATTTTAAGACTTCCAATGTCTCTTATTCTCCCTGAATTAGTACACCAATATCTAAAAGAATTAGTTCCTTGTCTTGCCTATTATTCTATTATTAATAACTATTTTTTTAGTTTTTATGCCTTGTTACATAAGAATGTGCATTCATCCACAGAACAAAATCCTCTGGTTTGTTAACAAAGCATCATGCATATCAATGGTAGAGAGATTCAAAGCTCTTTTGAAGCTGAGGAAGCAGAATAGAGCTATCATACTCTAAGATTCTGAAACTTGACAATGTTTGTGTGCTTTCAAAGGAGGCCATGTTCAGTTAACTAGTGAACTTACTACATTATATTTTTAAATGTTAATATTTATTTTGGGAGACCATCAACTTGCTGACTACACACTTTAACTGAAACCCAACTGGTGTTTCTGTGTATTCAGGTAGAAATAATCCATACAGTGATAAATCCTTCTGGCAACACACTTGCTGAAATCATCTATGTCTAGAAAAGACTCTTGGTTTTAGGAAGCCTCTTATGTATCCTTATGGATACAGTGTAAGACAAGCCCTTAGCAAACTCAAAGTTTGGCTGATAGAACTAAATTCATTATTATTATAAAATCCTCTTTATACCTGTTAAGAAACATAGGCTATTTTGCCACTGCTGTTAAATTTTCACTTATTAAATTTTGAAAGAGGCTATAGCAGTCTCTTGTAGTTTCACTTTCCTGTTCTAATGGATTCCTCATTAATCCACTGGTAAGATTAAGATCTAAGCTATTCTCATCTAAATGACAATAACAAATTGAGTGATCAATAATTAAGTGGATCGGTCTTGAACATTTGAATGTGTTTCAGCTGCTTCTTATGTGCTGTGATTGTAATTTGTTTCCTTTCTTTACTTTATGATTTTGAATATTATATAAAAGTAAAAATGTTATTTATATATTAAATATATATTCTTTCTCCAAAGATTTATTGCAACCTTTATTGCAAGGTTTCTATATTTAACAATAGTAACAAGATCCCCCCCCACAAGAAATAGCACTAACACCAATAGTTTGGCAGTTCTTTTCTTTCCCTATTTCTAAAACATAACAATACTGCTTATAAAGACAAGCACAGATTATTTTCCCTCGTGGGCTCTACCAACTGGATCATCTGCTGCTCTGGACAACCTGGAACAGATCCATCTCTTTCCACTTCCTTAACCCCATACAGTAGAACAGCTACTGCTGCTAAAAGCCATGGCAGACAGACTTGTATCTTGCGTCTGTGTGTCATCTTGTCTCTCACCTTTTGCAGCCTCTGTGGTCTGCTTCTGGGAATTCTCATCTCCTGAACTCCTCTTCTGTGAGGTGAAAGTGACCTGTAATCAGAAGAGCAATACATTGTCAGGCAGTCTTACCTCAGATGCAGCAATTTCCTTAGATTGCTTTCACAAGGAAATGAGTCCTATGCACTCAGGCTCTACCAACCCTGTTCCTCATAATTGGGTATATGCAAGAGATCTAAATGTGTGAGCAAGTGAGGAAAAGGCCAGAACATGAGCACAACAATGATCTGTTTTGATGGGCTAGTGACAAGCCCATGGGTGCATTTGTATTTTTGAACTAGCCTGAGCTGGAATGCTGGTTTGGAGTAGCCAGTAGTTTCTCAAACACACAGAAGTATGAGGTGTTGTTATCCCCTACACTGCTGAGCTACTAGACCTCTTCACTTTTGAGAGGGGTCTGGTAAGAAAACTTAAAATTTAGAAAGCCCCTGCAGACAGGAAGGAAGCTTGGAGGCAGGGGATTGTTGGGACATTCCTTAGGCTTTGAGGCCTCCGATGCTGATAACGCTTAGAGGTACAAAAAGGAATCAGGCAGGAGTTGGGGTTGTGTGGGGAGAAGTGTGGATAAGGTGGGAGTTGGGGCTGTGTGGGGAGAATCAGGGAACTGCGAATATTGAGGTAGGAGAATGTAGAATATATATCTGTAGGAAAAAATGAGTTTTGCTGCTCATAAACGTTCTTTTCCTTCAGACACGAATTTCACTTCTCATATCATCCTCGCAACATAGGCATTATTATCACCATTTGACAATTGTGACATTTTGGCAAGAAATTGGATTACTTGCCTACACGCAATAAAAATCATAGTCAGTGCTGAAATTCAAGAGTCCGTATAATATAAATGTCTCTGGAATAGAAACTGTTCCAGAAGATATATCAGTGTAGTATCAGTGTAGTTAGTGTAGACAGTCCTCAGAATATCCTTGACAACTGATAGTATAACAATAACCGGAAACATACAATAGCTATAGTCTTTGAAACATGGTCTATTTTTTCATTAAATCTATGTAAAGAAGTCTGTCTGATTTCCCCGCTTGTAATAATGCAAGCTCCCAAAATAAAATGCATGCGCTTCTGATAAACTGAGCACTCTAGATTCACTGTTGCACTATAATAATTGTCATGCACAGGCTGTAATGAAACAGTAATACAAACTGTTCCCAGTACAACACGCATTATACAGTACCCTACCGAACATGAAATGACCAGTTGCACCCAGGCAATGGGCAGACTCTCTGAAGCAAAATCTATAAAGTGAGACAGCTGTCAGGGTGTATTCACTTACAGTTCTAACTACCTTGACAATATCTCTTTTATCCACTATTCTACCTACATCTCCATCTGCCTTTGTCCTTCAGATAGAAACAGAACTGCATATTTGCAGTATAATTACTTCACAAAAACATAAACCAGTCAACTCTAAGAACCAAACCTGGCCTCTGTTTGCAAAGACTCAGTTTTGCAGGTATGTGTGTAAATCACTTATGCATGCATATAAGCGGTGTCTCTACTGTACATATTGCATGACCACAATTTCCACATATAACTGACTGCATATACTTACCATGCGTGCAGACAGGGACTAAGCTGAGGCCCCTCTGAAGTTTGCCCTTCCATGGTGTGCCGGAAGGAAGCAGACCACTGCAATTTCTTGGCTGACTAATGCTGCAATAGCACTTGCAAAACTTGTTTATCAAGTTAATGCTGCTTGTTGAATCAGTTCAGCAAACAGCACTGTGATGATGAGCACCCAGCTCCACAAAAGGCAGCAGCGCAGCAGCCAGAGCCCGAGGAGCACAGAAAGAACTATTCTTGGCTCCTTTACTTCCTCTCTGCCGAGTGTAGAGGGGAGCCGGGTCGAGGGAGGACCCAGAACAACCCTCGGGTGTCTCATGGAGGCTGGTTTCGAGAGGGAGGAGGAGGAAAGGGAGGCAGCTAAGGGAGAGCAGAGGAAGGAGAAAACAAGAGAGAAAGGCGAGCGAGAGGCACCTAGCAGAGGACGAAGAGGAAGAAGTAGCAGCGAAGGAGAGCGGCGGGGGAGGCAGCCGCGAGAGGCGGGAGCAGCCGCGGCGGAGGGAGGAGCGGGCGGGCGAGCGCAGCCAATCCCGGGGGCTCGTCCATTTTTCGGTGCGAGTCAGGCACGTCAGCGGGGTGATGCTACGGCACTGGGAAGGGGCTGGGAGAGCCGCGGGACGCGGTAGCGGTGGGCACAGCCCGGCCGCTCGGGCTTGTAGGCGCCGCCGCTGAGGGGAACACTGCTTCCTCCTTCCCCGCCCGCCAGGGCCAGCCCCGTGGCGGGGGGCGCCGGGCCTGCCTCTGAGCCGCGCTCGCTAACGGAGCCGCTATCCGCCCCCGCTGCCGCTGCCCTGAGGGCGCCGACCGCGGCGCGCGGGCGAGGGGCCGTTGGGCGCGCGGGCAGCGGCCGTTGGGCGCGCGGGCGAGGGGCCGCTCGGCGTCCAATCAGCGGGCGCTCGGCGGACAATCGCGGGCGCTCGGCGTCCAGTCAGCGGCCGCCGCTGGCCGCGCAGGGCTGCCGAGGGGCGGGGGGCGCAGGTGGGGGAGGCCGAGGCCGAGGCCGAGGGGAGCGAGCCGAGCAGGACGGCGTTGGGCCGGGTAAGGGGAGAGAGGCGGCCGCGGGGCGGGGCGCGTGGTGGTGCCGGCCGGGGAGAAGGGCAGTCCTGTAACGTTCAGGCGGGGGAGAGCGAGGGGCGTTAGCGGGGGTGGGAGGGTAGTGGGTCTGGGGGCGAGGGGCTGGCGGCGCCGTTCAGTGACCCCCTTCACCTGTAACTCCTCTCCCCTTGCAGGCTGTTGCTTGCAGTTACCGTCCTGGCGTCAAGAGGAAACCCCCAAATTTAGCCCTGCTCTGAGCTGGGCTGCTGGCTTCTCCTGAAGCTCGGGAGGGAAGGAGTTTACAGAGGGGACGTCCTTACCTTTCGTGTTTCGTCAGCCCGACAGCATTTTGGCTTTGATTCCATCTTGCTCCTACCTGTTGCCAGATAGTGACGGGGAGGAGAAGAGGCGCTATCCCACCATGTCCCGTTACAGCCTCCGTAACCTCCTGGACTGGCTGTACGGGGGGGTGGACCCCAACTTTGCTGGCAATGGAGGGCCAGAGTGTGCTGCCTTTCTCTCCGGGCAGCAGCGTCTGCTGGAGAGCTTGGTCTTCCTCAGTGTGGGTTTTGTGGAGATCCTTCTGTCCTTGTGGAAGCTGAGGCAGCTGCATTTCAGGGAGCTGGAGGGTCATCTGCTACAGCAGCCCCAGGCTAAGCAGGAGAGCTTGGGCAAAAGCCTGCTACTGGTGGCTCTCTGTCTTGTCTTTGGGCTGGAGGTGGGGTTCAGGTTTGCTACCAAGACTGTCATTTACCTGCTGAATCCATGTCACGTGGTCACTATGATGCAGGTAAGGCCCATGTGTGATTACCAGGAAGTTTGCTTTAGCTTTATACTTGCAAAGCAGTATTTTTATATAGTCAGTTGTGGACCAAAAGTGCATAGCAAGGGTACAAATGTCAAGAATTGTTATAAACATTTTAATACTGATTTAGTTTTTAACTGGCTGAACTGAAATCTATGAAGAAACAAAAGTCAAATGAAAATACTAATGTCAGACTTCCTGCTTGGAAAGGCAAAAGATAAAAACTCTCATTAGTTACCTTTACCTGATTATTGCTTCAAAAATAGAAAATGCTGTTTCCAGTGACAGTAGTGGTAAAATTTACCAATTTACCAATTCACCAAACTTAATGAAAGCAGGCTATTGCTAAAGGACCTATGTAGTTCACAGGTAAGTTTTTCAGGTAAGCTTTTTTCAGGGATGCAAATGTGTTTTGTGAAGTTGTTGAAGAAATGAATTACTGCTTGTGCAGAATTTTGATTTTGACTTTCTAATTTTAAAAGCCGAATGGTAAGGAAATCAGTGTTACCTGTGTCACATTTGTCTGTGGGATGAAATAACCGGGCTGGCTGAATGCCTGTGGATACACTGTGTAACTTAATGACTTGTGTCTAGCTTGCAGATGCACTTTAATCTACAGTTTGTGTAGCTGTTGGAATAATGGAAATACTCATAAACAATTATTGAACTGTGATATCTGTGATACGAGCTATATTTTCCAATAGTCCTGTACATGTATCTAGAAGTCACCTTCACTGAGACTAATTATTTTTGACATCTCCCAAACTCCTTTATTATTCTGTTTAATTTCTCTAATGCTCTAGCCTCAACACTGGACAATTTACAAAATTTAAGCTCAAAAATTAATAAAAGAATGTCAAAAAGACTTTCATAAAAGCTGCCATAATAAAAACATCTGTCTAATAGCAATAACAAATAAAAATCAAACCAATGTAGTTCTTACTCTCAGTCTCCCTTTGCAGAAGGCAAAGGATCTGAGGCAACTGATCTAGGCTATATCAGATCAAGCTAGTTCTTACTTTCACTCCTGGAGAGTATTTCCTGAAAAAGGAACGGTAACATTTTTTCTTGTTGTACCAGAGGTCTAAGGAAGATGGGTATCCTTTTAAGAGGGGAAAACCAAGCTCCTTACAGAAATATTCAAGGCATTTACAGCGATTAACTTGCTGTTCCAGAACTTAATTAGTAGGGTATGTAAATTCCTTAACAGTGATGCAACGTTAGCTCATAGGACTATAGGACACTTGCTGCCCATAAGGTGGTAACAATAGCTGTGCAATCAATTAGTCAGTATTGGTAATGAAGTGGATGTTAGAGAATATTGGACTGAAGCTGTCTAGAATTAATTGCTTAGCATAACTTGCTTAGCATTAGTAGCTAAATTTGCTGAAGCCTTAGGCCTCGGGCTGTGAATTTTTACCTAGATAAGTAAAAGGGGGCCCCAGAGCCGGTTCAAGCTGGAGGGATAAAGAAGTTACATGGACAGCAGGAGTAGCCAACCTTGAAGATAAGAAAAGAAACAGCCTGCCTAGAGACAATGAAGGGGCCCAAGGAAGAAGGGGAAGAACCCAGACCTAACTATTACTATTGGTCCAAACTCTCGCTTAAGGGGTGGGGAATTTAGATTGTAAGGGTATAATTGCCTGGGGATTTCTTTGTTCGGGGTCCCTCTTCAGAGGCCCCCAGCTCGAGCTGTAATTACCACACGTGTATCACTAAATTTTATTTTTCTCCAGTCTGACTTCGAACTTCTGCCTCAGCAGGAACCTAGGGTCGGACCCTGTTATGGAGGCCAGTGAGCCTAATAGTTTCCATAACATGGAAAACATAAGTTATGCAAGAGCTGCAGAAATAAAGTAGTAAATTTTAGCTACTCTAGGTAGTAGCCCGGCAACGTATTGGGACATTTACATCTTGAAGTTTGAGTTTCTCTCAACATCTGAGTATGCTGGGGTTGTAATAATGCTGATTTAGGAAAATCTGCTTGCATCATGGCCTTTTTTTTTCCCCTCCACCAAAAGTGATTCATAGCAAATGTACTAAAGAGGCACCGCTGGATTAAAAAACAAACAAACAAACAAATAACCTCCCCCCCGCCCCCCAATTCCTTTCCTTTCTTACCATGTCCAATCTGGCAATACAGTTAAATGGGAAATAGAAAACTAGGTGTGTCTGACTGTGTTCTTCACCTCTTTCCAACTCATACTGGTGCGCTTGCGCATTGCTGAAGTCTAGATTTGCAAACTGTGAAAGATTGTTTGAATAAAATTATTTCTGTATCAACTGGAAAAATCAAATAATGGAAACCTCTGATATCTCAAAATTGATCTGATAATTGCAGCATAAGTAATGCTTTAAAGTGCAAGAAGTGAAAATACTATTGGGGTTACCATAGTGCATGCAGATTAGAAAATTAGTTCGTATTAAGTGAGCCATCAGGTTAATGTTAACATAGTTCATTGTGGTTTCATAAAGTTGCAGTCTTCTGTGAATTTTAGGTGTTTGTTCCAATATTAGATTTTTTTTTTCACACTTCTGAGATGTGGATGCATTTTAATATTTTTGCCCCTAGGAAAACTGATATAATCAATCAAAGCCCCTAAACCTGCTGCAAAATACCACTTTATTTCAGTGGATATCTAGCCTTTTTTCCATGAATGTTATTTTTGACTTCTACCTAGAGATATTATTGCAATGTCAAGGAGTAATTTTTTTGTAAATTCTGACTTCTAAAAATGAATTTATAAAACAAAATACCTGTTTTTCCCAGTTCCTTATTTCCTTTGAGTGGTTATGCTTGCTTCCAGTGATTAAAAGGGAAGGAACTTAGCAGGAATTTGTGGAGGGCAAATGTAATACTTTGTGATAGCTACATATCACTATCTTGTCAATGCTGCCAGGAAATTAAAGGTAGGGAAGGCATACTTTGCAAAATATTCCTTTTGGATTAGTTGACAAATGAAGAGTTGAAAGTAATTTTGAAGTCCTACAGAATGCCTCCTCTCATACATTACCATAGGAATAGTGAAGACTGCCTTTCATCTCTCTGTGCTTTTTGCATGGGAGGAGAGGATTGATACACAAGGGAAAGAAATGTTCCATTGACCTCACTTAACAGTGGTGTGAATCCTTATAGACTTTGTTCTGTTTACTTCGTAGAGAGAACAGTGCATCTAAGTCCAAAGGAAGAAACGTTTTGCTCTAGGTCATGATGTTTCTGTCTTTTGATCCCTGTGCAGCTCTGTAGTCTCTCACGTGATCCTGTTTGTGATTACAGGAGTTTTCCTGAATGAACTCATGCAATATTATCTTGATATGGTCTTCAGAATAGTCCTTTTACATACAGGCTCTACTACCTACCACAGTAATGCAGATGACTAATAAATTAGATTTAAGAAAATAATGATCTCTGATGTTTAAGGAACTCAGACATGGTATTTCTTGGAAACTCCATCAAATACTGAATGACTGGATCACGTACATGTTCACTCTAGAAAATTTTTAAGCATATTAGTGCAGGGGGGAAAATATCCTTTTCCTTCTTTGCAGTCTGTCCCAGACCTACAGCTATCACTTGGAGCTTTCTCCTCTTTCTTGGTGCATGGCTCAAGAAATGGAATGTGGAATAGGCTGATTCTTGGGTTGGTTCAATGCAACCATGAGTTTAGTCTCTTTCAGGTCTCCTCTCAGTAGACGAATAGTTAGGCAGTGCAATCTGCCTCTTCCTTACAGTCTACAACTTATAACAGCCCTGCTGACCCATCATGTGTTCTGGTGTGACCTTTGTATTTGGGCTTGTGTAGAGGGAGTGCTGGTCGTGCAGTTCTTCATGCCAGAAATATTTCCCATGGGGATGGACGATATTTATGGCCTTGCAGAGCAACTAGGAATTTGACTGGCTTTCTGACTTCTGTTTTATTCTGGGTCCTCAGGCTTGAAGTGAACTTCAGTTTGCAGATTTACCAGTGTTTTGAATTTCTTTGTAGTTTATTACTTGAAAAGAATCTCCGAATCTCCTGATCCTGTGCTGGTGAAAGATTGAAACGCTGCTTTCTGTCTCTCAAGCATCCTGACTCGCAGTGCTGTGCCCAGAATTCAGCATGTCAAACAATGGATGTTTTATAGCTTATTTTTCCTCTCTAAAATGTTACTTTGTACATTTTGGGCTTCCAGTTAATTCTTTTGTCCTTCTTTTCCTTTGTAACATGCGAAAATGTAATGGGTAACACATCTGGCAAAATGAGGAGGGATATTGAGGTTGTTTCTTTAGCTTTTTTCTAAATTGAAAGTTTAGCTATTCTGCCTTGAATGTATGCAGTGATGATCAGATAAAAACGTGTGTGGAAGAGCCTCCTTCAGTGTACTTTCAAAGAGATGTTGTCTTGTGTCTGCAACGTATCAGCTAGGATGGGGGCTATTGTCTCTGCTAGTCTGAGCAAGTAAAACCTTCAGAGTTTCACCAGGAAAACAGAAGCTGGGTACTCTTCACAGCCATGTCACTAACTTAATATGATATTGTTCAGTTTATAAGACTTGGCTGTTTTCTACCTAAAGGCTAAGGATGGTGTTTCCAGTATGAAAGTGAAACGTAATATTATTACGGGATGAGTATGTGAACACTCAGTATGTTAGAGCTTATGAGTGTCTGCTGTGAACGAGATATTTTCAGGCTGCTGATTACTATGTGAGCTGAATGATAATGCTCTCTGATGTTTAAATGTACTCTGTGAAATAATCTTTTGTAAATCTGATACAAGGGGTCTGTAAAGCATTCCTTTTAAGAGGTGGTGAGGTTTATTTATCATGGAAAGTAGGTATTTAGAGAGAGAGTGCTTGATATTAAATTGCTAAAGCTGAAACATTTGAAGATCTATTCCACTGTCTTTAAGTTTTAACATAAACATTCTAGTTAAATTCCCTGCTATCCTTTCCAAAAATGGAAGTCAAGCACATTTTTCTGAAAGATCCCTCATAACAGAGGGACTTGCATGCTCAAAATAGTAAATATTTCTTTTGCCATCACAAATCCTGAAACTGTGTGTGTTGCTGTAGAGCTGACCTGAAAATGAGCAGCTGTGAATCCTTTTCTCTTTTTTGCCTGTCTCTGAGGCAGTAAAGTATTTTTGATTAGGCTGATGTGTTCGTCTCAATCTGTGTAACTATTACGACCATACTTTTTAAATACTTGCTATTGTTTCACCACAATGGTGAGATTCAGCTGGTACACTAAGATTCAGCTGGTACATAGAGTTGTACTCTAGTTTTTCCTCTGCTGTTCAGTAATTGGAGCGCTCTGCAGTCAGAAAAATAAATGACTGGTGTGATTAAGACACATTTCTGTTTTGATTATTTTGTGTACACAGAGAAAAAAAAATATATATATTTTAAGATGTAGGAGATAAAAAGAAAAAATAAAATATGCACTGGAGGAGTAGAATTTTCTTCATTTAAGTATGAACAATGCTTCTAATGTAACACCTCTCTTCTGTCATACTTATGAATGTAAGGAAATCATAAGATACCTGAATTTAAAGCTTCAAATAAACTAGTAGGACTCTAAGTGCCTTATCTCATGGAATGTTTAAAAAGTTTGACTAATATATACAAAGAGCATGGGAAAAACTAGGTATTATAAAAGACCTGCAGAAAACTTTTATGGTCCCCACAGAAGGGAAAATTTTATGGTCCACCACAGAAGGGATATACTCCACAGCTGAAGGAACTTTAGTCTAGTTAGTAGACAGTCTGTTGCAAAAATATCAAACGATGGAATAATGAAATGTAATTAGTAAGTGCTGGACACTTTTCCCAGAAGCCATATGGGCCTTAATGTGTAAGGTGATATATAGACCTCACATAAGATTTTGTGGTATATACTTTTTTTTTTTTGCCTTTGCAAAGAAAGCCTCAACTAGCAGATTGTCATCATGCATCCATTGTGTTTGCTTACTCTTTAACCTTCCTTGATGAGTTGAAATGCCTTGCTTTTTAAATAGAAGACTGTAGAGTTCTGTACGACTAAGGAAAAAGATTTTTTTTTTTCCTGTGAGTGTGTGTACATTCTAAACTGTTATTGAGCCTGATGGACTTGAATTAAAACATACAAGTTGATTAGAGAAATAAATGGCTGTATATTAGGAACCTGCACTGGAAATAAAATATTTGAAATGTGCACATTTATTCATATGGTAATAACAGGCCCCTTTAGACACAAGGGCTGAATAGAATGATCCAGGCTTCAACCTTTCTATTGTTGCTGTAGCAAGTACATGACCTGAGAGTAATTAATTTGAACATCTATCAGTTACCTGGCCAGGTAGGCCCTGTAGCACTTCAAAGAAATATGTTTGTTGAATTTATCCAACTTGTCCCCAAAGCAGATATGTTCTTCAGATATTCTCACTTGAAGGGATTTAATGATTTGACTAGTAGCCTGACAATGAAATAATCTATTGTGCACTTCTTTTAGAAACAAAGAAAAAAGCATGATCCATTTTTCACTGAAATACTTTCTCTCACAGAGCAGACTAAACTAGGTAGGATTTTCCCCCCCACCCTTTCCTCCCAGTAGTGGGCAATATTAAAGAAAAATGGTGGGGGGAGGGGGGGAGGATTTAGCACTGAACACTTGCACATTTTTTTTCTTTGTATTCTGAGTAAAACTTGCTGATATGAAGTGTTTTAAGTTGCTGTGAGAGGTTTGGACAACAGTATCAAAGGATGACGGTTATCCTTGAAAGCTGGATGGGAGACTGTTGCTAATCAACAATATTTTATTACATAAAGATTTAAACCAGGTTGTATTTATGACAGGAGTCTGGCCTATAAAAAGAAACAGATATATGCTGCTCACACTGCATTATGTTACTTTTCATCTTAGGAAATAGCTAGTTAATTACTGGTGAAATTTAAACAGTACTTCAAAAATACTCTATGGAAATAAGGCAACAGGCGTATTTAAAGATGACTACTAAGGTTATCCATAGAACGGATACTGAGATATCCTCCGGTCATGATAAGGTCCCTGCTGTGCTGAATACCAAGCATTTATGATGACAAAGCTCTCCTTTGCCTCAGCAGTGCAGGACCCAGCTCTTGAAGATCTAAGTGATTGGTAATACAGTAATCTGCTTTACAAAAAGCCCTGAGAGAGAGTTAGATATATCTATATCTAAATATATATATATATATTTAATAATGACAGAATTTCAAATGGACTAGAGTTTGACTTGCTTCTTAGGAACTGGCAGAAGCTGAATCCTAGATGCTGCTCATACTGCTTAAATCCTTGTATATGTAGGTAATGTTAGACCTTTTAATTTGTTCATGATTTTTAGTCTTTTGCAGCTCTGCTGTAAAACAGTCCTTCTAGTTAGAAATGATCTGTGACATACAAAACTGGGGAAGAAAGATGTACAAAATAGAGTTTAAATAAGATTGTATCATTAATTTCTTTCTTTTTTTTTTTTTTTCCTAATGTTTCAGATTTTTTTTCTTGCCTGTCCTCCGTGCCGGGTTGCAATGATTCTTCTCAGGTAATGCCTTGTCCTTGCTACATTTCTGTCTACTTGCATGATGTGCTTTAGAAGTTGATCATGGCTTAAGTCATAAAATATTAAGATATGCATCCATCCCTTAGTTAGAAAGACATACTGGTTGGACTGAAAGATGAGACCTTGAAAAGGATCATGGCTTCAATTGTGGGTGCTGAGTCCACTTACCCTTGTTTCTTTTGTACTGGTGGTGGCTTTGGTCTCACTAACAACATCCATTAGTTGATGAGAGCACAGGTGTCCTTCTGCAGATTAACCTATGGGCTTGTTTAATTTATGTCATGTGCCTTGTACTTTCTGATTATCTTCACTGAAAACTAGTAGCTGATCTTCATGGAAGGCCATATGTACAGTATGGGTCTATTTTTTAAAATGTGGAGATAAGTTAAATAGTTAAAGCAAATTCTTACTGATTTGGCTATTTCTCAAATGTGTGCAATCTTTTCTATAATATTGCTTATCGTTACTAATTTTAGGAAGTGGTCTAATGGACTAGTGCAGTAGAGTCCAGTAAACAGCCCATACTTTTAACAGGTTTGTGCCTATAGGGTCTTAGAGTTCTTGTTCTCAAAGGCGCTCTCTCACGTGCATTGCATGATAGGGGTACCACTAGTCATGTTGTGGGGAGGGTCATGGGACTTCCCAGACAGAATGATAATCAGGAATGGCTGTAGTTGCCACCATGACAGTTCACTCATCTCTTTCTTGTCTTGGTCTAGGCAGTGACTGGAAAATATGATGCTGGGGGCATGCCTCATGAATTGTTTTGGAGGTGCTACTGTCTGGCTGCAACGTTTCCCTGCTGCTCCTTATTTGGGCAGGGAGTAGGCTGAATACAGAGATACAGTACTAGTGCCTCTTCATCTCAGAGAGCGTGCAAAGTAAGTCTGGTGTCTAGGAAATCCTGGAGTTACTATGCATTTGCAAAGGCCTGGTTGCAGGGCAGAGGCTGCAGTATTTGTTCTTCTTCAGAATGAGCCTTTCTGTTTTCTGAGGTCCTGACGTATAAATGACATTTGAAGAACTGTTTTGGAATTGTAATACCTTTTTTCTTCCCCCCCCCAAGTTACTTACAAACTTTGTAATTTTTAATAGAGTTTATGACAGGCAGTGGTTGTATAATGAATTTTATGCCTTACTTTATCTCTTATATAAAGTAAACTTAAACAGTTCTGACCTTACTTCTGTGTGCACCTGATGCAACAGTGGTTCAGGGAGAGAGGACTGAAAGCTGTACGAAATACAGCACTGTAAGTTAAATACTACTTTCTTTCCTTGTTCTTCTCTTGGGATTCACTGTTGCATCTTGACAAATATAATTCTTCTTTTATTTAAGTGACTCAAAAATCAGACTTCTTCCAAATTCCTGAAGCTTTAGTTTGATGTCACGTACGTTTATGGAGTTGGATGGAAGTAAAAACTTCATCAAATATCTATTTTAAGCTCTGAAAGCAAAATGAACAGCACAATTTCAACCATTTAGCAGCCTGGACCATGAACAGGATTAATATGAACAGGCAGTCCAAACCTTCTAGGAATCCAAAGTTCATTCTAGAAAGCAGTCCTACTTCAGGAAATTATTTAAATGTTTATTTAAAGAGAGTTTTTATCCTGGTTATTGCAGTTAACAGTGGCTTTATTCAAATTCAAGCCAGCAGAATTTTCTCAGATCTCTTGCTACCGTTTATGAAAGACATACTACATAAAATACTACATAACTATACATAACATATACATATGACATACTACATAAAAAAGTTTGCATTTCATTTCCAATCTGTGAAAATAATGTCTCATCTCTCTTCTAAGGTTACAGATGCATATGTTAAATGGGGCCCTCTTGGCATTGCTGTTTCCTGTTGTTAACACGCGTCTGGTGAGTGTACTATACCTTTCCTTCTCTTGTGTGTGTTTCTACAATGCTTTCTCTAGAAACGTGCTTGACCCTTGCTTGAGCTGTCTTTAGAGGTGGCTAAATGACACAGATTTGGTTTAGGAGGTATACTTCTAAAATACTAAGCAAGTTCTGACAGTTAAAATTTCTTGCTGCATGTAAATTCACTGGCCATGGAAAACTTCTTTATTCCCATATCTTTGTTTCTGCAAATATTTCCTCCCTCTTAATTAAATTCAGCAGGATACATACTGTTTGCATAATGAATCTGAGTGATCTATAAATACCTGCTGGATTTGTGTATTGAAGAGATATCTAAGACACTGAGAAAATGATGGGATGAGAGTGTTTCACTCAAAGCAGGTAAGTTAGCTCTTTTGCTACGATCTTTCTGAAGTACTAGATTATCACTGAGTTGCTTCTTTTACTATGAAGAACTTGCCACTTTGAATATGGTAGTCAGATTACTAACACTTGCAAGTAGCTGCCTTTCTTCATCGCAGTCCTTTTTGTAAAGCTATCTAAAAGGTGTTTCTTCTACATTGCTGGAGCAAACAAACTGCTTTCTGAAATGCAGTTTTTTCTTTGTAAGTATTTTGACGGTGTTTGAGACAACGGTATTGAATGCTTGAAACTGAAGAACTAGTTTCTTTTCAAGCAGGTGCATGTAAAACTATAAATAAAATTTAAGTGTAAAAAGAAGGTTAGACTGTAGAATGGCTAAGTTGTGAGATGGAGCTGTCGAGCGTGACTTCTTTTGGAGGTCGGTTGCTACACTGCCCTACCTTTTGTGCTTGTGTTTTACAGGGTAAATTGATTATGGGGGAAAAAAAGTTAATGAAAAAAAGTAGTTTATATCTTTCACATGATTAGGTTAATTCAAAAGTCTAAGCTCTTTTGTAGGGTGGCAGCAGTGCATTCAGGAACGTAGCCGTGGCATCGTATCGTAACCAGGGTAGGTTTAATCTAGGAAACTTTGGCAAGCAAGACCAGTGAAGATGTGGCAATGCAGTTTGTGTAGGCTGCTAATACAAGGGCATATTCAGGGTTCGAGTTGTATAGTTGGTGCTGAAATCTCTGCTGCCAAAGTTTTGATATTATTGGTACTGAAGCAGGCTAGATTGTTAGTAGATGTATGCCTGTCAGCATCGTTTAAGCCTTGGAATATGCTATAGATATGGTCTTTATTTCAGCCTGGTGGGAGCTATTAGTCCTACAGATTATAGTTTGAATTAGATTTTTTGCTTCAAGTTATTTACCTCAATCAATAAGCTTTTTTCCTGAGTGAAGTCACATAACAGCCCTCCTACGATCAAAGTGAATGCTAAGTAAATATATTTGGTTTTAGGAAAATTCACAGTCCACTTTACCAGCCTGTAAATTCCTGGTACAGGTCACTAGAATGGATCCAAAATACTAGTCTTGGAATTTTTTGTGATTGTGCTTATAAATCAATGTGGAGAGTTAATAACGTGGAGAGTGGAAGTGTGGAACAAAGTTCTTTGTCGGTTCCACCTTGATCTTTAAACTGACAGTGAACATGATGGCTTTGAAAGCAGCTTCAAGGAAAGCATGTGGCCCATGGTTAAAATGCTGTAGTGGGAGACTAAAACAACTAGAAATGGGTACACGTGAGTATGGGAGATTCCTCAGGCCTGGAAAATGCCCAGTGTTGTTGGTGTCTGTCACCTGCTCTCCCCCCAAATTAGGCACAGCAGGGTTTCTTCCTCCAAGTTTTCAAAACTGCCACAAAATTCCTGTCTTCTGGAAGAAAAATTAGCCTGTTGGTGTCCTTAGTAATACTCAAACCTATCAAGAATTAATGCTAAGAGAAGTTGTCCTGAATCTGAGCCGGATAAAATATTTCTAAGGATTATTTTTAAGAGCTGTTATGCATGCACATATGGGTACGTATGTATGTATGTACACATGCTTGCTCATTTTTTTTCAAGTAAAGATACCTTTGACTTCTTTGCAAGAATTTTTTTTGTTGCAGTTATTTAAATGTTTCTTCTAAGATAGTGTTCACTCTTAACTTTACCTGCTTACATATATATGGTGTCTGGATAAAATGTTCATATCTGTATCTGTATAGCATATGAATTAATTATATTATTAGCAAGATTATTACTTATCTATATTACTCGAGTCTGAAGTTGCCATTGCAGATCTTACAAGTGGGTGTCCATTTGCAAATCTTGACAGTCTTAGTAGGATTAAGTATAAAAGTCTGCTTCCGTATTGAATTTTATGGATGATATGTTGATTGGCCACACTGGTAGCTAGGAGACCTGAAAACTGAAGATTTTATTATGGATTTGTACATGGTCTCTTCCTTCCCTTCTTTAAGACTATGAAACTTTGCACTGAGACATGGTTTAGTTACCAGAGAAAGGATATTAATGGCATTCATCTGTAGGCTTTTGCACGTTAGAAATAATCTTCCATACAGCATAAGACACACATGCACAGAAGGCTTGATCATCATTCTCAGATTTCAGTGTATTCAGTAGCGTAAACCTAGAGTTTCTTCAAGATTTAGGTTGTCCTTCCTAATCTGGTAACTACACATATTCTTTTTCATACTAGAAATGCTTATTTTCAGTTTGCAATTGTTTTTACTAAAACTAGTTACTGCTGAATAGAAAGGGCATTAAATGAAAAATTCAAATATGATTTCTTGATAATCTAATACTTCTCATTTCATATTTCAAATTAGGTAGCTTTCTGATTTCTATCGGATTTTTAGGAGTAACCTTTTAAGGTTAAAATACTAATGTTGAAATGTTTTAATAAATCATTAGCTTGTATTTTCTCTGATATTATAGTAGATCTCATTTATATTTGGGCAGTAGTGATTGAACAGGAAAAATACAGACTACTTATATAAAATTCTGCCCTTAACTAGAGGTAGAGGAGCCAAAGGACTATGTCCAAGAGAAAATATTTTTGGAATAAATACAGCTCTAAGATATTTTTGGCTTAACAGCTGCTTGCTAGGCCGGTCTCTTTTCTGTGTGTCTTCTGGCACAAGATAATATGGGTGATGTTTTATAGCACTGCAGCTTTGGCCCAAATTATCTCTTGGTAGACACGCATTCTGCTCTATAACTGTCATTGCAATTGTCTGCAATGACATTTTCCTGAAAGCACTGAATAACTCTTAACACTTAGTCGGAAGTTCGAAAAAAAGTGCAATAAATTTGTCCATGCTCTCTGCTCCTCTGCTCTGATTTGTAATGCCTTCCTGAAAAGCTTTTGACTCAGTCAGGAATGGTCATCATTTTATGCCTCAACTTTTTATTTCAGTTTTGTGATATTTTAAGACATATATTTTACTGTATACATGGTTGATATAAAAACTTTGTATAGCTAGTTACATCTGTAAAGAGTTGTAATAGATAGTGTCTGGCAGAAAGTAAGAGCATGAGAAGCTGGACACCTGACCCAACTACTCATTTAAAAGTGGGGGAGGGAGATCATGCTTCTGGGCAGGTAGGTGGGAGAGAGTTCTGAGATCAGTGAGATCAAGGAAACAGGAGACTGTTGCTTCCCATCACCTTGAGAGATTGTACCAAACTGACATCTTCTATCTTGGACTCAGTTCTACAGATGCCTGATTGTGTCCCTAGAGTCATTACATGTAAGCTGGTTTGTACGATCAGATTGAGTGACCAGGAGACTGGGATGCCTTTTTATGAGATACAATAAACATCAAATCTAGCACTGGTCAAATAAGGAAAACACTAATAAAAGTTAAAATAAATGCATACCGTTGAGCTCAGCAGTGCATTGAACAACTGCATTTTCCTAACTTTCTTGGTCAGCTTCATCCTCTGTAGTGACAGGCCAAGAAAAAAATTCCCTCTCAAGTTAGCAGCGTTTGGGTATGTCATGAGTTGGAATCCTGGGGGTTTGCCCTAGCTGGATTTTCTGGCATTTGTATACTAGTAAAAATATAGTTGTTGTTCTTGTTTTGTTATGTTTCTGATCCCCTCCATCCCTGTAGCAAGGTGTTATTCCTAGTCCTGTGTTCCACCATGTCTTAACTCTACTAATCTTCAGCACAAACAGATTCTCTTTATAAATCTCATGACTGTGCTTGTGCGTGCTAACACTTCCCTTTGGTAGCAGATGCAGATTCTGATTCTCTCCCTCTGTGTATATATGCCCACCCTCATAGGATTAATTGAAAATGAGAACTAGATAAAACTGGATAGAACTGATCAATTAATGCTACCTTAAGGGATTATATTATAATTCTCTCTACTGACTGGATTGTGTAGACGATGGCAGATGCCTACTTGAAATTGAGATTAGGGTTTTTTGGGTGGGGGGGATGACACTCGTCAATATGTATTTGTATCAGTTACAGACAAGCAGGTGTATGGCAGGAAATCTGAATGCAACAAGCTGCCCCTAAAATATCAGAAAAGGAATTGTTGCAAATAAAATCTGGGGAAACTGGTTGAGACCTTAGCACAGATGTCACACGGATGGGTGCCTGATACTTAGCTACAGCCCTGTTACTCACTTATTTTAAGTGGCTTTGCTGTTGACATTAATGCCAACATTAGCATATCTTTATTTTTGCCTCACTCAGGTATGTGGGAATCCCTTATCTCATCTATGCCAGGTGGACAAACTGGTGCCTGAGCTGTAAATTGGCTGAATAGTGTAACAGTAACTTGAGCCCTGGTCAACTTCTTGGCTACTTGCCAGTTTGGATGTCTGCTTGAGAAATGAGTCCTAGCAGGACTGGAAATAATCTGTTTTCTGAAGGCCACTTGTGTTTTTGTTTTGGATTTTTTTTTTCTTTTTAAAGACTTCCACGTCTGTCCTTAGACCATTCTCCTAAACTTCTCTGGCAGCTGTCTCTCCTCTGCCAAGTAAGTTATTTGCTATCCTGAGTATGTTGAGAAGTAACCAACATCTGTTACATGGGCCTAGTAGCTGTTTGCCCCATGATTTCTGCATTGTACAGCTATACACACACACACACACACACACACACACACGTGCGCGCGCACCCCCCCCCCCCCCCCCATCTCCCATTTCCCATATACTGTGGTTTGCTTTTCAGGTTAAATTTAAAAATCTGCTTGTGGTTTATTTGTGGATTACTGACCCTGTCTAGGAAACTAGTCCTTAATTATAAGTTATGAATCTGGGTTACTGACTGTGTCTAGGAAAGCTACTGGTACAGAATGCCAGTTGATGTTTCCTGCAGACACCTAGCCTTCCTGCTGGGTGTGCTATAGAAAAGGGCAGAGTTGAATGACTTTTGTCCCTTTTTCTGTCATACCCTGCAGTCTTTGTAGGGGATGGTGGAGGGAGAGTTCTTGCACAACACGGTGCTTGAGCTGTTGTTGCAAATATAAAACCAAGGAATAAATAATTAACAGAGGGAGGAGTACTGCTTTCAGAAAATAGAGCAAAGTAGCAACCTCCTATTCCACTGAAAACCAACTGCTGAGTTGAAGTGGGTTTACACTAGTTGCCACACTTTGCAGGGCAGGGAGGAACTCGCATCTAAATATCAGCACTTCGAATAGAGTTCAGCCCAGAAGCCTATAGTTTTGAAGAGCTTTTTCTAAATCTTAGTGCAGTCAATGGAAAGACCTAATTGTTTCCTTAGGGCAATAGCTGGTTTAAGTTAGGGCATCCGTTACGTGCTCAGAGGACTGCTGTTGATGGCTGTGACTTTTCTTGCTCAGAGGCGAGTTCTAATCCTTCATCACATAGTTTCTCTTTTCTGCAGTCTCACAAGCAGTAGAAGTGGCTGCTAAGAGTTTAGCTAGACCGCTGAACGTAACTTACCTGTTCCTGGGATGAAAACTTACTGCCTGCTCACTATTTATTCTTGGTACGTCTCCAGTGAGCCCTTAGCAAGTCTCCTGGGAACGTGGCACTTTTGAATCTGCACCATACTGGGCTGATGTGGGGGCAAGCAGCAGATGTGGCTACTTTGAGCTGAACTCTTCCTGGAAAAACAAAACACCGTATATATCTTCTAACAAAAATTTCATCAGAAAATGTAAAAACTGAATAGTCTGAATGTTTATTTCAAAATATGCTAACATAGTACTCTGGATATGGTATGCCTGTTTGAAGAATTGTGTATGTCAGTATTAGGTTGTGTTTTGAACATAGCACGATTTTATACCAATGTTAAAACCAGTGACTGGACAATGAACAGATTTTTCTTCGAGTAGGAACCTTTAAAGGAAAAGAACCTATTATCTTGAGTAACAGGGCAGCCTGTACTCTGTGTTCATTTAGACTGTTAAGAGCCTAGAATATGAGTTAGTAGAAGAAATGGATGATTTGTCATTTTGTCTTGTACCTTTATTTGTTTTAATGCCCTGAGAAGGGAAACAAGGTGAAATGCAGGAAGAGTGATGCTAGCAGCCTGCAAGGGAGAGAGGAGTTTAGGGCAAACAGTCAGCAAACAGATTGAAAATTAATATACAGATTTCAGAGTGGTCCATCTTGGTAGTGAACATTCAGTGTTTCTGAATGTGGGGACGGATGTGGATAAAGAAATATACCATCAAGACATTGGTCTGTTACTAGGGAATTCCTTGTTGCTCTTGAGAGTGGCTGCTGTGTTCCACCAAAGGCATCTGATGGGAGAAGACACGTCTGTTGGGGCCTGTGGCAAGGGTCTACTTTAGTTTGTTGGAGTCTGGATTTAGATCCTCATGGCCTTTGCAGCTGCATACCATCAAATGAATTGATGATGAATTAACTCAGGAGGCAATATTCTGAGCTCCTTTGTGTTCTGTGAATAAGTGTTGCTTTGATTTTTGGATATCTCAAACTTGATCACATTCTAAACTGCTGATTTGTTTTCATGAAGAGGTTTTTAAAATCCTGGATTGATGGGTGATCCTTTCTGTGTTGTCTCCACTTGCAGATTCTTGTTGCACATTCAAGATACCTATCTGCTATCTGTGAATGAGTGTTTATTGATAAAACAATTTACACACCAGACCTTTAGAGCCGGATGAGTCAGTTGTTCTGTACCACTTTACAGTTAATCTTTTGTGTTTGTTCTTTTCTCTTTATTGTAGCCTGGCTGTACAGCTTGAGTGCCTGGCTGTACAGAGAAGTCTGCGTTGTCAGTTCCATACCAGGAAATGCACTTGCATAATTAGCCGGGCTTCAGAACAATCAATCTTTCACAGCAAAAAAATGTAGTTTTGTTTTACACAAAAAATTACTGTCCACACTACTGCGGCAAAATAACTGTTACTCTGTTCTCAGAAGTGTCCTGAGTGTGATGTTTGTGTAACTGACCCTCACAACTCGGCGACTGCAGAAGCCCTTATGAAACCACAGGATACTAGAGAAGGCTCCTTGGCAGGGACTGAGTGCGTCGTGTTGTATTGTTTCTATTAGGAGTTACTGTTTCTGAAGTGTGCGTATTCCAGCTGGGAGAGGTACAGGGATTTTTTTCCATTACTAAAGCTGCGTTAGCCTCTTTTCAAATCTTCTTGTTTGATTTCCTTATTTTGCCCTAGGTGTCTTTCAACAGGTAATACAGGAGACAAAAGGAAGATTAATATTGAAGAAACTTCAGAATCTCTGTGAAGTTCTTGCTTTTGCATACTATTATCTTGGTTGGTTTTATGTTTTGATACAGAATACTTGGAGCAAGTTAACCCAACAGCTTGTATGGAAGATCCTTTCAGCCAACTCTTGGGAGAGTAAGCTAACATGTTGGAGTTTGCAGTCAGGACACTGATAGTGTTTAAAGTATTCAGCTGAGGGATGCCAGGACTAATGGAATCCAGCTGTTGGGTTTAACAGCTTTTACATTCAAAATTGGATTAAAAAAAATTGTAGACTTTAAAACATCACTGTAGTATTTACCTGCTCTTTATTGACTTATTTAGGAAGAAAATTGGACTGTTTCAATCTCTGACTTCTGCTGATGCAGATTTTTTTTTTGTGTTTTTTTTTTTTTTGTGTTTTTTTTTTTTTTTTTTTGAACAGACAAGCCATGATAGTAATACTTGCATCCGGAGTCACTTTAGCATTTTAGCATTTAAAATGAGCCTGCGTTTAAGCCAAAGCTAATGATTTGGCTTTGCATTATTCCTGTGAGATTTCAGACTCAAGTAAGGGTATTGTCCAATTTTCACATCTGAAATATATTAGAAAAGTATGTCTTTTCAGCCTTTTAAGTGAACTGCAACAACAACTTGGATTCTGAAGTTTGAATTTGAATTTTTCCTGCCATTGTTCAATTTTAAATGTGTTATGGTCTAGTTTGAGCCTTTTTTTTTTTTTCTAACAAATGGATATAGACAAAAACACTTACAGGAGATGGGAATAGCTTTCAGATGTAGTGTATTACTTTTTCTAACTCGTGCAGAGCTAGAATTAGAATTAGTTGGGCTCTGGTTCAGGTTAATTTTAGAACAGTATTATTTTAGCACAGTCTGTCTGACCTCTCCTGTGAGAGGAAACATGAATTCAACTAAACAGACAAATGTCTAACAGTAATTTCTCAAAAGTTGTTAGTGGTAAATCAGGTATTGCTCATCTGCTAACAGGTAACTTGTTTATATGCATTCTTCTGCAGCTTGAAGATTGACTGGTATTCATCTATTTTGAATTTTATTGGTTTTAAGAGAAGCGCAGTAGTTTTGCACATGTGTGCAGTTTGCTAAATCAGGTCTTTTGAAAATTTTTGCACAGGCTCTCTCAGCAATAACTTATTTTTCATTACAATGATTTTAAAATACCTGCTTTATAGCCTTCTATCACTTGCAAGCTAGCAGTTAACTTTTTTTGTAAATAGGCTGCTGCCATGTGGGGGGTGTTTGATTACTTTGCTTTTTTGCATTGTTGTTGGTAATTTATGCTAACTAGGAAAAGGAAGAGAGCAAGCTTATGTTATCTTATGTTATTCCTCCTTTATTGTGCTGCTGGCTAATTTTGCGAATTCTCTGCTAGAAGCACTGTATTGTGTTAGCGGCAAGGAGGATGGGACGGGTACAGATAGCTGCGTTTTCAAAGCACTGACCATTAATGTCTGTCATCACTTTGTTAATATACACAGTGACAGAAGAACTTAAATGAAGGGATTCTTGTGGGGCATGAGGAGCAGTTTTCCTTCTTAAAAATGGTTCCTTGTGACTCAGGTGTTAATAATGAAAAATATTTACAAATGTTTTCCTTATTCCTCAGCTCCCATTTGAAATGGAAATTTACTACATCCAGCATGTGATGCTCTATGTTGTGCCCATCTATCTGCTGCGGAAAGGCGGTAGGTTGGCACTTTGCCCTTTGTATGTTGAATTCGTCCCACCCAATGGAACAAGATGTGCCTAATGGCTACCACAAATTTTGCTCTTTTTCTTAAAGTATATATTACTCTTTTGTATGTTGTTGCTTAATAGCTTCTGGTGATATGTTGGAGTTCCATCCTGGATAACAGCGTCAGGCCCTGAATTAGGGGAATAAAAAGATGGTCTTTTGCCCAAAGGCTTATGTTGTTTTCAAGACTTTTGCCTTCTTGGATGTTTCTTGGGAAGTACTGCACCTTAAACTGAGCTGAAAAGATCTCTTTTTATCATTAGATCCCAGGTAAATATTAATCAGCTAGTTAGATAATTTTTTGGAATTCTGAAGCTCTAATGAATTGTAGTGGCACACATTAGTAAAATAGGCTAGCTTGCTTGTTGTCTGCTCAAACAGGATTACTATCTTGCATTCACTTTACTGCACTGTTGCAGTAAGTGTGGGAATCCTAAACCATTGCGCCGACAGGGGGTTTTCTAATCATCACCCCTGAGAAGGTAATGTAGAACGTGTTCCTCAAGCGCGATGCTTTGTCCCCCTCTAGTGTTGATGTGCCCTCAGCCACATTGTCCAGCAGAGCTGCATTGTTTCGTTTAGGAAATAGAAGCTCATAATGTATGGTCTGGATGTTCAGTAGCTTCAATTGACAACCTAGGGATGTGATGCCAAGCAGTGGGATACAATTTAGCACATGCTCAGAACAAACTCAGCCTGTTTCATTCTGGTGAATCTCTTGTGTTTTACAGCAGCAGCCGCCACTTATAATCCTTTGCGCTTACTATACTATAAGTTTGTAACCTTCTTTTTGTTCTTGACTATTGAGTGAAGTGAAGTAAAAAATGATCCAAAGAAAAAGTGAAGTACGGTAATTCAGAGATCATTCTGTTTGTCTCTTGTTAGTGAAATATGCCAGCCACATATTTGTGCTGTGAGCAAATGGTATCATTCCACAATGGTATGGAATAAGAGTTAATATGTGGCTACTCCTTAGCAGTAGAGTTCAGGTGATAATCCTTCTTACAGTTTGAGATCTCCAGCATATGGAGCAATCTGATGTGTGAACAGATGTACCTGAAGTTCCAGGAATATCCTTTATGCTTAATCAGAGGCCTCTGTATCAGTGTCACTTCAGTGTCAAACAGCGTCGTTGTATGGTTCAGACATATTAGACTGCAGGGGGAGCTAAGTCTCCAGCATCCTCTTTGTTAAGATGGGTGTGCAAAATTCACAATTCAAACCCAGGTTGTCCACACTGTGGAGAGAGTAAACTGATTTGGTTGTATTTTGGGCAGGGGAAAAAAATAAATCTCCGCTTGCAATCAAAAGAAGAGTAATTTTCTACTACCTTATGCTTAGATGGAAATACAAAAGAGTATTAGTTTCTGTTAAATTCTGTAAAGATTCTCACAAGCCTATTTTTTGAGAAGTTTGAATAAAAATAAATAATTAGTAAGGACACTAGAACTAGCACAAGACTTCATGGGGGGAAAAAGTATAAAAGAAATGTAGTCTCTGTTCCTTGTTGATCTTTAGATTTTAAAGCCACACTTCCATTGCCTAGATGACAGAATTAACTATTTGACTTGTCCAAGGTCACATGAGTTCTTATTGCAGAAGCAGATGATGAACCCAAATCTCCTGAATCCATATTAAGTCCTTCCCAACAGCGCTACTGAAATAATAAAGTTTAAACTGAAATATCCATTACCATGCTATTTCAACACAAGAGCAAATATACAGCCTACTTGGATGCCCCTGATCTGGAATGGTCTCAACTGTCTGGGGCATGAGCGTTTCTGAGAATGAGATTAGTGCCAGACTGGCAGTCGGATTAAACTTTTTTGAATGTGCTTAACATACCGTATAAGAACTGCCTGTGATTCGTAGTGAATAGAGAGATGGTGAAGCTCACCGCTACATATCGAAATTGATTTCCCATGTGAGCAGCAAATAGCTTGTGACAAACCCACCGCAGGCCGTTCAAACAACCTCTCAGTTGGATCTCAGTTTTCCTTTTTGTATGCCGTTGTTAACAGACTGTGTGCTAAGGAAAGTAGATCACCCTGGCCTGTTAAACAGTCATCTGTTGAATAGCACTGTTGCAGAGAGGTAGAATCTGTAGCGATTATTTATCTAATGAGAAATGTTCACAAAATATCCCAGATATGAATTTAAAATTAGTATCCCAAAACACATGTGGGAATCCAGATCGCTCTGAAATGTTTCTGTGTGGAGGTCGTTGTTTCCTTTTTGTCCCTCGATGTCTGGATAATGACACTACTGAATATCATACTATTGTTTTCAGGATTGTGAAGTCTAGCAAGCGAGGGGGATTTTCTATTATTTGGTGAGATCAGAAGTCTGTGGAGTGTGAGAGTAACTTTTTTTTTTTTTTAATTTTGCAAGGAAAAAAAAGAGGATGTAGTAGTGCAAAATTCTTAGCTGGAAGAACCTGAACAGCTCTCCTAAGTGTCTGCTGAAACATGATTCTCTGACTAGATTGTTCGAGCTGGATACGAGAAACATGGGTTCAAAGCCAAACTATGCCATTGCTCTGCTTTGTAATCTTGGGCAATTTACTTAATCTCTTAAAGACTGCATCCTTCCTCCAAGCCTGTTTCATAGCTAGGACCACTTGTCTATTTTAGAGTTTTACACATTGCCTAGTGAAACAATGTAGGCCCCTAAGTTGTCCCCCAAATATCAAGGTCTCTGAATCCTAGCTTTTCTGAATGTTTACCTCTTTAGTCTAGTACCATCTGTTCTCAGGCTTTATAGAATACTTCTGAAATAACATAAGTAAATGTCAACCAGGTGAGTTCATGTGAAAACAAATATGGTATAGCACTACTCTGCCAGTTCCTGGGAGCTGTTTTAGATAGCTTAACTTATTTAAGTATTATTTTGTATATTGCATCTAGGTTAAAAATGCACCTAAAACTGCAAAGACAACACTAAAAACTTTGCAAGTCAAATGACGTTTTCTTTACAGCTGGGGAGGCAGCACAAAAGTTTATGTATAGCTTGACCAGGTCACTTAAAGTTGGTACTTTGGTAATAGAGCTGTGGTCGCTTAAGCTCTGACACCAAAGCTACTTGCTTCCTCTCTCACTATCTATCATGAAAAACCATACGTCAGGTGGTATCATGTATCTGCCATCTTACCGACGTTTTCAGGTAGCAGAGTTTAATTAATATCATTGCTATTTAAGTAAAGCTTTCTGTACTGGTTTGTAAACAGGATACCCCCCAGCTCTTAGATCATACTTGCTAAGTATGTTAGAAGTATTAGACGAGTCTGAATTTTCTCCCTTTAACTACAGAGGACTCCGTTATTCATATCAAGTTCACTTTTAACTTTGGATTTTGCTTGTAGTTCAGACACTTCCTCTGACCTTCATCCGCCCGCTGGAAAAGAACTCTTATAAGCTGCCTTACGCTTTCAAAGTAGCTTCCCTGCTCCTCTTTGTCATGGCTGCATCAAATCACAGGTTGCTTACTAACACATGGTATGCAATTGTATTTTGGGTAAAATTACAGTAATGTTGTTGTTTATTAAAGTCACAGTGAGAGCGATTGATATATGGGGTGCATACGTGTGCTGTCATTCAAGTATACAACCAACTTCTTGCTCTTTCCTGACTAGGAACGGAGCCGCTATGTTATTTTCAGTGGACAATGGATAGCTCTACTGCTTTAGAATGTAAAGTGTAGGTAATTTTGGGAAGAATATCGTAACTTTCAGAAATTTCTCTTTAAATTACATTGATTTTGCTGTAGCTACCTGGCATGACAGCCAAAATTACAGAAAAATAAATGCAGGAAAGGATTGTAAAAGGTCAATAAGGATGGAGAAAGCAGTCCTCTGGTGGTTTTAAAACAGAGAGCATGCATGACTGAATGGTGGTGCGGTGAAGCAGGGAAAAGGAGTTATTTGCCTTTTCCTTCATAAGATACCGTACATAGGCATACTCATACCAGCTTTAGTGTAGTGAGTAGTCATAGCTACCTACACATGTGCATAGTTATTCTCAGTCCCCAGTAGGCTTGTACAGCCTATGCTGAAGTCTATTGAATCTTTATGGTTATTGCGGAATGTGCTAGCTAGTGAAGGGTAATATGAATATGCCCGTCTCTGCCACAAGGCATCCTTTGAGTGATGAATATACGTGTCAACATTTGATAATATCTAACAGGGCAGAGAGCAGGCAAAGGCAGATAAAAATGACAGTGTATTTTTATAGTTGTCTGAAAGTCTACAGCTTTTTACAGAGTCTGAACAGCATGACAGTGTGCATGTTTTTTGTGTGTGTGTCCCTAGGTTATTAAAGTCATAAGGAAAGTAATATTTTCCCCACATCTTATTAACGTGTCTGTTAGTAAGACTGACAACTCTGTAAGCTGTTTCTGTTCTCGCTATATGTGTGACTATTTAATTCTAAAAATAGTCTTGCATCTGAAGGTACTTTTATTAGAGTATTCTTACTTCTTTGGTAAACTCTAGATCATGTGACATTGTGTTTTTTTCACTAAATTGCCAAAACTCATTTTCAGGAGGAGAGGCCCAAAATACTGTGGTACCTGCTGCTTCATTTGAGGGGGACAAATACTTTACAGCATCTGTGATATCTACTGAACATAAAATTGTTTATAGGGTATATTTGAGAGTATCTCCACAGCAATTTTCACTTAAGAGCATGGTCTGTCACTAATGGATTGACTACTTTATAAAGGTTTTCTGTTCCTATGCATTATTGGTGCAAATTACTTGAATAGATGTCAACCAACAATAAAATAGGAAATGGCTATCAAGCCACGCTCCAGTACAGGACTGCGCAGTAATTGCCACTACCTGGGTTAGTTCTGTGCATGCTAAAGTCATAGCTCCCATAACGAGCAGGTGTCTGAGTACGATTAACAACCTGCTTTTAGATACATTTAGTACTTCTGTGTTAGAAGGAAAAATTAGGTAAATGAGGTGAAAATCACTGGTGTTGGTGGAAAATAGGCAAGCTTAATGAGCTAATACACTGTACGTTTTAATGTTGGAGCAGAAGGAGGGAAGAAACTGATCCAGATGCTCCAGGTAAGAAGTAAGGTTCTCAAATATTAATTACTATAACAGTAGTCACTAGGTTATCAGCTAAAACCAGATACCCCAACATCTAGAGGAGAAAAGAGGATTTTCCATGAGTGTTTGGACACAGTAATTCAGCTGAATACTAATGTATTCCTTTCTTTTCAAGGCATCTACACTCCAGAACCACTCTCCAATTTCTGGTGGGCTCTTCTGTCTACTGGGCTTATGTTCGTATATCATTTTAGCATCTTGCAGATTCTGGGATTGGTAAGTAAATGTGCATTAGTACATGGATAGTTTGCAGGTACATTCAAAGTAAAAACACTCACTAGTTTTTCAAAGTGTTCAGATTCCCATGGATAAAATTACTTGAATACAAATTTTTAATTGCACATCCTAATGGCCATTTGTATCTCATGTTTCACAAGTAGTGGCAAAACCTTGTATAAATCAGCTATGCACGTGTATAAATCCATCTCTTAAATGCACAACTGCCTTCAGATCTGCTTTCCTTCTGAAAGCTGGCCTACTGATGGTGAACAAAGGATTGCCAGCTAAACACTTTTGATTACTCTGGTAATTTGAAAATTACCATTTTAGGTGTCTGAATCAGTGCAACACAAAATGTTACTAATTTATAAATCTGTTGTCCATTTCCTAGGTCACAGAAGTGAATTTGAACAACATGTTATGCCCAGCCATCTCGGACCCTTTTTATGGGCGCTGGTATCGAATCTGGGCATCTGGACATCAGACTGTCATGACTGTGACTCATGGGAAACTTGTAATCCTACTGTTTTACAGCGCCGTCCCCATCTTTAAATGTAGCGTGGACTTGTTTAGATTCCCCACTAAGAAAACAGACTGAAATTTCTCCTCAGGGAATAGGTACATACAGGAAGCAGAGACACCTATACTCCTACTGGAAAAGAAAGAGGAGGGATGAGAGGACTGTGTGTTTATACTTCTTCCCACAGTTTATTGCCTCAAAAACACCTCTGTAATCAAGTGAGTGTTTTTCCTTTAACTGCTGTTTCTCACTGTTAATTGCCAATGGCAAAATTAGTGGCCTTATTCTGGAAATGGTCCGTGTTTTATACATTTTGTGTAGATTACAGTAGAATCTTGCGAAGCCACCCTTTAAAATTAGGCCCAGGATCTGTCCACATTCCAGCAAAGAGAGTGTCAGTGCTGCCTCGTTTTATGACTTTTTTTCTACTAAATATCAGTACACTTACATCCCGGAATAGGAGATAAAGCTGAATTATAACTCATCACTGATAAGAACAGAGCATATCTTGAAGTACATCATCCTAGCTTAACTCTTAGTGCTTGAATGTTGTCAAATGGTCACAGTGAAGAAATGTACACTGAATCTCCCAGTGACAAGTGTGAAACAATGAGGTTCTACTGTATTTTCATTAAGCTGGTTGAAAATATGGGAGAATAACAACAATAACTTGTTGCAACAATATTTGTAACAACAAAAATTGTTGCAAACAAAAACTATGTTTTAATCGGCTACTTTATTTATAAGCTGCTGTAGATTAATATCCAACTAGGTCCCATTTGTCTTAAAGCTTTGGAGATGTTTTTGAGTGACTGGAAAAACACCAGGTTGAAACTATTTCAAAAAGCCGTGTAACATCTAGGCTGAAATAGGTATTTCATCCACTGTTCCGACCTGCCTTTGAACAAGATGGTTATTGACATTTAGCTTAGATTGGAGCGGGAGTAGAGATACAAAGTGCAATGTGAACATCCAATTTTTTTTTTTAAACTTACTAGCTTTTGAAACATTCCTGCTCTGTGCTCTGCACTGACCTCAGTAGAGTGGTTAGTGAGGGAACAAAATTAAATTATTTTCTCTCTACAGCTCTGATATGCTCTGTATACAGATTTAGAAGTATAGGTATAAAAAGCAGAGTTAAATCAGTCCACCCTCTACTGGAGAGGCAGTGTTCCAGTTTACTAGTATGATTGCATTTATATGAAGAGATAGCACTAAATTTCTTGTTGACACGTTTTGGAGTAGAATGGGATGCAAGTAGAGAGCATTATAAACAGTCAGCTGGTGAACCTCTTCAGCTCTGCCACGTCCAGAGGGGGAAAGGGCTGCGCGGCAAGATGGGAACTCGTGACCTGTAGCTATTCCGATAGTTAGTTTTAAGGCCATTGTTTGTGCAGACTGTTGTATTTCAGGGCTGCAGGAATTTTGTTGTACAGACGTTTGTTGCAATTTATAGATTCTTTTCATTGCATTGTCATGGCTGTGACTTGTAAGATAAAACAAAACCACCATACCTCCTCCTTCAGCTCAGTCACCTGAAGATATATTCTGGAGTTAAGGTACAGTCACGCATACCTCAAGAAGAAAAGTAAGAATGATAAGCGTGGTGGTTTTTTTTTCTTTCCTGTTTTAAAAGAGCAAAATTTTCATTGGAGAGAGAGCAAATGGCTTCTCCAAATATTTTAACTCCACTTGATTTAAAAAAAAAACAAAACCCCCCCAAACTTGAATCGGGAGTGCTTTGCCCCATGTTCTAATTTACAAACTGCTTTCTGGCTTGCTTCCGTGCCTGGCTGTAAAATACAGGCACACACACACACACTCTGCCCTCCCCCCAGCTACTGTTAAGTTTATCTTGTTTTATTTATTTACTTAAGAAATTTGCAAAATGCCTTGAATTGGATTAAATCCGGTTTAGGAAGAATGTTTGGTGTTGCATCAAATTTTGCAGCATTGGCATTTATTGATTTTTTTTTTTTTTTTTTTTAATTTTAGTTACTATTATTTGAAGAACCATTCCTGTTTCCTCATCTGTTCTAAAAAATACTGTAGCTACTGGAAAAATTTGAGCAACAAAAAGAGAAGCGGCCTCCCCCCCTTCGCCTCTCCCCCCCTCTACTGCCTCCCCCCTTCCCTCCTTTCTTCCCTTTCTTCCCTTCTTTCCTTTCTTCCCTCCTTTCTTCCCTTTCTTCCCTTCTTTCCTTTCTTCCCTCCTTTCTTCCCTTTCTTCCCTTCTTTCCTTTCTTCCCTCCTTTCTTCCCTTTCTTCCCTTCTTCCCCCCTTCTTCCCCCCTTCTTCCCTTTCTTCCCTTCTTCCCCCCTTCTTCCCCCCTTCTTCCCCCCTTCTTCCCCCCTTCTTCCCCCCTTCTTCCCCCCTTCTTCCCCCCTTCTTCCCCCCTTCTTCCCCCCTTCTTCCCCCCTTCTTCCCCCCTTCTTCCCCCCTTCTTCCCCCCTTCTTCCCCCCTTCTTCCCCCCCTCCCTTCTTCCCCCCACACACACACCCTCTTTCTTGCGCGCGGGCCATTGCTCTCTCGCGCACGCACGCCGGCTCTTGCCCCCTCTCTCGCTCTCTCGCGCGCCCCTGCTCTTGCCCCCTCTCTCTCTCTCTCGCGCGCCCCGGCTCTTGCCCCCTCTCTCTCTCTCTCGCGCGCGCCGGCTCTTGCCCCCTCTCTCGCTCTCGCGCGCGCCGGCTCTTGCCCCCTCTCTCGCGCGCCGGCTCTTGCCCCCCCTCTCTCTCTCTCTCATGCGCCGGCTCTTGCCCCCCCTCTCTCTCTCTCTCATGCGCCGGCTCTTGCCCCCCCCCCTCTCTCTCATGCGCCGGCTCTTGCCCCCTCTCTCTCTCTCTCGCGCACCTCGGCTCTTGCCCCCTCTCTCTCTCTCGCGCACCTCGGCTCTTGCCCCCTCTCTCTCTCTCGCGCGCGCCCCGGCTCTTGCCCCCTCTCTCTCTCTCTCGCGCACCTCGGCTCTTGCCCCCTCTCTCTCTCTCGCGTGTGCGCCCCGGCTCTTGCACCCTCTCTCTCTCTCTCTCATGCGCCGGCTCTTGCCCCCCCCCCCCCTCTCATGCGCCGGCTCTTGCCCCCTCTCTCTCTCTCGCGCGCGCCCCGGCTCTTGCCCCCTCTCTCTCTCTCACGCGCGCGCCGGCTCTTGCCCCCTCTCTCTCTCTCTCTCATGCGCCGGCTCTTGCCCCCCCCCTCTCTCTCATGCGCCGGCTCTTGCCCCCTCTCTCTCTCTCGCGCACCTCGGCTCTTGCCCCCTCTCTCTCTCTCGCGCACCTCGGCTCTTGCCCCCTCTCTCTCTCTCGCACGTGCCCCGGCTCTTGCCCCCTCTCTCTCTCTCGCGTGTGCGCCCCGGCTCTTGCCCCCTCTCTCTCTCTCTCTCATGCGCCGGCTCTTGCCCCCCCCTCTCTCTCATGCGCCGGCTCTTGCCCCCTCTCTCTCTCTCGCGCACCTCGGCTCTTGCCCCCTCTCTCTCTCTCTCTCATGCGCCGGCTCTTGCCCCCTCTCTCTCTCTCGCGCGCCCCGGCTCTTGCCCCCTCTCTCTCTCTCGCGCGCGCCCCGGCTCTTGCCCCCTCTCTCTCTCTCACGCACCTCGGCTCTTGCCCCCTCTCTCTCTCTCGCGCGCGCCCCGGCTCTTGCCCCCTCTCTCTCTCTCGCGCACCTCGGCTCTTGCCCCCTCTCTCTCTCTCGCGTGTGCGCCCCGGCTCTTGCCCCCTCTCTCTCTCTCTCTCATGTGCTGGCTCTTGCCCCCCCCCCCCTCTCATGCGCCGGCTCTTGCCCCCTCTCTCTCTCGCGCACGCCGGCTCTTGCCCCCTCTCTCTCTCTCGCACGCCCCGGCTCTTGCCCCCTCTCTCTCTCTCGCGCGCCCCGGCTCTTGCCCCCTCTCTCTCGCACGCGCGCCCCGGCTCTTGCCCCCTCTCTCTCGCACGCGCGCCCCGGCTCTTGCCCCCTCTCTCTCTCTCGCGCGCGCACCGGCTCTTGCCCCCTCTCTCTCTCTCTCGTGCCAGGGCTCTTGCCCCCTCTCTCTCTCTCGCACACCCCAGCTCTTGCCCCCTCTCTCTCTCTCGCGCGCGCGCCGGCTCTTGCCCCCTCTCTCTCTCTCGCGCACCTCGGCTCTTGCCCCCTCTCTCTCTCGCGCACCTCGGCTCTTGCCCCCTCTCTCTCTCTCGCGCGCGTGCCGGCTCTTGCCCCCTCTCTCTCTCTCGCGCACCTCGGCTCTTGCCCCCTCTCTCTCTCTCGCGTGTGCGCCCCGGCTCTTGCCCCCTCTCTCTCTCTCGTGCGCCCTGGCTCTTGCCCCCTCTCTCTCTCTCGCGCGCCGGCTCTTGCCCCCTCTCTCTCTCTCTCGCGCACCTCGGCTCTTGCCCCCTCTCTCTCTCTCGCGCACCTCGGCTCTTGCCCCCTCTCTCTCTCTCGCGCACCTCGGCTCTTGCCCCCTCTCTCTCTCTCGCGCACCTTGGCTCTTGCCCCCTCTCTCTCTCTCGCGCGCGCCCCGGCTCTTGCCCCCTCTCTCTCTCTCGCGCACCTCGCCTCTTACCCCCTCTCTCTCTCTCTCGTGCGCGCGCCGGCTCTTGCCCCCTCTCTCTCTCTCTCGCGCGCTGGCTCTTGCCCCCTCTCTCTCTCTCACGCGCCCCGGCTCTTGCCCCCCCCCTCTCTCTCTCTCTCGCGCGTGCCGGCTCTTGCCCCCTCTCTCTCTAACGCGCGCCCCGGCTCTTACCCCCTCTCTCTCTCGCGTGCGCGCCCCGGCTCTTGCCCCCTCTCTCTTTCTTGCGCGCGCCGGCTCTTGCCCCCTCCTTTCTCACACGCGCGCCTTCCTTCTCTCTCTCTTTCTCGCGCACGGGCTCTTGCCCCCCCTCTCTCTCCCACACATGCCCTCTCTTGCCCCCTCACCCTCTCGCATGCGCCCTCTCTCGTGCGCTCACTTTCTCGCATGCGTTCTCTCTCGTGCACTCACTCTCTCCCTCCCCCTTTCTCCCTCCCCCTTTCTCCCTCCCCCTTTCTCCCTCCCCCTTTCTCCCTCCCCCTTTCTCCCTCCCCCTTTCTCCCTCCCCCTTTCTCCCTCCCCCTTTCTCCCTCCCCCTTTCTCCCTCCCCCTTTCTCCCTCCCCCTTTCTCCCTCCCCCTTTCTCCCTCCCCCTTTCTCCCTCTCCCCCCTCTCCCTCCCCTTTTCTCCCTCTCCCCCCTCCCTCCCCTTTTCCCCCTCTCCCCCTCCCTCCCCTTTTTTCCCTCCCCCTCCTCCCCCTCCTCCCCCTCCTCCCCCTCCTCCCCCTCCTCCCCCTCCTCCCCCTCCTCCCCCTCCTCCCCCTCCTCCCCCTCCTCCCCCTCCTCCCCCTCCTCCCCCTCTCCCCTCCCCCTCTCCCCTCCCCCTCTCCCCTCCCCCTCTCCCCTCCCCCTCTCCCCTCCCCCTTCCCTTCTTCCTTTCTTTTCTTTCTTTCGCACACACGCACGCACGCACACCCTCTTTCTCGTGCGCGGGCCCTTGCTCTCTCTCTCGCGCGCGTGCCCCGGCTCTTGCCCCCTCTCTCTCTCTCTCTCGCGCGCCGGGTGTTGCCCCCTCTCTCTCTCGCGCGCGCCGGCTCTTGCCCCCTCTCTCTCGCGCGCGCGCCGGCTCTTGCCCCCTCTCTCTCGCGCGCGCCCCGGCTCTTGCCCCCTCTCTCTCTCTCGCGCGCCGGCTCTTGCCCCCCCTCTCTCTTGCGCGCGTGACGGCTCTTCCCCCTCTCTCTCTCTCTCTCTCGCGCGCGGGCTCTTGCCCCCCCTCTCTCTCCCACACATGCCCTCTCTTGCCCCCTCACCCTCTCGCATGCGCCCTCTCTCGTGTGCTCACTTTCTTGCATGCGTTCTCTCTCATGCACTCACTCTCTCTCCATCTCTCTCTCTTCCTCTCTCTCTGTCCCTCCCCCTTTCTCCCTCCCCTTTTCTCCCTCTCCCCCCTCTCCCTCCCCTTTTCTCCCTCTCCCTCCTCCCTCCCCTTTTCTCCCTCTCCCTCCTCCCTCCCCATTTTTCCCTCCCCCCTCCCCCTTCTCCCCCTTGTCCCCCTTCTCCCCCTTGTCCCCCTTCTCGCCCTCCCCCCTCCCCCTCTCCTCTCTCCCCCTCTCCTCTCTCCCCCTCTCCTCTCTCCCCCTCTCCTCTCTCCCCCTCTCCTCTCTCCCCTTTCCCCCTCCCCCCCTTTCCCCTCCCCCTTTCCCCTCCCCCTTTCCCCTCCCCCTTTCCCCTCCCCCTTTCCCCTCCCCCTTTCCCCTCCCCCTTCCCCTCCCCCTTTCCCCTCCCCCTTTCCCCTCCCCCTTCCCCCTCCCCCTTCCCCCTCCCCCTTCCCCCTCCCCCTTCCCCCTTTCCCCTCCCCCTTCCCCCTTTCCCCTCCCCCTTCCCCTTTTCCCCTCCCTTTTCCCCTCCCTTTTCCCCTCCCTTTTCCCCTCCCTTTTCCCCTCCCTTTTCCCCTCCCTTTTCCCCTCCCTTTTCCCCTCCCTTTTCCCCTCCCTTTTCCCCTCCCTTTTCCCCTCCCTTTTCCCCTCCCTTTTCCCCTCCCTTTTCCCCTCCCTTTTCCCCTCCCTTTTCCCCTCCCTTTTCCCCTCCCCCTTTCCCCTCCCCCTTTCCCCTCCCCCTTTCCCCTCCCCCTTTCCCCTCCCCCTTTCCCCTCCCCCTTTCCCCTCCCCCTTTCCCCTCCCCCTTTCCCCTCCCCCTTTCCCCTCCCCCTTTCCCCTCCCCCTTTCCCCTCCCCCCTTTCCCCTCCCCCCTTTCCCCTCCCCCCTTTCCCCCCTTTCCCCCCTTTCCCCCCTTTCCCCCCTTTCCCCCCTTTCCCCCCTTTCCCCCCTTTCCCCCCTTTCCCCCCTTTCCCCCCTTTCCCCCCTTTCCCCTCCCCCCTTTCCCCTCCCCCTTCCCCTCCCCCTTCCCCTCCCCCTTCCCCCTTCCCCTCCCCCTTCCCCCTTCCCCTCCCCCTTTCCCCTCCCCGCTCTCCCCTCCCCCTCTCCCCTCCCCCTCTCCCCTTCCCCCTCTCTCCCCTCCCCCCTCCCACCTTTCCCCTCCCACCTTTCCCCTCCCACCTTTCCCCTCCCCCTTCCCCTCCCCCCTCTGCCATCTGCCCTCCCCCTTTCCCCTCCCCCTTTCCCCTCCCCCTTTCCCCTCCCCCTTTCCCCTCCTCCTCTCCCCTCCCCCTTGCTCCTCCCCCTCTCTCCCCTCCCCTCTCCCCCTCCCCTCTCCTCTCTCCTTTTCTTTCCTCCTTTCCTCCTTTCCTCCTTTCCTCCTTTCCTCCTTTCCTCCTTTCCTCCTTTCCTCCTTTCCTCCTTTCCTCCTTTCCTCCTTTCCTCCTTTCCTTTCTTTCCTTTCTTTCCTTTCTCCTTTTTCTCTCTCTCCCTTCCACTACCCCATTTCCCCCTCTGCACTTGTGCTTCCAGGCACTGCAAACCTCTCGACAACAGCCGCTGTCTCTCTGCCCCCATTGCCTTCCTCCGGCCTCCTGGCCCGCCCTGCCTCCCTCTGCGGGAGCTGCAGTATCTCCCCCCCCCCTTTGAAGGGTAGTTTTCAACTTCCAAGTTAAAGCAAGGTGGTTTTAAAATTGATTTTATTTTTCTTCAGGGTCAATTTCGTACTTTTTTTAAAGATCATTTCTGCATTTACCATGTCATTATCTCAGTGCTGCAGAGGACGTAGCAGGCAGAGCAGTGAGCGTGCCCCCACCGCTCTCGCCAACCGGCCTGTGCCAGGGAGCTGGCGCTGCTCGTGCACTGGGCTGAGGCACAACGCTGTCTTCGGAAACTGGCAGTTCCTCTTGCCCAGCTCTCTCGTTCAAGCATCACGTTATGCAGGCACAGGATGGAATGGCAGCGACAAGGGTTGGTGTGGGGAGGCTGAACTGCCGCATGTGCTGTTAGTTCTGAATAATCTGTAAGAGTGTTCTACATTTAGTAAACTTTGTAATGTGCTAAAACTTGGTTATGAGGTAACATTTGCAAAGAAGGGGTAATCTGTGTATTTGTTTTTGTAATTATTTGGTCCAGTTGTTTTTTGTTGCGCCCTAAGTCCAGCTCACTGGGCAAATAATTGTTAAATCTTTATATTAAAACAAATAAATGCATTTTAAGGGATACTGTACAGTTTGTTTCATTCTAGACATACCAGACACTGTGTCTTGCTTATGACTTTTTAAAACTAGGTATGAAAACTGAACTTGGCTTTCCACTTCAAGTTGTAATACTAACAGATTCCTAGAGGGCCTTGAATATTTGACAGCTAATCATCAATCCAAAAGATGGATTTGGATTTGGTACCGCTACCAAATCTGTAAAATGCTAAAATGACAAGGTAAGCTATTTACTTGAGGAGCTTTTCTCTGCAGAGTTAATTTTTATTTTCCACATCGAGGCTTCAAGCAAGCGGAGTAATGTCTGTATCAGTCCTCGACATCTAAAGGTTACGTGGATTTTTTAGTTATTTATTTTTGAGGAATTTGCATCTATGGACAGGAGACACAAGTCTTAGATTAGTCAAAGACAAAAACACTTGCAGAGGCATGTTAAAAATTTCTTGCTTTGTCTCAATAATTATCCTACAGAGGGAGTATGTTCCCTTTCACTCATACGCAATAGAAAATGCCTCTCAGCGCAATAGGCATTTAATTCAGGAAACACGGCTTTAAAAGTCAGTTTTACCTCTGTCTGGGACTGTGTTTTGTCATCAGCACAGCGGGATGGGGGCTTTGTTGCCTTGCAGGGACACACGCCTTCCCCGCTCCTCAAACGAACATCCCTTCCCTTCCCTTCCCTTCCCTTCCCTTCCCTTCCCTTCCCTTCCCTTCCCTTCCCTTCCCTTCCCTTCCCTTCCCTTCCCTTCCCTTCGGCAGGAGCCCAGCCGCCACCGGGGAAGGTGCGCCCAGCCTTCCTCCCCTCCTGCCGGGCGCCCCAGCAAGCTCTGCCCCCAAGCCCCTTGCTGCTGCGGGGACACCGAAAGCCCCTGCTGAGAGTTACAGCTGTTGAACTCTAGTGGTTCTGGTACGCTGTTCTCACTGGCTCTCCTTCCCAGGTTAAAACTTAAAAAGGGCCATACTGCTTTAGACTAAGAGTTTTGGGGTGAAATAAACCACTCATGGCAATGCAAACCTTGATATTCTTTAAAATTACACCTTCTACTGTGAGAGTAATATAAAGAAAGTATACTGAAATTATTTACTTGAAGATATTATTTGATATAAGTTTTGCTGCATGAATTCATTTTTCAACTTAACACTATTTATCCTGTTGAATAATGTTCCTGTTGTACTGCAGGGAAGCGTGTTGGTCACACCAGTATAACTGGTTCTGCAGCCAAGCCGTGTTTTAAAAAAGTTCCGAGAGAGTAAAAGGCCCAATGCTGGACACAATTCAGTGCTTCAAGTTAGACGTAAAAAGTACAGAACTGGACCTGAAATGCGGATATAAGTTGGAGTGTTCAGTGACTCACTTCTGAATTAGACTGCAAGCTGCACCTGTCCAATTTGTTCCTACAGTAGGCAAAATGAAGACTGAGTTAATCACAGGGAAATATTTCCTAACATCATTAGCATCTAGAATTAGCATTAATTTTAAATGTTCCAATAAAAAAAAACAAAAAAAACCTGACCAAGCCACACAATTAAGGAGAGAAACATAAAAAGAAATGGTGATTCTTCTTCCATATTTTATTGGATAAATGATTTAAAAGGTAATGACGATAGTGTTAAAACTACTACAATATCTTTCCACAGCCATATCTCACAGACCCACAGATAACCTTCTATGTAATTTTTTTTGCTTTTCCTCATTTTTATCTTTTTAAGCCATACTTATATTAAAATGCCCATTTCAACAGTTTCTTCACATTAATAGCAATTAAATGTGGAAGGAAGGAGGATCTAGTTATAAAGGAAGGGGTTTCGGGTAATCTGTGATATTACTGTAATCAATCAAGTTACTAAGGAAGGAAGGAAAAGAGAGAGGCCTTACAAGCTACTCCAGGTAGCTTTGAGCCTACTGTGTCACCATTGCATTACAGATAACTCAAGATGCTGGTGAACAATTCAAAGTAATTTTCTGAAACATATAAAACACTCAAATAACTTAGAAACTAGATCCAAATATTTTGAAAAGAATCAACTTTGATATACAAAAACAGTCATAAGTTGTTACAAAAGTTTCAAACAAAAGTTTGTTTTCTCAGTGCGTTTATGTACCAGCGCAATTACTGGGTCCAGAGCAAAGAAAGAGGTTTTTATTCTTTATTTTTTTCTTTAACAGTAATAAAAAAAGAGGAAAACATATCTTTGTATATAAAGAATCATTGCTGGTCTTAAGAATAAATGTAACCAGAAACCCTTAAATCTGAGAGGCACACTTTGGGTTTCCTTTTCTTTTCTTTTTTTTTTTTCCCCCAACATAAAAGGAAAGTCACCAGTTTATTTAAATGGAGTAGATACTCAGACCTCCCCAAATAAACTTAATTCAATTAACATCACTAGCAAAAATCAGTTAGAAACTGTACAAAAATAAAAAAGTTAATACATTTAATCCTGCAGGGATTTTGCAAGGACTGGAAGGCAGGCTTTAGGAGCAGCATTTGGGCACGGCTGGAGGCTTCTTTGGTTCGATCTAACACACGCAAGAGATGTAACCTACTCCAGACAACAATTTTAAAAACCCGCACATTTGAAGACAAGTAAGGAGGTCCATATGCAAACGCCAGGGTGTGCCAGTGGATTTGACTCTTGGTTAAATAGTAGCATATCCGAGGTCGGAGTGCGAGCGGGCCCTCGCCCCGCCACGAGCAGCGCTGGGGTGAGGTGGTGAAGCGGCCGTGCTACAGCAGCCTGGGCGGCAGGAAGGCCGCTCGAAGCACGACCGAGCAAGAGCTGCACGTCAGCTCTAGGGGTCTGCCGTCTAACTCGGTTTATAGAACGTGGGTTTTAGGAACGTTAAGCAAAAGAACTGAAAGAAAACCCTTTCAATAGAATAAGGCAAACTGATTAGTTCTCAGTGGAAGTTAGCGTTCCAGCGTAAAAACAGTGAAACGGGCTACTTGGTTGTACCTTAACTACTTACTCATAAAGTACCCCAAATAATAAAAAAAAGTCTGCATCTAAAACCAGCAATATATCTGAAAGGGCAATAAACATAATTACGAGGGAATGACATTTATGAAAGTGTTTCTTGATCAGATTTAAGCAAACAGACCTATTCTGTCCCAGTGCATGTCCCAGTGAACTGCACATTTTGTACAAATAAATCCACAATTACACAGAAACAATCTGTAGCATTCTCAGCACTTGCATGCTGAGGAGGTAGGTGCCCTAGAAACACTGTAGATAGACTGATTATTCTAAGCATTTTTATAAAATATCATACAAATCTGATTGACCATAGACTTTGTAACAGTTTTTTAATTAGTGATACAAAACTCTGGTCCAGAAGGGTCTGGCATTAACTCATTTTAAAAGCACACCTTTACAGTTTGTATAACACCCTTTGAACTATATTTTTAAGCAGCAGCTACTGAGAGATAGACAAAAATGCGTTGTGCATGATGCTGTATACAAAAAGGAGACAAAACTATCCTTTTTTCCCCCCAAGCCATGGTGGGAAGTATTGCTGACCTTGTCCTTAAAAACCTGCAGGATTGTTTATTCATCAGTATATCATTATTACACTGGTAAGAAATTCTGTATAACATTTGCATATATCGAAGATTTTTTAAAAAATCTGATATGATTTTAGATCCGCATGACCAGTCACGTGACCTGCTTGAGGTTGATTAGCACCTTTCAATACATATATATTTTTATATATAATAGATCTTTTTAAAAAACTTCTAACAATGAGCTCATACAGAAGCATGAGCTTGCTGTAACGAGATGACAGATAAAGATGGGGTTGGATGACTTTTTTTGCAGCAGACAATATGATTCAGTTTGTGCTCTGTTTCCCTAGAAGGGCAAGGAAAAAAAAACAACAAAAAACAAACAAACCTCTGTCAGGTAGCCACTTGTTCACAATTTCCACTTGAAGACTAATCCATTTAAAAATGTTCCCCAAGTAGAAACACAACAGTATCATCCAAAATAGCCTCTATATAAACATCTATTAATTTTTGCAGCGTCTGCCTGGCACCTCTTGGCTCCTGAATTTTCAGGCCCTCTGTTTACTTATAAATTAAGGCATCACAACTGAAAATGTTAATATTTGGACATCAAATGCTGTGGATGAAGGAATACCGAAGACCTTCTATAAGAACCTCTATAAAAATTAAGTAGCAAAGCTAATCTCACATAAGGGATGAGCATAATTTATCCAAATCTTTTTGAAACATTGAAACATTTTACAATTAGTCTGACATTTGTTACATCTTAACTCAGTTTATCTATTTGAATTATATATATATATTTATATTTTTTTTTAACAAACATTTGTTATTTGAAATATCTGTAATTTCTGCTTACTGTAGTTTACTCATCCATATTAGAAAGGTCTTTTCTATAATAGATGGGATGTGTTGTCCCTTAGAATACGCACTGAACTATATCAGGTATTAGTGGTAGTTCTGCAGGCACACGAGCAAGGAGCTAGCTCCCAGCATGTCCTGGGCTTGCGGCTATACCACACATACCTCTTACTAAATCCTATTTTTACAGCTGTAAAAAGTTCCAATTGGTTTTCTTTCTTCTAACTTGTGGAGAGTTATCAGAATTATCACACAGTACTTAGAGCTCTCAAGTACTATTCCTGCAATACATGAAGACATGTAAAATTATGGCATACTTGTCCTGTGCTCTTTCATAACACAATCATATATTTTTTAAAAGACAGTAGTTAACTTTTATCTAACTATGACTTGATATAACTCAGTAAGTCCGAAAGAAAAATGAACAAAATGGGGGGGAGGGGGGGAGGAGAGGGGAGGTGTCTTTTCCAAAACAGGCTTGCTCAAAACAAACAAACTAAATATCCCCCACCACTTAAAAAAAAAAAAGAAAAAAAAAGAAAAAAAAAAGAAACCCAATGCCAGATCAGCAGAGAACTCAATATATTTTGCTAGAACATCTGGCACATTTGCTATATTTTTTCTATGAATTTGATATATAAGTATATAGTTATGTCATAGTCAAAGGCACCAAAATCTAAATCTATTTTCTTCCTAATATGACATCTGCTACTCACCAACCTGTTTTTACAAACCAAAGTGACTCCTAATTTGAGATCATGAGAAAGGCATCGTCCCATTATAAATGCATTACTATGACTAGTCCTGACAGGGCTAAAGCGCCCTCGGCTCCCAGAGTGGAACGGGAGACAAAGGTGTCTAGCAGCCTGATGGATTTTGTCATGCCTTAGCAGTTAGACCACTTGATTCTGAAAATGCATCCATATTAACATTACCTCTCGCTGTAGATACAACAGCTTCTCTTCATCCAAAATAAAGCTTTTTATATGTCATCCTTCAAATTTTGGCTGTATGTGCTGGGTCTGAAGATCATGTATATAGCTACATGAAATCTTTACTGCAGGGATGAGATAGCGTACACATGACACTATCAAGAAGGTAATGAAGATGCAATTCATTGTCTAGTTTAATACCTGAATCTGATATGTTTCATTCCCTGCTACAGCTATTAATGTAAAAGCCATAAATGCCTTTTTTTCTGAACAAAGAATGCCTAACTGTAACCCTTAAACTCTTTCCTTCCATCCACAGTCACAGAAAGTCTTGATTGATATAATTCAATGTTAATGAAGTAGAAATTTAAAATTTCATAAAAAACCCAAGGGCTATATATGCTGCAAAAAAATCTGCAGTGACTCAATAAAAAAAAGGTATGGGATCTTTGTAACAATGCAGTTTTCCCACCCCTTGCCACGATGAGCTTAACTGACTAAGGAGAAGCCTCAACATGGCAACGGAAACTATCATCATAAAATGGGACAGTAATAGAGATAGCTAGACCAAGAAGGGGCAGGGTCTCCTGGGAAGAGGTCTGCAGAGAGGTCCAGTGACTGGTCATGCGGCTCAGTGTCAGGAATAATGGTTGCACGGTGGAAGGGGGTGCCCAATGCCATTTTGGAAGTGATGATGCTGACGATGGGCAAGGTACTCTGTGTAGCTCATGGTCATCTTCTCACTACGGTACCTAGAAAGGAGCAAAGAAGCGAATTCAAGTTTTACCAGGAAGCTACGAGTAGCAGTAGAAGTATAGCACTAGTTGTATGTTTAACAATGATAACAACTTTGTACTTCTCATGTTAGGGATAAGACTAACCTCAGTTGCACAAGGGTGGGGAGATCACCACTGGTTTTCAGGGTAGTTATTCTTGAATCATACTTAGACAAATCATAACCTAAGTGCTCATATAAAGATATTTAAAAATACAGAACTCTTATAAATGGTTACCTACAACATTACTTGAGGTAGAAGGAATAGAAACTGATGGTGACTTATTGAGAATGTCCCATAACCTCAGCCAACTCTCTACACAAAGCCTAGGAGAAAAAACCCTGGAAAAAACACCACAAATCTCTGGACTCTTAAAATAATAAATATCAATTGTCTACCAAATTCTGCTTTTAAAATAATCACAGCTACATCAAGTGGACTTGCATCCTCTTTAGACTATATGCGACTAAATCAGAAACCTGGTCCCAACAACAAATATTTTGGTTAAACTTAGCATCAGTACTTTCAACAGCGTGGAACATATTGCCACATCTACACTCATCTGTAAAACTGTAAATCATGTATCTACACAAAACAATGCTATTCTGTATTTCCACAAATATCACCTAGAAAGACCTTGCATAAGAGATTTGACAGATGTGGTGAATCCAGCTACAGCAGTTCAAAATGTTGCCACCTCCCGTTTATTGTATGTCTTTTCTGGAGTCGTTCCCATCGTCTCCTCCCCTTTCAGGGCTGAAAAAATACAACAGATGCCTCCACCACTTGCACTCGCAACCCAACACAAAAGTTTAAACTACTGTTGGGTTACCAGTTGCAGCAGCTGAGGTGGCAAACACATTTGCTTCCGCTGCCTCTGCTAGGGGAAACCATCTTTGTCAGCAGAACAGAGCAAAGCACCTTAGGCAGATGCAGCCTTTTGCTTTGGTGCATGCGTTCCCGAGCACCAGGGAGCCTACGCTTACTTGATACAACAGTGTTTGTTCATAAGGTACTAATTTAACAAATGGCCAGTGGCTCTGGCTGAGAGTTTAGCTTCAGCTCCTCTTGAGCTGATATGAATGGAGCGGGGCACTCACTGCACTCGATGCGTAAGCTGGTCTGTGCATGAAATCCCCTGCCACTATCAAACTAAACCGTAAGCTTGGCAGTTAATGAAGCTGGGTGTAAATGGGTCAAAGCAGGCCAAGGGCAGCCTGACCAGAATCACAGCTGCTCACTTAAGGAGATGGGAAAGAAAATGCAGTTATCCTAGACCTTAGGTATTCTGCACATTTCTTTCAGCTCTGTTATTTGCATTTATTTTAGCTCTGTTCTTCAAAACATGGCCAGAACTACTGGCCATCAACTTGAAGTGAGGAAAATTAGCAACAGAGTAGTTTTCATCAACTGAAAGCTTTATTCATACACAGGACAGTTCTTGACAAGTGAAGGAGCTAGAAAGAACCAAAAATCTCAGATCTTTGCCCTATAACAGTGAGCAAACAATCAGGAGAATGCAAATATTTTTAAATCTCTAAAGTGAATTGGATTGGGTTTTAATTATGGACCAGGAAGTCAAGTCTGGCTTACACCTAGCTGCACTGAGAAGGAAAGAATTCCCAAGGAAATCAGGACACAGAAGAAAAGGCAATATATATAAAAAAAATTAAAAATAATCTTGTGATCCTATGAGCCCCTAAAAACTGATGAAACATAGGACAAAGCATTCTAACTACTAAGTTTGTTATCTGTATTAATAGTACGTCAAGTGCGGCCTCCCTGAAGAGATAAAAGGAACACGATGGGTGAAGAGTTAATACTTCCTTATGACATAAGATTTATAAAATTCTTAGTTCTCCAAGAATGGAATAGATTACAGTATAAAATGACTGAGCTCTAGTTTTCTCATAAAAATACGTATTTTTAGAGGCTTTCTTATAGGCACCTACTCCTCCATCCTTCACCACAACTTTATGGGCAGGGTATCTGCCAGTAATTCTAAAATATTTTAGCCCTCACCCACCAAGAAGCCTTCAAGAACATATTTGATTAAACCAACACTACAACCAGCACTGCAAATCAAAGCACGCTAGTGTGCGAGAGCGAGAGTATGAAAGCAAGTACTGGATCCATGGCTTTGCTACTGAGAATACGCTGCCACAGCCAAACGGGCCCCCTGACTGTCAGATGGGGCACCTCGCCGGCGCACCTAGCGCTGGTATAGCAGCCAGGTATAGCTCTATAGAGGCATACCTATAGGTGTAGCTGTTCTAGCTGGGATAGCAGGGGAAGCCGCTGCGCCACAAGGGCTAAAAAGAGGCGATGCTTTCTCAGGGACCAGACTGCTGGTACCGAGGGGCCGCCGGGACCTCACAGCAGTGGGCCCACAGTGCACCGTACGCTCAGATACGGGCTGACAACAGCAAGGGATCCCTGTTAACCACAGCCCGCGGAGATCCATCACAGCCAACAGACAAACTGGAAAAACCAAGATCTAAGGCACTGCTAAGATTTTTCAAAGTTGTGATGTTAAAGCGATAGTATGAAACGAAACATGCAGGCAGCCTGACGCATCTGCAGCCTGATATTTAATGGCAGCCTGTTCTCTTCCTTGTTTAGCGCCAGTAACCCCTGTTAGGCTTAATGCAAGACACAGATATTCTCAGAAATCCACACTGCTATTGCGGAAAGAAAGAAATTAATATAAACAAGAATGCTTACCGTTAATGTCCGAAACAGCCACCTACCACAAATGAACATATCACGGTATTACAAAAACAATTTATCTGTAGTACCCTGTGATACATACCTGGTTAGCTTTATGGTTTTCCTGAATTCATTAGTAATTGGAGCTTTGTAGCCTCCTTTTCTCAGTAAGGAATCTATGGTCTGAATGTGGTCCCATCCTGTTGAATTTTATAGCAATAAAAGTTAGTGAAAAATATAGTGATAAAAGTAGATGCTGCAAAAATACAGTACAGCATGTAAGTGCTTGGTTGAAGTTTACTATAAAACATCTCCATTTAAGAAAAGACAGTTGAAGGAAATATGATGCATAGGATTTCTTTCTACATTAAGTTTGCTGTACAAACACACACCTTTCTTTTGCAGTTGAAATATTTTAAAAATGGACCCGCTATAACCCAGGTTTCCTGGATTGGGGGTTACATACAAAATTACACTCTTCTGAAATGTTAAGTTATGATCATGTATCACTCTCACTTTATTATACATTATAAATGGATACAACAGTATGAAAAGTTAAATTTCTATCTGAAATACAATTTAAAAGATTAGCTAAACATGTGCAAAGGACTTAGAGATTGGACTCCGCCATAAATATTGCTGTCAACTTTGCAATGATACTTCTCATTTCAGAACTACTATATCATGTTATGGGTGTCTGGTTAATAAAAATGATAGATTAAAAATCCAGATAGAATTTAGGTTCATTATTGCTCTCAAAGTCTTTTTGCTATTCAAAATTCTTATGTATTGATTTAAGAAAGCCTAATATTTCAAGGGAGCGGTTAGACATGTTATTTCCAAAGGCACACTATGCTTAGATTAGTCATATCATTGCATTAAAAAGAAAGAAAAGAAAAAAACAGAAGAGTTTTGGGTGCCATGAAGAATCAGATCATTATGTATGGTCTATTAAGAATATTTAGAAATTTTTACCTAAATAAACTCCTGAATTTCATGAAACCTCCTGTAAGTGATCATCAAGGGTCTTGAAAAAACACTTCTCTAACTGGCAGATCTTTAATTACCAAAAAAAAAAAAAAAAAGCCTTGGCAATCTAAACTTTTAAGTGACTGGTTAGAGACAGAATTATTTATTAAAGATGATCTTTAGTGAAGGTTTCATTGTATTCTTTAGTACACCAAATCTGAACATAAAGAGGTGAAATTAAAAAAAAAAACAACCACCAAACACCAACAATGCAAAATTTAAAAGACTGAGACATCCTGTCAAGCCTGGAAGAGAAAAACCATTAGTGAGTAGTCCGAGTTAGCTGCTTAGCACAACAGACTGCTATCCAACAAAACTACCGTACGTAGTTCTTTCAATTCACAGACTTCAGTCTGTGCCTCTGTTATAAGGGACACTTTTACAATGACATTATCTGGGCTTTCATTATGAAACCAATTCCCTTCTATCTATCCAAAAATCCCCAGGAAGCCAGTGCTTTTAAAAGGGATTAAATACCAGCAGTGAGTAGTACATAACTGAAGAAAACTTTAGCACTGCAAGTTTAGGGATAAATCAGCTGTTAAAATCTCTGACCAGACATCCCATCGCTTAATTAGGAGAGTTTCTGCAAGCCACCGATAGCACAACATGACAAACGTGAAAGTCGGTAGCTTTTACAAACTGTAAAGATGGTCAATAGCACTGTACCACCCACTCCATATTTCATTCCACATATAGCTATACTGCATTTAGGACTTGCTTAAAAAACAAAACAGAAACAAAACACTGCTACAATTTACTGAAATCCCTATAAGGGGATCAATTTTATACAGACATGTAATTTGCATTTTAGAGAAGAGTCTTTTCTTACAATTAAATATTGCTCCATCATCTGACATCAGTGCAAGGTCAAATATTGCATTTTAGATTTATATGTATGTTTAAATTCTTCACCAGATCATATGAAATAAAGTGCAACAATGACCTTGCTCCTTTGCAACCTCCGGTAAGTAGGTAGCGGTGCGTTTTGATCCTTTTTCATTGATGAATTCTATTCTAATGCCATGTACACCCACCTGCAAGAAATTGGCAGTTTTATTAGTACATTAAAAGGAAGGAAAAAAAAAAAGAAAAGAAAAGAAAAAGAAATTTCTAATGCAATAAAGCCCAGAACGCGAACCTTTCAGTGGTTAATCCCCTCTTAGGATAATAGTTTCAAAGGACAGTACGGAGGTGAATTTAGTCCAACCGACAGCTTTCAAGGTCACCCGCCGCACAAGCCTCCTCGCCACCCGCCCCAGGGAGCCCCAGTTCTGGCCCGAGGGGGGCGGCCGCGGGGCTCCTGCGCCCCCCACCCTGGCAGCAGCACTGCTGCTCACAAGACCCCCCCCGGCCACCAGAGTGACTTGAGACCACAAGCTGTCTCGCAGGCCACCCAACAGCCGGCAAATCTAACGATGCTTCAATTATGAGCCACAGTCTCATCCAAAGTGAAAGACCGGTCACGCCGCCAGCCCGACCTGGAGCCCTCAAAATTTCTGCACACGTGCAAAGAGGAGCAGGAGGTGTTTCAAAGCATCAGCAAGACAGTCACCTTCAAATTCCTACTGCCGTAGCAGTAAGTACTTGAGAATGACACAAACCGTCAATACGGGACCCAAAGTACCTGATCCCACGGAGTGAAATGGATGCGAAGCCTAACTGCCAAAAGGAAAGAGGCCGGGCACCCCTTCCAGGCAGCGTTCAAGGGCTCCAGTGCAAAGGCACAAGGAGGCTGCTGCGAGCACCCGTGCGGGCTTCAAGCACGCCATGGAAGATCTTCCACTGACAGGCAATCTGCAACTGCTTTCGAGTGATGTGCATAAATACATTAGTAGACTCACATTTTTATTCTCAAGGCCACATAACTCAGATTTTATTTCTATTTAAATCCTGAAGTTCCCAAGTGCATGTGGAAATGAATCACTTATGTTTAAAAGAGTATAATGTTATTTAGTTATGGCACTTGTTTTTGAGCACAAATTTAATTGATTGCCTCAAAAATGCTGTAATAATTTTTCCATTGACAGCCTGTTTTACCATAACTGCATGACAGTCGGAAAGCAGGTAAGGCATGTTTACAAAGCTCTACACAACCACTTGCTCAGTTGTCATAATTGTTTATATTAAGATTTTTTTTTTTTAATTAAAACTTCGCAATCTTCCAAATGATGAGAGCATGGCGAAATGGGAGGAAGTCTCTCTGGTGGCCATGACCTTGACAGTTCTCCCCCGGAACCTAATATTTCTCAAAGAGAAAAAGTTACTTAGAGACTGAGATATTTGATTCACTGCTAATATTCCTAATACTCACCTAATACTGCTAAATCTAACTGTCAAGACATGAATATATAACCACTATAGAGATCAAATCTATACGCTCAGATGATGTGCTTACAAACCTAAAGGGCCTGAAACTAGAAAAAAAATAGTGTTAGAAGCTGCAATGAGCCTGCCTAGTTTATTCCTAGAATAAGGACAGGATGCTTTTGGAGCTCAAAGAACACTGCAAATGAAGATCAGAACTTAAGACCCAAATATCTCACATTAACAATATTCCTTTGCACGTGTTTGCTCATGTGAATTTTACAAGGCTTTATCAGAACACAGAAAAAGAAGTACAGACGGAATTAAAGGAACATCGTAACTTCAGACTGCCCTAAAATATAGCTTTCCTCCAACTTACCTACGTATATGAAGTACATTCTGTTTTTATTTTCCTAAAAAGTATCAGTCAGTCCTCCAAAGCTCACCAGCTTCTGGGTCTGGCATACTGTGAAGTGTGAATAGGTGAGAGCTGGGGCATCCTGATGTATAAGATCGGTACTGCTGGGAATAGCTCGGAGCCTAATTTAAGCAGCAAGCACTAAGCAGCAGAAAGGGGAAAGATCCAGTAGTGGTTACGAAGGTAAGACATAGTTAAATAGGCTAGCTAATGTATGCTTTATTATTCTATTCTATTTTAGATCTCACCAAAAACCAAAAAAAACCAACAACATAAAAACTGTGTCTACTTACAAATTCTAGAAATAATTTAATGTAGCCTTTTCATAGGAGCATTTTCAGGCTATTAAGCTTTTATAGATTTCCAATCTGCTTCTATTAAGTAATTCTCAGAAAGCCACCCATTTTTGTTAAGGCAACATCCTATGAGAATACTGACATTTTGGTTTGCAAACTGTCAGAATGACAACACTTCATTGATTTTACCCCCTTCCCTGAACAAAAGAAGATGTAGAAGAAAAAGATTCATCAGTAAGTCCAGCAATTTGGTGGTGGACCAAAACACTTTCCATCAACACTGAAACTCATTCTTCTATTACCATGCACCGGGGGCGGAGGGAGATCTGACAGGGTGTAATTGAAACCTATCAACTAATGCACAAATCACTAAGTTTATATATAAATTTTGTAGGTAAAGTAGGTTATGCTGCACTGAAAAAAATATTACTGTAGGTAACGGTTGGAAAATTGAATTTACTTGGAAAAATGAAAAACTGAATTTGTTATTCTTGTGACAGCAACATCACATCGAGTTGTTATGTATTTGCTAATTTTGTAACTATGTACATTCAACTACCTAAGCACTAAAACTGAATACTTAGTCCTTGCACATCTTCAAGTCCTGTGAAGTATTAAAGATTCTAACTTCCTGCACAAGATTTTTTGCATAATAGCGCCCACATAGTATTCATGAGAAATTAAGCAGGGGCACCACTCATGTATTAAACATGATGCAGCTTTCGGGCTGTAGGTAATTGCATTGCACTAGATGTTTCCCATTCACCATTTTAACAGCCTTGTCCATGCAAGAAAAAGATTTAGAGCAGAACAAGTAAGGCAGCACGATCGCACCCACAATTTCTCTGCATTGGGGAAGTTTCACAGCATTCTGCGGAGCACAAATTCCAGCAGCTTAGCTAAGCATGACTCTTAGTCCAGTCCAAATGGCTTTTCCTTGTTTAGCTCCAGTTAAACGAAAACAGGCCTAAATTAAACTAAAGGGAGCCACAGATAAGCAAAATAAGAATGGTCCACACTAGGATTGGCATGGGCTCAGTTACAGCAATTTAAATGTACTTATTTGGACTTCCTCAAGAGCCCCGCTTTCCTGCATAGACTCCTGTGAAATTCCCAACAATATTCCCCTCTCCGGCAGGAAGTGCGGGGTGGTGACATGTTCAAAAGGCATCACCTGGACTGGAACTGGCCTGCCTGCCAGGCTTCACCCAGAACTTAACCTACGCAAAGCCTGTGGCGTGCTTCTCAAATTAAATAAAATTATTGATTTAGTATGTACTGCACGTCAGACAAGTCTGTGTGGAATAACAACGTCTGTGCAGGGCAGCAAAACAAGCCAGACAATATTCCTCTGCGGACGGAGTTTCAGTTCTACCTTGTCCGTTACCATCCAGTGGGGAAACGACCACTCGGAGACCCTGCTGCACTGCAGGGTACAGTACAGCTGTAAGAGCCATATACGTTTTCTGGTATCCGCCTCCCAAACGAACAGGGCATCTGTTTCCAGGAGCTGGCTATCGGGAGAGGGAAGTCAAACAAGGAGAGTGACCTGAAAAGGCATCAGCCAGCCTGTTCCGACAGAAATATCTCTGCACGGTTTTATAGTATGGAGTAATACTGTTGGATATAAACTTCTTGTCCTGGTGCGTAAGTAGCCAGAGTCTACTTAAAACTAGGTCCAGAGACTACAGTGAATTCGAACACACAGACCTTTCACTAAATCTGAGGATTGTATGAAACTATGTTTTTTATTTTACTTCTGAAGTGACCTCAACAGAACTTCAGATTTTGCTTTGTATTAAAACAGATAAAGTGCAGGATAATACAGGACTGAAAATTTCCATACTGATCAAGTATTTAGCATTTTTACTTAGCCATTTCTTAAAACTGTTTACAAAAACATTAACACAGACAATTTGATATCAAACACAAAGTTAGCTATTGGCACAGCATGAGGACAGGACCTAAAAATCTAGCGTGTACTATTTTGCCTCAGGATGGGGAAAAGAAACACACCACATATTTACTGTTTTGCCAACAGCTGATGGATTATTGCTGATAATACGTATCGGGTGGGCCAATAGCAAATTATTCCAAAATCCACGCTGGGACCAAAGTTCAGAAACGCTCCAGCTGTCGAGTGCCTGGTTCTGACTCAAAGCTCCAAGCAGAGTTTACAAACCGGCTCCCCAGCTGGACCCGGAGGAAGAAATCACACTGGTCTCACTAGACTGTCACCTAGGAATTTGAATAAGCATCTAAAACATCAAGCCTTGCTGAAATTTAAGCTTCCAATCCACTGCGAAGTAAATTACTATCAAATAAACATTCTGTTCAGTTTTATCTACTGCACTGAGATCTTTTAAGACACTGGCATATAATTATCACTAATGAGCTTGTAGGACAAATTAATTGTAAACACTCTTTCAGAAATACCCGAAGGCAGACAACAACGGGTCCGTTACAAAGGCCCCGATGTGGAATACCAGCCCAGCGCTCCCTGCACTTCCAAATACGTGTCTTCCTGCTCTAAGCTCACTGGGGATTTGCCTTCGCTCAAGCCCAGCAACGCGGCCCAACTCGCGGTGCCGGCACGCTGCTCATGCGGCTTCACCCGCGCAGGCGGGGGGTAGACGCACCGTGAACCAGCCCCGCGTGCTCTGGGTTAAAGCTAATCCTTTTGCTGACTTACCATTTACAAGCTCAGTTTTTGAACAGCAGCAAGCTGTAAAGATTTCCAAGCAAATAAATTAGTCTGTAACATGTACAGAATTCCTCATGATAACACATGAAATATTATCCTTCCCTTTTATTTACTTCCACTAGTACTATGGAAATAGTGGTACAGAAACTTATCTGGAAATGGAACATTTCAGATTACATGAATATTACTACACATTAGAAGCTGATCCCACTTTTTATTAGCTGAAGTCTGCAGCTTTTTAGCATCGAATTTGTAACAAAGAGGCTGGCTTCATTCTGATCATCTTCAAGAGAGCTTAAATACTTGATTTAATAATGGATGCAAGTGGCTGCTCAAGAAAGATGCTCCCCAATTCATGACACCTGTTTTTTTTTCTTAAATGAATCATTTATTTACATATATGGAATCACAGAATACTGCCCAAAGAGTATAAAATACTGAGATCAAGACTATTTCTTCTCTATAAAAGAGAAGAAGCAGTAAAAGTTGCTGCTGCCATTGCACTCATTTTTGGGAGTGGAAGAAGGAAACAAAGTCCCACAACTCTTAAATGTCAACCGTTGTCTGCAACAAAAACAAAAAGCCACCTTTCAGTAAACGTTATTGGCTACAACTATCTAAGCTAATGTTTAAACCAGTGCATACAGGCTAAGGGCCTTTCGTACCACCAGAGTAAGCATGTACAATTTGGTAGATTTATTTTACTGAAGAAAAGCAACTTCAGGGCAAACAGCTCTTTCAAGGTATTTTAAGAAGCAGCAGCTGATCAATTCTAGTTATTTATTACCCCACTGGAATTACAATCATGTTTTCTGAAATGTTTCCTCTTACACTGCCATACAATCGTAATGTTTTATGACACTGTAATAAGAAAATTGGGGGGGCGGGGGGGGGGTGTCTGAATCAGCAAGGCAGGCTTTACCTGGCAGCGAAAAAGCATAGGTTCTTAGTGAAATGAGGGAGAAAAGCGATAAAATAGTAACAGGCGCTCATTTACGATAATATGAGCTCAAGCTAGACAGAGAAATCAAAGCAGCACTTTGCTTTGCTTCGGTATTTCTAGAAAAGCGACCGGCAGAGGTACAACGGCACGAATTTGCCCCGCGAGGGTAGGAGCCTCCCGCCGCCCGCCCTCTCGCTCGCCGGGCCTGGAGCCCCGAGGCGGCGCCGCGCCGCCCAGCGGCACGTCAGCACGGCGCCTGCGCCCTTCCGGGAGGCCCGGCCGCTTCTGGCACCCGCACGCGCAGCCCGGCGCTCCTGCTTACCGCCTCGGCCGCCCGCGCTGCGGACCCGAGCTTCGCTAACCAGGCCCAAGTTGGCCTAAAGGACCCGGAGCCATCAAACTTCGCAGCGGCCTACGCGAACGTTTCCACACGCCTTCCTTCTCCGGCTGCCGCTAACCACCCGCGCGGCAACCGCCGCGACACGGGCTGCAAGCGTACCCGCGCGGGGAACCGACGGCGAAGCCGGAGGGCCCTGGAGGAAGGAATCCTAATTTGTGCAGGAAAGGGAAGGCTTGGTGGAAGGGCGGAGACCGAGCGAGGAGCTTAAGGAGCCTGCGAGGGCGGCTGAGGCCGCGCTCGCGCGGGAACGGACGGCCGCAGGATCGCCGCGGCGGGACACGCGGAGCCTCGGCCCCGACCTGGACACCTGGCGGCTCGTAACGGAGCAGTCCTGTCAAAGCCGCACGCCAGCCCGTCTCTGTGTGGCGGGAAGGCTGTGACGCCCCGCACCAGCCGCAGCCAGAGCGCGGCAAAACGACGTCGCGGTTGTGTTTGGCAGCGACGAGCAAACGGCTCGTTCGCCCCCGGGCCGTCTCCCACGGGGCAGCGGCTGCAGCACGGAGCAAGCCATACACAGGCACAGGCAAATCCGGATCCTCGGTTGCGTTTTAGGAAGCGTCTTCCTGAACCACTGCACTCAAACGGTCTTTTGAAAGCAACTAGGAGAAAATACAAACCTTTATAAAAGGTGAAAACAGCAGCAATTTGAAAAATCGTATGGGAGCTAATGGCAGTCAGTTCACTCATGCCCCCTTCTACCTGGCTGCTGTGTCTGCTGCAAAGGATCCCTCACTGCTGGTTACAGCTGAAATACCCATTTCTTCGGTTTGGGCAAACAGTTAATCAGAGAAAGGAAGATCTCAGTGCTGCAGGACACAGGAGCCACTCCTGAGCCATGCCTTCAAACGATCTTGTCTCTAAGCCGCCAGAGCGCTACCTGTTGTCTGAATCCGTAATTTTGAATTATTCTGACCTCCGTCAGCAAATTGCTGAATTAGCTCCCACAAGATCAGCAGCAGCATACCTACAGAAGTAAGGTCCCCTAACCAGGCTGATGTTTTTCAGGATGATTTGGAAATTAGCATTATACCAGACGGCAGACGAAGAATCTCTCTTTACGCCATATTCTAGCCATCCTGAAATGTCTTTTTGCCATTAACATTGCATAACTGCAGCTCCCTCAAAAGAAACGTGGGTGACATAAGCTCTCTCACTGAGAGGGGCACATCCAGTGGTGAATCATTCTTTTAAGGACTAACAATGACAAATTCTCTCTCTCATATTTACTTATTCCCCCACCTCCCCCTTTTGCATGGAAAACCTGCGCATTATCTATATATGATACAATCTATATATGATACAATCACTTCAGAAGCATCTTTAATCTGTAGGAAGAAAAAAGAAAGAAAGAAAAATAACCATGAAAAAGCAACCTCTGCCCCCAACATGGGACGTATATTGTAATCACTTCTTAAAATTCCTAGCAATTTGCTAAAGGCTTTAAAAGACTAGTAATAAAAAGCTTTAAATGAAATAGGAGAGAGTGACCAAGCAAATGGATAACACCGACTATTTTTGATCCCTCCATTCTCCCCCAGTAAGTTTGGCCTCTCCAGTAAGAACAATCATGAGATACCAGAAGGTGACTTTTGCAGAAGTTAACTGAGCAAAACTATGCTTCTATATTAAGCTCCAGAGACTAAAGTTTCAATTTTTATAAAAACTTGTTTCCTCTGTTGTTGAATTCTGAAGAATTCTGCCATAAGATATAGAAGGTAAAATCCTCTGTTTCCTACAAACATTAAAGTCATGAACTAGGAGAAGGTCTCCAAGGAGCAAAGCTAAGGTCCAGTCTTTTCAAGTGAGAGAGGATTTTCTGAGCTCAGATTTTGGTTTCAGATTTTTAAGGATGAATATTTTGGTCATCTTAAAAGTTTATTATTGAGAGAATAAAATAGCATCTAATAATAATTTTAGTCCATAGCATGGAAATAGCTAGATATTACTTGGCACATCACACTTCTACAGAGACATTTTCTGAGTGTATGCATAGCCTAATTTTTAATAAATTTAATTAAATGGTTACATCCAAAACATCACTAAGTACCAAAAGTTAACCTAGTAAACCAGGAAAAATTCTACCAGTTAAAATTTTGACTTCTAGTCTTTAAGTTTAATATTAAAGTCAAACCGTGTTTTGAAGTATTCAAAACTGTAATAAAACATAAAGATACTTTTAGGACCCAGAGACAAGATAAATTACTCCCCTGAAGAAAAGCTACTTCTTGTTTAGAACGCACACAAAGTTTCAGCTAAGACTTATGCTTTTGTCTGACATTAAGTAAAGAGTAATTTTGTTTATGGTGAAAATGCTGATTAATCGCAAAGGAAACATATATTCATCGTATTCTGCAGGAGGCATCGGAAGATAGGAAGCCTCTGTCAGGAGTTGAACAGGAAATGCATTTTTATTAGATTTTTCAACTACTGTAGAATTTATACTGCTGAGGTTACGGCTGGAGACCACCACAGTAGGGCCCCTTACCATTTTAACAGTGAACAAAATTTCTATTCAATATGCTTTTGTTGTTGTGTATGCTCAACACCCTAAATATTTAGTAGGACTAAGTCATTATTAAAGGGGAATATTGGAACTTGTGTGGTGTCTCTGGTATTATAACATGCCCTTGCTGTCATATATGACAATTTCAAAAAATTTTTTTACATCTACTCTAATATAGACTAAGAGTAACGCAACAGTTATACTGGCTGAGATAAAAGGTTCATCCAAAGCCCAGTAACTTGTTTTTTTTGCAAGCATTTAAAAACAAATCAGAGGGAAAGAGCATAAGAATAGAGAATAACACTTCAGTACACTTTCCCAGAAGTAAGTCTAAAAGCAGCATTTGCTTCTTCATCTCTGACTTTTATGCTGCTGTCCCAAGAGAACGCATGCAGGTTTCCTAGAACCAAGCAAGTAAAATAGATTCTGCTCCATGTGTAATTAGCAAACAAAAATTAGAGCAATGATTTATTGGCCTCGCTCTGTAAGGGGTTTGTGGGGGTCTGTGCAGGCCAGTCACTCTGAAAGCACAGGCTTTGGGAAGGATAAATAGCTCACTCCTACAAGCTAGATGAGATAGCTTGGTTAGGGATTTCTTTTTTTGCAGTGCACGTTTCCAGAAGCATACATCAGGCTATCAGCTTTCATACCGGTATATCCTCTTTCCAGACTCAAGGGACTGAGCTCTGAGCTCTGAGCTACTTTCAGGGACCAAAAGGAATATTCTCTAAAGTTCATTCTAACCTGGTGGTGCTAATTTGCTTAAGCTCCTCATAGTGAATGGAGGAAAAAAGGGTTCTGCAAAGGACCCTAATTTAGTCATTCCGAATCAGCCTATAGAGAGACTTATACTGGCTGTTGAAGGAGTTTAGTTAGATTAGCTTCATTAAGCTAAGTTAACCCTTGAAAGCATCACGCAGAGCGCATCAAAAATCATACTAGGTAAAATCAGTACAATGCTGGGACAGAAGATCTCACAAGAGTCTTTCATTCTTCCTTCCTCTGATAGAAGCAATGCTGAGATTTAGAACAATGTGAAATACTACATTAAGTCATATGTGCAATTTTTTCCCCCTCCATGATAGATAACCTTCCCAGAACTCATTTTTAAGCCCGTGACATTTCATATTTACGTTTCAAAATGTATATACACAAGAGAGTTCTTTTCTCTGCATGTGGTTACATTTCCCTTCTAAACAAGAATTCAAAGATCATGTGTACTTATAAAAGAAATCATCATTCTGAGCAATATTTCCAGGTATTCTTAAAGACACCCATTTTACAAAGATTGCTGTCAGGGACTTTGTCTACCCTGAGGGCAAACATGCTGCATTATCTGCCTTGTAGTGCCCAAGGTGAACACTCCGGCCTTGTCCTTAGTCCATGGAAGGCTACCAGCCGTGGAGACAATCCTTCAAAATCCTGGAGGATCAGGATTAAGGAATATATCACAGAGTGCACCTATCTCCATGCAACCAAAGCCATGGCAGAAGCTTTGTACTGTGGAGAATTAAATAGCTGTGAAAAAATACATGACAGAAACTAAACACTTCATAAGCTTAATACTAATCCTATATCTTTCTTGGTTTGTATCCACTTCTGATATAGAACTCATTATTAATAATGAAAAAAATGCTGATGAATCATGTGTCTGTCTTTGTTTTCCCAGGTGTGTAAGCTGTATATTGCATATTGGCACCCGACTGATCAACATGGAGAATGTAAGCAGTGTGAAGGAATTCATTCTCCTGGGCCTTTCAAAGAACCAAGGGGTGCAGAAAATATGTTTTGTGGTGTTTTTGTTCTTCTATATTGTTACTGTGGCAGGAAATCTGCTCATCGTTGTCACTGTAATTAGCAGTCAACGTCTGAACTCCCCCATGTATTTCTTTCTCTGCCACCTGTCCATTGCAGATCTTTGCTTCTCTTCTGTCACAGCTCCCAAAATGATTGCTGACTTCCTTGTTGAAAAGAAAACCATTTCCTTTGGGGGTTGCATGGCACAGTTATTTGGGTTACATTTCTTTGGCGGCGCTGAAATCTTCATCCTCACAGTGATGGCCTATGATCGCTACTTTGCCATATGCAGACCCCTCCACTACACCACCCTCATGACCAGGCGTGTGTGTGGCTGGATGGCGATGGGTTCATGGGTGGGGGTCTTTGTGCACTCCCTGGTGCAGACCCTCATAACCGTTAGCCTCCCTTTTTGCGGCCCCAACAAAATTGACCACTACTTCTGTGATGTCCATCCCCTACTACAACTGGCCTGTACCGACACCTATGTTGCGGGCATCATTGTCGTTGCCAATAGTGGAATGATTGCTTTGGTTTCTTTCTTCATCCTGGTCATTTCCTACATTGTCATTTTGTTATCCTTGAAAAGGCGAACATCCGAAGGGCGGTACAAAGCCCTCTCCACCTGTGGGTCCCACATTACTGTGGTGACTCTCTTCTTTGGGCCATCCACATTCACCTACATACGCCCATCCAGCTGTCTCTAGGAGGACAAGAGGGTAGCTGTGTTTTACACTGTCATCACACCCCTGCTGAACCCACTCATCTACACGCTGAGAAATGAGGAGATGAAAAGTGCCATGAGAAAACTGTGGAATAGAAAAGTCTGGAGTGAAAAGGGTGAGGTGGAGAACTGTGGTAACATTTTCTCAGGAGCTGAGAAAATCAAGTCTCTCTCACTATAATTCCATTTTGGAAAATTCACTGAAAGCTCCCTTTTGAAGAAAAGCTTGGTTTTAGCTGTTGCAGTAATTAGGAAGACACTGAAAGTTCATGTTTTGATTGGAATGGCATTGCAAACTCTGCGACTAGCAGGGATTCCCTTTATGTTCTCTTTTTGAATAGCACAGGCCCAGGACTGGGGCTTCCAAGCACTGCTGAGACACCAGCAAATAAATAAATGAATGCTATCAAAAATACTAAAATGTGTTCCAGGCAGAGCATCCCGTTAGTCTGAGCTCTCCCGGGTGTAATCTTTCTGTCAGACAAACTCCATCTACTCTGCAGTCTACTCGCTAGGAAACGATGGCCCAAGGTGTCTGCAAGACCTGGAAGGTCACCTGCTGCTGGAAGCAATTGTGCCAAAGGCTTCCTTCCCCTTTACTTTGGAGTAAATGCCTTCTTAGGAGCACTGCATTGTCATATGCTGAATCCATGGGTTAGCAAGTAAACTGCTGATATTAGATGCTGGCTGGGTCATTTGCTGATGCAGATGATATGAGGAGAAGCTTCTCCCCTTTCCATTCCAGTGCAACTCTCTGCCTTTCTGCAGTAGTTCACCTATCGCTAATGCCCTCCTTCCTAACCGTCCCCTCTGCCCTTCATCTCTGCCTCAGATTTTGCATTTTACTGTTTAGACTAATAGAGAATCAAAGATCCAAGTGGAAGATAAATTGCTCACCGTAGGAAATTGTTGCCACCAAAGAAAGCATTGGGGGGCACAATTTTATGTGTCAATGAAAAAAAAGAGTTATTTGGGAATAATTCCTATACGCAAGATAACTCCTAGCCCAACAGGGCACATTTACAGGCCCAGGCAAAGGAAGAAACGTATTCCAAGGGAATAGCTGGAGCAGCTACTACTGCAGGAGGGAAGAGAAGAAATGTGAAGATGGAAGATTAAATCATCTCAGAGCCAGCCAAAGCTGCCACAGGGAGGTTAATTGTAGCAGCTAAGGTTCTCCACAAGGACGAAGGAGCCACGAGGAGCCACGGGACCCTGACTCCTACCTTGCCAGGAGGAAAAGAGCAAACCAGCTGCGTGAGGGAGAAAGACATCTGTGTAATGCACTCCGAAAGTAACTAAAGCACTTTCTTTTTTCTTCCTTCACTTCACGTTCCCTATAAACACTTGCTTGCACTTGTGTTGCACCTTAACGTGGCTTAAGTGTGATTCAAGATAAGAAGGTGTTCCCTGCACAGGAGAGCGGCAGATCTACAGACCAAACCCTGGGACAATGTCGGAAATGCTCTGCTTCCCCGAATGTCCTCTGCTCTATGCAGGGGGTGGCAGAGTGGGTTCCCATTTCACAGGCATGCACCAGTACACTGCAGAAGTCTCAGTGTCTTCTCCTCACCATGGTGGGTTATGTGGATGGCAGCCAGCAGGACGGAACTGGGATAAATCCTGATTCTCAAGGCTTAGAGGGATAGTGTCCCTCAGGCCTGGGCCAGCATGTCCCTCACCCAGCATTCACACTCTGTGGACACAGCTAAAGGTGGGACCATCCCCACCTATTTGTAGCAGTCTAAATTCTTCATGCAATGAAGGACAGTTGTCTAGCTCAGCACCATTGTCAACAGAGAGGGACAGGCGCCTTCAGAGGTTGGTCTGTCTCACCGTAGGTGGGGCAGGTAGAAAGACAGATGGGGCCCACTGACCCCCTTCATACTGAAACTGCTGAGGGGTTAGGGCACACGGCCAGTTCAAGCTAAGGCTTATAATTTAAAAACTGTTTGTTTGGGGTTTTTTTAATGTTTTGGGGAAGAACGCCATGATTTTTCTGATTTCTCTTCCATCTGCCGGATGCTAGCAGGCAACAGTGGGACCATAGTTTATGAAAGGCGTCAACAGCAACAACAACATTTGATTCCTCTACACATTGGCCCAGATTCTTATAATGACTCACTATTAGGACTAACCAGCTGCTTCTGTATTTTGCATTGCCTGAGTAAAAATACCTGGCAAGTAGTGAGGCCTGACCATAAACATTTTTAAAGTCTTGAATTAATTTCCTCGTTTACTTCTTGTTTCAAATGTGTACAGATCAGATGTCTAAGTGATAACAGTCATATAGAACAGTTATGATATTTATTTATGCTGCAAACGTGCAATGGTAAGAGCAAGTTAATAAGAAATAAGAAAGCATATGTGAAATATTGGCTTAGAAGGGAAAAAATATCTGACACGTGTAAGAGTCATTACTCAAAAAATGTTTGATTGCAAGGGCAATGTGAACACAAAATCTTGAAAATGGTCAGCCATGACATTGATTTTAAATAGAAGTGTTTCCAAAAGAAGCACATAGCTAATACTAAATGAAGTCCATTTATCTGGACAGCATTGGAAAGCAAGCAAGAAAGCAAGCAAACCCCCACACAATGTGACAAGGCCTAGGTGGTCATGCTCCAGAGTCACCCTATAGAGATTACTCTAATAGCTGTCCAAAATATATATTTTAGCTCCCCGTCCACTGATTCTTTCTGACAAAGAAAACTTCACATGCCTCTGGGATCTCATTGCTTCTGGTAAGCTTGTGCTTCTGCTGTGCAATTTACTTGAAATATTTCTGCCACAACTTCCCCATCTGGAGAGAGAGAGAGAGAGAGTTGTTCTTGCAGATGCTCTTGGAAGTTGCTTTTGCAGAATGAGAAATGGAGCTAGACATTCAGGCTGTCCGTTTCATCCTCTGTAGTTTTCAGCCCTGGCAGAGATGTGGACTGCTCTTGTGACACATAAGAAGCAGCTTGGAGCTGAGAGGTTTTGATGAAACTGCCTGAAGTGGTCCGAGAGGTCATCAGAGGAGAATAGCAGGCAAACTGTTGGAGACTAGCAAATATAAACTGTGTAAGTTTTCTGATCTTGCTTCTTTGTTTTATTCAAGCATGACTATGAAATCCTGCCTTTGAAAAGAGGCATTACTGTTGAGTGACTTTTGTGAGGTGCATTTTATGAAGCAGAAAGAACTCCATTTTTTTTACCCTTTGTTTTAATTGGTGTCTTCTTTGCTTATTTTTCAGTTATATGCCATTTCCAGAAACATCTGTCAAAAGGAAGTTTCTGGTGTTACAGAGTCAAGGAGTCAATAGGTAGCTGCAGCACTTCCTATGTACTCAATCTTAACTTGTCCCCTCTAGCTGTACACATCGTGGCAACAATGCTCTTAAAACACACGCTTTGGGCCTCCCCACACTGCTTTCCCTCTGCCCATGGAGTGGCATGGAGATAGGGACGGAGACACGAAAGAATATTTCCTCTGCTGCTAAAGTTGGAGGGTGGAAGAGGCAGAGATCTCGTGAGAAAGAACTGATTGACCTGTGATTGTGGAACAGGATTAAGAGCCCAAAGGACTTGCCAGTATTGTGGACACTGTTATGCAGCTCTTGCCGTCTATCTTTTCAGTGTAGAAACTGAACACTAGTGATACTTGCATACTGCACTAGAGTGCAGCAAAGGTGAATACAAGGGTGTTGGTGAGTAATGGAGATTCAGCAGTGGTGTATTTATTACCTGGGGTGCATCAGGAAGAGTGTTGCCAGCAGGTGGAGGGAGGTGATCCTCCCCCTCTACTCAGCCCTGCTGAGGCCACATCTGGAGTACTGCGTCCAGTTCTGGGCTCCCCAGTACAAGAGGGATGTGGCACTACTGGAGCAAGTGCAGTGAAGGGCTACAAAGATGATTAGGGGACTGGAGCATCTCTCTCAGGAGGAAAGGCTGAGAGAGCTGGGCCTGTTTAGCCTGGAGAAGAGAAGGCTGAGAGGAGATCTTATCAATGTGTACAAGTATCTGAAGGGAGGGTGTTGAGAGGATGGGACCAGACTCTTTTCAGTGGTGCCGAGCGACAGGACATGAGGCTACAGGCACAAACTGAAAAACAGACAATTCCATTTGAACATGAGGAAATACTTTTTCACTGTGAGGGTGACAGAGCACTGGAACAGGTTGCCCAGAGAGGTTGTGGAGTCTCTATTTCTGGAGATATTCAAAACACGCCTGGACGTAATCCTGTGAAACATGCTCTAGGTGACCCTGCTTAAGCAGGGGGTGTTGGACTAGATGATCTCCAGAGGCCCCTTCCAACCTCAGCGATTCTGTGATTACCCCAGTGGCATCACAGGTGTGTTTATGGGGATTTCCATAGTCCAGAACTTGGCTGAGGTGTACAAAAACTTTACTAACACATCGTTAATGCAGATTATCTCCAGTATTCACCCACGTACTGTAGGAAAGATGGTCTGAGGAAATACAAGCCTGCTCTTTTGGAGACTGAGGTCGCAACCCAGAAACTCATGAGCAATAACTGGAACCAATCCACATAAGATGTAGCCCAGTACAGCACATATAGGACAATGACTCTCCTGCTTCAGGTTTCCTGGCATCCCTTGAACATGGTCTTGTCGGAGTGGGGGGAACGGGCCCGGAGTAACGATGAGTCTCAATATGAGTATGGTCGTTCTCTCCTTTATTAGAGCTTACACAAAGTATATATATCGACAAGCAATACGCATGCGCTAGCAATAGTTACATGATTGGTTACAGTTTCTGTCCATACGTATAAAGCGGATACATGATTGATGCAAGGTTGCTGTCCACGCTCCATCGACATTTATGGAACCTAGTTCCGTCCAGACTTGTTTACCAGTTTTGTGAATACCTTCTTTTGTAGTGCTCAAGGCCGCTGCAAGGCTTGCTCGGCCGCTGCAAGGCTCGCTCGCCTTGGCCTACATTCCTTCCCTTACCCTGAGAATAGGATTGCTCATCCCAATCAGATCATGCCCTCTCTCGCTTAACCATTCCTCCACATGGTCTGATTTCACTTAGGGCGCCTTAAAGACAGTTTGTGCCTAAAGGCACATCTCTGCTAAACAGACATGAGGTAGGTGTCCACTTTACCTCCTCCAGAAGGATCTACACTGATAGTTGAAGTGATGTTAATTAGCCAGCTGCCTTGTGTCATGATGTGAATACTGATGGTTGCACAAAAATGCATGGACATTCTACCAGAGTCAGAGAGCAATAGTAAGGACTAGTTCTGTTGAATTCCTTCAGAGGGTTGAAAAAGAAGGTACGTTCACTGCTTGAGCAGAATTCCTTAGGGCATGACTAACGTGTTGAGACTCAAATGGTAACATGCACTATCCTTCTCAGTCAGTTTTTCATTTCCAAATCAACACTTCAAAAGTGGATGTTTAGGCAACCTAGTGACTAGTCTTCCTTTTTAAAAGGGGCAAAGATCAGAAATACGAATCTGGAGGATATTTCCACCAACTCCCTCAAGCAAATAAACGGAGCTCGCTATTACACACTTCAGTAATACATTCTGAGTTAGATATCAACTGTCACTCCTTGAGAGAAGCATTGACTTTGAAAGGAAACTTTCCCCAAAAGGCATAAAAGGGAATACATTGATATTGAACATACCAGTGATCGATATGGATGTATACTGATAACACTGTGTTTCTAATGCCATCACAGGTGGCTTTATTTTGTGCTTCAGGTCCTGTCTACGTGACCTATATGAAGAACAAAAAAAATGTGACGGAGTTTATCTTCCAGGGACTCACACAAGATGATACATTAGCAAAAGTATGCTTTACATTCTTCTTAGTCTTCTATGCCACTATTATTCTTGGAAACCTGCTTATCATCATCACTATACAGAACAGTCAACAGCTGGACTCTCCCATGTACTTCTTCCTGAGCTACTTGTCCTTTGTAGATATCAGCTACTCTGCTGTCACAGTTCCCAAACTCATTTATGACCTTCTTGCTGAAAAGAAGACCATCTCTTTTGTGGGCTGCATAGCACAGCTCTTTGGGGTCCATCTCAACCATGGGGAGGCAAAGAGAAGTGTTCAGGAGGGACTTTTCAGGAATGTTGTTCTATTTTTAGCGTGGCTGTTCAGAATGGAACTGAAACTAAATTCAAAGTTACATGTAGCTCTCATCTTTCTTTGGAAATTGTCAGTCAAAAGGATGTGAGGATATTGTCACCAGTTAAACCCGAGCATTTGGGGTGGTATTGTGGCTTTTACCTTTAGACACCTTAGAGCTGTGTAAGTCTCAGTTCCAGGCTTCTCCTGGCATTAGGAGGAATAACTAAGTATTTTGAAAGGTTATGCTTTCCCACTAGCTCCTACGAGCTTCAGAGAGTGGTGTCTGCTCACGTTTCTACACAAAAAAAGTGATGGTGGTGCTAAGCTTCCAAGAGAAAGCAAATCCTTCGGAATGGCACAGCACAAGCAGGTTTCATCTCACATATCTTGGTGTGCTGACATGAGGTGCCTCAACTTGAGAGAGCTGCTGAAGACAGCAATAACCTTTGAGGGGACTGAGATTCATTGCATGGTAAAATAGGAGCATGAGAGGAGCAGGATGCTGTACTAGGTCTCTGCCTTACAGTGAAGGGTGACATACACTGTACTAGGCTTTCCAAGGCTCCCAGGAACACTGATGGACACAGAGGTCGTTCCCTGATGCCAGGCATTAACTCCGATTTTCATCAGTCTGTGCCAACCTGGTGTCTCTGGGAACGCTTCATTTAAAGGAGCTCTGCTAACACCTTTCCAAGGCCTTGACCTTATGTCATAGCTGAGCTTTGTAATCTGTCAGAGCAGCAATCCAAGCACGGTTAAATACCATAGTCAATGTTGGAGCCACAATCCAGATCAATTATCGGGACATTTTTCACCGCTTTATTTAGAGATCGGATGAAGTTTCATACTTTGGCCAGTCATCTGGTGCTTTACACTATAAAAGTCTGAGGAATAGGTATCTCAGTGGAAATATGGGGATCCAATATCTCTCCATACTCCATACGATATAACCTAATTCCTAGCTGAACACTGAAAATTTCCCTAAAATTCTTAACAGTACTGTTCTTGATTCATCGAGTTTTCCTCAACTCTTTGCAGCAGGGAAACCCCCAAATGCCCCTAGGACCTCCTGACTCTGGGCAATGCTGTTCTACCACAAAGAGACTTACTTTAGCATTGCTGTCATGACAAGTGATTCAAGGCAGGGATTTTCCCAAATCTCCTCCTGGAACTGAGATTTGGGGAAGGAAAGAAGAGGAACAGGATTCTGGATGGTGGATCAGAAGGCTTTCTTAGAAAAGCAAACTGTAGATTTGAAGAGACAGCAGCAGCTCTTTAACATTTTAAATTCCCTAATTTTGTCTGGGTTTCTCGAGGTGGAGACTAAGGGATAGGTGAATGCAGGGCTTAGATGAATGCGGGGCTTATGAAAATCTGTTCTTTTTGATGATATTTGTCAGAAAGCATATTTAGGTTTGAGATTGTGATTCTTGATTGAAACATGCTGCCGGTTCTGCTGATGCTTAGCTCTAGATGGCTTTGACCATCTTAAACATCAGCACAGAGAGAGGTGTGCAGACATGACTCATTGCTGTGCAGGGAAGCTCTTTGATGACAACCTACCTGTCTTTTTCTGGAAGAGTAGTATTGTACATTGCTCTTCCCAGAGACCTGTAAACATACACAGTAAAGTAAAATGATGCCTGTGATTTCTTTTCAAGCTATTTCTTTCCTTTGAGCTGGGATTCCACTGAAAAAGACAATTTTGGACACCTCAGAAATCTGGTTTAAAATCTCACTTCTCTGTCCAAGATAAGAACAACACAACATTGATACGTGTAAAAACAGTGAACTTCACATATCTGATGATACTTAATAATCAGAAACAAGAGATAAACCTTGAGCTTCAGGCTCTGCAGCAACAGAAAGATGACAACTAGCAGGACCATAAGGCTACATTTTCACATTCTTTTTCCTGCATTTTAGGACCATCAGGCCAGCGGGATAATAGTGCATATAGTCCAAATGCTTTTACTACCCCGTGCATATTCTAATTTTAGCGTTACTGAGATAAACGGCTTCTGAGATAGTGATGGCCTTTAATCATCACTACTTGATCAAAATTCAGACTATAACATACTGAAGATAAGTTTTCTCCCCAGCCGTGTGTCTTTGGGCAAAAATAATGATGTTTCGCAGTCATATTGCCTCTCTGTAAAATATGCTGGCAGCCGTTTGAAGAAAAGAGACTTGTAAAATCCTTCTTTAGAATCACAGAATCACAGAATCGCTGAGGTTGGAAGGACCTCTGGAGATCATCTAGTCCAACACCCCCTGCTCAAACAGGGTCACCTAGAGCACATTGCACAGGATTACGTCCAGGCGTGTTTTGAATATCTCCAGAAATAGAGACTCCACAACCTCTCTGGGCAACCTGTTCCAGTGCTCTGTCACCCTCACAGTGAAAAAGTATTTCCTCATGTTCAAATGGAATTGTCTGTTTTTCAGTTTGTGCCTGTAGCCTCATGTCCTGTCGCTCGGCACCACTGAAAAGAGTCTGGTCCCATCCTCTCGACACCCTCCCTTCAGATACTTGTACACATTGATAAGATCTCCTCTCAGCCTTCTCTTCTCCAGGCTAAACAGGCCCAGCTCTCTCAGCCTTTCCTCCTGAGAGAGATGCTCCAGTCCCCTAATCATCTTTGTAGCCCTTCACTGCACTTGCTCCAGTAGTGCCACATCCCTCTTGTACTGGGGAGCCCAGAACTGGACGCAGTACTCCAGATGTGGCCTCAGCAGGGCTGAGTAGAGGGGGAGGATCACCTCCCTCCACCTGCTGGCAACACTCTTCCTGATGCAGCCCAGGATACCATTGGCCTTCTTGGCCACAAGGGCACATTGCTGCCTCATGCTTAACTTGGTGTCCACCAGCACTCCCAGGTCCTTCTCCGCAGAGCTGCTTTCCAGCAGGTCAACCCCCAACCTGTACTGGTGCATGGGGTTATTCCTCCCTAGGTGCAGGACCCTGCACTTGCCTTTGTTGAACTTCAGGAGGTTCCTCTCTGCCCACCTCTCCAGCCTCTCCAGGCCTCTCTGAATGGCAGCACAGCCCTCCGGTGTATCAGCCACTCCTCCCAGTTTTGTATCGTCAGCAAACTTGCTGAGGGTGCACTCTGTCCCTTCATCCAGGTCATTGATGAAGAAGTTGAACAAGACTGGACCCACTACTGACCCCTGGGGGACACCGCTAGCTACAGGCCTTCGACTAGACTCTGCGCCACTGATCACAACTCTGAGCTCTGCCATTCAGCCAGTTCTCAATCCACCTCCCTGTCCACTCATCTAACCCACACTTCCTGAGCTTGTCTATGAGGATGTTATGGGAGACAGTGTCGAAAGCCTTCCTCAAGTCAAGGTAGACAACATCCACTGCTCTCCCCTCGTCTACCCAGCCAGTAGTTCCATCACAGAAGGCTATCAATCAGATTGGTTAGGCATGATTTCCCCTTGGTGAAGCCATGCTGACTACTCCTGATCACCTTCTTGTCCTCCACATGCTTGGAGATGGCCTCCAGCATGAGCTGCTCCATCACCTTTCCAGGGATGCAGGGGAGGCTGACTGGCCTGTAGTTCCCTGGGTCCTCCTTCTGGCCCTTTTTGAAGACTGGGGTGACACTGGCTTTCTTCTAGTCTTCAGGCACCTCTCCTGTTCTCCATAACCTTTCAAAGATGATGGAGAGTGGCTTAGCAATAACGTCCGCCAGCTCCCTCAGCACTCGTGGGTGCATCCCATAGGGGCCCATGGATTTGTGGGTGTCAAGTTTGCTTAAATGATCTCTAACCCGATCCTCCTCCACCAAGGGAAAGTCTTCCTTTCTCCAGACTTTCTCTCTTGTCTCCAGGGTCTGGGGTTCCTGAGGGCCAGCCTGAGCAGTAAAGACCAAAGCAAAGGAGGCATTCAGTAACTCTGCCTTCTCTGCATCCTTCGTCACCAGGGCACCCACCCCATCCAGCAAAGGGCCCACATTTTCCCTAGTCTGCCTCTTGCTACCGATGTCTTTGAAAAAGCCCTTCTTGTTGTCCTTGACATCCCTTGCCAGATTTAATTCCAAACGGGCCTTAGCCATCCTCATCGCATCCCTGCATACTCTGACAGTGTTCCTATATTCCTCCCAAGTGGCCTGTCCCCCTTTCCACTTTCTGTAGACTTCCTTCTTCTGGTTGAGTTTTGCCAGGAGCTCCTTGCTCATCCATGCAGGTCTCCTGCCTCCTTTGCTTGACTTCCTACTCATAGGGATGCACCGCTCTTTAGCCTGGAGGAAGTGATGTTTGAATATTAACAAGCTCTCTTGAACACCCCTTCCTTCTAGGGCCCTAACCCATGGGATTCCTCCAAGTAGGTCCCTGAAGAGGCCAAAGTTTGCTCTCCTCAAATCCAGGGTTGCGATCCTACTTAGTGCCCTGCCTCCTCCTCGCAGGATCCTCAACTCCACCATCTCATGGTCACTGCAGCCAAGGCAGCCCCCGACCTTCACATCTCCCACCAGTCCTTCTTTGTTTGTTAGTACGAGGTCCAGCAGCACACCTCTCCTCGTTGGCTCCTCCACCACCTGTGTCAAGACGTTGTCACCAATGCTCTGCAGGAACCTCCAGGACTGTTTGTGCCTAGCTGTGTTGTCTTTCCAGCAGATATCAGGGTGGTTGAAGTCCCCCATGAGAACCAGGGCCTGGGATTGTGAGGCTACTTCCAGCTGTCTGTAGAAGACCTCATCGACTTCCTCTTCCTGATCAGGCGGCCTGTAGTAAACACCCACAACAGTGTCACCCATGCTAGCCTGCCCTTTAAGCCTTACCCATAAGCTCTCGACTCGCTCTTCATCCACCCCTAGGCAAGCTCAATACATTCCAGTGCTCTCTCACATAAAGAGCAACTCCACCACCTCGCTTTCCTGGTCTGTCTTTCCTAAAAAGCATGTAGCCATCCATGACGGCACTCCAGTCATGTGAGCTATCCCACCATGTCTCTGTAATGGCAATGAGATCATGGCCCTGCGACCGCACACACACCTCTAGTTCTTCCTGTTTATTCCCCATGCTGCGTGCATTGGTGTACAGGCATTTCAGAGAGGTGATCAAGCATGCAGGTTTCCCAGGAGGGATACAAGAGGATCCCCCATAGCCACATCCCATGCGCACTTCCCTGGCTGCATTCACCTGCTGGAGGTGTCCCGACTTGAGGTGTGTTTTGCCAACTACCCTGGCACTATAACTCTCCCCTTCCCCCGTCTTTCCTAGTTTAAGGCCCTCCTTACCAGGTTGGCCAACCTGTTGGCAAAGACACATGTGCCCCACTTAGTGAGGTGGATCCCATCTCTCGCCATCAGTTGTCGATCTTCAAACAGGGTCCCATGGTCGTAGAAACCAAAACCCTGTTGCCAACACCAGCGGCGCCAGCCAGTCGTTAACTTGGAAAGTCCGTCTCCTCCTCCTCTCATCCATCCCCCTCACTGGCAGGATTGAGGAGAAGATGACCTGGGCTCCCAGACCCTTGACCACCAAAATGGATGCAGCACAACCCGTTGGGACAAACCTCCCTGCGGGATATAGAGCCACAGCTTCCTTCCTGGGCCCAGGAGTCTCTCCAGCACATGCTCGGTTCTCTCCATTTTTTCCCTGGAGCCTCTCCCAGATTTCTGACTTGCTGATGCTGCTCACTGGTGGCCCTTACTGCTGAGAGGCTGCACTGTAAGCATGACAGTTTCTTGCAGGCCAGCAGGTGGAAATGCCCTCCCTTGGTCCCACCGGGCAGTGAAGATGGACTCCAGAGCCAGGAAACCCTCTTCGCAGCAGCACCAGCAGCACCAGCAGCACAAGCAGCAGCAGGACTTGTTTTCTCTGTCTGTGCCAAGTCTCTGCTACAGCCAGCAACTTGGAAGAGACGGTCAGCAAGGCAGGGCCAGATGTGGAGGAAGCTGTCATGGCATACTCACTTCCAGAGCATCAGAAGCAGGAAAAGAAAAATTATTTTGAAGACACATGGCTTGGAACCCTTCTCTCTCCAGGGCCTGTGCTGAGCCACAAATAGAGGTGCTGAGAGCTTCTTCTTGGTGTGGGACAATTTCATTATGGGGCAGTGGTGGATGCCTTCTGCGGAGGAGGCAAGTGCTTTTGTAGGCCCTTCAGCAAGAGGATTCATCTGTTGCTCGTTCCGAAGGGGAAGGAAACACACAGCCACACCACCAAGTCCATACTTGTCAGTTCCCAGCACACTCTCCTCCCTGAGATGCAGGTGCAAATCCCAGGCTAAGAGGCTTCTGAACCTCTTGAAGCCAAAGAGGGCTGCACTGATGCTCCCGTCGTCCGGGGCAAGTGCACTGCATTGGGTAGCACTGCCCTGCCAGGGAGTGCTGGGCAAGCACCTAGCAAGCAGCAGCCCTACTCGTAGGAGCACTACCATTCGACACCAGTGCTAGCAGCAAGGAGAGAGAGCAGGAGGGAGGGCTTTTCAAGTGAAAGGGTAGAAGATGCAGAGGAGCAGGAGCGCCTGGGCAGCAGCCCTCTCTGAGGGGACACAGTGAGTCAAATGTAAAACCAGATCAGCAAAGGTTGTGCCCCTTGAGGGATGCTCACAGTTTTACAGCTCGGGTGGTTGTTTCCTTCGTAAGCGCTTAGCTGCCTTGGAGCTTCTCCAAAGTCTGGGGTAAAGTGTGTGTGGCACCTTCAGCTGTTCGCTCTCGGCTCTTCCTGCTGCATCGCACAGCACTGCACTGCACAAAGGGGAAGGGCAGGAGCGCTCTCTCCTCCTGATTTTCTTGCCTGCTGTTTGCTTGATTTCTGTTTGCAGCGGGCAGAAGCAGGAAAAGAAAGACGACGCTCCCACGGCCGCTTGCTCTGCGATGGACGTCTGCCAACGGCCATCTGCCAGGGCAGCTTTTGGATCTGCGCTCAGAAGGGCAGGCTGTGACCAGCCTCTGGCAGCTCTCCGTTGGGAAGAAGGCCCATTACCGCTGCCGATCCAGGCAAGCAAGCCTGGCAAGGGAGTTACCATTGCCCCAAGCCGATTTCTTGTGTTACAATGCCAGACGCGAGCCTTTAAAGCAGTGCAACGAACACGCCGGTCGCATCCGTGGCGAGGGCGCTGAGCCTCGGCGGGGCGAGCAGGAGAGCGCTGGGGAAGAGCAGCGCCCTGGGCTGGAGCGCCGCGGCTGCGGGGCGCGCTAGCACAGGCTGCGGCCGGGCGAGGCGGGCCGGGGCAGCGGCGGGGCAGAGCGCGGGCGCCGGGCGGCGAGGCGTCGGGGCGCGGGGCCGCTGCGCGGAGCCGAGAGCGCAACAGGCACGGCGGGGGCGAGGGTGCGGGGGCAGCCGGCGCCGTGGGCGCTGCAGCCCCGGGCAGGCTCGCAGCCTCGGCGGGGCTCGGGGGCGCTTCCCGCCGCGAGGGCGGCTCCCGGCGCGGAGCGCGGCTGCCGGCGGCGCTGGGGGTCGCGGCGGGTCGCGGCGGGTGGGCGCCGGGTGGGCGCCGGGCGGGCGCTGCGGGCGGGGGTGGGCGCCGGGGGAGCCGGGGGCTGGCGCGGCTCCGCTCGGCTCGGCTCGGCTCGGCTCGGCGCGGCTCGGCGCGGCTCGACTCGGCTCGGGACTGCTCGGCTCGGCGCGGCTCGGCTCGGCTCGGCTCGGCTCGGCTCGGCGCGGCCGCCCGGGCGGAGAGCTGTGCCGGGAGAGCCGTGCCCGGCGGCGGAGCGGCTGCCGGGGGCGCTGGCGGGCCGAGAAGGGGGCTGGAGCCGAGGCGAGGGGCCGAGAGAGCGCGAGCGCCGCTTGCCGCCGAGCGGGCGGAGGAGAGCTGCTGGGGGGGGGCGGCGGGCAGCAGGCAGCGCTGCGGGCTGAGACGTGCCCGGGCGCGGGGCGCCCCGAGCACAGCAAAGTGCCGCTGCCTGGGGAAGAGTTTTCCTCCCCGACGCTTGCTGCAGGCTTGTTTTCCTTCTCTGAGAATCCCTGGGGGCGCGAGCAGGTCCGGAGAAGAATGACCTCTGCGCTGCCTTGCAACGTTGCCTAATAGACAACGGCATAGGCAGCAGCACAGGCGGCGCCAGAAAAACTGCCTGTCACCGTTTGGGCAAAGATGGTCGAGTTTTCCATTGCTTTCTTTTGAGAGAGGCACTGAGATTACTGGGAAGACGTCCAGATGTATGTAGGTCAAAGGCACTGAGGACCATTGGTCTCCTAAAAATGCCAGGCACGAGACTTTCAGGCAATGCACATGCGAAAGGAAGGCCAAACACATTGATCTCAACAGATCACGTATGTATACGCAATAGGTATGGAACAACAACAGCAACAAATAGCCAGTAAGAAAGCTTAAAAGGATTTATATGAGCTTTATTGGTATAGCCTCGCTATATTTGGATATATATTCAAACAGATGTCTTTATATTATAACTACAGGCTCTCTTCACTGAATTGTGCACTGAGGACTAAACAGCAAATAATGAAAAAGAATGGCAGAGTAGAAGCACGCTTCCTGTTACTGAGCACGGGAGAAGTTTTCAATTTCTTCCTTCATTTCCTAAAAAAAGATAAAAAAAAGATAAAAAAGGAATAATAATTGCCAACTAAACACAGGCAAACTTGCTATAAGCTGGAATAGAAATGTAAAATCCTGTAGCTAGCTGCTTTGTATGAAATGAAAGTCTGTGTAGATGCCTTCCAGGTGGAAGTCAGCAACTCGTATGTAACACAGACTGCTAAGCAGGAAAGAGAGGAATAGCGAATAAGCAGGATATCCACAGTGCGCAAGGAAGAAGTGCAGAACAGTGACAGGAAGTGCTGTGTAAGCAAAGTACCTCTATCAACTGCGTTTTGTCATCGTCTTGCCGATGGCGGAAAACACACTGGCTGAGCACCAGGTGTAGTTTTTCGAGGTGGCGGATGTTGCAGCCCTTTGTTGCGTCGCCAACGACATTCAGCAGTTGCTGAAGAAAAAAGGGAGACAGTACAAGTTTACGTTAGCACCAGATCATTTGAATAGGCTCTCGATGTGTTCAGACACAAAAGAAAATGGTCCCACACAACTCGCATCCTCCTTCCTTGTATGGCTAAATGAAAAAGGAGTGAAACGCCCAAGAACAGACTAAATATCGCAGCAGATTTCCATGGAGGAAATGAGCTCCTGTGTCCGACTTGCGAGAAAAAGCAAGGCTCCAGTTTCAGCTAGCATTGTGCTGCTCCTCAGGCTATCAGTCACCTCCACGATCCTAACTGCAAGTGAACTTCTCTGAGAACAGCGGGAACTGCCGTGGCCCGTTTTGTAGTAAAGGACAGCGGCTGCCACAGCAAAGCCCCTCTTGCCTTGGATGAGCTTCTGTGGCTGCAGCGCAGGGCCCTGCGAAATGCATCTTTTGAAGAGAGGCCACAGAGCCTCTAGAAAGAGGACTGCCAGCTGGCAGTGGGAGCCTCCTCAGGTGCTTCTGTCTCCCCGTTAGCTGAATGTTGCCCATGCCTGCAGCTCTGCTGGCAGAACGGATAGCTCAAGGGTCGTCAGCAGAGCGGGAAGCAAAGGTGGATCAGTGAGCTCCAGCCTACCCTGAGAGAGAGGCTGGTTTCCTTCTCAGCAGGGGGTGAGCGTTTCCTCCTCTTCTCTGCTAGGCTCTCTGAGGGAGATGCGTTCCTCCTTCGCTTTTGTCTGCAGGCAGCTGCACGGAGATAGGAGAAAAAGCAAGCCAACGCATTAGCTAAGCAGTTCTGTCGGCAAACTCCAGCACCGTCGTCTTACTCGGTGCACAAGGGAAATGGTGAGAGGGACTGAAGTACCATTGTGCTGGCTCACTACATGCATGTGTTGAGGGAGAGAGGGCAGCAAGTGAAGGGGGTCCAATTGTTATTAGAATTAAAAAGCGCAAGAACTGGTTAGATTATATCATGCATAAAAGAATGCCCTTGACGATTTTGTGCACAGAACAGACTGTAGACCGAAGGCATGAGCACAAAGCAAGGTCATAAGCTCAGGTGGCTTCGTCTCTCATCACAGGAAGTAAAAGAGGTGAAAAGCAGAAAAGTCTTTGGAGACAAGCTCTCCTTCCCCTGTGTTCCAAAAGCAGAGGTTGCCTAAGCCTCACAGACAGACGGCAATTACTTGGTGCGGGGGTGGCGGGCAGGAAGGCAAGAGGGAGAGGAAGAGAAAAAGGAAGCAAAAGCAAAGGGAAAATCCTCACTGTTTCCTGTTACCATAAGAACTTGTGCAGTGTTCAGCAACTGCTCTAAACAACATGTTACATTTGAGGAGTTAGCCGTTGCGGGGCCATCGAGGCCAGTGTTTTACAGTGTGAGCCAAGCTCTGTGGCTGGGCTTTATTTCATAAGCACGTTGAGTGACTGTCCTGGGGACTGACCTCACATGCTGCACCTAATTTGGAAATGGAATGCCTTTGGCATAAAGCCACCGGCATCACCAAAACCAGGTATGCCATGACAAGAGGGAAGATATCAATGTCATTGGCACCTTATCCAAAAAAGGAAAAAAGAAAAAAGAAAAAAGGAAGAAAGGACTTGCCAGTAGAGAGGGGTGTACTGGACTCTGCAGGCACCGCTGGCCATGTCTCATCCCCTTGCTCCTCGAGCTGCCTGTCTTCCTCCTCTGTCAGCAGTCGAGGCTCAGGTGGTGATGCCGCAGGCAGGAGGACTTCCCGTGCCTGACAAGCTTCAGTCAACCAGAAAAGGTTAGCCAAGTGATGATACTCGGACACAAGCAGAGTAAACCTTCGTGCCAGGAAATCTATTACCAAAGCAAATGCCGAATGGCTGCTAAGCTAGAGATAGCAACGCTGTGTTTGTAGAATAGCCTCACCTGCTTTCTTTTGTGGTGCAGCAGGCTTAGCAGCTTGCTGGACAAGCAAGTCCTCGAAAAACTTTCTCCCTTCCTCCTTGCTAGGTGACTGGACACGGAAAACTTCTCCGTAAAGCTCAGAAAATAAAGCTCGTACCTGAGGTGGGAGGAGAAAAGACAGCGCAGCCGTAAGCCCCCCCCCAAATTTGTGTTCTGCTCCACAAAGATGAATGCCTTTTCCAGTGAAGCTGAGGAATGCTTTGAATAAGGGAGAGACTAGAACAAGTTTGCTTCTTGGCCTTAAAGGCGAGATTGTAGTGGGTCGGCAGGGCAACTTAGGGCATCTTCTTTAAGGAACACCTCTAGGATTAAAGCTCTGTGAAGCGACCCGAGGTTCCAGTGCTCCAAGGGAGGACACTGAGCATCTCCTAGGTTGCCTGTTTTGGATTTACTTGCCTTGCTGCCCTTCAGGTTGAAGCCTTGTGGCAACTGCAGAGGGAAGAGATGCCAGCAGGGTGCCCTAGTAATGCCGGTGTTGAATGGCTTAGGAGAGCACAGTATTTCGGTGCTTAATGGAGTGATAAATTAACGTGAGACTGAAAGAAGCCGGGAAGGCAGTGAGAGAAATACCTCTGCCGGGAGATCTGCATGGCAAACATCCGACGTAGCGAGCAACAGCACTGGAGCATATGCTGGAACGCCCTCTAGCAATGTTGTGAGCGTAGCTCTCAAGGTGAGTCCAGCAGCCTCCCACCAGGCATGGATACGTGGAATATAAAGGATGCTCGGTGCTGTCCTCTGGGCTTCTCGGATCAACTGGTCAAAAGGAAGTTTGGAGAAGACTGTTGAAGCGGGCAGCAGAGGCTGCTGCTGAACAACAATGTATCAATCAAAATTGCCTGCAAAACGGGAGTGCACAAAGTGTCCAAACAAGCCACCAAGAATAAGGTAACGTTGCTGCTTGGAGCCAGTTCCTTCAGCCTCTCCACAGCGAGAGGCAGGCCTGAATCTCTGCCTGATTTCCAAACTGCTTAGATGTCAGGTAACTCGCCCAGAGCCTCACGCCCGGTGCGAGTGGTAGTGTGCTTGAAAAAACAGGCCCAGCCCTTCAGCAGGGTCCACATCAGCCTGGGGCCACTGCTACACCGCTCGAATGCAACAAGCGTGTTCTTGCCTCTTCCCTGCGGTATGATGAGAGAAGAGGAACCCTTTTCTTCCCCCCTCCCAAGCCTGGGTTGCATTTCAGCGTTATAAAGAGGGAGGCTAGAGAAAGGGCAGGACGTGCAGTCAGGCTGAGGCAGAGGCGCCTCCTGGGAGCTACAGAGCCTGAAGAGGCAAGGGAAACAGCTCTGGAGAGCCCGCTGTCATGAGCAGCAGCTCTTGCCATGCAGAGGGCTTTATCAAGAGCATCTTGGAGCTCCCTGAGCTGCTAGCAACATCCTTACTGTTTAGCCAGGAATGGAAAAGATGCTCATGCACAACGTCCTTCTTCTCCATTGTTCAGCGTACAAGAAAAGTGTTCTTTCAGCGCGAAATAACCACCACAGGAAGCAGAGGAAAGCCAGGCCACCACCATTAACCGCGGGAGGTCTGCCTGCTTCCCCTGAGTCTATTCATCCTGTGAGACTGCAGAGAGAAGAGGTACCTGTGCGCATCTTTCTTCGGGTGAGGTGCTGCTAGCAAAGAGAGCCGGCAGGTCCAGCACGTGAACCGCAAACCTCTCCAGCGCGTGTATTAGTGCAGGCGCCAAGTGGGAACTTTGCCCGTACCCGGGCTCTCCAGCGATTAAGAACCTGGGCCTGTGACATGCTGGCTGGCAACAAGCATTGCTAGGAGCGTAACTGCAAAACAAGAAGTTTGCAAAGGAAGTGATCGATCAAGACACAGATGTTAAAAGTATCTTTCTTTGTCCAGCACACACTGGTCTGGATCTCTTCTCCCCGGCCGTGAGGCTCTTATGTTCATTATGTCTTGACTGAGCAGCCTTGAGGCCTCTGCCTTGGTCAAGTTTAGGTGCAAGGGGTCCACTGGAAATGGAGAAGGTGGTCAGGAAGGAGCAGAAGAACCTTGTGGGAAAAGAAATGCCGTGGGCTCTGAAAGGCCTTAGCTGTATCTAACAAAGTGCAAAACATTCCTGTGAGTCCATAGAACTGGAGGATATTTATCAGATTCCTTCATTCAGATGGTTTCATCTTTCCTTGTGTGCTGTCTCCTAGATTGCAAATACAACTTTCTCGTGGTTTTTGCTCTGTTATCATGGAATACGTCTGTGAATAGCACCTTTTTTTTTCTTTTCTTTTTTTTTTTTTTTGGCCATCTCAGTACTGCAGGACCTTTTCTGGCTCAGGCCAAGGAGCCTAGAGACTGGACCAAGTTCTGTGGGTCAGAAACCTTCCTGAGCAGCACAGTAAGAGAGAGTGAGAAAAATTACTGATGCAGCTGGGACCCCAAAAGCTAACTTCTCCACTGTGGGATTGAATTACTTTCACATTGCAATGTCAAAATATGAATGTAAGCATAGTGGCTTAAAGATCGCAAATGAAGCCCTTTTTTGCAGGGTTTTTATTATGCCCTTTTAGCCGGCCATTCCTCAATTTTCTTCCTACGAAGTGAGTCACTCCTGCATTCCCAATCTGGGAAGCTAGGTGACTCCACAAACCCACGTTGCATTTTTTTAGCTAAGAGGAGAGACAACACATTTCTTTGGCCTTGAATCCTTGAAGAACAGCATGCATGAAATCAGCATGCCCTAATTGTCTGTGGATGTCTTTGGTGGAGGAAAAGGAGGCTGGCTCCTTCCGGATGATCGGCTGGAGCTACTTGCTTTCCTACAACTGTAGCACCTAGTTATATCTCCGTGCTTCCTGCTTGCAGTTTTTGATACCAAAGCACCCTGGACTAACTCTTCTGTCCTCCCTCATCTAACGCCCCTCCCACTTGCAACGGCCACGGCCACGACAGCTTGGAAAGCCCCAGCAATCGGAAGAATTTCAATGAAAGGACACGGCCAGTTACCTGTTACAGTTAAGGAAGGTTTGCTTTTGCTGGCCAGGCCTTGGAGGAAACGGCTCATCTTCAGGACCAGAAGGTGACTCCTCATCACTGTCCATGCAGTCATTTTCTAAGAAATGAGTGGTACCATGAGAAGGCAAGAGAGGCTTGTTAACTTTCCCGAAGAGTCTGCAACCTTCTCTTGCGCTAAGACAGCTTCTAAATGTGAGCTGAAACCCGGGGCCTTGTATTTCTTCGTCTGAGGGGCATATGCTGAATGCCATTTTCCAAAGCCTTCAGTCTCTACAGAGCTCTCCTAAGTGTCTGGATTTGCGCAAGCTATGTTTTGCTAGCGGTGAAAGCTCCTTTTCTCCTTGCAAACGGGAAAGATGATGCTGACAGCCTTCAGAAACTGGATGCTCGAGTGGAGAACATAGAGTTCTGTACTGTGAAGTGGGAGGAGTTCCCGGCTCTGCCCTCTCTACCATTCAGTTTCACCTCATCCTGACTGAAAGGTTTGTTTCTGTTGCTTGCACAAACTAGCAGTGTTTGCTTTGGGAGAGTTTTACGGCGGTGAAGGCAGTGAAGCCCTACCTGGCTGTTGGTCCTGCTGGAGTGCAAGTGCTGCGTGGGGAAATACCCTCTGCACGCCTTTTAGGAGTCTCTGTAGCGTGTTCTGAAGCAGTGGCTTGGAAAGAGGTGGCAGTGGTTGTCCAGGGGAAGCCACAGCCCTCTGTGAAGCTGGTGCAGTCTTCTGCATAGCCACAAGAAAATCTGTTGCTGTGATTTCAATGGCAGCAACATCGATGTGCAGCTTGTGACTGCTTGTGTGGATCTGCGGATAGTGTCGATGCAAAGCACAGAGGGCAGCTTCAGCGCAGAGGGCTTGAATATCGGCCCCGCAGTATCCTGAGCAACAAGAGCAGAATCCAAAGGGATGTCAGTCTCAGGCAGCAGAAGGGAGTCAAGGACAGGCTTTGCAAAGGGACACTCTCAAAGTCTTTGCATGTGGCCCAAAGGGGAAGAGTTTCATGGGCAATGGCAAAAGAGTTCCTGCACTGCAGAGCAGTGCCCTGATGGGGAGCTTGCATTACGGGAGGCCCAGCGCCCTACAGCCTGTGCTTCGGAAGTAGGCCTCTGAGCCAACCTTAGCTCCTGAGGAAGACGCCCCCCAGAGCCTTCCATGTTCTCAGAGGCAAGGGAAGGCAAGGAGACAGAAGCAGCTTGGGTACTGCCTGGCACAAGCTCAGACGCTGTCAGGAGCCAGGCGCAGGCAGGAACCCGGTGTGTTTTTTCATCTTACCGACGCATTTTTCAGCAAGCTCCTCAAGCAATGCGTCCAGGGGCTTAGGGCTCCAGTCTCTGGTGTGGATCTTGAAAATCTCTTTTCGAGCCTACAAACCAGGTGGTCACGCTGTGGTTTGTCTTAAGCCTCTTTCTCAAAAAGAAAATAAGCAGTGCGCAGTCCCCCTCCCCCCGTCACATTCCCGTAATTGCTTGTCTTCCTCTGCTAAAACTAAGAAATGTTTACATTCTAGTAACACACTGCCTGCTTTTCAAAGCTTGGTACTTTTCAAGTAGATAGGAAGAGTAAGTAGAGTAGCAGGAGCAAGAATTCTGACTCCAGCTGCTATCCTTGAACGAGCAAATGTCAAGCTGTGCCTATGTTCATCGCTGCTCTTTGCCAGAGCTTCAGTGAAGTGTTTCCTGTTTCTGTCCAGTATAGTGTGTTGTGCATTTTTACTGGCCTTCAATCCAATAACCTTTTTCTCCTTTTCCCCACAAAATGCGAACTAAAGACAAAAGAATCTGGGGTAGGCAGAAAAAAAAAAGAAAAAAGAAAAAGAAAAAGAGCCCGAGCTCCCTGCTAATACCAGTAACAATGTCAGCTCCCTAAATGCTTTTGGGCGGCTCCGAGGATTCCCAGCCCGGCCACACTCAAGCCCAAGTTTTCCCCCGAGGCTTTCCCAGCTGGAGAACTGAGAACAAGGCGGCAACCTCAGAAGGCAAGAGCCTAGGTGGACTCACTAACTAAGCAAAGAGCAAGCCCTTGGGCAAGGAAGAATGTCCATGTGCTCCAGCCGGAGTGAAACTCCTGTTTGCAGCCTTCCTGCCAGTTCTTTGTGGGGAACTGGGAGGTGTGCAGCATGTATGCCACTTGTTTCCTTGCTCGATCTCGGAGATGCTGTGGGGCAAGCTGGTTTTCTTGTCAAGCAAGGCTTTGTGCCGGTAGCAGGAAGGTTGCCAAAACAGCCTTACCTCTTTGTTTGGCAAGGTGAAAAGGAACTCCCTGTCAAAGCGTCCAGGCCTTCGTAAAGCAGGATCTAGGGAGTCTGGCCTGTTGGTGGCTCCAATGACCACGATCTCTCCTCTGCTGTCTAAGCCATCCATAAGCGCCAGGAGCGTTGTGACAATAGAACTACCAAAAAAATGTTGTTTGGATTCCCTGGGTTAGTAGCTGTTGTTACCTTTGGCACGACTTTCTCCAAAGTCACGTCGCTCAGAAAGGATAAGCTTTTCTGGATGAGCTGTTGTTAGCGAAAGGACTCATGGTAAGACAGAAAAACCGAGGCAAGGTCTCGAGAGAGACCTTGTCTGGACACCAAGCTTAGTGACCTGATTTCAACTCCTGCCTTTAAACTGCTACGAAGCTCTGTGTCATTGTACTCGAGGAGTTCAGAGTGTGGGTGTGCGTGTGCGTCCTATAAAGGGAAGCAGGTGGGTCTTCTTTTCCTAGAGATGAAGCAGATGACATGGAAATGGAAGCGAAAGGAAGTACCTGTGAATCTGGTCTTGGCGACTGGAGCGCACAGGAGCGAGACCGTCGATCTCATCGAAGAAAATAATCGAAGGCCGCATCTCATAGGCCTGGAAGGGAAGTACAGATGCAGGCATACTGACGTATGTGAAACCGAGCACCACGCAGCGAGAACATGCAGGATAAACATTATGGCTGCAAAGGCACTGGCACTGTGCTGGACCCAACATCTGCAAGATTTCCAGCCCCTCAGGCAAAGCAGCACGGCACGGGAAAAGGAAACACTGATGTTCCCTTTTCAACAGGAGACACTGCCAAACTGCCCAAGAGGCCAAGTCCTCCTGGAAGACGTCCACCCCGGAAAAGTAGAGGTCCAACTCTGACCCAGCCTACTGCGCATTTCCTCCTTACCTGCTGAAATAATGCCCGCAGCTGCCGCTCGGATTCTCCCACCCACTGGCTGAGGCAGTCGGCACCTTTTCTCATGAAGAATGCTATTCTCTTGTCTCCCTGCCTACATTCATTTGCGAGCGCTCGAGCCACCAGTGTCTTTCCAGTGCCTGGTGGGCCATAGAACAGACAGCCTCTGCAACATGAAAAAAAGAGATTTACGTAGCTACAACAAAAACATGGAAAAGTGCCCATGACAGCCCCTGTTGTGAAAGCAAAGCGGCCTTCCCTCCTAACCAAAACACTTCCCGTCTTAGACAGATTTGAGAGCAAAGCCTGTCTTTCTCCCTGCCACAGTTGGAGTCTCTTGGACTGTGCCTCCCAGAATTTGTTGGAAGCACTGGGGAGGAAGCCTTCAGCTGGGAGGCCAAAAAAGGTCTTCTGTGTTTCCACACCCTACTTAGAACATCAGCCAGAAAAGGGAATTCCTGTGAACAAAGCAGCAAAGCATCTGAAGATTTGCACACTTTTAAAGGTATGGAAAGGGAAGGATTTCAAGTCATATTTCAACATCCAGTGAGTCAAGCTTTGTTGGCCAAGAATATATAAAGCTAAGCATTACGTCTTGAGATATTGCCCCTCCAAAAAAAAAAGGAAAAAAAAAGGAGAATACTTTTCATGTTGAAAAGCATATTGCAGCAGTTAGCTCTGTAGTTGGAATGCACTGCCCGTTACCTGGGGGGTCGGATTTGGAATCTCTCAAAGAATTCTGGGTAAAGCAGTGGGAACAGGACCATCTCCTTTAAGGCTGAAATGTGGTGAGAGAGACCACCCACACCATCAAAGCATACCTAAAGAGACATGCAACAGAAGACATGTCAGAGGTCAGAGAAAGCTGCCACCTGGAAAAAAAAGGCTTCCTCCAAATTTACCCTATGCCAGCACAAAGGAAAGGCTCAGGACGATCTTGAACTTCCCTGAGAGGAAAGTGTAAGGCCCGGGAGCTGTCAGCAGCACAGCAGGGAAGGTTTTCATGACCCCTGGAAAAGTCCCCACTGACACAATGAGTTACCACTGCTTACCGAACTCTGGATTTGCACTGGATCAGCTTCCGGCAGGGTGGTTCCGGTTTTCCTTCCATCCACGTGCTTTCCCTTGAATTCGTCTTTCCCAGAGCTTTGGGGAAGACACCAGATGTGAATGGAGGAGAAAGGGAAAGGGGCTTTCTAACTGAACATGCAGTTAGCGGGATTGCTGTGGTTTTCATGTTGGCAAGCGAGTGCAGAAGCGCTTATACACTGGCATAAACTTCCCAAACCATGAAATATTCCCTAGACTTGATTGGCGCTCACTATGCAAGCGTGAAGAAAGGCAGGTGGGCATTTTTATACTGCACGATGAAATCGTCTAATGACAATTTGTGGAAGGGGATTCTGGCTTCAAGTGCAGAACAGAAGAATTGCAGATCCCCAATCTCAGCCAGGACAATCCACAATCATCTCATCGCTGACCCCCAAATCCTGCCTTTTTAAAAGCCGTGGGCTAATGAAAGTTATCTTCTCTCCCAAAGGAAAAGCCTTGCTTCCTCTAGACCCTCCAGCTGTCCCAGCTACAATGCTGCGATTTTCCCATCACGGCCATCAATCGGAAAATCTTTTCAAGCATTACTGAGTGATGGGAGTGGCAGCACTATGGATCCCTGAGAACTATCACTATCCGTACACCAACCTGTTTGTTCTTCTGCAGCATGGGCTTTGCGACGGAGCAGCCCTTTGCCTGTCAGGAGAAGATGGCCCTGAAGAAATGAAAAGCAGCAGTGAGCATGCACACTGGCCAAGAACTGCAGTGTGCGCAGGATACAGGCATCTCGATCCCAAAGGGAGAGTTTTACCTGCAGAATGAAGGCAAGGAATTTAAATGAAAGGTGGGGGGGGGGGGTTGGGTGGGAGGTATATGTCTTTTCATTTAGCAGCCTCTAGCCCACTATCCACAAGAAATCAGCTCTTCCGAGAAACTGTGCATGGAACCTACTTTCCAGTGGATCCTGGAAGTACGTGATGGTCTTCCTGGGTCGAAGGTTATACTCCTTGCAGGGATCTTTGCCATCTTCCCCTTCTCGGCCTTCACCTTCTTGTGTTGCCCCTATGATTATAGAACCTAGCGAGAACTTCTTATTTGTCTGTGCGCGTATAGCTTTTCATTCAACAACGTGTATGCCACTTCTGCACAAGAAATTAGCCCTTCAGAGAGGCTCTGCATATAGCCTACCTTCCAGTGGGGCTTGAGTGTCTTCAGCAGTTTGCCTAAGGTTAGATGGCTTTGGAGTATCTTCGCCGTCATCCTCTTCCTGCTCTTCATCATCCTCTGAGGACCCTGTCATTACAGTACCAAGTCATCATTTCTTGTTTGTCTCTGCGTATGCACATTTTCATTCAAGAACTTATACCTCCCACCCTTAAGCACAAGGAATCAGCCCTTCTGACAAACTGTGCGCGTAACCCACATTCCAAAGGCTCTTGATACTGGACAACAGTATTCCTGCGCCGAAGGTTATACTCCTTGTGAGCATCTTGGCCATCTTGCCCTTCTTGGTGTCCACCGGCCTTTGATGGCCCTACAATTACAGAACCTAGACATAGTTTCTGATTGCGCTGTGCGTAGCTACATTTTCATTTAACATCTTCTATCCCCCTTATACACGAGAGATTAGCCCTTCCGAGAAGCTGTGCCTATAACCTACTTTCCAGTGGAGCTTGATAGCATACAACAGGCTTCCTTTCTCTCACGCTATAGCGTGCCTATAGGGAGCAAAGATACAGGTTCTTTTAGACTGTGGTACACTTTGGAGGAAGTTCTTCTCAGCTGAGCGAAAAGTGCACTGGCATCACTGTGCTGTGTGAAATCCATTACTTACCGAAAAGGAGTAAGGTAAAGTCATTTTGACTTCTGCAAGGACTCGCACAGTCTGCCTGAGGTCCATTCTTCCTCAGAACCTGAACTCAAAGAGCATATGAACCACAAATGAACTTTTGTAAGCACGGAAGTAAAGCTCTTTACTTTTGCAGAAGTTTCTCAGGCAAAGAAAATTGCTGAAGAGGACAAGGTAAATCTCTTGTGAGTGAAGCAAGAGTTTGGTTCACAAGAGAATATGTAAATTACTGAGCCGACAGACATGAGGGGCAGAAGTTGGAAGGTGTGGTTGGAAAGATGATCCAAAACTGAAGACAGCAGCAACAGGGAAATACACAGGAGCTGTCTGCAAATTCTTCAGACATGAAGCACCTTTACAAGTCCTCCTCTCATGCACCTTCCCAGTGCTCAAAGACTCCAGTAGCCATGACTGTGCACCTCCAAAACACTCCTGTCAAACCAGGTTGGCTCCACAGTGCCAAGGACCACAGGTGTGACAGCGGCAAAGGAGGAAAGAGTTATTGGAGCGAGGACCAAAGGTCCTATGACCGCAGCTGACAAGGGACTAGTAACACGGGGGTGGACGCGCTGCCGGGGAGCAAAGATTCTAAACGTGCAAGTTCTGCAGCCCTGACAGCGCCATATTATGGAGGGCTCCCGCAGGCAGCAATTCCCAGCAGCACCGAGGACTTCCCTAGGGGCACAGAGGGAATTCCCAGCCTACCGAGTTAGTCCAAAGAGCTCTTGTGGCCAGGAAGAAACGCTCCTCTCCAACGACCTGCTGGGAAGGTCACCAAACAGCGTCTCGCACTGTCCCACCGCCTCCTCTCGCCTTCTCCTGCTCACTGCACAGCAGCTGCTCCAGAGCAGAGCAGGGCAGGGCAGAGTCGTGGCGAGAGCAGCCCCAAGCACCTGGGCTCAGCTCAGGCTCCCAGGGCCATATGGGGAGGGCGCAGCTGTTGCTGCGATGCACTGCGTGATGCCCCAGGCCATGTCACAGAGGGGCTGCAGGGTCCCCTTGACCCCCCAGGTGCTGCCAAGGTGGGCCCTGCAAGGGCAAGGGGAGCTGCCTGGGGCGCTTTAGGGAGCTGCCCGCACCTCACTGCCCACTCCCCAAGGACAAGAGGGGGCACGGGGAGCCACAGGAGGGGTCCCCCAGGCTGGGGCTCACCTCAGGCATGCCACTCCCGCAGTGTCCCCAGATCAGGGTTGCGGGGCTACAACTGCTGGCAGGGAGAGGCTCTGCTCAGGAAGGAAGGCCTAAATGAGCAAGTGAATGAATAAAGAGGAAGACTGTGACTGCACTCTCTCAGCCTCTGGGGAGGAAGGGCCAACTCCTAGCTGTTGCTTCCCTAGGCCACAGGCATGGAGATGGCATGGCCTAGCGAAGGAGCAGAGGGGTTTGCTCTCTCACCCTGAAAACTGTGTTAAGGCAAATCCACCATGAATGCCTCCAAACGGTGTCAAAGCCTGGGGGGAAAAAAAAAAAAGGCTTATCGGAAAGGTCATTTCTTTCCCTCGGCACTAAATTCTCTCTGCGTTAGAGACGACGTCTGGGAATCCTGGTCTTGGGGTGGGTTCTAACTGGGGGGGTTTTGAAGATGTGGTCCTAACAGGGCAAAACAGAAAGAAGGGTGGCGCCAGGTGGAGATTATCACTGGAGCCCCAAAAGCCCATTTCCATTCTAAAGTCACTCGTTTTGCAGAAGAAAAATGTGATGCTCAGATGGAGCCTGCAACACTCGCAGTGCCATCACACTGCTTGGGTTCCCAGTGGAGGAGACTGAGAGCAGCTTCCCATCTACAGCGTGACAGCGCAGTATCACACACCCGAACGAGGCACGGGAATAATGCCTGCACGCAGTACATTCTGGTGACCCTCTCTGGTTCCTTCTCAGTCTGCCCTGAGGGTGGTCCGAGGAGCGGCCGGCCCTCTGGCCTCTTCGGAAGGAAACGATGCCTGAGGTCTTTGCTTTCTCACCTGCTTGGTAAGCACTGCAGGCTGGGAGACCCCTTGCAGAAGCAGAACAGATAGCTGAGATGGCTGCATGGAAAGCAGAGTGGCTTTACACCGAGTGCCCGAAAGGCATCCCCTGCACATTATTTTCCGCCCTGCAAATCTGAGGGAGCCTCAAAGGAAGCAACGGAGTGAGCGAGACAGTGGGAGCAGAGCTGAGTTCCTACTGACCCCCGCGCCCCAACTCTGCAGCTGCAGAGGTCTGTGGAAGGGGCACGGTGCCTTCGGCAGCAGCACTGCCTGCAGAAGAGAGAAGCTGTAGAGGGGAAGCGAGTGTGAGTGGGGGAAAGGGAGGGGATGCGAGTGTGCCGGGAGGTGAATGGAGGGGACGGGAGCACCGAGGGAAGGGGATGGAGGGGCTGAGGGTGCGCGTGGCGAGCAACGGAGGGGATCAGAGGAAGCCTTGGGGGAAATGGAAGGGAGGAGAGTGCTGCGGGCGGGGAAAGCAGGGGGCTCAGGTGCTCATGGAGGGAAAGGGAAGGAACCTGAGGATGCAGGGAGAGGACTGGAGGAGACTTTAGCAGGTGTGAGGGGACCAGAGCATCAGAGCAGGCATGGAGAAGGGATCTAAGGTCGCACAAAGGAGCCTGGAGTGTGCCAAGGAGGCAATCGAGGAGGTTGCAAGGCACACGACTGCACGCCCCCGGAAAGCAGACAGCGACGCACTGGCTGCACAGAGCCCATGGCTTTAAGCTGGCAGGAAGGCAGCGCCCTCAGGCTGCCAGCACCTCGGCTCCGCCACACCAGGGCCGGGCTGGCGGCAGCCACCCTCCCAGCATGCCCTGGGGCATCCCCACGGCCTGCTGGGAGCAGCGCTGCTATGGGGCACCACGGCTCCGCCCGGGGAGACGCGGCCCCTGCCCCCGTGGAGCCCCGGGGGCCAGCTCTTTCCCCTGCCCCACAGCCCCAGCCCAGACCTCCTGCCCCACGGCCCCCGCTGCCACTCGCTGCCCCAAGGCCCCAGCTCTGCCCCGGTGCCCCACAGAGCCCAGCCCAGACCTCCTGCCCCACAGCCCCCGCTGCCACTCACTGCCCCAAGGCCCCAGCTCTGCCCGGGTGCCCCACAGAGCCCAGCCCAGACCTCCTGCCCCACAGCCCCCGCTGCCACTGACTGCCCCAAGGCCCCAGCTCTGCCCCGGTGCCCCACAGAGCCCAGCGCAGAGACCTCCTGCCCCATGGCCCCCGCTGCCACTCACTGCCCCAAGGCCCCAGCTCTGCCCCGGTGCCCCACAGAGCCCAGCACAGAGACCTCCTGCCGCACGGCCCCAGCTCGAACCTCCACAGCAGGGGCCCACAGGGGCAGTGACTGTGGCAGATTTCGAGCACCGTGCGCTCTGGCCTCCGTTGCCGAGACTCTGCCGGGGGATTGCCAGCACGGCCCCCAAGAAAGCAGCCTCCACGTCAGCCCCTGCTGTTCCTCTCTGCAGAGGAGGCAGCACCTTCTGCCTGAAGCACTGGCTGGGGCCCCGGGAGCTGCAGATGCTCTGCGGTGCGAAGGAGGTGCCTGGGCAGGAAGAAGCTGGCGGAGGAGGAATTGTGCCCCAGAAGCAGGAATTCCCTCATCCTCCTCTGGCCCTCCGACACGTGCGTTGACACTTGCTGGTGAGTCGTGGGGACGTGTCACGTGGCAGGGCTGGACGCCATGGCACAGTGCTCAGGCTTCATGCTTGTCGGGAACGGCAGGCTCCAGCCCGGGGGTGGGAAGTGGAAGGAGAGGCACCCCTCGGTTTTCAGGCATGCCCACATTGCCTGCTGCATTGCCACCGTGGCCTCTGTGAAAAGCCTGTGCAGAGAGTGTGCAGCGTGACATGAGCAAGGGCAGGTTTGCAGGGGGGAGTGGGGCTGAGAGGTGAGCATGCAGACAGCTGGGACCAGATGGCGCCAGTGTGCAGGGGTGCACTTCTGTGTCCTTCAGCCCCCGGTCAAAGTGATGACCTGTGCTCTCCAAAACCAGCAGACTGGCTTTCACCTGGCAGCCTTTACACCCATTTGAGCAGCAGCCAGCACTGTTCCTCTTAGCAGTTCATTGCTCCTGAATAGCAGGCAAGGAGTGTTGAGGGCAAAGGGGGCCGCCCATATGAAATCTGGAGAGCCGCAGTGTTCACAGCAGAGCTTGTCCGTTCATGGGTATCCCCAGAGCTCTGGAGATGCAGGAGCCAAAGGCAGTCCTGGGAGGATGCCTTTTGGCTTAACGAAGCTTTGTGTCAGGCAGCCCCTGCCTCGTTTCATCCTAGCTTTGGATCTCAAAGCAAATAGAAAGCTCGGAAGGAGAGGAAAAGTCTTTTTATGCATGCCATACTGCTGTTGAGATTTGTTTAGGCCTCTTCTTTGCACTGTGCATGCTACTGCATTGTGTAACCCTGCAGACTGGTGCTTCCACCGAGGGTCGTCGGCCTTATAGCTGAGGAGCCGTCACCGTGGGGTTTATGTAGGCAGCAGAGGGGCAAGTGTTTGTCTGGAGAAGGGCTTTGTTCAGCCCTCTCATGCCACACCAGGACTATGTTCCTGGAGTAATGCGATCAAAGCAATCTGATTTTGACTAATAGTGGGATTAATGAGCTTTGTCGGGTCTTGAGCTGTCCAACTAAGGATGCTCGTTATGACCCCAGGCCAATTACAGACTTAGCTGCTGCCTTCAGCCATGGGGCTGAGAACGAGCCTTTTTTCTTTCGTGGCCATTTGTGTTTCAGACATAGAGACAAGATGCTCTGAGGTAGTTCTGTTGCAAGGGAATAATCCCTCACTGCAGCTCACATTGCAGGTGGGCTCCATCCTCCCTGCTAGGCTTCCTCAGAATGTTCTTTATTCTAAAACTAAATTAAAAATTGGGTTTCTAAGTAATGGCAGCAAAATTGCCAAGACCCCAACAGAGCAGAACCCTGGAAAATTTCAGTGGAGCATAAATGGAGATGGTCACTGAAGGAGTGGGGCAGGGAAGGAAGAACAGCCCCCTCCCCAAAGTGGCACTTGTGTCCTTGTTTTTTGCTGTATCCTTAGCAGCAGGTAGTAAATTCCAGCTCTTCAGGGCTGTCCCTGCACAACTCTGTGGCCTCCTTTGCAAGGCCATGGCTGAAGAAGGTAGAGTCCAGGGGGTGGGGGAACCTGGATGTGTTGGTGGCCGGACAGGCTACAGCCACCACCGAGGGGGTCTGTGAAGTAAGTGCCAAGGTCTGGCTGAGCTCCTGGAGCAAGGGACTCAGCTGAGGAAGACTCCAGGGGCTGTTTGGGGAAAGAATGGTCCCGCTGTGGTGGCCTGGTTAGGTTGTGCGTGAGGACGCTGACTCTGGATGGAGGGAAGGCAGAGGAAGGGAGGAGAGGACTAAAAGGAGACATGGCTCAGCGTAGCAGGAGGAGAAGAAATGAGTAATTGGAGCAAGTGACAGAAGCGAGCGTGAGAAGCGCAGTTTAGGGCACTACCTAGATAAGCTCAAGCAGCTGGAAGTCCAGACTGGCACTCAACCTAGCCTCCACAGGTAACGACACAGACTGTGAATGCTCGTAATGGCAGAACTGAGCTGAGGCCAGGGTTTACCTTGTTTCAAGCAATGACAGGCTGTGAGGCGATCAGAAATTGCAAAAAAGTCATTTGCGCATCCTCTGCAGACATGTCCCTCGTTTGTAGCTGGCTAACTCTGCTCCTAAATTCACTGTTTCCACCATTCTTTTATTTCTCCCTGAAGTCCAGCTGAGCCCCTTCACTTTTGGGCCATAGCCACCTGCTGCTATTTCAGTCTGCCCTCACCCCCATGCATATCTGAAGACCTCTTTCCCAAAAGCTGTTCCTGTGAGGTAATTACATACTCAGTTATTTCCAGCTGATAAACCTTGTCTGCTTAGAGATGCATGCGATGGACACACATGCAGAATTACCACTACCTTAACAGCCCCGGTATTCCTCCACGCATCCCACAGTGCCTCCATCTTCCCACAGGTCCCCTTCCCGCTTCCAGCACAACATCTCCCAAGGAAAAATAAATAAATACATAAATAAATAAATAAATCATCTCTGTAAGTGCTCCTATTCTCATGTTTTTAGCACTTCCTTTTAAACCAACTGCCCAGCTAGTCAGCTGGTATAGTTTGACTTTGATCCGTTGTTACATTTGAGATGGAGAAGCACTTCCAGTTTCCAAAGCATTTTTCATACCTACTTTCTTGTCTGGTTTCATTTAATTCAAAACACACTCTGTTATTACATACTATATGACTGTAGTGCAATGTCTATGGTATACATTCTGAAATATCTAATAATTTCTTTATTGAAATTAAATGATTCAAAATGATCAAAGTGAAGCATTTTGATTTTTCTCAATTGAAATTTAGCATAATTGACCCAGAAGACATTTCAGTGTTTCAACATTGCTCTCTCATGCAAAAGGAAGATTAGAGAAGTAGGAATTCACCATTGAAGAGAAACACTATTTGCCCAAAGATGGGAGATCTTTGGAGAGCAGCCTCCACCAGGAATATCAATGACTCCCCCACTATTTCTGACCTTCCTTCTCTTTCTGCAGGTGTGGGAGTGAGGGCAAATTTAAGATAGCATTTAAAATACCAGCAGGAAATGAGTGGAAATGGAAAATGTCCCACTTCCCTGTAAGATGAGTTTGCAAGAGAGAGATGATGAATTATCTTCTTGAACGGCCTGTCTCCTTCCTTTACTACAAAGGCAGTTTAGACAAGAAGATTAGATTTAGTCACCTAACTTTTAAATAGCTTAACTGCGGGGAGATGAATCCCATCTGCTGTATAGACATGTGGCATGTGCTCAAGATCCATGATGGGTCCGGATCTACTGCACAGCTATGTCCAGGAGATGCATTTCACATTCTCTGAAATATCACACTGAGCTGCACCATGTGCTGTTCTGCCTGTCTTTATGTGCACAGTAAACTATGCACATCCCAAAATCTGGGATGCATGGAGCCTAATCAACATGACATGGAGAAAGCATGTGTGAAATTGCACGTGCATGTGTAAAAAAACAAAACCCAAAAATCCTGCCCTGGAAATCCACCAGCCTTACCCTCCCAAGCCTGCAGTTCTGCGCCATGCCATCACACCGTATTTCCATACCACAGCAATGCAGGAGGCCAGGCTCCATGATTACTCCTTCAAATGCTCATAGGTGTGAAACACTTGGGGAAAACATACAGGAAGACTTCCTTACTGAGCTTTAGCTGTATGCAAGTGACCTACTTAAAGCTAATCAGGCTTCCTCTGTGTTCATCGGAGAGAAAGAAGTTAGCATCTTCACAGAGCGCTTCTTCCTTAGGGTGGGTTGAATCATCTCCAGGAACTGCCTGTCTCTCTCCGTTGAGTACAGAGGGGGTTTAGATGACTAGATTAGATTCAGACAAAGCTTTTACGTGCTTCCTGGTAGATGACATGAGCGTTTTCACCCACAGTCCTCCCTAATTTCTCCCTTTTATCTCTACTGAGAGATCTCAAACCACCCAGGCACCAGCATGAGGTACTTCAGTAGGATGCCTGAATTTAGGCGAGATGAACTGAATCCTAAGAGTCAGTTAGTCTAACACAAACAGATAATGTAACTCCCTGTATTTCTCTTGTTGGCAGATGTTGAACTTTTGACGTATTTGGTGACATAATTAATACATTCATAATGGATAATTTGCTGAAGGAGCACAGTAACTTAATTACTGCAAGGTGGAAGTTTCACAGTTATTCAGTTCACCTCACAGAAGAAAATCCTCTTGTCTTCCCTTTACTCTGCTTCCCAAAATACTTGTGCTGCCTCCCCAGCTATAATACTGGATTGTGTCACTTCCTCCTTTACCTATGGACGTCCCCTTGTATGATTTTTCATAATTAACCTGTGCAGGAGAATTATGACGATTTTCAGAAAAGTTTTTTAAAATGTAGCGCCCTACTATGGCTAAAGAAAAATCCAACAAATAAAATAGCCATCTTCAACTTACCGGAAAACATCAGCACCAGTGTATACACATTTATATACACTCGGGTTTGTGCCTTCGCCATCTGGTGGCAAAGCACGATCATAGCGTGTCCACAGAGCTGAGAAAGTTTTTGGACCCTATCTATTTGTTTGAAAATGGGGATTCTAAATAAGTAAGATGGTTGAGAAAGTTTCCATTTTTCAACGTTTATTGATAATATCATCAGTTATATATATATACATCATTTGGAGAGCTTCTATTTTGTAAATAGGTGATACTTATTGTTTACTGCTGCTACTTGTTTTAATGTATTATCTTGTATTGTATTGTACTGACCAACATTGCGTTGCATCGTATCTGAGTGTTGTGGCACAAAAATATCCGACATGCTCTTTTCAGATAGTTGACTATGCATCTAGTCATAGGCTTGAGCAAAAGGCTGTCCCAGCTTATTCCAGTCATAGGTGGGCACATGGATTTGTCTTACCCAAATTTAAACCTCTGCAGCAGATTTGAGTTCATCTGACCTCGTCAATCTAATCTTCCTTTAAAGTTAATAAAGAAAAAAGGGGGGCACTTCTTGGGCACTGTTCATCTTTTCTTAGAAGAGACATCTTCATAGCCCGGGATCCATGAATCTTCTTTGTAAACTATGAAGAACACGAGATGAAGAGCTTAGGTGAAGGCGATTACTTCTGAGATCATATACCTTATATCATAGACAGCCAAAGCACAGACAGCAAAAACCTCACATCTTGTCCTTCCAACTGGGGAATCCAAGTCAATGAGTGCAATTATAACTCGGTTACTTTCTCATGTATCCTGAAATATTGGAGCTGAGAAAGATATCTGAGCCATATTACATACTAAGATCAAATTTAAAAAAAATACTTCTCTTTTTCTTTCTTCTAACTCTTACATTGTGTAGGAGGGGATTTACTAGTTGCACTGGATAGTATGAAATTTGCATTTTCCTGGCCTTAGAAATTAGTAGCTGAAAGATCTATTTCCCATCTCTAGTTTCTTTGCTATGAAGGATGGCCATTCATTTTCTTACACCCACTGCTTAATCCTGCCTGCTACAACACTGGATTTCAACACAGGTGGAGTTGCTTGCTTTCTCAACTGGGAAGTAACATCTGTGTTCACTTTGGAAGTTCTTGTATGATCCAAGCATAAGTTGCTATGTAATTGCTTGCAAGCTTTTTTTTTTTTTTTTTCCCCCAATAAGGACTGGATTATTTACCAGATTTGCTTATAGACCCTTGATCTCCAGATGTCTATACACACATATAGAAGCTCCATCGTTAACCAGATAGATAAAAGCCTGTTCTCCTTATTTTTCAGAGTGCTGGGTATTAGCAAGAGTGGAATAAATCCAAATCTTCTCAACATTTTGGAAAGAGACCATCTCTGTTATACAAAACAGAAATAACAGAGATAAAGTCTGTTTCTATTTAAAAGTAGACTGAAATTTAGCAAAACATCATTTCAGGACAATGTGGAACTAGAATGTTACAGTCTAGGAATCCTAGAATAGCCTCATTTTCACACGTGTTCTTTGTGGCTTGTATGTCCAATTTATTGATAGAATTGATACAGCAGCAGCAGATTGTAGTGATGTATTCTTCTGTGCAAACAAATTGCAGCTACTTACCTTTGGTTTAATAAAGACATGATAAGTGGAAATGGATATGAATTTAACTCTTTTCATAGTTGTGGAGTTTAAGTGCAGCTGACATCTACTCTGGAATATCATTGTAATCCCATGCAGACAAATGCATTTGAAACCTTATTTTCCCCAAAGATGCTGACCATCCATTTCTGTCTTCACAGGTAACTCTGTATATCCTGCACACCTTCAAAAGTCAGCTCATGAATTCATACGTCCATGTACCTACTAGTCAGACAGTCAGTTTGTTATGAGTGTGAATGGAGCTTGGTTTGGTGCAGGAATGAGCAGAATTAATCAAAGAGTGTTTTCTATCAGACATTTGTCTAGCAGAATGCTATCAAGTTGACTGGAAACAGTTGGAATCCAACCAGTGGACTTTAATATCCTTTTCTGAATTAAACAAATATTAGTATCACAGTTATAAATATGGCAGTGAAGGAATAGTTGGTTTATTTGTAATAAATCTGGAGTAGCTCTACATGCATATGCCTGCTTATGGAATTCATCTCACCTAGAGATATACCTTTAAGCATGCCTTCGTTTCTGTCTTCCACCTTAGTTTCTTCTCAATAGGGAGGGGGAGAAAAAAAAAAGTAACAGGTATTTTTACAGAATGGTTCATGTGAGTATCTTAGACATCTGCTACACGATGAGATGAGTTATGCCATAGAAGTGCCCATTTTTTCCTTCCTTTTCCCTATTCAGGATGTGTAGAATGATAAGCTCAGGAGGCTGCAGCCAGGGCCTGTCCCTCTGGCCCTGAGCCAGGTGGGCAGAGAAGACCTAGAGATGGTAGCCGAGTTCAGCCAAGAGTCCGGATGACCAGGAGAGTTCATGGTGATGAAGGAGGTATGAGGTCAAGCTGAGAAGTCAGCCTGCGGGTCAGAGTCAGGATCAGGCCTGGTGAGGGTAACCAGGGACAGAGAGAGTCCAGTGCCTACTGGGCAGGCTCAAAGTGACAAGATAGGTCCAGGGTCAAGCTGGGAAGTCAGTCCACGGGGCAGGGTCCAGAGCAATGGAGTCTGCACGCTGAGCTGAGCTGAGCTGGAGATCAGTGCTCCTCTAGGGTAGCTCAGAGAGAAACTGAAGGCCCAGGGTTGAGCTTAAATGGGGCTCCTGGGCCCATGGGCAGGAGGTGCAAGTGGATGCCTCAGGCGAGGATGATCAGGCCCATTAAGGCCTATTAGTGCCCTCAGACCCTGGAAACAGTAGTAATTGAAATGCTCACTAGCATATGTAATTTTGATTTAAGAATTCAAAGAACTGGGAAATATTACTACCTCTTTAAGATCTGTCAGAGACTATTTCTTCTGTTTCCAGTCTCATTTAGCCTACTTGCCACTAACAGCTCTTGAACATTGATACCTATGTATTTCCCATTATTAGACTGTGACTTGGTGGCATTCATAGTGCTCCAGCTTCACACTGGAACAATCTAGGTAGATAATGTATGTTACAGCTGGTTTGGGATAACACAGACAAGTGATTACATTTCAGAATGGCATGTTGGATGAAATCAGTACTGTCCTCGTTGACCAAAGGAAGTAAGCTGTTCACCGCTAGTGGGAGCATATGATCATGATCGGTTTTTGCCAGTTGTTCTCCGGAGCGTATCAAGACAAGATTGCTTACCTAATGTGAACAAATATCTGAGCAAAACGGCAGGAGAAAATTACACCACAGTAGCTGAGTTCCTCCTCCTAGATCTAATCAACAAGGCAGAAGCACAGCCCACTCTCATTGTAATGCTTTTAATTATTTTACCTGATGACTGTAGGTGGAAGTCTGGGCTTGACCGCATTAATAAGGATTGTCTCCCCAAACCACCCTCCCAAATAGCTTTTCCTTAGCCATTTGGCAGTCTTAGAGCTCTGCTGCTCAGGCATCATCCCCAGGACGGTGGCCAGTCTCTTAGCAGAGAGCAAAGCTGTCTCGTTTGGTGGCTGTGCTGCCCAGATGTACTGTTTCTCTACATTTTGCACCAACGAATGTTTCATTCTGGCTGTGATGGCATATGACCAGCTGCAAACCACTGCTATACAAAGCTGTCATGTCATGAAGCCTCAGCATCCAGCTGTGACTTGGTTCTTACTTTTGTGGGTCTCTAACCTCAATGATACACAGCAGCTGTGCCTTTGGGGTGTCCTTCTGCCATTCCAGCATCACCAGTCACTTCTGTGGTGTGGTGCCCCTGATCTGTGGTATCTCCTGCTCTGACATCGGGTTAACAAGATCATCCTCGCAGCATTTTGCATCTTAGGTGACATCTTCGTCATGCTGCAGGTACGCATTTTGCTACATCTACATCATCTCTGCCATCCTGAGGTGTCACTCCAGCGAGGGAAGGCACAAAGCCTTCTCCACCTGTGCATCCTGTGCACTTGATAGTTTTTGCCATATTCTTTGGCACTCCAGCTACACACCCCACAGCTCTGGCTCCTTGCCTGACCAAGACCAGGTGATATCTGTGTTTTATACAATGGTAAGCCCCGCAGTCTACAGCTTGAGGACCAAGGAGGTCCTCAAAATGAGGCACTGAACAGAGTGTTACATGGAGAAAATTGTTTGTCAGTCAATAAAACCTCCAAAGGAGTTGGAACAGGTGCTTAAAAAATTAAAATGATGAGTACAGCTGTTCATGGATGAATTTATTCTGAAATAATTGCTCGTTATGCAACAGAAGCAGGAGAAAAGTGAATGCAGAAGTGAAGAAAGAAATAACTGTAATATTAAAATCTTTTCTGTAATAGCAAGAGCTACAGCTTTACTGTGAGAAAGTACAATTGTGACCCTTTTGAAGGCAATTAGTTTCACCTAAGTTTTTACTTTCAAGTTGGATGCCTTGAAGATATCCCAGCTTTGTTTTCAACTGTTGCTAACTAGTACCAGTTCAGCAGTATCGCTTCCATGTTCTGTTTCCATTCCCTTACCTCATACATCCTTGTGGTCTTTTTTTTCCTGACTCCCAGTCTGAAGGTGATCATTAACCTTTTAGCAAAGGTGGGTCACATTCATCAGGCACCTTAAACTGTTTACAGTATTAGTGATGTGGGCGACTCGAGTCCTCGATGCAAGAACAAAGTTACCACACAGCAGGTGGTCCTGAGGGACAGCCTACCCTCTTTTGTTGTGGGTGGATATCCTTGAACCAATTCACATTCATCGCAGGCTAAAAATGTGCACACAGAAGAATTTTTTACAAATGCTGAGGCTGGGATTCATCTTACCTAAGTTTAGACTTCTGTTAATGAGCTGCCAAAGCATAAACCAAACTTGTAGGCTCTTTCTATAGCTCATGAAGGCAAATAAAAGTCTGTTTGCCTCCATAGTTTTGGAAGAGAGATTGATCACACCTGTCTCTGTCTCCCTTGAAAGGTCTATATTTATATCTATGAATTACAGGAAGAGTGTAGAGCGACCGGCTCAGGTTTATGGAATTATTTCAAGTCCACGTTAATGCAGCTTAATGCTGCCCTGAGTTCTGGTTTTGGATCACATTCCATCTGACTCAGGGAGCTGGCTCGTAGAGAACAAAAAGCCACTGGCTTCAGTAGAGAAAGACTTCAGTCACATGGCCATGGAAGTAGCACAGAGAAGGAAACGGAACCTGCTATAACACTGCCTCAATACACAGAGTTATTAGACAAATGGGTGTAAGACCATTTTTCCCTATCCTTAGGAAGGACTGCAAGTAAAGGTCCCATAAAAAGCTACACTCCCTCTCACTGGGGGTCATCACTCAGAGCACCCCATTCTGCCCATCCTGAACCACTTAGAGCCCTTAATGTGTAAACATAGTGTCTGAGGAAGAAATATGTTCCACTCTTCCATATCCATAGATTTATCATTAAGACTGACAGGTGTTATTAAACAATAACCAGTCAGTTCCCAGAGCAACTCTGGCAGCATCTAGAAGTACAAATTTTCTGCAAGCAAACATTTTCATGCTTCCTAGAATACCATGGAGGTTTCAGACATTCCTGACTAAACTGTGAGAGAGGACTACAGCAAAGAAAGATAGATAACCCAGACAAGCAATACCTGTTGATCCACTTTTAACCCAGCTATCTCCTGAACACCATGGCTTTCACGTAGTCTAGACGAGAACTCCGGAAGCCATTACATTGCCAGTCTAATCCAGTCTGGAAGAGGACTCAGTCCAATGCAGATACATTGCAGACCTCATGGTGCAGCCCAAAGAGACGAGCTTCCCTCACTCATCATCTTACACATGGCACTGCACATTCATTGTCCCAGGAGTCGCCCCCACTCCACAACACGAGCAGCCACTGTAAGCACAGTCTAACTAAGGCTGCGTTACCTGGGACATTTCTGCCTGCCTAAGCCCCACTGATGACTTTCCCTGCTAGGGACAGTCAGAGCAGATCACTCTTCAGCTGAGCAACCCAATTCAGCTCTCTGCTCTGAAGGCCAACAGTTTGTCGAACAACCTCTAAGCCCTCGAAGTAGCACAAGAAAGCTAGCTTTTCTGGCAGGTAGAGATGTCCTTAAACTCACGCCAGAATCAGGGGAAGGGTCTTTGTTCATATGTCTCAAAGGCTCCTCAGCTTCCCAGAACAGCTTTCTTCATCATCTTATCGTAAAGTAATTTCAATAAGTGTCCAGTGATATTGCAAGAACAGAGAGAGGTTAATGGCAAACTGTTTACTAAAGCACCATATCTATGTCAACATCTTCCAATAGACCATTATTTTACTTTTCTTCAAAAGAGTTAATTATTCAAGGATCTTAGAAGAAAAATATATGTGGGATTAGGTGCAAGTGCAAAGGCAGTGTTAAGGCAGAGGCACCAGAACTCTAAGCAAATCACCAGCGATTACCTACTTGAAGAATTTTCTATCTGCATTTGAAGAAAAATCTACCCTGATGGATGGACACATAATCTGAGCCTGGATGGTCCACAGATGAACAGGTTATCACAGCAAAATATATGCTCCACCGGTGAGCAGGCTGCCTGAAACTAGATGGTCCATGAGACAAAGAGGTTATCTAACAAAAGGACACGAGTCCAAGGGTAGATGTGTTATTAGAGACAACAGGAGTCTTCTGTGGAAAAAACAGCTAACTGTGTATCAGGAGTGTGCATTTTAATGAGAGGAAGAATTATCAAGTTTGGTCATAATTAATAACAGAGGTGGATTCACATCCAGATGGCATACTTAAACTCCACGGAGTTGCACTGCAGTTCTTCAGAGTCAGATAAGCAGAACTGATTGCTCTGATATCTTACACTGTACTGCTATTTACATGAATATGGTCTTATTATTATTAAAAGAATTTATATTCAAGTTTGCAGTCTAAAGCTTTGTTAAGCTTTGTTTGTGAGTTGATAGGGACAGACAGGTTCACTGAATTTGCTAGGATACAGTATCTACAGTATCTTCTCTTGCCTTTCTGGATGAAACAGGTCAGTAAGAGAATAGTTTTGTACATATGCAATACCTTGAAGCCTATGCTAGAAACAGACCTCAGCAAGAATTGAAACCTCCATTCAGTCACCCACATGATAAGAACTCCGCTTTGAGAGCGTCAGCCAGGTTACTTTTAACCTCCAATAGATGAACAATAATTTTTCATGTGAGGTGAAGCTGGTAGAACCTTTACAGGGATGACTGATTCCCTTTTTGTTCAGGATTCCTTCCCTTTTAGCATGAGATTTTTCACCCTCTAAATGGAAAGTATTTCATTTGGTGACTCTTCCCAATTTATTCCTGAGCAGAAAATGGCCACTTTTCCTTGACAACAGGGATGCAGCAAATGAGAAATCCTTTCTCAGCCAAACCTGGAGGATCTTGTGGTATCTGCTCCTCTTTGGGAAGATGCAAAGCTGGGTTTTCCCGCTGCTGTTGCCATTTAGTGCTTGGCACCTTTCATTCAAGAGAGGAAACTCTTACTTTCTTCTGCCAGGATGTGGATTTGTTATTTGTATGTTTACAAGTTGCAGTCCCAAAGGTCAGGCTGGTGGAGGTCCATGTAATTAAGGCAGGTCTTACCAAGTTGGCACAGCTGCAGCCTAACCATTATATTCCTATTTCAGCAAGGCTGAACGGGGGCTGCTTTGCCCTGTTAATGGACTTTGTAGCCCATACTGAGCTCTAACTACCCTGCTACCAATGCTCGGGGGAGTTAGCTAATAGGCAAAAAATGTATTGGTGATTGCAATACAGAAAGAATGATGTCTGAACTAGTGTCAAGACCATGTATCTTCAGGAACAAGCGGGCCATTGCCCTTGGAGTGGGCCATTTGCATGATACTGTACACCCAACCCTGGCCACGAGTGAGGGGAGAAGAGTGCTCCATAGATGTCCTCAAGAAAAGCAGACTTTTTTCCTTAAAAAAGGAGAAAGAGGGCACACGAAAACCATTGTAGTGCCAGACTCGGACTTGTGTTTCACAGTGCTGCTGTTGCCTTTTGAATAAATTATTTTATCTTTCTGCGCTTTCTTATCTGACCTGAAAAACAGGAACAGTACTCCCTTGTATCACAAGTCATTTCAATGCATAATTAAAGAAGTCTAGTCAGAAGCTATGATGAAAATGTGCCGTACTTCCTTGTGGCTACTGAGACAATCCATTGTGTGTTGCCAGTTTCCCATTACTTCTAGGTGTTGAACCAGTTTCCTGTCGGGAGATAATATGAGTGTGCTAGCAACATGCCTGAGAGGAATCACTGTGTGGCCATTGAGTTTATCCTCTCTGGACTAACAGAAAGCCAAGAGGTGAAGGTGGCCCGCTTTTTTTTAAGCACATTAATAAGGAATCTTGGAATGATCATGTAGATGAAGGTTGATCGCCCGGCTTCACACACTGTGTACCTTTCCCTCAGTAACTTGGCTTCCGTGGATTTCTGTTACTCCTCAGCTATCTCCCAAGGTGGCTGGTGAACTCTTCAGCAGTGAGGAGAGCCACTTCAGTCAGTGCCTGTGTGGCACAGCTATTCACTTTTTTCCTCATGGCTAGCGTTAAGTGTCTCCTGCTGGCAGTAATGGCATATGACTACATGTGGCTCTCTGTAACCCTCTCCTTCATGCAACTGTCATGTCCCCAAAAGCCTGTACACAGACGGTAATCATCTCCTATTTCATTTGTCCATGCACTTGCGCAAACTATCTCCACCTTCACATTCTCTTTCTGTGACTTCGGTGTTATCAGTCATTATTTCTGTGACATCCCCCTAGGATCCAGCTTTCATGCTCTGACACCTATAGCAAAGAATTGGTACTTCACATTTTTGGTGTGTTTCGTGGCATCTTCACATCTCTGGCAATTCTAATCTCCTCCATCTACCTCATCTCCACCACCCTGAGGATCCACTCCTCCAAGGGCAGATGCAAAGCCTTCTCCACCTGTGCTTCCCATCTGAGAGCTCTCTTCTTGTTTTATGGGAGCACCGTTTTTATGTGCGGTAGCCCAATATGCAGCTACTCATTGGACTGAGATAAACGGGCCTCTCTGTTCTCTACAGTGGTGACTCCAGTGCTGAATCTTATCAGCTACAGCCTAAGGAATAAGGAGGTGAAGGATGCTCTGAGGAGAGTTTTAGGTCATATTAGAGAAACTTCAGCAGACTTGTTAGAAAGAGAACTTTGTTTGGGGAAAATTTATCAAAACCTTGATACAAAGAGTAGGACTTCCAAGGAAGCTTTGATCGGCTTCCAAGGGTGAGATTCAGAAAGGTACTTAATTGTTAGAAGTGATTTTAGGTGGACTTTTAACTGGTTGTATCTGCAACTTCTATCTTGAAAGACTGTGTTCCTCTGCTGCTGAAAGCTGGAGGAATCCTGACTTTTAACTTGCAAGTTCCAAGCACAAACAGGACTCCTGCCTGAGGAGTGCGTGGCACAGAATTGCAGTTCTCTGTTCTATTAGGAACGTTTGCTCATGTAGGAAAACCACTGGTCCGTCAAGATGAGAAAAAGCTTTCAGAGATATTCAAGAGGAGAAAAGCAATGTGATTTGAATTTATGGCCATTTCTGCTACGTCTTCAGTATTTGAAAGGCGTAGCCTCTTCCAGTGCAACACACAGAACCTGAAGATCTGGAAAGGAAATCTTGGAGAACAGACACCCGTGTTTTTGCCCCCCAAACACTAGGGAAAGTAACTGTCCCTCTTCTGTTAAATCTCCCTCTTCTGTCACTCATTGCTACCTCCTTTTTCCCCTTCTGCCTGGAAACATGAAAAAACTACAGAAATGCAAAAAAGATTGACTTCTAATTTTGCTACCATTATGAAGTAACAAGAGCTTATTCCTGCTTTTCATCTCCACATATCAGCAATCCACTTGAGGCAACTGAGTGAACTGGTAGTTATTTTAAGGACATTGGACATAATCTGAAAGTTAATGAAGCTAAAGTATTCTTTCACTTAAAAGAATGCTGGAATAAGATGGTGACTTACCAACTACATGTCTGTCATCAATGTGATTTTGAGAATAAACGACCAATCATTTCTGGGAGATGAGAAAGCTGGGAAAGGCTTTGGAATCCTTCTATCGATTCAACTAAGCTAGCTCTAAGGATAGGTGTTCTAGCGCTAATAGATGTTTCATTCCTTCTGGCTGAGTTTACAAATACTGTCCCTCAGTTGGCAGAAGGAGTTGAAATCTTTATTGAGCTGAAAGTGACAGAATTAATCTCAGACAGGTGAGAGGTTCCTGCCTCTGCATAAGGTTTACAGTCAAAGTGGGATGGAAAGATGTCTTGCGGATTCCCTTCGCAAGTCTGTTAGGGCTGTTATTTCCCCTGACTTCCTCTCCTTAAAGCTGTGCATAACTATAGCAAAGATTGTGTCCCTGTGATCATCTATGGCACCCTAAAGAAGGATTTTACAAGTCTCAGGAAAATGTAGCCTTTTGGTCCTGCTAGTTGTCATCTTTCTGTTGCTGCAGAGGCTGAAGCTCATGCGCCAATGTGTAGAGGAATCGAATGTTGTTGTTGTTGTTGACGCCTTCCATAAGCTATGGTCCCGCTGTTGCCTGCTAGCATCCAGCACCCGGAAGAGAAATCAGAAAAATCATGGCGTTCTTCCCCAAAACATTAAAAAAAAACCCAAACAAACAGTTTTTAAATTATAAGCCTTAGCTTGAACTGGCCGTGTGCCCTAACCCCTCAGCAGTTTCAGTATGAAGGGGGTCAGTGGGCCCCATCTGTCTTTCTACCTGCCCCACCTACGGTGAGACAGACCAACCTCTGAAGGCGCCTGTCCCTCTCTGTTGACAATGGTGCTGAGCTAGACAACTGTCCTTCATTGCATGAAGAATTTAGACTGCTACAAATAGGTGGGGATGGTCCCACCTTTAGCTGTGTCCACAGAGTGTGAATGCTGGGTGAGGGACATGCTGGCCCAGGCCTGAGGGACACTATCCCTCTAAGCCTTGAGAATCAGGATTTATCCCAGTTCCGTCCTGCTGGCTGCCATCCACATAACCCACCATGGTGAGGAGAAGACACTGAGACTTCTGCAGTGTACTGGTGCATGCCTGTGAAATGGGAACCCACTCTGCCACCCCCTGCATAGAGCAGAGGACATTCGGGGAAGCAGAGCATTTCCGACATTGTCCCAGGGTTTGGTCTGTAGATCTGCCGCTCTCCTGTGCAGGGAACACCTTCTTATCTTGAATCACACTTAAGCCACGTTAAGGTGCAACACAAGTGCAAGCAAGTGTTTATAGGGAACGTGAAGTGAAGGAAGAAAAAAGAAAGTGCTTTAGTTACTTTCGGAGTGCATTACACAGATGTCTTTCTCCCTCACGCAGCTGGTTTGCTCTTTTCCTCCTGGCAAGGTAGGAGTCAGGGTCCCGTGGCTCCTCGTGGCTCCTTCGTCCTTGTGGAGAACCTTAGCTGCTACAATTAACCTCCCTGTGGCAGCTTTGGCTGGCTCTGAGATGATTTAATCTTCCATCTTCACATTTCTTCTCTTCCCTCCTGCAGTAGTAGCTGCTCCAGCTATTCCCTTGGAATACGTTTCTTCCTTTGCCTGGGCCTGTAAATGTGCCCTGTTGGGCTAGGAGTTATCTTGCGTATAGGAATTATTCCCAAATAACTCTTTTTTTTCATTGACACATAAAATTGTGCCCCCCAATGCTTTCTTTGGTGGCAACAATTTCCTACGGTGAGCAATTTATCTTCCACTTGGATCTTTGATTCTCTATTAGTCTAAACAGTAAAATGCAAAATCTGAGGCAGAGATGAAGGGCAGAGGGGACGGTTAGGAAGGAGGGCATTAGCGATAGGTGAACTACTGCAGAAAGGCAGAGAGTTGCACTGGAATGGAAAGGGGAGAAGCTTCTCCTCATATCATCTGCATCAGCAAATGACTCAGCCAGCATCTAATATCAGCAGTTTAATTGCTAACCCATGGATTCAGCATATGACAATGCAGCGCTCCTAAGAAGGCATTCACTCCAAAGTAAAGGGGAAGGAAGCCTTTGGCACAATTGCTTCCAGCAGCAGGTGACCTTCCAGGTCTTGCAGACACCTTGGTCCATCGTTTCCTAGCTGAGTAGATTACAGAGTAGATGGAGTTTGTCTGACGGAAAGTTTACACCTGGGAGAGCTCGGACTAACGGGATGCTCTGCCTGGAACACATTTTAGTATTTTTGATAGCATTCATTTATTTATTTGCTGGTGTCTCAGCAGTGCTTGGAAGCCCCAGTCCTGGGCCTGTGCTATTCAAAAAGAGAACATAAAGGGAATCCCTGCTAGTCGCAGAGTTTGCAATGCCATTCCAATCAAAACATGAACTTTCAGTGTCTTCCTAATTACTGCAACAGCTAAAACCAAGCTTTTCTTCAAAAGGGAGCTTTCAGTAAATTTTCCAAAATGGAATTATAGTGAGAGAGACTTGATTTTCTCAGCTCCTGAGAAAATGTTACCACAGTTCTCCACCTCACCCTTTTCACTCCAGACTTTTCTATTCCACAGTTTTCTCATGGCACTTTTCATCTCCTCATTTTTCAGCGTGTAGATGAGTGGGTTCAGCATGGGTGTGATGATACTGTAAAACACAGCTACCCTCTTGTCCTCTGAGAGATTGCTGGATGGGCGTATGTAGATGAATGTGGATGGCCCAAAGAAGAGAGTCACCACAGTAATGTGGGACCCACAGGTGGAGAGGGCTTTGTACCGCCCTTCGGACGTTCGCCTTTTCAAGGATAACAAACTGACAATGTAGGACGTGACCAGGATGAAGAAAGAGACCAAACAAATCATTCCACTATTGGCAACGACAATGATGCCCGCAACATAGGTGTTGGTACAGGCCAGTTGTAGTAGGGGATGGACATCACAACAGTAGTGGTCAATTTTGTTGGGACCGCAAAAAGGGAGGCTAACGGTTATGAGGGTCTGCACCAGGGAGTGCACAAAGACCCCCACCCATGAACCCATCGCCATCCAGCCACACACACGCCTGGTCATGAGGGTGGTGTAGTGGAGGGGTCTGCATATGGCAAAGTAGCGATCATAGGCCATCACTGTGAGGATGAAGATCTCAATGCAGCCAAAGAAATGTCCCATGAATAGCTGTGCCATGCAACCCCCAAAGGAAATGGTTTTCTTTTCAACAAGGAAGTCAGCAATCGTTTTGGGAGCTGTGACAGAAGAGAAGCAAAGATCTGCAATGGACAGGTGGCAGAGAAAGAAATACATGGGGGAGTTCAGATGTTGACTGCTAATTACAGTGACAACGATGAGCAGATTTCCTGCCACAATAACAATATAGAAGAACAAAAACACCACAAAACATATTTTCTGCACCCCTTGGTTCTTTGAAAGGCCCAGGAGAATGAATTCCTTCACACTGCTTACATTCTCCATGTTGATCAGTCGGGTGCCAATATGCAATATACAGCTTACACACCTGGGAAAACAAAGACAGACACATGATTCATCAGCATTTTTTTCATTATTAATAATGAGTTCTACATCAGAAGTGGATACAAACCAAGAAAGATATAGCATTAGTATTAAGCTTATGAAGTGTTTAGTTTCTGTCATGTATTTTTTTTTAACAGCTATTTAATTCTCCACAGTACAAAACTTCTGCCATGGCTTTGGTGGCATGGAGATAGGTGCACTCTGTGATATGTTCCTTAATCCTGGTCCTCCAGGATTTTGAAGGATTGTCTCCATGGCTGGTAGCCTTCCATGCACTAAGGACAAGGCCAGAGTGTTCACCTTGGGCACTACAAGGCAGATAATGCAGCATGTTTGCCCTCAGGGTAGACAAAGTCCCTGACAGCAATCTTTGTAAAATGGGTGTCTTTAAGAATACCTGGAAATATTGCTCAGAATGATGATTTCTTTTATAAGTACACATGATCTTTGAATTCTTGTTTAGAAGGGAAACGTACCCACATGCAGAGAAAAGAACTCTCTTGTGTATATACATTTTGAAACGTAAATATGAAATGTCACGGGCTGAAAAATGAGTTCTGGGAAGGTTATCTATCATGGAGGGGAAAAAAATTGCACATATGACTTAATGTAGTATTTCACATTGTTCTAAATCTCAGCATTGCTTCTATCAGAGGAAGGAAGAATGAAAGAGTCTTGTGAGATCTTCTGTCCCAGCATTGTACTGATTTTACCTAGTGTGATTTTTGATACGCTCTGCGTGATGCTTTCAAGGGTTAACTTAGCTTAATGAAGCTAATCTAACTAAACTCCTTCAACAGCCAGTATAAGTCTCTCTATAGGCTGATTCAGAAAGACTAAATTAGGGTCCACTGCAGAACCCTTTTTTCCCCCATTCACTATGAGGAGCTTAAGTAAATTAGCACCACCAGGTTAGAATGAACTTTAGAGAATAATCCCTTTTGGTCCCTGAAAGTAGCTCAGAGCTTTTTGTAATGCCATCCACCTGTTTTAGGTTATGGCTGAGCTCCTTGTCCCTAGGCATTTCTACATCCATACAGTTTCTCATTCGAAACAAGGTCACATTCCAGCATAAACATGGGACTTCTTTGGTTCACCCTGTACTCCAGCTACAACCCATTGAGCATTACATGTCACTGATAAATGAGTAGCCTACATCTTTAGAAAGAGTGTAACATCTCTAGCTTGCCATTATGCACCCAGACCACCAGAATTCCCTTGGTCAAAGAAGTCTGGGAACCACCAGATTAAACTCTTCACAGAGAGTTTAAGGTCAGCCAAAAGCAGGCACTCTTTTAATAACAATATCCACTGTATGGGCTTCCTTCTAGTATCAAAACATTCCCAGTCAGCTGGTGTTAAAATGCACCATTTTAAGTCCTGCAGAATTACACCACAACCAGGTCTTCTCATTTGTGTTGGTGATCTGTGAGCAAATCTGTGGAATGATTCAGTTAAGCCAAGTTATCTACCAACTACTTCAATCTGCAGCATAATCAGAAACTCTCGTGCAGGCACAAAGTGATCAAGCATCCACAGGAAACACTGAAACTGAGAAAACCCAAGATTACTTTCAAACCCACAAAGTGAAGCCGAGAGAGGAAGTGGGGAAAGTTAGGGACTTTTCCTATGCTTACAGTTGTACTTACACTAGATGAAAGTTTTTCAAGCAGAAGGGTAAAATTTACACGGATGGTTCCCTTTCAGATATTTCTACAAGGAGAAGGATCAGTAAGAACAACGTGAGGTCAGTTTCTCCCTCGTCTTACCAAGTCGTGATCCTTTCTACCCCTCTTCCTTCTACTGAGCAATGACGTAGACTTCTCAACAAAATAAATGACAAGGATGAAATGGGCACACCTTTATGGCTGTGCAGTACCCAGTCCAAAAGAAATAGCTGGGCTCCATCCAAGCCAGAGCATGACTGGAAGCATACCGCAGCAATCCCAGGGCCATATTTAGGCAGCTGGAAAGGAGTGACCAAGAGAGAAATGATCAGGGGAAACTATATGCCTGAATACCAGCAGGTGGCAAATTCCTGAGCTAAAAACAAGGTGTGCATCTACAAAAGGACCGATTCACAATTCAGACAGCTTGGCTATGTATCTTGCTTGATAAGGTCCTTTCCATCACCACCAAACTGCATTTAACAAACTACCCATCTGTCTGATCTCATCTCATCGACTTAAGTCATGTAGGCATCTGTACCTAAGCTAGGCATATTACACCTGACCAGTCTACTTGTAGATGTGATGAATCATGTGCTGCCGGTACCCGTTTCTTACTGTTGACTCCAAGAGGATTACTAGAATGACTAATGCAGTAGAGGATTCCCACCAGTTATGGCTTATCTCTTAGTGCCTTTGCAGGGGTAGACCTGAGGTATATGACATAATGCAATCAGCTGCAAAATAAAATGAATCTCATGTGTACTCTTAACATCTCAAAAAGGGTGAGAAATTGCACCATCTCCTTACTGCATGCATTCTTCCCTAAAATCTCAGGTGGTTATGGGAAACAAAAGAATAATATCGAAGCAATCTAATCTGCGGCTGTAGAACTAGCTCTGTATATGATTCTAGCCAAAGATAACTAGAGACAGTTGATAACTTCAGTGGCAGTTTCTTTCTGTATTTTCACATTTGTGCAAGAAGAAAGGAAAAGGAAAAGGAAGAGGAAAGCAAAGCAAAACAAAGCAAAGCAAAGCAAAGCGAGAAGCCAGAGAAGCTGCAAAACTTACCTCGCCTGTGTTTAGAGATCTAATTTTTTGTGTAAGGGCTGTACAACTTTATCTCCTCAACTTCTCTCTTCCCTGGTATGTTAAAGAACATAGAATGGCTTCTGGAAAGCTTCCAAAACTTGCTTAGGAGGTGGCTGTTAGTGTATAATCCAATCCCATCTAATTTATTACTTGCTTTCGTGTGTCACAAGCGTATCTTGATGTTTCCTGCCTATGTGAGAAGTGGTTTAATAGGCTGTGTGGATGATGTGACCTGGGTGTCCTGAATGATGCTTTCATACCCCAGCAGCTGCAAAAAGGGCTGAGAAGAAAACCATTTAAGTACCAACCTTTAACCCTCTCCCAGGAAACCTTCCACCTGAAGGGCTCTTGAGGCTGGGGAGGGAGGGGTGGAGGCTTGGTGAAGGGAAGGCGTGAAAGAAAGGGGCAAAGGAGGAGAATGAGTTCTGTCTTGACTGAAAAGTTTAAGTAAATATATTGTAAAGAAACAGTTGTCAGTCAATGCTTTTATAATGATATCACAAAGGCATTTCAGGGTTTCTCCATAAGAAATAACAGTCAAAGGAGTAGCTGAGTATTCAACTGGACAAGCATATGCATGGAACTATCCAGTTAACGCTTCTCGGAGTTCTTCCTTACTCCAAGCTGATAGTTTTATGGATTTCCCATGTGTAAAGGGCCATTAGGTCCACTGCTCTGGCTTCCTAGCATTGTGAATGCTAAAACAGTCCATTTGTAATCTAGATATTTTCTCTCCTTTTTTAACTTCTGTGTATTCCAAAAAACAGGTAAAAGAGAAATCTTCATTAAAGAAAAAAAAAGAAAGAAACCTCAAGCTGTAGGAAGAGTCACCATCCTCCAGGGACAGTAAAGAGTTCCTATCACAGGAGTCTTTTAAGGACAGGTTGGGCTCATTTCTCTCAGGAGTGGTTACGATTAAGCTTTTATAGGGACAGAAGATGTCCTGGGTGACCTCTTGATGACCCTCCAAGTCCTATCTCACCAGAAATTTCATCACTGGAAATCCAGCCTCTTTGCAAGAATTTGCATGATTTAACAGAGGTCAGTGAATTACAAAGTCAGTCAAAAAAAATCCTTCATTTACGAATTGGGAAACTGAGGGAGGACGTCACCTATTTAATGCCGATGTAAGTCAGCAAATTTAACCCTGACTTAGTCACCCTAGGCTCTTCTGCGGAAAAAAATGAATGTCTCTGTAGGCAGATGCATCTGATCTACCTCAGAACTGATTTTAGGATGCACTTAGGTGTGAAATAGACATCTAGCTTTTAAACAAAATAACTTAGGGCGGACAAATCTCACTGTCATGATGGGCTCCATCTTTCTTAACCTGAACAGCTGCAGTCAAAGGTGAACCTATGAAATGAAACAAACGAAGCAAATAGACATGCTGATTTATATCAGCATATCATCTCAACCAAGGCCCAAGTCAAATTCATCATGGCTCTGAACTCTACTGTGTATTTGTAGCTTATGCCTCACGGATGTCAGGAAAGACATTGTCTCAGCTGCCGTCCTTTACTTTGTTTTGCTGAAATTTCTGGAAATGTGGAATGGCCTGATAGCAACATAGTTAATGTCTCCATCTCCTCTGCACAGAATGCCAGCGATCTACAGAGTGAAAACAGAAATCCTACAATTAATGAGAATAAATACTGGTAAAGAAATGTCTTGGTGAAAATAGTCCCCTAACTTAAATATCCTTTTACTGTCACCTGGAGTCTTGGGCAGCTTAATGAGGGTTATCAGTAGTCACTACAGGAAACGAGTATTGGGTAAGAAGGTAAACAAAGTCTTACAATCTTTGGGAAAGGAAGAGAAACAACAGATGACAGAAGCCAGAGATCAGGCCAATAGCATCTGGCCTGCTAACCTAGTATGAATCAGCCTGCCACTTTCTGTACCCAGTGGCACACATGGCAGCAACTTGGCTAGCATTGTATTCATGTCCTTTTGTTTCCCTAGCCAAATGGACTACCAGAGGTGACTTAATGCACAAGTCCAAATGAAGAATTGCTGCTACCTCCTGCTGCAAAATAATTCCCCGTAGGGCTGTGCTTAGTGCCAGCAAAGGAGAAAGGTCTTTTCTTCATTTTCATTCCACTTACCTTGGCACCTGGCTCTGGACACCACTATGGCAGCAGGTCATGCTCAGGGGAGCTGTGATTTGGACAAGGAGGGACTGTGCATGGTGAGATGAATGAGGTTTTGCAGCTGCATAGTGAATACTGGCAAGGAGTTTGTTGATAGAGCCATGGTGAATGTGTGTTGTGAATTTGATGATGGGCAGGATGGGGACAAGGCACGGTGTAGAGGGAAGTTGTGAAACTTGAAATGGATGCTACATGGCCAGGAGCTGTCTTCATGGAGTTTGTGAAATCAGAAGTGCCTGAGGTGCGGTGAGGGACTGTGCTGAAAGATCGTATGAAGTGGCAGGTAATACTGTGGGTGCTAAGCTGTGTTGAAAGACCTTGTGACATCAGAAGCGGGCATCGTGTATTGAAGGGTAACACTAGGAGAGGCTGCAGAATTGTGGCTGCTGAGGTGTCATAAGGCTGGCTACAGAGTTCAAGGAGACCCTACTGTAGAACAGGTTCTGTGAAGTAGTAGGGGACAATGTATGGTGACAACTTGTGTTGGGAGAGGTTTTGAGGTCAGAAGAGGACACTCGGTAGTGATGAGTGTGCTAAGGGAGGTTCTGCAGTGACAGTGGACCCTTGGGGAATGAGAAGTTGTGTTGAGGGAGGTTGTGAAATCAGCAGCAGGCATTAGGGAAGAGGACTGACAATTTCTCAATCTGTGTGACCCTGAGCAGCAGTAGAGCATCTTCTGCAAGGTCTGTGAAACTAGAGCTATGCTGCTGCTATTTGATGCAGGCTTTCATTAATTAGTTTCATTAAGGAAGTAGACTCAGGTTTTGAATATGCTTTGGAGACAAGAGACCAATCTTACCAAAGCCTTATAATAGATATACGAGAACTGTGAGGGACTTTTTCAGCATGCTTTTGCATGGTCTATGGAAGTCATAGGATGGTTACTTCACTTGCATTATATGGAATGCAAAGTTTTTGATGATTTGGCATATCTCCACAGGGCGTCCACTACAACCAGTATGACAGTACATGACAGTACATATCAATGGCCCAGGCTGATGCTATTTAACATTATGAAATCTGTTTGAAATGCCTTAGATAGAAAGCTAATCACCTGACATTCCCTGAATGCCCAATGGAGAGAGAGGCACCTCCAGAGGATGTAAACCACCATCGTAGACCCTCTCAATCACTGACAGTAAGAGATAAGGATTCTCAGAGGTGGCATCTGCCACATGTTTGCAATATATTTCTTGTGGTCCAAAAGAAGTCGGTGATAGGATGACTGCAAGGAATAGGGATCATGTGCAGAATTTTCTGCCCTGAACTAACATTAAGATAGCCAGCCCAGCCTACCATGGAGCATGCCCTCAGCAAGTGAGCTATGTTTGTCCTCTGAATTGCTCAGTATCTCTCTGGGAAGATGCCAGGACACAGAGCACTCTAGAAGGTCAGTGGTCATGGCTAAGAAGAATGCGTTCCTTGGGGGCCACCAGTGCCCTGAAAAAAAACCACATTTCTGCTTTCCTGGGGACGGTTGAAAGGAGACAGGCAGCCAAGGATGTTAGTGCTGAGTGTGTTCCTCAACATAGTCCATGTACCAGTGGCATGAGGTGCCTGCAAGGGACACCTGCCACCCTGAGGGCAGCAAACCTGACTCCACTCATCACAAGAGCTCCTAGACACCAGCGTTTGAAATAGTCTTTATTTTCTCATTGATTGCAACATAAGGCACTCACAGTACTGTTGGTATTTCTGCAATGTGGTTGAGGCCTGGAGGAAGGAATCTGTAGGTGCATATGCGTGTTTCAGAGCAGTCCAATTTTCACCACATGAAGAAGGGTCAGAGAAAAACTCTAAAAAGACTTGATTTGCTTCCCTTTCCCAAGCCTCTGCCCTCAGTAGTTATCCCCACCCTTCCTTTCCCACAGCTACCCCCTTCTCAACTCCAAGAGCTCCTACTGCAGTCAACCCTCTTCTCTCCCTCACCTCAGCCTACCTCAAACATCAAACAAAAGTAGCAAACAAAAGTCACAATATCACAAAATAGGTCTAATTTGTCTAATCAAAGACAATTCCTGACTGTAGAGGCAGAGAGAGAGACCTTTGCTGCTTCACCACGTGATACCCAAAGTCTGAGTGAGATTTGTCCCTCTGGAGTCAACACCTGCCCATTTTGAAGCTTGCACAATCACACTGTTAAAACTCTTTTCTTCCTCTTCGTTTTGTAAGTAAGTGGCACACAGCAAGCATACTTCTGGTCTGCAGGGTTTCTGTTGTATTACTGCGAATAAATCGCTGTGTTTACTATTTTTCTAAAGTCCCTTTCAGGTCAAGCTGCTAAAATACTTTAATTCTCTGGGGCCGGAGGTGAACGACGGGTCATCAAATGCTGTTAGAGCCCTGTGCAGTTTGGGGAGACTCCTCCTATCTGCAGGAGAAAGAAATAGTCACCTTTTTACACATGTTGTCAAAGGGAGGCCCAGAAGCATTCGGGGAGGCAGGCAAAGGCTGATAATGCCCAAAGAGGATTATTGATGCCTAGCACCCAGGCTGTGAAGGCCTCAATGTCTGATCTCCCTTTCACACCCCACGTGCAGCAGACAAGCCCTTTCTCTTTTGGGGGTCTTGGCAGGATTTGGGGCGAGACATTGCACAGGAAGTGATTTTTGAAGGAAACATTGGAAGAAGGGACATCCTCCTCTGGAATAATCCCATTCCAGCTGATTCTCATATTCCAAGAAAGAAAAAAAACAGAATACAGTTACTCTGAAAACTTCCCGCAATCTCTACTGACTGCTCATTTGTACATCTCCTTTATAACAGCATTTGGCCAGAGTACGAACGCACCAAGAGCTTTTCACAGATGCATGCAAAATCCCACAGCATCCCTGGGAATGGAATCCCTGGCAGGTAATTTTCTCCCCACCTACTGTAAAAGCAACCAGAGAAGTAGAGCAGAAATAGGAAACTGCCTCACAACATGAGAGAGCCCCATTCTCATCTGCTGCTGACTTCGTCCCAGCCTCCTCAGTACAGTGAAAATACTCCTTCCTGACAACACCTGCTTCATTACGCACAGGAGACAGAAACTGAATCTGCAGGCTGAAAGAACTTCCTTGTCTTTTTCACAGAAAATGTTTCCCAGAAGATCCATGGGATGAATCAGAAACCAAGAGAAAGACACTAGAGCTGATGCCAGGTCCCAGCTTCTCTGAGCAGTCAATTCCAATGCACTGGGGCAGGAAGGTAAGCATTTCTGGGATAGGTTCAGCATTTCCTTGCCATCATTAATGCTTTGGGATGTTCTCTGTCTCTGCTGTTCCATCTTCATGTCCTCTCTCACAGACATCCACACACACACGATCACTGCATAGAGTTACCCCCTCCTCATCTCCTGCTCCTCCCTCTCTATAAGTAGCAATGTTTTCTTCTGCTTCTTTTTTTTTAACTCTGTTGAACTGCCTCACCCTGTCTTCCTGCTTCAACCTCTCCAAATTTCTGCATGATTTTGCCTTCTCCTCAATATGTAGCACCTTGCTGTTACCTTCCCAGACATCAGCCATGCATACTCCGTGAGCGACAGCTGTCCCAGGCCACAAGGCTGTAAGTATAAAAGCAGTGTATCACTCACTAAATTCCCCTCTGTCTCTTGCAGAAACAGAGAGAAGAAGAAACTTTCTCCATTTTGGTTATTTCATAGTGACTGATCAGTTCATAATGCTCTCCTTTCAAAGCAGTTCAAGCCTGGCTGAAGGGACTAATTACAGTGGGACTGTGCAAAAGGCAGAGCCGTCATATGCTCTCCTCAAGTTCATGGAGAGCTTCTGCCTCATCAGCTCTGCCTCTGGCATGGTGGGAAATGGCACGGTCCTGTGGTACCTCAGCTTCTGCATCCGGAGGAACCGCTTCACTGTCTACATCCTGAACCTGGCTGCCGCTGACTTTGACTGCCTGCTCTGCATCGCCATCGAAACAGTTCAGTGCCTGATGCAGTTCAATGTGGGAGTGCAGTTTGGGATATTCCTCTTCCTGGATCTTTTCACGTACGGGACTGGCTTGTATCTCCTGACAGCCATCAGCATCGAGAGGTGCCCGTCTGTCCTCTGTCCCATCTGGTGCCGAAGCCATCGCCCAAAGCACTTGTCCGGCATCATTTCCGGCCTGCTCTGGAGCCTCTCGCTGCTGCTGAACATGCAGGGGTAAGTTTCTAGCACTGTTCGCCTCTCTAGCAACTGCCACATACTCCTCATCACCATTGGAGTCCTGGACTTCCTCTTCTGCACGCCCCTCATGCTGGTATTCAGCCTCACCCTCTTCCTCAAAGTCAAGTGCAGCTCCCAGCACCTCCAAACAGGCAGGCTCTTCACCGTGATTATGCTCACCGTCCTCTTCTTCTGCTCGTTCCGAAGGGGAAGGAAACACACAGCCACACCACCAAGTCCATACTTGTCAGTTCCCAGCACACTCTCCTTCCTAAGATGCAGGTGCAAAGCCCAGGCTAAGAGGCTTCTGAACCTCTTGAAGCCACAGAGGGCTGCACTGATGCTCCCATCGTCCGGGGCAAGTGCACTGCATTGGGTAGCGCTGCCCTGCCAGGGAGTGCTGGGCAAGCACCTAGCAAGCAGCAGCCCTACTCGGAGCACTACCATTCGACACCAGTGCTAGCAGCAAGGAGAGAGAGCAGGAGGGAGGGCTTTTCAAGTGAAAGGGTAGAAGATGCAGAGGAGCAGGAGCGCCTGGGCAGCAGCCCTCTCTGAGGGGACACAGTGAGTCAAATGTAAAACCAGATCAGCAAAGGTTGTGCCCCTTGAGGGATGCTCACAGTTTTACAGCTCGGGTGGTTGTTTCCTTCGTAAGCGCTTAGCTGCCTTGGAGCTTCTCCAAAGTCTGGGGTAAAGTGTGTGTGGCACCTTCAGCTGTTCGCTCTCGGCTCTTCCTGCTGCATCGCACAGCACTGCACTGCACAAAGGGGAAGGGCAGGAGCGCTCTCTCCTCCTGATTTTCTTGCCTGCTGTTTGCTTGATTGCTGTTTGCAGCGGGCAGAAGCAGGAAAAGACAGACGACGCTCCCATGGCCGCTTGCTCTGCGATGGACGTCTGCCAACGGCCATCTGCCAAGGCAGCTTTTGGATCTGCGCTCAGAAGGGCAGGCTGTGACCAGCCTCTGGCAGCTCTCCGTTGGGAAGAAGGCCCATTACCGCTGCCGATCCAGGCAAGCAAGCCTGGCAAGGGAGTTACCATTGCCCCAAGCCGATTTCTTGTGTTACAATGCCAGACGCGAGCCTTTAAAGCAGTGCGACGAACACGCCGCTCGCATCCGTGGCGAGGGCGCTGAGCCTCGGCGGGGCGAGCAGGAGAGCGCTGGGGAAGAGCAGCGCCCTGGGCTGGAGCGCCGCGGCTGCGGGGCGCGCTAGCACAGGCTGCGGCCGGGCGAGGCGGGCCGGGGCAGCGGCGGGGCAGAGCGCGGGCGCCGGGCGGCGAGGCGTCGGGGCGCGGGGCCACTGCGCGGAGCCGAGAGCGCGACAGGCGCGGCGGGGGCGAGGGTGCGGGGGCAGCCGGCGCCGTGGGCGCTGCAGCCCCGGGCAGGCTCGCAGCCTCGGCGGGGCTCGGGGGCGCTTCCCGCCGCGAGGGCGGCTCCCGGCGCGGAGCGCGGCTGCCGGCGGCGCTGGGGGTCGCGGCGGGTCGCGGCGGGTGGGCGCCGGGTGGGCGCCGGGCGGGCGCGGCGGGCGGGGGTGGGCGCCGGGGGAGCCGGGGGCTGGCGCGGCTCGGCGCGGCTCGGCTCGGCTCGGCTCGGCGCGGCTCGGCTCGGCTCGGCTCGGCGCGGCTCCGCTCCGCTCCGCTCCGCTCGGCGCGACTCGGCTCCGCTCGGCTCGGCGCGGCTCGGCTCCGCTCGGCTCGGCGCGGCTCGGCTCCGCTCGGCGCGGCCGCCCGGGCGGAGAGCTGTGCCGGGAGAGCCGTGCCCGGCGGCGGAGCGGCTGCCGGGGGCGCTGGCGGGCCGAGAAGGGGGCCGGGGCCGAGGCGAGGGGCCGAGAGAGCGCGAGCGCCGCTTGCCGCCGAGCGGGCGGAGGAGAGCTGCTGGGGGGGGGGGGGGGGCGGCGGGGCAGCAGGCAGCGCTGCGGGCTGAGACGTGCCCGGGCGCGGGGCGCCCCGAGCACAGCAAAGTGCCGCTGCCTGGGGAAGAGTTTTCCTCCCCGACGCTTGCTGCAGGCTTGTTTTCCTTCTCTGAGAATCCCTGGGGGCGCGAGCAGGTCCGGAGAAGAATGACCTCTGCGCTGCCTTGCAACGTTGCCTAATAGACAACGGCATAGGCAGCAGCACAGGCGGCGCCAGAAAAACCGCCTGTCACCGTTTGGGCAAAGATGGTCGAGTTTTCCATTGCTTTCTTTTGAGAGAGGCTTTGAGAGAGGCACTGAGATTACTTGGAAGACGTCCAGATGTGTGTAGGTCAAAGGCACTGAGGACCATTGGTCTCCTAAAAAAGCCAGGCACGAGACTTTCAGGCAATGCACATGCGAAAGGAAGGCTGAACGCCTCGATCTCAACAGATCATGTATGTATACGCAATAGGTTTGGAACAGCAGCAAACAGCCAGTAAGAAAGCTTAAAAGGATTTATATGAGCTTTATTGGTATAGCCTCGCTATATTTGGATATATATACAAACAGATGTCTTTATATTATAACTACAGGCTCTCTTCACTGAATTGTGCACTGAGGACTAAACAGCAAATAATGAAAAAGAATGGCAGAGTAGAAGCATGTTTCCTGTTACTGAGCACGGGAGAAGTTTTCAATTTCTTCCTTCATTTCCTAAAAAAAGATAAAAAAAAGATAAAAAAGGAATAATAATTGCCAACTAAACACAGGCAAACTTGCTATAAGCTGGAATAGAAATGTAAAATCCTGTAGCTAGCTGCTTTGTATGAAATGAAAGTCTGTGTAGATGCCTTCCAGGTGGAAGTCAGCAACTCGTATGTAACACAGACTGCTAAGCAGGAAAGAGAGGAATAGCGAATAAGCAGGATATCCACAGTGCGCAAGGAAGAAGTGCAGAACAGTGACAGGAAGTGCTGTGTAAGCAAAGTACCTCTATCAACTGCGTTTTGTCATCGTCTTGCCGATGGCGGAAAACACACTGGCTGAGCACCAGGTGTAGTTTTTCGAGGTGGCGGATGTTGCAGCCCTTTGTTGCGTCGCCAACGACATTCAGCAGTTGCTGAAGAAAAAAGGGAGACAGTACAAGTTTACGTTAACACGTGATCATTTGAATAGACTCTCGATGTGTTCAGACACAAAAGAAAATGGTCCCACACAACTCGCATCCTCCTTCCTTGTATGGCTAAATAAAAAAGGAGTGAAACGTCCAAGAACAGACTAAATATCGCAGCAGATTTCCATGGAGGAAATGAGCTCCTGTGTCCGACTTGCGAGAAAAAGCAAGGCTCCAGTTTCAGCTAGCATTGTGCTGCTCCTCAGGCTATCAGTCACCTCCACGATCCTAACTGCAAGTGAACTTCTCTGAGAACAGTGGGAACTGCCATGGCCTGTTTTGTAGTAAAGGACAGCGGCTGCCACAGCAAAGCCCCTCTTGCCTTGCATGAGCTTCTGTGGCTGCAGCGCAGGGCCCTGTGAAATGCATCTTTTGAAGAGAGGCCACAGAGCCTCTAGAAAGAGGGCTGCCAGTTGGCAGTGGGAGCCTCCTCAGGTGCTTCTGTCTCCCCGTTAGCTGAATGTTGCCCATGCCTGCAGCTCTGCTGGCAGAACGGATAGCTCAAGGGTCATCAGCAGAGCGGGAAGCAAAGGTGGATCAGTGAGCTCCAGCCTACCCTGAGAGAGAGGCTGGTTTCCTTCTCAGCAGGGGGTGAGCGTTTCCTCCTCTTCTCTGCTAGGCTCTCTGAGGGAGATGCGTTCCTCCTTCGCTTTTGTCTGCAGGCAGCTGCACGGAGATAGGAGAAAAAGCAAGCCAAAGCATTAGCTAAGCAGTTCTGTCTGCAAACTCTAGCACCGTCGTCTTACTCGGTGCACAAGGGAAATGGTGAGAGGGACTGAAGTACCATTGTGCTGGCTCACTACATGCATGTGTTGAGGGAGAGAGGGCAGCAAGTGAAGGGGGCCCAACTGTTATTAGAATTAAAAAGCGCAAGAACTATTAGATTATATCATGCATAAAAGAATGCCCTTGACGATTTTGTGCACAGAACAGACTGTAGACCGAAGGCATGAGCACAAAGCAAGGTCATAAGCTCAGGTGGCTTCGTCTCTCATCACAGGAAGTAAAAGAGGTGAGAAGCAAAAAGTCTTTGGAGACAAGCTCTCCTTCTCCTGTGTTCCAAAAGCAGAGGTTGCCTAAGCCTCACAGACAGACGGCAATTACTTGGTGCGGGGGTGGCGGGCAGGAAGGCAAGAGGGAGAGGAAGAGAAAAAGGAAGCAAAAGCAAAGGAAAAATCCTCACTGTTTCCTATTACCATAAGAACTTGTGCAGTGTTCAGCAACTGCTCTAAACAACATGTTACATTTGAGGAGTTAGCCGTTGCGGGGCCATCGAGGCCAGTGTTTTACAGTGTGAGCCAAGCTCTGTGGCTGGGCTTTATTTCATAAGCACGTTGAGTGACTGTCCTGGGGACTGACCTCACATGCTGCGCCTAATTTGGAAATGGAATGCCTTTGGCATAAAGCCACCGGCATCACCAAAACCAGGTATGCCATGACAAGAGGGAAGATATCAATGTCATTGGCACCTTATCCAAAAAAGGAAAAAAGAAAAAAAGAAAAAAGGAAGAAAGGACTTGCCAGTAGAGAGGGGTGTACTGGACTCTGCAGGCACCGCTGGCCATGTCTCATCCCCTTGCTCCTCGAGCTGCCTGTCTTCCTCCTCTGTCAGCAGTCGAGGCTCAGGTGGTGATGCCGCAGGCAGGAGGACTTCCCGTGCCTGACAAGCTTCAGTCAACCAGAAAAGGTTAGCCAAGTGATGATACTCGGACACAAGCAGAGTAAACCTTCGTGCCAGGAAATCTATTACCAAAGCAAATGCCGAATGGCTGCTAAGCTAGAGATAGCAACGCTGTGTTTGTAGAATAGCCTCACCTGCTTTCTTTTGTGGTGCAGCAGGCTTAGCAGCTTGCTGGACAAGCAAGTCCTCGAAAAACTTTCTCCCTTCCTCCTTGCTAGGTGACTGGACACGGAAAACTTCTCCGTAAAGCTCAGAAAATAAAGCTCGTACCTGAGGTGGGAGGAGAAAAGACAGCGCAGCCGTAAGCCCCCCCCCAAATTTGTGTTCTGCTCCACAAAGATGAATGCCTTTTCCAGTGAAGCTGAGGAATGCTTTGAATAAGGGAGAGACTAGAACAAGTTTGCTTCTTGGCCTTAAAGGCGAGATTGTAGTGGGTCGGCAGGGCAACTTAGGGCATCTTCTTTAAGGAACACCTCTAGGATTAAAGCTCTGTGAAGCGACCCGAGGTTCCAGTGCTCCAAGGGAGGACACTGAGCATCTCCTAGGTTGCCTGTTTTGGATTTACTTGCCTTGCTGCCCTTCAGGTTGAAGCCTTGTGGCAACTGCAGAGGGAAGAGATGCCAGCAGGGTGCCCTAGTAATGCCGGTGTTGAATGGCTTAGGAGAGCACAGTATTTCGGTGCTTAATGGAGTGATAAATTAACGTGAGACTGAAAGAAGCCGGGAAGGCAGTGAGAGAAATACCTCTGCCGGGAGATCTGCATGGCAAACATCCGACGTAGCGAGCAACAGCACTGGAGCATATGCTGGAATGCCCTCTAGCAATGTTGTGAGCGTAGCTCTCAAGGTGAGTCCAGCAGCCTCCCACCAGGCATGGATACGTGGAATATAAAGGATGCTCGGTGCTGTCCTCTGGGCTTCTCGGATCAACTGGTCAAAAGGAAGTTTGGAGAAGACTGTTGAAGCGGGCAGCAGAGGCTGCTGCTGAACAACAATGTATCAATCAAAATTGCCTGCAAAACGGGAGTGCACAAAGTGTCCAAACAAGCCACCAAGAATAAGGTAACGTTGCTGCTTGGAGCCAGTTCCTTCAGCCTCTCCACAGCGAGAGGCAGGCCTGAATCTCTGCCTGATTTCCAAACTGCTTAGATGTCAGGTAACTCGCCCAGAGCCTCACGCCCGGTGCGAGTGGTAGTGTGCTTGAAAAAACAGGCCCAGCCCTTCAGCAGGGTCCACATCAGCCTGGGGCCACTGCTACACCGCTCGAATGCAACAAGCGTGTTCTTGCCTCTTCCCTGCGGTATGATGAGAGAAGAGGAACCCTTTTCTTCCCCCCTCCCAAGCCTGGGTTGCATTTCAGCGTTATAAAGAGGGAGGCTAGAGAAAGGGCAGGACGTGCAGTCAGGCTGAGGCAGAGGCGCCTCCTGGGAGCTACAGAGCCTGAAGAGGCAAGGGAAACAGCTCTGGAGAGCCCGCTGTCATGAGCAGCAGCTCTTGCCATGCAGAGGGCTTTATCAAGAGCATCTTGGAGCTCCCTGAGCTGCTAGCAACATCCTTACTGTTTAGCCAGGAATGGAAAAGATGCTCATGCACAACGTCCTTCTTCTCCATTGTTCAGCGTACAAGAAAAGTGTTCTTTCAGCGCGAAATAACCACCACAGGAAGCAGAGGAAAGCCAGGCCACCACCATTAACCGCGGGAGGTCTGCCTGCTTCCCCTGAGTCTATTCATCCTGTGAGACTGCAGAGAGAAGAGGTACCTGTGCGCATCTTTCTTCGGGTGAGGTGCTGCTAGCAAAGAGAGCCGGCAGGTCCAGCACGTGAACCGCAAACCTCTCCAGCGCGTGTATTAGTGCAGGCGCCAAGTGGGAACTTTGCCCGTACCCGGGCTCTCCAGCGATTAAGAACCTGGGCCTGTGACATGCTGGCTGGCAACAAGCATTGCTAGGAGCGTAACTGCAAAACAAGAAGTTTGCAAAGGAAGTGATCGATCAAGACACAGATGTTAAAAGTATCTTTCTTTGTCCAGCACACACTGGTCTGGATCTCTTCTCCCCGGCCGTGAGGCTCTTATGTTCATTATGTCTTGACTGAGCAGCCTTGAGGCCTCTGCCTTGGTCAAGTTTAGGTGCAAGGGGTCCACTGGAAATGGAGAAGGTGGTCAGGAAGGAGCAGAAGAACCTTGTGGGAAAAGAAATGCCGTGGGCTCTGAAAGGCCTTAGCTGTATCTAACAAAGTGCAAAACATTCCTGTGAGTCCATAGAACTGGAGGATATTTATCAGATTCCTTCATTCAGATGGTTTCATCTTTCCTTGTGTGCTGTCTCCTAGATTGCAAATACAACTTTCTCGTGGTTTTTGCTCTGTTATCATGGAATACGTCTGTGAATAGCACCTTTTTTTTTCTTTTCTTTTTTTTTTTTTTTGGCCATCTCAGTACTGCAGGACCTTTTCTGGCTCAGGCCAAGGAGCCTAGAGACTGGACCAAGTTCTGTGGGTCAGAAACCTTCCTGAGCAGCACAGTAAGAGAGAGTGAGAAAAATTACTGATGCAGCTGGGACCCCAAAAGCTAACTTCTCCACTGTGGGATTGAATTACTTTCACATTGCAATGTCAAAATATGAATGTAAGCATAGTGGCTTAAAGATCGCAAATGAAGCCCTTTTTTGCAGGGTTTTTATTATGCCCTTTTAGCCGGCCATTCCTCAATTTTCTTCCTACGAAGTGAGTCACTCCTGCATTCCCAATCTGGGAAGCTAGGTGACTCCACAAACCCACGTTGCATTTTTTTAGCTAAGAGGAGAGACAACACATTTCTTTGGCCTTGAATCCTTGAAGAACAGCATGCATGAAATCAGCATGCCCTAATTGTCTGTGGATGTCTTTGGTGGAGGAAAAGGAGGCTGGCTCCTTCCGGATGATCGGCTGGAGCTACTTGCTTTCCTACAACTGTAGCACCTAGTTATATCTCCGTGCTTCCTGCTTGCAGTTTTTGATACCAAAGCACCCTGGACTAACTCTTCTGTCCTCCCTCATCTAACGCCCCTCCCACTTGCAACGGCCACGGCCACGACAGCTTGGAAAGCCCCAGCAATCGGAAGAATTTCAATGAAAGGACACGGCCAGTTACCTGTTACAGTTAAGGAAGGTTTGCTTTTGCTGGCCAGGCCTTGGAGGAAACGGCTCATCTTCAGGACCAGAAGGTGACTCCTCATCACTGTCCATGCAGTCATTTTCTAAGAAATGAGTGGTACCATGAGAAGGCAAGAGAGGCTTGTTAACTTTCCCGAAGAGTCTGCAACCTTCTCTTGCGCTAAGACAGCTTCTAAATGTGAGCTGAAACCTGGGGCCTTGTATTTCTTCGTCTGAGGGGCATATGCTGAATGCCATTTTCCAAAGCCTTCAGTCTCTACAGAGCTCTCCTAAGTGTCTGGATTTGCGCAAGCTATGTTTTGCTAGCGGTGAAAGCTCCTTTTCTCCTTGCAAACGGGAAAGATGATGCTGACAGCCTTCAGAAACTGGATGCTCGAGTGGAGAACATAGAGTTCTGTACTGTGAAGTGGGAGGAGTTCCCGGCTCTGCCCTCTCTACCATTCAGTTTCACCTCATCCTGACTGAAAGGTTTGTTTCTGTTGCTTGCACAAACTAGCAGTGTTTGCTTTGGGAGAGTTTTACGGCGGTGAAGGCAGTGAAGCCCTACCTGGCTGTTGGTCCTGCTGGAGTGCAAGTGCTGCGTGGGGAAATACCCTCTGCACGCCTTTTAGGAGTCTCTGTAGCGTGTTCTGAAGCAGTGGCTTGGAAAGAGGTGGCAGTGGTTGTCCAGGGGAAGCCACAGCCCTCTGTGAAGCTGGTGCAGTCTTCTGCATAGCCACAAGAAAATCTGTTGCTGTGATTTCAATGGCAGCAACATCGATGTGCAGCTTGTGACTGCTTGTGTGGATCTGCGGATAGTGTCGATGCAAAGCACAGAGGGCAGCTTCAGCGCAGAGGGCTTGAATATCGGCCCCGCAGTATCCTGAGCAACAAGAGCAGAATCCAAAGGGATGTCAGTCTCAGGCAGCAGAAGGGAGTCAAGGACAGGCTTTGCAAAGGGACACTCTCAAAGTCTTTGCATGTGGCCCAAAGGGGAAGAGTTTCATGGGCAATGGCAAAAGAGTTCCTGCACTGCAGAGCAGTGCCCTGATGGGGAGCTTGCATTACGGGAGGCCCAGCGCCCTACAGCCTGTGCTTCGGAAGTAGGCCTCTGAGCCAACCTTAGCTCCTGAGGAAGACGCCCCCCAGAGCCTTCCATGTTCTCAGAGGCAAGGGAAGGCAAGGAGACAGAAGCAGCTTGGGTACTGCCTGGCACAAGCTCAGACGCTGTCAGGAGCCAGGCGCAGGCAGGAACCCGGTGTGTTTTTTCATCTTACCGACGCATTTTTCAGCAAGCTCCTCAAGCAATGCGTCCAGGGGCTTAGGGCTCCAGTCTCTGGTGTGGATCTTGAAAATCTCTTTTCGAGCCTACAAACCAGGTGGTCACGCTGTGGTTTGTCTTAAGCCTCTTTCTCAAAAAGAAAATAAGCAGTGCGCAGTCCCCCTCCCCCCGTCACATTCCCGTAATTGCTTGTCTTCCTCTGCTAAAACTAAGAAATGTTTACATTCTAGTAACACACTGCCTGCTTTTCAAAGCTTGGTACTTTTCAAGTAGATAGGAAGAGTAAGTAGAGTAGCAGGAGCAAGAATTCTGACTCCAGCTGCTATCCTTGAACGAGCAAATGTCAAGCTGTGCCTATGTTCATCGCTGCTCTTTGCCAGAGCTTCAGTGAAGTGTTTCCTGTTTCTGTCCAGTATAGTGTGTTGTGCATTTTTACTGGCCTTCAATCCAATAACCTTTTTCTCCTTTTCCCCACAAAATGCGAACTAAAGACAAAAGAATCTGGGGTAGGCAGAAAAAAAAAAGAAAAAAGAAAAAGAAAAAGAGCCCGAGCTCCCTGCTAATACCAGTAACAATGTCAGCTCCCTAAATGCTTTTGGGCGGCTCCGAGGATTCCCAGCCCGGCCACACTCAAGCCCAAGTTTTCCCCCGAGGCTTTCCCAGCTGGAGAACTGAGAACAAGGCGGCAACCTCAGAAGGCAAGAGCCTAGGTGGACTCACTAACTAAGCAAAGAGCAAGCCCTTGGGCAAGGAAGAATGTCCATGTGCTCCAGCCGGAGTGAAACTCCTGTTTGCAGCCTTCCTGCCAGTTCTTTGTGGGGAACTGGGAGGTGTGCAGCATGTATGCCACTTGTTTCCTTGCTCGATCTCGGAGATGCTGTGGGGCAAGCTGGTTTTCTTGTCAAGCAAGGCTTTGTGCCGGTAGCAGGAAGGTTGCCAAAACAGCCTTACCTCTTTGTTTGGCAAGGTGAAAAGGAACTCCCTGTCAAAGCGTCCAGGCCTTCGTAAAGCAGGATCCAGGGAGTCTGGCCTGTTGGTGGCTCCAATGACCACGATCTCTCCTCTGCTGTCTAAGCCATCCATAAGCGCCAGGAGCGTTGTGACAATAGAACTACCAAAAAAATGTTGTTTGGATTCCCTGGGTTAGTAGCTGTTGTTACCTTTGGCACGACTTTCTCCAAAGTCACGTCGCTCAGAAAGGATAAGCTTTTCTGGATGAGCTGTTGTTAGCGAAAGGACTCATGGTAAGACAGAAAAACCGAGGCAAGGTCTCGAGAGAGACCTTGTCTGGACACCAAGCTTAGTGACCTGATTTCAACTCCTGCCTTTAAACTGCTACGAAGCTCTGTGTCATTGTACTCGAGGAGTTCAGAGTGTGGGTGTGCGTGTGCGTCCTATAAAGGGAAGCAGGTGGGTCTTCTTTTCCTAGAGATGAAGCAGATGACATGGAAATGGAAGCGAAAGGAAGTACCTGTGAATCTGGTCTTGGCGACTGGAGCGCACAGGAGCGAGACCGTCGATCTCATCGAAGAAAATAATCGAAGGCCGCATCTCATAGGCCTGGAAGGGAAGTACAGATGCAGGCATACTGACGTATGTGAAACCGAGCACCACGCAGCGAGAACATGCAGGATAAACATTATGGCTGCAAAGGCACTGGCACTGTGCTGGACCCAACATCTGCAAGATTTCCAGCCCCTCAGGCAAAGCAGCACGGCACGGGAAAAGGAAACACTGATGTTCCCTTTTCAACAGGAGACACTGCCAAACTGCCCAAGAGGCCAAGTCCTCCTGGAAGACGTCCACCCCGGAAAAGTAGAGGTCCAACTCTGACCCAGCCTACTGCGCATTTCCTCCTTACCTGCTGAAATAATGCCCGCAGCTGTCGCTCGGATTCTCCCACCCACTGGCTGAGGCAGTCGGCACCTTTTCTCATGAAGAATGCTATTCTCTTGTCTCCCTGCCTACATTCATTTGCGAGCGCTCGAGCCACCAGTGTCTTTCCAGTGCCTGGTGGGCCATAGAACAGACAGCCTCTGCAACATGAAAAAAAGAGATTTACGTAGCTACAACAAAAACATGGAAAAGTGCCCATGACAGCCCCTGTTGTGAAAGCAAAGCGGCCTTCCCTCCTAACCAAAACACTTCCCGTCTTAGACAGATTTGAGAGCAAAGCCTGTCTTTCTCCCTGCCACAGTTGGAGTCTCTTGGACTGTGCCTCCCAGAATTTGTTGGAAGCACTGGGGAGGAAGCCTTCAGCTGGGAGGCCAAAAAAGGTCTTCTGTGTTTCCACACCCTACTTAGAACATCAGCCAGAAAAGGGAATTCCTGTGAACAAAGCAGCAAAGCATCTGAAGATTTGCACACTTTTAAAGGTATGGAAAGGGAAGGATTTCAAGTCATATTTCAACATCCAGTGAGTCAAGCTTTGTTGGCCAAGAATATATAAAGCTAAGCATTACGTCTTGAGATATTGCCCCTCCAAAAAAAAAAGGAAAAAAAAAGGAGAATACTTTTCATGTTGAAAAGCATATTGCAGCAGTTAGCTCTGTAGTTGGAATGCACTGCCCGTTACCTGGGGGGTCGGATTTGGAATCTCTCAAAGAATTCTGGGTAAAGCAGTGGGAACAGGACCATCTCCTTTAAGGCTGAAATGTGGTGAGAGAGACCACCCACACCATCAAAGCATACCTAAAGAGACATGCAACAGAAGACATGTCAGAGGTCAGAGAAAGCTGCCACCTGGAAAAAAAAGGCTTCCTCCAAATTTACCCTATGCCAGCACAAAGGAAAGGCTCAGGACGATCTTGAACTTCCCTGAGAGGAAAGTGTAAGGCCCGGGAGCTGTCAGCAGCACAGCAGGGAAGGTTTTCATGACCCCTGGAAAAGTCCCCACTGACACAATGAGTTACCACTGCTTACCGAACTCTGGATTTGCACTGGATCAGCTTCCGGCAGGGTGGTTCCGGTTTTCCTTCCATCCACGTGCTTTCCCTTGAATTCGTCTTTCCCAGAGCTTTGGGGAAGACACCAGATGTGAATGGAGGAGAAAGGGAAAGGGGCTTTCTAACTGAACATGCAGTTAGCGGGATTGCTGTGGTTTTCATGTTGGCAAGCGAGTGCAGAAGCGCTTATACACTGGCATAAACTTCCCAAACCATGAAATATTCCCTAGACTTGATTGGCGCTCACTATGCAAGCGTGAAGAAAGGCAGGTGGGCATTTTTATACTGCACGATGAAATCGTCTAATGACAATTTGTGGAAGGGGATTCTGGCTTCAAGTGCAGAACAGAAGAATTGCAGATCCCCAATCTCAGCCAGGACAATCCACAATCATCTCATCGCTGACCCCCAAATCCTGCCTTTTTAAAAGCCGTGGGCTAATGAAAGTTATCTTCTCTCCCAAAGGAAAAGCCTTGCTTCCTCTAGACCCTCCAGCTGTCCCAGCTACAATGCTGCGATTTTCCCATCACGGCCATCAATCGGAAAATCTTTTCAAGCATTACTGAGTGATGGGAGTGGCAGCACTATGGATCCCTGAGAACTATCACTATCCGTACACCAACCTGTTTGTTCTTCTGCAGCATGGGCTTTGCGACGGAGCAGCCCTTTGCCTGTCAGGAGAAGATGGCCCTGAAGAAATGAAAAGCAGCAGTGAGCATGCACACTGGCCAAGAACTGCAGTGTGCGCAGGATACAGGCATCTCGATCCCAAAGGGAGAGTTTTACCTGCAGAATGAAGGCAAGGAATTTAAATGAAAGGTGGGGGGGGGGGGGTTGGGTGGGAGGTATATGTCTTTTCATTTAGCAGCCTCTAGCCCACTATCCACAAGAAATCAGCTCTTCCGAGAAACTGTGCATGGAACCTACTTTCCAGTGGATCCTGGAAGTACGTGATGGTCTTCCTGGGTCGAAGGTTATACTCCTTGCAGGGATCTTTGCCATCTTCCCCTTCTCGGCCTTCACCTTCTTGTGTTGCCCCTATGATTATAGAACCTAGCGAGAACTTCTTATTTGTCTGTGCGCGTATAGCTTTTCATTCAACAACGTGTATGCCACTTCTGCACAAGAAATTAGCCCTTCAGAGAGGCTCTGCATATAGCCTACCTTCCAGTGGGGCTTGAGTGTCTTCAGCAGTTTGCCTAAGGTTAGATGGCTTTGGAGTATCTTCGCCGTCATCCTCTTCCTGCTCTTCATCATCCTCTGAGGACCCTGTCATTACAGTACCAAGTCATCATTTCTTGTTTGTCTCTGCGTATGCACATTTTCATTCAAGAACTTATACCTCCCACCCTTAAGCACAAGCAATCAGCCCTTCTGACAAACTGTGCGCGTAACCCACATTCCAAAGGCTCTTGATACTGGACAACAGTATTCCTGCGCCGAAGGTTATACTCCTTGTGAGCATCTTGGCCATCTTGCCCTTCTTGGTGTCCACCGGCCTTTGATGGCCCTACAATTACAGAACCTAGACATAGTTTCTGATTGCGCTGTGCGTAGCTACATTTTCATTTAACATCTTCTATCCCCCTTATACACGAGAGATTAGCCCTTCCGAGAAGCTGTGCCTATAACCTACTTTCCAGTGGAGCTTGATAGCATACAACAGGCTTCCTTTCTCTCACGCTATAGCGTGCCTATAGGGAGCAAAGATACAGGTTCTTTTAGACTGTGGTACACTTTGGAGGAAGTTCTTCTCAGCTGAGCGAAAAGTGCACTGGCATCACTGTGCTGTGTGAAATCCATTACTTACCGAAAAGGAGTAAGGTAAAGTCATTTTGACTTCTGCAAGGACTCGCACAGTCTGCCTGAGGTCCATTCTTCCTCAGAACCTGAACTCAAAGAGCATATGAACCACAAATGAACTTTTGTAAGCACGGAAGTAAAGCTCTTTACTTTTGCAGAAGTTTCTCAGGCAAAGAAAATTGCTGAAGAGGACAAGGTAAATCTCTTGTGAGTGAAGCAAGAGTTTGGTTCACAAGAGAATATGTAAATTACTGAGCCGACAGACATGAGGGGCAGAAGTTGGAAGGTGTGGTTGGAAAGATGATCCAAAACTGAAGACAGCAGCAACAGGGAAATACACAGGAGCTGTCTGCAAATTCTTCAGACATGAAGCACCTTTACAAGTCCTCCTCTCATGCACCTTCCCAGTGCTCAAAGACTCCAGTAGCCATGACTGTGCACCTCCAAAACACTCCTGTCAAACCAGGTTGGCTCCACAGTGCCAAGGACCACAGGTGTGACAGCGGCAAAGGAGGAAAGAGTTATTGGAGCGAGGACCAAAGGTCCTATGACCGCAGCTGACAAGGGACTAGTAACACGGGGGTGGACGCGCTGCCGGGGAGCAAAGATTCTAAACGTGCAAGTTCTGCAGCCCTGACAGCGCCATATTATGGAGGGCTCCCGCAGGCAGCAATTCCCAGCAGCACCGAGGACTTCCCTAGGGGCACAGAGGGAATTCCCAGCCTACCGAGTTAGTCCAAAGAGCTCTTGTGGCCAGGAAGAAACGCTCCTCTCCAACGACCTGCTGGGAAGGTCACCAAACAGCGTCTCGCACTGTCCCACCGCCTCCTCTCGCCTTCTCCTGCTCACTGCACAGCAGCTGCTCCAGAGCAGAGCAGGGCAGGGCAGAGTCGTGGCGAGAGCAGCCCCAAGCACCTGGGCTCAGCTCAGGCTCCCAGGGCCATATGGGGAGGGCGCAGCTGTTGCTGCGATGCACTGCGTGATGCCCCAGGCCATGTCACAGAGGGGCTGCAGGGTCCCCTTGACCCCCCAGGTGCTGCCAAGGTGGGCCCTGCAAGGGCAAGGGGAGCTGCCTGGGGCGCTTTAGGGAGCTGCCCGCACCTCACTGCCCACTCCCCAAGGACAAGAGGGGGCACGGGGAGCCACAGGAGGGGTCCCCCAGGCTGGGGCTCACCTCAGGCATGCCACTCCCGCAGTGTCCCCAGATCAGGGTTGCGGGGCTACAACTGCTGGCAGGGAGAGGCTCTGCTCAGGAAGGAAGGCCTAAATGAGCAAGTGAATGAATAAAGAGGAAGACTGTGACTGCACTCTCTCAGCCTCTGGGGAGGAAGGGCCAACTCCTAGCTGTTGCTTCCCTAGGCCACAGGCATGGAGATGGCATGGCCTAGCGAAGGAGCAGAGGGGTTTGCTCTCTCACCCTGAAAACTGTGTTAAGGCAAATCCACCATGAATGCCTCCAAACGGTGTCAAAGCCTGGGGGGAAAAAAAAAAAAGGCTTATCGGAAAGGTCATTTCTTTCCCTCGGCACTAAATTCTCTCTGCGTTAGAGACGACGTCTGGGAATCCTGGTCTTGGGGTGGGTTCTAACTGGGGGGGTTTTGAAGATGTGGTCCTAACAGGGCAAAACAGAAAGAAGGGTGGCGCCAGGTGGAGATTATCACTGGAGCCCCAAAAGCCCATTTCCATTCTAAAGTCACTCGTTTTGCAGAAGAAAAATGTGATGCTCAGATGGAGCCTGCAACACTCGCAGTGCCATCACACTGCTTGGGTTCCCAGTGGAGGAGACTGAGAGCAGCTTCCCATCTACAGCGTGACAGCGCAGTATCACACACCCGAACGAGGCACGGGAATAATGCCTGCACGCAGTACATTCTGGTGACCCTCTCTGGTTCCTTCTCAGTCTGCCCTGAGGGTGGTCCGAGGAGCGGCCGGCCCTCTGGCCTCTTCGGAAGGAAACGATGCCTGAGGTCTTTGCTTTCTCACCTGCTTGGTAAGCACTGCAGGCTGGGAGACCCCTTGCAGAAGCAGAACAGATAGCTGAGATGGCTGCATGGAAAGCAGAGTGGCTTTACACCGAGTGCCCGAAAGGCATCCCCTGCACATTATTTTCCGCCCTGCAAATCTGAGGGAGCCTCAAAGGAAGCAACGGAGTGAGCGAGACAGTGGGAGCAGAGCTGAGTTCCTACTGACCCCCGCGCCCCAACTCTGCAGCTGCAGAGGTCTGTGGAAGGGGCACGGTGCCTTCGGCAGCAGCACTGCCTGCAGAAGAGAGAAGCTGTAGAGGGGAAGCGAGTGTGAGTGGGGGAAAGGGAGGGGATGCGAGCGTGCCGGGAGGTGAATGGAGGGGACGGGAGCACCGAGGGAAGGGGATGGAGGGGCTGAGGGTGCGCGTGGCGAGCAACGGAGGGGATCAGAGGAAGCCTTGGGGGAAATGGAAGGGAGGAGAGTGCTGCGGGCGGGGAAAGCAGGGGCTCAGGTGCTCACGGAGGGAAACGGAAGGAACCTGAGGATGCAGGGAGAGGACTGGAGGAGACTTTAGCAGGTGTGAGGGGACCAGAGCATCAGAGCAGGCATGGAGAAGGGATCTAAGGTCGCACAAAGGAGCCTGGAGTGTGCCAAGGAGGCAATCGAGGAGGTTGCAAGGCACACGACTGCACGCCCCCGGAAAGCAGACAGCGACGCACTGGCTGCACAGAGCCCATGGCTTTAAGCTGGCAGGAAGGCAGCGCCCTCAGGCTGCCAGCACCTCGGCTCCGCCACACCAGGGCCGGGCTGGCGGCAGCCACCCTCCCAGCATGCCCTGGGGCATCCCCACGGCCTGCTGGGAGCAGCGCTGCTATGGGGCACCACGGCTCCGCCCGGGGAGACGCGGCCCCTGCCCCCGTGGAGCCCCGGGGGCCAGCTCTTTCCCCTGCCCCACAGCCCCAGCCCAGACCTCCTGCCCCACGGCCCCCGCTGCCACTCGCTGCCCCAAGGCCCCAGCTCTGCCCCGGTGCCCCACAGAGCCCAGCCCAGACCTCCTGCCCCACAGCCCCCGCTGCCACTGACTGCCCCAAGGCCCCAGCTCTGCCCCGGTGCCCCACAGAGCCCAGCGCAGAGACCTCCTGCCCCATGGCCCCCGCTGCCACTCACTGCCCCAAGGCCCCAGCTCTGCCCCGGTGCCCCACAGAGCCCAGCACAGAGACCTCCTGCCCCACGGCCCCAGCTCGAACCTCCACAGCAGGGGCCCACAGGGGCAGTGACTGTGGCAGATTTCGAGCACCGTGCGCTCTGGCCTCCGTTGCCAAGACTCTGCCGGGGGATTGCCAGCACGGCCCCCAAGAAAGCAGCCTCCACGTCAGCCCCTGCTGTTCCTCTCTGCAGAGGAGGCAGCACCTTCTGCCTGAAGCACTGGCTGGGGCCCCGGGAGCTGCAGATGCTCTGCGGTGCGAAGGAGGTGCCTGGGCAGGAAGAAGCTGGCGGAGGAGGAATTGTGCCCCAGAAGCAGGAATTCCCTCATCCTCCTCTGGCCCTCCGACACGTGCGTTGACACTTGCTGGTGAGTCGTGGGGACGTGTCACGTGGCAGGGCTGGACGCCATGGCACAGTGCTCAGGCTTCATGCTTGTCGGGAACGGCAGGCTCCAGCCCGGGGGTGGGAAGTGGAAGGAGAGGCACCCCTCGGTTTTCAGGCATGCCCACATTGCCTGCTGCATTGCCACCGTGGCCTCTGTGAAAAGCCTGTGCAGAGAGTGTGCAGCGTGACATGAGCAAGGGCAGGTTTGCAGGGGGGAGTGGGGCTGAGAGGTGAGCATGCAGACAGCTGGGACCAGATGGCGCCAGTGTGCAGGGGTGCACTTCTGTGTCCTTCAGCCCCCGGTCAAAGTGATGACCTGTGGTCTCCAAAACCAGCAGACTGACTTTCACCTGGCAGCCTTTACACCCATTTGAGCAGCAGCCAGCACTGTTCCTCTTAGCAGTTCATTGCTCCTGAATAGCAGGCAAGGAGTGTTGAGGGCAAAGGGGGCCGCCCATATGAAATCTGGAGAGCCGCAGTGTTCACAGCAGAGCTTGTCCGTTCATGGGTATCCCCAGAGCTCTGGAGATGCAGGAGCCAAAGGCAGTCCTGGGAGGATGCCTTTTGGCTTAACGAAGCTTTGTGTCAGGCAGCCCCTGCCTCGTTTCATCCTAGCTTTGGATCTCAAAGCAAATAGAAAGCTCGGAAGGAGAGGAAAAGTCTTTTTATGCATGCCATACTGCTGTTGAGATTTGTTTAGGCCTCTTCTTTGCACTGTGCATGCTACTGCATTGTGTAACCCTGCAGACTGGTGCTTCCACCGAGGGTCGTCGGCCTTATAGCTGAGGAGCCGTCACCGTGGGGTTTATGTAGGCAGCAAAGGGGCAAGTGTTTGTCTGGAGAAGGGCTTTGTTCAGCCCTCTCATGCCACACCAGGACTATGTTCCTGGAGTAATGCGATCAAAGCAATCTGATTTTGACTAATAGTGGGATTAATGAGCTTTGTCAGGTCTTGAGCTGTCCAACTAAGGATGCTCGTTATGACCCCAGGCCAATTACAGACTTAGCTGCTGCCTTCAGCCATGGGGCTGAGAACGAGCCTTTTTTCTTTCGTGGCCATTTGTGTTTCAGACATAGAGACAAGATGCTCTGAGGTAGTTCTGTTGCAAGGGAATAATCCCTCACTGCAGCTCACATTGCAGGTGGGCTCCATCCTCCCTGCTAGGCTTCCTCAGAATGTTCTTTATTCTAAAACTAAATTAAAAATTGGGTTTCTAAGTAATGGCAGCAAAATTGCCAAGACCCCAACAGAGCAGAACCCTGGAAAATTTCAGTGGAGCATAAATGGAGATGGTCACTGAAGGAGTGGGGCAGGGAAGGAAGAACAGCCCCCTCCCCAAAGTGGCACTTGTGTCCTTGTTTTTTGCTGTATCCTTAGCAGCAGGTAGTAAATTCCAGCTCTTCAGGGCTGTCCCTGCACAACTCTGTGGCCTCCTTTGCAAGGCCATGGCTGAAGAAGGTAGAGTCCAGGGGGTGGGGGAACCTGGATGTGTTGGTGGCCGGACAGGCTACAGCCAACACCGAGGGGGTCTGTGAAGTAAGTGCCAAGGTCTGGCTGAGCTCCTGGAGCAAGGGACTCAGCTGAGGAAGACTCCAGGGGCTGTTTGGGGAAAGAATGGTCCCGCTGTGGTGGCCTGGTTAGGTTGTGCGTGAGGACGCTGACTCTGGATGGAGGGAAGGCAGAGGAAGGGAGGAGAGGACTAAAAGGAGACATGGCTCAGCATAGCAGGAGGAGAAGAAATGAGTAATTGGAGCAAGTGACAGAAGCGAGCGTGAGAAGCGCAGTTTAGGGCACTACCTAGATAAGCTCAAGCAGCTGGAAGTCCAGACTGGCACTCAACCTAGCCTCCACAGGTAACGACACAGACTGTGAATGCTCGTAATGGCAGAACTGAGCTGAGGCCAGGGTTTACCTTGTTTCAAGCAATGACAGGCTGTGAGGCGATCAGAAATTGCAAAAAAGTCATTTGCGCATCCTCTGCAGACATGTCCCTCGTTTGTAGCTGGCTAACTCTGCTCCTAAATTCACTGTTTCCACCATTCTTTTATTTCTCCCTGAAGTCCAGCTGAGCCCCTTCACTTTTGGGCCATAGCCACCTGCTGCTATTTCAGTCTGCCCTCACCCCCATGCATATCTGAAGACCTCTTTCCCAAAAGCTGTTCCTGTGAGGTAATTACATACTCAGTTATTTCCAGCTGATAAACCTTGTCTGCTTAGAGATGCATGCGATGGACACACATGCAGAATTACCACTACCTTAACAGCCCCGGTATTCCTCCACGCATCCCACAGTGCCTCCATCTTCCCACAGGTCCCCTTCCCGCTTCCAGCACAACATCTCCCAAGGAAAAATAAATAAATACATAAATAAATAAATAAATCATCTCTGTAAGTGCTCCTATTCTCATGTTTTTAGCACTTCCTTTTAAACCAACTGCCCAGCTAGTCAGCTGGTATAGTTTGACTTTGATCCGTTGTTACATTTGAGATGGAGAAGCACTTCCAGTTTCCAAAGCATTTTTCATACCTACTTTCTTGTCTGGTTTCATTTAATTCAAAACACACTCTGTTATTACATACTATATGACTGTAGTGCAATGTCTATGGTATACATTCTGAAATATCTAATAATTTCTTTATTGAAATTAAATGATTCAAAATGATCAAAGTGAAGCATTTTGATTTTTCTCAATTGAAATTTAGCATAATTGACCCAGAAGACATTTCAGTGTTTCAACATTGCTCTCTCATGCAAAAGGAAGATTAGAGAAGTAGGAATTCACCATTGAAGAGAAACACTATTTGCCCAAAGATGGGAGATCTTTGGAGAGCAGCCTCCACCAGGAATATCAATGACTCCCCCACTATTTCTGACCTTCCTTCTCTTTCTGCAGGTGTGGGAGTGAGGGCAAATTTAAGATAGCATTTAAAATACCAGCAGGAAATGAGTGGAAATGGAAAATGTCCCACTTCCCTGTAAGATGAGTTTGCAAGAGAGAGATGATGAATTATCTTCTTGAACGGCCTGTCTCCTTCCTTTACTACAAAGGCAGTTTAGACAAGAAGATTAGATTTAGTCACCTAACTTTTAAATAGCTTAACTGCGGGGAGATGAATCCCATCTGCTGTATAGACATGTGGCATGTGCTCAAGATCCATGATGGGTCCGGATCTACTGCACAGCTATGTCCAGGAGATGCATTTCACATTCTCTGAAATATCACACTGAGCTGCACCATGTGCTGTTCTGCCTGTCTTTATGTGCACAGTAAACTATGCACATCCCAAAATCTGGGATGCATGGAGCCTAATCAACATGACATGGAGAAAGCATGTGTGAAATTGCACGTGCATGTGTAAAAAAACAAAACCCAAAAATCCTGCCCTGGAAATCCACCAGCCTTACCCTCCCAAGCCTGCAGTTCTGCGCCATGCCATCACACCGTATTTCCATACCACAGCAATGCAGGAGGCCAGGCTCCATGATTACTCCTTCAAATGCTCATAGGTGTGAAACACTTGGGGAAAACATACAGGAAGACTTCCTTACTGAGCTTTAGCTGTATGCAAGTGACCTACTTAAAGCTAATCAGGCTTCCTCTGTGTTCATCGGAGAGAAAGAAGTTAGCATCTTCACAGAGCGCTTCTTCCTTAGGGTGGGTTGAATCATCTCCAGGAACTGCCTGTCTCTCTCCGTTGAGTACAGAGGGGGTTTAGATGACTAGATTAGATTCAGACAAAGCTTTTACGTGCTTCCTGGTAGATGACATGAGCGTTTTCACCCACAGTCCTCCCTAATTTCTCCCTTTTATCTCTACTGAGAGATCTCAAACCACCCAGGCACCAGCATGAGGTACTTCAGTAGGATGCCTGAATTTAGGCGAGATGAACTGAATCCTAAGAGTCAGTTAGTCTAACACAAACAGATAATGTAACTCCCTGTATTTCTCTTGTTGGCAGATGTTGAACTTTTGACGTATTTGGTGACATAATTAATACATTCATAATGGATAATTTGCTGAAGGAGCACAGTAACTTAATTACTGCAAGGTGGAAGTTTCACAGTTATTCAGTTCACCTCACAGAAGAAAATCCTCTTGTCTTCCCTTTACTCTGCTTCCCAAAATACTTGTGCTGCCTCCCCAGCTATAATACTGGATTGTGTCACTTCCTCCTTTACCTATGGACGTCCCCTTGTATGATTTTTCATAATTAACCTGTGCAGGAGAATTATGACGATTTTCAGAAAAGTTTTTTAAAATGTAGCGCCCTACTATGGCTAAAGAAAAATCCAACAAATAAAATAGCCATCTTCAACTTACCGGAAAACATCAGCACCAGTGTATACACATTTATATACACTCGGGTTTGTGCCTTCGCCATCTGGTGGCAAAGCACGATCATAGCGTGTCCACAGAGCTGAGAAAGTTTTTGGACCCTATCTATTTGTTTGAAAATGGGGATTCTAAATAAGTAAGATGGTTGAGAAAGTTTCCATTTTTCAACGTTTATTGATAATATCATCAGTTATATATATATACATCATTTGGAGAGCTTCTATTTTGTAAATAGGTGATACTTATTGTTTACTGCTGCTACTTGTTTTAATGTATTATCTTGTATTGTATTGTACTGACCAACATTGCGTTGCATCGTATCTGAGTGTTGTGGCACAAAAATATCCGACATGCTCTTTTCAGATAGTTGACTATGCATCTAGTCATAGGCTTGAGCAAAAGGCTGTCCCAGCTTATTCCAGTCATAGGTGGGCACATGGATTTGTCTTACCCAAATTTAAACCTCTGCAGCAGATTTGAGTTCATCTGACCTCGTCAATCTAATCTTCCTTTAAAGTTAATAAAGAAAAAAGGGGGGCACTTCTTGGGCACTGTTCATCTTTTCTTAGAAGAGACATCTTCATAGCCCGGGATCCATGAATCTTCTTTGTAAACTATGAAGAACACGAGATGAAGAGCTTAGGTGAAGGCGATTACTTCTGAGATCATATACCTTATATCATAGACAGCCAAAGCACAGACAGCAAAAACCTCACATCTTGTCCTTCCAACTGGGGAATCCAAGTCAATGAGTGCAATTATAACTCGGTTACTTTCTCATGTATCCTGAAATATTGGAGCTGAGAAAGATATCTGAGCCATATTACATACTAAGATCAAATTTAAAAAAAATACTTCTCTTTTTCTTTCTTCTAACTCTTACATTGTGTAGGAGGGGATTTACTAGTTGCACTGGATAGTATGAAATTTGCATTTTCCTGGCCTTAGAAATTAGTAGCTGAAAGATCTATTTCCCATCTCTAGTTTCTTTGCTATGAAGGATGGCCATTCATTTTCTTACACCCACTGCTTAATCCTGCCTGCTACAACACTGGATTTCAACACAGGTGGAGTTGCTTGCTTTCTCAACTGGGAAGTAACATCTGTGTTCACTTTGGAAGTTCTTGTATGATCCAAGCATAAGTTGCTATGTAATTGCTTGCAAGCTTTTTTTTTTTTTTTTTCCCCCAATAAGGACTGGATTATTTACCAGATTTGCTTATAGACCCTTGATCTCCAGATGTCTATACACACATATAGAAGCTCCATCGTTAACCAGATAGATAAAAGCCTGTTCTCCTTATTTTTCAGAGTGCTGGGTATTAGCAAGAGTGGAATAAATCCAAATCTTCTCAACATTTTGGAAAGAGACCATCTCTGTTATACAAAACAGAAATAACAGAGATAAAGTCTGTTTCTATTTAAAAGTAGACTGAAATTTAGCAAAACATCATTTCAGGACAATGTGGAACTAGAATGTTACAGTCTAGGAATCCTAGAATAGCCTCATTTTCACACGTGTTCTTTGTGGCTTGTATGTCCAATTTATTGATAGAATTGATACAGCAGCAGCAGATTGTAGTGATGTATTCTTCTGTGCAAACAAATTGCAGCTACTTACCTTTGGTTTAATAAAGACATGATAAGTGAAAATGGATATGAATTTAACTCTTTTCATAGTTGTGGAGTTTAAGTGCAGCTGACATCTACTCTGGAATATCATTGTAATCCCATGCAGACAAATGCATTTGAAACCTTATTTTCCCCAAAGATGCTGACCATCCATTTCTGTCTTCACAGGTAACTCTGTATATCCTGCACACCTTCAAAAGTCAGCTCATGAATTCATACGTCCATGTACCTACTAGTCAGACAGTCAGTTTGTTATGAGTGTGAATGGAGCTTGGTTTGGTGCAGGAATGAGCAGAATTAATCAAAGAGTGTTTTCTATCAGACATTTGTCTAGCAGAATGCTATCAAGTTGACTGGAAACAGTTGGAATCCAACCAGTGGACTTTAATATCCTTTTCTGAATTAAACAAATATTAGTATCACAGTTATAAATATGGCAGTGAAGGAATAGTTGGTTTATTTGTAATAAATCTGGAGTAGCTCTACATGCATATGCCTGCTTATGGAATTCATCTCACCTAGAGATATACCTTTAAGCATGCCTTCGTTTCTGTCTTCCACCTTAGTTTCTTCTCAATAGGGAGGGGGAGAAAATAAAAAGTAACAGGTATTTTTACAGAATGGTTCATGTGAGTATCTTAGACATCTGCTACATGATGAGATGAGTGATGCCATAGAAGTGCCCATTTTTTCCTTCCTTTTCCCTATTCAGGATGTGTAGAATGATAAGCTCAGGAGGCTGCAGCCAGGGCCTGTCCCTCTGGCCCTGAGCCAGGTGGGCAGAGAAGACCTAGAGATGGTAGCCGAGTTCAACCAAGAGTCCGGATGACCAGGAGAGTTCATGGTGATGAAGCAGGTATGAGGTCAAGCTGAGAAGTCAGCCTGCGGGTCAGAGTCAGGATCAGGCCTGGTGAGGGTAACCAGGGACAGAGAGAGTCCAGTGCCTACTGGGCAGGCCCAAAGTGACAAGATAGGTCCAGGGTCAAGCTGGGAAGTCAGTCCACAGGGCAGGGTCCAGAGCAATGGAGTCTGCACGCTGAGCTGAGCTGAGCTGAGCTGAGCTGGAGATCAGTGCTCCTCTAGGGTAGCTCAGAGAGAAACTGAAGGCCCAGGGTTGAGCTTAAATGGGGCTCCTGGGCCCATGGGCAGGAGGTGCAAGTGGATGCCTCAGGCGAGGATGATCAGGCCCATTAAGGCCTATTAGTGCCCTCAGACCCTGGAAACAGTAGTAATTGAAATGCTCACTAGCATATGTAATTTTGATTTAAGAATTCAAAGAACTGGGAAATGTTACTACCTCTTTAAGATCTGTCAGAGACTATTTCTTCTGTTTCCAGTCTCATTTAGCCTACTTGCCACTAACAGCTCTTGAACATTGATACCTATGTATTTCCCATTATTAGACTGTGACTTGGTGGCATTCATAGTGCTCCAGCTTCACACTGGAACAATCTAGGTAGATAATGTATGTTACAGCTGGTTTGGGATAACACAGACAAGTGATTACATTTCAGAATGGCATGTTGGATGAAATCAGTACTGTCCTCGTTGACCAAAGGAAGTAAGCTGTTCACCGCTAGTGGGAGCATATGATCATGATCGGTTTTTGCCAGTTGTTCTCCGGAGCGTATCAAGACAAGATTGCTTACCTAATGTGAACAAATATCTGAGCAAAACGGCAGGAGAAAATTACACCACAGTAGCTGAGTTCCTCCTCCTAGATCTAATCAACAAGGCAGAAGCACAGCCCACTCTCATTGTAATGCTTTTAATTATTTTACCTGATGACTGTAGGTGGAAGTCTGGGCTTGACCGCATTAATAAGGATTGTCTCCCCAAACCACCCTCCCAAATAGCTTTTCCTTAGCCATTTGGCAGTCTTAGAGCTCTGCTGCTCAGGCATCACCCCCAGGACGGTGGCCAGTCTCTTAGCAGAGAGCAAAGCTGTCTCGTTTGGTGGCTGTGCTGCCCAGATGTACTGTTTCTCTACATTTTGCACCAACGAATGTTTCATTCTGGCTGTGATGGCATATGACCAGCTGCAAACCACTGCTATACAAAGCTGTCATGTCATGAAGCCTCAGCATCCAGCTGTGACTTGGTTCTTACTTTTGTGGGTCTCTAATCTCAGTGATACACACCAGCTGTGCCTTTGGGGTGTCCTTCTGCCATTCCAGCATCACCAGTCACTTCTGTGGTGTGGTACCCCTGATCTGTGGTATCTCCTGCTCTGACATCGGGTTAACAAGATCATCCTCGCAGCATTTTGCATCTTAGGTGACATCTTCGTCATGCTGCAGGTACGCATTTTGCTACATCTACATCATCTCTGCCATCCTGAGGTGTCACTCCAGCGAGGGAAGGCACAAAGCCTTCTCCACCTGTGCATCCTGTGCACTTGATAGTTTTTGCCATATTCTTTGGCACTCCAGCTACACACCCCACAGCTCTGGCTCCTTGCCTGACCAAGACCAGGTGATATCTGTGTTTTATACAATGGTAAGCCCCACAGTCTACAGCTTGAGGACCAAGGAGGTCCTCAAAATGAGGCACTGAACAGAGTGTTACATGGAGAAAATTGTTTGTCAGTCAATAAAACCTCCAAAGGAGTTGGAACAGGTGCTTAAAAAATTAAAATGATGAGTACAGCTGTTCATGGATGAATTTATTCTGAAATAATTGCTCGTTATGCAACAGAAGTAGGAGAAAAGTGAATGCAGAAGTGAAGAAAGAAATAACTGTAATATTAAAATCTTTTCTGTAATAGCAAGAGCTACAGCTTTACTGTGAGAAAGTACAACTGTGACGCTTTTGAAGGTGATTAGTTTCACCTAAGTTTTTACTTTCAAGTTGGATGCCTTGAAGACATCCCAGCTTTGTTTTCAACTGTTGCTAACTAGTACCAGTTCAGCAGTATCGCTTCCATGTTCTGTTTCCATTCCCTTACCTCATACATCCTTGTGGTCTTTTTTTTCCTGACTCCCAGTCTGAAGGTGATCATTAACCTTTTAGCAAAAGTGGGTCACATTCATCAGGCACCTTAAACTGTTTACAGTATTAGTGATGTGGGCGACTCAAGTCTTCGATGCAAGAACAAAGTTACCACACAGCAGGTGGTCCTGAGGGACAGCCTACCCTCTTTTGTGGTGGGTGAATATCCTTGAACCAATTCACATGCATCGCAGGCTAAAAATGTGCACACAGAAGAATTTTTTACAAATGCTGAGGCTGGGATTCATCTTACCTAAGTTTAGACTTCTGTTAATGAGCTGCCAAAGCATAAACCAAACTTGTAGGCTCTTTCTATAGCTCATGAAGGCAAATAAAAGTCTGTTTGCCTCCATAGTTTTGGAAGAGAGATTGATCACACCTGTCTCTGTCTCCCTTGAAAGGTCTATATTTATATCTATGAATTACAGGAAGAGTGTAGAGTGACCAGCTCAGGTTTATGGAATTATTTCAAGTCCACGTTAATGCAGCTTAATGCTGCCCTGAGTTCTGGTTTTGGATCACATTCCATCTGACTCAGGGAGCTGGCTCGTAGAGAACAAAAAGCCACTGGCTTCAGTAGAGAAAGACTTCAGTCACATGGCCATGGAAGTAGCACAGAGAAGGAAACGGAACCTGCTATAACACTGCCTCAATACACAGAGTTATTAGACAAATGGGTGTAAGACCATTTTTCCCTATCCTTAGGAAGGACTGCAAGTAAAGGTCCCATAAAAAGCTACACTCCCTCTCACTGGGGGTCATCACTCAGAGCACCCCATTCTGCCCATCCTGAACCACTTAGAGCCCTTAATGTGTAAACATAGTGTCTGAGGAAGAAATATGTTCCACTCTTCCATATCCATAGATTTATCATTAAGACTGACAGGTGTTATTAAACAATAACCAGTCAGTTCCCAGAGCAACTCTGGCAGCATCTAGAAGTACAAATTTTCTGCAAGCAAACATTTTCATGCTTCCTCGAATACCGTGGAGGTTTCAGATATTCCTGACTAAACTGTGAGAGAGGACTACAGCAAAGAAAGATAAATAACCCAGACAAGCAATACCTGTTGATCCACTTTTAACCCAGCTATCTCCTGAACACCACGGCTTTCACGTAGTCTGGACGAGAACTCCGGAAGCCACTACATTGCCAGTCTAATCCAGTCTGGAAGAGGACTCGGTCCAATGCAGATACATTGCAGACCTCATGGTGCAGCCCAAAGAGACGAGCTTCCCTCACTCATCGTCTTACACATGGCACTGCACATTCATTGTCCCAGGAGTCGCCCCCACTCCACAACACGAGCAGCCACTGTAAGCACAGTCTAACCGGGGCTGCGTTACCTGGGACATTTCTGCCTGCCTAAGCCCCACTGATGACTTTCCCTGCTAGGGACAGTCAGAGCAGATCACTCTTCAGCTGAGCAACCCAATTCAGCTCTCTGTTCTGAAGGCCAACAGTTTGTCGAACAACCTCTAAGCCCTCGAAGTAGCACAAATAAGCTAGCTTTTCTGGCAGGTAGAGATGTCCTTAAACTCCTGCCAGAATCAGGGGAAGGGTCTTTGTTCATATGTCTCAAAGGCTCCTCAGCTTCCCAGAACAGCTGTCTTCATCATCTTATCGTGAAGCAATTTCAATAAGTGTCCAGTGATATTGCAAGAACAGAGAGAGGTTAATGGCAAACTGTTTACTAAAGCACCATATCTATGTCAACATCTTCCAATAGACCATTATTTTTCTTTTCTTCAAAAGAGTTAATTATTCAAGGATCTTAGAAGAAAAATATATGTGGGATTAGGTGCAAGTGCAAAGGCAGTGTTAAGGCAGAGGCACCAGAACTCTAAGCAAATCACCAGCGATTACCTACTTGAAGAATTTTCTATCTGCATTTGAAGAAAAATCTACCCTGATGGATGGACACATAATCTGAGCCTGGATGGTCCACAGATGAACAGGTTATCACAGCAAAATATATGCTCCACCGGTGAGCAGGCTGTCTGAAACTAGATGGTCCATGAGACAAAGAGGTTATCTAACAAAAGGACACGAGTCCAAGGGTGGGTGTGTTATTAGAGACAACAGGAGTCTTCTGTGGAAAAACCAGCTAACTGTGTATCAGGACTGTGCATTTTAATGAGAGGAAGAATTATCAAGTTTGATCATAATTAATAACAGAGGTGGATTCACATTCAGATGGCATACTTAAACTCCACGGAGTTGCACTGCAGCTCTTCAGAATCAGATGAGCAGAACTGATTACTCTGATATCTTACACTGTACTGCTATTTACGTGAATATGGTCTTGTTATTATTAAAAGAATTTATATTAAAGTTTGCAGTCTAAAGCTTTGTTAAGCTTTGTTTGTGAGTTGATAGGGACAGACAGGTTCACTGAATTTGCTAGGATACTTATGTCATCAGTTTCACTAGTAAAAAGTAGTAAGGGCAGGAATGAGACGGGCATGTCCTATAATCAATGACAACAAAGACACCCTTAGAGGATGATTCCTTCTGCTTCTCACACTTATCTTAAGATGGGATGAATTGTCCTCTAAAGGTGATATTGCTTCCTTTGTCTATAGGGGGAGCCTAGAATAGATGTTGACTAGACCCCCAACCAAGGGTAGGGGAAATTAATTCACAGAAAGATTCTTCATTACAGTGCATCTGCTGAGACTCCTAATTAAGGCCTGGTGTCTTGCAGGAGATCTAATTTACAGACATTAAACTGCATCGAGAGTCATAAATACACCAAGTACTTCAGTAACACCATTTTTCTGAAGAAAGAATTCTGAAGCGGCAAGCTGAGTGTTAGAATATCACATTTCATATTGAAGTTGTTTCTCAGCGTGTCACTCCACTAATGTTTCACAACGCCCAGGCTGCAGGTCAGCTGCAACATACAGGGAAAAGAAGGAGCTGTTGCTCCAAAGGCAGTACTGAATTGCGTAGTTCTGCAAACTTCTCAGCAAATAACATTTATCTGGGCAGGTGGAGCAGGGAGGGGCTCTATTGCAAGTTTGAAGTCCTAAAGATTTTCTATTTAGATAAATCTTCTGATTTGTTTCAGTAAGATGTCTTTGAAGTGAACAAGGAAGCTACTCACTATTATGAAGGTACATGAAATGTTTGTAGCTTTTGAAATAAGAGTTTATTTCTGGGATCAATACTGCCTAAAATATCTCGCACCTTCATGCAAGGAAGGTAGGCCTATTTCTTCATTTTAGAGATAAAAGAGATCATTTTCAATCTGCAGATGGAATCATAGAATAATTTAGGTTGGGAAGGATTTCTGGAGGTCATCAAGTCCAACCTCCTCCTCAAAGTGCTGAGTTACAAGTGCTGAGGGAGCTGGTGGACGTTATTGCTAAGCCACTCTCCATCATCTTTGAAAGGTCATGGAGAACAGGAGAGGTGCCTGAAGACCAGAAGAAAGCCAGTGTCACCCCAGTCTTCAAAAAGGGCAAGAAGGAGGACCCAGGGAACTACAGGCCAGTCAGCCTTACCTGCATCCCTGGAAAGGTGATGGAGCAGCTCATGCTGGAGGCCATCTCCAAGCATGTGGAGGAAAAGAAGGTGATCAAGAGTAGTCAGCATGGCCTCACCAAGGGGAAATCATGCTTAACCAATCTGATTGATAGCCTTCTCTGATGGGATGACTGGCTGGGTAGATGAGGGGAGAGCAGTGGATGTTGTCTCCCTTGACTTGAGGAAGGCTTTCGACACTGTCTCCCATAGCATCCTCATAGACAAGCTCAGGAAGTGTGGTTTAGATGAGTGGACAGTGAGGTGGATTGAGAACTGGCTGAATGGCAGAGCTCAGAGAGTTGTGATCAGTGGCACAGAGTCTAGTTGGAGGCCTGTAGCTAGCAGTGTCCCCCAGGGGTCAGGACTGGGTCCAGTCTTGTTCAACTTCTTCATCAATGACCTGGATGAAGGGACAGAGTGCACCCTCAGCAAGTTTGCTGACGATACAAAACTGGGAGGAGTGGCCAATGCACCAGAGGGCTGTGCTGCCATTCAGAGAGACCTGGACAGGCTGGAGAGGTGGGCAGAGAGGAACCTCCTGAAGTTCAACAAAGGCAAGTGCAGGGTCCTGCACCTGGGGAAGAATAAGCCCATGCACCAGGACAGGTTGGGGGTTGACCTGCTGGAAAGCAGCTCTGCGGAGAAGGACCTGGGAGTGCTGTTGGACACCAAGTTAAGCATGAGGCAGCAATGTGCCCTTGTGGCCAAGAAGGCCAATGGTATCCTGGTGTGCATCAGGAAGAGTGTTGCCAGCAGGTGGAGGGAGGTGATTCTCCCCCTCTACTCAGCCCTGCTGAGGCCACATCCGGAGTCCTGCGTCCAGTTCTGGGCTCCCCAGTGCAAGAGGGATGTGGCACTACTGGAGCGAGTCCAGTGAAGGGCTACAAAGGTGATTAGGGGACTGGAGCATCTCTCTTATGAGGAAAGGCTGAGAGAGCTGGGCCTGTTTAGCCTGGAGAGGAGAAGGCTGAGAGGGGATCTTATCAACGTGTACAAGTATCTGAAGGGAGGGTGTCAAGAGGATGGGGCCAGACTCTTTTCAGTGGTGCCCAGCGACAGGACGCGAGGCAGCGGGCACAAACTGAAACACAGGCAGGTCTATCTGAACATGAGGAGAAACTTCTTCCCTGTGAGGGTGACACAGAGCACTGGCACAGGTTGCCCAGGGAGGTTGTGGAGTCTCCTTCTCTGGAGATACTCAAAACCTGCCTGGACGCGATCCAGTGCAAGGTGCTGTAGGTGACGCTGCTTGAGCAGGGGGTTGGACTTGATGATCTCCAGGGGTCCCTGCCAGCCTCAGCCATGCTGTGCCTCTGTGATTCCGGGAAGGAGAGCTGCTCTGGGCCTAAATCGTAACCATTCAAACTCCTTCCGCAGTGCAGTTCGCCAGGTCAGTTGATAATTTTCCCGAGCTCAGCTACCAGCGGCGCTGGGGCTGCGGCCGCTTTTCCCCGGGCAACGGTGCAAGCGGCCGGGAGCCGCCGCGGCGCTGCCCTGTCGCCGGCGCCTGTCAAACGCGCGCTGCTTGGGGAGGGCCCGGGCTGGGGGCGCCGGGGGTCCCTGGGCGGGTCCGGCCCGGGGTGACGCCGCCCGGCTGCGGCTCCTGCCCGCGCGGGGGCTGCCCAGGCCCTGGAGCGCCCCCGCGGCCGCCAGGCGGCACCGCCGTGCGTGGGCGAGCGGCGCTGAGGGGCAGCAGGTGCGCGGCGGCCCCGGAGCCCGAAGCGGCACCACCCGGCCGGGCAGAGGCGGCAGCGGCAGCAGGAGCGGGCAGCGGCGGGCAGCGGGGTCCCGTGGAGGGCCGGGGCACTAGCTCTGCCGTGGGGGCACCGGGAGAACCGGGCCGGCCCGCGTCTGTGCGCAGGGCAGAGGAGCCGGAGGCCCGGGCTGCCCCCGCCGGGAGCCACGGGTCGAGGCCGGGACACACCGGCAGGGGACGGGGGAGCCGCAGGACTCCCGCAGCGGCGCCGGCGGTGCCCAGGGCAGCGGGCGAGGCCGGGGCGGCGGGGCCGGGCCTGGGCGCTCCCCGCGGGGCACAGGGGGTCTCTCCGCCGCCCCGGGAGCCATGGGGGCCCGTCCTGGGCCGGGGCTGCCCCGGGAGACTCGGGCTGGCCCTGGCTCCCGACGGAGCCCCAGGGAGGGCGGCTGCGAGCGCTCCCGGGACGCGTCTTCCCTTCCCTTCCTGCCGCGGGAGCCGGGAGCGGCGGGGCTGCAGCTGACTGGGACCGGGACCGAGCCTGCCGGAGCCGCCGCCGGGAGCGAGAGCCGCAGGAGCCGCGGCCGCGCCAGAGCTGCCGCTCGGGCCGAGGCCCCGGGCCAAAGCCGCCAGCTGCTGCCCAGCGCCACGGGCTGGGGCCGCCCCGGTGCGGGGCCCCCGCGGGAGCGACGCGGCCGGGAAGCAGCCGCTGCCCCGGGCACAGGGGTGGCGCCGCGTCCTGCTGGGGCAGCCCCGAGCCCGGCGGCGGGGAAGGGGGGTCTGGCGCCAAGCCGGACGCTCATGGCTATTGCCTGGAGCCGACTCCTGAGCTCGGGGATTTGGGAGCAGTGGGAGCAATTAGCTCCTGGGCAGTGGGGCAGTGTTGACTAAGGAGCTCACAGCTGTTCCCTGAATGGGGACCAAGGTGCTGCTGGACATAGACTCAGGACATGGGAGCTTCTGCAGACTGAAGCCAGGCTGACTAAAGAGCTTCCGAATACTGAATGCTGTTGACCAAGGAGCTGATAGCTATGGACTCCAGAGTGACTAACCAGCTACTACTGATTCAATAATTAGAGGCTAGTTGGTTAATTCTTAGGGAAAGTGGTGACAAGGCCACGGATCAGTCACTGTCACAGCTTGGAGATTGATGGCATCAGTTAATAGTGGAACAGTCTTGAACAAAGAGCTGCTATGCACTGCATCAACGTTGACTAATGAGTTTATTAATAATAAATGCTGACCAATTTGCTTCTGTACAGTGAATCAATGTTGACTAATTAGTTAAGATACAGTTATTGTCCAGGAAGCACTGAAAGTCTGGGATGAATGTTGAATAAATACTGGCCCTGGAAGATGGTGTCTCCTGGTGTTGCCTCCCCCCAAAACCACTTTTGCGCCAGAAACTATCTCAGATGCGAGGTTGGGCCTGGTGCATGCCAGCCTCCCTGCCCTCGGGGCACTTGTGGATGGACCCCCCCTTTGGGGAGGGTCCACGCACCCTGCCTCCCCCCCCACACCCCAAAAAGGGCCCCCTCAGCCTCCGTTTTGGGGCTGGAAACAGCTGAACTCACCTCCATTTCCAAGTCCCCAAAACGCAGCACTTGGTCTCTGTTTTCAACCCCCAAAACAGCCCCCTGAGCCTCCATTCCTGGCCCCAACAAGGCAGCACTTAATCCCTGCTTGGAGCTCAGACACGCAGGGCTCAGGCTCCCCGAGTAACAAAAGCCGCCCCCTAAGCCGCCATTTGTGGAGCCAGAAATGCAGCGCTTGGCCTCCGTTTTCCACCCCAAAAAGCAGCACTTGGCCTCTGATTCTGAGCTCAAAAACCCAGGACTGAGCTGTTTGGGGGGGGCTGAAAACAGAGACCGACAAAGCCGCTGTTCTGGACCCCAAAAGGCAGCACTCACTCTTCGTTTCTGAGCACAAAAGCGCAGGGCTGCGTCTCCCTTTTCAGCCACAAACCAGCCCCCTCAGCCTCCGCTTCTGGCCCCTAAACGCAGGCCTGAGCCTCTCTCCCCAACCCCCAAGCAGCCCCCGAAGCCTCTGGGTGTGACCCCAAACCCAGGGCTTCAGCCTACTGCTGAGCTCAGAAACACAGGCCTTGGGCACCTGCTCTGGGGCTCGAAGCCAGAGCCTGCGGCCCCACTGCCGGCCCCAAAACTCAGCCCCCCGGCTGCCTTCCCGAGGCTCCTGGTGCCCCCGGCCCCCCGCAGCCCCCACTTGCCCCTCAGCCCCTCCGCTCCCCCCGGGGTCCTCGGGGCCCCTCTCGTGCCCAGTCCCACCCCAGCGCCCCGCTCCCCCCAGTGACCCCGGTATTCCCTGGTGTCCCCAGGCACCTCCCAGTGCCCCCACTCACCCCGGTCTCTCCCCTCCCCCCTGTCCCCGCTCCCGCAGGCCGCGTCCCCAGGCAGGGCAGGGCCGGGGGGCACCGAGGCCATGTCTTGGGGGGGGGCAGGGCCAGGCCAGCGCGAGACCCCCCCAGAGCCCAGACACAGCTGGCACCCCCAGCCCAGGGAGCCCCCGTTTGCACCCAGCGTCCCCCTTGCCACCCTGCTGACGGCAGGGCGAGGAGCACGGCCCTAGCGCAGCCCCGCGTCTGCCTCTGCTCGGCTCCCCAGGCTCCTCGAGCCCCGCACACCTCTCCCCGGCGGCTCTCGGCTTCAGGCTGCGCTCAGAGCGCAGGAAAGGCCGTCTCACCTCCGCAGGCGCTCCGCTGGCCACGTTGCCCATGCCTCTCACGGCCGTTTGCCCCGCGCTCCTGACGGGGTCGCACGATCTCTCTGTTAAGGCCTCTAAGAGGGGCTTCAGGAGCTCGCTCTGCTCCACCACTTGCTCCTTCATCAGCTGCAATAAAGCCACGGGGCAGCCAGCATCCCGACGCCGTTCACGCCAGGCAAGACGCAGCACTAGCCGCGGCCCGGCGCTCCAGGGTCGAGAAGCCCCTCAGCCCCCGACGGGTTCCCCCACAGCCGGGGGCTTTCCCTCCGGGCCGGCCCGGCTGCGGCTGCGGGGCCGGGCAGCTGCCGAAAGCAGAGCTGCGCAGCGCCCGGGGAGGCCTCGCGCATGGCCCGCGTGGGGCAGCACCTCCTGGCAGGAAGCTGCACTCGGGCCCGGGGCCCCCGCAGCTCTGCCACGGCCCCCCGAGCTCAGCAGCGCGTCCCGCCTGGGCTCGGGGCGCCTGGCAAAGGCGGCGCCCAGCAAACACCCCTCCACCTGCCCTCCCCAGCAGCACCAGGCACGAGGGCCACGATGGGCTCGGCGGCACCAGCGACAAGCGCCAGCACGGGCCACTTGGCAGCGGCAAGAAGGGCCCTGGCAGAGCTCTGGCAAGGGCTCTGCAGGGGCCGGCGGGTGCCGCTCCCCAGAGGCTTCCTACAGAGCAGGAGCCAGTCGAGGCGCTCCAGCAACACTCGCTGCTGCCACCTTCCCCCAGAAAGGGACGCCCCGAGCAGCCGCTTCTTAGGGAACCCTCCGAGCCCTCCCTGCCCTGCTGCTGCCTCACCTCAGTGGAGAAAGCCGTGGCCGCGAGCCGCAGGTTTGCCGAGCGCCACTCCAGCCACGGGAAGAGGCTCTCCGCTAGGTGCTGCGGGACCAGCTCCGCGCCGAGCAGCACGCTGCGCACAAAGCACCAGCGGGCTTGTGACGCGCAGTCACGCGGGACGGCCACAGGCTGCGACTCCCAAATCCCCCCGCTCTGACGCAGACGCTGCTCTGCACCTCAGCAGAGCTCCCGGGCATGCAGCGAGCTCCCAGCAGCCCTTTCCCCGTGCACAGCCCCCGAGACAGGGCACGCCGCATCCCGGCGCTCTCACCTCGCCAGCAGACGCACAGCGTGCCGGCGGTGTGAGCCCGGGGCTCTGCCAGCGATGCCCACGCTCCCTGCTCCCGCAGCAGCCGCAGCCACCGCTCCTCCAGGCACTTCACCAGCACCAGCTCTGAAGCCTCCGCAAAAAGCCTGGTGGAAAAGAAAAACCAGAGAAGTCGCCAGGCGCACAACTTTGGGGGAACATTTATCTCTAGCGGAGCTAAAACAGCTCAGCCACTTGGCGAGGCACTCGTTCCGCAGCCTAAACCCCGCTGAGGGAGAGGCAAAGTACCCCTGAAATGACACTCCGCAGTCGCCAAGGCTCAAGCTAACAGAAAACTGGCCCCTGCTGCTCCTCACCTGCCCGGCATCTCCTTGCTCCCCGGCTCCCCGAGGGACAGCGCCATCTCCTCCCCCAGCGTCTCCCTGATCTGCCCCAGCAGGCAGGGAAGCAGGAAGGGAAGCAGGCACTGCACCAGCATCTCGCTCCGCACCACCGACACCACCTCGCAGAGGGCCTGGGTGATCTACAGAGAAATTCAACCAAGAAGCACCGGGTGAAACAAGGCCTTTGCCCACCATCCACGTCCCCCCACCGGCCTGCGAGGCTTTCACTGGCTCCAGGTCTCACTGCGGCCACAGCCTTGCGGCCCGCCAGCAGCAAACTGTCCTGCCTCCCCACACCGCTAATGCTGCCGCTGCCCCGGCACAGCACCCCGCGAGGCTCCCCGGGCGCTCGCAAAGGGCACCAAACTCCCTCGCGCTCAAGCCCAAGCTGGAAAGCAGACGTGAAGCGGCACCAACGCCTCCGCCGCTGGCCGTACTACACGAGGCTCCCGCGCTGCCCAGCTCCCAAGTGCAGCACTCGCTCCTCTGCCTGCTCTTTCCAGCTGCCCTGAACTTTTCAGGTAAGTGCACCAGCGTGCAGCCCCCCAGGGCGCCGCTCCCCAGGCTCCTCCACAGCTCCGCTGTGTCGCTGCAAGGGAACAGACGCTCACCCGGGAGCCCGCATCCTCGCGCACCTGCGACGCCCTCGCGAGAGGCCAAACACTCTCCTCGTCTGCAGCAACAGGGCTGCCGAGGCCCGGGCGGGCACGGGGACACGAGCCCCCAAGCTGGCAGCGCTCAGCCTTTCCCGGGGAAAATCCACCTGCTGCCCAGCGGGACCCCCCCACGCAGGGGTGCCCTGGGGCCGGCTCTCGCTGCCGAGGGAAGGGCCAGCGCACAGACCTGTCCGCGCGCAAGCACTTCTCAAGGAGGCTGTCAAGCACCAGCCGTTGGCGAGAGCGGGCCAGGAGCAACAACGCCCGCAGCACAACCCACCGCAGGGGGCTCTGCCGGGTGCTCCGCAGGCATGCGGAAAGGATGCTCACCATTTCGGGCACCTGGAAGGAGGAAGGCAACAAAGAACGGCTCGCTGCATCCTTTCCCTGTCCTTCTTTGGGGCCAACAGCCAACAACAGAGAACAACCAAAGGCAAACGGAGAAAACGCCTCTCTCACCTCTGCCTGCAGTAGTTGCTCTCTGCACTCCCCCAGGAACGGGAGCATCCACCACCTAGCGACCCGCGCACACACGAGCCTGGCGCACAGCAGGCTCTCCGCAGTGGGCCTCAGGAAGCCTGTGGCCTGGCCTCGGGGGAAACGTTTGCAAACAAGCTGGGGAGAAAGCAGAAACGGAAGAGACCACGTCACAGGTTGCTCAGAAGCAGAACTCACGTCCTGACAACAGCGCTCACACACGCGCACAAATCACGGCATCTGCTCCTTTTGCCGTGGGCCAAAAGGACAGACTTGTCTCCAGCTCCCTGCTCTGTGCTCACGTCACGCATCCCCACGCGACAGCTCGCTCGCAGAACTGCGCGAGGCCCTGCAGGGAGCAGGGAGATGGGCAGGAGCCCCGCACCAGGCCCCCACCCCGCTTTGCGGGGCCCAGGTACCTTCGCGATGCTGACGCAGGTCGCCGGCAGAGACTCAGCGGCGGCAGCGGTCAGCCGCTCGCGCAGGGACCCAATCTCTTCAGCTGCCACTTCCGTGGTCTCGGCTGCAGCCAGCAGAGAGGGGAGTCACGTTCATGGGCAGCGAACCTCCGGCCCCGCGCGCAGATAAAGCAGGACCTGAGGGAGGGCGGCGAAGGCCATGGCAAAGCCAGGGCTCCTCAACGTGGCGCAGCGGGTTCGCGAGCCAGGCGAGGGGCCGGCCGCGGAGGGCACCGGTCCCTGCCACCGGGGACCACGTCCTGCCCTCAGGCAGCAGCGGGCACCGGCCCTGCGCGCTCTCCTCACCTCCGATCTGCAGCAGGCAGCCAAGGCAGGTCGCTGCCCGCCGGCGGGATGCGGCTGGCACGGCGCTTGTCAGAGGCCCCAGCAGTGCCGCCAGGGAGCCCAACTGCTCGCGGGCACGGCCTCGCTGCGGGAGCAAGAGGCAGCCGAAAAGGTCACTGGCAGCCCCCGCAGCCGCTCGCCCTCTCCCGGCTGCACCCCCCACCCCGAGCCGCAGCTGGGCAGGGGCGAACGAGGGGCTGCCCCGCAGCCCAGGACACCCCAAACCCAGCGCTCGCCCGGGCGCAGCTCCCTGCCGGGGCCACGGCCGGCGCGGAGGGGGCCGGGCAACGCGGGCACCCTGATCACCCTGCGCTTGCAGGCCTGTTCATGAGCACCCAGCAGCTAGACGCACGCCCACCCGCAGGGCCCTCTCCCGCTCGCAGGCCTGCGCCGAGGCGAGCCAGCGCCGCAGCACCCGGCCACGGGCACACCTGCCTCACCACGGGCCTCTTTCCACCCGGCGCCCCTCGCCAGCCCCCTCCCTTCCCGGCCCTGCCGCCTCCACAGCCCCAGGCTCTCCAGGCCCCCCAGCCCTGGCCCAGCAGCCCTTCCCCACGGGCACCTCCCCGCTCAGGGCTCTCGCCGCGGCACCCTGCACTTGGGCTGCTCCTACGCAGAAGCTGCGGCGCGTCCAGGCAGCTCCGCACAACACTGCGAGCTGCCTGCAAGGAAGCTGCTGCCCATGGGAAAAGCTTGGCTGCAAAACTAGGGCGAGGGCACCTCAAACTGGTACCCTTTCACTCGCTGCCAATTTGGGGTGTTGCACCTGCTTACAGGGAAGCTCCTCTCCTCGGAGCAGCCCCGCGGGCAGGATCCCCACGGCTCTGGCCACCCCGCTCGGGCAGCAGCGACGCTTTCCCTGCCGCCCCACGGACGCTCACCTGCACCGTGTCCTCGAAGCAGGCAGGGGCCGCCTCTGCCTGCAGAAGGGCTCTCAGGAGCTGGCGCAGCGCTCGCAGGGACGGCGCCTGTACACCCTGACACCAGAAAGGGCGTCTCCGCGGGGTGCCCGGCCTCAGTCGCCAACGCAGCCAGCGGCTGCCAGAGCGCGGGGCGCCCGGAGCTGGGCCCCCACCGAGGGGCAGCTGAGAAGGGCCAGCAGGTACCCGCGTGCGTGCGGCAGCCACCACCACATCCCCTTCCTCTTCCCTCTGCTCCGGGTGACGAAGGCACACAACGCCCTCGCAGCACTGAGCCAGGAGGCTGCGCTTTTCCTCCCTGCTCACACGGGGCTGCAGCTTGCTGCCAGCAGAAAAAAGGGACGGAAACCACAAAGAGGCCTTACTAGCGCTCTCCAGAGCAACTCAAAGGACCACTGCCGTTGTCCCCATCCACAGCCCCAAATCCAGCGTCCGCAGCCCCAGCCACACCAGCCAGCTGCGCTGGGACACGCAGCGACTCCCACAGCCCCACACAGACCCTACCTCAACTGCTCCACGGCCACCACGGCCTGGGGGTGCACCAGGGACTCCGGGGGCTCCTCCTCAGTCACCTCCTGCAAGTCACAGGGACACAGGCACAAAGCGGGCAGCGCGCAGGGCTGCGGGAGAGCCCTCCCGCCCGACCCAGCCACGCGCTCTGCTGCCAGGTCCCACCGGCACCACCACCCCCACGGCTCCCACCAAGGCCCCGCAGGACGAGGCGGCACCTCCCTGGCGCCCGGACGCACCACGCTCGCCCGCCACGGCCCTGAGCACCAGCACCCAAGCGCCCCGCCAGCTGGGGAGGCAGCTCAGGGCGCTTGGGACCTCGCGCACGGCCCCACGACACCAGCGCGCCCCTGCGCAAACCCGCCCCAGGCACAGCCCAAAGCTCCCCTGTGCAGTGGCCCTGGCTCCGGGCGCTCACCAGCACCGTCTGCAGCAGCTCCACTCGCAGCTCAGCTCAAACCCGGAGCAGGTGGCCACAGCCCGGACGGCCAGGCTGAGCTCAGCGATGCTCTGCACCACGGAGAGCTTCAGCTCTGCGTCCTGAGGCCAGGGGACAAAAACATGCTTGGAGCTTGGCCAAGGGCGGAAAGAGCAGCGCGGCTGGGGGCAATCTGCCTCCAAGCACAGCACCGGCAGCACACTGCGCCCTCCAGCAACCCAGCGCACCCCAGCTCGGCACCTGCGCCCCAGCCAGCAAACCTCCTCTCCCCTCCCGCGAAGGAGCCTCCTGCGGCCAGGGAAGCAGCTGCCCTGGCTGCCGCCCGGAAAGACCCCGCCGACCCCGGCCCAGGGCAGCAGGGCGAGCAGCGCTGGCACGGCTGCAACGGCAAAGGGGTGCACGGGAAGGGCGAGGAGAGGCTGGAGCTGGCGGCACCTGGCCCGCTCTGCCCCGCGCCCCAGCACCCGCCCAGCAGCCCTCTCGGCACAGCCGCAGGACGCTCCCCACCACGTGGCTCTCAACAGGGGCGAGCAGCTGCTCCCTGGCGGCGCACAGCGCCATCCTGCTCTAGATGCCCAGGAGCGCAGCCCGAGTCCTCGCTGGGTCGCTCTGCTGCGCGTTCGCCGGAGAAGCACCAAGACGCCACCCCACGGCCCCGCTGCACCCGGCGACCCCTGCGCTCCCCAGGCGGGAGCTGCCCCGCACCCCACCAGCGCCTCAGCTCCCCGCGCACCTCCCGGCACCTCCCCACGGTGCTGCTCGAGCTCCCGGCAGCTCGGCACCGGCGGCCGGCACCCACCCCACAGGCGCGGAGCTCGCGCAGGCACGGGCCGAGGGCAGAGCCTCCCTCGCCCCCACTGCTGGCATTTCACCAACACGGCGGCGGGCAAGCGAGCGCTGCAGCTGCCCCGGCTGGGCAGCTCCCACCCACCAGGTGCCAACCCCCTCCCGCCCTAAAACACCCCACGCGCCCCAGCCCCGCCACGGACCCTTTCAAGCGCAGCGCTCAGGCGCTTCTTAACACGGGCGCAAACAAAACGCAGCAGCCGCCACCAGGCTGCCGCTGGGGCACAAGTGACAAGAGGCCAGAAGGAAAACAAACAGCAACACCCCAGGCCCTTTACCTGCTGCTGCTGCTGCTAAGTCTCCGTGAACCCCTCGACCGAGGACAACGCCAGCTGGAAGCGGCTCTCAGCACAGCGAGACGCAACACAAGTCAGTGCCTGCAACGCACCAGAAAGGGGCAGTCGCTGCAGCCCCAACGCCCAGCCCTGGCCAGCTCCACTGCCCATGCAGGGAGCAAACCTTCCCCCAGGACGGGCGGGGAGAGCTGCCCAGCTGCCGCCTCAGCTCCCACCTCAGGCCCACGGTCCAGGCCTCGCTCTCGATGAGCTCCAGCGACGTTCGTGGGAACTAGGGCCAAGCGAGACATGAAGCAAACGCTCCCCTGCCCTTGGCCAGGGCCGTCTGCGCATCCACACGGCCCCACAGACTGTCGGCGCAGAGCTCCCCTTCGTGGCAGCCCCTCTCCCCGCTTGCCCCTCTTGCAACCCGCCTCTCGCTCTTCCCCTAATGCAAAGCCCGAGAAAGCAAAAGCCCTCGCTCTCAGCCCAGCGAGTGCCACGGCAGGGCCCGGGCGCCTCCTTTGTGCTCCGACGCCCCAAAGCCTCAGGCCATTGCGCTGACAAGCGCTCGCCAACCCGCCACCATCACCCTCCGCCAGCCTGGGCGGCTGAAGGCATCTTGCTGCCCCCTCCGCCCCCAGCCTCTCCCCCCCGCCGCCACTTCACCTGCCAGGTGCAGCAGCAGCAGGGGGATCTCTGCAGCCCACCTCGCCCCCATGGCTCCGGGGATCATGCCGGGCACCGGCCTCGGCACCAGCTCTCCCAGCCTCTCCCCTCGCCCTGGCCACAAAAGCTCTGTCCCCGGGGCCCCGCTACTCACCAGCAGACGAGCCAGCAGCGCCTGGGCAGCGGGCAGAGCGCCCGTGGGCAGAAGGAAAGGCTGTGTGAGATGCTCAGCCCCACCGGACCCTGCCCGTGCCACGGCCCACGGCCCCACGCGGGGCTCAAGGGCACTCCAGCCGCACCGCCTCCGCACCAGCCCTGCCGGGCTCCTGCGGCTCAACAGCCGCCGCCGAAGGCAGCCCCGGCACGGCAGCAACCAGCCCCTGGGCCCCTGGCAAGAGCCGGGTGCAGCTCTGCCCCGCGCTGGCCCGGGCCTCCTGTGCAGGGTTGGCAGGGGACACAGGGACACACGTGGCCCCACTCCCACCCAGCCCCACACAGCACGCCGGCACTTTCTGCTCACCACCTTGCTCCTCAGACTCCAGGGTCTCAGGCACCTCCTCCTCTTCCTTGTGCTCTGCTCTCTCCCGTCTCTCAGCCAGCACGCACAGACAGCATGTGACAGTGTGCTCCTTCCCCCCCCCACTGATGTGCTCTCTCCCCCTCAACCTGACCTCCCTGTAAGCAACACCTATGTAGTTGAGCGTGCGCCAATTAAGACCCATCTAGCATGCAAATATGACAATGAGTCAATCATCTCCCCCCATAAATAGGGGGCAGCCCAGAGCCCATGGAGCTCTCCTGCACAGCAGCGGGCTGCACTGCAGAACCTCCTCTTGAGCAGGGACACCTCTCACAGTCACTCCTCGAGGCTGAGAGATTCCTTACCCGCCACAGATCCTCGGGAAGTGATTAATAGCGTGCTGAACTTTTGCGAACTTTGTGAAACTTTGCTGAGTTATATCTCAGATTAATTGCGCACATAATCCCTTAGACATAAACCGTTGACCAAGTCTGGGACTAGGACTGGATCCAGCTGCACCTAGGCTCCTCTCCAAAGGAGTTTAGAAAGCAAGGGGCTCCAGTCTGAACCTCGTGACTTGACGGCAGGGTCTCTGTTGTTGCACGCGCATCTGACCCTGTCCTTCCTGCAGTAAATAACTGAGTGAACCTTGCCAATCGAACCTCGTTAAATCGTTCTTATTTACAATTGAACTTTGTTAAGTCGCTGTCTTACTGCAATAAACGTAGTGCTGCTTCCCTCTTACGAGTGAAGTGCATCACTCCTTTCACAACACCATCCCAGCCAGGCCACAAAACCGGGCACACGGGAAGCAGAGAGACCCGGGCCAGAGCCTGAAGAAAAATCCAGCGCGCTCCCACTAGCGCACAGGGGCCATTGCTCCAGCACAGAGGCTCCGCGAGCCAGGAGCGGCTCGCGCCACTACTCACACCAGCGCCAGGGCATTCGGCTGCCTAGAAAGCCTCGCTGGCACCCAGGGGCCCCATGGCAGCAGCACAAAAGCTGCCAGGTCACACAGGCTGCCAAACTGCTCTCCAGCTCCCCGGCCAGCCCACAACACAACCCTTTCTCAAATGTAGCAGGACTAATTCATCCCGATGCCATGGAAGAAAAGCCGGGGCCAGAGGCAAGGCAACATCATCGCCTTTCTCTTCCGCATTTTGGAGCTGCGCTTCTGGAGGCCCCAGAAGCCCTTCTGATAGACCCGGGGTCCCTGGGCTCAGCCCTGCACAAAGGCAAAGCAAAGCTGGGCCCTGGCCCACCCTGCTGCAGCCTCCACACACATGGGGAGACGCAGGAGGATGCGCACACCGAGCACGGGGCTCCCTGGAGACCCCAACGTGGGAAGGCCATGCATGGCGCTGCTTGGGACCAGACAGCCATGGAGCTGCTTTCCAGGGACAGGGGGGGTTCCCCTGGGAACGTGGTCCTGTGGGAATCGCCACTGCAGGCAGAGCGGGGCTGGCTACAAGCAGCCGCTGGGGACGGACGGGGGCAGGCCAAGCTGCCAGCGAGGGCTGCAGCTTCTGCCCAAATCAGGCTGCCCAGGGACCCCATCACCTGCCCCTTTTGCCTGTCGCCACCCAGCAATGCAGCCCGCAGTGCTGCTGGCCCAGGCGCCTTTCTGAGCAACCTCCTGGGGGCTCCCAGACACGGACCTGCTCGGGGACTCATGCCACCCCCATCGAGGGACTCTTTTGGCTTTAAATGGATGAGGCAGCATGGCTTTGACACCATCTGCCTGCTCGCTGGCTTCACTCAGGGGGCTCCCAAAGCGGCACACGGGGCAGGCAGACCTACAAGCACAGGCAGGGGCAGTTCTCAGGGCCTCGACAAGCAGCCTCAAAAGAGGACAAGCTGACAAGGACTAAGCTGCTCTCAAGCTTTTTGGGCTGGGAGCAGGAAGAGCTGGGAGTTCATCTCTGAAACTAAACACGCAGCCAAACCAGGAGATCACAGTGGTGCAAGTGCCACATGGAAAATCCAGTTAAGGGGCATCTTTGGAGGTCCCAGATCGCATGGCAGAGGTATACTGCAAGAGCACTGATGAAGCGACCCAAAGAAGGGGCAGGGGGCAGATGCGCTTCACACACAGCAGGCTTGCTGCGGGATTTGGACCCTCACCACCACCAGCTTTACTCGAGCCTCTAGCTAGGACCCATCCCAAGCAAAGCGGGCTCCAGTCTCATTGCCCACGTCCACCCACAACTCAGGCTAAAACCAGCGCCCCTGCAGCGCCAGCCCCAAACCCAGCCACAGCCAGCGCAGTCGCAGCTCTGCAGCTAGCGCCCTTGGCTGCTGCGCTGCACAGCTGTCACACTGCCTTGATGCTGGCTAAGAACTCGTACAGAGGGGAACTGGAGGGAAGAGACACCCCCACTGGGCAGCCCTTTCAGGGGACCGGGCCCTCCTTTGGGCTTTCCTAGTTACAAAGCATGCAGTGGTTGGAGACAAAATCCACTGCTGGTCGGCTGAGGGCGTCTGCTTGGACAATGAGATTTTGAACAGGAAGGCATCGGCCACTTTAGGCCCTCTCCTAAGAATAGCCTTGCCCAGCCCAAAAGGGCCCCTCTTCTCAACTGGGTCCCTCTTCCAAAGAGCTTCAAGCAAACCATCAGCAACCCAGCAACTGCCAGCTCCCACCTCACCCCCGCAGCAAACACGGCTGCGCACAAAAGCCCTAAACACAAACGGCAAAGGAGAACAGGGCAGGGAAAGCGCACGAGGGACCCGACTCAGAGCAAGGTCCTTCCCAGCACGGCAAAATTGAAGATGCTTCCGTCCTTCGGAGCACCGCAGGCAGAAATGGCAGCAGACCTGCTTCTGTGCAGCCAGATTAAATCCTTCAAGCAGCAACCTGGGGAGAAGGCTGGGCCTCGAGTGTCAGACCCACACTAAGCAGGGGGGGCTGCGCTTTGGGAAGCCACAGGGCCTAATGCAGGATTGTTGCCGCTCCGTCACCGGACACAGCCCCTCTGCCCCCCATTTCCTTCCTTTAGGGGTACACGCACAGAAGAAAGGCCCTTTCTTTTACTCCCACAAGTCACATGAAAGCAAGCCTTGGGTTTTACAGCAAGGCCCAAGCAAGGCATGAAGAGGAAGGGACTTCTCAAATAAAAGGGCAACTCCCTGTCTCCAGGTCGGCAGAAACGCCTGCGAGCACTAACAGCCTGATCAAGGAGGGCAAGCAGGCGCCTCGGGACCGAGCGAGCAAGGAAACGCAACGCTCCCCTTGCCTTGACGCTCAAGCTCGCCGAGGAGGAAGGAGGGAGGCCAGACCCCACGGCGTCCAGCTGACCACGGCACAGCGCCAAAAGGGGCTGCAGGAAGAAAGCTTTGGGCAGGGCAGCACCCTGGCACACCGCACATATCCTGCCCTGCGTGGCGCTGCCCACCACTTCTCCACAGCCATTGCCGCACAGTTATAGTTAAGGACAAAGCCGCGGGGCTGCCTGCTCCCCCCGTACGCACCAGCCACCCAGCCATCAACATGTGGCAAGCACTGCTCTCCGGGCTCGCTCCTGGCAGCGGGGAAGCGCAGCCGGAGCGCGTTACCTTGGGACACCATCACTCCCCAGGGCACACTCTTCCCTGCAGGGCACCTGACCCCAAACTAGCTCTGCAGTGAGCGCAGACGCTGCGGCTGGGGCAGCGCTCATGCTGCAGCAGAGTTTTGTGGCTCTGGCACGGACGTGGCTCTGCTCAGCAACCGGGCGCCGCCGGGCAGGACTCGCACAGCGCAAGTGGCCGGGCACAGAGCTCCTCGCCGGCTGCAGCCCCACACAAAGTGCCCCAGCCTCAGACCACCCCACAACAGACCCCTCAGCGCTGGGCTCCTCACAGCGCCTGATCCCAGCCCCGCAGCCTGGGGTCCCAGGGAAGAGGCCCTGCTCTGCCCACTTAGGCTGCCTGCGCTTGCACCGGCTCATTACTACTTTCAAATGCCCAGCCCATCACCAGCTGTTAAAGCAACTTGCCCAAAACCTCCACACAGCCTAAACTAGACGCTGCTTTGGGGAAAACTCCTTGGGCCTGGCTTAGAAAGGCTGCCTTTATTCCAGCAGCTGATCCTGGGCGCTACCTACACGAGCCCTCACCCTTTCCACTGCGCTTGCAGCTTCTTCAGCCTTTCAGCCTTCTCAACCCTTTTTTGCCCTTTCCACTGAGAAGCCCCTAATGGAATCACGCTATAGCGAGAGGACTCACTCTGTGCAGAGAGCAAGAAAGGGTTTGTCCTTGATTCCAACATTCAAGAAACCTTTTCCTCAAAAGCTGCGCATCCACTGCAAAGGAGATTCACAGGGCCCCAAACTACGGTCAGGAAGCGCTGCTGTATCCAAGTCACTTTCCTTACTACCATCCACACCCAGCTCCATTTGCTTTAAGGTTATCACTGCCCCTGCAGCAATTTAGTGATCTAGAGGGAAGGCATTAAGTTACGGGTAATCTGAAGGTTGGGCATCCTGCGGTGAATTTATTGTGGGTTTTGTGGTTTTTTTTTTTAATTTCAAGTTTTATATGCCAGACATGCACAGAATCTCCCTTTAGGCTCAAGCAGATACAAAACAGCTCTGTTGCAGTTTTCACAGTGCCAAGCTCATACATTCCTCCCATGGCATGACCAAATCAAGAGCTGTCCTTTAAGAGAGAGAGAGAAAGAGAGAGAGAGAAATGAATCACTCCCCTATTCAGAACCACGAGGAGGTAAAAAAAAAATACCCCAAAGCTTGGGGGGAGGGGGGACAAAACCCCACCCAGCCCACGAAGATATTCTGGTACTAACCCTGCTGGGGCAGCTGCTAACACAACTGCTTGCCAACCAAAGGGCATTAGCCCAACCAGCGTGTCAGCACAGTTGACCCAGGAAGGCTCGTGCACGCACAGCATGGCGCGCGCAGTGATTCCCTTTGCCTGTATTGACCTGACAGGGGGTTGGTAATTCTGCTTTGCCTCAACTGCTGCAAAAACAACAAACCTTTTCCGAAAGCCAGGCGGAGAGCTGATGGCATTGGAGCAGCTCAGTCTCAGGGGAGAAATCCAGCAATACCTGACCAAAAGAAAACTGGAAGCACAGGCTCAGTGTCGCTGCCCACATCCCCCCTTCAAAATGCACCTCCCCCTCCCTACCCCCAGCTGTATCCATTCCTGCCCTCCCATGCCACCCCCATCCTCATCCCACCCACATCCACCCACTAGTCTTCCCCTAAAAGGGGGAAAAACAAACACAAACACACACACACACACACTGCTTGCTGGTTCACACAACCTCAGGTTTCTCAGGAGGCCTGACACAAACTGGACAAGGCAGCAAGGCTGAGCTCTTCCCAAGCACTGTCTGACCTTGGGGACTCAGCAGGACCAAGCCTTTGGGGGGGACCTTGCAGCAGCAGCAAGGACAGGGGAAAAACACTCGAGCGTCTTGGACAAGGAGGAGTTTGAGACCTACACAGGACAGTTACAGCCTAATATTCCTCACTCTAACTTGTAAGGGAGGGAAACAAGCCTTTGCTTTAAAGAAGAGAGGAAGAACCAGACTTGGCGTTTGCTCTGCAGCTCTGCAGGGGATGGGCTGAGCCTGTCCCTGCAGAGCACAGGGCTGGGAGCAGGCTGTGCAGCCAAGACATTCGGAGGCCTGTCTCCTCCCTGCTGCTGCCTGAGCCGTCCGTGGTGGCTGCTCTCACCCGGCTGCCCTGGTCCTTGCTCAGTGCCGCGGCCATGGAGGTGAGGAGCTCTCTGGCACAGGCCTTCTCTCTCGCAAGGTGTTACCGCGCCCGGCACAAAGGGGCCCTGGATTTCACTACAGCCTCTTTGAGCAAAGGCAGGAAGTGTTAGTGTGTCCTTTCTTTCCTTTCCTCTCTCCCAGGCTTTTTAAGGTCTTCCCATCCTCGGTGAGGGCTTTTACACACAGTCATTCACCCCTCAGGCTGTCAGCTCAGGGTTTTGGGGCGCTGAAAAAGTCAGAGGTTTCAAAGGGAGAGGAAAAGCCAGGGCAGTGAGCCCTTTTGGGTTTCTTCCTCCCCTGGGCTCAGGCTGGGCAGCTGATGGGTAGGGCTTGACCAGGTTCCCCTCCAGGGGAGGGGAAAGGTGCCTGCTGAGTTGGAAGGCAACTCAGCCGGGCTTCTGGGGACCATCTTCTCAGCAAGGGAGAGGAATTGCTCATGGTGTTTCTACAGTCTCTTGTAGCTGAGCTGAAGAGCAGCTCAAAGGAGAAGCTCTTCATTCAGAGCAACATCGCCCCAACCTTCTCTGTACAATCTTGTCTGATCTGCTTTTTTATGGGAAAAGCAACTTCGTGACAGAGCAATACTCCAAGTTCATCAGGTTGTACCTTGAGACAGCTTTTCCTGGGTTCTTTTCTGTTCATCTTTGGATTTCTCCAGTTGCTTTTACTTTCATGGTCTTATCAACTTCTCAGTAGACAGATGTACACAGCACTTTGAACAGCAGTTCTTGAACTGATTTTCTATTGGGCAGCCTTCTTCAACATAATCACTACCTCCTTTTATACCCTCTTATTTGATTTATGGAAGCAGAATACATAAAGCATATTTGGACACCTTGCACTTGCTTGGAGAACCTTTCCTTCAGCCAACAACATCAATGGTGAGGACCAGGACGCGAGATGGGGGGCAGTCCTGTGAGCCCATCATTGGGTGAAACGTGACCCGTTGTGCCTGGAGTGATTTTTGGAGCAGGCATTCATGCCAGCTCTTCTCACAGTGGTTCTATTTTTCAAGTGCTTCTTGGTGTTTCTCCTGTTAATGGGAGAAGGATTTGCAGGAGCACAGAGAAGAGCCTGCTCTCCAGCAGGCAACTCAAATGCTCTGTGACCTTGCCTTCTTCACGGTCATATTTGGCCCTTGAGCAGCTGCCTCATAAACCTGTCTGCAGAGAACTTGCATCCTGTCCCCAGGCAGCCTTTGCGGCAGTGGAGGGGGAGGATATGTTCCCTTTGCACGGGTGCCACCAAAGGTCTGAATTCTTCACCCACCTGAGGGGCACTTTAAAGAGGGCCCGAGGTGACCGCGGGTTATGGTATTTGGCCTGCTCAGAGGGTGCGTGATTATTGGCAGTGGTGGCATCTGCCTGCTCCTTTGCGGGTTTAGCATCTGCCCCTGATTTACTGCCTTGTCCTCTCCTGCTTTTCCCCACTGCTGCCTGTGTCCTTGACCTCTGCCCAAGGGAGGCATGGGGCTGCTGCTTGCAATGCATGCTGCGACACCTCATCAGGGGGCTGCTAAGGTCCTACAGAAGCACATGCTCACCCAGAGGGGCCTCCCCTTGCTCTCTGCCTTCTTCAGGCCACTCTGCAAGCGCTCGTGCCCATCGCAGCCACAGTCCCTGGCACTGCAGTCTCAAGGCTGCCAAATGTCACCCCACTGCACTGCAGTTGCACTTGTCTTTCAGTCACTGGCAAGTCAAGGGCCAGCGAGGACTGCTCAGGGCTGCTCCACCTCTGGGGGGTATCTAGGGTTAAGGCCAGCTCTGCGGCATGCTCCTCTTGCAAGGTTCTTGCACTCTGCTCCTGGGCAAGCCGGCGCATCCGTTGCTCCTGGGGGCAGGAGGCAGCCCTGCCTAGGTGGTTCTCAGCCTTCTTCTGAGGCCTCGTAGGGACAAGGTTACATGTCCACGTGCTCTGCAAATTGCTTGTGCATCCAATGAGCCCTTATCCCAGGCAGGTACATATTCAAGGATCCTGGCAGGGACACCAACCCATAAAGAGAATAGACTTTGGTCAGTTGGACTCACCTGGAGATTTGACCATGCAGGATGATGTGCACGCTTCATCTTGATGGCTCTGATCGAAATCCAGCCCAGGAAGCTGTTGCTCTCCAATACGTGACAGTGCATGCAGAAGGCTCTCGGACAGCACGTAGAGGGATGCCACGCAGGAACCTAGAGAAAGAGAGCAAAGAAGCTAGCAGCATCCTCATGAGCACACAGAAACAACTCCAAGCTCCTCCAGAAGCACCAGCGTTCTAGGCCACTTTCTGCACGGCTCCCAAAATCCCAGGGGCAAGCCACCGCAGAAGGGCTAAAGGGCTAGTGCAAAGCAGCACGGCACCAGCTCCTGTTACTGCCATTGGTGGGAAACCACACTGGGGCACAGCAAAGGTGCCTCAGGCTGGCCTTGCCTGCAGCTGCGCTATCTAGGGCCTGGCAAAGCTCACTTACCAGCATGCCTTGCAGATCAACCACCTTGTAGATGAGTGGAAGGGCCCCACAAGCCCAGACACATTTTCCTACCTGCTCCTACTTCAGCTGGGCTTTTGCAGCTACTCCTCTCCTACTTCTCCACAGAAGCAACTCCCCTAACACTTCCAGCTATCACTCCCAAGAAGGAAAAACCCACATCCTATTTTTGACCTCTGCCAGGGGGTTCCCACAAGTTACTGGCTCAGAGGTCCCACTACAGTTAGTGCAGTCTTTGGCTTTCCTCCTAGCAAAGAGGAACAATTCTGAGCGGTAAACTTGTAGCGAATGAAGGCACAGACTCAAGAAGTGGTGCATCTTGAGACATTTATTGTTTGTTTCTGAGCATATTTATACTAAGTAGTTAGCTGCTTCAGCGGTTTTACAGATACACTTTGCTAAGCCAGTCATCATGCCGATTACGTCACAGGTAGCCAGTCATTACACCGATCACACACACGCGATCATGCCTTGTACTTCGCTCCTTGCTTCTCCTTTCCCATACGCTTTGCTACCTGTAACTCCTTGTACCTCGCTACTTGCTTCTCCTTTCCCATACGCTTTGCTACCTGTAACTCCTTGTACCTCGCTACTTGCTTCTCCTTTCCCATGCACTTTGCTACTTGTAACTTTCCACCAGTTGAACCCTGTCATGACCCTCCACATCTCCCCCTTCCTTTAATAATTGAAAGGCTAAGGCGGTATGAACTTGCAGGGTCATGACTTGCTTCATGCTCCGGTCAATCATTCTTTGTACACAATTCAATAAGCATGGCACACTCATTAGTATTGCAACAAATACAAAAGCTATAATAAGTCCCAGAATCAGGATGCGTTTTAACCAAGGTCCTACAGCAAGCATATTCAACCAAACATTCCCCATACGTTTTTCCCATCGTCTTCTTGCAATTGTTTTGTTAACGCCTTCAATCTTGCAATGCTCGTATGTGTTGACTCAGAATGATCACTCAGATTCATACAACACATTCCCTCAAAATCCTGACAGCCATGGCCTTGGGCCAATAGCAAAAAAAAAAAAAAAAAAAAAAAAAAATCAATCGCAGCCCCATTCTGCAAGGTGGCATATCTAACTGAATCTACGTCTCTTAACAGGGCGTTCAAAGCAGTACTAGTAGCATTTGCTTCCTCTGCAAGCCAGCATCCTAATTTGTTAAGTTGTGATAAAGCGGGAGCAGTTCCTACTCCTGCGAAAATACTACTCAAGACACGCTTAGTTGGGTCCCACAATTCTATGTCGCTACTACAGTCTGATGTAAAGCTGTGGGTGGACCGTTTTGTCCGAACACGGGCAGTTCCATTAATTAACAACTTTTCGGGATGGAACAATGTCAGAAGCCCAAAGGTACATGGGCCTCCCACTTAATAGGATATTGTTTTTGTCCTACCGGTTTAGCTCCAGATTTTAGAACAACCTTCACTGGTTTCGCCAATTTAGACCTACCTGGAATTCTGCTAGCCCATACAACTGGTAGTACTGCATCCTATTAAAAGCTATCCAGGCCACTTCTAACATTTTCCCCAGATCTCTCAAATCTGCTCCTTCTAATTTTTGAAGTTTCCTTCTTATGTCTGGAGCCGATTGTCCCATAAAAATTGAAGCTAGCTGCTGGGCTTCCTCTGGTTTCTCAGGACCCAGGTTGGTAGATTTTCTGGCAGTAACTTCTAATCATTCCATAAAAGCAGATGGGGATTCAGTCGGTTCTTGTCTGACCTCATTTATTTTGGACCAATTAACTGCTTTTGGCATACCATGTTTTACACTATACAATATCCATTTCTGATATCTTATTAGAAGTCCCCGGGGTCCTGGCAGGTTAGGATCCCACCCCGGGGGGTCTGTAGCAAGAAAATTCTGATCTAGCGTTCCCTGCAAATCCCCACCAGCAAGTGCTCCTTCCACTTGCTTCCGAGCAGTGTTTAATACCATCTTCTTTTCAGTATCATCTAGCAGGGTGTCTTATATTACCTGTAAATCATTCCAGTCTGGATCCTGAGTCCTAATTAGAGTTTCAAACACTTTAGCCACTCTCTCTGGATCCTCTCTATAGTTCCCTGCTATTTCCTTCCAGGACCTTAACTCCATTATACAGAAAGGCACTTGAACTGTTACAGGTCCGGTATTTCCAACCGCCTGCTGAAGGGCAGCCTGTAAAACCTCCCCCACTTCCCCTTGGCATCCTCTTGTTCTCCCTGCAATCAGGCTAAATCCTTCTGCCCCTTCAGCCTCCCCAACAACATCCTTGACATTCTCCCCCACACTTATGTCGGGGGGGGGGGGGCCACCAACAGCTCCAAATCCTCTTCCTCCTCCTGTTTACACTTTAAACACCTCTTTCCGATACTACAAGCAGAACAACACCTTTTCAACTTTTGACCCTTTCCCTCCTTCTCTAGTGCTAGTATCATCGGATCCCTTGGAATCATCCCACAATCTTTCTGCCATTCAGGGTGGTCTCTTAATGCGAAAAACAAATCTACATACATTACTTCATCCCATTTCCCCTCCCTCCAGCAAAACAACATTAATTGTAATATGGTATTGTAGTTCACACTTCCATTCTTAGGCCATTTTTCCTGATCTTCTAAACTATACATGATTACGATGATTACAGTATTCAATTAATTGTTCTCTTGGTAAGTGTACCTCCCGGCGGACCTGCCGCCTCTCTCCAATGCTTTAAAATACATCCCGGGGTGAATTCTTCCAAATCTCCCCCTCTTTCGACGCTTGGTTATCCATAACCACAAAATCCACAAAACAAAGTCCAATAACGTTCCAAATGTCAAACTGCCACACAAATCAAGCAATGCAGGACTCTAACCCAACCTTTTCAAGAAAGGAATGCCTTTACCTTTCCCAGGGGTCTTGTTCAGAGCTCTTCAGTCCGGGTATCGGAGGTTCTCCCCGAGAATCCCTCGGTGCCGGCTGGAGGTCCTGTGATCCCACGGATCCGACGAGGTTCAGAAGCGGAGTCCCATCTGGGGTGTCAAAACTGTCACCGAAATCGGGAGAAAAACTCCTTAACACCAATGTAGCATTAAGAAGCAGGCATTCTCTTTATTACGGCGCTGGGTACACGGGGGATAGCTCCACCCAATGCGCACACCGTGTGTCGCATCATCTAAAGTTTATATTGCTCTATCCTATGCATATGCATTAAATTTCCAGGAACGATTATACATATTCATTCTATTTCCTAGAACTAACTACATTTACATAATCATTATGCATGCGGTCTGAGTCTCTGGGGGTCTTCTGTGGGGGTCTCTGGTGGTGTCAGAAGAGGTGTCACTCAGTGTCTTGCCATGAACTTTGCTCTACTTTTCCATACATGGTCTCAACTTGGCCTGCTTCCTTGTTTGAGGAAAACTGTTTCAGCCCTAATCTTGCCTCCAACTGGCTTCTGCTGGTTTAGCTGTACTTTCTCAGGATGTATCAGTCCCAGCTGCACCGGTGTCCTTGGGCATGTTTGTCTGAGCCTCCTGTTGAGACTCCTTCTTGTCCGAGCTGGTAACAGTTCCCCCATGTAGCCAAATGCTTACAAACCGCGACATCTCCAGTCCCCACTTCCTCGTATAGTCTCTGACCTACTTTCGCCCATTCATCGAGTTGAAACATCCCATTAGCAGGGAAGTCAGGTACATTTCTCGTAATCCAGTCCAGGAGTGTTAGTAACTTTACCTCTGAAATGTCCCGATTGTGCCTGTCCAAAGTAGTCTACAATGCGTCAAGACTTTGTTTCTGTTCTAGGGATAACCTTCCCCCCATGATTCCCAACTGCTCACCTTCATTGAGGTGATGGATGCGCGCTCCTTGTAAGGCTTGGAGCCCTGGTTCAGGCTTGTTGTCCCGGTTCAGTCGGGTTTCGCTACTGGATCGACGTCGCCTTATTATGCAGAGCTGAGTCCCTGTTCGGGCGCCATTTGGAGCAAATGAAGGCACAGACTCAAGAAGTGGTGCATCTTGAGACATTTATTGTTTGTTTCTGAGCATATTTATACTAAGTTAGCTGCTTCAGCGGTTTTACAGATACACTTTGCTAAGCCAGTCATCATGCTGACTACATCACAGGTAGCCAGTTATTACACTGATCACGCACGCACAATCATGCCTTGTACCTCGCTCCTTGCTTCTCCTTTCCCATACGCTTTGCTACCTGTAAATCCTTGTACCTCGCTCCTTGCTTCTCCTTTCCCATACACTTTGCTGCTTATAACTCCTTGTACCTCGCTCCTTGCTTCTCCTTTCCCATACGCTTTGCTACTTGTAACTCCTTGTACCTCGCTCCTTGCTTCTCCTTTCCCATGCGCTTTGCTACCTGTAACTCCTTGTACCTCGCTCCTTGCTTCTCCTTTCCCATACGCTTTGCTACCTGTAACTCCTTGTACCTCGCTCCTTGCTTCTCCTTTCCCATGCGCTTTGCTACCTGTAACTCCTTGTACCTCGCTCCTTGCTTCTCCTTTTCCATGCGCTTTGCTGCTTGTAACTTTCCACCAGTTGAACCCTGTCATGACCCTCCCCAAAACTGAAGGGAAATACACTGCCTCCACAGAGCTGGCCCAGCAGCAGCAAAAACACTCCTTGTCAAGGGCCTGCAATACAGCTTGCACTCCAGCCTGGGCAATTCCTGCAGCACACCACTGAGGCTGCAAGGACTCCAGGCTGCACCTCCAAAGACCCGAGAGGAAGGAGGGGACTGACAAAAAAGAGAAACCGCAAGCCTCTTGTCATGCCTAGAGGATTGCCCAGGGCTCAAACAGCTGAGGCTTTTCAGGGTACCTTTGGCACACAGCATTATAAATTGCCTCTCACTGCAGAGATTGCAGAGGGCTCCAACTCTGCAAAACTGCATCAACACCAGGAAGCTGCAGCAGTCCTGGCTCTGCTGAGCACCTTTCCCTCTTGCCATTATCCTGTGCCCTGCAGACACCACTTTGCCACCGCTGCGTATGACAAAGCACAGAACGCCCCCAGAAGCGACCAACACAGCAAAGCCATTGCCACCAAAGAGAAGGCAGAGCACAACCGAGGGCCCACGCGCTCTGCCACAGCACTCTCAGGCTTTGGGTCCCAGCAAGCTGAGGCCTTTTACTAAGGAACACTTGCCATCAGTACAAACTGCATCTCTGGGCGCTGCCCCTCCTGGGCCTGAAAAGCAGAGCTGAGGCACATGCCCCCACCCTCCGAGATATCCCCAACTTCTTCAGAGCAGTCCTCTCTTGGCAAACACTGACCAGAAGTGGTCAAGCCCCAGGGAAAAGCTGCCGGGCAGCACCCTCAAAGAAGTGTGCGGGACCATCTCCCAAGGGCTTTGGCCAAAGCAGCTAACCCCCTCTGGCACAAAGAGTCAGGGTCCATGCAGAGCACAAAAGGGAACCTTCCAAGAGAGAAGCACATCCCACGCAGGGGCAGGCGCGTCCCTCAAAGCACCAAAAGGCAGTCCTGCGAAAGAAGGACTCATTTCTGCTCTCCCAGGCAACACCTCTCTGCCAGACCATCCCACTGCTCCATGCTCACACCTACCACCCTCCTTCCTTCCTTCCTGCTTTAGAGCCACTAAACACCCAGCCCTACTTGCTCCTCCAAACAAAAGGCACCTCCAGCTCTCCACTCAACACCTGCACACACACCACTCACTCACACAGGAAACACAGCAGCTCCCCTGCACAGCATGCTCAAGTGCGCAGCTCCCACACCCACAACCCTGGGCATTGGCAACCTGCACTAGGCCCCAAGTACACAGCCAGCTGCTGGAATTGTTCCAGACAACCAGCCCCAAACTTCTCTCCACAACATCCTCTTCTCTTCAAAGGAAACCGCTGCCCCTCCACTTGGCAAAGCAGCTGCAGCTTTGGGCAGAAGGGCACAGACTGGACCACTAGAGCTGAGCTCTACTGACACCTGGGCAGGGGGGAAGCCAAAGAGCCCTTGCTGCACTTGGCACCTGACAGCAATTCAGCCCGGGCAGCTTGGGAAAACTGCACACAAAAGCCATGCTCCCCAAAACACTGGGCTCACACTTGGGAGCCCTCTGTCCTCTCTGACCCTGGCGAGCCCCTTGGCACACCCCTACAGCTCCCCTGGCTGCTCCCACCTCACGGCAGGCTCTCCCTCACAAAGCCACACTGCAACTTCAGCCTGACATGCTCTGGGGAGTCCTCAACTCCTCTGCCCTGCCCCACCAGCCCCCACACATCCACTCTCCACCAGTGCCCCAGGCAGGCCTCAGCACCCTCCCTCCCACACCTTTAGGGCACACTACCTTCAGCTCTCCCACCTCAGCTGCTGGGGGGGTCAAACAGGCAAGACAGGCTGACACAGCAGGACAACAAGCCCAGCACATGTTAGCCTGCCTGCCTGCAGCAAGCTTGCTCTCACACTGCCCCATTTGCACTAAATGGCTTCCATGCACAGGCTCCTTGCCAAGCTGCTTTCTTGCCGTCCCCTCTCCTCTAGCCTGCTCTTCTACCTTTTCCCCAAACAAACACCAGCACTCAAAAATCACAGCAATCCTGCTCTCAAGCTCAAGGTGCTCCCAACACTTTTCTCCTCCTGCCTCCACCTGACATGCAGCGCCCCAAGGAACCATCCCCTTTACTGGGACATGCTCAACTCACTTGACTCCAGCAGGCAATACATACTGCCACTTCTCCCTGGCATAGGCCACTCCACCTGCTCTTCACTTCCACATTAATGCCCCAGTGACCACCTGCCTCCCACCTAGGGGGCTAGGCCTCCAAGCTTCTGAAGCCTTTTAAGGCTTCTTCTTTCCTCAACTCCAAGACTTGTGTACAAGTACAGCAACCAGCCCTGCTAGCCTTCATTTTCCAGGCACAAAAGCACCTGCCACCCCCCACCTTTGCTCCAGCCACCAAGCCACCCTTGCAGCCCTCTCTGCAACTGTACTTTACAACAGGGCTATCACCACCCCCACACACACACACACCCTCCTCCCTCAGCAGCACCAGGCTCTGACAACAGTGTCACTCAACAGGCTGCCAAACCCCTCCTTGTCTCCACAACTCTGCCCAGAGGAGATATGCCAAAGAGTTGGCTTCAAGGACTTTAGTCCATTCCCTCCCCCTCCGCACCCCTCTACCACCCATTTGGCAGCTCCAAGTTACAGGAGCTGCTCATTTTCCAGAGAAACCCCTCTTGTAAAGGGCAACCTACTGGCACAAAGCACATCTGCTTGGGGGCCAGGGGCCCTGCCTGCAGGCACTAGCTGCCACCTGGCATCCTGGGCAGCAACAGCAGCACTCCTTCTCCCCCACCTCTTTGGCTTCTCAGCTGGGCATGCCACATGCCAGGGCTGCCCTGGGGGCAAGGCACCCCAGCAACACATGTCACACCTGCAGCTGCCTCAGCTCATCAGCTGCTGACAATCTCAAGCATCTGCCTTTGGGCAAGCCACCTGCACTACTTGGGCTCCCTGGCCTTGCTGGGACACTCCCTTGCATGGACAGCACTACCCCCAAATTCCCACCAGGCAACCCCCACCCCCACCTCAAGAGCACAGACAAAAGCCCTCCCCATCTGCCCCTGGCAAAAGGAGAGCGGCCCAACTTCTTAACATCATGCCACCCCCTTTCACTTCCAAAGACTTTCCTCAGCTCCCAAGAAGGAGCAGCCCTCCACTCCACTCCTGCCATCGCTGATCCCCTGACCAGCAGCAAGGCTTGCTTGGGCACACACAAGCCACACCTCTGCTCACTCTAACCCCCAGCCTTCTCCCTGCTTTCATACAGCATCAGCTCTGTTCATCCCGCCACCACCATAAACACAACCTGCCCTCCCAGAACTCTTCCCTTCTGGCCAGCTGTCCCTGCAGAGCAGCCAGCAGCTCACTCTCAGCTGAGCTCACCTCCTATTTCCAGGCATCTTAAGAGCAGCTTTTAAGCTCTATCTACTTTGTCAGTCTGGGCAGCAAGGCTGAGCTTCAAAAAAGTTACCCAGATAGAAGCAGAATTACCCTGGCACACCTGCAGTCCTGCTCCAGCCTCAGGTGGGCACCAACTCCTTGTCAGTGCAGCCATACTCCAGCCAGCAAGAGCAGCTCATCCCTGCAGATCACCACCGCAAACACCACAATGCTGAAAGACAGATTATCAGACATGTACAGCAGTCCCAAGCTCCTGGCAGAACTCGCTGAGGAGCACAGGCACATCCTCTTCAAGAAGAGGCAAGCGCAGAGCAGACCACGGAAGGAAAGAGAAGCTGCTGCAGTTTCTTGGCTTCGGCCAAGAAACCACCACTGGGAAAAGGGAACCCTCTGCCTGCCAGCTGCTTCCACCTCCAACACAGATCTGACCAAGTCAAGTGCTCCCTACCCACAGGGGGCAATGTGGCCCCAGAGGCATTCTTCTCCCAGCGACACATTAGAGTCCTAGTCCCAAACCAGAACTAAAACCATTGCCAGTGGGGGTACTTCTGGCCTGGCATCCAGCTCCTTTCACTCACTGCACCACGCCCAGGCATGCTCTGTGCCTTACCAAACCACCTAGCACCCCTTCCTTTTGTAACCTAAAAAAAGAAAAAAAACACGGTTAGACGCTTTAACGGTTAGACGCTTTAACGGTTAGACGCTTTAACGGTTAGACGCTTTAACGGTTAGACGCTTTAACGGTTAGACGCTTTAACGGTTAGACGCTTTAACGGTTAGACGCTTTAACGGTTAGACGCTTTAACGGTTAGACGCTTTAACGGTTAGACGCTTTAACGGTTAGACGCTTTAACGGTTAGACGCTTTAACGGTTAGACGCTTTAACGGTTAGACGCTTTAACGGTTAGACGCTTTAACGGTTAGACGCTTTAACGGTTAGACGCTTTAACGGTTAGACGCTTTAACAATTAGACGCTTTAACAATTAGACGCTTTAACAATTAGACGCTTTAACGGTTAGACGCTTTAACGGTTAGACGCTTTAACGGTTAGACGCTTTAACGGTTAGACGCTTTAACGGTTAGACGCTTTAACGGTTAGACGCTTTAACGGTTAGACGCTTTAACGGTTAGACGCTTTAACAATTAGACGCTTTAACGGTTAGACGCTTTAACGGTTAGACGCTTTAACAATTAGACGCTTTAACAATTAGACGCTTTAACAATTAGACGCTTTAACAATTAGACGCTTTAACAATTAGACGCTTTAACAATTAGACGCTTTAACAATTAGACGCTTTAACAATTAGACGCTTTAACAATTAGACGCTTTAACAATTAGACGCTTTAACAATTAGACGCTTTAACAATTAGACGCTTTAACAATTAGACGCTTTAACAATTAGACGCTTTAACAATTAGACGCTTTAACAATTAGACGCTTTAACAATTAGACGCTTTAACAATTAGACGCTTTAACAATTAGACGCTTTAACAATTAGACGCTTTAACAATTAGACGCTTTAACAATTAGACGCTTTAACAATTAGACGCTTTAACAATTAGACGCTTTAACAATTAGACGCTTTAACAATTAGACGCTTTAACAATTAGACGCTTTAACAATTAGACGCTTTAACAATTAGACGCTTTAACAATTAGACGCTTTAACAATTAGACGCTTTAACAATTAGACGCTTTAACAATTAGACGCTTTAACAATTAGACGCTTTAACAATTAGACGCTTTAACAATTAGACGCTTTAACAATTAGACGCTTTAACAATTAGACGCTTTAACAATTAGACGCTTTAACAATTAGACGCTTTAACAATTAGACGCTTTAACAATTAGACGCTTTAACAATTAGACGCTTTAACAATTAGACGCTTTAACAATTAGACGCTTTAACAATTAGACGCTTTAACAATTAGACGCTTTAACAATTAGACGCTTTAACAATTAGACGCTTTAACAATTAGACGCTTTAACAATTAGACGCTTTAACAATTAGACGCTTTAACAATTAGACGCTTTAACAATTAGACGCTTTAACAATTAGACGCTTTAACAATTAGACGCTTTAACAATTAGACGCTTTAACAATTAGACGCTTTAACAATTAGACGCTTTAACAATTAGACGCTTTAACAATTAGACGCTTTAACAATTAGACGCTTTAACAATTAGACGCTTTAACAATTAGACGCTTTAACAATTAGACGCTTTAACAATTAGACGCTTTAACAATTAGACGCTTTAACAATTAGACGCTTTAACAATTAGACGCTTTAACAATTAGACGCTTTAACAATTAGACGCTTTAACAATTAGACGCTTTAACAATTAGACGCTTTAACAATTAGACGCTTTAACAATTAGACGCTTTAACAATTAGACGCTTTAACAATTAGACGCTTTAACAATTAGACGCTTTAACAATTAGACGCTTTAACAATTAGACGCTTTAACAATTAGACGCTTTAACAATTAGACGCTTTAACAATTAGACGCTTTAACAATTAGACGCTTTAACAATTAGACGCTTTAACAATTAGACGCTTTAACAATTAGACGCTTTAACAATTAGACGCTTTAACAATTAGACGCTTTAACAATTAGACGCTTTAACAATTAGACGCTTTAACAATTAGACGCTTTAACAATTAGACGCTTTAACAATTAGACGCTTTAACAATTAGACGCTTTAACAATTAGACGCTTTAACAATTAGACGCTTTAACAATTAGACGCTTTAACAATTAGACGCTTTAACAATTAGACGCTTTAACAATTAGACGCTTTAACAATTAGACGCTTTAACAATTAGACGCTTTAACAATTAGACGCTTTAACAATTAGACGCTTTAACAATTAGACGCTTTAACAATTAGACGCTTTAACAATTAGACGCTTTAACAATTAGACGCTTTAACAATTAGACGCTTTAACAATTAGACGCTTTAACAATTAGACGCTTTAACAATTAGACGCTTTAACAATTAGACGCTTTAACAATTAGACGCTTTAACAATTAGACGCTTTAACAATTAGACGCTTTAACAATTAGACGCTTTAACAATTAGACGCTTTAACAATTAGACGCTTTAACAATTAGACGCTTTAACAATTAGACGCTTTAACAATTAGACGCTTTAACAATTAGACGCTTTAACAATTAGACGCTTTAACAATTAGACGCTTTAACAATTAGACGCTTTAACAATTAGACGCTTTAACAATTAGACGCTTTAACAATTAGACGCTTTAACAATTAGACGCTTTAACAATTAGACGCTTTAACAATTAGACGCTTTAACAATTAGACGCTTTAACAATTAGACGCTTTAACAATTAGACGCTTTAACAATTAGACGCTTTAACAATTAGACGCTTTAACAATTAGACGCTTTAACAATTAGACGCTTTAACAATTAGACGCTTTAACAATTAGACGCTTTAACAATTAGACGCTTTAACAATTAGACGCTTTAACAATTAGACGCTTTAACAATTAGACGCTTTAACAATTAGACGCTTTAACAATTAGACGCTTTAACAATTAGACGCTTTAACAATTAGACGCTTTAACAATTAGACGCTTTAACAATTAGACGCTTTAACAATTAGACGCTTTAACAATTAGACGCTTTAACAATTAGACGCTTTAACAATTAGACGCTTTAACAATTAGACGCTTTAACAATTAGACGCTTTAACAATTAGACGCTTTAACAATTAGACGCTTTAACAATTAGACGCTTTAACAATTAGACGCTTTAACAATTAGACGCTTTAACAATTAGACGCTTTAACAATTAGACGCTTTAACAATTAGACGCTTTAACAATTAGACGCTTTAACAATTAGACGCTTTAACAATTAGACGCTTTAACAATTAGACGCTTTAACAATTAGACGCTTTAACAATTAGACGCTTTAACAATTAGACGCTTTAACAATTAGACGCTTTAACAATTAGACGCTTTAACAATTAGACGCTTTAACAATTAGACGCTTTAACAATTAGACGCTTTAACAATTAGACGCTTTAACAATTAGACGCTTTAACAATTAGACGCTTTAACAATTAGACGCTTTAACAATTAGACGCTTTAACAATTAGACGCTTTAACAATTAGACGCTTTAACAATTAGACGCTTTAACAATTAGACGCTTTAACAATTAGACGCTTTAACAATTAGACGCTTTAACAATTAGACGCTTTAACAATTAGACGCTTTAACAATTAGACGCTTTAACAATTAGACGCTTTAACAATTAGACGCTTTAACAATTAGACGCTTTAACAATTAGACGCTTTAACAATTAGACGCTTTAACAATTAGACGCTTTAACAATTAGACGCTTTAACAATTAGACGCTTTAACAATTAGACGCTTTAACAATTAGACGCTTTAACAATTAGACGCTTTAACAATTAGACGCTTTAACAATTAGACGCTTTAACAATTAGACGCTTTAACAATTAGACGCTTTAACAATTAGACGCTTTAACAATTAGACGCTTTAACAATTAGACGCTTTAACAATTAGACGCTTTAACAATTAGACGCTTTAACAATTAGACGCTTTAACAATTAGACGCTTTAACAATTAGACGCTTTAACAATTAGACGCTTTAACAATTAGACGCTTTAACAATTAGACGCTTTAACAATTAGACGCTTTAACAATTAGACGCTTTAACAATTAGACGCTTTAACAATTAGACGCTTTAACAATTAGACGCTTTAACAATTAGACGCTTTAACAATTAGACGCTTTAACAATTAGACGCTTTAACAATTAGACGCTTTAACAATTAGACGCTTTAACAATTAGACGCTTTAACAATTAGACGCTTTAACAATTAGACGCTTTAACAATTAGACGCTTTAACAATTAGACGCTTTAACAATTAGACGCTTTAACAATTAGACGCTTTAACAATTAGACGCTTTAACAATTAGACGCTTTAACAATTAGACGCTTTAACAATTAGACGCTTTAACAATTAGACGCTTTAACAATTAGACGCTTTAACAATTAGACGCTTTAACAATTAGACGCTTTAACAATTAGACGCTTTAACAATTAGACGCTTTAACAATTAGACGCTTTAACAATTAGACGCTTTAACAATTAGACGCTTTAACAATTAGACGCTTTAACAATTAGACGCTTTAACAATTAGACGCTTTAACAATTAGACGCTTTAACAATTAGACGCTTTAACAATTAGACGCTTTAACAATTAGACGCTTTAACAATTAGACGCTTTAACAATTAGACGCTTTAACAATTAGACGCTTTAACAATTAGACGCTTTAACAATTAGACGCTTTAACAATTAGACGCTTTAACAATTAGACGCTTTAACAATTAGACGCTTTAACAATTAGACGCTTTAACAATTAGACGCTTTAACAATTAGACGCTTTAACAATTAGACGCTTTAACAATTAGACGCTTTAACAATTAGACGCTTTAACAATTAGACGCTTTAACAATTAGACGCTTTAACAATTAGACGCTTTAACAATTAGACGCTTTAACAATTAGACGCTTTAACAATTAGACGCTTTAACAATTAGACGCTTTAACAATTAGACGCTTTAACAATTAGACGCTTTAACAATTAGACGCTTTAACAATTAGACGCTTTAACAATTAGACGCTTTAACAATTAGACGCTTTAACAATTAGACGCTTTAACAATTAGACGCTTTAACAATTAGACGCTTTAACAATTAGACGCTTTAACAATTAGACGCTTTAACAATTAGACGCTTTAACAATTAGACGCTTTAACAATTAGACGCTTTAACAATTAGACGCTTTAACAGCAAAAACAAGCAAAAGTTACAAATAATTCAGCAACACTCACTCCCAGGTCCTGGCTTAACTCGAGTGTAATGAACCCAAGCTTTGATCCCTTCCACCTTGAGTGCAGTGCAAGTAGGTAGGAGTACCCGGAAAGGTCCTTTCCACCTCTCTTGTAAAGGTTTGGAGTTCCACCTTTTTAATGTATACGAAATCTCTCGGTTGATACTGATGGACAGGAGTGTCCAACACGAGCAGTCCTGTCAAAATAATATTCCATCAGAGAGCTGCAAGGACTTCCCCTAAAGAAATCAGATAGAACTTTAATCTGTTTTTCCTTTTACAGGGATCTCCCCTGGAATCAGCGGCGCTTGGTATGGTTTCCCCATATAATACCTCATAAGGACTAATCTTACTCCTAGACCTTGGCTGTATTCTGATTCTTAAAAGAGCCAGTGGAAGGGTCTGGGGCCATCTTAAAGAAGTTTCTGGACATATCTTACTAATCTGTTGCTTTCAAGTTTGATTCATTCTTTCTACCTTCCCACTCAACTGAGGCCTCCGCAGGGTATGTAAATCCCACTTGATACCAAGAATTTTACTTAGCTGTTGGACTATCTGCCACAAAATGTGGGCCCCCATCAGAGGACACTCCTATTGGTACCCCAAATCTTGGTATTATGTCTTTGAGCAATATTTCAGTTACTTGCCTAGCTTTATTGGTGCAACAGGGAAAAAAGCTTCCGGCCATCCCGAGAAGGTGTCAGCTAATACCAGGAGATATCTAGAACTGTCTTGCCTTGGTAATTCAGAGAAATCAATTTGCCAATCATCTCCGGGGGAACTTCCGGGCTTAGTGGTCCCCAGGGGCAGTCTTCTCCTGTTCATAGGATTAATTTTTAAACAAACAGGGCACTTTGCCGTCACAGACTTTACTATTCCACTCATTCCTACACATATAATCGAGTTTTGAAGACTAGAAATCAGAGCCTCACTACCCCAGTGTGCTTCTTCGTGTCTCTTTTTTACAATTTCGGTCATTATCTGCGGTGGAACAATGACCTGTTTTGTAGGCGTTATTAACCAACCCTCTCCCTTTGGGGGTGCTTTTAACAGTGATGCTAATTGTTGATCTGCCTCACTGTAATTAGGTTTCAGAATTGGCAGCTTCACCTCTTTTACTGGTACCAATACAAGGATGCCTCATTCGGCCACCTCTAGCGGTTTTATCGGCTAATCGATTACCCACATTTACTGTGGCTTGTCCAAATTGGTGTGCCTTGCAACGCATTATTGCCACTTCCCCAGGTTCTTGAATATTCTCTACAAGTCGGAAAATTTCTTCCTTGTATTTAATAGGTGATCCTTGAGCAGTCAGCAATCCTCTCTCCTTCCAGGTAGCCCCATGTGCACGGACTACCCCAAATGCATACTTTGAGTCAGTCCTTATATTTACCTTTTTCCCTTCAGCTATCTTCAAGGCTTGTCTCAATGCTATCAATTCCGCCTTCTGGGCTGACACGTTAATGGCTAGGGACCCAGCCTCTATTACCCATGTAGCTGTGACCACTGTGTATCCGGCCACCCATTTCCCATCTTGTACAAAGCTGCTACCATCTGTAAACAGTTCCAAATCAGGATTAGTTAGCAGTTCATCTCTCAGATCCTGTCCGCTTGAATATACGTGTTCAATGCTTTGCAGACAATCATGGTGCAAGGGCTCGGGGTCCCTTACTTCTGAGTTCAAAAACATCGCCGGGTTGATTGCTGCGGTGGTTTTGAGTTCCACATCACCCTTTTCCAACAGGATAACTTGATATCTGAGCATACGGCTTGGAGACAGCCAATGTCCCCCCTCTTGTTCCCATATGTGGAACATACACTATGATTCTTTGTCCTATTGTGAATTTTCCAGCTTCTTGGATCAAAAGAACAGTTGCGGCTACAGCACGCAAACACCCTGGCCATCCTTTACTCACACTGCCCAATTGTCTGCAGAAATAGCCCACAGCTCTTCTCCACGTTCCCAGTTTCTGAGTCAGCACGCCCAGGGCAAGATGTTGTCGTTCATGTACAAATAGCTCAAAGGGTTTAGACAAATTGGGCAGTCCCAATGCAGGTGCTGACAGAGCCTTTTTTAAGTCTTTAAAAGCTATTTGGCATTCAGGGGTCCATAGTAGGTAGCTCTTGTTTGACCCCTTCAAAATTTCATAAAGGGGTTTTACTAATAGCCCATAGCTGGGAATCCACAGTCTGCACCATCCGGCCATACCCAAGAATGCCCTCAGCTCTCGTGCAGTTCTTGGTTCTGCAGTTTGGCAGAGCGCTTCTTTTCTGTCAGCTCCCGGTCTCCATTGTCCTTGTGAAATCTCGAGACCTAAATCAGTCACAGTCTTTTTCCCTACCTGAGCCTTACTTTTTGTTACACAATGGCCTCTTTGTCCTAGAAAATTCAACAGGCTTATGCTCATCTGTAGACACTCTCCCCTAGTCTCCGCAGATGACAACAAAATGTCATCTACATACTGCAGTATTGTTCCTTCCAGGTTTTCCCTTTTCCATGATTCCAGCTCCTTGGCCAATTGCTTGCCAAATATTGTTGCACTGGTTTTGAACCCCTGAGGGAACACCGTCCAAGTAAGTTGTGTTTTGCATCCGGTGGTGGGGCTTTCCCATTCAAAGGCCAATATCGCCTGACTGTCTTTGTCTAGAGGTATGCAGAAAAAGGCATCCCCGAGATCAAGTACAGTGAACCATTTATGGTCCTCCTTCAGGGATGTCAGCAAGGTAGATGGCTTAGCCGCTACTGGGTGAATATCTTGAACAATCTGATTCACGGCTCTTAAATCCTGAGCCAACCTATATTCCTTGCCATTTTGTTTCTTTACTGATAATACTGAGGTGTTATATTCCGATTCACACTATCAGTAACCCATAATTCAAAGGTTTACTTATTAATTCTTCCAACCCCTTTCTAGCCTCCCACCTAATAGGATACTGCTTTTGTCTTACCAGTTTAGTCACAGATTTTAGAACAACCTCCTGGTTTCGCCACTTTAGACCGACCTGGAATTCCACTAGCCCATACCAAGGGTACTACTGCATCTTCTACATCAGCAGGAATCTCCTCCTCCGCTTTCTGCATGCTGCTCTGTAACATAAAAATTCTCGTTTCCACAGCTTTTGATTCAGGTATTAGTGGCTGCACCTCTCCATTCTTAAAGGTTATCTGCATGTTCAACTTATCCAATAAATCCCTACCCATCAAGGGCATCCGACATTCAGGCATATATAAAAATTGATGAGTCACTCATTGGTTTCCCAATTTAAAATTTAAGGGCTGCAAAAAGGGCCCATTCTCTCCTTTCCCTGTAGCACCAACAACGCTTACACTTTCATGGCTAAAGCTTCCTTTACAGGTATTAAGTACAGAGTAAGTGGCTCCTGTAGCAACTACAAATTCTACTTCTTCATTTCCCAGCCTTAGCATAACCAGGGGTTCGGCTGTGGATGATTCCCCCAGTCCCCTTCACGATTCATCCTTTAAGGTCATTAGCTTAATGGCTTGCAGGGCTGGGGCTAAATTCCCAGCCTGAGGACATTCCCTTTGCCAGTGCCCCCTTTCTTTGCAGATTGCGCACACTGATCTGCTAGATGAGGTTGCACAAAAGGAGGTCATGTTCCCTTTCTCTTACTCCCTTTCACACCTCGGTAACCCCCTCCCGGGCCTTCCCTTTCTCTATAGGCTCCTCCAGGAGCCCTGCTTAAAGCAGCAATCAATCTCCCTTCTCTTAGGTACTCCCTTCGAATATGTCGCATTTCTTTTTCCTTTTCCCTATTATTAAAAGCCGTCCAGGCCACTTCTAACATTTTCCCCAGATCTCTCAAATCTGCCCCCTCTAATTCTTGAAGTTTCCTTCTTATGTCTGGGGCCAATTGTCCCATAAACATTGAAGCTAACTGCTGGGCTTCCTCTGGTTTCTCAGGATCCAGGTTGGTAGATTTCCTGGCAGTAGCCTTTAATCATTCCACAAAAGCAGATGGGGATTCAGTTGGTTCTTGTTTGACCTCATATAGCTTAGACCAATTCACTGCTTTTGGCAGGGCGTGTCTTATGCCAAACATTATCCATCTCTGATATCTTGTTAAGAGTCCCCGGGGTCCTGGCTGGTTAGGATCCCACCCCGGGGGGTCTGTAGCAAGAAAATTCTGATCTAGCATCCCCTGCAAATCCCCACCAGCAAGTGCTCCTTCCACTTGCTTCCGAGCAGTGTTTAATACCATCTTCTTTTCAGTATCATCTAGCAGGGTGTCTTATATTACCTGTAAATCATTCCAATCTGGATCCTGAGTCCTAATTAGAGTTTCAAACACTTTAGCCACTTTCCCCAGATCTTCTCTATAGTTCCCTGCTATTTCCTTCCAGGACCTTAACTCCATTATAGAGAAAGGTACTTTGACTGTTACTGGTCCATTATTTCCAACCACCTGCAGAAGTGAAGCCTGTAAACCACCCGCCCCTCCCCCCCCCCCCCCCCCCCCGCTTCCCCTTGTCATCCTCTTGTTCTCCTCTCAATCGGGCTAAATCCTTCTGCCCCTTCAGCCCCACACATAGCCTCAATATCCTCCCCCAACCTCTGTCGGGGAACAACCATCAACTCCAAATCTTCTTCCTCCTCCTGTTCATACTTTAAACACCTTTTTCCAATACTACAAGCAGAACAACACCTTTTCAACTTTTGACCCTTTCCCTCCTTCTCTAGTGCTAGTATCATCGGATCCCTTGGAATCATCCCACAATCTTTCTGCCATTCAGGGTGGTCTCTTAGTGCGAAGAACAAATCTGCATACATTACTTCATCCCATTTCCCCTCCCTCCAGCAAAACAACATTAATTGTAATATGGTATTGTAGTTCACACTTCCATTCTTAGGCCATTTTTCCTGATCTTCTAAAGTAAACATGATTACGATGATTACAGTATTCAATTAATTGTTCTCTTGGTAAGTGTACCTCCTGGCGGACCTGCCTCCTCTTTCCAATGCTTTAAAATACATCCCAGGGGTGAATTCTTCAAAATCCCCCCCTCTTTTGACGCTTGGTTACCCATAACCACAAAATCCACAAAACAAAGTCCAATAACATTCCAAATGTCAAATTGCCACATAAACACACAATTGTGCACAAATAACTTTACCTTCCTCCCCCTGAGGGACCTCCAGAGCCCAACCTGACCTCCCTGCATGGCTTTCACCACACCTTACAGGCGGGCAACCCCACCTTTTCCACCCTTCTAACCCAGCTCTGCAAGGCTCACTGCATCTGACCAGCGGGCAACCTGACCTGTTAAGGAAAGGAATGCCTTTACCTTCCCAGGGGGCTTACTCAGAGCTCTTTGGTCTGGAGATCAGAGGTTCTCCCTGAGAATCCCTCGGTGCTGGCTGGAGGTCCTGCAATCCCACAGATGCGTTGAGATTCAGAAGCAGGGTCCCATCTGGGGTGCCAAAGCTGTCACCGAAATCGGGAGGAAAAACTCCTTAACACCAATGTAGTATTAAGAAGCAGGCATTCTCTTTATTACAGCGCCGGATGCACGGGGGATAGCTCCACCCAACGTGCACACCATGTCTCACATCATCCAAAGTTTCTATTGCTCTCTCACATATGTACTGAATTTCCCAGAATGATTATACATATTCATTCTATTCCCTGGAACTATCATATTGACAGAATCATTACGCATGTGGTCCTGGTAACAGTCTTAGCTAAAGCTCCTGCACATCTTCCCAGGCAGGTGATCCACACCCAAGGAAGACAAGCATCTCGAATAAAACAAACCCCACAAGGAGGCTGCAGAGCTTCCCACCACAAGGCACTGCTGAGAAGGAGCCCGCCCGCCCTCAAGGACAACTGCACATTCAGGCCAGCATAAAGCAGCCACAACTGATACCACACAAGCCACACACTCAAACAGCCAGCCACACAACACCAGCTGCCTTCAGCCTCGGGGCTAGCTACTCACTGAGAACATTCAGGCAAGTTCCCACCTGCTCTCCAAGGCAGCACAAGGCTGCCAGGAAAGCACCATAAAAAGCCTGCCCCAGAAGCACATTTCCACACCACAGGACACCAGCACCCTGCCTGCCTAAGACCACTGCCCACACCCACCTTGCCATTCCCCTGCAGCTAGCACAAGCTCAGCAGCTGTCTCTCCCACCTACAGCAACTCCTTTGCAGCCCATTCACAGCAGGAAGGTCCCACCCTGTGGTGCTTAACACAAAGGGACACACTCAGTGACCACCCAGGGGCAATGGAGCCCTTGGAGTTCACTTCCTTTGGCTTTTCCCTCCTGAACACAGGCCACACGGTCACACTTCTAAGCAAGCCAGGGCCAGACAGCCAGAAGCAGCCTAACACCTAGCCAAAGGGAAAAGCAGCTCTGCAGGGATGCACCTCAAAGGCCAAGCAACTCCACCAGGGCACCGCTGCTTATGTGGATACCAGCAGCACCTGATCAAGGCTCCTTGGCTTTGGTTGCTTCCCTTTTTGCTTTCTCATTTATACTTCTGAAGCTGACGACAAGCAGTCAGGACTGACTGGAGTCTCCTTTCAGAGACGCTTTCACAACTGACCCAACGCCTGAAAGTCACACCTCGCCTGTAACTCCCCAGGATAAACACCACTCCTTAAGGGACTCGGAAGGCAGCCTCAGGAAGCAACTGCCACCCAAGTCTACAAATCCTTCTACTCTCCACTGTGAGAGCAGACCCAGACCCACCAGCTTGCAACAAGCCACAGCTTTACTGCAAGGCAAATTCACACCACCCACACAAGTGCTAGAGTCTGCTTTAAGAGGCCACTGGCCTTCAAGAAGGCACTCCCACACATTGCTAGCATTCAAAACACACACTTCAGAGGTGCCCTGAGCACAGCTGAAGCAGGGCATGACCAAAGAGCTGCTGCACACAGCTGCTTGCCTTCACTAGGGAACCCCCAGGCTGCACTGCACTAGCCTCCTTGCCTGCACTGGGACAGGCTGCACTAGGAAGCACTTTCAGGGCTTTGGAAACACAAACAAGGGCACTTCCAGGGGAGCGTCTGGGGGGCAACAGGCTGCAGACATTATGCTGCAGCAGAAATGCCTCTCAACCGAGGGAAGAGCCACGAGTGCAGAGGCAAAGCTACCAAGGGGACATCAACGCAGCCCAAAATGGCTTTAAAACCCAGGCACGCTCAGGGGTCACCTCACCACTCTCACAGGCTTCCCCAGCACATGGCACCGGCAGCTGGGCAGCCCCACCGCTGGCTGCCACGCAGCCCCACTCACCCCCAGCAGCTGCAGCCCCTGCAAGGCCGCTTTGGTGCTACTGCCACCTCCTCCCCGCTCCCTGGGGACTGCGGGGCAGCAGCAATTTGCCTCTGTCTGGGTTTTGGCACCCAGGCACCAGCCTACAGCTGCCTTCCCCCACAAGGCTGAGAACCAGCCCTTCTCCAGGACTGACGCTGTCTCTCAGCAGGACACCTCACCAAAACCCTCAACCCCCACCACACACACCCCATCACAGCACCCAACAGCCACCCCCCACCGCAGCCCACTCACTTTAACGGCCGCCGCCGCGCGCCCCGCCCCTGCGCCCCGCCCTAACGGCCGCCGCGCGCTCCCCGCCCAGGCTGCCGTAACAGTCGCTGGCCCTTCTGCCTCGTTGTCGCCCTAACGGTCGCCGCGCGCCTCCCCCTCCCCCCCCAACGGTCGCCGCGCGCCTCCCCCCCCCCCCCCGCCTCGCCCTAGTGGTTGTTGCGCGCGGCAGGTACTTGCTGTAACGGGAAATCCGGCGAAAGCTGCGCCAAAACATCGTCCCAAGACACTGCTGAAATCAGCACTAGACATTCAAGCTAGAACTTTGTGGGTATTTTAGTAATTCAAGTGGACAAATCTGACTGATGATTGAATTATTAGCAAGAGCTTTATTCAGCCTGACTTGCATAAATCTCTGTTGGTTTTCGTTAGTGTACTCCACTTTCTCTGTCACGTAAACCTATGTGCTCGAGGTATTAGGTTTATATTTATTTATGCAATAGGGAAAATATGGTAAGTGTGCTACTGATTTCATTGATTGGAAAAATGTGACTAGTACAACAAAGACTATGGAATGGATATCAGCTGCCCAGAGGCTTCTGCAGTTAGATAAAGGATTAAGACATGAAAAGGGAAGTCATTTGAATGAGGTAACTGTATCAGGCTGCATAAATGCTTGTGTTCCTGCACACTCACAAATTGAAATGCAATGCTTGACGATTATGTAGGGATGTGTGAAGAAAAAGATTCTTACAAGAAACTCTACCCGGGCCATTTGCATTGATCCATAAAGAAAGAAAGAGAACAGCAAAGCACAGAGAGTCCCAGCCCACACATGTAGTGGGAAAAATGCAGCAATATGAACTAATTTTTCTTAACCAGGTGTGCAAAACAGCAGGAGGCCAAACCCAGACTCTGCAGATTGAGAGTGGTAGGAAAGTATCAGCAGGCAAAGTTTCATTGCAGCGAGGCACTCTGCTTCAAATTATTTTTGTGGAGAAAAAGCAAATGCATTTACCCTGTCAGCTGGGGGAGACTTCTTTTTATTGTAAGCTGTGTATGACAAGTAGCGTGTATGGGTTGTTATGGCTTTTGTGGTTACTTTTTTTAATACCTGAAAATCTTTGAAAACTGTTGGAAAATCTCCCAAAACTGAGGTATCCAGGCATTCAGCCCAACATTCCTGCAGACCAGTGGCCTGCAAACCTAGAAGGAACTTTTCCCTTCTCCAAAAGGTCAGTCTGTTAGGCACAAAATAATAGATGTTGAAAGGAAGTAATTTCAAAATGTAAGATTAAGGTTGGCATCAGGGAGAGATGAGTTACCAGAATATGTCTTTGTTTTGCTGCCTCTTGAAGCCTCAGTTTCTTCTAATGGAAGACTTCCGTGTTTGGCTCATGTGCAGGTATATATGCGTGCTGCATTTAAGTTGCTGTGGAGCTGCAGCAACAGAAGGCTCAGGATGAAAAACTGCCTGAGAAGCAGGTCCAGAAGCAGTTACCCTGTGGTGAGCTCTGCCCCGCTGGGGTTTTAGTACCAGTGGTACAAGAAATGGTGATTTCTGAGGTAAGTCAGTGGAAGCTGCAATCACTCTAAGAGTTCAGAGAGATATAGCCACCCAGGAAGAAGCGATGGGGATTTGGCCCCTGGAATTTCCCAAATCTGGTCGTTTTGTCTGCATGTGAGCACTTCAGTCCCAGTCTAACAGGAGCTGCTCTGGCTTTTCCTGAGGAGCTTCACTTTGTTTCTGGTACAGCCTAGTTGCTCTAGGGTTGAAATTACTGCATAGAGACCCCTGTGCATGTGCAAAGTCTAAGCAAATGAAGCAGAGATTAAATTAATAGGGGTCTTTGGAACTTACCTAGAAAGGCAAAGCAAGATATGCTACCTTCAGCTTGAGTAAAGAGTTGGAGTACGGGACTGCATCTAGTTTTGTCTGGAAAGAATTAGGTCTATAAAGTTTAAATATTCCCATTGTAAATGAAAGATGAGGTGAAAGCTGCTGCGGTGCTGGCTTTTGGCGATCAAATGCGACTCGCAAGCCGCCCTGTGAGAGGTATCAGAAGTTCTGTGAAGTTGAATGTGTTTGTACATTTATTTCCAGAAATAAAATTGCTTACTTAAGCATCACTTAAACCACGTGAGGGAAATGTGAGGCTTGTGTAGGCCTTAGGAGAGCGCTGATGCTCTGTTTAGGTGTGCTTTGAGCTAGGTGGGGGGGCACAAAAGCAAATCTCTCCCTTTGGGCTTTCTGTGGACGTTTTTTATGGGCTTCCATGAAGCTGCCCTGCCCCTTCGGGAGGTGGGGGGGGGGGGGGGAAGGACCAGCAGAGGGTAAGCGAAAGCAAACGGCTGTGTGCACCCCTCGCGCGGCAGCTCCGGGGTACCCAGCCCGCGTGTCCCGCCCGGGGCCGCCGCGGCGAGCAGCCTCCGCAGGTGCCGCGCGGCCGCCGGCACCGCCTCCCTCCCCCCCGTCTCCCTGCCTCCCCCCCGTCTCCCTGCCTCCCTCCGCCTCCCCCCTCCCTCCCTCCCTCCCCCGCGCCGCGCGGGCTCCCACGTGGTGCGCGCCCCGCTCAAAAGCCGCGCGCCGCCCCGTGCCCGCTCCCTGGCGCCGGCAGCGTCCGCTGGCGCCTCTGGCTGCGTCCGCTGGCGCCTCTGGCTGCTGCCGCCGCGCCGCCGCCCTGCGGGCACATGCTAAGGCGCGGGGCGGCCGCGCCGGCCCCCGCCTGCGCCCCTTCCCCTGGCCGCCGCCCGCGCACGGGGGCACGAAGCTGGCGGGAAGAGGCGGCTTCGGAGGAGCGCTTGCGGTCTCCCTGCGCGGATTCCCGCTTCTGCCCGTCCGTCCGTGCACGATGGGGCTTCGGCTCGGGACTTTGCGTTCATCTGTTGCGTGGCTTCATCTGCCACCCGAAGAGAAATCGATTGCCACAGCAGCCCTCGTTAGACAGCACGGCTTCAAGGGATGAGCAGCTCTTAAGAAGCAGGGAGGACGAGACGCACGCTGCTACCGTTGACTTGTTGAAAGACCTGTGTTTTTTGTTTTTTGTTTTTTTTCCTTTGGAAGGGGGAAGTTTGCTCCCCAGACTCTAGCCCGGCTTCCTCCACACCCTTTCCTTCTCCTCTTCCTCTCTTTTTCCAGGATCCGCTGCTTGGGGCCGGAGGTGATTCCCTTCGTATCCCCCCCCCCCCCCCCAATCCTATACCGGCACAGGAGGCACGAACTAGGCGGGCGGAGCGCTGCCCGCCCTCGCTGGAAGCGGGGCGGCCCCCCCCCTTCCTCCCTCCGGGAAGAGCTGCCCGCGCCGCTTCGGGCTCGCCCCCTTGCCCTTCCCCCCGCCTCGGCTGGGGCGGTGTTGCGGGGCTGCCTCCGCGGGGCGCCCGGGGCGTGAGGAGCCCGCCGGGCTCGGGCCCTTTGGCCGCCACCACGTCGAAAGCGGCGGCGGAAAGTTGCGGGGCGGCGGCGGCCGAGGACTCGTCCAAGGTGTCCGACGAGGAGCTGCTCGCGTGGAGCAAGGAGGAGCTGATCCGCAGCCTCCGCCGGGCCGGGGCCGAGAAGAGGAGCGCGGTGCTGGACCACAGCAGCCTCATGCGCGAGGTGAGCCGCCGCCTCCAGCTCCGCCTCGGCGAGATCCGCGGCTTGAAGGTAGCGGGCGGCGGGGCGGGGCGGGGGGGCGAGTTTCTCCGGTGTGTCCCCAGCGCATGGCGGCGGCGAGAAAGGGAGCCCGCCCGTGCCGGAGCGGCGAGCACGGAGCGGTGCCGGGGAGCAGGGCCGAAGCTGCGCCCGGCGGAGCTGCCGGCACGCGTGGGGCGTGGGCCGGCGGCCCCGAGCTGCGACGGTGCCCCGGGGCCGAGGTGGGGGGCGCGGGGGCTGGCGACCTTCCGGCGGTGCGGGGTCCTTGCGCGGAAAACTTCCCTGCACGTAGGTGCCGGGCACACGACTGCATCTCCCGACCGCGAGTGGCGTCGCCCAGCCCTCGTCAGGTGACTGTGCTGGCGGTTCTCGCCGAGAATGGCGTGAAAAGCGAATAGGATTTGAGCCTGCTGGAAATGAAGTGCCCGGTTAAAAGTGGTGAGAAACTATTCCGCGGTCTGTGGAGCACAGCTGTTCTATAATGTGTCCCACTGCGCTTTGGGTTGATGGGAACATCTAATTCTTGTCACCTTTGCAGTAGACTTCGTTGGTTTCTGGTAAGATTCAGTGTTTCTATCTGAAATACATGTGAAAGAATACAATGTGCGGAGCTGTAGAGATTCAAAAGGCTTTGTTTTGCCTATGCTGTTTTTTGTCATGTTTTTTTAAGATGACTTCCTAGGCTCTGCCTTGGAGTGATGAGAATCATTCTCTAGTTTCCTTGTCTGGAAAGGACATCTGAGGATGCATCTCTAAGGAAGTCCCTTTCAATGGTGTACTTCCACAGACTGCACTGAGAGGCAGACCAAGTCTGTGATGATTGATGCCTTCTTAATTTAACCCTTGCTAGGTGGGAAGCGTAGTCCCTAATGTTTCCTTCCCTGCTTCTGAGAATTGGGAAGACAGCGTAACTACTGCCAGAGAATTACCCTGATGTACCACGTATAACCGTGTTGGAGAACTTGAAAGCTACTTTAAAGCGGACGTGACTACAAAGCATTATCTGTCTTGTTGCTGTGACACGTGGCACTTTTTATAAAATTCCTTAGTTGAGGTGAGGTTGGAGAGGAGGAGAGACCCAGATGCAGTGTGGCCTTTTGAATTGTTATGTGAGGGTACAACAGAAGAGAGTTCATGACTTATAGAATGGTTTTAGACAACTAAATTATTGAGAAAGTGTCCTTGATAATCCAAGCTTTCCTGTTCTGCAGCGTACAGCAATCCTCCCTCCCTCCATTTTGACAATAGAAGGTGTCTGGGGGTAAAAGAGACCCATCAATGATATTAGCTTAGTGAAAACAGAGCTTACATTTTAAATGCAATTTAAATTACAGCAGCAATATCATTCTCCTGGTTATGTTCAAAGGTGTTGTGATGTTATATGGGTTTATATATCTGCCAGATAAGTAACAAAGCATGCCAAAGTGTGTAGGAAGGAGTGACAAATTCCTTTCTCAATTCTGAACTTCCTAAGTGATGTTCAACTTCCACCTTTTGTTCAGATGTCTCAGCTGAAACTTTTAAAAGGAATTTGGGAGAACAAGGTCTCTGGGCTCCAATGGATTTCAGTGGTATGTGGGTACCTACTTGCTTCTTTGTCCCATGTGAAGGAACAAGTCCATGAGTAACGATGAACAGCTGTGCCTGGCTTGAGTGGATGGCTGCTGCCTGCTTAGATACTCTGACTGCTAAACTGTGGGCTGTCACTTCAACTTTTTTCCACCATGGGGTCATCTGAAGAATCCCTATCCTGTACAGGTTTTTCAGGTTACCTTGCAACCTCATTGAGACTTTTCCTTTGTCAAACCTGGGTTGAAACTGGTCAAGTTCAAAGTCATTTTGAGAGGAAGGTCACACACTCAGGCACGCACCCAGCAGAGTTGCAAAAGCTTCCTTTTTTATTTTAAGAAACTGTGCTAAAATGGCCTTTCCATAAGGCTAAGCTTGTAATACCAGACATAAGGGAAGAACATTTAGACCAGAGAAGACAAATATGGTTACAAGCCAGTTTAGTAAAAGTAGGATGGCGAAATACTGAAAATGTTTTCTTTGCTGTATTCTTCTGCTACAGTAAGAGCCTGAACGTTTTTTTCTTCAGAGCATTACTGTTCTTCAGTTAGAGAAGGGCACTGGGAACATGTACTGCTTTGTTTTGTTAGAAGTGAAAAATCTATTAAAGCAGATTATTTCATTTCAGAGTGATTGAACCAATTCTGATTAAGTGAGAACAGACAAGATTCTTTTATGCAAATCTGAAGCAGAATCAAACAAACCCCAAATATTTTAAATCTCTAAAAAGTTCGTTTTATATGTGAATATGCTTTAGGGAATAGAGAATATAAATGTTGTTAATTATCTGAGCAAGATTACCATTTCTGATGTACTTTCTGGTTTTAGTCAGCAATAACTTTACAAGTGAGTGTTTTTGAGGGAGTGAGAACATCATGAGAGAGTATGATCATCTGGATTTCTCATTGTGTTTTTGTTTTTTTGTTTTTCCTTTGAGCATTAATTAAACACCTGAAATTTTCATACCATATTGGAAGTTAGTCATTGAACCTTTCCAAATTAGCTCTGCATATTCAGTTTTGTACTGGACAGGTGTTCTGTTAGTATGAAACATGATGCAGTTATAATATGCCAGATCTACACACACAATTGTTTATGCCTTACTTGAGTGCTTAGCTGATGGTTTGTATCAGTGCTGTTCACTGACTTGTACAATGCTAATGGTATAATGTTAATTTTTTTAGACACTCTTCTCTCGTGCTTATCTTTCTTTTAAAGGATATCAATCAGAAGCTGCAAGAAGATAACCAGGAACTGAGAGACCTTTGTTACCTTCTTGCCTTTCTGCCTATCATCATCCAGAAAGCATCCCGTGAGTGGCAGAGACTGGGCAGGCACAGTGCTAGCATTATGCACAAAGAGGTTGCCTCCTACCTACAGAAGCTGAAAGGATTGGAAGTGAGGCAAGAAGAAGTGGTTAAAGAAAAGCTGGAGCTAAAAGAATTGTGTGTGTTGCTGGATGAGGAGAAGACTGGTGGAGCAGGCAGCCGGAGCTCTATTGACAGCCAAATCAGCCTGTGCCAGTTAACTGCAACAAGTACATCCATAAGAGATGTTGGTGATGGGAGTAGTACTTCTAGCACTGGAAGTCCAGACAGTGCAGACCATCATAAACATCATCCGAGTACTAGTCCGGAACATCTTCAAAAAACCAGGGGTGAAGGAAGCCCTGAGCATCAGAAACACAGGAGCATCAGCCCCGAGCATCTCCAGAAGCCTAGGGGTTCTGGCAGTCCTGATCATCACCGAAAGGACCAAGTCCAGAACATCACAAAACCCTTGTCAAAGCACCTGAGCAACAAAAGCACAGCAGTAGCAGTCCAGAAACTCTCCCAAAGCACGTTTTGAGTAGTAGCCCTGAACGCTTTCAAAAGCACAGGCCTGGCAGTAGCCCTGAGCATCAAAAGCACAGCAGTGGCAGCCCAGATCATCTTCAAAAGCGCACACCAAGCGGAAGCCCAGAACATCTGCACAAAGTGAGGGGTACGAGCCCTGAGCACCTCAAACAACATTTTGGAGGGAGCCCAGAGCATCTCAAACACCTCAGTGGAGGCAGCAGAGAAGGTCCCCTCAGGAGACAAGTAACAGATGACCTGTCACCTCACCACAGAAGTATATACAATGGAATGAATGGTGGGTCAATATATTTAGTGAGAGCTCATTTTTCAAAATTCCTAAGGTAGTTTCAGTTCTGTGTCAACACTTTTGGAAAAAGAATAGTATTTTATGTGAAATGAAAGGTAACAAGTCTGATGTTAGTATTAACTGACTTGATAAATAATCGGGGTATACCCAGTTGTCCTTCTGCCAGGTTTTAGGTGGATTGATGAAAGAGTGGAGGAAAAAGTTCATCTTGAGTGCTTGTGTAAGGTATCAAGAAACAACTTTTGGACTTGATTCTGCCCGGTGGTTGGTAGACATAAACTGTCCCTATGTAGACTTATGTTTACCTCAGGTATCAGATAGGGAGGAGTTATGTGTGTTTCTTATGCTGTCTGTATTTGAGTCAGCAGAATGGAGGTGAATGTCTCCAGTTTCATTTCTGCCTTTCTAAGTTAGTCTGTCTATAGCTTTGAAGATTTTAGCATTTCCTCTTTATTGATGGAAAGCTTCTTTATGGAAAAGCATATAACTCTGGAGAAGATGCCAGATGAAGAGCTAGGCTCAATATAAATGAATCTGATACTCCTAAAGCTTTCCAAAGCCTTGATTTTTGCATGTTTTTAATTATAACAAATTAAAAGTTAAGGAAGATCCTAAGGGATATTTGTTGTTATTGCTGCCCTTTAGGAAGATACCCAATACACATGCCTAGCTTTAAGGAACTGATATCCCCACTGATTGCAATTAACTTTTTTTTTTAAAGATAGGCACAATTTAAGTGTCTTGGTATTTTGGGAGACAAGTGGTTATGACAATATTATTGAAACGAATATGGATTGGAATAGAGTAAATGAAATAATTAAAAACAAAATTCAAATAAACATCTTTCTGTTGTTGAAATAACTTTTTGTAGACTTAGCAAAATTTCTGTAGTCTGCTCTTTTCTTCTACATGCTCTGAGATCTTTTCATAAAAGAAGTCAGCATCTTATTTATAGCTGAAAACTCATTTCTCAGTTCTTTGTACGTAGATTTGAAACAGAGCTCAGAAGAAAGTGAGGATTTTGCCATAGTAAATTGTCTCGGAGGGAGTTCATGTGTTCCCATTTTATAAGCAGCTGCGAGAAGTCTTTCTGCCATCATTGGAACTGACTGCTTGTTGTTGGATCTGCTTGTGAGATGGAGACAGTGAGCTCTCTGCCGGGTGCTGTCCTCAGCGTTTATCATGTTGCTGTCTTGCATCAGTCCGTTCATCTTTGATGAATAACTTGCAGAATGCCTTCAGCTGAGATAACCTGCTTTGTAGGTGTAAGTCCAGATTACTTTCAGTGACATGTGCGTATTCCACAGGGCTGATAACCCCCAAAGCGGTAAGTGTGGAGACTTCAAATTAATTTTTAAAACAGGTAATTAATAAGGCGAATGTAAGAAAACTATGTGAAGATGCAAATAAGTTCTAAAAGTTGACCTTGCAAAACTTCCTTTAAATGCTGTATTTCTTTCTCCCTTCAGTTCAGTTAAAATAAGCAAACAACACTGACTTGTGAGTAGCATGTAGTATGGAAACGCACTTCCTAGAGACTTCTTACTTTTGCCCATGATGTTCACGAATGTATTCACTGGTTACGTAGAAAGGTGATTTAAGGTCTTAAGTATGCATTTTTCAAACTCATTCACAGACAAGGATACAGGTTTTCTGCTCCCAGCACGGTGGGCTTTCTGGTATTTTCAATGCAAATAGTTCTTTTTTGTTGTGTTTTTAACAGTGGGATGACAGCAGTTGTTACTTTAAACCTGAGGTGACTGACCCGCTTTGTGCAGGGCATCTCAAATAGCCGCAGTTGTGACTCAGATAACAGGGAGCTGGAGAGGGGAGCCAGTGATTTGGGGGTCTGTTTATTGACTTGAATCAGAGCATCGCCTGTCCCACCCTTTGTATTAATCACTTTTGCAGAGGAATTTGCACCCCGATAAGTTGTCAAGCCTCTCTTATGTTTATGTAATTTGACATAAGCATGAGGTAGATGTTAGCTGTGAGTTGACTTCTGGCTTTGGTCTGACTTTTGTCTCATTTTGGTCAAATGTTAAACTCTTGTGAGCTTTGCTGTAAGGAATAACCCTTAAAAACTTGAGGAAAAGACTTTGTCTTCGCATCCTCACAGCTAGGCTCAACTGCTGCTCTCCTACCTCGCCCCCCGGCCTTTTAGGGAAGAAGTTACACAAAAGTGCTAGAAGTGCTGACCGATATAATTTACCATCACTGCAAATGTAATCTGTAAACCTTAATTGGCATGTTTTATGTGTTCCTGTATACATGAACCTGCCAACTGAGTACAGACTGGGAGCTGTACATTGAGCTTGTAACAAAAATGCCAATTTTGCATCTGCAGCAAGAAATGCTAAAATTGTACAAACATAGGTAAGAAAGTGGTGTGGAAACCTGGCCTTAAACTCAGATGAGCAATGTAAAAGGATGCTATTTTTGATTCCTATCCCCAAATCAAGTAGTAAGTCTATTATATCATGTTGGTGAAAACCTAGTTTACTTTAAAATTCAGAATATATTCAGCTAGTAGGCTGATTGCACAGCCATTTGATTATTTTGCAGGGCATTTCCAATGTTACAGCAGTACTTCTGTGACTGTCATTTGTTTGAGCAGCAAGAATGAAGTTTTTGTGTTGATAAATGGTAAATAGCGAAGAGTAACATCTTTTGACTCTTCTGTAGAAATAATATATTTTAATCATGTAATTGGAACTTACCCGGCTCAGTAGAGGCCTGGCCCATCTCCCTTTGGATGAGATGGAATGGCCTCCATTGCCTTATGTGGACTCCAAATCAGGTCTGAGAGGAGAAGGTATTCCTCTGCATATCAGACCTTGCTCTGAGAAGTACTATACTGTCCACCTGAAATTGCTCTTCTTTCTTGGAAAGCATGTTTGCAGACAGCCCAGCTGTTTCTGTTGAAATAAAATGTTCCATCCATAACTAATAGCTCCTATTTACCCTGAGTTCTGGTCTTGTTAGCACTTGCATGACCACAGGGAAGCAATGTATTCAGTCATGTGCAGTTATCTATACCAAAATTTTGTATGTAAATGTACAGGGAACAGAGGTGGAATCTCTGCAGGCTTTAGTCAAACTCTTAAGCAATATAATGTTATGATGGTTTCAGAAATACGGTGTGTAGCTATAGTCTGCATTACAGGATATGGTACATGCATTCGTTGTTTGGGCCTCATGCATCCTTTAAGCTCCCATGAGGGACATGAGAGGTTGTCTTTGGTCCGTTGTCTCTTCTGAAACGGGTGCCCTCAAGCTGTGGAGTCACAGAAGTGGGGTCTGAAAGCTCCGTTTGGCTTGGTGCTTGTTAGTTGAAAACATTTCATTTTAAAGGCTCTAAGCAAATACAAGGTGTGTTGTAGCAGTTAATGATCTTTTGCTGGAATCCCTCTTAAAATGTTCTGGTTAATGAGCACAGGGCTATTTGGGATAGGAAGATGGCTGAAATTAGGTGGAAAACAGCAGTGGTAAAAACATTTTACAGTGAACACTTATGCAGTCTCAAATAATACATGACAGTCTTTAACTCTGACACAAATATGTGGGTGCAAAAATATAAATTAATATGTGTTCAGGATTTGCAATCTAAGTTTTTTTTATTCTAAGCAGTTTATTGTAAATTTTCTATTTTAGAAGTCTTTTGTTTGATTCTGGGCTTTGACTTTTGTGTGAAAGGAAAATATCAGAAGGCTTTCAGATGTGCTTTTTGCTTCCTGCTGAGGTTATTAATGACTAGAAATAAAAGTGCTGACTAACCCTGTAAGCGCTGCTGGAGGTGCGAGGACTCATGTACAGAATAAATGCAATGCTGTCTCTCTTGAGCAAAAGTATTTGTTGGCTTAAATGGAGACTCAGCTTAAATTTTGAAAAATTCTGCTATAAATGTGTTGCTGCTTATAAGGAAAATAAAATAAGAACCTACTGCTTTGAGTAAAAAGAGGGAAGTGCAATGTGACTTCAGAGAGCAAAAATCGGTAATAATGTTACTGAGTTAATTTCAGTGGAAATAGCTCATATCCTGCTGCTCAAATAGTGAAATGATGTCACGTGTCTGTGTAGGCTTGCTTACATGTTACTTTTCATACAATTGAAATGAAAATAATTCGCTTGTCATTCGTAGCAGTGCACCATACTTTGTGTGTAAATTGAGCTTTCCTGATGGCACCCAATATACATCTGACATTTAGAGCCTAACACAGTGTTATTTACTCTTAAGAGTAACCTGCTGTATAAACAAAGGCTACAGGGTCGATAGAATTTCTACTTGTCGCTGTGAATTAATCTACTATTTATTTCAGGGGTTTATTATTTTAAGTGTAGAGGTCTAAAACTTTCATGTCAATGGGAGTCTTTCAGTTGAATTCCATAGGATTTGCATCAGACTCATAAATCGGGTTCAGGCATTACAGACTGCAAGAGAACTGAGGCCTGATATGTGAGTATGTATGTGATTAGAGCATGCTGTATTTATTGACAAAGTCCTTTCTGTGGGGTAATTTGCCAAGCTAAAACATGGCTTATAATATGAGAGCTATGAAACTACTAGAAACTCATGTCTGAGGGCTTACAGGAGAACTTTACACTTACATTTCTTTAACTTCACTGGCAAAAATAGTTCTGCTTTAAATGTTTGAGTATATGCTGGATCATCTTTCCAGTAAAAGTATGTGAATCTTAATGGGAAGACTGTCTGTTTATAAAGAAGCTTGTCTGGTTTAAACCAGCTGGCTGAATGTTGCAGCACTCTGGCTACTGAGAAGTTCAGCTGAGGATCAGAGTGGGAATCAGCCAGTGCTGACTGCAGAGATGTGCTTCCCTCTGTAGCTATTTGGTGGGAGATAGGAGGTTGCACTACACTTTAAAGTGGGAATGCATAGGAAGGATTCAGCTTAACAGTCCCCCCCCTTCCAGGACTGCAAATAAACCACAGCCACACATGGTATGTAACACTTTGCGTGAACTCACCACTTCCAGCTTCTGTGCTAGTATTTCTGAAGTGCCTGGTGAAGGCTTCTGAATGCTGAAGTGTTGAATGCTTAGCTGAAGCCTTACATACCCCCTTGGTTTTGTTAATGCTTTTAGGGCAGGCAGGACAAGCAGTAAATGAATAACACCTGTCTTGGGTTGAAGGCTTGTTGTCAGCTGAGAGCATTCTGGGTGGGATTTTCTTACCTACTGTGGTGTTCTTCAAAACAAACAAAAATATCACTCACCAAGCAGCCTATCCCCCTGCCATTTAAGGGCCCGGTGTGGAAGAAGGGTAGGCGGTACAGTTAAAGACCAGTGCATTTAGGTTGTGAGCTCCTCAGTGATTAGGAAATCAACACCGAAGTTCACATGAAGTGGGAGTGAGATCCAGTTCCTCTGAGGGTAGAAGAAGAATGTGAGCTGAGGTGTTTTTGAGACCATACTTAAAAGAAACCACATGCATGAAAATGTGTGCACAGTACTATTTCTGCACTTGTGTACTGTAGAAGCACATGAGGATGTAATGAGAAAGGCTGTTGGAAAGTACAGCTAACCAAGGGCTTAAAGGACAAAAGCATTCTGCAAGTATTTTACTATCACAAGGAGGATGACGGCTACTCTTCTACTTAATACCATCTACAAGTGATGCTGGATTTTTTCATTGATGGATTTTTACTTTTTGCTTCCATCTTAGTCCATTTAGTGAACTGTGATCGGATGGCTAAAACCATTCTAGTAAGACCTCAAACTTAAAAAAAGGAAAGGAAAGAGGAGAAAAATAATTAGTGGGTTTTTTTGTTTTTTTTCCCCTCCAAGTAAACTAGGCCTGATAAAGTTAATAGTAAATTCTCTAAGGAGAATCTCAATCTCTTCTTTGATATCTTTAAAGAAGATGAGTGAAGTTTTGGAAGAGAGACTATGCTGATTTTTCCAGTCTTGAGGGGGAAAAGAATAATGAGAAAACTGTGGAATTGTCAATTTAATAATAATATCTGGAAAAATACTGGAACAAGTAACTAAACTTTTTAAATGTCTAGGTGGTAAGGAGGAAATAAGTTGAGGTCAACTTGTTAAGAAGAATGATACGAAACAATCTCTCTCCTATGTATTGTAAAGTAATAGGCGCTGGGGAGAGTGGGGGATAGGGAATGTAACTATCTTGAACTAGGAAGGGTTTGGGCCCTGTCTCACCTGATATCCCCTAGCAAGCTAGGGAAGCATGGCTTGATTAAACTCCTATAAGGTAGGTCCACAGCAGTTTGGAAAATGTGTCTAGAGATGCACCTTCTCAGTAATTGTCTGTACTTACAGCCTTTCTGAAAGGGCAAGATCAGAATTGAGCTTTCACAGGCGTCTGTCGTTCTTCACTGTTTTCTTTCATAACTTGCTAAAGGAATGGAGTGTATACTTTGTAAAATTCAAGATGACCCACTTTGTGGGAAGGTCCGAAAGCAATTTCAATGATAGCATCTTGACAACTAGTCTTAACAATGCAATGGAATGTAATAAGGATGAATGCCAAATCCTACATTTAGGTAGGAATAGTTATTGCTCCATTAGAGGCTGGGGGATGTTTGGTTAGGTAGCTGTTCTGCAGATACAGATGTGGAGGTTATTTTGAATCACTGATTGATTAAAAACATGAACTTTGTTATGCACTTAAAAAAAAAAAAGAGGATAAGCCTGCCTAGGGTTTACCTGTACAGAGCCGCCTTCTCATCTCTTTTCTCTGCTTCCTTACTTTTCCCTTTAGAGTGCTTATTCTGCTGCACAGATGTCTTTATTTTGGCTGTCAGGACTTGATGCTAATTCAGTCTTTCCTTGATGCAGGCAGTGACCCTTTCACTATGAGTGCCAGAGCAGGGAAGGGGTTCCTGGAAGCGATATGTTATCTTTAAATCATCAGCAGTATGCCACATATCTTTAAGAACAAAGTCTCTGTTGGCTAGCCTGTGATGACTGTGTGCATTAATAAGGCAGGAGGGAAGTGATGGTGAATAGAATAACAAGCAAGAGCTTTTGCCCTCTTGAGGTACCATTTTCAGTTTGTGCAAAGGTAAGCACAGCAGAGCTAGACAGGTTCAAGGCTGGACAAGATGGGCAGTTTATTGAAGACAAATTATTTAAAGACTAGTTTCCTTCTGATTAATTGGCCCTCAAAGAGGGACTCACCAATAAAGGTAATGTTTCAAAGGCTATCGGAAATAACTTTCAAAAGGTGGAGAGTGGAGTGCAGATTTTATCTGTTTTGAATAGCACCTCAATGTGTTCCTGTTCTTTTAAACACAAATATCTTTCAGTGTGAAGGCCAGAAGAGTTTTAAAAAAAAAAAAATTTTTTTTTTGGTGAATGGGGCTCATCTAGAGGGAATGGGAGATACCCCTAGTTCAGGCAAGTTATTTGGAAGAGATTTAAAAATATGTTTAATTTTAATTAGTCTTTTATGGGTGAATCATTTATGGGTGAATTAGTCTTTTATGTTGCTGAATCAGTTCCTCAGTTCCCCCAGTGTATGTGGCCAGGGCCAGGCGTATTGCAGTTGCACAGAAGCATTGACACAGTGCCGTCAGTAACCCTCGCTTCAGACCTGAGTAGTGCCCTTATCTTCCAAGCATTTAACCAATACGAAATGGAGATTAGCGGCTATGCCAGCTGGCTGGTTATTTGAGATTTATGGCCTTATCTCTTGTTTTGAGCGTCCATTAGAACTTCACTGGCATTTGAGCGCAGACCTCCAGAGGCGGAAGGCTGACGTAGTGCATCACTGTGCCGGTGTTGTCAGAGTCTTGACCAACTCTGCAAGCCAGCGTTTGTGTGGCTCCCCTGACTTTACTGGTGTTCTACGTGGGACGCATCTGATGCATTGCGGGGTTTTTTGGTTTATTTAAATGTATGTTTTGAAAACAATAGATTTTTCAAGTAGTGAGTAGGAGGTTGTTTCATCATGTACTGAAGCCAACATAAAAGCTCATTTATTTTCATGATAATTGGGCCAAGTTGTAAGATATTTGCCTTCTCTTTGCCTTCCTGATGATTTCTGAGTCATCGGGAGCTTGGAGGGGCAGTTAGTGTTGTCTGCCTGAAATATATAGGCAGACTACTTTTGTAGCAGGATGAAAAGTCCTTACGTTAAAGCCTAGTTGGAATGGTTGCTTGGGGAGAGCACCTTTAACTTCAGGAGGGGCCATGGTGCAACGTAGCCCTTCAAACAGTCTTCTGAGTTACTATGTTATGGTATTATTATAGTAAAATGTTTTTAGAACTATTGCAGTGATTAAATTGTCAAATTCTCTGAACTCTGGCAGTTTTAATGCAGAGTTGAAATATTATTCTAATTCTTGGTAAGTGCTGCTTGTTTAAGCCCTTCAGCCTTGCAGGATGTACTGTGCATGTTAATCAAAGGGTGTCCTGTCTTTCCAGCTCTACCTATTAATGGAGCCTTTCTTTTTCTTGTGACTTTTTTTATTTTATTAGAAAAGTAATAATGGGGGGCTGCAGATTGTACAGCGAGTTGAACGGGTTAATAATACCCAGTGAGGAACAAAGCAGTCAGTGTAGAGAGGTGCTGAAAATATTGTACTTACTGTTCACACACCAAGTACATTCTTTAGATGTTGACAGGTGCTATAGGACAGTGAAGCATTCCAAATTAGAGGGTATTTAAGGAGGTGTAATAAAGCTTTGTGTACTTAGAATGACTCTAGCAATGAAAACGGATTGGTTTCTGAGCTAGCAAGTCATGTCTCAATTAGTGAACTGAAGCACAGCTTATCTTAGGTCTTATTGTCAAATACACAGATCTATAGTAACTGAGAGAACACTTAGAATTATGTTCAAGTAACGATCTTGATATAAATCTTGTGTGTGTGTGTGCTTCTTGAACAGTTAAAGGGTGGGTTCCATTGAGCAAAGTAGCTAGGATGGAAACACTGAGCTCTGAATTTTGCTGCTTCATGCAGGAAGAAGTCAATCTTTAATATACCACATCTGTTCTTGCAAAAAGGTTAAACCTGAATCATGCAGTGCTTGTTTTACTACAACCGCATACTTGAAGCTGCAGAAGAGTCCACTATATCCACTTGTCTGTCTGAAGAAACCTGGAGTATTAAGCCTTAGTAAAGAAAAAGGGCTAGAACACTTGACCATGGAATTTGGAAATGTATTTTAATAGGATGCTCAATTGTAACTGAGCTCTTAAGCCCCATTAGCACCTTTAGCCAGATGCTCATTGCTGTGAAATGACACTGAGCCCAACAGCTGTCGAGGTCCTAAAAAGGATCATACATATTATCTTTCATTCAGTAGCATTCAAAGAAATGTAAAAACATGGGAATGCATGACACTTTGGAAGAGATGTGATCCTTTTGGTCTAAAGCATAAATTGCCATCTACCTAATGGAAACTAAGAATGAATTTCACTCTGACGTGTTATTCCATTTCTGTTTATGGCAAGAGGTTTTGTGCGCCTCCATCTAAAGCAGCTGGTACTGGTCACTATAGGAAAAGGAATGAAAGACTGATTGGGTCAGTTGCCTGATCCAGTATAGCAAGCTGTAATTGTTGTAGGTGGTTCTTTTGTAGTCCTCTGTATGTGGATGCATTTTTCTTTTTTTCCCTATCCTTGTTCTCCAGCAGTGGTTTGTAATATGCCTCAAGGGCTTAATAATATGGTCTTTACCTTCATGGCAAACCTGAAGTACTGTGAAGGGTTTTAGTGGTGCTTATATACATGAATTAAGAATCTTCCATAATGTGTGGGGCATTTACAATCAAGAAACCTAAAAGCGCATCTAAATAAACAAGCAAGAAAAACCTACCTTTCTCTCTTACCTCCCCCCCTGCCCAGCTTGTTGTGTCTCAGGTCCTTCTTTTGAAACCTGATCACTTGTGATCAAATTTTCAGACAGTCTTACAGCTCAAAGATACCAAATGAAATAAGGAAATGGAGGGATTAGCCTGGAAGGAGCCTTGGACAGTGGGACTGCAAGACAGTGAGATATACCATTAATAACAGTAACTTGTTTCAGAGGAAATTAATTCTACAGTTATAACATGGGAGGGAGGGGAAAAAAAGACATCAGTCATTAAAAAAGCCCTAATGATACTAGTCTATGCACACTTAGTATCTTTGTGAAATTTTTAATGCTTTTAATCTTGTAAAATCCATAGAAAAGAAACAGGATCATAGTTTGAGATCTGTCCATGAGCATGTGGTCCACACCATGAAAAAAGTTGCAGATGTATTAATTGCAAATGGGAAAGGTGCCATATTGAGCTAGGCTATCTTGAAGGATAAACAGATCTGTGAAGCCTGATTGTGAATAATAAATAAGCTTACTTCAACATGTGTCAGTTTTGCTATAAAACTTCTGGTTTATTTGCACTGGTTCCTCCCTATACATTGTTTGGGGAGGGGAGGGATCTAGCAGTTTTTTGTACCTGTGTACTTCAGCAAGCAAATCTTTGACCCTGTATTTTTCCTGTGCATGATTTGTGTGAACTTTGCACTGGATGATTACACATATTGTGTCAGGTGACAGAGCATGGGGAGAAAGATGACAGTATTTGTAATGCTGACCTGTAAAAATCCATATCATAATTTTAAGTGGTTTAGACTAATCGAACACAGCACTGTTCAAACACTGTCAGGAATAAGAGATGCATTATCTTTCAGCTATGATCAGTGAGCCCTGTGATAAACGACAGTATTGAATATCTTTTGAAGTTCTCTATTTTGGTACTTCATCAAAGTTACCTAAATATTCCGAAGCTTTTGTGATATTGTTTAAATTTAAGGTTCTAGTGAGACAGAACCTGCAATATCAAACTTCTATTTGATAAATAGTGAGATCTCTTTCAAATGTTTGGCCTCAAAACTGATTGTTTCTTTTAAGTGCATCTGTTTAAATTCCTGTGGATTTTAAAAATTTGGCTTGATCAGCGCTTGCTGTAGGCTTTGGAATATATATTTGCAACTTGGATTCAAAAAATATACATACTTTTACCAAAGGTTGCAGGGTTTATTCATTATTACGTTGCTCATATTCATGCTAAGCTCAGATAAACCTGGGGAAAAGCATTGACTGGTGACCCACATCCCCTGTTGGTTTGTGAGTCCGTTTTAGTTTTACAGTGGGTGAATCTTAATGCTAAATGTCCATCTTATGTTTTTTTGTGGTCTGAGAATATTATTGATGGCCTGAAGATGGGTCTCTAAAAAATACTCTTTGTTTCTGAAAGAGCAAAAGAACACTGCATTGAAGGCAGCTAATAAAACAATACACCAAATGCGTTCAACTGAATGCTTAAAGGTTAAACATGCAGATTGTCTTAGTCCTTTAAAGTATTTGATCATTTCACTCCTTGGGCACCTGACTTGCACTCAAGCTGGGTGCCCAGACAAGAGCAAGATATCCTTGCTCTTGCAGCACTCTTACAGACATCGCTTGCCTGTTATTGTAGTTTGTCTTGCTTGCTTGTATCTATTTTAAGATTTTTGTAACCTGAAGTTAGACTTTGAATTTTAGATTTTTGCGGCATCATTAAAGATACTGCAGTAAAGATTATGCAGTCCATAGAGATAACATAAAAGCAAAGCATTCCAACAATTCTTTTCTCCTAACCAGATCTCCAACCTCCAAGACCAAAGGCTCTGCAGCCTTAAATTAAGGCAGAAGATCCCAGAATCAGTCTCCTACAGGTACAGGCGCTAAGAATTTTTTGATTTATTCCTTGTTGTTGGAACTTGACACCTGAACTCTACACTCCAATCAATAATACTGAATGCTACATGTTGACTGCTTGCTGCCACAGCACATGTGAATGATTTGGAGAGTTAGGAGGACAAAAAGCATCTTGAGCATATTAAGCCAAACTCTGCTTTCAGTCTTTAGGTGTCTGTACTGACATTTTGCCTTCCATATGAAAGTAGTAAAATGGAAAGATATCTTTTATAGTGTGCTGAAGAGTTGTACTTAGGCTGATAAAAATGTCTTGCTGGGTTGCCTGACAGCATGAAAAATGACTGATCAGACTATTTTGGAAGCTTGGATCTGAGTTTTATCACCTCAAGTCATTCCATCATCCTTCTTTTGTCAAGAATGAATTGGATAGTGCTAACTCCTTGTGTTGATCACACTGTTGCAATTGTATGCAGTTACAGACCCGTGGAGTACTGAAAAGATACTTGTGGAAGCCTAAAAAGGGACTTGCTTTACCCTCTTTCATGATAACTCTACAACCACCCAAATCAAGCAAAGTGTGTTGCATGGAACAGGTAAGTCAATGCATATCAGCTGCCACCTGAAAATGTGTGCTGTGGGTGCTGAAGCTAGGAGCCGGTTTCCTGGGCAACACGTTCTATTCCAGTTCTATTGCCTGATGCTGTTTTTATTTTAATATATATAGTTATTTAACTAACCCACTCAGTTGACAGAGATGATTCTGATATCTGTTTGGAAAATGGAGGTACATTTGAAGGATTAATAAGGATGTTTGAATATGAAATAATTACTCTTTGAGAGCAAAATATTTGTTGAATTTATCAGTGTGAAAGGTTCTATGCTTTTAATGTGGCAGGTCTTGGTTTGGTCTGTTTTTGTGTTTGATAAAGGTGCACTTAGCAGATGTATCTTTCAGTAAGTTGATGAGAGTTATCAGTCCTACATGTCCATTCTCCTCCTGTTGTGAGATTTTGGGTGTTCATTGCCTTGGTTATAGGAAAAGAAGGTGCTGACTGAGGAAATGCAGTCAGGGGACATTTTCTCTCAAACTTAACATTTTTAAGAAGGTACTTTTAATAAGCCCCAAACTTGGCTAAATTTTTCTTGATTTGTTTTTGAAGTGCTACCCAGAAATACATCATGATGCAAGGAAGTCATAGGATCTTGAAACTGGTCAGAAGGGGTCTGTAGTAGAAGATGAAAGTGGTAGAATTTCCACTGTCCAAAATGTGGAAAAATAGAGAGAATAAATCCAGAGAGTGCAAACATTAGTTAATGTTGTTTCCGAGGGGACCAGGAACATCTTAATTCAAAACACTGAGGCTCAGTGTATCTTCTGTGTGTTTCTGCTCATCAGTGTAGTATTCAGATGCTCAGGTGTAACTCTTGAGCTCAGGTGTTTAGTCATGCTAGCTAGATGATGAATAAATCAACCAACTGGCTTCCTCAGCCGGGTAGTGTGACTGTTTATACAGTGCTAAGTACTGAACTTGTGTCCCAGTCTATCTGGTAAAACAAACTGGGAAAGGCTGTCTGAGGGTCAGTTCCTTTATTGCTCCAGAAACCTAATGAGGAATCTGGAGGTGTATTGTGCAGAAAAGTAAAGAAACCCTCGGACCCTAACCCTAAACAACCAAACCCAAATGTATATCGGATCTGAAAGCCACCAAAATGAATGTTATGTGGTAACCTTTTTTCTGTGCTATGTTGAAATCTTGCTGAATTCGTGAACATCTGGCAAAAGGAGAGGCTGAAAATCTCCAATATATTGGTCATCAGACTAATCAGATTAGTGCATCTGCTGGAAAATGGCATTTGCAGTATGTCTGTTCTCTTTGGGCCCAATCTGTTACACTTCTGGATGTGAAAATCTTGCTCTGGTTCTTGCTGGCCAAGCTTGCTTCTGCTTTTCAGTGATCCTATCGGCTTCTCAAAGGCCCAAAGAAGTCTGCAATTTCAGAGATGGGGGCTGTGGTACCAGCTGGAGGACCTGAAGGAGTGCAAGACAGTGCTGTCTTCCTTTGTTCTCCTGATCGCAATGAAAAGCGATCAGAAGGTCCTTTTTTCTCTATAGCTCAGAAGTAGTACAGGTCAAAAAATGTATTTGCAAAATGGAGGCCCTAATGCTTATGAAGAACTATGGATGAACTGTTAACCTGACTTAAATATTATGCTTGTTAACAAAACAGGATTAGTCAACCACCAATTAGACCTTAAATCTAGGTCTTCTGAGTTTTAGGCTGCTGCTTATTCTTCTGCATCACACCGCTTTTCTAACAGCTTCTTTTATAGAAATCTGTGTTTCGTGTGTGGAGTAAAGAATGGGGCTGAGGTTACTAACATGCCTAGAAAACACCTTTATGAACAATTAGCTTGATACAAACATTTTCAATGAGTTTCCTCTCCAAATCAAGTTTTAAGGCAAACTGTTTCCTTCCTTCCTGAATTATGCTAACCAGGCCAGTGAGGAACAAAGCTATTTTTATTTATATATTTTTCATGGAACAGACATCGGGATATGTTAATGTACCTTTTCCATTTATGGGGTGCTTAAGAACTCTTCTTGCAGGTTTAAAACAAAGTTCACAATAAATCCCAACTTTGAGTAAAAATGAAGTGCTGTGATAGCTTTTGCAAAGCAAGCTGTATTTCTCTGTCTTGGTTCTGGTGGCCCGTTTTTGCTGTTGTGAAATGGTCATGTAACTGTAATTGTCTTCATTTGGGAAATCAAGATGCTGATATGAATCTGGGGTGCAGTTAGCTATTAGCTGGGGCTTTCAGGTTTCTCATCTTCCATGAGATTAAATATGGAAAAAGAAAGTGGTCTTAGACTTAAATAAATAAATAAATAAAATCTGAGCACAACCTGTGGCAAGATGGTCATTTGACCCTTAGTGTCAATCAGTAATGTGCCACCTTGCAAATGTGCCAGGGAGCAGGGGAAGTAGTACTTAGATGTAAATCTCCATGGCGCCTCCCATAGTGTGAACATCTGTGTGACTTGGCAGATGTAGAAGATTGGATCTTGGTGAACTAGTATATTTTGAGATTTTTGGTTAATTGATTCTTCTATTTTTTCCAGCAGACTTATTTCTGGCAGGTGGATGGTTGCTGCTGCTATCTATCAAGTACTGCAGTCTGAAATGTTTAAACTCCTGTGGAGGAGTGGCTGAAAGTGTCAGGGAGATGGTTCTAAATACAGGGCGATAGGAAGAGAATGGCCAGACATGGAGAAACAGATGTGCGCTGATGCGACAGTGGAGTCAGTGTCAGCAAAGGACAAGCAATATGCGGGTTAATGTCAGAATATTGTAGATCCTTTGGTGACTAGTAAATTCCCCGTCTTGGTGCATGCTTGGCATCCCAGCTTGAGGAGCAAGTTGTGTCCAAATGAAGAGGTCTACCAAACCCAGATGCAGATGAAATCACTCGTACGATTGGTTTCTTGACCACTAGGGATGTTTAAAGTCGGTCTGGTCTGAGAACCAAAATGCTCTTGAAGTCAGCAGTAGTGAAACATGTGGACTGGCTGTGTTGAGTAGCTCTAGGAAGAGGATGTAAGCGAAGGAGAACCTCTCCTAAGCGTGCATTACAGTAACTAGCATGAGTGTTGCTCTTACAAGATTTTCATGGGATCCAGAAGAAAGTGTCACACTGCAACTGCAGAAACCTCACTGTTGGGTCATATCCAGGCCATTGTCAATTTTTAGCACTAAAGGAGATCACCTGAGGCAATAAGACTTCATCTGACTTGCCTTGAGAAGAAGGGATATTGATGATGAGGAAGCTTCCTCCAAAAGCTGGTGGAGGTGGGGAGGACATTTTTTTTTTGATGTCCCTTCTTTCTTCATTCTTCCATAAAGTTGCTAAGGAGTAGTTTTCTAGTGTTCAGGGAAAAGATACTGGATGTGTTAGTCATAAAGAGCTGAGAAAGGCAAATTGTATGGTCTTTTTTCTCCTGCCCTGGGAGCGGGATGTTATATGCAGAGACATAGTCAGACCACTCTTAGGAACACTTGTAAGCAGTGCATGCACCACTTTGCCTCCTTCAGAGACAGTCTCTCCAGATGGCTGTAAAGGGAGTTTATTTGGGGTGGTGGTTCCTCTTTTCTTTACTCTTTCTCCCTCCTTTCAAGCCTTCTGCTGTGCAGTTTCAGTTCATCAGGCAGCCACTAAAAGTTTCTATGATGAGCAATTAATGGCTCATTCTAATTACTTATTTGCCTTCAGTATCAGTTTGGGCTTTTCAATTCTCCTTTGCAATTGGATTGCGATTGAAAACCATGCAAAAATTAATTTAATCAGTCTTTCAGACACTTCTACATTGCATCCTGTGTAATTCTAGTTATCTTTTTGAACATATCAGAGTGTGTGTGTGTATATATATACACACATACATACTTAATATTAGTTATTTACTTTGCAGTGAACACAGCAAGGAGTTTTGGTGTTTGACAGCCTTAAAAGGTCAGCAAATACCTTCACTACTGTTTATTCTGGAATGTGCAAGAAATCTCATTTACCAAAGAATGCAGAATAACACATTATATACTGTGAAGGAAAACTGAAAATGTTTTTGAGACTGAAGACCCTGGCATAGCTGACACAGTTTGTATTAGTTCTTTTAGAGGAACAGAATAACCAGAGTACTTTTGCACATTGCTAAACCATTATCGAACATGAGAGAGAATTAGCAAAAGTTTGTTAAACAAACTTGCTCTTTAGAAGTGGGCAAAAATATTTTTCTCAAGGAGTGGTATAGATCTAAAACTACTCCTCTTCCACAGCAGTGGAAAAGCAAGGATGCTGCTTAATGTGGTGGTCTTGAAGTAATGTAAGGTATCAAGATATGGGCATGTGATAAGCATTACCCGTATTACCTGTCGATCTAGGAAATGCTCTAGGGCATGCAACTAGTAAAAAACTGATGACAGGGCCTTGTGCTGCCCTGTGCCTTCCCAGGAGCTATGTTACAGAGGAGCCTGCAGCTTGAGTGCACGTAAGGATTGAATTGGACAGGCTTTGAAAGACAAGCTCCCAGAAAATGCTTCCTTTAACATCTGAAGCCTTAAGCCTGTGCATTAAGGTTCAATAAAGAATTTTAGCATGTCTTTTAGGAGTTTGCACGAATAGTATTAAACCAACATGTGAAACTCCTGTTGATGCTACTTAGAATAAATGCTTGCCTGTTTTAGACACTTGTATACTGTACTATAGAAATGCACGTGTGCACAGATGTGTGCTGTAATCTTACTTCTGAAAACAAAATGACTCGCCGTGTTGTCACACTGGAGATACTGTTCTTGCTAATGAGACTGTTTAGGGTTTGATACTGCATTTGTTTATGCAGGTGACAGGCTTTATACACTTGCAGATTCCCACCATGTTCACAGCCTTCCAGGAGCAGTAGTTTTTGCATGGCACCATGCAAACAAGCTGGGCCTTGGAAATTTATTCCAGGGAAAGGGATAGCAATCCCTTTTTGCCCACAGTGTTCTGATATGAAGGAAATCTAAACTTCTGTTTCAAGAAGTTCTACTCTTCTACCCTCTACTTTCAAAAGGATTGATAGCTGAAGGTTTCCTTGTTATTGAATATGCATGGTTTTTGTGAGCTGCAGATATCAGATTGATATCCCTCCCCCCTTTCCATTATCAGACAAGAAATAGGAGATGTTTTACAGCATCTGCCAGTCCTAATGTGGCTAGCCTCATGGCAGTACTGATTCTGACTGGCTCATAGTGGGCAGTCAGGACACTTTTGTAACATCTTGACTCTGTGGCGTTTGACGTCTCAAGCGCTTGAGGTGTCTGCTGTAAGTCTTGTCTTGTGATTGAGAATGGAGAAATTATGCTAGAAGAGCAACTAAAAGTCTAACACAAGATAAAAGCTTTACAGTGCTAGTACCTGTATTGGGCAGGGATAGTCTCTTGCTACATTCTATGTGCATAGTTTAGACTATCTACAGGTAGAATGGAAGCGAGGAATTATTTGGATTTTCAGTTTTGCTAGGTAAGTTTCTTCTCTTTTTGTGATTTGTTGCTGCAACGATAAATTCTTCAAATTAGTGTGTCAGCCATCTCTCCTCAAAGTGCAAAATGCATTACCCTAATGCTGTTGGGTTTGACAGAAGATTCAGCCAAGAAACATCTTGCCCATGAGAACAGGGAATTTTCATGAGTCCTTGCTTGGCAACCAAATTTCATGTGTGGTTTTTTGGAGGCGTGTGTTTGTGTCTAGGAATAGACAAGAAAAGTCTAGCAAAATCAGATGGGTTTAGCAATATGGCGAAAGAGAGAGAGTCCAGCAGTACCTAAGGATATAATGAAGATTTTCAGTGGAAGATCCAGATGGCTCTCACAGCACTGTTCCTTCAGCATTGTAGAGCTGCTTAAAAGCATAGTGATGTGCATGTAAGCATAATCAGAATGATCTGTCGGGCCAGGGACAATGCGCATTGCTCTGAAGTAAAGAATAGCTTAGCAGATGCATAGGGTTGCAATCCTCATTTATTTCCCCCTTCCCCCTCCTCCCTCTCCCCTTGCAGTTATGAAGTGCATAGCTTTACACTGTTGGCTCTAAATCGTGGTCATTTACCAACAGCTCTAACATAATGTGCTGAAGTGATCCTGCTGACTTCTGCAGGCTTGTCTGTGTGTTCCTTATTTTAAGTACAAATGCAGTATTTGCTGATATGAGGGCTTGGTCTTGTTTTAAAGGGCAAAGCTGTGCAAAGCTTTTTTTTCATTACAAGAAATCACGTGGTGCAGGGAATTTGTTGCAGACCTAAAGTTCAGACCGTGTTGATAAGTAAAGTTTAATTAAATTTGGGTTTGGAAACTGTGCTTTGGACACTGCAAAACAAACCTAACGTAGATCAAAGTCATAGAAAATGTTTTCCAGACCTGGTTTACAAGTTCTGTTCTGCAACACAAACCCAGCTGTGAGAGTCCTGTCTGTCCTCGTAAAACACATCATCCTATGATTGCTGCCTTTCATGCAGCACTTAGTTAATGTTTTCTGTTTCAGTCTTATTTCATCATCTCTTATATATTGTGTGCAGTGTAGTAGTAAATAGGTTTAATTTCTTTTGTGTATTGGAAAAAGTTTAGTGTATATGACTTTTACGTTTGTGTAATACATCTCGTTAGATAAACTTGGGGTCACATCCAGATCTGATGTGATTCTTCTGCTTTCAACAGCACTATCCCTGTTCCCCTGAAGAGGGACTTTCCCCCTAGCCAATACTGAGGTTTGTTACTGCAAATCTGGCAGTGACTACAAAAGATAATAGGTTCTTCTAAAATGTTTCCTTTACCTGGATTTATTTTTGGTAGCAGATGAGGTATTATTCAGAGGGAGACAGGGATGTAGGAATTCCTCCTGGTTCATCTTATTATTCCATGTCTAGCAGCTGTTTTAATGGGTGCTGTCTGGCTAATATAGAGTCATCATTTGGTGGTATGAAGAACTCCGCAGTGTTTCCTAAATGTGCCTATGCTTTAGCACTCGGGGAAAAAAAAAAATCGTGTAGATTATCTGAATGAGGGAAGAATATGATGATTCACATTGTGTTTCCTTACATGGTAGCAGTTATGAATTTAGGGAACCACTTGTTGCTTCATTTCAAATTCAGTAAAAAGTGTTCAGTCAACTGCTCGAATGCCATGATAATAGGTATGACAGATGGGTAGACCTATCAAATTAATTAATTTGTTAGTTTTAATTTAATTTCAGTTACTAAGGTTGTCATGTGTCACTTGCTAGTTCAGTGGCGCCTTACATCTATGCAATGTACAACTATATGATTATCATGTTAAACTACCATCTACATATCATTTTAAACTTCTAATATCTTCCAGCAGAATCCTGATATGTTTTCCACTAGCCAATTCTCCAAGTTTTTCTATGGGCCTCAGGGAAGTTGTTTGTGTGTTACTTGCTCAGATTCTGGTCTTTAGAGTTATCAGTTTAGGCTAGGCATTTTTTTTCTTTTTCCTTTTTCCTTTTTCCTTTTTCCTTTTTTTCTTCTTCTCTCTTGTAGTGATAAATAGCAAACTCAAACATTGACTCCAGTTATAAAGGGGACACAATATTTAACAGTATCTCAGTGTGGCTTCCTCCTCCTGTTGGTCCCCCAGTGCTCTTCTATTTCTGCAGGATTGTAACCAGCTCTACTAGCACTTTTCACTAGCAGTGAAAAACTGCTGAACTCATCACAAGTTGAAAAAAGGAAAGGTTGTTATTGCTAAGAGAAAGAGGTTGTTTTTTTTAGAAACAGAGCAATGAGTACTAGTTGGAACAAAAGCACTAAGCTCTTCCTACCTGTCTTTTTTCCGCCATCATTTCATATAGGTGGACTTGCAGCTCTCTGGATAATCGTACCCAGAAACAGAGCTGGGGGTGGGGAATAGCTGAATCTGTAATTTTTCATAAACTTCAGTCCTGTAAGATGTTTAGAGAGAGAGAGGAAGAAATGCAGCTTTCTGAAGTGGATGAAGTGTGTAGCGCTGGGTAGCGTTATCAAGGGACGTTGCCGTGAGGTTGTTTCCTAGTGTTTGGATTTTGGAGTCTGTATTTCAGGTGCTGGAAAGTAAACTCATGGATGAAAGTGGTAGCAAAGGATTTGTTCAGAGCCAGAAAAGTATAGAAAACCAGCGGCAGATGAAGGTTCTCAGAAGTATATTACACATTATACAAGGTATTCAGAGTGTCCAGGGGATGGTATGAGGTATTTTGTGAAGACTTTAGTAACTTTGGGAAGTGTAAGCACCTAATTTAGGCACCTAAGTTAGTCAAAGATGGACAATGTGAATATACTCCTAAAGGATGGATTCTCGCTTGGTCTGTCCTTCAGCTAAAGGGATTATGGAGCAGGAAGAAGAAAGAATTGTCCTTTTAGAGTCTTATTGACTTTATCTAGGCTTTGAATCCACACATGCAGGAAGGGCTGAAATGAAATTGCCTGTTTGCTGCCTCATGGAGGGAGAGAAGCAGGTAGTGAGGGGTCTCTTGTCTTCATTTTCAAGCCAAAGGGTTCGAGGCAGTACATTGCAGGCAGCAGTTTGTTGCTGGTGTAAGTCAATGTTTCATTACCTTTGCAGCACTTGTGGAGCAAGGAGGAAGCAGGAGGGGAAATGATCCTTGGCAGAAGTTTGAATAATGATTTCTCCCCGTTTCTTCTGTTTTTAATGTGGGTAAGTTTCCTTTCCCATGCCTCGCTCAAAGCATTATCGAATTCATAATTCATACATGAAACAAATCCTGCAAACCAGGCAGTACTTAAATGAACAGGGTAGTATTTGAAAAATCTGGAAAAAAAAAATCTTAAATGTTAAATGGTTTCCCCCAATAGACTGGAATCACCATAATGACTGAGCAGATTTTAATAAACCTTTCCAAAATAATGTCTTTTGGTTCTTACTTAGCATGAAAAAGTACTGGACTACATAATCTGAGGAAATGAAAAATGAGTAAAGGGAGGTGGCTGGATAAGAAAGGCTGTCTTAGTGTTAGCTCCCTGTAGTGAACAGTGTTGTGATACAACACCAGAATGGATCACAAATCTCATTGACAGTACGCCAATGAGAAGAAAGAAAATGCTTATGAAGAATGAGTGAGTTTGTGTGCATTTTTATTTATTGTAGAAATATCCTCTCGCATTAGCATATTTTCATAAAGAAAATACAGCATCAACAATAAACTCTTTAAAAATAATGAATACTTCTTGTTCCAAGCTTTGCCTTAGTAATGCACTACTAAGTAAATGTATGTCTTTTAGTTAAGGTCTGAAAACAATTTCCTACAATTCAGAAGACAAACTGAGGCTTTTTGGTAATTCATTATGAGTATTTTTTGTTGTTGTTTTGAAGATTATCAAGGAACTAAATAATCTTTTGAAGGCTGTAGATGAGAAAGCTTTCTTGAGTAACTTGAAATCCATAGCCTTTAGCATTATGACTCTTTTTAAGCGTAGCCTTGATTACCTTTAATTTTTCAGTTTGTCTAAATGTTACCTTTGGTTCCTGTTAACTTTATCAAAATTATTGTGGGAGTGAAAACTTTCAAGGAAGATCAATGAGATGAGAAGGAGATTTTTGAACTGGACAAAATTAACACGAAATTCCCTTTCTGTTTTAAAAAGTTTAAGTTAAGAGAGCAGATGCTTTGTCTTGGGGAGATTGGAGAGTAAAACGGTGCAAGTGCCTGGGGACTGTGCTCACCCTGCCAAGGTTTTTGGTGAAAAGCAAAAATGTTTATCAGAGAGGATTTTTATGTTTCAGATTTCAGCACAGAGTGATATGTGGTCCTTCAGGAAAAGATATGGATGTGGGCTATGTTCTCCCCCATCCCCTTCCTTCCCTGTATTATAGATACTTTTGTGCAAAACTCCAGGTATGATATGCACTTATGTATAGAAAATTCTATATCCATGTTTCAAAAAGATAGGTCAAATGCAAGAACATATACAATGTAATAAAGTATAGATTATGTTCTAGCTCTACAAATGAACCATATGTTCAAATATACAGGCTGTCTGGGATTTAACAAGAGATGTAAAGTAGAATTAATCCAAGAGTGTTGCCACCTGTTGCCAGGCTGTTGCTATGCTGATGGCGCGAAGTGACACCTCCTCTGTGCAGGAAGTTAATTTTATGAGCGTTTATGAGACAGCCTTTCTGTATGCCAGGCTATATGTAATGCTTCTAGGAGAAAACTATACATGAGTGAGCACTCAAGCTGTTCTAACGCGGAATGTGATTGCGTTTCTGGAGACTAATCTGTTGCTTATTTCCTTTTGACTTTGCTTCGGTGACAGCCAAGGGCCGGCAGTGTTTGCTTGCTAAAGAGATAATGGTAGACTGATAAAAGAAGACAACTCTGCTCCCTGAGTGATGTGCAGATGTTAGTCACTGATCTCTTAAAAGTCACAATTACTGTGGGTGTAATTTTGGCCATGCTGTTTGGAGTGTTTTCCTCACAAGTAAAGGAATTGCATTAAATATTTCACTGTTTTTCAGGAAAATGGAATTAGATTGGGAAGTGTGTTGTTGTTGATGCTTTGGAGAGAGAGAAATACAGGATTTTACTGCCCTTGGATTACGTTCTGCTGGGCTACAGTTACTTCTGTCATTACTTTAGATGAGATTAAAGTCAATGTGAAGACTCTCATGGACTCCTGTTTCTGAGCAGTGGACCTGTGACTAGGAATATGAAGAAAGCCAAGTGATCAAGACTTACCAAGCAGCACAGAGTAAAAGGAAAGGCAAACAAAAATTTACAGTAGACACAAAGCTTCATATAAAACTCCATATAGCTGTAAAATATGTTTTTAAATTTATTAGAGACTTTTCTCTTTAAGGTTAGTTTTTCTTATTTTGTCAGATAGGCAGAAGCCACAGATTTTCCTTGGCTATCTTTTGCTAGCTGGTCATTGTCAGTGTAACCAGTATCTGAGATCCCTGCACTGTGACGTGGCGTTCATCAGAGCAACAGACATGTTGTTGAAATGATAAGCCTAAAAGCTTGAGGGTAAATTAGCAGAACTTCCTGTAATCATTGAACTTTTCTTCACATCAGATGTTCTGGTCCTTATGTATTTTGAGTAATAAGAGTATGGTATGCTTTTTCAGTAATCCCTTTTGCTACATATGTACAAAAAGAGAGAAATCCATACACATGCTCATCCCATGCAATTACATATATATACGCGTACGCACACACACAGAAGGAGAGAAATCCAAAGTAGAATCAAGAAAATACTGAACTAGATGAATTGTAGGGCTTGTTTTCTTGCCAAACAGCAGTGTTCTTTGAAGCACGAATAAGAATTAATGCTACCAAGATCAACAATTAACCCCTGGACAATTGGAGTGATGGAGGTTAGAAGGTGACATGGGTGGTTCCAAAGTGCTGCTTCCAGACTGTTCAACACCATTTTGTTTTTTGAGGAAAAGTGGAACGTTAGAAGGAGAGGAAAAAACCTATCTTACTGTTCAGAGCTGGTAGTACAGAATTGCCTTTTGATTTTATTTTCATGGGAACGTATGTTTCATACTTGATAGTGAACTTTTTCCCTAAACCTTTGTTTCCCAGGATAATTAGAAGTTTGAAAAATCAATGCAAAGGAAACAGCTATGTGGGGTTGGAATAAAACCTTGACACACTAGGCCACAATTCATCCTTTAGAACATTAAACAGGGGATCGCACCAGAAAAGAATGGTCAGTAAAGCGTGGGGAGAAAGGACAGAGAAATTTGGAAAATGCTTAAGTTGCTTTCATTTCATTTTGGGCACGGGGGAAAAATCTGAATGAGAAGTTGATGGTAGAGGTTTTGATCTTGTTGTCATTGAAATCGATAGAAATATTGCCGTTGTTTCTAGAGGAAACGGATGTAGCCTCACTATTTAAGATTCAGTGCTTCTCCATTGGTATAGGCTAATTCACTGACACTTAGAAAAGGTTAGGTTAGGGTTAGGTTAGGTTAGGGTTTGTTCCTTGGGAACGGATTTGTTCGGTATGACTTTTGAGACAGAATCACAGAATAGCTGAGGTTAGAAGGGACCTCTGGAGATTGTCCAGTCCCCCCCCCGCCACGCTCAGAGCAGGGTCACCTAGAGCAGGCTGCCAAAGACCATGCGCACTTGCATTTTGATTATCTCCAAGAATGGAGACTCCACAACCTTTCTGAGCAAGCTCTTCCACCAGCTGCCCTCACAGTAAATTCTTTTTTGTTATGCTTAAGTGGAGTCTCCTGTGTTTCAGTTTGTGCCCATTGCCTCTTATCCTGTCACTGGGCTCCACTGAGAGTCTGGCCCTGTCGTTTTTACTGCCTCCCATCAGGTATTTGTACACATTAATACACTTGTTGCCCTTCCCCCCACCCCCGAGCCTTCTCTTCTCCAGGCTGAACAGTCCCAGTTCTCTCAGCCCCTCCTCATATGAGAGATGCTCCAGTCGCTTAATCATCTTTGCTGGACTCACTCCAGTATGTCCATGTCTCTCTTGTAGCAGGGCACCCAGACCTAGACCCAGCACTCCAGGTGTGGTCTCCCCACTGCTGAGTAGAGGGGAAGGATCACCTCCCTGGACCTGCTGGCAATGATCTTCCTAGTGCAGCCCAGGAGGCTGTTGGCCGCCTTTGCTGTGAGGGCACATTGCTGGGCCATGGTCAACTTGTTGATGCTCAGGTCCTTCTCTGCAGAGCTGCTTTCCAGTCTGTTGGTCCCCAGCCTGTTTTGATACATGGGATTGTTGCTGCCCAAATACAGGACTTGGCATTTCCCTTTGAACTTCATGAGGTTCCTCTCTGCACATTTCTCCAGCCTGTTGTGATCCCTCTAAGTGGCAGCCCAACCCTTTGGAGTATCAACCACTCCTACCAGTTCATGATGCCCTTTCATCAGGTATCGGGGTGGTTCAAGTGCCCCATGTGTACCAGGGCCTGCAAACATGAAGCTTCCTCCAGTTGTCTGAAGAAGGCCTCATCTACTTCTTCCTGATCTGGCAGTCTGTAGCAGACATCCACCCACAAAGACTTTTTGCAGACTCTGCAACTTGTACCTCAAATTTGTTTAGGAAATGCAAATTCATGCTGGTTGCCTTCCTTTTCATAGAATAAATATGACGTGACATCCACACACAGGCTATTGCTGTCCTTCTGATGTAATCTGAGGGATGAAATAAAAGATAATTGCTTAAAATTTTGGGTAAACTTTAGGAAGTGACACTATCTCAGTTGGTATGTGAGAAGGTGAGAGAAGAGGAGGAAGGTGCTGACTAGTTCAGTAGTTGAAATGGTTAAGTAATTTTCTAAAAACCCAGTAGGTACATGAAAATGAGAGAGTTTTCTATTTATTTGAATCTCCAAGGAATATAATGTGAAAGCCTCTTCAGGTTCTACTGCCTGGCCAGAGACTGCAGTGAGTTTAATAAAAGACACAGCTAAATTTACCAGGATGAATTGCTGCTTCATGCATGAAATAGATGCTCTAGTCTTGTGCTGGTGATTTGGTGATGTCTTACCTTTAAAACTGTGGGACCAGCATGCAAAATTTTTAGTGGATTATTCACTTGATCACTTTTTGGTACCCCCTGGACTCTTATATGATTGATAAATATCATTTAAGAAACCCTCAAAAATAAGATATGAGAGATTTAAAGAGTTGTGCTTTTCACAACAATAATGCTTCCTTTTTCCCCAGGAGGTGCTTAAGAAGCTAGTCTAACAGCAGTTTATGCTGCAAAAGATGTTTGTAGCTCACTGTAATCCGGTTCCATGTGAAATTCCTGGTGTTATTCTTTAAAGCTCTCATGGGGCTTGACTTAAATGCTGTGCCTATCGTCCCTCTCTTTGTGTGCGGTGCTTTGTTACCCACTGCAGTGTCTGGGCTCATCTCTTGACAGGCCTTTGCTTGAAAGCCCAGGTGGGGAGAGAGAAGTCGCTCTATTTTTTTCAGGGCTAGATCAACTAAGGGATGCCCCGTTCCAGTGCCTAAGGGAGTCTTCAGCGCCAGCCTCTGTACCTAGGCTTCCCCTTTAACTTATGGTGAGAATAAAGCGTTTGGGAGTGGGATTAGTAAATGCTAGGAAACTGAGTGGAGAAGCCAACAGGAGGCCGAGGGGAGAAGTACATCAGGGGCATCACCTCTTAAAGGTAATAGGTCAGCTGTGGTATGGATGTTAACTCTCACCTGGAGAGAAAATGCCTAATGACACAGAGATGAGGGATTTCTGTTGGTACAGAAGAGACTTGGGTTTGAGTCGGGCGCTGTGGAGATTTGAAAATACTTGTGCTGTTTCCTAGGTGGGTATCTTAAATGCAGCGTTATGTGAACATATACAGCCGGTTCCTGCTGAGAATCTCATTTTGGTAATCTTGACTAGATGGAATGAACTGTCAGTGTCCATTAGATGCTGGAGACAAGCAGTGCGTATTTGAGAGTCTTGCCAGAGTAAAGAGCAGCTCAGCTGGTGAATAGCTCAGCTGCATCAGGCCTTGCAGGAGCAGGGTGAGGGGTGTTTTATGTGCCTACTGGTGGAAACGCCAGTGTCTACAGGACTTTGGGAATCCACAGAGTTAGGCAACGTATAGTAAAGACTTTGACAGTCTCACTAGCACCTAAATGCTGGACATAAGTGACTACTTGCTCTTTCAGATTCTTAGTGGTTTTGGTTCTGACCCTATAGGGATCAGGTGATCCTACAATTTTGCTTTGTTCAGAGGTTATTGCATAATCCACACTTATACATAGGCTCTCATGCAGTTTCAGAACGGCAGAAGGTTCAGCAGTGTCTTAGCTAACTGAAGCAAAGACTCAGTGTAGAAAAGGAGAATCTAATTCCTAATAGGAAGTGTTCTTTAGTTCTTTAGAGCTTTAGTTTTGCCCCATTTAAGCGACAAGCATGTTAGAAATGTATATGTGCCTAGGTTTTTATTGAAGTATTGTTTTTTCTTTATTTACGTGTGTTCTGTATAGCGTCTTCAAAATGCAGTTTGTCCGTATCTAAATAGCAGGTGGAATCTGAGAGCAGATCATCTGCTCACTTGGGCCTTCCCATGCTGCTGTACTTTAGCAAGCGAGGCTGTTCTTGGCATTTGTAAGCTAAGCGTGGTCAGTCTGGGTTATTGCTTGGATGTATAACCTCTGCAGAGGACACAGGTGTTCTAGGAAGTGATGGAAGAAAACATCATCTTTCCTTTGAGTCAGTCATAAATCCTGTTAGAGTAAAGTCTGAAAGATTAAGCTAAGATTCTTTCGACTTGTTATTTAAAGTCCCAAAGACCAAGAGCAGTAAAATTTTTCCAAGGCTCTCTGCTAACATAGCTGATGCATTTTGCTTCGCATGCATTTCTCCTGTTATTTTGGCTGAAAATATTACCGTTCACTTCTTGTCAGGAACTGTTGCATAATACTGTTGTGTGCTTCTGAACAAATACAGCCTTTTAGGCTGATCTGCTTCAAGTCCTGAGGCAGACTCACTTTCTCTTCTCTCATAGTAGTAACTATTTATTCTCTTTATCAAAACCGTCTTTTGTCTTATATGATCTCTTTGCCCCTTTTTGTTCATTCCCGGTTCCCTGCCAGCCTTCAGTATTTTCTTTTTGGAAGTTCAAATAGATCTAATTATAAGCAAAAATACCTGCTGAGAGTGGAAATGATCTCTTCCAGACACAGTCTCAGACTATTTCCTTTGTGGGAAAAACTCTTCTTTGTCCTGTTGTTGGAAATGCTGTTTCCTCTCTGACTATATGTCTTCAAAAAAAATCTGTGTTAAAGCATTTCAAAATATCTGAGCTGGATTTCTGCTTATCCTGGCTGGTGAAGTCAATATGTACCTGGTGACTATGCAATTGCCCCTACTCTGATTGCCTGAGAACCACCCGCTGCAGTGCCCTGTGACTCCCAGATGCTCACAAGTGATCCTGTAAATTACAGGTTTCAATCCCTGTAGTGCAACAAACCAGAGAATATTCTGCCTGGTAAAAAATGATTGTGATTATTCTTTACGCATCTCCCTTTTTTTCAATGTCATCTTGTATTTATCAGAACGAACAGCATTTGGACTCTCATAGTTACATCTGGCTTGACTGTCTGATGAACAAGTGTAGTTATGAAAGAGACAGTTTCTTTAAGGGGCTGTTGGCATCCCAGTCTTCACCACTGGAAAAAGTCATAAAAAAATGAGTGAATGTTGATGGTGCAGTAAACATGGGTGTGTGTTAAAAGACTAAGCTTAAGCTCAGTGTAGTCATAAAACAATGATTTCAAATTATTGACTTCTGGAATGTGAAGTCATGAAACTTCAGTTATGGAAAATCTTTTTATATTAAAGAAATGCATCTTAGGTCACAAATAGTTTCCTTTGTCTTTCTCAACAGCCAGGCCTCTGTGGGTTCTTCGCCAGCTCTCAGAAATGATCCTAATTTGGCGATGTTAGTACTGGATTGTACTGTCTGGTCATAGTGGGGGGAAAAAAATTTGGCCAAAATCAAGATCCAGTTTCTGCTGTTCCCTCTGCTATAGCCTTCCTGCATTGCCTGTAGATGTTCTGCATTACCTGTCAGGCTGCTCAAGGCACAAACTCTTTCAGGACCGCTCAACATTGGCTTTGTTGTCAGTGGTGGAATATGTTCTACTGCCTGCTTTTGTAAATACTACTGCAGTTTCTCTTCTGTCTCCATGGTGTACTCCTGACTTCCTTTACAATGTGAGTAATAATAATAATAAAAGGTTCTATTATTTATTTACAATTATGTATAGTAGTGAACATTTTGCTGAATCTAGTCATAGGTTTTAAGCCTATGGCCATTTACAGTACATTAGGGTTGCTAATGGAAGAGACACTAAGATTTGTTACTATGCTTTAGATAGGATCCTGTGATCGCTCCAGCAAAGTCTAGTTAGAGGATAATCAAACTAGCACTCTTCTGCAGGACGTGTTAGATGCAACAGATCTAACAGATGACAGGCTGGGCTTAATTTTTATTTGAAGACATGAAAGATGCAGTGCATTTCAGTGCTGGTAAAAGTGCTGCTTCTCTGGAAGTTTTAGCAAAGTTAAAATGGTTCTACAGGCCAAGCAGGTAGAAAAGTTTAAAAAAAAAAAAAAAAAAAAAAAAGCCGCCTCTGGCCAAGAACAGAATGTGCATCCAAAATGTTCCTTTTTCAAATGTAAATAATTCTTATAATTCCAACTTCTAAAAAGCTAAAAGTGCTGTTAAACAGCATGGAATGAGAGAGCATCTCGAAACATAGGGGATAAAACCTTGGAATAGAAAACAGTGAAGGACTAATGGCTTGATCTTTTGTTGCCTGCTGTACCAGAGAAAGGAGTGTTGACTGGAGCCATGTGTTGCATCATATGAAGTGCTGTATTGCCAAAAAGTACAGGCACGCTTCCAGCCTCTGACTCTGGCAATTCAGACAACTTGAGTATTACACTTGTACTTGGTGATCTCAGTTGAATCCTGAAAAAATTCTTTCCCTTAGATACTTGCAGAAGCTTTATGCTTGCATCCAAAGGCAGCATTTAGTTTTGATGCATACTTTAAGATATATTGCACTTTATGTCGAATACGTACTTTGTACTATATGATTTGCTTTAGTGTTTCCTGGTTGAATAGACAAGAGAATGGCAAAAATGTGGTGGAGAAAGAAAGTACTTAGGATGTGTTGTCGTCAGAAATGGCGCATTCAGCAAAGTCATGTGAGAAGAAAGCAACCCTAAAACTTTTCCCTAGGGAGCTAGAAGACGAAGCTCGGAATAATTGTGCCTTACCTGGTCTGGTCTGTGCTTTCACCTGGCCTGTGGAAAGTTATCACAGCTTTGTCTTTCCCTGGTTGTTACTAGATCATTTTTGAAAGCAACAGCAGAGATACAGAAAGCGATATTACTCAGCTGACTGTATCGAGATGTCTCAATATTTGGAAGCCATGATATGTCATGTTGATGAATGGTTCCATTCTCCCATTGCTACAGCGGACAGGGAGAAGAGTTCCAGAATACATCAGGGTAGTTCATTATCTTCAGAGAATGTACTGGCCTGAAAAGACTATGAATGTGGAAAACATATATGTGTGTGTGTGTGTATATATATATATTTTGTTGTTGTTTAATTTTATCTTATATGGTGTGAGCAGCCATTTACTTAGGGACAGTGCACTGAAAAATAGCAGCAGCATCACTTGAAGTAGTAGCTGAAGCAAACAGGAAAATGATGATATTCAGCCAAAAGTTTTGCTCACATTGTGTATTGTGGAAGGTTTTCTTTTGTGTTGAAATGCAAGGGAGTTATCACTGTAGTCTCTAGGTCATTTTACTAGTGACTGTGACTTCTGGATTCCTAATAAATTCAAATTGATGAGCTTCTCAATATTAATGAAGTACTTGCTAGAGTGGGATGAAGCTATGGGGTTTTTTTGTTTGCTTTTTGCATATTCAAATTCTATTTGTTATTCCTCAAAGGGTAGGAAAATGAATTGAAATGAGTGTTTAACTTCTTTCTTAAGCATCGGGGTGAGAAAATGAGAAATAAAAGACAGGAGAATGTTGTAGCTCAAACCCTCAAATGACAAAACGAGGCAATGTTAAACTTTTTGGGGCTTTGAATTACATGATCAGAACAATGCCACATTTGAGCATTTGCAGCCCTGGTTTAGGTGTAAGTACCTGTGAGGGATAGATTTCTGGCTGCAAATTGCCCCAGGCAGCATTCTTATCCTTCGGATTCACGGAGTGCCTGAACCCTGTGGAATCTCTGCTCCTGTTGTGTGGAAGATACGCTGATGGTGATGGGCGGCAGCTAATGCTGAGGATGTACAGAGAAAGTGAGTGTGAGTTTTGAGAATTAGGTACCTGCTTCCCACTGACAAGCAGAGCCTAGGAGAGACCTTTTCCAATTTCCCTGTAACCAGGCAATCTTGTTGGTAGTGCTGCAGGCTAAGGCCTGTGGCAGGGCTGCAAGTGAATCGTGTTTTCCATGGAGCTGGTTGGGAGCTTTACCCACAAGCTTGTTCTTCCTCTTCTGCGATCTTGTTTTGCGTTTGTCAGAAGGCAGCAGGCATGGATGAGCTGCTTCCTGTGTGAACGCTGTTGATGTGCACAACAAAATTTAGCCCTAGTTCATTTGCAGAGCATATGTGATCTTGGCTTCCTTACAATCACTGATTATTTATTCCTGAACACGGATCGCTAGGCCCTGGATCCTTACAGTAGACGGTCCATGCCTCCCACATTCTTTGTTACTGACAGAAAAGAGCTTATTAGCGTTCTTGAGATTAATGTTTCCTGATCATTCTCAGGAACAGAGCAGAGAACTGCATCACCCTGCTTGGTATGAGAGGAAAGGAAAGGTTAAATGTGAGATGCCAGTTACAAGCTGCCTATTATACTCAAATATTGTACTAGTTGTGAATTTTCATTGTAGAGAGAAGTGAACTATCTGGAGGAATGAAGTAGCCTGGAAAATGGGCCTCTTCTGATTCAGTGATATCAGGGTGGAATCGTAAAAACAGAGTAGTTTAGGCTTGGTGGAACCTTTGGAGGTTTCTAGTCCAACCTCCTGCTGAAAGCAGGACCAGCCTAGATCAGGGTGCTCAAGGCCTCGTGCAGTTGCTCTCCGAGTATCTCCAAGGGTGGAGATTGCATGCCTCTCTGGGTAACCTGGCCAAGCATTTGATCACCCTCACTGTGAATTTTGTTTCCTAATAGCTAATCAGAACTTCCCTTGATGCACCTTGTGCTCGGAACCTTTTATTCTTTCCCCGTGCATCTGAGAAGAGTCTGACTCCATCTTCTGCCTAACCACCTGTTAGGTAGTCATAGACAGCAGTAAGACCCCCTTTGCCTTCTCTTCTGCAGACTGAACAACCCCGCTTCCTTCATATGCCATGTGTTCCAGCCCCCGACCATTCTGGTGGCCCTCCCCTGGATTCACTCCAGTTTGTCAATGTCTGTCTTGTATTGGAAGTCCAAAACAAAGTAGGACCAAATCCATTAGTGTGGATGAAGTCGCATTGTCTCTGCACCTGCTTAGGCTGACACGCAGTTTAGAGGAAGCATTGGTTCTTAATCTAGAAAGAAAAAAAATCAGAGCTCTTGCAAAGAAAGCACCCCAATGCATTTGACTGATTAATATGAGTTAAGTAAGGCAATAGATTTGATGGGATATTTCTTTTTCTTTCTTTCTTTCTTTCTTTTTTTTCATTTTCTTAGAGAAACCGAAACAAAATCCTTTTCCAGATCTGAGATTTCCTGGGCAAGCAATGTCAGCAGGAATCATAAAAGCCTGAGAAGAGCAGGAGAATAAAGAAAAAGTGCAAGATCTAGTTGATGCTCAGTATTCCTTACACACAATGCAATGACTAGTTAAAATGATAAGAAGATTTATAGTCAAGCTTTAAGGAAATTGTAGTGTGATCAAGAAGAGGGGAGAAAACTGGGAAGCACTGGGAGCAGTGATGGTGATGTTTGTTTAGACAGAAGACATTAATAGCAGGTATTCTGAAAGTAAATAGCAGTTGCAGAATGCCAGTGCTTTAATAATCTACTCCTTGAAATTCCTACTGTGGCTGGTTTGAGTTATGCTAAACGTGCAGGACCTAGAAACACATCCTGTGCTGAGGTGTAGAAAGATCAGTGTTGTCTTCAGAAGTCAAATTCTCCTGCTGAGTACCCTCAGTCTGTGTGGATTAGTCAGGGAAAGGTGTTCAATCACAGTAACTCAATAATTGCTGCAACGCCAGATGCTGAATGACACAGCCTGATACTGAGCTTTAGTGATGTTCTGAATGTCATGTCAGAAGGAATAGATCGCAAGGAAAGTGTCTGGGAATATGTTGCAGTGCAAATAGTCGTAGTGTCTGTAGTATTTTTGGAATCTTTTCTCTTGCCTAGGGAGTATCTTGATGAGATCAAGTAAGACTTGACTATGTTTAACATTTTGGAGAAAGAAGGCAATAATGATATTTTTCTTAAGGTCAATTCTCATCTCAGAACCATTTCTTCATTTCTCCTTTTTCCAGTAAGAGTGGGTCTGATTGCAGGAGATCATTTAATCCAATTTAGTAATAGCCAGAAAAGAGAGGCTTTTTGGTTACTTACTAATACATCTTTCTTGCTGTTTTCATTTTTTCCCTATTCTTCGTGAAAGAGTTTTAAAAATGTAAAGACATTGTAGTGAGGAGGGAAGAAAATGATGAGCCATTATGTATGCAGAGCTAGATACAGCATTGAGGTAACTCTTCTGTCATTGCAGTGAATAGTATACCTCCCTTAACCTCAGGCTAAGCACAGACCACTACTGAGCTGCTTTTTTTTTTTGGGGGGGGGGGGGGAATTCCGTGTACCTAACGTGGACTTGCTTGAATACGAACATGACTACAGGCATACCTCAGAGATGGTGGGTTTGGTTCCAGACCACCACCATAAAGTGACTATCACAATATTTCTAATGCTTTTTTTAACCACTTCATTCTATTGCCATGGCACCTGGTATTCATGGCTGGCTCCAAACTCTTGCTCGTCTACCTCATCTGTAGAAGCCTATGCAAAAAGGTATTTGTACGTGTAGACCAATTCAGTCATCTCTTGGCTGTTCTGCGAATGCTTAATGACACGTCCAAACGTATAGTTTGGAGGGTGTCCCAACAGTGCTGTAGCTTTTAACGCTCTCTCCTTAATGAGCTGACAGCCTGCAAAGGGCCACGTGTGTATTTTATAGTCTGATGCACAACGAAGGCCTGATAGCAAATGCAAGCTGATCGATGCTGCAGAAGGACTTTAAAAATAAGGTGAATTAAATTGTGAACAGAGTTTTCTGATTTTGAACATTCTGCTTTGGGGTTCAAAGATAAGGAAATTAAGCTCCAAACCCTACTTCATGGGTAATTTTAGTTATAAGCAACCAGCTCCCTTGGGATCTTTTTAGCCTGACTTGAAAATCTAGCTTGATGGTTCCTGATAAATGGTCTGTCTCCTGGCCTTTTCTGAGGCTATATGAAGAAATGTAAGCTGCATGTGAAGTTGCAAGAAGAGTAAGCTGTATTTCACTTTTACAGGGATTTTTATCAGCTGCTATTCTTATTCGTCTTATAATTTAACACCATTAATTTTCAGTATTGTGCCTTAAAGGTTTAAAACTAAAGCTCACTAGAAGACAGCAGGCTTTCCAACATCTCCTAGGAATGATAAAGGAAAACTTTAGACAAGGCAAGAAGCATCTCTGTTGGGTTAAAATAGAACATCCAACATTTTACAGATAATGGGATAGGTGGGTTGCTAGAAACCTCTCTCAACCAAGGGGACATCTGAGCAGGAAAATACTGTCTCTGTGAAAGCTGTTTTGTGCCATACAGCACAGAAACACAGCTTACCTTCTCCCAGGTGGTCTGCAGGCAGCCAAAATCTGCAGTTACCTAGAGGAGAAGGTACTGGCAAGATAGAACTGTTTTCTGATTCAGCAGGGCCCCCGTCCTTGTCCTGTGGAGCTTCTGGTGGTTACTGCAGCAGAAGACTGACTAGGAGGGCTGTGCAATGCCGCTGGTGTGAGCTGGCTCGGCGACTGAGCCCTCCGGGGTGCAGTGGCAGCCGGGCTGGCAGGAGGGCTTAGAGCTCTGCACGTATGGATGTAGCTCAGCCTTCCTAGGTATCCTGACGGGAAGTTATCTGTTCCCTTCAAAACAGGGGAAGGCATGATGCAGACATTGTAGCAGGGTAAAACAGCAGGACCCATCTCTTAGTTAGAACTGCCTCTATGTTACTCTGCCTTTGATTTACACCTGAAAGTGTGTGTAGCACAGGTGGCTACCTGAACTTTCATGCCCTTGCTGTCAGGATGGTCCTTACTCTCATTTTGGACCATGTTAGGTCAAAGGAAAGGAGACCTGGTCAATGTGAATGTAAGGCATTTATCTCCTTTTCTTTAAGTTCCTCATTCTGCCTTCTGATCCTCGCTAGTAAGGCTGGCCTGGGGACTGGAAGAGCAGGTCTCCCACCTGGCACCTGCGTATGCTCCCTCCGGTCGCTGGTTCTCGCTGTACCAGTTCTGCGGACTGTCAGCAGGAACAACTGCTGTAATATCTACAAATTCCAACAGAGAAGACTCCACTACCAACAAAGTACTGACCTCGCGGGTGAGTGTGAAGTACTTGATTCCTCGTTGGCACTGGCTCTTAGTGATCGGTTGCCTTTTGGGACCTTGACTATAAAACTGCAAAGAGCAACTGAGGAGGAATACTACTCCTTGCCTGGATTCGACCAGTGTCTGTCACCTGAAGATCAGGTGTTTGTACTGTAAGTGCCCATGCAGAAAGTGCTGCTCTTTTGTTTGGGGAGCTTTAGTACAATACTGAACCCTCTGTTACCTCTGGTGAAAAACTTGACCTTTGTTGGAATTAATTTTTCTTAGTTCAGCTCTAAGCCCCTGCTGCATGCCGTTTCACTCTGCCTCTGGATAGCTCTTGCCATGTGTCTATGGGTTTCTGAACAAGAGGAATGAAAGGAGCGTGAAGCAGGTGATGAGATTAAATTGACTACCGAACAGGACTGGAACCAAAAATGTTAAACTGTTGCTCTGCCTCCAGTTGCCCTTTTACCAAATAAGAAAAACTGTCTTTAGATAAATGGTGGGCACATGAAAAGAGAATGACATGTGAAAGAGAACAAAGGGAACCTCTGCAGAATTCACAATGAAGGTGTGAGTACAGCAAGTAAAAGCCAGTGGAAAAGTAGCAATTGAACAAAGATTGCCCCTGGAGGAAGTCTCAAATATTTGTCCTTCTGTCTCTTTTTAGAAAAAAGATTCAAATGCCTTTAGGAGTAAAAACACATTGTGGATAGTGTTTGCTTAATATGTGAGTCATGCCTGGAAAAATTCCACAGCAAAACAAATTTATTCATGATCATCTTACTGAATATAATAAACTTGTCCACAAAAATTTGATGCAAAGCCATCATATTGTATCAAGCAACATACTGAAAAACATTTCATCTTGGGATTTGTCTTGCTAGCTCTAGTTAACCCTCTTCCATTTTTAATGACATACATGATACTTTCATTGGTGGTGTGAATTGCTTGCTCGTGGGGAAGCTGTGGATACCCCTGTTACCTCAAGCATTATACGTTAATGTTGTTTTCTTTCTGTGAGAAGCTAGGGTTGACAGTGTTGGATCAATGATTCTAGTTAGCTAGTTACATGTTGGAGCTTGATGATAGGAGAAATGGTTAACACCAGATGCCATACACTAGACATGTTTAACAAGATGACTGATATGAATCATTTACATGTCCGCATTAATTTAAAATCTTGAAACTCGGTGCACTTGTTTCTTATAGGATATCAAGTGTGGGAAATGATTGCATCTTTAATGTTTTCATCACAGTTCAGTGATAGATCACTAAAAAGACCAAGGATACAACTTGTCTTCAGAGCGATAAATTCTGTATATGGTGGTGAACTTAAACTACTGTAGTAGCTTAAATGGGTGTTGTATTGTTCCAAGCCTGCATATCCTGTAAAGAGTGATGGAAACCTGTGCCTAAGAAAGGTATTATGCAGGCTAGGGAGAGAGGCTGGCATTTATTTGGGTTCTTGAGACTAAAGAGCACAAGGCCACGATATGTGGCCTGAATATGACAGCCATACTGTCCAGCTAGGATAATTTTAACAGGGATGTGAAATAACTAAGATACTTTTCATAGCTCTAAAGTCATGGCATCATCAATACTGCTATTGAACCTGGGCATTCCAGCTGAATGAGGTCATATTCTCGTGTGGCATTGGTTAGAAAACATGAAGGTGATGCTAGCTTGCATGGGACCTTGAATGCTGTGGAGAATATGATAATACATGTATATTCTGCATAAGTCTTATCTTAAATAGTATGTCAAGTTCTGGTCATCTCAGTCTCATAAAGATTCAGCGAAGGGCAATTGAGAAAAGATTTTTAATCTTTAAGGAGAGGAAGAAGAGAAAATAGATTGAAAATATGTAAAGCATGAATAACTGCAGAATACACTTTGGAGCTTTTTTTCTACTTCTCTCATAGAAAAGATAAGGGATACTCCATGGAATTTAAAACCAGATGTAGATTTTTTTCATTGATTTTGAATTTCCTGTTGTTTAAATATATATATAAATAAAATTACTACCCAAAGAAGTTGTCAATGCTTAAAATGTAGTTATATTTGAAAAAAGACTCAGACGTGGATATTAGGAATGTCCGGTGTCGTCATAATTAAATGGAAAAAACTTTGCTCTAGAATAACTGTATTTCAGGATTTTGTTTGCTTCTGTCCAGTAAAGAACAAGATATGCTCCCTACTGACGGGGGCAAATTAACCTGCATGAGCCTGTGGTGGAGTGTTTGCCTGTTGCTCTGCAGCATCTTGATCCAATCACTGATAGAGCTAGACTGACTTCAGATCTTCAGTGTGATAATTCGTGTGTCCCTGAAACAGCAAGTTAGTTTGTCCACTTCAAGGCTGTATGTAGTCTTTTATTCTGGATCTTCACTTCATCCTGAAGTGCTACTCCACAAATTGTTTGTATTACCTGTTTTTTTGAATCGATTACTGTCGTGCACAGAAACTTGCTCACCTGGTGAGGAGCCCTAAGTGCAGAAGAGTCTGCCTGTCTATGCAGTATAGATAGAGCTGGTCTGGATCATTTGGTCTGCACACAAAGTGAGCTCATATTGAGCATGTTGTGATTGAAGACTATGAGCATTAGGTACTGTGGCTTATTTTAGTGCTAGTGGATGGTTATAATTAAGGGAATTTGCAAGCAGAAATGTTGTTTAGGCTATATGTACAGAAATAACACCATATGGATTAAATCCTACAGATGTGCATATTTTTATATGAAAATGTGACTGGAGAGTTATGAAAGAGATTGAATAAAAATCAACATGAAACAAGGACAAGGGAGAAGCCCTCTAGCAGTATCTGCAAATGGGAGAAAGGCATTATTTACTTATTATGTATTCAGCAGGATCAAACGGGACAAAAGTTGGAGGACCAAAAAGGAAGAAGGGCACAGTGCAGTAGGTGTTTGGTTGGAGGTTTTAGTCCCTGCCCCCACCAGTTCTGCACCCCAGCGATGCGGTGGTGTTGCATCTGGCATCTGCAAGGACAGCAGTAACAGCACTGGACAGTGCTACTGATCAGGGCTGAAGGGGTAGATTCAAACACTGCCAGCTGCTGCTCTCAAGACCATCCTGGTGCACGGCCCAGAAGGGCATGGCAGATGCTAGAGCTGGAAGAGGAAGCAGTGTCACTTGTCAGCTGCCTTTGGACTCTTCGTACTGAACGCAAGCTGGCTAGGAAAGAGGATAAGTGGTGAAGTATTGAAGGAGGCACCAATTTCTTATTTGGTGCCTGAGCAAAAGCCAGTACGATTTATGCTGCCAGGAGATAGGATGCTGCCAGGATTTAAGTTGCAAGCTCCCCTGCTTTAGCACTGGGCCTGCTACTGAATTCAGTAAGAACCAGTCTATATTTCCGTAGCTGTCTTGGCAGGACAACAGTGGAATAGAAGTTTCCCAAAGCGTTTTGCCCAGAGAGTATGCCGAGATGGAAAAATCCCTATTTTTCAGATGTCTAGTATACTCTTATTTTAACTTTCTTCTTAATATTTTTATGAGACAAAATCTCCCCTCTATCTCCTCTACAACCCCATATATGTAATTTTTTTTTTTTTTTTTTTTTTTTACAAAAGACAGGGTTTTCCTTCTAGGATTCTGCCTGGCACCAGATGGGAAAAGGTCAAAACTTCAATAGTAACTATTTTATCACCATTACGAGTCAAAGGGTGTGATAACATCAAATTACATCTTCTTGACCTATGTCATCTGCAGTCCTGGTACATGCTCTTTTTCTGATGGAGTCATAACTTATTCCAGGTCAAGCCTTGAGAGCAATATCCAAATCTGCTTGCGAACACAGAAGACGAAATTAGTCAGGTTTGTACTTTTTCATCTGCTGCAGCAAGTGTTCGTTGCTGCACTTCTGCTGCTTTGTTTTGGCCTTTCCTGCTCTCTTTTACTCAATAAGCCTTGTAGGTGTCAGCCAACGAGTTCTAAGGGGACAGATATTAGCTAGATTGTGGTGGCATCCCCAAAGCGTCCAGCACTGTCGAAACACAAAGGAATGTTGTCTTTTCCACAAAGACGATAAACACTAGAAAAACAGTAAAAAAGGGATGCAGAGAGAGCTACACCAAGCAACTCTAACGATCAGTGTGATCATATAGTTCATTGTTCACATATTTTTATGTAGTTTTTACATTGTGTATGTATAACTAAACACAGTAAATTATCTTCCTCTCTCCATACATTGGCCCCCTTGCCCAGCTGTTTACCAGCTTTGGTTTATTCACTTTAAGGTAAATAAAATGTATTTAAAAATTAAATAAAAATGGGACTAAGTAAAAGACTTTGCTATGTAGTTCCCTGTAGACTGTGAAAATGGGTCAGTGAAGGAATTTAAATTCTTGGGTAGAAACGAGTGAAAGGTTACTGTTTGCTCTCATTTGTCGTTTTGCTAGAAATGTAATAAACCCTAGGTAATAGAGTAGGATATTACTGTTTTCAGGTTGATAAAGTCTGCCTAGGAAGTACTGTTCAATTCCTTTAAATTAGAGACTTGCCGAATTATAAACCAACCCAGTGGAACACAAGAAGTTCTTATGCGTTTTCTCTCTTTCATTTTATGATGTGCAATATCCTGCCCTTTATTAAACCACCTTAAGGATGGACATCAAACATATGGTTTAGTGATTACGGAAAATGGCATTTCAGACACAAATACATATTTTTATTCACTAAGCAGGGTGTTACATTAGTGAGCATCCAATCATCAAATGTGTAACACCACCACTTTACATAACGTTATTTTTCTCTGTTGGAAAACCAAAAGAGTCGAGGGGAATGCTGAACGCTTAGGTTTATTATGTGGTCTCCATAGTTAAGACAGGTATCCCAGTAACCCTAGCTGAAGTCACACATCAGGTTGGTAAAACTGAAGTAATCCACCTGAAATGTTTTGTCTGTGGTCCTTTACTGAACAAGAATTTATGGAGGCGGGGAATTCAGAAGGCAACTGGACAAATACATTTCAGTTCAAATATAGTTTCAATTTTCCAATTTTTTTTCCAGACCCTAGAAATCTTCTTTTATGCTTTTTAAGCCTGGGGAAGAGTAATGGCTCAGTAGTGACTGGTGTCTCTGAATCTTTCTGGCAAGTCTGATGAACTGAAGGCTGTATTCCTCCCATCTATCTTCACATTCCCGACTGCGAAAGCTGGGAGCTTAGTCACCCAAGGCTCCCTCTGTAGTTAATGGAGAGAGAAACAGGCAACTTCAGATGGCCAATGAACTGCATAGTCAAGCTTAATAAATTGCAGATAATATTTTTTCTGCCAAATCAAGGCAGTTTTGTGAGAAATGCAATTAATAAAATACACTTTTTTAAGCATTCTCCCATTTAAGTCATTCTAAGAGAAAATCGCTTTCATTTAAAAGCTACTAAGTAAAAGGAAATAAGGAGTCAGTTGGAATGAGACATAGCTAGTCATTTGTAACCATACAGCCCGTGGGTTGATGGAACTAGCTTAAACTGTTAATCACTATGAAATAGTTTATGTTCCCAGTGTTTTAGTGCTTATTTATTTGGCTTAATTGTTTACTCCCTTAAGTTTATCAGGAAAGGGCTTAGTCATTCAACTCACAAAGCAATTTTGTTGCCATCTCCCAGTGTGGAAAGGATAATTTATCTTGTGGATGTCCTGAATGGTTTTCATTTGCTCGGACAGACAGGAAATAACCATTCCCATGCTTGCCTAATTGGTTAAAAATGTGTTTATTCATTGGAAGGTGAAACCTTCCCTCCCCTAGTGCTGGGAAGTGATCACAGTGCAGATTAATTATAGCATAGATATTAATACACACATTTGTATATACACATGCACACGCATGCACACACCGAGTTAGCAAGCTGTATGTCAAATCATATGATGATGATTAATGTAAGTAGCTATTCGCTGACTTCCATCTGCAGCCAGATGTGGTGATAGCTTTCCTGAGGTGATAATGGGTCTGCAGAGCTCAAGCCCTTTGCTGTTTTTGAGGGATAAGGTAAAAACCTTATTTCTTTGTGGCGAGAGAGTTATAGCATATTTTCTGTCCATTAGCCCAGGTGTGTGAGATGAATTTGATCTAGAGACTTTGGCTCAGGAGAGTGAGCAGAGCCAGTGAAAAGAAGAGCAGTGGTTTGGAATAGATTCTAGGTCACAGGGTTTTTTATAATATCTCTATATATATTTTGCTTCTAAAGATATAAATTTAGAAACTCATTAAAGTTTTGTCCTCATGGATTAGACACACTTAAAACAACCACTGGCTTTTCTCTGAAAGAAGTGATAGAATTTGCTGCCAAGATTAAGGACAGACTATGGGTGTCAGCCAAAGCTCATGGAAGTCAGTGAGAAGCCTTCACTGACTTCTAAGGGCTTTGGATATGGTTTGAAGGGCTTTGAATTTTTACAGGAAAAGCAAGCTTCTGTTATCTGCTGGATAAGTAATAATTCATTGCTCCTTGCTAATATAAGCCATGGGCATTGATTTTTCTATAGGTTTATGTGTGATGGTTTATAAGACTAATTTTGATAAATGCTTTCTACTTGCAGATGTAAGTAATCTCTTACTGCAGTGCCTGTACAACTGCCATTTAGCATGTGGTTGTTATCAGAAGGTAATTTTTTTTAGAGCTTAATTTGACTTAAACGTTTGTTGTTTTTTAAAGTAGAAGAAATATCTGTAACATTGCAAAAATGGAAAAAAAGCCCGTATGTCTTTCAGATGGCCGAGAAATCTTTGACACTATTGATTTAGGTTGTACCTTAAAAGGATGACCACTACTGTACCGTTTTGCCTGTTGAAGATCATCGTGCACACAAAATCCACTGATGTCTAAAAAATTGAATTGGTATTTGAAAGATCTTTCTGCAAATCTCTATTCCTTCCACCCCTTTCCTCTGAGACTACTTCAACTTTTTAGATAGGTTTTTCTCCGCTTCTGATTATCAGCTGCAACTCAAAACATAACCTGTAAGAGTCTCACAAAAGATTGATGTTCTTGAGATTTTGAAGTTCTCATTTAGGGCCTTGCTGCATTTGGGTATTTTGGAAGCATTTCAGAAAAAATCATAGGTTCTAACCAGCCTTTTGTACCGTTCATGGGTAATTATGTCTTCACTACACTACAGAAGGTAAACAGAAGGAAACTGGTATTTATGCTTTCTGAAAGTTTTCCTTATGTTGTTCCTTAGGTACCTGGCACAGCACTGGTTTTGGGACATATAGTTCACATTTGTCATCAAATACTCTGTACTTTTACTTGGAACAAGTGTGACTCAGCTAGGTTGTCTGCTCCCTTCATATACAGCCTTTTCTTTGAGCAAAAGTACTTGAAAATTTAGATCTTTCTAGAGCTACTGGGTAACAATATTGAAAATATTAACAGGAGATGTTTTTAACATAGCCCACTTGAAAAAGAACCTGCAAAGAGTGTTTCATGCAAAGCTCTTGTTTGTTTGTTTGTTTTAGTATAAATTGCAATAATGGAAAATGAAACAGACCTTTGTCCTATAAACTGTTCAATTTACATAATGAAAATAGAAATCTTCAGTTCTGTTCTCCTATATAGCTTTACTAGACAACCTTTGTTTTTTCAGTGCCCAATATCACACAGAAAGTGTCTTACTCTTCTGGTGCAGAAGTTTCATTCATTCATTCATAGCCTTATTGGCAGCAGATTATGCGAGGTGGGAGTAGGCTATTAAGTCACCATCAGTTTATTTTGAGGCAGAATATTCATTGTCAGACTGTTCCCTGCCCTCGATATTTCTCCTGGGTCTACACGATCTAGTGATGCAAATTCCTTCCTTTGTGAAACGGAGGTGACTTGGACCCACGTGGCCACATTGCATGCATTCCTGTTGCATCGAATTGCATGGAAGGTCCAGCATATCTACATTCAGCAGTTAGTATCAGATATTAATAATGTTGCTTACAGCTATTACTATTGGTTTATTACGGGTTCATTGGTGCACTAGGGCTAGGTTTCTGGTGATATATTACCCTGATTTTGGTCAGGAGTGAAATACTATAATCCTTGGTTCTGATGGCATTCATCTAAACCTGTCTGTCGCCTGACAGGGTGTTTATGCTGAAAGAGCGAAAGATTTGCAAGTCTGGATTATGCAGTGTTTTGGCAGACTAGTGTGTTGGAACTTAGAAAGTTTTGGCACTTTGCATGAAAAATTTGGCTGAAACTTTTCAGGAGTTCCGACTGGTTGAACCCCAGATACGTTGATCATAGCTCACAGGCAGGACAAGGCTTTCATGGAAAGCACCAGGTCTCTGGACGTGGGGGTGCTGCCTGGTGAACTGCTGCCAGACCAGGGCACGGATTCTACCAGCGCCAGCTCTCTGAACACTCGCTGGGCTGGAAAATCCTGACCCCGTTAGGTAGGTAAAGCCACAGGCTGTGCTTTTTACTTGGAAAAAAATTGGCAATCAGCTTGTTTTGCTCTTCAGTTTGCTCCTATTTGGGTATTTGCTAAAATGGCAAAAAATTGCTCAAGAAAGATTCTCAATCAGAGAGCACTCAGACACTGAAAATTAGAGTTAGGTGCACAGTTAAAATATTTTGACCAGCTGCCTATTAATTTTACATAGAATTGTGTAAAGAGAAAAATACAGGAAAAAATACAACTGTATGGAATAAACGTGTCTCTCAAATACGTGTACACTCTGCATTTAACTTACTTGCCCTGAAACCTTTTTTTAAATTTTTTTAAGTCTTTTTTTCTCTTGTCCCAGGTAATCGAGCTTTCTTTAGCAGTCTCTCTTTAGAGTAACACCTAAGCCGAGGGAATGTGAAAATCATATTCTTAAAGCTCTATTTCTAGAGGTGTAGGACGGAAACATTAAAAAAAAATCACTCTTAGGTGAAATCTGCTGTGTGAAGTCTCTGGTGTCCTGGCAGTGAAAGGTTCACTGTTCCATTATCTGTTCTTTAGATCCTATGATATCCCCCAAAGTGTCTTTCTCAATTTATTTTTGTGTAGGAGAGAAGTAAGGGAGGGTGATAGAATAGCATATTGGAAATACCATTGCTTTCAAGGCTTTTCACCATGAAGATCTCAGTTGAGATCTGACTTTGAAGGTATCATGAGACAACCACTGATCTTTCTGTAAAGGTAGGGCTTCTAAATCCAGCTCCTGGTGGCCATAGTTTGCTTTGAAAATCCGCTGATGCATTTGATGCTCTTTTAAACAACTGTTATTAGAAATCCAGAGTAGTGGTCAGACCAGTTGTTCGGGGTATGTTTCAGCTGTACCTTCCGAGCAGATTCCAATCTCCGGTGACGTGAAACCAGAGCAGTTTTGGCTCGGTTATGACTGTTCCACAAAAGAGATGGAGCCGCTCCATAGTTGCCTAGGGACGAATGCCAGCAGACGGATTTCCTCGAAGAGTCCCTCAAAGGCACGTACTTAGGCTATCATCCCTTCAGCATGTCCCATAGCTCTGTAGATGGAATTGGGTGCTGGGAGGAAACAGAATTTCTTGGGTTGTTGTAGTGCCAAATGTAAGATCCAGCCAGAAAAGGCAGTCTCCTGTTTTTTACTCTTTCGTATACCATCACGCCTGCCAGGCCAGATCTTGTCCATGACAAACTTAGTTCCTACCGATCAGTTAACAGTGCTGACGTAACTTCATCTTTGGGAGAGTGGAGATGTCAAGGGAGTGGAAGAGCTGGAGCGTTTGGAGAGAATACAAACGTGACTGTGATTATTAAAATCTACCTGTGGCATAGATGCTGCAGCATTTCTCTTTAAGCAAAAAGTCACATAAAGATGGTTAGCGTGCAGTTTTTGTGGGCGGTAGGTGAGAGGCACTGTGATCTTGGAGGTGACCGTTTTGCATATGTGGGGAAAAAATGAATGCCCCAAACCAAATAAACCGTTGCAGCTGTCTAATACTACACGTGCTTAAAGCTTGTAAACTGCACATAGTTCTAGAGAGTCTCTGAAGGTCTTACAGGAGCTCTCTGATCCACTGAATTAATAATAAAAGGCACATTTTAGAAGTTACACGAGAAGCAGTTGATCAGAGTTTTATGAAAAGATATGGTAAGTGGAATGTTTTTCTAACCTTCCTCATCTTTAATTCTTTATAGGGAAAGCAAAGAAAAATACGTTAAAAAGTCGTCTTGTACAAAAGTGCTGACAATGTAACAATATTTGAAGGATAGTGTGTCTCATGATGGGTGGTAATGGAAGATGCCACAAATGCCACAAACCAGATGATTGGTAAAATGAATGCGCTTACAGATAGGAGATGCTCTGCCTATTGAGAGCTGAGTATTATGGTCCGAAGAATAATTTGACAAGGTGACCGCTGAAATACAGAGACATCTGTCCACCGTGTGCGATTTGAAACTGTTGCTGGTTTCAGATGTTGTCTGTTCCTTAGCATGTTTTGCAATATATTCCGTTGTCATGGTTTACAACAGACAGCATTTACTGAGAGCTATCGCATCCAAATAACTATGAATCTGCAAGTGTCTCACTCTAATTTAAACGCCCCTCATTTAACTAATACCTTTGCAGAGGCTCATGCAAGAAGTCATTTTAGTAATAATTAATTGCTAGATTCTTATAACTATTACCTTTGCCTCAAGGGCAAGCAAATCCTATTCGTTCAGTTTCAATTGCAGATGCTGACGTCTGCTCTTTTTCATCTAGGCGGTGAAAGGGCTCAGGAGTATGACAGAGACTATTCTTCACTGGGATATGGCTTCTTGGATGTACCTAAACGCGTAGGTACTTAGGATCACGCTTAGGTGCATGTGTTAGTGTTTGGATGGGAGATACTTCTGAAATGAATTGGGCATTTCTTGAGGAAATGGGTTTTTGTCCTGATGGGCTTTGGTCCTGTGAGCTGTGGTGCGCAGCCAAGGCTTTGTACTTGCTCTTAATGCCAACCTTGAGTTTACGTGCATGATCAGGTCCTGAGTAAAGGGAGCTCAGCATGACCAAAGGTAGCAATTTTGATCCTTATTTATTTAACAAAACTGCTGTTGTAAGTTGCCCTTAAGAAAACCCAATGTTTGGGAAGAATGTCTGTAGCATTAGGATGTGGTACTTCCTCTTCTAAGTACAGAAAACTATATACAGCCTCTCAGATTCTGTCATGTTGAAAGTCCGGGTGTATGGTAGTTACTTCTTTAAACACACTAAACTGTTAGATTATTTGGTGAAGGTAAAAATTATTTGCTCTAAGTGATTTACTATTCCTTACACTATCTGTTAAGAGTTTTAAAACCTAAATGTGATGCTATTTTAATGCAACATATTATTTATTTAATATTTCTGTTAATCTCCTCTTAATTATTCGTGTTACTTAAGTTTTATAAGTTACTGCTACAAGATATAGCTCCTTTTGCTGTAAGAAACGTTGTGCTGCCATGTGTTATACTTCAGGTCTAGGTTTAGACTCAAACATCATGCATTATGTCCAGATTTAAGAAACAAAGAGAGTCATGAATCTCAGTTCTCTCTCTCTGCTCCTCTTGACTTTCATGTCTGCTATGGCTTTGAAGTGAAATACCTGCAAACTGCAAAATTATTTTCTGAGGTAAATTTAAAGAATTGTTTGAGCAATTTACATTTGTGTATACTCATTTTGTAAGCTTTTACATCTCCATGTAAGTTAGGATTTAAAAAAAATTCTGAGTGTTCCTCTAACTTTTCTGCTGAAGTCAAGAGAGACTTTTCCTGGTAACTTCAAGGAGAACAGAGCGGGCATTGGCTGCCTTTCAAAATCCGACCCGTAATTTATTAAACAATAAATCCATGTCAGCAACAGTGGATTTACAGCGGATGTCAGCATTTACAGTGTAAATACATTCACCGTATGCACACGTACAGTACTGTATGTACAGCACTACAACACTCGCAGTATAGATATGCCCACTACATTAATCATTGCGAAAGCGTGAGAGTTACCACTGGATTAGCTGGGACGTTGCTCGGCTGTTAGCCAAGGCCAGACTGCCGAACTGGGGCAGGTCGCAGGCGTCTCCTTAGGGAACTTGCCTTAGTGGCTGCTGGTTTACTCGCTGCCTGTGTATGGGGCCAGGCAGTATCGCAGCTCTGCTGGGACAGGCAGCATGCAGACACATAGCCCGAGGCAGTCCCTTTTCCTGAAGTGGTTACATCTGGAATAAAGAAATGAAGATGACCTAGGATTTACTCAGAAAGGCAGGTTTCAAACTGGGGTCAGCAGCCGTGGTCCTGGCGCCAGCGACAATTTAATGCCTCTGGTCTTGGTGCCAGCTGCCCTTTACTTGGGGGGGGCTGTGCTTGTTGACACAAACTAGAGCGCCTCTTATGGTGTCTGAAGAAATTACTGATACGGTAGTTGGTGATGAAAACACAAATACGTGTATGTGTTTTATATTATACATATATTACATTTCTATTATATTTTATATTATATGTATATAATGTGAAGTAAAAATCAAGTGGCTCCACTTTTACTGTGCTGAATACAGGTGTTCTAATAGCAGGAAGGATCACAGAGAAATCCAGTGTATGTAATGCAACAGGATTGCGTAAATGTACTACTGTATAAAATATTTATTGTTCTGTGTTAGTAGAGCTCACATCTTCACAATTTTCTGTGTATTACGAGAGCCTGAGTCGGTGCATTTAGAAGAAAAGTGAATACTAGAAATGACGCTGGCACAGCTTCCTTCTGCCGGGGAGGTATTATTTGTCGGGGATATTTACTGGCGAGGGCTAGCGCCATTGAAGGGCGGAAGAAGAGACGTCTGTGGTCCGCACGTTGTTCCCCTCGGTCTGCAGTCTATGAAGTTAGTTGGGCGTCTCGGCACGGTGGCCCGAAACGACGGGAAGGCTGAGCCCCCGCTCGGCGCAGGGGGGCCCGGCACGGGGGCTGCTGCCGGGAAGGGCAGAGGGGGAAGGTAGTCCTGCACCCGTCTGCTCACAGCCTGCTCTGTCTCTTCTGAAATGCAGAAGTAGGTCTCTTCCCCGCCTTGCTTTTGAGGACCAGACTCTCAAGATGATAGCTTCGCTGTCCCTTTTGTGCTCTGTTTTTACCTTAGTCTCCAATTAATTTTTTGCATAGTCGACAAGCAAGGGAAAGACTATCCGCTCTGCCTCGGTCCCTTCCTCTCCCACCAAGCCTGAGGCTTGGCGTGTCGAACATTTGCCTGAGGTGCCAGCTCCACTCGGAGCTCCTTTGCTCTGTCAAGCTGGAGCCATTTTAGGCAAGTCCAGAGGCGTAACAGGTTCCCTGGCAAATTTTACAGTTTAAAATGTGATGTGACCAAGGAGCTTGGAGATGGTGTTTAAGCAGATTTTTTTCAAGGTTAGAGTTTTTGATGTGGAAGTCCAAGTTCCACCTAAATGCCCTTATAAGCATGGGAATCTGTTTTAAATCTGACTTGCAAGCATAGGCACATCTAAGTGGTAGAGGCACACTGTGATAAACACACATATTTCTGTTTTACGAAGCGTCACTTGGTCTTCCAAGCAAAAAATGTTGTTGTTAACAGAACCAAGATGATGTTTGCATTCTCATGAAATCGTGTTCTTCTGTTTTCTGGCCATCAGGACAGCCTGCTGCTCCACGCCGGCTTTCTGTCTGGCCTAGCATCCTGTCTCCAACAGTGGCCATAAGTAAATGCCTAGGATCAAGGCAAACAGTGTTCTACTTTTCTCCCAATACCTCCAGCCTCCAAGTATTTTCATCTTGGAGGACTTTCTCTCTTATTGTGGCTTATCTGCTTTGTTTATCCACTGTATTACAGTTTTTCTTCAAAGTTAGGAAACTCTAACCTTCTTTTAACATCAGTGAAACAACTAGTATCTTCTGCACTGATGTTTTATTGTTTAGAGTTAATCAGAAGGCGGTATGTAGATACCCAGTGGTCAATTCTTGCAGAGAACTATTATTAGTATATTTGGAATCAACATTTTTTAAAAATCCAGAAAAACAGAGTTTTAGTTCTTGAGTTAAAGCAGTTTTAATGGATTATTTTCTGAGCTTATGTCAGTACTAGAGGTATTACATCTTCTACCCTTACTTTACCTCCAATATAAAGGCATTAGATAATATCCCTTCCACCTGCCTTATTGCGCTTGGCGCCCAAGCTCACTTGAACAAGTAGAAGTATAGGTTGAACCCTTGAGTTTTTCCTTTGTATGGGATTCTGATCTATCTGTTTCACGAGGAGCTAACAGCTGGGTGAAGGTCCTCATATTTTAGGAAGTTCTGCAGTGCTGTCCCACATTTGCCTGTACCTTGTAACCCCCCTTGTCTCTGTAACTTCCATTAGCTCCAGGGTGCCAGAAACGACCTGCTAGATCATGCCCATTTCATCAGTGTGGGCTCTCTTACTCCCTGCACATCTTCTGCACCGCTCGTCTTCTCTTTACCAGCCTGTTTAAGAGACTGTCGCATCAGCTGGCTGGAAGAAGATATTGGCGTCCTGGTTAAACATTGTTCTGAGAAGGGAGGTTACAGGGAACGTGATTTTTGGAAAAAAAGTGTTTGTGTGAACCTATTTGGAGCTGGGAGAGCAGGATCAGGTGGACAGATGTCTGCTTAAGAGAGTGCATTACTTAGATGTCTGTCACATAGCAAAGGGTAGTGTCTGTGAGTCTAACAACTCCATGTCCACATGCTGCTTACTGCGGGGATTTTGAGCTGCTGCCTCGAGTGCAGAGCTCACAAATCAGCATGACTGGGGAGTGCACCAGTTTCTAGAGGAGCAGGCCCTAGAGTAGCTTCTAGTAAACGAGGAGGTGAAGTGACAAGGACAGAGCTAACAAAAATTGGGATGTTGGAACAGAGTCTGAGTCAAGCTCTGCAGGGGAACTATGAGGGGCAGATGCTGCAGCTGTTCCAGTTCAGAAATGGTCATGGGGAATACTGTGGACTGAAGCCTGCAGGCTTTCCAAATCTTTTTGGTTACTTCAGATGTTTTAATGTTGTTAGTAATTTGTTTTTTTCAGTGTAATATTTGGGTTGTAATAGAGATAAGAGAAACAGAAGGTGGCTCTTTTATTATCCAATATATGCAATTTCACATACGCCGCAGAAAAATGAACAGATTAGTTACCCTGTAAACTGCCAGAGCACGCTGCCTTGCAATCCCCAGCCCTGCGTCACTTTTCTCCGTGGTTTATCATGACTATATGAGAAAAGTGGTGCCCAAAACATCCTGTTTCTTCTTCTCCGCTCAAATTTTATGATGGTAGAAGTGATGGTACCTGTGCCAATGGTGACAGTTGTGTTTTCTAGTTATCCTTTTAAGAGCTGAAAATTGTGGGGCTACTTAGAAAGTACCACTTTATTTGGAGGGGAAAAAAGGACCTTGCTTCTCCAAATGGGTAAACAGGAGACCTGCTTAGCATCCTGGCATCATGAGACTTGGTACAACCAACAGCAGTTGATCACAAACCATCCTGTAAGGCCATTCAGTCCACAAGACCATCAGCTAGTGTCCTTTGCTTTGACTGAGATGCTCGCACCTGGGAGGAATATATGAGTGCAGTTTGGGAAGCTAGCATGCTCTGAGTAACCCATCATCTCAATCTCCAGTATTATTCCACGCATAGTGCCTATTTGTGCTGTCCTAAGGGCGGCTCATTTTTAATAACTCCATGCAAGTCTAGTGTTGCGGTACTGACATTTTACTTGCTAGTACCAGCTGGTTAGTAGTAGACCCCTTGGTAAGGAGCCTGCTCGGAGCTGATAGCATCCTATTTCTGTATCTCCACAGCCTCCATCACCTCAGTGCCTGGGCAGTGCAAGGCTTTACGCTAGTTACCCCCATCTACGTGACCCCATTTACCAGAGGGAATTCGTAACGGCAGGATGCTGCGGGTGTCTCAACACTGCTGCGTTGCGGCCCAGCATGGCTGGCGTCTTTGCGTTGCAGTGCACCCTGCTGCCTTCCTCTCAAGAAGGGCTGAAATGTTACCGCCATCTCCGCTGGAAGAGTGGAGCTGCAGTAAGGAGCAGCTCATCCTGCCATGCTGGATCCCTGCCTTGGCAGCAGCCGGAGCAGATGAAAGTCAGGAACGCAGAGAGCCAGAAGTGCTGAAGGGTGGAGACCGGGGACGCTTTGGGGAGGGTAGGTGAGCTCTCCTGTGAGGTATGGGGAGTCTGTTCCTGGTGTGACTTGGACTGGGGGGACAGGGGGAGGAAAGGAAGAGAAGGAGAGTGTGCAGCTCTGCAGTGTGAAAGCTTGTTTGTGAGAGGCTGCCTGCGTGCTGGGGACTCTCCCCCAGCTGTGCTCTGCAGCGTAGACAGAAGTGCCGCAGCGAGCGTGCGGGCTAGGAAGGCTGGTCTCCAAAGGGAGCCAGGCTCACGTGCACGTCCTCAGGGCTAACCCTGATGTGGAACAGAAAAGTCTTTTTTGGCTTTACTTGTCACTGGATCAATGCCTTTTTAATACTGACCTTAAAAGGAGGAAAAAGAAAAAAAAAAAACAGAAAAGAAGGGAAACTGTCTTTAGAAAGTAGAATTTAATGTGACATCTTCAACCATTCTAAAAGAGCAGAGGATAATCTAGCTTAAAGAACATTATGAGGTATTTAATAGAGTGAGATCAGGCATAGACACACAAAAAATGGATAAAGCCAAGGCACAAATATGCCCTTGGCAGCAACATACGGGTCTGATAAAGTTTGACATAAGCCCAAAATATCTACTAGCTTCAAGAGTGTGGATGTCAAAAGAAAAAGAGATCAGCTACATAAATATTGATGTTCTCTAATAACATGTTAGAATGATGGATTGGGAGAAAGAGCAGATTGTCACTGAATTTCGCTAAAGGCAAGATATTATTGTCTCTATAATAATTTGGAAAAGAATTTGAGTTTCATTCCTGAAATGAAGCACTGCACAATGATCATATTTGCAATCATCTTAAGAGCATGGGAAGCTAAACTGTGGAAGTTCATTTGGTGAAATTGCAAAGTTTTTTCCGTTTTTTTCCACTGGAAAGATCAAATGAATTTGAATATTATTTGTCACTGAAATAAGACTTAGACTACACTAATGGTAAATTAATAGTCCTATAACTTAGTTCCTTGGTTTGCTCCTGGTCTTCTGATCATGTTTATTGCAGGTTTTTTTCACAAGCTCTTTTTTGGAGTGAACCGATTAGTTCTCTCTGAGACAAAACCCGGGGTTATTTTATTCTGGGAACTGCTTTCTACAGCTGCTATAGACAAGACCATGTCACGTTTAACTTCCTTCGCCCTGCGTGATCTAACACTTTCCCAGCATGCGTTGTACACCTCCCACTCTGTCGTGTCATGTCCCACATATATACCATGCTGCGTGCTTAAAAACACCGTTCCGGTAAGACGGGACGTGTTCCTCACATTATTCCAGATGCTTTGCACTGAAGAAAACATGCAGGGATCTGTGGCTTAGAGCCCTAGGGGCAAACAAACTCGCTGAGCGTGGACTTGGGCAGGCCGCACTGGTGTGAACGAGAGCCACTGTGAACCCCTTGGCCTAAGAGTGGGTGACTTTAGCGGTGTGGATGTATCCCGAAGAAGCAATGTGTAAAGAAATATTTGGGAAAGAATATGAGAACGGGAGTTTTTTCCATCTTTAATAGATAGTGATATAATTTAGGAGCATTAATGTAGGAGCATTAATTTATTCGGTATAAATCTGGTAGTGAGAATGGAAATTGTTCAAAATTGTTATTTCAGTAAAACTTCTGCTTAGCAAAGGAAGACTGGAAGGAGCACAAATAATGCAACCAAGAAGCCCGTAGTTGATGAAACTGGTAATTTGGCTACCACAGTGTCATGTCTCTGTGGTCAGATCTTGTTGAGATGTTGACCCAAATTTATTGTCTGTTTTTATCTGCATTTGATCTCAACACAGTTAACAGTTTTGTGCTGTTACTCAGAATACAATACTAGAGCTTTTATAGTGTTAATACAAATACCATTTTTCCTTTTGTATTTTAGACAGAGGGAGCTCCCTTTAGAGCTGTATTTGGAAGTTTGTATATAAGCAGTCTACTAGTCAAATTTAAGATCTGGCAAGTAATGCAGGGCTTTTATGTGTAGTTGCAGTTGTGTGGAAATTATAGATATTAAATAAATCTACTTGGGAAGGATAAAACAGAAAAGGTTTTATGACTAATGACATCAGCTGAAAAATCCTGTTTGCGCAGGTTATTTTTCAGAGCAGTGATCGCCTGATATATTGTAGCATCTTATAAAATGCTTTAATGTCAGATAACGATAATGTTATGAAGAAATGCTATGTTTCTGTTCTCCTTGACTTTGGGAGACATTTGTTTTCAGGTCAGATACATATTCTTGTTGAAAATAAAGCATTGTGATCATCAGTTCGTTCTGCCTCAGTTTAAACTTGCTTAATTTTCATGTGAAAATTTGCCTGGAACAACAAGGAGAGCGACAACAGGTGACCATTTTCTGGCTGGCAGTTTAAGGTCTACTTTTTAGTTAGAGCTCTTTACTGGTCTCCAGGCTAGTTAAGAATAGATGGATTTTATAGTCCCTTCCATAAACACTTTTACGATGCAACTTTTTGGGGATGGTTTGCTGTCGACATCACTGATGACAGCATTTCACTTTGTGTGTTTTCAGTTCCTCGTTCTCTTGTGTCCTTGACTGCCTTTTCCACTCTCCCTTTCCTCTAAGCTCATGCATAGCATCACAGTAGAAATACATTAACAGATACTGAAATATATATGCATCTAGCCTATACGTCAAGAATGCTCACATAAATAAGGATTTGCTAGATCAGGCCTTTGGTAGCTGACCTAATTTTCAGTTTTCATCAGATTACAAAAGGAAATTTAAATAAATGTTTCACACTTTAAAAGGGTTAAAACGCCAGGAGATTTTAGACCAGATCCTCAGGTGGTGTAAGCTGGCACTGTGAGGTTCTGAGCTGACAGTGGAGCTGTCTTTTTTGAGGCAGCAGACATCTCGGCGCTAGACTCCAACATATAAGTGAAGGAATAAAACTGAGAGGCAAACTTTGCCGAGAGCTATGCAGCATATACGGAACTAATAAATGGTAACACAGAAAATGCCTCGGAGTTAACGGGAATTCAAAAGGGAGCTTGCATGAACTAAGCGGGTGAGCACGGCATGCTCTGAAGGGGTAGCCGGGGGTATATTATACTGCTTTTGTAGCTGTGCTCGGGTTTGGCTCAGGCCTGTGGATCCGATTAGCTTGAGGCAATTGTGCCCCCATGTGCAAACCAGTCCCCACCCTGCCCCTGGATTTTGGGGCCAGGAAAGCTGGCTGGCTTCCACCCGGGCAGAGCTGGGGTATTAGTCAATGCGTTGTCAGATGTGGATAACGGGGAAGTTGGACTTGAATGTGAGCTTGGTGCCCAAGCTGACACAGCAGCAGAATTGTAACCAACAAATTGAGAGATTGCTAGTGCCGAAGAAAGCCCCTACTTCAGTCCCTCAGAAAAGGTGGTTGCACAAAAAACCATCTTCTGTAGAAAACAACAGAGAGGAGAAAAGAAATGTGCTGGGAGCTATTGCCAACACTAATGGCCATAACAGTGAGGAAGCTTCTACAGCTCCTCGCAGAAGTGCTACTGCTGGGAAAGGAGCTGATTTGATGGGAGGGACCCTGTCGTCTATAGTTAATTGAATAAGCCGTTCATTTTCTAAGTGCTCATCCGAACCGGGCTTAGCAGCTCTCCAGAGATGCACCCATCACTAGCTATGAAAATCGTTATGCCGTAGAGCACACAGAACCTCAGATTACCTCTTTCCCTTTTGTTGTACAATGCTATTTTTAATCCAGTGCCTTGCTGTGCAGTAATCGTTTTTGACAAATTTCTGTCTGTTGTCCTCATGTTCTGTAAATTCGCATGCACTATCTGTGCGTGCGTATTTTAGCCTACTGCAGTCTCACAAGAGCAATAAGTGACACCTCATGTCCTGTCACTTATTTTATGGGCAGGCTGGCACGGTGATTTAGATATCAGAGGAGAAGGGTACACAAATTCATCTGATGATTTATATCAGAGAACTGCTCTGGTGTCAATGCAGCTTTGCAGGTTGATATCAACTGCCAGTACTGCCCTGACACCGATGGATTCCATACAGTTAGACATCAGAGATGTAGCTGTTTCTATTTGTACACTAGTTACATGGTAGTATGAGTACATATAAATTAATGGAATTGACATCTCAAAGAAAGTTTAATGGATCGTTGAGTCAGGAGTAAATCCATGGTGGACTTCCACCTAAGTATGAGGAGGTACTAGAGTCATAGCAGTGATTCTGTATTGAGAAGAGGTCTTTTCTCTTACAGTGACCAACTACTTTCCCAGGCATGTATTTTTTCTAGGTACAGTATTTTAATGGCAGAATTTCTGTGTGCCCCCCAAAATGTGTGATACAAAACCTCTCAGATGCTTCTAGCGATGGATCTTGGATCTACTCTTCTTACACTAAATTCTTGGGAACAGAACAGACTGTGACTCATTTTCCAGGGGGAAATAAGATCATTGATTGAAACATTCAGATGCTCTTTCAGTACTCATATCCACGGGAAATGTTATTCTCCATAATCAATCAATTTATCTTATGAAGGCCAGTGATGTTACTCGTGAGGAGGGTGGGTGGGATTTTGCTCTGCAGCCAAGCAGCTTTACGAGAGCGTATGCTAGTACGGTGCTGCCCTAGCTCGCACGAGGAATAATAGTTGTAAGAATGCTGTGTCTCAGGCAGTTGTGCACTCTATCAGCCAGACTCAAAGCTCTCTCAGGACCCTGGAGATGCACACAACTGATTCCCAGCACAGGCTAAAGCCGGGACAACGCACCTGATTCCCAGCACAGGCTATACCTTGTGCCTCCGTGCTGGCTAGCTGTGGTATTCCCTGCAGGCTAGATCACTGCTTGCATGGGAAGTCTGCATGTGCTGCACCAGCCCTCCGCTTACTGGTGTGGAGGGACCTCTTTGGCTGCATCTGCCAGCAGAAGACAGTCTTCTCTTTCTGAGTTTTGAAGTGGTGACCCTGTAGAAGAATGCATTGCTCTCGTCCAAGCTCACAGAGCTTAGGGTATGGGATAGAAGAAATCAAGTCTGTGTTGCCTTTCTGTAAGATTTCCTTTGTCTGAGAAGGGACTATAAATATTGTTTTAAAGTGCAGTAGTTTAGAATCAAAAGTGACAAAGAACTGGATTAATTCTAGTACCAGCATTATTTGCAGTGCCCTTGAGAGGAACAGAGCTGCATGTTTAAGGGAATTTTAAGAGAAGAAGGCTGCTGTGAGCACAAGTCAGCATGTGGCACAGGCTCTGACACTAGTAAACACAAGCAGATCTATGTGGATAATGAGAGTTTTTTTCTTTTTAATTTTAGAATCAACCTTGTCCTATGTTAGGCAGCTGGAGGAGGAAAACCGCGTGCCACCCCAGGTGGGTGACTTCCTGTTGGTGGGAACAGTAGTGGGTAGCTAGACAGTAACTCTTGAGTCTTAGTGCTTCAGATAAAGTCAGCATTTGTGTGATCTGGCTTTGCATTTGGGTAATCAAAGGCTCTCGCATCTTTTCTTTCTCTCTCTTGTGATTGAGTGGAACATTTCTACTGGTGTATTTAAGACTATGACAATACTTTCATTCATTTTTCTCCTTTGCAGGTGTTGATACTTTGCTGAGAAAAATTCACTGGAAGCTGCTACTTATATTCTAATTCAAAATTCATTTAACAGTTGAAAATTACAGTAAGCTGACCCTTTACATTCTGGTTTCATTTCAAGAGGTTCTTGTAATTAGAATATCAAATACTTTTTAGAGTTAACTGAAATATTTTGCTCTAAATATGCAACGATTTTAAATAATAATAATTGGGTTATATGATTTTTAATATTTTGAGGAGTATAGCAGTACTTAAATGCAAGACTGAAATTAAATTGAATAAATAAATAAGCAAATATGAAATTAAAGGTTTTCCTAATATGTTTCTAAAAATGAAAAATTTACAAGTTGATTAAGAATGAATCAAAGACACTTCTATTAAATTTCATTAAATAGTCCTTCAGAAAATCAGTAACGTCTCCAAGTGAAGTTGCCCACTGGAAAAAAAAAAAGCATTTTGGTTAACTGAAGCACTAGTTTAAATGAAGTAATTGCTCTGAAGAACGAAAATGCTTTTCATTGAACTTAGTCAGAACACTGTCATTTGAATATAAAACCCAAGATAACAGTGAAATGTAGGAAGAAGTAAAATCCACTGACTCTGATTTATTCATTTATATAAGCCAAGATGCAAATTCTTTAGCTAGAAGCTATTTCCTTCCTTAAGCAGATTTTAAGCAAAGTTATTTTTCTCAATCGCAGTGTAACAATTAGAAAGGCCTCTGTAGTCCTATCTCTTGCTTTGGTCTTGACTTGTTAGGTGACCTCGTGAATTTATTTAATTTCTCTGTACCCTAATTTGTTAGTCTGGAAAAGAAGAGCAACAGGAATGGTTAAATGTCTATGCAGTACCATTTATATGGTCTTGAATAGGAAAGAAAAAGTGAGATGCTCTCTGGTAAAGAATATTATTTTCTTGTCAAGGAAGGTATTCAGGGCAAATGCTAAAAAAAAAAAAGTTGCCTGAAAACTACCATTGTGATTTGTCTTAGGTCTGGAAGAGCATTGGGAGATAAATCATGCAGAACGTTCTTTGTGGGCAACCTTTAGCAGTGACCTTATGTTCTATTTGTCCAGCTTTGGAGGTGTCCGGGTGGAGGCCCATTAAGCGGATTGCCCGATCGTGTCAAAGACTGGAACGCCCACGTTCTGAATGTTGAGTTCTTTGAAAATATTTTCATTGGGGTGCCAAAACCAGAAATTGCTTGTGAAAACAGTGCCTCCCCCTGTAGCTATTGCAAAAGTAATCCAAACAAAGTATGCTGAATGTGGGACATTTAAGGGGGAAAACTAAGGCAGCAAGTCTGCAAATTGCTTTTCATTGATACACAGGTCTCAAGTCCCAGGTTTGCCATATGTTTGGTTTTGTTGGCACCAGGATCTGCAGCAGAGTTCTGAAAAATATCCTAACGTCTCTGAATAGTTTATCATAAGAAATAATGAGTGACATGGGTTCACATTTCCTGGCGTGCCTTCCTCACCTTTCCTGCTGAAGAAAGTCACTGCTTATGGGAGAGGAGGGAAGGGAAGACATGAGGCTTATTCTGAGTTTGCACTTGGTTACTTTGGCGTTACGTGTGTACGAGTTTGTTCGGGGAGTTTGTTGTTCCTGTGGGTAACACCCTGAATGTGCTGTCAGTGCTGGTCAGGCCCCGTCGGAAACACGAGGACACTGGATGGAAATGCACGAGCTCCTGGCACGGGTCTGATTCCGTTTAATGGGAGGAATGGGAGGTTGTTAGGCGTTAAGCCAAACGCAGTGCTTTTGACAAATCAGCTGAAAATATATGACAAGCTACACGACAGACGAGGGGTTTTGGCACAGCTATTACCTAGTCCCAGTGTTGTGCCTTAAAATTTCAGCAGTGCTTCAGCGAGAGTGCCTTCTGGTTTTTGTGTAGGCCTTCATTATTTATCACTGGTTGGCATATAGCAGCACTGGGAGGGTTTGAAAGTTGCAGAGCTGCACTTGGTGTGAGAGAGGTGACGGCTCCCACTCGTGGAAGTGACTCTTCTACTAGTTCTGTCCTGAAGAGTCCCCCTCGCTATCTAAGACACTTTTTTCTCTCCTCCTGCTGCACTTTTCCTCTTTCTCCCCTCTGCTTTCTCTCAGTATCTATCCTATTCCTCCTTTTCTGCTTATTTATCACTCATGAAAATATACCAGCACGTTTGTTGACACCCTCTTCAGATAAATCACTCTTTTCATTTACCACTTAGTTATGATTCTTTCCCAGTTTCTTTTGCTTTGCTTGTCTCCTTCCATACATATTATTTTTCTTTTCAAGCCCCACAGACCTCTAATATAAAGGTTTTATTAATATTTAGTGGCAAGAACATTTCCAGAGAAGATGGTATTAAGTGCTGCCATCACTGCTCAAATGGAATCTGAGTTCAGTTCACTCTGCTGTATCGACAGACTTCCTTGTCTGGGGAAAAGCAGCACCAGCACTGAGTCGATATTTTAGTCTGATCAGGTAACAGAAAAGGTATAAAAATGCCCGTGTTCACTTAAGCCCGTTAGTGTCTCTTCCTGTGCTGCACAGTTGTGCTGGTGATGGTTTATAGCGTACTAGTGGGTTTAAGAGTTATGAGAAGCTATAGATGGGCTGTAGGTTTGCTTTGTTGGTGCAGGCCATAATTAGCTGTTTTCTTCTTTTTCCCCCAGATAGCATGGAACAAGATATGATCCAGACCCTTTCAGTTTCTGGCCACAGATAGGATTTTTGTGCAAGAAAGCAGATACTTTCCAGGATTTATGGTATGCAGCTGGGTCTTCTGTAGAGAATGCCAAACCGAGGACTCGGCTGAGTCCGAGACGAGGGGTGTACACAGCTTGCACTGGTGCTTCTCAAACCCTGACGTGGGTAAGGGGGCTTGGCAGCAGCGTGTAGAGGCAAAAGAATTTGAGAGAGAACATTTCTGTTCTGCCGGATGCGTTTCAACCCAGAGGAGTTCCCACCGGGTTCAGCACACAGCTGCACGTTTCCTGTGCTGGGGCTGCAGTGATGCTGGCGCAGGGACGGCTCTCTGCAGCAGAGGGGCAGGGGGCTGCTTATTCCGGCAGTGGCTGTCTGCTGCTGCCTTGCGATGTTCAGGGAACTACAGCTTCGCTGTGGATCAGTTTTTGCCTTAATGTTCAAAGAAATGCGTGGTAGTGTGGCCAGCAGTCTAGCCAGAACAAAATTTGTGTATTGTAGTGAAGATACCTAGCAATAATCAAGAAAATCAATTTATAACAGCTGAGGTTCTGACCAGATTCTTTGTCTCAAGGTATCCTAAGTATAAAATTTCCGCCTTGGTTTGTATGGGCTTGCCCATATGGCAAGAACTTATTTGCTTGCCATTACTAAGACACAAAATTCAAGAAAAACCTGGGATACAAAAGGAGTTTCCAGGTTAGAGGGAAGGACGTTTTTTTTCCCCAGAGTAATTTCCAAATGTCCTGAGTTAACTTGTACTCAAAATTTTCTACGAGAGTCCACTGAATTTGCCAAATTTTAAGTTGTGTTGATTTTTATATGCATGTCCTATAAGATTCTGAGACACTAGAGCCCCGAGCCTTTTCCTCTTACAGGTTTATTAGCCAGCAAAAGGAGGTTTATGAAGGGCCTGCTGAAAACGGCTGCTTCTGAAGGTGTGTAGCCAGCAGTAGCTTGGACCGTGCAGAAAGACTGTGCATTTAATATGCCATGAAGATATGTGGATTTAGGCAGAAATGTGGAGAAGTACAAGTTTTTGCTGAGGCCTTTGAGCAGAGGAATTATGATGAGTAACAGCAGCATTTTTAAGTTGTATATTATAATTGACAGGAGTGTTTCCTAAAAAAAATTGTTGCTGATTTGTTTGGTGCCTGATTTATCCAGCAGAGCAACATACTGCAGTTTATTCCTTCCGTTTTCCCTTTCTCCTGCCTGCTTGAAACAAGCTGACAAATACAGCCTGTGTTTTCTTCGGAGCTAACGGGGAAATTGAGGGCTGAGGAAATAAGAAAACCGGTTTGAGAATCAAATAGTGCTTGAAGTGGCACGGCAGTTACCCAGCAGGAAGAATGCACTTCCCTAGTAAACCACTTGCCTCTGGGATAAAAGCTTCCTGAAGAACAAGGTCTTTTGCATTTGCTGAGCTAGAACTGCCTCTGGTAAGTGTGCGGTGCGGTGCCTAGTGGGCAGGAAAGTTGTGTTTTCTCTGAAGCCTGCTCTGGAGGCAACTGCTGCTGTCCTTGGGGCAGTGATGTACTGTGTGTCTTTTGCTTCTTGGCTATTCCTGCATGGGATGGGGAGAGTGCTAGTCGGGCAGTAAGTGGCAAGCTTCCTTTGAAGGACGCTTGCAGGTAAACTGAATGTAATTTGAGTTACGCAGTGTGTTTTGCACTGCAGCGGTTTTCATTCATGACTGTCCTTATCATCTGTACAAATAGAAAAAACAGTGTTTTCTACTGGCTCAAGTAACCAAAGGCTCCTGATGAGTTTTCTCCACCAAAGAGAATCCTGTTCTGCACAGAGGTCTCTGTTCTGTCTGGGAACAGTGCACAGTGCGGTGTTTGCCTCCAAGTATCTTTAGGCTCACAGGACTTGCCGAAGAAGAACAGACCCATGTTCAGACTGGTCCGGTCTTCTGTCTCCTCCAGTAGCTGGAATAAGCTTCCTCCAAAGAAGGCAGAAGCTGTACTGCATTTGCAGAGTGGCCTAACCTGAGGTCTAAATTGGTCTGAAACGCACTCAGAAGCAGATCTTCCATCTTTCTTCCTGTGTAGTTCATGGCCCTCTCAAATGACAGGTGCACCATGCAGAGGAGGATGGTGATGCAAAATTATCCTAGATTTCCCTCTTTAATCCAGATTAAGCATCTTAAAAATCTGTAATGTTTTGAAACATTAGCTAGTGGTTTTGTTTGCCATAGTTTTAAGGCAAACAGGCTTAACTTGGCATACCTTTAAGTATTTTTAAGTAGGATCAGATTTCCATAAGGTGTCTCAAACCGTGTACACCAAAATGGGGTTTCTTAGAATAACCATTTACTTTGGGAAAGGAAGGCCTATCCCGAAGTTCCCAAACACCCTTACAGTCTCTTCCCAGTGTTGCTATGTGACATCAGCCCAGTGGCACCAGCTCTGGCACTGTGACCCGGATTCATCCTACCTAATTTTAGGTACAACAGTTAGGAGCACAGTGTCTCCTGCAAAATCAGTAGAGAGAATTAGGCATTTCCTAGATTAATCTCTCTCTTTGATGCCTCTCTCTTCAGCAGTGAAAGGAGGAACCTGCTTACCTGTATGTCCACTTTTACACTGCCCCTAGGAGCCTGCACTTTGGTAAGATAAATGCAGACTTGCTTGTACAAAGGAAAAAGCTGACTACCAGCTTTGGAAAGTGACTCTCAGGTCCAAGAGCATGACTTTGTATGCTTACAGGACCCAAAGTAGAATGGGGGCTGTAAACCTCCGCAGAGCTTTGGGAAGCGAAACAACCTTTCTGCCTGAAAATAGAGGTAAATCCAGATTCTGTTCTTAGGATGTAAAGCTAGCTAGGGGGGCTCATGAGAAGTCTCAAAGCCAGGAGGATGGGGTTTAAGGGCTGCAAAGCTTGTTTTAATTTTTAAGAAAAGTTTCTCTCTCTTCTAAAGAACAGGAGGAGGAGGGATAAGGAAGTCCACAGGGGAAATATTAATTTTCAGTCTTCTACTAGCATGTGTTGAGAACACTGTCTGCTTACAGCAATGAATGTTCACAACAAGCTTCTCATTCTCATGAAGGGAGACAGAAATGTGCTGCAGATGGCACAGAAGTGGCTGTGGAAGAAAGCTGCCTAGAGGCAGCTGAGCTCTGACAACAGCACAATTCGCAGGACTTTCAGATTGTCTCATATTCAGGAGACTTTATATGTGTCTGTACTAATTTTACGTGCCTTTTAATAGCACTGTTTGTATTATCCTGTTTGAAACTGGCCAAAATCGTTGCTGGCCCTTGAGCAGATAAAGAAACAGAATATCCTGACTTATAAAAAACAAGGCTGGCTGAGGGAACTTGTCCTAAACCAGAATTGCTCCAATCTGCTTTATTACTCCTTTTCCTTCCTCTTTCATTTCCTTTTCCAAAGTATAGCATTAAGTCTGCCTAGTGGCTAACAGGTCTATAAATCCTTCCCAAAGGAAAATAAGTCCTAACTCTCCCTCCGTACATCACAGCCAATTGATAATAGTTGTTGCTGTGGAGAAGTGTAGGATGATGCACTGCACGTTGCCTTAAACGTGTGCCAGTGTTGTCAGCCTAGTTAGGAGACACATTACTGCCCACTACTGTGGCTTACGTTCCTGCCACCCATTCCTTGACGGGACGGGGGCACTTGAAGATGAGTTTGTATACTGAACGGGATTTAATATTCAGACTCAAGATATCTGTTCTGTGGGCTTAGCATATGCAGCATTCCCATTTTTGAATTGCTTTTAGGGTTTTTTTCGATGTGTGAGGTTCAGTGCTGCAGTCGGGGTGCACACGTGGCTTAAGGAACCCTGGGATCAGGTCTGACATATTCAATAACGACAGCAGTTCTCTGTCCCTTGTGCTGTGGGTCATCATTTACCCCTTGGCACTGGTGTGATCAGTGCAGCATCGCGTACAATGGATTGGGCATATTTTGATGAAGTCAGGCACGGATCTTGCTCTCTCTTCCTCGGTCCCTCTGCATTTCTCTTCTTGCCTCGCTCTCTCCTTCCCTCTCTTCTCTAACCCTAACCCTAGCCCTAGCCCTAAACTGGAATGCTTCTCCCTGCTGCAGGGGTCTCTCTCTCTCTGTCTCTCTGTCTCTCTCTCTGTGTCTCCACCTCCCTTTCTCGTTCCCTGTTTCTTTACTTTCCCTCTATCCCTTTCTCTCTCTTCTTTCTCTCTCTCTCTTTTACTTTCTCCCATGTTCTTCCTCTCTTGTTCTCTCTCTGTCCTCCCTTTCCCCGATTCTGCCTTTCTCTCTTGCTCTTTCTCTGTTCTCTCATTGTCTTTTTCCCAGTCTCTTCTCTCTCCTCACTCTTTCCCTCTCTTTCTCCCTTCTTCTTTCTCCCTCCTGTCTTCCTTCCATCTTTGTCTTTCTTTCTTTCCCTTTCTCTTCTCTTGTTCTGTCTCACTCTCTTTCCCTCTCTTTCTCTTGTTCTCTGTCTCTTTCTGCTTCTCTGCCTCCTCCTCTCTTTCCCTCTCTGCACCTATGTCCCACTCTTCTTCCTGGCTTTTTTCTCTCCCTTTCTCCCTTTCTTCCTCTTGCTCTTTCCTGCTTTCTTCCTTCCCCCTGCTTTTTCTCCCTCCTTCTCCTCTCTTTCCCTCTCTCCTTCTTTCTCTCTCTTTCCCTCTTTCTCATTCTCTCTCTTGCTCTCTCCTCCTCTCTTTCTCTCTCTCTGCCCCATCTCTTCTTCCTCTCCCTTTTTTCTCTCATTCCTTCTCCCTCTCTCTCTCTCTCCCTCCTTTGCTCTCTTCTTTCTCTTTTTCTCTCTCTCACTTGTACTCTTCTCTCTCTCTCTCTTGCTTCCTCATCTCTCTCGGTTTCTTTCTCTCTCCCTCCCTCTTTCTCCCTCTCCCTGCCCCCCTCTCTTTCTCTCTCTTCTCTCCCTCCCTCCCTCTCTTTCTCGTCTCCTTCTCCCTCTGTCTCTTGCTCTGTCTTCTCTTTCTGTTGCTCTCTCTTCCTCGGTCCCTCTGCATTTCTCTTCTTGCCTCGCTCTCTCCTTCCCTCTCTTCTCTCACTAGCCTTGTTTCTCCTCTTTCTCTCTCCTTCACTCTTACTCTCTCTTTCTCTTGCTTTCTCTCTCTCCCGCTGTCTTTCTCTACCTCACTTGCTCTCTTTTGCTTTTTTCTCTTCTTTCTCTCCCATCTGCCCGTCCTCCTCCCACCTTTTGTCTTTCTCTCTTTCCCTCTCTCTCTCTTGTTCTCCCTCCCTCTCCCTTCCCTTCTCTCTTCCCCCCTCCCTCTCCTTTTTATCATGCTTTGCATCTCTCTCTGTCTTGGTCTTTTTCGCTGCCTCTCTTCCTCCTTCTCTCCCCCTTTCTCCCTCTTTCTTCCCCGTTTCCTTCTCTCCTGTCTTTTCTCACTTGCTCTCCATCTTTCCTTCTCCCTCTCCTTCTCTCTCTTTCTCATTCTTTGTTTCTTTTCTCCCTTCCTCTTTTTCTCTCTTTCTCTCCCTCTTTATTCCCCTTTCCCTTTCTTTCTCTCTCTGGTTCTGTTTCCCTCTTTGTTCTTTCTTTCCCTCTCTCTCTCTCTCTTGCTCTGGCTTCCTCCCTCTCTCTCTTTCTCTCCCTTCCTCCTCCTCTCTTCTTTCTCATGCTTTCCCTTTCTCTTTCTGTCTTGTTCTTTCTCTCTCCCTGTCTTTCCTTCTCTCCTTTTCTCTATCTCTGCCTCTCCTGTTCTTTCTTTCCCTTTCCCTCCTTATTTTTCTCTTTTATCCATCTCTCTTTGTCCCTTTCACTGTTTATCACCTTTTCTGTCTTCCTTGTCTCTTTTTCTTTCTCCCTCTCTCTCTCGTCCTTTCTTTCCTTCTCCTTTGTTTCTTCTTTTCTCTTTTTCTCTTTCTTTCTCTCTTCCCTCTTTCTCTTCCTCTCTCCCTCCTTATTCCGCTTTCCCTCTCTCTTTCCTTTTTTCTCCTTGTTTCCCTCTTTCTTTCCTTCTTTCCTCCCTCTCCCTTTCTGCCCCCTCTCTCTCCCTCTCTCTTTCTATCTCCTTCCTTTCTTTTTCCCTCTTGCTCTTCTCCCCGCGGCTCCGGGCCCCGCCGCGGCGCTGCCGCTGTCGCCGGTCGCCGGTCGCGGGGCCCCGGGGCGCCGCCGCGCGGGGGCTGCCCGGGCCCTGTAGCGCCCCCGCGGCCGCCAGGCGGCGCCGCCGTGCGCGGGCGAGCGGCGCTGAGGGGCGGCAGGTGCGCGGCGGCCCCGCGCCGGGCCGGGCGGGCGCTACCGGAACCGGCGGCGGCAGAAGCAGCGGGAGGAGCAGGAAGAGGAGCAGCAGCAGGTGGTAGCGGGGAGGCGGGACGGGCTCCGGCTCTGCCGGGAGGCACCTGCGTCCCCCCCCGGGGGGGGGGTCGCAGCGGGCGGCCCGGGCTTGTCCGCGGGGCAGCGGGGGGCGGAGGCCCGGCCCGGCCCGGCCCGGCAGCCGCCGGGGCTGGCGGGAGCCGCGGCCGCCGGGAGCGCCGGGCCGGGCCGGGGGGAGTCGCGGGGCCCCCCTGCTGCCTGCCTGCCTCGGGCGGGGCGGCCCCGGCCCCCGTGACACCCGCGGGCGGGCGGCGGCGGGGCCCGGCCGGGGAGGGCAGGGGAGGGCAGCAGCGGGCACCCTCGGGGGAGCCCCGGGCCGGGCCCGGTGCGGAGCCCCGTGGGGCCGCGAGCGCTCCCGGGACGCCTCTGCCCTCCCGCGGGGGCCGCGAGCCGCGGGGCTGGCACGCACGGACGGACGGACGGATGGATGGACAGCGCCAAGCGGGAGCTGGATGGAGCCGCTGCCGCCGGGAGCAGGAACTGGACGGAGGGACGGAGCCGCCGCCGGGAGCGGGACGGAGCGCCGGAGCCACTGCCAGGAGCGAGCACTGGACGGAGCCGCAGGCACAACAGAGCCGCTGCTCGGGCACAACAGCTGGTGCGGAGTGATGAGCTTGTGTACATGGCATCAGTCTGGACTGATGAGCTCAGACTGATCCAATAGCTAATTGGTTAGTTATTGATTCGTTATTGACAGGGCCATAAATCAGTTGCTATCACAGCTCAGAGCTTGGTGGCATCTTGTGCACATGGCATCAGTCTGGACTAATGAGTTCAGACTGATCCAATAGCTTGCTGCTTCATTGCTGCTTCATTGCTGACAGGGCCATAAATCAGTTGCTATCACAGCTCAGAGCTTGGTGGCATCACTGAATGTTGCATCAGTGTTGAAGCCTTAGCTGATGGATATGGGATCAGTGTTGGCTAATTCCCTTATGAATATTCAGTGAAGGCTGAGTAATGAGCTCAGGGACATTGACTCAGGGATGACTAATGACCTTGCACATATGGAATCCCTAGTGACTAGTTAGTTCATGTTGCTTCAAAACCTCTAAGCTAATTGTTTATTTAGTACTGAAAGTCTTGTGTGAATGTTGACTAATTGGTTTCTATATGTCCACTCACTGTTGACTCCTTGAACTAATTGAGCATTTGGCTTGTGAATATTGAATCGATAGTGACTCCCTGGTCAGGACTGATTCAATACTTCTAAGCTAATTGGTTAATTAGTGGTGAAAGTCTTGGATGAATGTTGAATAAATATTGGCCCTGGAAGATGGTGTCTCCTGGTGTTGCCTCCCCCCAAAACCACTTTCGCGCCAGAAACTATCTCAGATGCGAGGTTGGGCCTGGTGCATGCCAGCCTCCCTGCCCTCGGGGTACTCGCGGATGGACCCCCCCTCCCTCCCCCCCATCCCACTGCCTCCCCCCACCCCAAAAAGGGCCCCCTCAGCCTCCCCTTTGGGGCTGGAAACAGCCAAACTTGCCTCTGTTTCCAAGTCCCCAAAACGCAGGACTTAGTCTGTGTTTTCAGCCACAGGAACAGCCAAGTGAGCCTCCATTTGTGGCCCCCAAAATACAGGGCTTAGCCTCTCTTTTGGACCCTCAAAATGCAGGACTCATTCACCTGTTCTTGTGCTTGAAAACAGGGACTAAGCTGCCCTCTGTGGCCTCAAAACACAGCACTGGCCTCTGTTTTTAGTGCCCAAGACAGCTGACCTCGCCTCCGTTGCCGAGTCCCAGAAACATGCGACTCCTTAGTCTCTGTTTCCGGACCTGACAACATACGACTTGGTCTCTGCTTTGAGGATTAAAAACAGCCACCTCAGCCTCCCTTTCAGGCCCCCAAAACACGGGTCTTAGTTGCTGTTTGCAACCACAGAACAGCCAACTAAAAGCCCCTGTTTCGGGCCCCTAAAGGCAGGCGAGTTCCCGCGCTCCCCAGAGTTCTCGCACTCACCAGAGTTCGCGCTTCCCGGAGTTCTCGCGCTCCCCAGAGTTCCCACCCTCCCGAGAGAGCTTGCACTTGCCAGAGTTCGCGCTCACCAGAGTTCCCGTGCTCGCCAGAGTTCCTGCACTCGCCAGAGTTTGCTCTCACCTGAGTTCTTGCGCTTGCCAGAGTTCGCATTCGCCCGAGTTCTCGCACTCCCCCGAGTACGCACTCACCAGAGTTCTCACGCTCGCCAGAGTTTGCACTTGCCAGAGTTCCCGTGCTCACCAGAGTTCTTGCTCTCCCCAGAGTTCTCGTGCTCCCCACAGTTCCCGTGCTCCCCACAGTTCCTGCGCTCCCCAGAGCTCCCGTGCTCGCCAGAGTTACCACGCTCACCAGAGTTCCCGCTCCCCAGAGTTCTCGCACTCCCCAGATTTCCCGTGCTCCCCAGAGATATTGCGCTCCCCAGAGTTTGCTCTGGGCGTGAGTGCGTGCGTGGGTGCTTGCATGAGTGAGTGAGTGCGTCAGTGAGTGAGTGCGTGAGTGCCTGCATGAGGGAATGAGTGCGCGACTGCGTGAGTGCCTGTGTGCGTGATTGTGTGCGTGCATGTGTGAGCGCGTGAGTGAGTGCTTGCGAGCGTGAGTGCGTGTGCGGATGTGTGAGTGCGTACACACACGAGTGCATGCATGCCTGCGTGCGCATGTTCTTGCGTGAGTGCGTGCGTGCCTGCGTGCGCTGGCTGCCCCGGGAGGAGGGCTGGGCACAGGGAACTGCATTCCCCCCCCTACATTCCCGGGGCTCAGAGAGGCTGAGGGTGGTCTGTAGTAGGGGATTTGCGTGGCAGCGCTCTTTGGGGAGCTGCCAGGGTAAAAGGGGAGGGCGAACACAAGGGGGAGGACAGGAAAGGCCTTGAAGAGGAGGCCTGGGTGAGCCTGGGGTGCCGCAAAAGGTGCAGAAACGTGAGCGGGCAGCAGCTGGAAAGCAGGATGTTTTTGAGTTTTATGAAGGAAAAAAGAAACCGCCTCAGCTCGAAATTTAAATACAACAGATAAATGGGCACCGTGCATCGCTTGGTTTGAACTGGTAGATGTCTTACGATGCTTCTCTGTTAGCAGTGGTAGGAATTGTGCTAATAAAAAACTTTTTTTTTTTAACCTGTTATTAATTATTTAGTAGCAGCTGATGGGATGAACAAAAAAGATTGTGCAGAACTTACAGATTGCCCTGGAAATGCTTTAATATTTGATGCTAAGATTGTTTTTTATGAGCAAACTTACAGTTGCAGCAGGTATTAGCTAAAATGGCCTGGGAAAGGGACGCGATTTTTTCCCCCCCTCACCTCCCCCCATGCTCGAAACGGCGGCCGCGCTTCCCGTTTTAAGTTACATAGGGCGGTTATGGAAATCGCCGGCACGGGCGGCTTTCTCCTTTTCTGCGGTGGGGGCTGCGCGTCTCTGTGGCGAGGCATTCACCCTCCGGGCACAGAGTTTTTCCTCCACACTTTATTTCTCCCTTTCCAATTTCACGCCGCGAGCTTTCCGAGGGTGCTCGTTCGGACGGGGGCGGATTTGCCACGCGCTAACGAGGCGCCTGTGGGGACGGGACGAGGGGCCCGCGGCGGCGGGGACGGCTGCTCCGGCTCAGGACACCAGGTCCTGCTTCGGGGCCGCCCTCTCGTCTCCGGGGCTGGCAGCTTTCGTGGCACGGCAGCGCGGGGAGGCGGGCCAGGTGCGGCGGCTGCTTGGTGGAGGCGGCCCAGGTGCAGTGGCCATTTGGTGGAGGCGGCCCCAGGTGTGCCGGGACAGCGGTGTCCCGGGAGGCTGCGACCTGAGGTGAGCGCGTGTGGGGAGCAGCACTGCTCGTATCCAGAGAGCAGGAGTTGCTGTAAGGGCTGGGATGTGAGCAAGCCGCCGAGGGGCCGCTCTGCCCCGTCACCCTGCGCGGGCGCGAGGCAGCCCGCCGAGAGGGTGGGCTGACAGGGAGCAGCTGTTTCTCTCGAGGGGCTTCCTGGCCAAGCTGTCCTTGCAGCGGTAACAGTCTCCTCGGGATAAAAAGGCTGCCACAGCTTTGCCAAATTACAGAACAGAAACGTACTGCGGCGAAGAGGAAGGCTGGAGAGGCAGTCGAAGCAGTTGGCACCATTTGTTTGCCAGAAATAATGCATGGGAGAACTTAAAGGCAAAAAAAATCCTCTAAAACATACTTTTTATTTCAGGACATTATTTAATTAAGCATCTAAAATTTAGAAGAAATGAAAACCTTTTTTTCAGGTAAAAAGAAAAAATGAACTGCTCTGTAGCAATTCTGTGTTTTTCTAACAGGCTTGTGTTTAATTTGATGTTAGACCTGAATCAAGGTGATTAGCTGAATGAGGAAGAGTGAGGACTACTATAATAGCATAATAATAATGGCAACATTAAAAAAAAGGAAAATAAAATAAAGCAGTTTAGAACAAAAGACATCAAATTAAAACTTGAGATAAACCGCAGAACTGTTCTTTGGAAGCCCTGTCCCCCTGCCCCCCCCCAAAAAAAAAAAAAACAACCAAAAACCACACCTTACGTTTTGTTGTATGAAGATAAACAGGTGTTTTATTGGGTGGAGAAGCTGTTGCTTTAAATGTTGTTTAAATTTTAGTCACACACAAAAAACTTGTTAATAAATAACTGTGCAACCTTATTTCTGACCATTTTAAGAACTGAGATCAGGCAGCATGAAAAGTCTTTGAATGCACAAGGAGGGAAGAAACCACTGAGGAGAGCTGAGAGAATAAAGTATAAGGCTTAAGGGAACAAGACAGCAGCAGAAGAAGGGGAGGTTTGTGCCAGGAAGGCCCTTACGCTTTTTGAAACTGATGCTCAACAAGAAGACGGGAATGGATGACAGTGTAAAAAGAGAGGCAATGACCAGACAAGAAATTAGCTAGGAAAAGGTCAGCTGAGGAACGGTGCTGAGCGTAGAAGCGGTCGCGGGAGGGTCACACTCCCGTGACGGGGGGGAGAGTTGAACTGGGGTGCACCATAGCTGTGGCTCCCCCAGTGCTCCCAGAAAGTCAGGTAAAATGCCGGCCGTCATGCCTTCACAGCCGTGCTTGCCCCTGCGGCTGGTCTAGTCTGGATTTGCTTGTGTGTGGGAATATCCTTGAAGACATCTGCCAGACCGGTGCAGAACATGATGGTTGTTGGTTGCTTGGTTATTCTGTATCATCATTATTGGCTGTATGATATACTAGCCTTGCAGGCACTGCACTACTGCTGTACTTACTAGCGGGAGCACCATAAAAGAATAACCGATCTGTTTGGAGAGTGTGACATTCTTATCGTCATCTGGAGTAAAGCTGATTCCCATACTCCTCTCAGTAAAACGCGAGAGCTCTTCGCAGTGCCGGAGCTGCTTCGCTCTTATTTTCCAAGAAAGGGAGATAGTAAGACTCCCGCTGTGATGGGGGAAGATGGTGCCCTGCTGCTCGCTGGGGAATGCGTTAATGCTCTCCGGGGGGAGTGTGCTTTCCCTAGCTCTAAGCGGCACCAGCTCCCGGGGAGAAGTCTGGAATTCAGTCACCACATGCAGAATCTCAGTAAATAAGATTAGCTGAAAAACAGGCAGGGAATAAACTCATTTTACTCTTTTAGGCACATGCTCTTCTCTAGTACCTGGGCCGTTTCATCTGATTTGGGATGAGATTTTCAGAAAACTCCTTAATCAGCTACTGTTTCTGTGTGTCTAGGCAATTTCTCTTGCTGGATTTACTTAACTTTGTGGCTGCCTCCAGGAGGAAGAAAACAAATCCATTTTAGTCACACGATAGCCACAATCATACAATTGATCTTTATTTGATATGGTAGTTGTCACAAACACTATTTTGAAAAGATGCATTTCTTTCACTACGATAAACTCTCTCAAGTCAACATTTCTTATCTGGGTTCATAGCGCTCTTAGTAGTGTTTGTTGATGTGCAACTGTGGAAAAAAAATAAGGCAGAACAATGAAAATTCTGTGATCATTGACTGGCTCAGGACGGTTCTAGACTTGGCAATCATAAAATGGAATACCCAGAATAGGAATGTGCAAAACGTCACAGGGCCATGATCTCATTGCCATTACAGAGACATGGTGGGATAGCTCGAATGACTGGAGTGCCATCATGGATGACTACATGCTTTTTAGGAAAGACAGGCCAGGCAAGCGAGGTGGTGGAGTTGCTCTTTATGTGAGAGAGCAACTGGAATGTGTGGAGCTGTGCCTAGGGGTGGATGAAGAGCGAGTCGAGAGCTTATGGGTAAGGCTTAAAGGGCAGGCTAGCATGGGTGACACTGTTGTGGGTGTTTACTACAGGCCACCTGATCAGGAAGAGGAAGTCGATGAGGCCTTCTACAGACAGCTGGAAGTAGCCTCCCGATCCCAGGCCCTGGTTCTCATGGGGGACTTCAACCACCCTGATATCTGCTGGAAAGACAACACAGCTAGGCACAAACAGTCCTTGAGGTTCCTGCAGAGCATTGGTGACAACTTCTTGACACAGGTGGTGGAGGAGCCAACAAGGAGAGGTGTGCTGCTGGACCTCGTACTAACAAACAAAGAAGGACTGGTGGAAGATGTGAAGCTCAGGGGCAGCCTTGGCCACAGTGACCATGAGATGGTGGAGTTCAGGATCCTGCGAGGAGGCAGCAGGGCACCAAGTAGGATCGCAACCCTGGACTTCAGGAGAGCAAACTTTGTCCTCTTCAGGGACCTACTTGGAGGAATCCTGTGGGTTAGGGCCCTAGAAGGAAGGGGTGTTCAAGAGAGCTTGTTAATATTGAAACATCACTTCCTCCAGGCTCAAGAGCGGTGCATCCCTATGAGTAGGAAGTCAAGCAAAGGAGGCAGGAGACCTGCATGGATGAGCAAGGAGCTCCTGGCAAAACTCAACCAGAAGAAGGAAGTCTACAGAAAGTGGAAAGGGGGACAGGCCACTTGGGAGGAATATAGGAACACTGTCAGAGTATGCAGGGATGCGGCAAGGAAGGCTAAGGCCCGTTTGGGATTAAATCTGGAGAGAGATGTCAAGGACAACAAGAAGGGCTTCTTCAAATACATCGGTAGCAAGAGGAAGACTAGGGAAAATGTGGGGCCTTTGCTGAATGGGGTGGGTGCCCTGGTGACGAAGGATGCAGAGAAGGCAGAGTTACTGAATGCTGCCTTTGCTTCAGTCTTTACTGCTCAGGCCAGCCCTCAGGAACCTCAGACCCTGGAGGCAAGAGAGAAAGTCTGGAGAAAGGAAGACTTTCCCTTGGTGGAGGAGGATCGGGTTAGAGCTCATTTAAGCAAACTTGACACCCACAAATCCATGGGACCCGATGGGATGCACCCACGAGTGCTGAGGGAGCTGGCGGATGTTATTGCTAAGCCACTCTTCATCATCTTTGAAAGGTCATGGAGAACAGGAGAGGTGCCTGAAGACCAGAAGAAAGCCAATGTCACCCCAGTCTTCAAAAAGGGCCAGAAGGAGGACCCAGGGAACTACAGGCCAGTCAGCCTCCCCTGCATCCCTGGAAAGGTGATGGAGCAGCTCATGCTGGAGGCCATCTCCAAGCATGTGGAGGACAAGAAGGTGATCAGGAGTAGTCAGCATGGCTTCACCAAGGGGAAATCATGCTTAACCAATCTGATAGCCTTCTCTGATGGGATGACTGGCTGGGTAGACGAGGGGAGAGCAGTGGATGTTGTCTCCCTTGACTTCAGCAAGGCTTTCGACACTGTCTCCCATAATGTCCTCATAGACAAGCTCAGGAAGTGTGGGATGGATGAGTGGACAGGGAGGTGGATTGAGAACTGGCTGAATGGCAGAGCTCAGAGGGTTGTGATCAGCGGCGCAGAGCCTAGTCGGAGGCCTGTAGCTAGCGGTGTCCCCCAGGGGTCAGTACTGGGTCCAGTCTTGTTCAACTTCTTCATCAATGACCTGGATGAAGGGACAGAGTGCACCCTCAGCAAGTTTGCTGACAATACAAAACTGGGAGGAGTGGCCGATACACCGGAGGGCTATGCTGCAATTCAGAGAGGCCTGGAAAGGCTGGAGAGGTGGGCAGGGAGGAACCTCCTGAAGTTCAACAAAGGCAAGTGCAGGGTCCTGCACCTAGGGAGGAATAACCCCATGCACCAGTACAGGTTGGGGGCTGACCTGCTGGAAAGCAGCTCTGCGGAGAAGGACCTGGGAGTGCTGGTGGACACCAAGTTAAGCATGAGGCAGCAATGTGCCCTTGTGGCCAAGAAGGCCAATGGTATCCTGGGGTGCTTTAGAAAGAGTGTTGCCAGCAGGTCGAGGGAGGTGATTCTCCCCCTCTACTCAGCCCTGGTGAGGCCACATCTGGAGTACTGCGTCCAGTTCTGGGCTCCCCAGTGCAAGAGGGATGTGGCACTACTGGAACGAGTCCAGCGAAGGGCTACAAAGGTGATTAGGGGACTGGAGCATCTCTCTTATGAGGAAAGACAGAGAGAGCTGGGCCTCTTCAGCCTGGAGAAGAGAAGGCTGAGAGGAGATCTTATCAACGTGTACAAGTATCTGAAGGGAGGGTGTCAAGAGGATGGAGCCAGACTCTTTTCAGTGGTGCCCAGCGACAGGACATGAGGCAACGGGCACAAACTGAAACACAGGCAGGTCCGTCTGAACATGAGGAAAAACTTCTTCCCTGTGAGGGTGACACAGAGCACTGGAACAGGTTGCCCAGAGAGGTTGTGGAGTCTCCTTCTCTGGAGATATTCAAAACGCGCCTGGATGCGATCCTGTGCAATGTGCTCTAGGTGACGCTGCTTGAGCAGGGGGGTTGGACTAGATGATCTCCAGAGGTCCCTTCCAACCTCAACCATTCTGTGATTCTGTGAATTTGCAGAGCACGTGGACATCTAACCTTGTCCCTACCAGGCCTAAGAACAAGGCTGAGAACCACCTACCCAGAGCTCTCTCCTGCCCCCAGGAGCAAAGGAGCCTCCAGCTTGTCCAGGAGCAGACTGCACGAACCTTGCAAGAGGAGCATGCCACAGGCAGCAGTCAGGAAAAGCAGGAGAGGACAAGGCAGTAAATCGGGGCCAGACGCTAAACCCCCCAAGGACCAGGCAGACGGCACCACTGCCAATAATCACACACCCCCTGAACAGGCCAAATACCATAACCCGCGGTCACCTCGCACCCTCCTTAAACTGCCCCACAGGTGGGTGAAGAATTCAGACCTTTGGTGGCACCTGCGCAAAGGCAACATATCCTCCCCCTCCACTGCCACAAAGGCCACCTGGGGACAGGATGCAAGTTCTCCTCAGGCACGTTAACAAGGCAGCTCACAACTGAATTTCACCTTGACTCACAGGCTGAGCTCCCTCCAAAGGAAACAGAAACCTCAGCTGCTCAGGGACAAAATATGACCTTGAAGAAGGCAAGGTCACAGAGCAGTTCAGTTGCCTGCTGGAGAGCAGGCTCTTCTCTGTGCTCCTGAAAATCCTTCTCCCATTAACAGGAGAAACACCAAGAAGCACTTGAAAAATACAGTCACTGTGAGAAGAGCTGCCATGAATGCCTGCTCCAGAAATCACTCCAGGTGCAGCAGATCACATTTCACCCACTGATGGGGTCACAGGACTGCCCCCCATCTCACATCCTAGTCCTAACCATTGACCTTGTCAGCTGAGGGAAAGTTCTCCAAGCACATACATACACACTTGCTATACCTTACTTCCATAAATCAAACAGAGGGTGCAAAATAAAATAGCAATTACGTTGAATGGCAGTGCTCGGACTGATTGGCTGGGAGGCAATTTCTCAAAATACTGTGCAGTTCTTCTTATAGAAAAGGGTACAAAACATTAAATTAGAAGTAACCCACAAAAGTCAAAGAGGAATAACAGAAGAGAGTATGAGAGAAAAGCTGTCTCAAGGGACTGACTACCCATCCTCTCCTCTCCTATCACTGCCCCCCTCCTCCCTCCGAGAGGAAAGAAACTTTTCTTGGACTGTAGTTTCCCATAAAAAGCACATGACAAAAAAAATAGTACGGAAAAACTCAAGGCCACCTTGCTTCGAACGAAGAGCATCTCCTTTGAGCTGCTCTTCAGCTCAGCTACAAAAGGCTGCCAAGGCACCATCAGCAATTCCTCTCCCTTGCTGAGACGATGGTCCCCAAAAGCCCGGCTGAGTTGCCTTCCAACTCAGCAGGTACCTTTCCACTCCCCTCGATGGTTAAACTAGTCAAGCCCTACCCGTCAGCTGTCCAGCCTGAGCACAGGGGAGGAAGAAACCCCACAACACTGGGGCTTAGTCTCACTTCCGCACAGTCCCCTTCAAACCACCTCTGAGGGGTCAGAAGCTTGGCAAGGGAGCATCATGTCTGCACAGTGGGGCAAAGGGAGCTGAATGCAACTGAGAATCAGACTCCGAGCAGTTGCCTCGTCATTTGCTTATGTGGCTTTCTTGGTCCTTTGTGTCCAGAAGGAGGAAGATCATTTGCTGGGCTGCTTTCTTATTTCAAGTATTTTCAAGGGGCTCCATTGCTTATCATCAAATGCCACTTCGTCTGCCACCCCTCCACACACCATCCTTCTCTTGGGGAGATAAGGAATGGTAGCTTCAAGGGCCACGAGGCAGTTGCACCTCAACAGTCAGTGCCAAACACCACAAGGTCACGTACTGATGGGAGTGAGGCACCTCAGAGAAGAACCCTTAACACCAGCTGCCCAGAAAGGACAAACAGCCAAAATGTTTTCCTCCCCAAAAGGGCTCGCTGTCCTGGCTTTTCCTCTCCCTTTAAAACCTATTGCTTTTTCAAAGCCCCTGAATGGTGAGCTGACAGCCTGGGAGGTGAATTGCTGTGTCTAAAAGCCCTCACTGAGGATGGGAAGACTTTAAAAAGCCTGGGGAGAGGAAAAAAAGGACACACTAACTTTTCTTCCCTTTGCTCGAGGAGGCTGTAGTTAAATCCAGGGTCCCTTTGTGCTGGGCGCCGTAACACCTCACAAGAGAGAAGGCCTGTGCCAGAGAGCTCCTCACCTCCACAGCCACAGCCCAGAGCAAGGACCAGGGCAGCCAGGTGAGAGCAGCCGCCACGGACGGCCCAGGCAGCAGCAGGGATGGGACAGGCCTCCAAATCTCTTCTGCAGCTCCACAGCCTCCTCTCACTGCTGCACTCTGGGCTCAGCCCAGCCCCTGTGGAGCTGCAGAGCAAACACACAAAGTCTGGGTCTTCCTCTCTTCTTTAAAGCAAAGGCATGCTCCCCTCCCTTACCAATTAGAGTGAGGAATATTAGGCTGTAACTGTCCCATATAGGTCTCAAACCCCCCCTCATCAAAGACACTCGAGTGTTTTTCCCCTGTCCTTCCTGCTGCTGAAAGGTCCCGCAGAAAGGCTTGGTCCTGCTGAGTCCCCTGGGTCAGACAGTGCTTGGGAAGAGCTCAGACTTGCTGCTTTGTCCAATTTGTGTCAGACCTCCTGAGAAAACTGAGGTTGTGTGAACCAGCAAGCAGTTTTGTTGTTGGTTGTTTTTTTTTTCCTTTTCTGTAGGGGAAGACTAGTCTCTCTCAAATGCCTGCTCCATCTGCCTGGGCTTGCACTGCCCAGGGCAGAGAGCTTTGCAGAAGAGCAGCTGGGGGCAGCCAGTCCCCTCTGTGCCCAGTGTGTCCCCCAGCAAGGCCCCTTTGAGCAATGGGGCAGTTGCTCTGCTGTTGTCAGACGACCCTCTGGAGCCTGGGGGTGGCTTGGGACAAGCAGGGAGGATCTTCAGCCTTCTGGTAGCTCCCAGCATGGATGTGGGTGGGATGGGGCTGGGGGTGTCATGGGAGGGCAGGAATGGACACAGCCCAGAGGGGTGAGGGGGAAGGCGCATTTTGAATGGGGGATGTGGGCAGCGACACTGAGCCTGTGCTTCCAGTTTTCTTTTGATCAGGTATTGCTGGATTTCTCCCCTGAGATTGAGCTGCTCCAATGCCATCAGCTCTCCGCCTGGCTTTCGGAAAAGGTTTGTTGTTTTTGTGGCAGTTGAGGCAAAGCAGAATTACCAACCCCCTGTCAGGTCTATACAGGCAAAGGGAATCACTGCGCACGCCATGCTGTGCATGCACGAGCCTTCCTGGGTCAACTGTGCTGACACGCTGGTTGGGCTAATGCCCTTTGGTTGGCAAGCAGTTGTGTTAGCAGCTGCCCCAGCAGGGTTAGTACCAAAACATCTTCCGTGGGTGGGTTTTTTTTCCAGGCTTTGGGTTATTTATTTATTTATTTTTTAACCTCCTCATCTGGTTCTGAATAAGGGGGTGATTCATTTCTCTCTCTCTGTGTGTTTAATTTTGCCTCAGCCTACCATTTTCTGCTTTAAACTAAAGGACAGCTCTTGGTTTGGTCATGCCATGGGAGGAATGTATGAGCTTGGCACTGTGAAAACTGAGACAGAGCTGTTTGTATCTGCTTGAGCCTAAAGGGAAATTCTGTGCATGCCTGGCATATAAAACTTGAAACTAAAAAAAACCCCCACAATAAATTCACCGCAAGATGCACGACCTTCAAATTATCCATAACTCAACTGCCTTCCCTATACATCATAGATGCAGCAAATTAGCTGCAGGGGTAATGATAATCTTAAAGCAAACACAGCTGGGTGTGGATGGTAGTAAGGAAAGTCAATTTGATACAGCAGCACTTACTGAACATAGTTTGGGGCCACATGAATCTACTTTGCAGTGGATGTGCAGCTTTTGAGCTCAAGAAAAGGTTTCTTGACTGTTGGAATCAAGTACAAACCCTTCTTGCTCTCTGCGTAGAGTGAGTCCTCTTGCTATAGTGTGATTCCATTAGGGGCTTCTCAGTGGAAAGGTCGAAAAAGTGTTGAGAAAGTTGAAAGGCTGAAAAAGTTGCAAGTGCAGTGAAAAGGGTGAGGGCTCGTGTAGATAACGCACAGGATCAGCTCGTGGAATAAAGGCAGCCTCTCTAAGCAAGGACAAGGGAGTTTTCCCCAAAACAGTGTCTAGTTTAGGCTGTGTGGAGGTTTTGGGCAAGTTGCTTTAACAGCTGGTGATGGGCCGGGCATTTGAAAGTAGTAATGAGCCGGTGCAAGCGCAGGCAGCCGAAGTGGGCAGAGCAGGGCCTCTTCCCTGGGGCCCCAGGCTGCGGGGCTGGGATCAGGCGCTGTGAGGAGCCCAGCGCTGAGGGGTCTGTTGTGGGGTGGTCTGAGGCCGGGGCACTTTGTGTGGGGTGCCGCTGCTGGCAGCGGGCCCTGCTGCGAGATGAGACAAGCAGGGGAGACGGAGGCAGAGCGAGCCCATGAGGGTCTGCAGCCAGCAAGGAGCCGCTTGCACTGTGCGAGTCCTGCCCAACAGTGCCCAGGCGCTGAGCAGAGCCACGGTCATGCCAGAACCACAAAACTCTTTGCTGCAGCACGAGCGCTGCCCCGGCCACAGCCTCCACGCTCACCACAGAGCTAGTTATTTCATCTGTCGTCAGCCCCAGAGCCCCTACAACCAACCTCGTGCAGCCCCTGGTGCCGTGAGCGCTTCTGGCAGCGCGGCCGTGCTGGGCTCTGCGGAGGTCAGGGGCTGCTGAGCTCAGGGCCGGGACCTGGGGAAACGCAGGGGGCTGGGTGGGAGCTGCCTGTTGCTGTGAGAGCAGCCTGGACTAGATGCAGCTGCTACTTGCAGCTGGTGGCTTCGGGAGGGGAGAGGCTCTGCTGCACAGCTGTAAGGGAGGTGGTGCTGGCAGGGCTGAGCCTGCGGCAAGCTCCGGCCTTGGCCTCGGCAGCCCCAAACTGAGCCCGGCAGCCCTGAACACATAGGAGCAGCAGGTGCCGCCAGAGGTGTCTGCGGGCAGGCTGGGCTGGCGCTCGGTGCAGCTGGCCCGAGGAGCTCCTGGGCGCCTTCGCTGCCTCCGTTGCCACACTTGCCTCCTGGCAAGTTTTAGCTGTCTTCGGCTGAGCTCTGGCCAGTTTTGCCCCCCCCCCCTTCCCTTTTCTGCAGGGCAGCCTGGTTTTGTGTTTGTGGGCTTTAAGGGAGAGCACAAGAAAGAACTGCCCAAACCTCCAGGCTTGGGCCGAGGGGCAAACGTTTGGGAAGGAAGAGGCAGGGGCTGCAGCAGGCAGTGGTGGAGGAGTGAGGCTGTGCGGAGGGAAAGGGGTGCTGGGGTGGAAGAGGGGAGAAGGCAGCATTTCAATGCAGACATCTCAGCCCGTGGGCCAGCATGTTCCTGAAGCCGGATCTCCTGGCAACCTGAGCCCTGGCAAGCCTGGCCTGGGCTTCAAGCAGGCGTGGGGGCTGGCGCAAGCTCTTCTGCGGGTCAGAGACTTTGGCGCGATCCTGTTTCCCTTGTGGTGCTGCAGTTGTGGAGCAGTGGTGCAGAGGGATAACCACGTACTTCCGCGAATGGGAGCAATGTGCCTTCCCTCGCCTGGAGGCAGCCCAGCTCTGTGCTCCCATTTACCTCCTCTTCTGCTGCGTGCGCAGGAACTGGCGGGGCTGTGAGGAGGAAGAGGTGAGCGTTGCTGCTTTTGCAGCCGTGGGCAGCGGTGGGCACATCCGCGGGGGCCGGCTGGGCTGTGCGCGGCGCTGTGCGAGGAGCCCAAGGGAGCAGGCTGGCCGTGCAAGTGCCCCAAGCCGGGAGCCTGCAGGCCACGTGCCGCAGCGAGCGGTGCTGGCTGGCAGCAGGACAGCAGCTCCCCGTAGCGGCTCTGAGCTGGGAGCCGCGGGGCTGGGAACATGCCGGGAAGCATGCGAATCCTGGGGCCTTTTGGCAGGGCGGGCTCCAGGGCGCGGGGAGGAAACGCTCTCCGTGCTGGCGAGCGAGCCCTTCTCGCCAGGGATGAAGGGGAAGGGAAAGCCCCCTGTGCGGGAAGGGCAGGCTGGTGCCTGGGGGAGGTGAGCTCTCCCTCAGCCCTCGACACGGTGTGTCCCTGTCCCGCAGCAGGTCAAGCAGGCTGTCCTCAGGGCGATGGGTGCCATGATGGGTGTCCTCGTGCACGCGGAGGAGCACCACAAGCATGCCTGGGAGCAGCTCCTCTGGCTCCTGCAACAATATTGAGAAGTCCAGGAGCCCTTTGGGGTGACCGCGGCGAGGTGTCGTGCAGGGCACGGTGCAGCTGGGGTTGTGCATGCGCTGCAAGGCGTCGGGGAGGGTGCTGGGAGGAGCTGTGGCCCCTTTGAGCAGGAGCAGGGGGAAGAGGGGCCTGTGGCTTCCTGGGCTCTTGCTGGAAGAAAGCAGCAAGGCAGGAGGGCCAGGAGGGAGCAGCGAGGGACTGGGGTGAGCGGCTTGGGAGGGGAGGCTACGCTGCCTCACGGGTCTTGGGAGCGTGCGAGGAGCCCTGCCCTCGCACCCAGGGGCCATGTCCAGCCCCTGTGAGGGGGGTGATGTGCCGGGAAAGGCTTTCCCGGCGGGGCTGTGCAGAGGAGAGCAACCTCGTGGCGCTGCTCTGCGGAAAGGACAAGCCAGAAGCCCCGTGCGGGGCTTCCCTGGAAGTGGGTTCAGGCCGTGGCGTCTCCCAGCGCTGCTGGTTTCTCGCTTTGCAGGCAGCTTATGGTGACAGCCCCCCCTCCCTCTCGCTCTCCCTTGCAGAGTCTCGGCTACTTCCTAGGGGCTGTGGCAGGGGTCGAGACCCTTGTGCTCTGGACCAACCTTGTGCCTTTATCTATACCGCCGGCAGGTATTATGCCGCCTTCCGACATAATGCGCCCCCCCCGCCACTTATTACGCTCCCTTCCGCCATATAATGTCCCCCTGCCATTTATCACACCCCCACCCCTTCTGACATATTAGGCCCCCACCACCACTTATTTGGCCCCTTCAGACATATTGCACCCCTCCTCCATTTCTTACGCCCTCCCCCCCACAACTTATCACCCCCTGCCCTGGGCACTTCTTACACCCCTCTGCAGGTTCTTATGTCCCCTTCCGACGTATTACACCATCCCGCCAATTGTTACGCCCCCTTAGGACATACTGCGCCCCCTTGACCATTTATTAACCTCCCCATCCAGTTCTTATGCCTCCCTGCTCATTATTACACCACCTCCTGATAAAACACACATCCCCTCCACTTATTATTAATATCTTATTATTGATGTCAAAACCGGTCAACGTCAATAGTCATCGGTGGCTACCAAAAGCACCGTGGGCTCTAGACCAAAAGGTACGTGTGCGAGTAGGGAAAGAGAGGTATTGGTGCCTATCATCACTGGGGTTCCGTATTGATTGATATTGCCCCCCTGTTGCTTATGAAGCCCCCTGTAAATTATTTTGCTCCTCCGCCATGTGTTATGCCCCTTTCTGAGATATTATGCCCTCCCAGCCACTTATTACACCCCCCGCCGGTTATTATGCCCTCTGCTGACATATTACACTCCCCGCCATTTCTTTCGCTCCTTTATGACATATTACGCCCCCCACAGCCATTTATTAAGCCCCCCAGCCACTTCTTATGCCTCCCTGCTCATTATTACAGGCCCTCCTGACATATCACGCACCCCCTCCGTGTCTTCTTGATATCTACATCGAACCCTTTTGAAAGGTGTGGAATTCGGCAGGCATCGATGCTGCTCGATCTTGTGAGGGATCGATACTGATACGTTCAATGCCTCCCAAGAGCAAAATGGGGGCGAGCGCAAAAGCGATAGCTGCCTGTTGAGATGAGAGGTATGGGTGGCTGTGGGCACGTGTCGATACCGACGGTCACCGATACATCTAGATGCACAGTGTTCTTGATGCCGCTAAATGCATATGGCAATCGAAAAGCCTCCATGCCTGCTGCCGTGGAGAGGTATGGATGTGTAGTGAGAGGGATGGATATACTTGGAAGCTGTGCCCTAGTGATCGGTATGGAAATCAATACTGGTGGAGGCCTGTCAATGTCAAAAACAATGTCGATAGTTGTCGATGCCTAGGGAGAGCAGCATGGGCCACAGAGCGAAAGGTAAGCATGCGTGGGGGGAAGCAGACGTATCAGTACCTATCGATAGGGTTTCATATCTGTATCGATCGATATCGCGCCCCCCCCCCATTTATTATGCCCCTTGCAATTTATTAAACCCCCTGACATATCATACCCCTCTGACACTCACTCTTGATACCGATGGCTTTCTATAGCTGTGGCTTTGGACAGGCATCGATGATGCTCAATATTGAGAGGGATCAATGTTGATACATTTGATGCCTGGCAAGAGGAAAGGGGGGGCGAGATCGAAAGCGATCGATGCCTGTCGAGATGGAGAGGTATCGATGGCTGTCGGCAGGGATGGATACGGACACTTATCGATAGCTGTCAATGCATAGTGCTATTGATGCCTCTACGTGGGTCTGGAAATGGAGAGTCCTTGAAGCCTGTTGGGATGGAGAGGTATCGATGTGTACCGAGAGGGAAGGATAAGGTAGGGTATCGTGCCCTAGAGGTACACCTGGAAATGAATATTCGTCAAGGCCCATCGATGTCAAAAATGGTCCATGTCGATAGTTGTCAGTACCTCGGGAGAGCAGCGTGGGCCTCGGAGAGCAAGGTATGCATGCGCGTGTGGAGCAAGGGGTACTGGTGCTTATCAGTAGGATTTGATATCAATATTGTTATCGAACCCTCTCGATAGGTGTGGAATTGGACAGGTATCGATGGTGCTCGATATTGAGGGGGCCTGAGGTCAACAGGTTCGATGCCTGCCAAGAGGAAACTGGGAGTGAGGGTGAATGCAAGAGATGCCTGTTGAGATGGAGAGGTATCGATGGCTATCGGCAAGGATGGATAGCGACAGTTACCGAGAACTAAGGATCCGTTATGCTCTCGATGCCTCGAAGTGGGTCTGGAAATCCACAGGCCTTGGTGCCTGTTGAGATGGAGCGGGAGCGATGCGTACCGAGAGTGACAGCTAGGGATGTCGTGCCCTGACAAAACATGTGGAAATCAGTACTTGCCAAGGCCCGTCGAGGTCAAAAACGGTCAACGTCAAGAGTCATCGGTGCCTACCAAGAGCACCATTGGCCCCAGAGCGAAAGGTATGCGCGCGTGTCGAGAGCAGGAGCTATCAGTGCCTACAGAAAAGGTTCAACGTTAAGTCGCTGTCTTACTGCAATAAATGTAGTGCTGCTTCCCTCTTACGGGTGAGGTGCGTCGCTCCTTTCGTGCGTGCTCGCGTGAGTGCTCACACAGCCACGCACAGATGCGAATGAGCACTCACGTGAGAATGTACTCACATGATCATGCACTCAGTTGAGCAAGCACTCACACGCGTGAGCACACGTGAGCGAACATGCAGTCACGTGAGCACACATGAGCGAGCACTCATGCGAGCACACAAAGGCAAGTGAGCACTCCGGTGAGTGAGCAGTCACAAGAGGGAGCACTCCGGTGAGGGGGCACTCTGATTATCGAGGACTCCGCTGAGCAAGCACTCCGGTGGGTGAAGACTCCAGCAGGCGAGCGAGCTCTCTGGCGGGCGGGCACTCCTGTGAGAGAGCACTCGGGCAGGTGATCAGCCCAGTGAGCGAGCACTCCAGTGAGTGAGCACTCCGGTGATCAAGCACTATGGTAAGTGGAAACTTCAGTGTGCGAACAATCTGAGTGAGCACTCACATGAATGAGCACTCTGGCAAGCGAGAACTCAAATGATTGAGTGCTCCGGTGAGCGAGGACTCATGTGAGTGAGTACTCCAGTGAGCAAGCACTCCAGTGAGTGAACACTCTGGTGAGCGAGCACTCACACAAGTGAGGACTCCAGGGAGCAAGGACTCTGGGGAGTGAGGACTCCAGTGACAGAACACTCTGGGGAGCGAGCACCTCACACGACTGAGCACTCCAGGGAGCGAGCGAGCACTCTGAGTGCAGCAATCGCACGTTTGAGCACTCACATTTGTGAGCACTCCGGTGAGCGAGTTTTTCCGGTGAGCGAGCACTCACATTTGTGAGCTCTCTGGTGAGCGGGCACTCACATGAGCAGGTGCTCCGGTGAGTGAATACTTTCGCAAGTAGACTCTCCGGTGAGAGAGCACTCACGTGAATGAGTACTTTTGTGAGCGAGCACTCTGGTGAATGAGTAGTCCAGTTAGTGAGACCTCCGTTGAGCGACCACTCACATTAGTGTGTGCTCCTCTGAGCGAGCACTCCTCCGAGTGAGTGCCCCGGTGAGTGAGCACTCCGGCAAGAGAACACTGCAGTGAGTACTCTGCTGTGGAGGAAAAAGGATGAGCAGGGAGGCACTGCGGGGCGGAACATGGGAAGGTTGTAACGGGCGGAGCACTGCTGCCGGAGAAGAAGGCGGGGCTTTACAGCATTATAATAGAGTAGGACACGCTTCATTAAACGCCATTTTGCCACTCCTCATATTGGTGTCTGTGTGGTGATGGTCCGGGGCCTGGGGAGAAGGCCCCGTGCCTCCTCGGTAAGAACGAGAACGGTAACAAGTGGTGACCCCGACGTGATTCCGAGGAGGCGGCTCGGCCGGCGTAGGCACCGGGAGCGTGAGGAAGGGATCCGGATCCGGAACTATGGAGGCCATATGTAAGGTAGTGATGGCCTGCGCCAAGGAATGGCGGGCGCCGCTGAAGGCGAGCGCGATACGAGCGTGTGTAGAGAGGCTCGTGAAGGAGGGAGTGATTACTTCTCCTATGGAGATTCTGCGGGAGGAACTGTGGCTGCAATGCACAGCAGCGCTGGCGGAGTTCCCGATGAACGGGGGATCCGCGAGGGAGTTAAAGGTGTGGGGGCTGATAAGAATGCTCCTGCGGAGAGCGAGGGAGGAACGGGAGACGTGGAAGGCGGCTAGAGAGGCACTTAGAGGGAGTGGGATACGTGTGGGGTCGACGGAGATAGAGGGAGCGGTGGAGGAGACGGCGCCAGAGGGGGGAGAGGAGCGGGTCGAAGAGCAAGGGGAGGAACAACGGGACGGAGGTCTGGTGATGCCAGCCGGGCTGGGAGAAGAGGCTTCGCGTGCCCCTCCACCACACTACCCCTGGGACGAGTTGCGACAGGCAGACAGAGCAGGACAACCTTGCCCTGTCGCGCCCAGTGAGCCCGAGGGGGAAGGAGAAAGGGGGGAGAATGAGCGAGGGAATGAGCGAGGGAATGAGCGAGAGAATGAGCGAGAGAATGAGCGAGAGAATGAGCGAGGGAGAATACGAACACCGAATGAGTGGCTCCCCGGGGCACTCATGGTACCTGATAAGAGCTGGAATCAGGGCGAGTCAGCGGCCAAAGATGGCGCCGGGGACAGAGAAAGAGGGCGGAGGAGAGTCACCTTCGGTAGTACGAGACGAGCCAGTGGGAGGGAACGGGTGAGCGAGGATGAGATGGACAGCCTTACAAGGCGGTTTCAAGAAGTCTATCGGGGGGGGGGGGGAGCGCGAGGGAGGCGTGAGAGCGGAGGAGGTGGAGGAGGATGTGGAGATAGGACTAGAGCAGGCGCTGCGGCTCCTGCGGAGGCTGGAGAGAGAAGTACAAAAACAACAGCGGATGCTGCAGCGACTGGCCGACACACGATCCCAGGACGATTCCAGTGGCGAAAAGCCCCGAGCCGAGTTATACCTGCCAGATTGGCAACTATCAGCGGGGGCGGTGACATTACGGGGTCTTAAACTCACGGCACCCCCTGAAACGCCGTCGGCGCTGCCGGTACGCCTGGCGCCCGGAGGGCTCATAGAATGGACGCCCATCGACCCAAAGGCCGTGTATGAAGAACTCGGGAAGCTAGTAAAGGTAGAGCCACCCTGGACAAAGATAAAACAGACACACGCAGAGAGCTTCACTGAATTCTGTGACAGGCTCCAGCGGGCCATTGCAGAGTCAGACTTGCCCCCTGAGGCCCAGGGTCCGGTCATGATGGAGTGCCTCTGGCAGCAGAGTGACGCCATGACGCAGGACATCCTGAAAACGATCCCTACAGGAACACCACTTTCGGTTGTCATCCGCACGGTACTGCAAAAACAGAATCAGGGAACAGCAGCAGCGCAGGCTCTTGTCACGGCGGTGGACCAGATGAGAAAGGGACCACAGCGTTGCTTCTCTTGTGGATATCACAGGGAAGAGGGTATGCTGCGGTAAAACGGGAGGAGCAGATAAGATGGGTTCCAATGAAATGCATAAAACCTGACCTAAATGCACGTACGGGAGGGTCTGGGGTGTAACTAATCATTCTTGGTGAGATTCCATCCTGAACAGGGCGACGCCAGATGGGATGCTGCTGCATGGCTGCATTGATGTTTATCGCCGGCTTCATGATTCCGGGGACCGCAGAGTCATACTGGAGGAGATGAGCACAGGCGCACAGAGCAGCTCACTACTGCATCCCGTTCAACCCCGAGGCGGGGCCGACAGAGACTTTCCTGACGGGGAACAAGTCAACACAGGGGCGTGGATCTTGTCATGGTTTGATTAGAAATGGCTTATAACACTAGGCTTGATAGCACTCACAGTAGTAATAGCGATATGCTGCGGCTTGCTAATTCTGAATTATTGCTTACGGCATGTACGGCTTAACTGCTTGATAGACATGAGCATAGAGTATATCAATTAATAGTACAGAAAAAAGAGGTTCTAGACAGGATATTTGCATGAGAAGCGGTAGACTAGGCGTAGCGGAAGATCACGCGGTGTGACGCGCAGCCTAGGGGTGGAAACGAAGTGCACCTGTATGTAAGCTTGCACGCAGCCCACAATAAACGCCATTAGACGAATGGCTAACTAACCTGTTTGGCAATCTACCACCGTGGCTAACAGGACTGCTTGCTGAAGGCTTGCGCATTTTGTTAATCCTCATAGTTATAGCCTTATGCCTGTGTATAGTACTGAGCTGTGTTAAGACAGCCTTGCTGAAAGTAGCGGGCCGTGTCTGGATTGCTCGACAACAAGAAGGAGAAATTCTGGAGGAATGGCTGGGCTTTGGAGGGGGGGGAATATAGTCTGTTGGAAATGAGCAATCCCGCCTATGCCTTTAAGGTTTTCCCTGAACCGACGAAGACAAGGACACCGCCTGCGTTAAGAAGCGGAAGAAGGGGAGGCAGCACACAGCTCCGCTCACGAAGCTACTAATGCAAGGAACCACCCAATGGCGGTCCCGTCGAGACACGCCGCACTTCCGCGTGTTTTGTTGCGTCCCACTCGATATAACGAAACAACGTTGATGGGAGAGGGGGAGATGTGGAGGAAAAAGGATGAGCAGGGAGGCACTGCGGGGCGGAACATGGGAAGGTTGTAACGGGCGGAGCACTGCTGCCGGAGAAGAAGGCGGGGCTTTACAGCATTATAATAGAGTAGGACACGCTTCATTAAACGCCATTTTGCCACTCCTCATATTGGTGTCTGTGTGGTGATGGTCCGGGGCCTGGGGAGAAGGCCCTGTGCCTCCTCGGTAAGAACGAGAACGGTAACACTCTGCTGAGCAAGCACTCACATGAGGGACCACTACAGCAAGGGAGTGCTCCGGCGAGGGAGCAATCACACAAATGAGCAGTCTGGTGAGCCAGAAAGCACTCATGTGAGCGAGCACTTACTTGAGTGAGCCCCCCGGTGAGTGAACATTCACAAATGTGAGCACTCCAGCAAGCGATCCCTCCGGTGAGCGAGCACTTGCATTAAAGAGCGCTCTAGTGAGCAAGCACTCTGGTGAGCAAGCACTCTCACGCATAAGCGCTCTGGTGAGCGAGCGCTCCAAACGTTCTGCTTAGTGAGAATTCCAGTGAGTGAGCACTCACAAGAGTGAGCACTCCGGTGAGTGAGCGCTCGGGTTAATGAGCACTACGGTGAATGAACACTCTAGTGAGCACCCTGTGAGCGAGCAGTCTGGCAAGCGAGCACTCTGGTGAGTGATCACTCCTGTGAGTGAGCCATCACATGAGCTATCACTGCAGTGAGCGAGCATTCCACCAAGAGAGCACTCCGGTGAGCGAGCGCTCAGGTGAGCGAGCTTTCCACCGAGAGAGCCCTCCGGTTAGCGAGCCCTCTGGTGAGTGAGCGCTCACCCCTGTGAGCGAGCACCCCGGTAAGCGCTCACATGAGTTAGCACTCCGGTTAGTGTGCACACCGGTGAGTGAGAAATCCAGTGAGCGAGCGCTCTGCTAAGTGAACACTCATGCGAGTGAGCACTCCAGTGATCGAGCACTCCGGCACGCGAGCAGTCCAGTGATTGAGCACACACATGAGTGAGCACTCTGGTGATCAAGCACTCCAGTGAGTGGAAACTCCAGTGAGCGAACACTGTGGTGAGTGAGCACTCACATGAATGAGCACTGCAGTGAGCAAGGACTCTGGTGAGTGAGCACTCTGGTGAATGAATATTCTGGTGAGCGAGCACTGACACAAGTGAGCACTCTGTGGAGCCAGAGAGCACTGCAGTGAGGGAAGACTCTGGTGAGCGAGCATTCTGGTGAGTGAACACCCTGGTGAGCGAGAATTCACGTGACTGAGCACTCGGGAGAGTGATCAATCACATGAGCAAGCGCTCTGGTGAGTGAGCGATCACATGAGCGAGCGCTTTGGTGTGTGAGCACTGCGGTGAGAGAGCACTCTGAGCGAGCACTCTGGTGAGTGAACACTGAGGTGACAGAGCACTCTGGTGAGTGAGCACCCTGTGGAGCAAGGACTCTGTTCAGCGAGCACTCATGTGAGCGAGCCCTCCTGTAAGTGAGCACACCTTTGAGTGAACACTCTGGTAAGTAGGCACTCTGGTGAGCAAGCACTCCGGTGAGGAAGGACTCACATGAATGTGCACTCCAGTGAGCCAACACTCCTGTGAACGAGCACTCTGGTATGTGAGCACTCCAGTGAGCAAGCAGTACAGTGAGTAAGCACTCCGGTGATCAAGTATTCACATGAGTGAACTCTCAGGCAAATGAGCACTACATAGAGTGAGCACTCTGGTGAACAAGCACTCCGGTGAGCGAGCGCTCACACAATTGAGCGCTCCAGTGAGCGAGCACTCTGGTGAGATGAACTCCAGGGACTGAGCCCTACAGAGAGCATGCACTCCTGTAAGCGAGCGCCCTGGTGAGTGAGTGCTCACATGAGCAAGCACTCTGTTGAGCGAGCACTCTGAGTGAACAGTGAGGTGACAGAGCACTCCGGTGAGTGAGCACCCTGTGGAGCGAGCACTCCGGTGAGTGAGCACTCACATGAGTTAGCACTGTGGTGAGCAAGCACCCTGTGGAGCGAGTGCTCCGGTGAGCGAGCGCTCACAGAAGCAAACACCCTGGTTAGGGAGCACTCACGTGTTTGAGCACTCTGGTGACAGCGCAAACATGAGTGAGCCCTCCGGTGATCAAGCACTCCAGTGAGTGGAAACTCCAGTGAGGGAACACTCTGAGTGAGCACTCACATGAGTGAACACCCAGGTGAGTGAGCACTCACGTGTCAGAGCACTCCAGTGATCGATCACTCCGGTGAGCGAGAATTCCGGCGAGTGAGCACTCTGCTGATTGAGCACTCTGGTGCATGAGTACTCCAGTGAGCAAGCAGTACGGTGAGTAAGCACTCACGTGAGAGAGCTCTCAGGCAAGTGAGCACGACATAGAGCAAGCGCTCCGGTGAGCTTGAACTCTGGCGAGCGCGCGAACTCTGGTGAGCAAGAACTCGAGCGAGAGGATGAACTCTGGTGAGCGAGAACTCTGGTGAGTGAGAACTCTGGGGAGCGAGCACGGGGACTCTGGGGAGCGCGGGGACTCTGGGGAGTGCGAACTCTGGGGAGTGCAAGAACTGTGGTGAGCACGGGAACTCTGGGGAGCGCGAGAACTCTGGCAAGTGCAAATCTGGGGAGTACGATCTCTGGCGAGCGCGAACTCTGGCGAGCGTGGGAACTCTGGCGAGCGCGAGACCTCTTGGGAGGGGGAGAACTCTGGGGAGAGCGGGAACTCTGGGGAGTGCAAACTCTGGTGAGCGCGAAAACTCTGGTGAGCACAAACTCTGGGAAGTGCGAACTCTGGGAGCGCAGGAACTCTGGGGAGTGCAATCTCTGGGGAGCGCGCGAACTCTGGCGAGCGCGAACTCTGGCTAATGCGAACTCTGGGGAGCGCGAGAACTCAGGTGAGCAACAACTCTGGCGAGCGCAAGAACTCTGGGGAGCGCGAAAAGTGTGGGGAACGCAGGAACTGTGGCAAACGCGAGAACTCTGGCGAATGTGAACTCTGACAAGCGCGAGAACCCTGGTGCGTGTGAACTCTGGCAAACGTGAGAACTCAGGTGAGCGCGAAATCTCACGAGCGCGGGAATTCTGGTGAGCGCAAGAACTCTGGTGAGTGCGAACTCTGGCGAGCGTGAGATCTCTCGGGAGGGTGGGAAATCTGGGGAGCACAAGAACTCTGGCGAGTGCGAACTCTGGTGAGCGCAAGAACTCTCGGGAGGGCAGGATCTCTGGGGAGCGCGATCTCTGGGGAGCGCGGGAACTCTGGGGAGCGCAGGAACTGTGGCGAGCGTGGGAACTCTGGGGAGTGCGGGAACTCTGGGGAGCGCGGGAACTGTGGCGGGCACAGGAACTCTGGGGAGTGCAGGAACTCTGGGGAGTGCGGGAACTGTGGCGAGCACGGGAACTCTGGGAGCACGGGAATTCTGGCAAGCGCGAACACTGGCGAGCACGGGAGCTCTGGCAAGCGTGAATTGCGAGCACGCGAACTCTGGCGAGTGCGGGAACTGTGGCGAGCACGGGAACTCTGGGAGCACGGGAATTCTGGCAAGCGCGAACACTGGCGAGCACGGGAGCTCTGGCAAGCGTGAATTGCGAGCACGCGAACTCTGGCGAGTGCAAACTCTGGCAAGCGCGAGAACTCTGGGTATAGCGAACTCTGGCGTGCGTGGGAACTCTGGGGAGTGCAAGAACTGTTGCGAGCGCGGGAACTCTGGGAAGCGCAGGAACTCTGGGGAGCACGAGAACTGTTGCAAGCGCGGGAACTCTGGGCAGCATGGGAAATCTGGTTAGCGCGAACTCTGGGGAGCGCAGGAACTGTGTCGAGCGCGGGAAATCTGGGGAGCGCCCGAAATCTGGGGAGCGTGAGAACTCTGGCGAACACAAACTCTGGTGAGTGCAAGAACTCTGGTGAGTGCGAACTCTGTGGAGCGTGGGAACAGGCCTGCCTTTAGGGGCCCGAAACAGGGGCTTTTAGTTGGCTGTTCTGTGGTTGCAAACAGCAACTAAGGCCTGTGTTTGGGGGGCCTGAAAGGGAGGCTGAGGTGGCTGTTTCTAATCCTCAAAGCGGAGACCAAGTCGTATGTTGTCAGGTCCAGAAACAGAGACTAAGGAGTCGCATGTTCCTGGGACTTGGCAACGGAGGCGAGGTCAGCTGTCTTGGGCACTAAAAACAGAGGCCAGTGCTGTGTTTTGGGGCCACAGAGGGCAGCTTAGTCCCTGTTTTCAAGCACAAGAACAGGTGAATGAGTCCTGCATTTTGAGGGTCCAAAAGAGAGGCTAAGCCCTGTGTTTTGGGGGCCACAAATGGAGGCTCCCTTGGCTGTTTCTGTGGCTGAAGACACAGACTGAGTCCTGCGTTTTGGGGACTTGGAAACAGAGGCAAGTTTGGCTGTTTCCAGCCCCAAAGGGGAGGCTGAGGGGGCCCTTTTTGGGGTGGGGGGAGGCGGTGGGATGGGGGGGAGGGAGGGAGGGTGCATGGACCCTCCCCGAAGGGGTGGGTCCATCCGCGAGTACCCCGAGGGCAGGGAGGCTGGCATGCACCAGGCCCAACCTCGCGTCTGGGATAGTTTCTGGCGCAAAAGTGGTTTTGGGGAGGAGGAAACACCAGGAGACACCATCTTCCAGGGCCAATATTTGTTCAACATTCATCCAAGACTTTCACCACTAATTAACCAATTAGCTTGGAAGTATTGAATCAGTCCTGACCAGGGAGTCAATATCGATTCAATATTCACAAGCTAAATGCTCAATTAGTTCGAGGAGTCAACAGGGAGTGGACATATAGAAACCAATTAGTCAACATTCACACAAGACTTTCAGTACTAAATAAACAATTAGCTTAGAGGTTTTGAAGCAACAGGAACTAACTAGTCACTAGGGATTCCAGATGTGTGAGGTCATTAGTCATCCCTGAGCCAATGTCCCTGAGCTCATTACTCAGCCTTCACTGAATATTCATAAGGGAATTAGCCAACACTGATCCCATATCCATCAGCTAAGGCTTCAACACTGATGCAACCTTCAGTGATGCCACCAAGCTCTGAGCTGTGATAGCAACTGATTTATGGCCCTGCCAATAATCAATCAATAACTCATCAACAATTAACCAATTAGCTATTGGATCAGTGTGAGCTCATCAGTGCAGGCTGATGCCATGTGCACAAGCTCATCACTCCGCACCAGCTGTTGTGCCCGAGCAGCGGCTCTGTTGTGCCTGCAGCTCCGTCCGGCGCTCGCTCCTGGCAGTGGCTCCGTCCCTCCGTCCAGTTCCTGCTCCGGGCAGCGGCGGCGGCGGCTCCGTCCGGCTCCCGCTTGGCGCTGTCCATCCATCCATCCGTCCGTCCGTGCGTGCGTGGCAGCCCCGCGGCTCGCGGCCCCCGCGGGAGGGCAGAGGCGTCCCGGGAGCGCTCGCGGCCCCACGGGGCTCCGCACCGGGCCCGGCCCGGGGCTCCCCCGAGGGTGCCCGCTGCTGCCCTCCCCTGCCCTCCCCGGCCGGGCCCCGCCGCCGCCCGCCTGCGGCTGTCACGGGGGCCGGGGCCGCCCCCCCGCGACTCCCCCCGGCCCGGCCCGGCCCGGCGCTCCCGGCGGCCGCGGCTCCCCCCGGCCCGGCCCGGCCCGGCGCTCCCGGCGGCTGCGGCTCCTGCCAGCCCCGGCGGCTGCGGGGCCGGGCCGGGCCTCCGCCCCCCGCTGCCCCGCGGACAAGCCCGGGCCGCCCGCTGCGACCCCCCCCCCCGGGGGGGGCCCCAGGTGCCTCCCGGCAGAGCCGGAGCCCGTCCCGCCTCCCCGCTACCACCTGCTGCTCCTCTGCCCGCTCCTCCCGCTGCTTCTGCCGCCGCCGCCGGTTCCGGTAGCGCCCCGCCCCGCCGGTTCCGGTTCCGGTAGCGCCCGCCCGGCCCGGCGCGGGGCCGCCGCGCACCTGCCGCCCCTCAGCGCCGCTCGCCCGCGCACGGCGGCGCCGCCTGGCGGCCGCGGGGGCGCTGCGGGGCCCGGGCAGCCCCCGCGCGGCGGCGCCCTGGGGCCCCGCGACCGGCGACCGGCGACCGGCGACAGCGGCAGCGGCGGGGCCCGGAGCGGCGGGGAGAAGAGCGAGAGGGAAAAAGGAAGGAAGGAGACAGAAAGAGAGAGGGAGAGAGAGGGGGCAGAAAGGGAGAGGGAGGAGAGAAGGAAAGAAAGAGGGAAACAAGGAGAAAAAGGAAAGAGAGAGAGAAAGGGAAAGCGGAATAAGGAGGGAGAGAGGAAGAGAAAGACGGAAGAGAGAAAGAAAGAGAGAAAGACAGAAAAGAAGAAACAAAGGAGAAGGAAAGAAAGGACGAGAGAGAGAGAGGGAGAAAGAAAAAGAGACAAGGAAGAGAGAGAAGGTGATAAACAGCGAGAGAAAGGGACAAAGAGAGATGGATAAAAGAGAAAAATAAGGAGGGAAAGGGAAAGAAAGAACAGGAGAGGCAGAGAGAGAGAAAAGGAGAGAAGGAAAGACAGGGAGAGAGAAAGAACAAGACAGAAAGAGAAAGGGAAAGCATGAGAAAAGAGAGGAGGAGGAAGGGAGAGAAAGAGAGAGAGGGAGGAAGCCAGAGCGAGAGAAAGAGAGAGAGAGGGAAAGAAAGAACAAAGAGGGAAACAGAACCAGAGAGAGAGAAAGGGAAAGGGGAATAAAGAGGGAGAGAAAGAGAGAAAAAGAGGAAGGGAGAAAAAGAGAAACAGAACGAGAAAGAAAGCAGGAGAAGGAAAGATGGAGAGCGAGCGAGAAAAGACAGGAGAGAAGGAAACGGGGAAGAAAGAGGGAGAAAGGGGGAGAGAAGGAGGAAGAGAGGCAGCGAAAAAGACCAAGACAGAGAGAGATGCAAAGCATGATAAAAAGGAGCGGGAGGGGGGAAGAGAGAGGGGAAGGGAGAGGGAGGGAGAACAAGAGAGAGGGAAAGAGAGAAAGCGGGAGAGAGAAAGTGGGAAAGAAAGGAAAAGACAGGAAGGGAGGGAGGGAGGAACGGAAGGAGGCAGGGAGGGAGGAATGGAGGCAGGAAGATGGTGAGAGAGCAGGAAAGCAAGCGAGAGAGAGAAAGGGAAAAGAGGAAGAGCAAGGGAAAAAAGAGAGAGGAAAGGCAAAAAGGGAAAGAGTGAAAGAAAAAGAAAACAGGGAGGGAGGGAGAGAGAGGGAAAAAGACAGCAAAAGAAAAGAGAAAGTCAAAGAGAAAAAGAGCAAGAGAAAGGAATGGCAAAAGAAGTGAAGGAGAGAGGGAGTAAGAGGGAGATCGATACAGATAAAGATAGAGGGAGAAGACCGGGAGAGAGAGAGAGTGACAGCAGGAGGGAGAAAGGGAGAGAATGAGAGAGTGAAAAAGAAAGAATGAAGGAGAAAGAGGGAGAGAAGGAAGAAGAGTGGGGAAGGGAGAAAGGGCGAGAGAGAAAGGGAGAGAGTGAGAAAGAAAAGATGACAGAGAGAGAATCAGAGAAAGAGAGAAAGACAGGAAAAGCAGGATAAAGAGGGAGAGAGGGAGACAGCAAAGGAAAGAGAGAAGGAAGAGAGAGGGAGAGAGAAAGAAAGAAAGAAAGAAAGAAAAAACAAGCAAGAAAGGGGGAGAGAGGGAGGGAAAGAGGGAGAGAAAGAAGAAGACGGAGAGTAAGAGAGAGGAGAAGAGAGAGGGAGAGAGAACAAGAGAGAAAGAGGCAAAGAGAGAAAGCAGGAAAGAGAAAGAGGGAAGGAAAGGAAAAGAGAGAGGGAAAGAGGGAGGAAGGGAGGAAAAAGGGGGGGGAGAATAATACAGAGAAAGAGGGAGAGAAAGAGGAGGGTGAGAGGAAGAGAAAAGCAGAGGGGGAAAGAGACCAAGCGGGAGAAGGAGAGAAGGAAAGAAGGGCAGAGAAAGAGAGTCCAGGAGAATGAAAGAGAGAAGGAGAGAAGGAGAGAGAGGCAAACCGAGGGAAAGACGGGAGGAGGATGGGCAGATGGGAGAGAAAGAAGAGAAAAAAGCAAAAGAGAGCAAGTGAGGTAGAGAAAGACAGCAGGAGAGAGAGAGAGAAAGCAAGAGAAAAAGAGAGAAAGAGTAAGAGTGAAGGAGAGAGAAAGAGGAGAAACAAGGCTAGTGAGAGAAGAGAGGGAAGGAGAGAGCGAGGCAAGAAGAGAAATGCAGAGGGACCGAGGAAGAGAGAGCAAGATCTGTGCCTGACTTCATCAAAATATGCCCAATCCATGGTACGCGATGCTGCACTGATCACACCAGTGCCAAGGGGTAAATGATGACCCACAGCACAAGGGACAGAGAACTGCTGTCGTTATTGAATATGTCAGACCTGATCCCAGGGTTCCTTAAGCCACGTGTGCACCCCGACTGCAGCACTGAACCTCACACATCGAAAAAAACCCTAAAAGCAATTCAAAAATGGGAATGCTGCATATGCTTAGCCCACAGAACAGATATCTTGAGTCTGAATATTAAATCCCGTTCAGCACACACACTCATCTTCAAGTGCCCCCGTCCCGTCAAGGAATGGGTGGCAGGAACGTAAGCCGCAGTAGTGGGCAGTAATGTGTCTCCTAACCAGGCTGACAACACTGGCACACGTTTAAGGCAACGTGCAGTGCATCATCCTACACTTCTCCACAGCAACAACTATTATCAATTGGCTGTGATGTACGGAGGGAGAGTTAGGACTTATTTTCCTTTGGGAAGGATTTATAGACCTGTTAACCCCTAGGCAGACTTAATGCTATACTTTGGAAAAGGAAATGAAAGAGGAAGGAAAAGGAGTAATAAAGCAGATTGGAGCAATTCTGGTTTAGGACAAGTTCCCTCAGCCAGCCTTGTTTTTTATAAGTCAGGATATTCTGTTTCTTTATCTGCTCAAGGGCCAGCAACGATTTTGGCCAGTTTCAAACAGTATCATACAAACAGTGCTATTAAAAGGCACATAAAATTAGTACAGACGCATATAAAGTCTCCTGGATATGAGAAAACCTGAAAGTCCTGCGAATTGTGCTGTTGTCAGAGCTCAGCTGCCTCTAGGCAGCTTTCTTCCACAGCCACTTCTGTGCCATCTGCAGCACGTTCCTGTCTCCCTTCATGAGAATGAGAAGCTTGTTGTGAACATTCATTGCTGTAAGCAGACAGTGTTCTCAACACATGCTAGTAGAAGACTGAAAATTAGTATTTCCCCTGTGGACTTCCTTATCCCTCCTCCTCCTGTCCTTTAGAAGAGAAGGAAACTTTTCTTAAAAATTAAAACAAGCTTTGCAGCCCTTAAACCCCATCCTCCTGGCTTTGAGGCTTCTCATGAGCCCCCCTAGCTAGCTTCACATCCTAAGAACAGAATCTGGATTTACCTCTATTTTCAGGCAGAAAGGTTGTTTCGCTTCCCAAAGCTCTGCGGAGGTTTACAGCCCCCATTCTACTTTGGGTCCTGTAAGCATACAAAGTCATGCTCTTGGACCTGAGAGTCACTTTCCAAAGCTGGTAGTCAGCTTTCTCCTTTGTACAAGCAAGTCTGCATTTATCTTACCAAAGCGCAGGCTCCTGGGGGCAGCGTAAAAGTGGACATACAGGTAAGCAGGTTCCTCCTTTCACTGCTGAAGAGAGAGGCATCAAAGAGAGAGATTAAGCTAGGAAATGCCTAATTCTCTCTACTGATTTTGCAGGAGACACTGTGCTCCTGACTTGAACCTAAAATTAGGTAGGATGAATCAGGGTCACAGTGCCAGAGCTGGTGCCACTGGGCTGATGTCACATAGCAACACTGGGAAGAGACTGTAAGGGTGTTTGGGAACTTTGGGATAGGCCTTCCTTTCCCAAAGTAAATGGTTATTCTAAGAAACCCCATTTTGGTGTACACAGTTTGAGACACCTTATGGAAATCTGATCCTACTTAAAAATACTTAAAGGTATGCCAAGTTAAGCCTGTTTGCCTTAAAACCATGGCAAACAAGAGCACTAGCTAATGTTTCAAAACATTACAGATTTTTAAGATGCTTAATCTGGATTAAAGAGGGAAATCTAGGATAATTTTGCATCACCATCCTCCTCTGCATGGTGCACCTGTCATTTGAGAGGGGCATGAACTACACAGGAAGAAAGATGGAAGATTTGCTTCTGAGTGCATTTCAGACCAATTTAGACCTCAGGTTAGGCCACTCTGCAAATGCAGTACAGCTTCTGCCTTCTTTGGAGGAAGCTTATTCCAGCTACCGGAGGAGACAGAAGACCGGACCAGTCTGAACATGGGTCTGTTCTTCTTCGGCAAGTCCTGTGAGCCTAAAGATACTTCAGTCCTATTGACTCCATGACAAGTTTCTGACGCAGTAAAGCAAAACTAGAGGAAAAGACATTTTTCCAAAGTGCTGGTATCTGCAAACAAGATGCCTCAAGAGACTAGAAAAGTGGGCTTTTCAGACCCACTGTCTCAGGAGCTGCTTGCCAGCGGGGAGTATGGCAATGTTCATCCTTCCACCAAAACGTGACCTGCTTTTCTCTCCACTGAGTCCCTTTTCCACCACTGCCAGACCAAGGCTGATCGATTATAACCACATGCTGAGCAGGAACTTGAGGAAGGGAGGAGAATTCCCTGTTCCCTTTCTCCTCTTCTCTAACACCACACAGTGCATTTGTTTTCAGCCGCTCAACATGGGCGTCCCACGTGTCCCCATGTCTAGGACAGATCTTCTCATCTATTATCCAGGAACCAAGCTGTGGACATGGAAACAAATCAAACAGTCATAAAGTCATGGCTCCATAGAGCAGTGCTGAAATCTGCATTGATCTTAAACATCTTGAGCCATTTTGAGTAAATGGTACTGCGCACGGTCAATATGAGAGAAAGAATTGACTTTGTCCTTCATCCTACACTGTCAGACTTCCCTATTGCCCCTGCCTAGCCCATCTGCCCAAGCTACAGCACGGTTTGCAGACTGGCTCCTCCGAGTCAAACGCATACTGTGTCTAAATTATGCAGCTGCAGAAAGCACATTGACTTTAGGAGGCAGAACACACGTAATATTCCCTGCATATTTTGTCGCAAAGATAACAGAGAGCAGTGCAATCAGTAAATGTGCAGATCCATCTTCTGTTGTAAGTAAATCCACAAAATACCTAATGGCAATAAGCAACTCTTTAGTGAACAGAAAGCACAGGAAACCTGCCTCAAGCCCATAATGCCACTTAACAAAGCAACAGATGAATGGAAATTTAGTATCTCCCTCTCCTTGGCTGCAAAGTGTTAGGGATACTCAGGCCATTCTCGCCCAGTGCCGGAGGCAAACGCCGCACTGTGCACTGTTCCCAGACAGAACAGAGACCTCTGTGCAGAACAGGATTCTCCTTGGTGGAGAAAACTCATCAGGAGCCTTTGGTTACTTGAGCCAGTAGAAAACATTGTTTTTTCTATTCGTACAGATGATAAGGACAGTCATGAATGAAAACCGCTGCAGTGCAAAACACACTGCGTAACTCAAATTACATTCAGTTGACCTGCAAGCGTCCTTCAAAGGAAGCTTGCCACTTACTGCCCGACTAGCACTCTCCCCATCCCACGCAGGAATAGCCGAGAAGCGAAAGACACACAGTACATCACTGCCCCAAGGACAGCAGCAGTCGCCTCCAGAGCAGGCTTCAGAGAAAACACAACTTTCCTGCCCACTAGGCACCGCACTGCACACTTACCAGAGGCAGTTCTAGCTCAGCAAATGCAAAAGACCTTGTTCTTCAGGAAGCTTTGATCCCAGAGGCAAGTGCTTTACTAGGGAAGTGCATTCTTCCTGCTGGGTAACTGCCGTGCCGCTTCAAGCACTATTTGATTCTCAAACCGGTTTTCTTATTTCCTCAGCCCTCAATTTCCCCGTTAGCTCCGAAGAAAACACAGGCTGCATTTGTCAGCTTGTTTCAAGCAGGCAGGAGAAAGGGAAAACGGAAAGCAATAAACTGCAGTATGTTGCTCTGCTGGATAAATCAGGCACCAAACAAAGCAGCAACAATTTTTTTTAGGAAACACTCCTGTCAATTATAATATACAACTTAAAAATGCTGCTGTTATTCAGCATAATTCCTGTGCTCAGAGGCCTCAGTAAAGACTTGTACTTCTCCACATTTCTGCCTAAATCCACATATCTCCATGGCATATTAAATGCACAGTCTTTCTGCACGGTCCAAACTACTGCTGGCTACACACCTTCAGAAGCAGCCGTTTTCAGCAGGCCCTTCATAAACCTCTTTTGCCGGCTAATAAACCTGTAAGAGGAAAAGGCTCGGGGCTCTAGTGTCTCCGAATCTTATAGGACATGCCTATAAAAATCAACGCAACTTAAAATTTGGCAAATTCAGTGAACTCTAGTAGAAAATTTTGAGTACAAGTTAACTCAGGACATTTGGAAATTACTCTGGGGAAAAAAAACGTCCTTCCCTCTAAACGGGAAACTCCTTTTGTATCCCAGGTTTTCTTGAATTTTGTGTCTTAGTAATGGCAAGCAAATAAGTTCTTGCCATATGGGCAAGCCCAGACAAACCAAGGCGGAAACTTTATACTTAGGATACCTTGAGACAAAGAATCTGGTCAGAACCTCAGCTGTTATAAATTGATTTTCTTGATTATTGCTAGGTATCTTCACTACAATACACAAATTTTGTTCTGGCTAGACTGCTGGCCACACTACCACGCATTTCTTTGAACATTAAGGCAAAAACTGATCCACAGCGAAGCTGTAGTTCCCTGAACATTGCAAGGCAGCAGCAGACAGCCACTGCCGGAATAAGCAGCCCCCTGCCCCTCTGCTGCAGAGAGCCGTCCCTGCGCCAGCATCGCCGCAGCCCCAGCACAGGAAACGTGCAGCTGTGTGCTGAACCCGGTGGGAACTCCTCCGGGTTGAAACGCATCCGGCAGAACAGAAATGTTCTCTCTCAAATTCTTTTGCCTCTACACGCTGCTGCCAAGCCCCCTTACCCACGTCAGGGTTTGAGAAGCACCAGTGCGAGCTGTGTACACCCCTCGTCTCGGACTCAGCCGAGTCCTCGGTTTGGCATTCTCTGCAGAAGACCCAGCTGCATACCATAAATCCTGGAAAGTATCTGCTTTCTTGCACAAAAATCCTATCTGTGGCCAGAAACTGAAAGGGTCTGGATCATATCTTGTTCCACGCTATCTGGGGGAAAAAGAAGAAAACAGCTAATTATGGCCTTCACCAGCAAAGCAAACCTACAGCCCATCTAGAGCTTCTCATAACTCTTAAACCCACTAGTACGCTATAAACCATCACCAGCACAACTGTGCAGCACAGAAAGAGACACTAATGGGCTTAGAGTGAACACGTGCATTTTTATACCTTTTCTGTTACCTGATCAGACTAAAATATCGACTCAGTGCTGGTGCTGCTTTTCCCCAGACAAGGAAGTCTGTCGATACAGCAGAGTGAACTGAACTCAGATTCCATTTGAGCAGCGATGGCAGCACTTAATACCATCTTCTCCGGAAATGTTCTTGCCACTAAATATTAATAAAACCTTTATAGTAGAGGTCGGTGGGGTTTGAAAAGAAAAATAATATGTATGGAAGGAGACAAGCAAAGCAAGAGAAACTGGGAAAGAATCATAACTAAGTGGTAAATGAAAGGAGTGATTTATCTGAAGAGGGTGTCAACAAACGTGCTGGTATATTTTCATGAGTGATAAATAAGCAGAAAAGGAGGAATAGGATAGATACTGAGAGAAAGCAGAGGGGAGAAAGAGGAGAAGTGCAGCAGGAGGAGAGAAAAAAGTGTCTTAGATAGCGAGGGGGGACTCTTCAGGACAGAACTAGTAGAAGAGTCACTTCCACGAGTGGGAGCCGTCACCTCTCTCACACCAAGTGCAGCTCTGCAACTTTCAAACCCTCCCAGTGCTGCTATATGCCAACCAGTGATAAATAACGAAGGCCTATACAAAAACCAGAAGGCACTCGCGCTGAAGCACTGCTGAGATTTTAAGGCACAACACCGGGACTAGGTAATAGCTGCACCAAAACCCCTCGTCTGTTGTGTAGCTTGTCACATATTTTCAGCTGATCTGTCAAAAGCACTGCGTTTGGCTTAATGCCTAACAACCTCCCATTCCTCCCATTAAACGGAATCAGACCCGTGCCAGGAGCTCGTGCATTTCCATCCAGTGTCCTCGTGTTTCCGACGGGGCCTGACCAGCACTGACAGCACATTCAGGGCGTTACCCACAGGAACAACAAACTCCCCGAACAAACTCGTACACACGTAACGCCAATGCGACCAAGCGCAAACTCAGAATAAGCCTCGTGTCTTCCCTTCCCTCCTCTCCCATAAGCAGTGACTTTCTTCAGCAGGAAAGGTGAGGAAGGCACGCCAGGAAATGTGAACCCATGTCACTCATTATTTCTTACGATAAACTATTCGGAGACGTTAGGATATTTTTCAGAACTCTGCTGTAGATCCTGGTGCCAACAAAACCAAACATATGGCAAACCTGGGACTTGAGACCTGTGTATCAGTGAAAAGCAATTTGCAGACTTGCTGCCTTAGTTTTCCCCCTTAAATGTCCCACATTCAGCATACTTTGTTTGGATTACTTTTGCAATAGCTACAGGGGGAGGCACTGTTCTCACAAGCAATTTCTGGTTTGGGCACCCCAGCGAAAATATTTTCAAAGAACTCAACATTCAGAACGTGGGCGTTCCAGTCTTTGACACGATCGGGCAATCCGCTTAATGGGCCTCCACCCGGACACCTCCAAAGCTGGACAAATAGAACATATGGTCACTGCTAAAGGCTGCCCACAAAGAACGGTCTGCATGATTTATCTCCCAGTGCTCTTCCAGACCTAAGACAAATCACAACGGTAGTTTTCAGGCAACTATTTTTTTTTTAGCATTTGCCCTGAATACCTTCCTTGACAAGAAAATAATATTCTTCACCAGAGAGCATCTCACTTTTTCTTTCTTATCCAAGACCATATAAATGTTTCTGGATAGACATTTAACCATTCCTCTTGCTCTTCTTTTCCAGATTAACAAATTAGGGTACAGAGAAATTAAATAAATTCACGAGGTCACCTAACAAGTCAAGACCAAAGCAAGCGATAGGACTACAGAGGCCTTTCTAATTGTTACACTGCGATTGAGAAAAATAACTTTGCTTAGAATCTGCTTAAGGAAGGAAATAGCTTCTAGCTAAAGGATTTGCATCTTGGCTTATATAAATGAATAAATCAGAGTCAGTGGATTTTACTTCTTCCTACATTTCCCTGTTATCTTGGATTTTATATTCAAATGACAGTGTTCTGACTAAGTTCAATGAAAAGCATTTTCGTTCTTCAGAGCAATTACTTCATTTAAACTAGTGCTTCAATTAACCAAAATGCTTTTTTTTTTCCAGTGGGCAACTTCACTTGGAGACATTACTGATTTTCTGAAGGACTATTTAATGAAATTTAATAGAAGTGTCTTTGATTCATTCTTAATCAACTTGTAAATTTTTCATTTTTAGAAACATATTAGGAAAACCTTTAATTTCATATTTGCTTATTTATTTATTCAATTTAATTTCAGTCTTGCATTTAAGTACTGCTATACTCCTCAAAATATTAAAAATCATATAACCCAATTATGATTATTTAAAATCGTTGCATATTTAGAGCAAAATATTTCAGTTAACTCTAAAAAGTATTTGATATTCTAATTACAAGAACCTCTTGGAATGAAACCAGAATGTAAAGGGTCAGCTTACTGTAATTTTCAACTGTTAAAGGAATTTTGAATTAGAATATAAGTAGCAGCTTCCAGTGAATTTTTCTCAGCAAAGTATCAACACCTGCAAAGGAGAAAAATGAATGAAAGTATTGTCATAGTCTTAAATACACCAGTAGAAATGTTCCACTCAATCACAAGAGAGAGAAAGAAAAGATGCGAGAGCCTTTGATCACCCAAATGCAAAGCCAGATCACACAAATGCTGACTTTATCTGAAGCACTAAGACTCAAGAGTTACTGTCTAGCTACCCACGACTGCTCCCACCAACAGGAAGTCACCCACCTGGGGCAGCACGCGGTTTTCCTCCTCCAGCTGTCTCACTCTTGCCTCCAGCTGCCTAACATAGGACAAGGTTGATTCTAAAATTAAAAAGAAAAAAACTCTCATTATCCACAGAGATCTGCTTGTGTAGACTAGTGTCAGAGCCTGTGCCACATGCTGACTTGTGCTCGCAGCAGCCTTCTTCTCTTAAAATCCCCTTAAACATGCAGCTCTGTTCCTCTCAAGGGCACTGCAAATAATGCTGGTACTAGAATTAATCCAGTTCTTTGTCACTTCTGATTCTAAACTACTGCACTTTAAAACAATATTTATAGTCCCTTCTCAGACAAAGGAAACCTTACAGAAAGGCAACACAGACCTGATTTCTTCTATCCCATACCCCAAGCTCTGTGAGCTTGGACAAGAGCAATGCATTCTTCTACAGGGTCACCACTTCAAAACTCAGAAAGAGAAGACTGTCTTCTGCTGGCAGATGCAGCCAAAGAGGTCCCTCCACACCAGTAAGCGGAGGGCTGGTGCAGCACATGCAGACTTCCCATGCAAGCAGTGATCCAGCCTGCAGGGAATACCACAGCTAGCCAGCACGGAGGCACAAGGTATAGCCTGTGCTGGGAATCAGATGCGTTGTCCTGGCTTTAGCCTGTGCTGGGAATCAGTTGTGTGCATCTCCGGGGTCCTGAGAGAGCTTGGAGTCTGGTTGATAGAGTGCACAACTGCCTGAGACACAGCATTCTTACAACTATTATTCCTCGTGCAAGCTAGGGCAGCACCGTACTAGCATACGCTCTCGTAAAGCTGCTTGGCTGCAGAGCAAAATCCCACCCACCCTACTCACGAGTAACATCACTGGCCTTCATAAGATAAATCGATTGATTATGGAGAATAACATTTCCCGTGGATATGAGTATTGAAAGAGCATCTGAATGTTTCAATCAATGGTCTTATTTCCCCCTGGAAAATGAGTCACGGTCTGTTCCGTTCCCAAGAATTTACTGTAAGAAGAGTAGATCCAAGATCCATCGCTAGAAGCATCTGAGAGGTTTTGTATCACACATTTTGGGGGGCACACAGAAATTCTGCCATTAAAATACTGTACCTAGAAAAAATACATGCCTGGGAAAGTAGTTGGTCACTGTAAGAGAAAAGACCTCTTCTCAATACAGAATCACTGCTATGACTCTAGTACCTCCTCATACTTAGGTGGAAGTCCACCATGGATTCACTCCTGACTCAACGATCCATTAAACTTTCTTTGAGAAGTCAATTCCATTAATTTATATGTACTCATACTACCATGTAACTAGTGTACAAATGGAAACAGCTACATCTCTGATGTCTAACTATGGAATCCATTGGTGTCAGGGCAGTACTGGCAGTTGATATCAACCTGCAAAGCTGCATTGACACCAGAGCAGTTCTCTGATATAAATCATCAGATGAATTTGTGTACCCTTCTCCTCTGATATCTAAATCACCGTGCCAGCCTGCCCACAAAATAAAAGTGACAGGACATGAGGCGTCACTTATTGCTCTTGTGAGACTGCAGCAGGCTAAAATATGCACGCACAGATAGTGCATGCGAATTTACAGAGCATGAGGACAACAGACAGAAATTTGTCAAGAACGATTACTGCACAGCAAGGCACTGGATTAAAAATAGCATTGTACAACAAAAGGGAAAGAGGTAATCTGAGGTTCTGTGTGCTCTACGGCATAACGATTTTCATAGCTAGTGATGGGTGCATCTCTGGAGAGCTGCTAAGCCCGGTTCGGATGAGCACTTAGAAAATGAACGGCTTATTCAATTAACTATAGACGACAGGGTCCCTCCCATCAAATCAGCTCCTTTCCCAGCAGTAGCACTTCTGCGAGGAGCTGTAGAAGCTTCCTCACTGTTATGGCCATTAGTGTTGGCAATAGCTCCCAGCACATTTCTTTTCTCCTCTCTGTTGTTTTCTACAGATGTTTTTTTGTGCAACCACCTTTTCTGAGGGACTGAAGTAGGGGCTTTCTTCGGCACTAGCAATCTCTCAATTTGTTGGTTACAATTCTGCTGCTGTGTCAGCTTGGGCACCAAGCTCACATTCAAGTCCAACTTCCCCGTTATCCACATCTGACAACCCATTGACTAATACCCCAGCTCTGCCCGGGTGGAAGCCAGCCAGCTTTCCTGGCCCCAAAATCCAGGGGCAGGGTGGGGACTGGTTTGCACATGGGGGCACAATTGCCTCAAGCTAATCGGATCCACAGGCCTGAGCCAAACCCGAGCACAGCTACAAAAGCAGTATAATATACCCCCGGCTACCCCTTCAGAGCATGCCGTGCTCACCCGCTTAGTTCATGCAAGCTCCCTTTTGAATTCCCGTTAACTCCGAGGCATTTTCTGTGTTACCATTTATTAGTTCCGTATATGCTGCATAGCTCTCGGCAAAGTTTGCCTCTCAGTTTTATTCCTTCACTTATATGTTGGAGTCTAGCGCCGAGATGTCTGCTGCCTCAAAAAAGACAGCTCCACTGTCAGCTCAGAACCTCACAGTGCCAGCTTACACCACCTGAGGATCTGGTCTAAAATCTCCTGGCGTTTTAACCCTTTTAAAGTGTGAAACATTTATTTAAATTTCCTTTTGTAATCTGATGAAAACTGAAAATTAGGTCAGCTACCAAAGGCCTGATCTAGCAAATCCTTATTTATGTGAGCATTCTTGACGTATAGGCTAGATGCATATATATTTCAGTATCTGTTAATGTATTTCTACTGTGATGCTATGCATGAGCTTAGAGGAAAGGGAGAGTGGAAAAGGCAGTCAAGGACACAAGAGAACGAGGAACTGAAAATACACAAAGTGAAATGCTGTCATCAGTGATGTCGACAGCAAACCATCCCCAAAAAGTTGCATCGTAAAAGTATTTATGGAAGGGACTATAAAATCCATCTATTCTTAACTAGCCTGGAGACCAGTAAAGAGCTCTAACTAAAAAGTAGACCTTAAACTGCCAGCCAGAAAATGGTCACCTGTTGTCGCTCTCCTTGTTGTTCCAGGCAAATTTTCACATGAAAATTAAGCAAGTTTAAACTGAGGCAGAACGAACTGATGATCACAATGCTTTATTTTCAACAAGAATATGTATCTGACCTGAAAACAAATGTCTCCCAAAGTCAAGGAGAACAGAAACATAGCATTTCTTCATAACATTATCGTTATCTGACATTAAAGCATTTTATAAGATGCTACAATATATCAGGCGATCACTGCTCTGAAAAATAACCTGCGCAAACAGGATTTTTCAGCTGATGTCATTAGTCATAAAACCTTTTCTGTTTTATCCTTCCCAAGTAGATTTATTTAATATCTATAATTTCCACACAACTGCAACTACACATAAAAGCCCTGCATTACTTGCCAGATCTTAAATTTGACTAGTAGACTGCTTATATACAAACTTCCAAATACAGCTCTAAAGGGAGCTCCCTCTGTCTAAAATACAAAAGGAAAAATGGTATTTGTATTAACACTATAAAAGCTCTAGTATTGTATTCTGAGTAACAGCACAAAACTGTTAACTGTGTTGAGATCAAATGCAGATAAAAACAGACAATAAATTTGGGTCAACATCTCAACAAGATCTGACCACAGAGACATGACACTGTGGTAGCCAAATTACCAGTTTCATCAACTACGGGCTTCTTGGTTGCATTATTTGTGCTCCTTCCAGTCTTCCTTTGCTAAGCAGAAGTTTTACTGAAATAACAATTTTGAACAATTTCCATTCTCACTACCAGATTTATACCGAATAAATTAATGCTCCTACATTAATGCTCCTAAATTATATCACTATCTATTAAAGATGGAAAAAACTCCCGTTCTCATATTCTTTCCCAAATATTTCTTTACACATTGCTTCTTCGGGATACATCCACACCGCTAAAGTCACCCACTCTTAGGCCAAGGGGTTCACAGTGGCTCTCGTTCACACCAGTGCGGCCTGCCCAAGTCCACGCTCAGCGAGTTTGTTTGCCCCTAGGGCTCTAAGCCACAGATCCCTGCATGTTTTCTTCAGTGCAAAGCATCTGGAATAATGTGAGGAACACGTCCCGTCTTACCGGAACGGTGTTTTTAAGCACGCAGCATGGTATATATGTGGGACATGACACGACAGAGTGGGAGGTGTACAACGCATGCTGGGAAAGTGTTAGATCACGCAGGGCGAAGGAAGTTAAACGTGACATGGTCTTGTCTATAGCAGCTGTAGAAAGCAGTTCCCAGAATAAAATAACCCCGGGTTTTGTCTCAGAGAGAACTAATCGGTTCACTCCAAAAAAGAGCTTGTGAAAAAAACCTGCAATAAACATGATCAGAAGACCAGGAGCAAACCAAGGAACTAAGTTATAGGACTATTAATTTACCATTAGTGTAGTCTAAGTCTTATTTCAGTGACAAATAATATTCAAATTCATTTGATCTTTCCAGTGGAAAAAAACGGAAAAAACTTTGCAATTTCACCAAATGAACTTCCACAGTTTAGCTTCCCATGCTCTTAAGATGATTGCAAATATGATCATTGTGCAGTGCTTCATTTCAGGAATGAAACTCAAATTCTTTTCCAAATTATTATAGAGACAATAATATCTTGCCTTTAGCGAAATTCAGTGACAATCTGCTCTTTCTCCAAATCCATCATTCTAACATGTTATTAGAGAACATCAATATTGATGTAGCTGATCTCTTTTTCTTTTGACATCCACACTCTTGAAGCTAGTAGATATTTTGGGCTTATGTCAAACTTTATCAGACCCGTATGTTGCTGCCAAGGGCATATTTGTGCCTTGGCTTTATCCATTTTTTGTGTGTCTATGCCTGATCTCACTCTATTAAATACCTCATAATGTTCTTTAAGCTAGATTATCCTCTGCTCTTTTAGAATGGTTGAAGATGTCACATTAAATTATAACTTTCTAAAGACAGATTCCCTTCTTTTCTGTTTTTTTTTTTCTTTTTCCTCCTTTTAAGGCCAGTATTAAAAAGGCATTGATCCAGTGACAAGTAAAGCCAAAAAAGACTTTTCTGTTCCACATCAGGGTTAGCCCTGAGGACGTGCACGTGAGCCTGGCTCCCTTTGGAGACCAGCCTTCCTAGCCCGCACGCTCGCTGCGGCACTTCTGTCTACGCTGCAGAGCACAGCTGGGGGAGAGTCCCCAGCACGCAGGCAGCCTCTCACAAACAAGCTTTCACGCTGCAGAGCTGCACACTCTCCTTCTCTTCCTTTCCTCCCCCTGTCCCCCCAGTCCAAGTCACACCAGGAACAGACTCCCCATACCTCACAGGAGAGCTCACCTACCCTCCCCAAAGCGTCCCCGGTCTCCACCCTTCAGCACTTCTGGCTCTCTGCGTTCCTGACTTTCATCTGCTCCGGCTGCTGCCAAGGCAGGGATCCAGCATGGCAGGATGAGCTGCTCCTCACTGCAGCTCCACTCTTCCAGCGGAGATGGCGGTAACATTTCAGCCCTTCTTGAGAGGAAGGCAGCAGGGTGCACTGCAACGCAAAGACGCCAGCCATGCTGGGCCGCAACGCAGCAGTGTTGAGACACCCGCAGCATCCTGCCGTTGCGAATTCCCTCTGGTAAATGGGGTCACGTAGATGGGGGTAACTAGCGTAAAGCCTTGCACTGCCCAGGCACTGAGGTGATGGAGGCTGTGGAGATACAGAAATAGGATGCTATCAGCTCCGAGCAGGCTCCTTACCAAGGGGTCTACTACTAACCAGCTGGTACTAGCAAGTAAAATGTCAGTACCGCAACACTAGACTTGCATGGAGTTATTAAAAATGAGCCGCCCTTAGGACAGCACAAATAGGCACTATGCCTGGAATAATACTGGAGATTGAGATGATGGGTTACTCAGAGCATGCTAGCTTCCCAAACTGCACTCATATATTCCTCCCAGGTGCGAGCATCTCAGTCAAAGCAAAGGACACTAGCTGATGGTCTTGTGGACTGAATGGCCTTACAGGACGGTTTGTGATCAACTGCTGTTGGTTGTACCAAGTCTCATGATGCCAGGATGCTAAGCAGGTCTCCTGTTTACCCATTTGGAGAAGCAAGGTCCTTTTTTCCCCTCCAAATAAAGTGGTGCTTTCTAAGTAGCCCCACAATTTTCAGGTCTTAAAAAGATAACTAGAAAACACAACTGTCACCATTGGCACAGGTACCATCACTTCTACCATCATAAAATTTGAGCAAAGAAGAAGAAACAGGATGTTCTGGGCACCACTTTTCTCATACAGTCATGATAAACCACGGAGAAAAGTGATGCAGGGCTGGGGATTGCAAGGCAGCGTGCTCTGGCAGTTTACAGGGTAACTAATCTGTTCATTTTTCTGCGGCGTATGTGAAATTGCATATATTGGATAATAAAAGAGCCAACTTCTGTTTCTCTTGTCTCTATTACAACCCAAATATTACATTGAGAAAAACAAATTATTAACAACATTAAAACATCCGAAGTAACCAAAAAGATTTGGAAAGCCTGCAGGCTTCAGTCCACAGTATTCCCCATGACCATTTCTGAACTGGAACAGCTGCAGCATCTGCCCCTCATAGTTCCCCTGCAGAGCTTGACTCAGACTCTGTTCCAACATCCCAATTTTTGTTAGCTCTGTCCTTGTCACTTCACCTCCTCGTTTACTAGAAGCTGCTCTAGGGCCTGCTCCTCTAGAAACCGGTGCACTCCCCAGTCATGCTGATTTGTGAGCTCTGCACTCGAGGCAGCAGCTCAAAATCCCCGCAGCAAGCAGCATGTGGACATGGAGTTGTTAGACTCACAGTTGCCACCCTTTGCTATGTGACAGACATCTAAGTAATGCACTCTCTTAAGCAGACATCTGTCCACCTGATCCTGCTCTCCCAGCTCCAAATAGGTTCACACAAACACTTTTTTTCCAAAAATCACGTTCCCTGTAACCTCCCTTCTCAGAACAATGTTTAACCAGGACACCAATATCTTCTTCCAGCCAGCTGATGCGACAGTCTCTTAAACAGGCTGGTAAAGAGAAGACGAGCGGTGCAGAAGATGTGCGGGGAGTAAGAGAGCCCACACTGATGAAATGGGCATGATCTAGCAGGTCGTTTCTGGCACCCTGGAGCTAATGGAAGTTACAGAGACAAGGGGGGTTACAAGGTACAGGCAAATGTGGGACAGCACTGGAGAACTTCCTAAAATATGAGGACCTTTACCCAGCTGTTAGCTCCTCGTGAAACAGATAGATCAGAATCCCATACAAAGGGAAAACTCAAGGGTTCAACCTATACTTCTACTTGTTCAAGAGAGCTTGGGCGCCAAGCGCAATAAGGCAGGTGGAAGGGATATTATCTAATGCCTTTATATTTGAGGTAAAGTAAGGGTAGAAGATGTAATACCTCTAGTACTGACATAAGCTCGGAAAATAATCCATTAAAACTGCTTCAACTCAAGAACTAAAACTCTGTTTTTCTGGATTTTTAAAAAATGTTGATTCCAAATATACTAATAATAGTTCTCTGCAAAAATTGACCACTGGGTATCTACATACCGCCTTCTGATTAACTCTAAACAATAAATCATCAGCGCAGAAGATACTAGTTGCTTCATTGATGTTAAAAGAAGGTTAGAGTTTCCTAACTTTGAAGAAAAACTGTAATACAGTGGATAAACAAAGCAGACAAGCCACAATAAGAGAGAAAGTCCTCCAAGATGAAAATACTTGGAGGCTGGAGGTATTGGGAGAAAAGTAGAACACTGTTTGCCTTGATCCTAGGCATTTACTTATGGCCACTGTTGGAGACAGGATGCTAGGCCAGACAGAAAGCCGGTGTGGAGCAGCAGGCTCTCCTGATGGCCGGAAAACAGAAGAACACGATTTCATGAGAATGCAAACATCACCTTGGTTCTGTTAACAACAACATTTTTTGCTTGGAAGACCAAGTGACGCTTCGTAAAACAGAAATATGTGCGTTTATCACAGTGTGCCTCTACCACTTAGATGTGCCTATGCTTGCAAGTCAGATTTAAAACAGATTCCCATGCTTATAAGGGCATTTAGGTGGAACTTGGACTTCCACATCAAAAACTCTAACCTTGAAAAAAATCTGCTTAAACACCATCTCCAAGCTCCTTGGTCACATCACATTTTAAACTGTAAAATTTGCCAGGGAACCTGTTACGCCTCTGGACTTGCCTAAAATGGCTCCAGCTTGACAGAGCAAAGGAGCTCCGAGTGGAGCTGGCACCTCAGGCAAATGTTCGACACGCCAAGCCTCAGGCTTGGTGGGAGAGGAAGGGACCGAGGCAGAGCGGATAGTCTTTCCCTTGCTTGTCGACTATGCAAAAAATTAATTGGAGACTAAGGTAAAAACAGAGCACAAAAGGGACAGCGAAGCTATCATCTTGAGAGTCTGGTCCTCAAAAGCAAGGCGGGGAAGAGACCTACTTCTGCATTTCAGAAGAGACAGAGCAGGCTGCGAGCAGACGGGTGCAGGACTACCTTCCCCCTCTGCCCTTCCCGGCAGCAGCCCCCGTGCCGGGCCCCCCTGCGCCGAGCGGGGGCTCAGCCTTCCCGTCGTTTCGGGCCACCGTGCCGAGACGCCCAACTAACTTCATAGACTGCAGACCGAGGGGAACAACGTGCGGACCACAGACGTCTCTTCTTCCGCCCTTCAATGGCGCTAGCCCTCGCCAGTAAATATCCCCGGCAAATAATACCTCCCCGGCAGAAGGAAGCTGTGCCAGCGTCATTTCTAGTATTCACTTTTCTTCTAAATGCACCGACTCAGGCTCTCGTAATACACAGAAAATTGTGAAGATGCGAGCTCTACTAACACAGAACAATAAATATTTTAGACAGTAGTACATTTACACAATCCTGTTGCATTACATACACTGGATTTCCCTGTGATCCTTCCTGCTGTTAGAACACCTGTATTCAGCACAGTAAAAGCGGAACCACTTGATTTTTACTTCACATTATATATATATATAATATAAAATATAATAGAAATGTAATATATATATAAAACACATACACGTATTTGTGTTTTCATCACCAACTACCGTATCAGTAATTTCTTCAGACACCATAAGAGCTCTCTAGTTTGTGTCAACAAGCACAGCCCCCCCCAAGTAAAGGGCAGCTGGCACCAAGACCAGAGGCGTTAAATTGTCGCTGGCGTCAGGACCACGGCTGCTGACCCCAGTTTGAAACCTGCCTTTCTGAGTAAATCCTAGGTCATCTTCATTTCTTTATTCCAGATGTAACCACTTCAGGAAAAGGGACTGCCTCGGGCTATGTGTCTGCACGCTGCCTGTCCCAGCAGAGCTGTGATGCTGCCTGGCCCCATACACAGGCAGCGAGTAAACCAGCAGCCACTAAGGCAAGTTCCCTAAGGAGACGCCTGCGACCTGCCCCAGTTCGGCAGTCTGGCCTTGGCTAACAGCCGAGCAACGTCCCAGCTAATCCAGTGGTAACTCTCACGCTTTCGCAATGATTAATGTAGTGGGCATATCTATACTGCGAGTGTTGTAGTGCTCTACATACAGTACTGTACGTGTGCATACGGTGAATGTATTTACACTGTACATGCTGACATCCGCTGTAAATCCACTGTTGCTGACATGGATTTACTGTTTAATAAATTACGGGTCGGATTTTGAAAGGCAGCCAATGCCCGCTCTGTTCTCCTTGAAGTTACCAGGAAAAGTCTCTCTTGACTTCAGCGGAAAAGTTAGAGGAACACTCAGAATTTTTTTTAAATCCTAACTTACATGGAGACGTAAAAGCTTACAAAATGAGTATACACAAATGTAAATTGCTCAAACAATTCTTTAAATTTACCTCAGAAAATAATTTTGCAGTTTGCAGGTATTTCACTTCAAAGCCACAGCAGACATGAAAGCCAAGAGGAGCAGAGAGAGAGAACTGAGATTCATGACTCTCTTTGTTTCTTAAATCTGGACATAATGCATGATGTTTGAGTCTAAACCTAGACCTGAAGTATAACACATGGCAGCACAACGTTTCTTACAGCAAAAGGAGCTATATCTTGTAGCAGTAACTTATAAAACTTAAGTAACACGAATAATTAAGAGGCGATTAACAGAAATATTAAATAAATAATATGTTGCATTAAAACAGCATCACATTTAGGTTTTAAAACTCTTAACAGAGAGTGTAAGGAATAGTAAAGCACTTAGAGCAAATAATTTTTACCTTCACCAAATAATCTAACGGTTTAGTGTGTTTAAAGAAGTAACTACCATATACCCGGACTTTCAACATGACAGAATCTGAGAGGCTGTATACAGTTTTCTGTACTTAGAAGAGGAAGCACCATATCCTAACGCTACAGACATTCTTCCCAAACACCGGGTTTTCTTAAGGGCAACTTACAACAGCAGTTTTGTTAAATAAATAAGGATCCAAATTGCTACCTTTAGTCATGCTGAGCTCCCTTTACTCAGGACCTGATCATGCACGTAAACTCAAGGTTGGCATGAAGAGCACGTACAAAGCCTTGGCTGCGCACCACAGCTCACAGGACCAAAGCCCGTCAGGACAAAACCCCATTTCCTCAAGAAATGCCCAATTCATTTCAGAAGTATCTCCCATCCAAACACTAACACACGCACCTAAGCGTGATCCTAAGTACCTACGCGTTTAGGTACATCCAAGAAGCCATATCCCAGTGAAGAATAGTCTCTGTCATACTCCTGAGCCCTTTCACCGCCTAGATGAAAAAGAGCAGACGTCAGCATCTGCAATTGAAACTGAACGAATAGGATTTGCTTGTCCTACCTGGGAGCTATGATCAATGTATCTGCGGTTCAACCTGTCAGAACTCCTGAAAAGTTTCAGCCAAATTTTCCATGCAAAGTGCCAAAACTTTGTAAGTTCCAACACACTAGTCTGCCAAAACACTGCATAACCCAGACTTGCAAATCTTTCACTCCTTCAGCATAAACACCCTGTCAGGCGACAGACAGGTTTAGATGAATGCCATCAGAACCAAGGATTATAGTATTTCACTCCTGACCAAAATTAGGGTAATATATCACCAGAAGCCTAGCCCTAGTGCACCAATGAACCCTTAACAAACTAATAGTAATAGCTGTAAGCAACATTATTAATATCTGACACTAACTGCTGAATGTAAATATGCTGGACCTTCCCTGCAATTCGATGCAACAGGAATGCATGCAGTGTGGGCACGTGGGTCCAAGTCACCTCTCTTTCACAAAGGAAGGAATTTGCATCACTAGATCGTGTAGACCCAGGAGAAACATCAAGGGCAGGGAACAGTCTGACAATGAATATTCTGCCTCAAAATAAACTGATGGTGACTTAATAGCCTACTCCCACCTCGCATAATCTGCTGCCAATAAGGCTATGAATGAATGAATGAAACTTCTGCACCAGAAGAGTAAGACACTTTCTGTGTGATATTGGGCACTGAAAAAACAAAAAGGTTGTCTAGTAAAGCTATATAGGAGAACAGAACTGGAGATTTCTATTTTTCATTATGTAAATTGAACAGTTTATAGGACGAAGGTCTGTTTCATTTTCCATTATTGCAATTTATACTAAAACAAACAAACAAACAAGAGCTTTGCATGAAACACTCTTTGCAGGTTCTTTTTCAAGTGGGCTATGTTAAAAACATCTCCTGTTAATATTTTCAATATTGTTCCCCAGTAGCTCTAGAAAGATCTAAATTTTCAAGTACTTTTGCTCAAAGAAAAGGCTGTATATGAAGGGAGCAGACAACCTAGCTGAGTCACACTGGTTCCAAGTAAAAGTACAGAGTATTTGATGACAAATGTGAACTATATGTCCCAAAACCAGTGCTGTGCCACATACCTAAGGAACAACATAAGGAAATTTTTCAGAAAGCAAAAATACCAGTTTCCTTCTGTTTACCTTCTGTAGTGTAGTGAAGGCATAATTACCCATGAATGGTACAAAAGGCTGGTTTGAAACTATGATTTTTTCTGAAATGCTTCCAAAATACCCAAATGCAGCAAGGCCCTAAATGAGAACTTCAACATCTCAAGAACATCAATCTTTTGTGAGACTCTTACAGGTTATGTTTTGAGTTGCAGCTGATAATCAGAAGCGGAGAAAAACCTATCTAAAAAGTTGAAGTAGTCTCAGAGGAAAGGGGTGGAAGGAATAGAGATTTGCAGAAAGATCTTTCAAATACCAGTTCAATTTTTTAGACATCAGTGGATTTTGTGTGCACGATGATCTTCAACAGGCAAAACGGTACAGTAGTGGTCATCCTTTTAAGGTACAACCTAAATCAATAGTGTCAAAGATTTCTCGGCCATCTGAAAGACATATGGGCTTTTTTTCCATTTTTGCAATGTTACAGATATTTCTTCTACTTTAAAAAACAACAAACGTTTAAATCAAATTAAGCTCTAAAAAAAATTACCTTCTGATAACAACCACATGCTAAATGGCAGTTGTACAGGCACTGCAGTAAGAGATTACTCACATCTGCAAGTAGAAAGCATTTATCAAAATTAGAGTCTTATAAACCATCACACATAAACCTATAGAAAAATCAATGCCCGTGGCTTATATTAGCAAGGAGCAATGAATTATTACTTATCCAGCACATAACAGAAGCTTGCTTTTCCTGAAAAATTCAAAGCCCTTCAAACCATATCCAAAGCCCTTAGAAGTCAGTGAAGGCTTCTCACTGACTTCCATGAGCTTTGGCTGACACCCATAGTCTGTCCTTAATCTTGGCAGCAAATTCTATCACTTCTTTCAGAGAAAATCCAGGGGTTGCTTTAAGTGTGTCTAATCCATGAGGACAAAACTTTAATGAGTTTCTAAATTTATATCTTTAGAAGCAAAAAACATATATATATATATATTATAAAAAAACCTGGGACCTAGAATCTATTCCAAACCACTGCTCTTCTTTTCACTGGCTCTGCTCACTCTCCTGAGCCAAAGTCTCTAGATCAAATTCATCTCACACACCTGGGCTAATGGACAGAAAATATACTATAATTCTCTCGCCACAAAGAAATAAGGTTTTTACCTTATCCCTCAAAAACAGCAAAGGGCTTGAGCTCTGCAGACCCATTATCACCTCAGGGAAGCTATCACCACATCTGGCTGCAGATGGAAGTCAGCGAATAGCTACTTACATTAATCATCATCATATGATTTGACATACAGCTTGCTAACTCGGTGTGCGCATGCATGTGCATGTGTATATATAAATGTGTGTATTAATATCTATACTATAATTAATCTGCACTGTGATCACTTCCCAGCACTAGGGGAGGGAAGGTTTCACCTTCCAACGAATAAACACATTTTTAACCAATTAGGCAAGCGTGGGAATGGTTATTTCCTGTCTGTCCGAGCAAATGAAAACCATTCAGGACATTCACAAGATAAATTATCCTTTCCACACTGGGAGATGGCAACAAAATTGCTTTGCGAGTTGAATGACTAAGCCCTTTCCTGATCAACTTAAGGGAGTAAACAATTAAGCCCAATAAATAAGCACTAAAACACTGGGAACATAAACTATTTCATAGCGATTCATAGTTTAAGCTAGTTTCATCAACCCGTGGGCTGTACGGTTACAAATGACTAGCTATGTCTCATTCCAACGGACTCCTTATTTCCTTTTACTTAGTAGCTTTTAAATGAAAGTGATTTTCTCTTAGAATGACTTAAATGGCAGACTGCCTAAAAAAGTGTATTTTATTAATTACATTTTTCAGAAAACTGCCTTGATTTGGCAGAAAAAATATTATCTGCAATTTATTAAGCTTGACTCCACAGTTCATTGGCCATCTGAAGTTGCCTGTTTCTCTCTCCATTAACTACAGAGGGAGCCTTGGGTGACTAAGCTCCCAGCTTTTGCAGTTGGGAATGGGAAGAGAGATGGGAGGAATACAGCCTTCAATTCATCAGACTTGCCAGAAAGATTCAGAGACACCAGTCACTACTGAGCCATTACTCTTCCCCAGGCTTAAAAAGCATAAAAGAAGATTTCTAGGGTCTGGAAAAAAAAATTGGAAAATTGAAACTATATTTGAACTGAAATGTATTTGTCCAATTGCCTTCTGAATTCCCCGCCTCCATAAATTCTTGTTCAGCAAAGGACCACAGACAAAACATTTCAGGTGGATTACTTTAGTTTTTACCAACCTGATGTGCGACTTCAGCTAGGGTTACTGGGATACCTGTCTTAACTATGGAGACTACATAATAAACCTAAGCGTTCAGCATTCCCCTCGACTCTTTTGGTTTTCCAACAGAGAAAAATAATGTCATGTAAAGTGGTGGTGTTACACATTTGATGATTGGATGCTCACTAATGTAACACCCTGCTTAGTGAATAAAAATATGTATTTGTGTCTGAAATGCCATTTTCCGTAATCACTAAACCATATGTTTGATGGAAGTTAGACTTCTTTTTTAGGGCAAGGGCTATACTTCAAATTTTCTGCAACTCTACAACCATACATGAAATATTTGTTCCCAAAAAGTATGTCCACATAAAGAATCACAGCAAGTAACATTTGGGTTAGACATTCACCAGACCTTTATAAGGCTAACAGCAAAGCAATGATATAGACAGCCTGAGGAGACTGTAAGATCTTCAGCATTGGAGATCTGAAGAAAAGGTTAGAGAAATATTTGCCAGGAATAGCTGAGATAGAGTTGGTTCTGCCTTAGTCAGGTAGATGAGCCAAGGGACCTCCTAAAGTCTCTTCCACATGAATCTTCTACGGTTTTCTTTGTGCGTATGTGGGTGCCTGACAGCATGACATCATTTCCAGATGAGAGACATTAGGTTTAGGAAAAATAAGAATTCAAAGAAATGAGGGATTGAGCAGGCCTTTGGGAACAGTAACAGGCTTATCCTTGATACTCACTGTCCATCCTTAAGGTGGTTTAATAAAGGGCAGGATATTGCACATCACAAAATGAAAGCGAGAAAACACATAAGAACTTCTTGTGTTCCACTGGGTTGGTTTATAATTTGGCAGGTCTCTAATTTAAAGGAATTGAACAGTACTTTCTAGGCAGACTTTATCAACCTGAAAACAATAATATCCTACTCTAGTACCTAGGGTTTATTACATTTCTAGCAAAACGACAAATGAGAGCAAACAGGAACCTTTCACTCGTTTCCACCCAAGAACTTAAATTCCTTCACTGACCCATTTTCACAGTCTACAGGAAACTACAGAGCAAAATCTTTTACTTAGTCCCATTTTTATTTAATTTTTAAATACATTTTATTTACCTTAAAGTCATAAACCAAAGCTGGTAAACAGCTGGGCGAGGGGGCCAATGTATGGAAAGAGGAAGATAATTTACTGTGTTTAGTTATACATACACAGTGTAAAAATTACATAGAAATACGTGAACAATGAACTATGTATTTATGATCACACCGATCGTTAGAGTTGCTCGGTGTAGCTCTCTCTGCATCCCTTTTTTACTGTTTTTCTAGTGTTTATCGTCTTTGTGGAAAAGACAATATTCCTTTGTGTTTCGACAGTGCTAGACGCTTTGGGGATGCCACCACAATCTAGCTAATATCTGTCCCCTTAGAACTCGTTGGCTGACACCTACAAGGCTTATTGAGTAAAAGAGAGCAGGAAAGGCCAAAACAAAGCAGAAGTGCAGCAACGAACACTTGCCACAGCAGGTGAAAAAGTACAAATCTGACTAATTCAGTAAGCAGATTCGGATATTGCTCTCAAGGCTTGACCTGGAATAATTTATGACTCCATCAGAAAAAGAGCGTGTACCAGGACTGCAGATGACATAGGTCAAGAAGATGTAATTTGATGTTATCACACCCTTTGACTCATAATGGTGATAAAATAGTTACTATTGAAGTTTTGACCTTTTCCCATCTGGTGCCAGGCAGAATCCTAGGAGGAAAACCCTGTCTTTTGTAAAAAAAAAAAAAAAAAAAAAAAAAAAAAAAAAAAAAAAAGGTTGTAGAGGAGAGACAGAGGGGAGATTTTGTCCCAAAAATATTAAGAAGAAATTTAAAATAAGAGTATACTAGACATCTGAAAAATAGGGATTTTTCCATCTCGGCATACTCTGGGCAAAAAGCTTTGGGAAACCTCTATTCCACTGTGTCCTGCCAAGACAGCTACGGAAATATAGACTGGTTCTTACTGAATTCAGTAGCAGGCCCAGTGCTAAAGCAGGGGAGCTTGCAACTTAAATCCTGCTCTACCTCCCGGGAGCATAAATCGTACTGGCTTTTGCTCAGCCACCAAATAAGAAATTGGTGCCTCCTTCAATACTTCACCACTTATCCTCTTTCCTAGCCAGCCTGCGTTCAGTACGAAGAGTCCAAAGGCAGCTGACAAGTGACACTGCTTCCTCTTCCAGCTCTAGCATCTGCCATGCCCTTCTGGGCTGTGCACCAGGATGGTCTTGAGAGCAGGAGCTGGCAGTGTTTGAATCTACCCCTTCAGCCCTGATCAGTAGCACTGTCCAGCGCTGTTACTGCTGTCCTTGCAGATGCCAGATGCGACACCACCGCATCGCTGGGGTGCAGAACTGGCGGGGGCAGGGACTAAAACCTCCAGCCAAACACCTACTGCACTGTGCCCTTCTTCCTTTTTGGTCCTCCAACTTTTGTCCCGTTTGATCCTGCTGAATACATAAGTAAATAATGCCTTTCTCCCATTTGCAGATACTGCTAGAGGGCTTCTCCCTTGTCCTTGTTTCATGTTGATTTTTATTCAGTCACATTTTCATATAAAAATGTGCACATCTGTAGGATTTAATCCATATGGTGTTATTTCTGTACATATAGCCTAAACAACATTTCTGCTTGCAAATTCCCTTAATTATAACCATCCACTAGCACTAAAATAAGCCACAGTACCTAATGCTCTTAGTCTTCAGTCACAACATGCTCAGTGTGAGCTCACTTTGTGTGCAGACCAAATGATCCAGACCAGCTCTATCTATACTGCATAGACAGGCAGACTCTTCTGCACTTAGGGCTCCTCACCAGGTGAGCAAGTTTCTGTGCATGACAGTAATCGATTCAAAAAACAGGTAATACAAACAATTGGTGGAATAGCACTTCAGGACGAAATGAAGATCCAGAATAAAAGACTACATACAGCCTTGAAGTGGACAAACTAACTTGCTGTTTCAGGGACACACGAATTATCACACTGAAGATCTGAAGTCAGTCTAGTCTCTACCAGTGATTGGATCAAGATGCTGCAGAGCAACAGGCAAAACACTCCACCACAGGCTCATGCAGGTTAATTTGCCCCCGTCAGTAGGGAGCATATCTTGTTCTTTACTGGACAGAAGCAAACAAAATCCTGAAATACAGTTATTCTAGAGCAAAGTTTATTCCATTTAATTATGATGACACCAGACATTCCTAATATCCACGTCTGAGTCTTTTTTCAAATATAACTACATTAAGCATTGACAACTTCTTTGGGTAGTAAATTTTATTTATATATTTAAACAGATGTAGATTGCTTTCATTGATTTTGAATTTCCTGGTTTTGAATTTCATGGAGTATCTCTTTTCTATGAGAGAAGCAGAAAAAAGCTCCAAACTGTATTCTGCAGTTATTCATGCTTTACATATTTTCAATCTATTTTCTCTTCTTCCTCTCCTCAAAGATTAAAAATCTTTTCTCAATTGCCCTTCACTGAATCTTTTCCATGAGACAGAGATGACCAGAACTTGACATACTATTTAAGATAAGACTTATACAGAATATACATGTATTATCATATTCTCCATAGCATTCAAGGTCCCACGCAAGCTAGCATCGCCTTCATGTTTTCTAACCAATGCCACACGAGAATATGACCTCATTCAGCTGGAATGCCCAGGTTCAATAGCAGTATTGATGATGCCATGACTTTAGAGCTATGAAAAGTATCTTAGTTATTTCACATCCCTGTTAAAATTATCCTAGCTGGACAGTATGGCTGTCATATTCAGGCCACATATCGTGGCCTTGTGCTCTTTAGTCTCAAGAATCCAAATAAACGCCAGCCTCTCTCCCTAGCCTGCATAATACCTTTCTTAGGCACAGGTTTCCATCACTCTTTACAGGATATGCAGTCCTGGAACAACACAACTCCCATTTAAGCCACTACAGTAGTTTAAGTTCACCATATACAGAATTTATCGCTCTGAAGACAAGTTGTATCCTTGGTCTTTTTAGTGATCTATCACTGAACTGTGATGAGAACATTAAAGATGCAATCATTTCCCACACTTGATATCCTATAAGAAACAAGTGCACCAAGTTTCAAGATTTTAAATTAATGTGGACATGTAAATGATTCATATCAGTCATCTTGTTAAACATGTCTAGTGTATGGCATCTGGTGTTAACCATTTCTCCTATCATCAAGCTCCAACATGTAACTAGCTAGCTAGAGTCATTGATCCAACACTGTCAACCCTAGCTTCTCACAGAAAGAAAACAGTAACATATAACGCTTTAGGTGGCAGGGGTATCCACAGCTTCCCCACGAGCAAGCAATTCACACCACCAATGAAAGTATCATGTATGTCATTAAAAATGGAAAAGGGTTAACTAGCACTAGCAAGACAAATCCCAAGATGAAATGGTTTTCAATATGTTGCTTGATACAATATGATGACTTTGCATCAAATTTTTGCAGAAAAATTTATTATATTCAAGCAAGCTGATCATGAATAAGTTTGTTTTGCTGTGGAATTTTTCCAGGCATGACTCACATATTAAGCAAACACTATCCACAATGTGTTTTTACTCCTAAAGGCATTTGAATCTTTTTTCTAAAAAGAGACAGAAGGACAAATATTTGAGACTTCCTCCAGGGGCAATCTTTGTTCAATTGCTACTTTTCCACTGGCTTTTACTTGCTGTACTCACACCTTCATTGTGAATTCTGCAGAGGTTCCCTCTGTTCTCTTTCACATGTCATTCTCTTTTCATGTGCCCACCATTTATCTAAAGACAGTTTTTCTTATTTGGTAAAAGGGCAACTGGAGGCAGAGCAAGAGTTTAACATTTTCGGTTCCAGTCCTGTTCTGTAGTCAATTTAATCTCATCACCTGCTTCACGCTCCTTTCATTCCTCTTGTTCAGAAACCCACAGACGCATGGCAAGAGCTATCCAGAGGCAGAGTGAAACGGCATGCAGCAGGGGCTTAGAGCTGAACTAAGAAAAATTAATTCCAACAAAGGTCAAGTTTTTCACCAGAGGTAACAGAGGGTTCAGTATTGTACTAAAGCTCCCCAAACAAAAGAGCAGCACTTTCTGCATGGGCACTTACAGTACAAACACCTGATCTTCAGGTGACAGACACTGGTCGAATCCAGGCAAGGAGTAGTATTCCTCCTCAGTTGCTCTTTGCAGTTTTATAGTCAAGGTCCCAAAAGGCAACCGGTCACTAAGAGCCAGTGCCAGCGAGGAATCAAGTACTTCACACTCACCTGCGAGGTCAGTACTTTGGTGGTAGTGGAGTCTTCTCTGTTGGAATTTGTAGATATTACACCAGTTGTTCCTGCTGACAGTCCGCAGAACTGGTACAGCAAGAACCAGCGACCACAGGGAGCATACGCAGGTGCCAGGTGGGAGACCTGCTCTTCCAGTCCCCAGGCCAGCCTTACTAGCGAGGATCAGAAGGCAGAATGAGGAACTTAAAGAAAAGGAGATAAATGCCTTACATTCACATTGACCAAGTCTCCTTTCCTTTGACCTAACATGGTCCAAAATAAGAGTAAGGACCATCCTGACAGCAAGGGCATGAAAGTTCAGGTAGCCACCTGTGCTACACACACTTTCAGGTGTAAATCAAAGGCAGAGTAACATAGAGGCAGTTCTAACTAAGAGATGGGTCCTGCTGTTTTACCCTACTACAATATCTGCATCATGCCTTCCCCTGTTTTGAAGGGAACAGATAACTTCCCATCAGGATACCTAGGAAGGCTGAGCTACATCCATACGTGCAGAGCTCTAAGCCCTCCTGCCAGCCCGGCTGCCACTGCACCCCGGAGGGCTCAGTCGCCGAGCCAGCTCACACCAGCGGCATTGCACTGCCCTCCTAGTCAGTCTTCTGCTGCAGTAACCATCAGAAGCTCCACAGGACAAGGACGGGGGCCCTGCTGAATCAGAAAACAGTTCTATCTTGCCAGTACCTTCTCCTCTAGGTAACCGCAGATTTTGGCTGCCTGCAGACCACCTGGGAGAAGGTAAGCTGTGTTTCTGTGCTGTATGGCACAAAACAGCTTTCACAGAGACAGTATTTTCCTGCTCAGATGTCCCCTTGGTTGAGAGAGGTTTCTAGCAACCCACCTATCCCACTATCTGGAAAATGTTGGATGTCCTATTTTAACCCAACAGAGATGCTTCTTGCCTTGTCTAAAGTTTTCCTTTATCATTCCTAGGAGATGCTGGAAAGCCTGCTGTCTTCTAGTAAGCTTTAGTTTTAAACCTTTAAGGCACAATACTGAAAGTTAATGGTGTTAAATTACAAGACAAATAAAAATAGCAGCTGACAAAAATCCCTGTAAAAGTGAAATACAGCTTATTCTTCTTGCAACTTCACATGCAGCTTACATTTCTTCATAAAGCCTCAGAAAAGGCCAGGAGACAGACCATTTATCAGGAACCATCAAGCTAGATTTTCAAGTCAGGCTAAAAAGATCCCAAGGGAGCTGTTCGCTTATAACTAAAATTACCCATGAAGTAGGGTTTGGAGCTTAATTTCCTTACCTTTGAACCCCAAAGCAGAATGTTCAAAATCAGAAAACTCTGTTCACAATTTAATTCACCTTATTTTTAAAGTCCTTCTGCAGCATCGATCAGCTTGCATTTGCTATCAGGCCTTCGTTGTGCATCAGACTATAAAATACACACGTGGCCCTTTGCAGGCTGTCAGCTCATTAAGGAGAGAGCGTTAAAAGCTACAGCACTGTTGGGACACCCTCCAAACTATACGTTTGGACGTGTCATTAAGCATTCGCAGAACAGCCAAGAGATGACTGAATTGGTCTACACGTACAAATACCTTTTTGCATAGACTTCTACAGATGAGGTAGACGAGCAAGAGTTTGGAGCCAGCCATGAATACCAGCTGCCATGGCAATAGAATGAAGTGGTTAAAAAAGCATTAGAAATTTAATAAATCAGTTCCAGTCCTGAAACATATCACTCAATACAGGCGTACCTCGTTTTATTGTGCTTTGCAGATTTTTTTTTTTTTTAAACACGAACTGAATGTTTGCAGCAACCCTGTGTCAAGCAAGTCTATCGGCACCATTCTTCCAACAGCATATGCTCACTTCGTGTCTCTGTGTCACTTTTTTTTTTTAAGACATAATGCTATTGCACACTTAATAGACTACAGTATAGTGTAAACATAACTTTTATATGCACTGGAAAACCAAAAAATTCATGTGACTTGCCTTATTGTGATATTTGCTTTATGGCGGTGGTCTGGAACCAAACCCACAATATCTCTGAGGTAGGCCTGTAGTCATATTCATATTCAAGCAAGTCCATGTTAGGTACACGGAATCCCCCCCCCCCCCCCAAAAAAAAAAAAAAAAAAAAGCAGCTCCGTAGTGGTCTGTGCTTAGCCTGAGGTTAAGGGAGGTATACTATTCACTGCAATGACAGAAGAGTTACCTCAATGCTGTATCTAGCTCTGGATACAGAATGGCTCATCATTTTCTTCCCTCCTCACTACAATGTCTTCACATTTTAAAACTCTTTCATGAAGAATAGGGAAAAAATGAAAACAGCAAGAAAGATGTATTAATAAGTAACCAAAAAGCCTCTCTTCTCTGGCTATTACTAAATTGGATTAAATGATCTCCTGCAATCAGACCCACCTCTTACTGGAAAAAGGAGAAATGAAGAAATGGTTCTGAGATGAGAACTGACCTTAAGAAAAATATCATTATTGCCTTCTTTCTCCAAAATGTTAAACATAGTCAAGTCTGTCTTGATTTCATCAAGATACTCCCTAGGCAAGAGAAAAGATTCCAGAAATACTACAGACACTACGACTATTTGCACTGCAACATATTCCCAGACACTTTCCTTGCGATCTATTCCTTCTGACATGACATTCAGAACATCACTAAAGCTCAGTATCAGGCCGTGTCAGTCAGCATCTGGCGTTGCAGCAATTATTGAGTTACTGGGATTGAACGCCTTTCCCTGACTAATCCACATGGACTGAGGGTACTCAGCAGGAGAATTTGACTTCTGAAGACAACACTGATCTTTCTACACTTCAACACAGGATGTGTTTCTAGGTCCTGCACGTTTAGCATAACTCAAACCAGCCACAGTAGGAATTTCAAGGAGTAGATTATTAAAGCACTGGCATTCTGCAACTGCTATTTACTTTCAGAATACCTGCTATTAATGTCTTCTGTCTAAACAAACATCACCATCACTGCTCCCAGTGCTTCCCAGTTTTCTCCCCTCTTCTTCATCACACTACAACTTCCTTAAAGCTTGACTATAAATCTTCTTATCATTTTAACTAGTCATTGCATTGTGTGTAAGGAATACTGAGCATCAACTAGATCTTGCACTTTTTCTTTATTCTCCTGCTCTTCTCAGGCTTTTATGATTCCTGCTGGCATTGCTTGCCTAGGAAATCTCAGATCTGGAAAAGGATTTTGTTTCGGTTTCTCTAAGAAAATGAAAAAAAAGAAAGAAAGAAAGAAAGAAAAAGAAATATCCCATCAAATCTATTGCCTTAACTCATTAATCAGTCAAATGCATTGGGGTGCTTTCTTTGCAAGAGCTCTGATTTTTTTTCTTTCTAGATTAAGAAGAACCAATGCTTCCTCTAAACTGCGTGTCAGCCTAAGCAGGTGTAGAGACAATGCGACTTCATCCACACTAATGGATTTGGTCCTACTTTGTTTTGGACTTCCAATACAAGACAGACATTGACAAACTGGAGTGAATCCAGGGGAGCGCCACCAGAATGGTCACGGGGCTGGAACACATGGCATATGAAGGAAGCGGGGTTGTTCAGTCTGCAGAAGAGAAGGAGAAGGGGGTCTTACTGCTGTCTATGACTACCTAACAGGTGGTTACGGAGGAGATGGAGTCAGACTCTTCTCAGATGCACAGGGAAAGAATAAAAGGTTCCGAGCACAAGGTGCATCAAGGGAAATTCTGATGAGCTATTAGGAAACAAAATTCACAGTGAGGGTGATCAAATGCTTGGCCAGGTTACCCAGAGAGGCATGCAATCTCCACCCTTGGAGATACTCGGAGCGCAACTGCACGAGGCCTTGAGCACCCTGAGCTAAGCTGGTCCTGCTTTCAGCAGGAGGTTGGACTAGAAACCTCCAAAGGTTCCACCAAGACTAAACTACTCTGCGTTTTTACGATTCCACCCTGATATCACTGAATCAGAAGAGGCCCATTTTCCAGGCTACTTCATTCCTCCAGATAGTTCACTTCTCTTTACAATGAAAATTCACAACTAGTACAATATTTGAGTATAATAGGCAGCTTGTAACTGGCATCTCACATTTAACCTTTCCTTTCCTCTCATACCAAGCAGGGTGATGCAGTTCTCTGCTCTGTTCCTGAGAATGATCAGGAAACATTAATCTCAAGAATGCTAATAAGCTCTTTTCTGTCAGTAACAAAGAACGTGGGAGGCATGGACCTTCTACTGTAAGGATCCAGGGCCTAGTGATCCGTGTTCAGGAATAAATAATCAGTGATTGTAAGGAAGCCAAGATCACATATGCTCTGCAAATGAACTAGGGCTAAATTTTGTCGTGCGCATCAACAGCGTTCACACAGGAAGCAGCTCATCCATGCCTGCTGCCTTCTGACAAACGCAAAACAAGATCGCAGAAGAGGAAGAACAAGCTTGTGGGTAAAGCTCCCAACCAGCTCCATGGAAAACACGATTCACTTGCAGCCCTGCCACAGGCCTTAGCCTGCAGCACTACCAACAAGATTGCCTGGTTACAGGGAAATTGGAAAAGGTCTCTCCTAGGCTCTGCTTGTCAGTGGGAAGCAGGTACCTAATTCTCAAAACTCACACTCACTTTCTCTGTACATCCTCAGCATTAGCTGCCGCCCATCACCATCAGCGTATCTTCCACATAATAGGAGCAGAGATTCCACAGGGTTCAGGCACTCCGTGAATCCGAAGGATAAGAATGCTGCCTGGGGCAATTTGCAGCCAGAAATCTGTGGGAACAAGAGAGAATTCAGGGAGAAAGATAAGGGGGCACACGGGAAAAACAGTACGTGGCAGCCAAAGCACATCACCCTTTTGCAACATGAGTAATGAACTAGCTGGTGAAGGCCAGACAGTTTGTTCCAGCTGCACGGCGGAGGAGGGAGCGATACGGAGGTATCACGGTCCTCCCCTGACCACAAAGGGTTGCATCCCAAAAAATAATTGCTGCTCACAGACTAACTGTTGACCTATAGTACCCCCAGCCTCATTATCCCTGCTTACCATATTAAAAATCACGCCCTTTGCTGCATAACGATATGTAAATAAGGGGGGCATACCCCCAACAACCGCGCAAATGGCAATCTAGCCAATGAAGTATGTCTGCCACACTTCCACATCCCACCTTCAGCAACTATAAAACAGAGGATAGCTCACTAAAGTTTTTGGAAGGGAAGAAAACTGAACCGCCGACCTGTTCACCGGAGATTGCTGACGAGCGAGCCTCCTTCTCCCCTCCCCCAAACAGGGAAGCCTCTTTGGTAAGACTTGCGCCTCCGACAAACGTCGGACGTTACCCGGGAAAATATATTATTATTGAAAGCGCTTAATTGTTAGTTTGAGCTCATAGAAAGAACATTTGTAGCAGCAAGTGCATTTATCAACGGCAATTCCGAACCTGTTGTATCTGTCGCTTTAATAAAATCTTATTCTTTTTTACTTTGCGAAACTGTCTCAGGGAAAGTCCTCAAACAGGGGGGCTCTGGCAGGCAAATGTAAATTACACAGATTCTTTTTACTTTGCGAAACTGTCTCAGGGAAAGTCCTCAAACAGGGGGGCTCTGGCAGGCAAACGTAAATTATAAAGATAAGGAAGGGCCTTCCGTCCCTCCCTTTCACACGACAAAATCTATCCCTCACAGGTACTTACACCTAAACCAGGGCTGCAAATGCTCAAATGTGGCATTGTTCTGATCATGTAATTCAAAGCCCAAAAAAGTTTAACATTGCCTCGTTTTGTCATTTGAGGGTTTGAGCTACAACATTCTCCTGTCTTATTTCTCATTTTCTCACCCCGATGCTTAAGAAAGAAGTTAAACACTCATTTCAATTCATTTTCCTACCCTTAGAGGAATAACAAATAGAATTTGAATATGCAAAAAGCAAACAAAAAAACGCATAGCTTCATCCCACTCTAGCAAGTGCTTCATTAATATTGAGAAGCTCATCAATTTGAATTTATTTGGAATCCACGAGTCAGTCACTAGTAAAATGACCTAGAGACTACAGTGATAACTCCCTTGCATTTCAACACAAAAGAAAACCTTCCACAATACACAATGTGAGCAAAACTTTTGGCTGAATATCATCATTTTCCTGTTTGCTTCAGCTACTACTTCAAGTGATGCTGTTGCTATTTTTCAGTGCACTGTCCCTAAGTAAATGGCTGCTCACACCATATAAGATAAAATTAAACAACAACAAAATATATATATACACACACATATATACGTTTTCCACATTCATAGTCTTTTCAGGCCAGTACATTCTCTGAAGATAATGAACTACCCTGACATATTCTGGAACTCTTCTCCCTGTCCGCTGTAGCAATGGGAGAATGGAACCATTCATCAACATGACATATCATGGCTTCCAAATATTGAGACATCTCGATACAGTCAGCTGAGTAATATCGCTTTCTGTATCTCTGCTGTTGCTTTCAGCAATGATCTAGTAACAACCAGGGAAAGACAAAGCTGTGATAACTTTCCACAGGCCAGGTGAAAGCACAGACCAGATCAGGTAAGGCACAATTATTCTGAGCTTCGTCTTCTAGCTCCCTAGGGAAAAGTTTTAGGGCTGCTTTCTTCTCATGTGACTTTGCTGAATGCACCATTTCTGACAACAACACATCCAAAGTACTTTCTTTCTCCACCACGTTTTTGCCATTCCCTTGTCTATTCAACCAGGAAACACTAAAGCAAATCATATAGTACAAAGTACGCATTCGACATAAAGTGCAATATATCTTAAAGTATGCATCAAAACTAAATGCTGCCTTTGGATGCAAGCATAAAGCTTCTGCAAGTATCTAAGGGAAAGAATTTTTTCAGGATTCAACTGAGACCACCAAGTACAAGTGTAATACTCAAGTTGTCTGAATTGCCAGAGTCAGAGGCTGGAAGCGTGCCTGTACTTTTTGGCAATACAGCACTTCATATGATGCAACACATGGCTCCAGTCAACACTCCTTTCTCTGGTACAGCAGGCAACAAAAGATCAAGCCATTAGTCCTTCACTGTTTTCTATTCCAAGGTTTTATCCCCTATGTTTTGAGATGCTCTCTCATTCCATGCTGTCTGACAGCACTTTTAGCTTTTTAGAAGTTGGATTTATAAGAATTATTTACATTTGAAAAAGGAACATTTTGGATGCACATTCTGTTCTTGGCCAGAGGCTTTTTTTTTTTTTTTTTTAAACTTTTCTACCTGCTTGGCCTGTAGAACCATTTTAACTTTGCTAAAACTTCCAGAGAAGCAGCACTTTTACCAGCACTGAAATGCACTGCATCTTTCATGTCTTCAAATAAAAATTAAGTCCAACCTGTCATCTGTTAGATCTGTTACATCCAACACTTCCTGCAGAAGAGTGCTAGTTTGATTATCCTCTAGCTAGACTTTGCTGGAGTGATCACAGGATCCTATCTAAAGCATAGTAACAAATCTTAGTGTCTCTTCCATTAGCAACCCTAATGTACTGTAAATGGCCATAGGCTTAAAGCCTATGACTAGATTCAGCAAAATGTTCACTACTATACATAATTGTAAATAAATAATAGAACCTTTTATTATTATTATTACTCACATTGTAAAGGAAGCCAGGAGTACACCATGGAGACAGAAGAGAAACTGCAGTAGTATTTACAAAAGCAGGCAGTAGAACATATTCTACCACTGACAACAAAGCCAACGTTGAGCGGTCCTGAAAGAGTTTGTGCCTTGAGCAGCCTGACAGGTAATGCAGAACATCTACAGGCAATGCAGGAAGGCTATAGCAGAGGGAACAGCAGAAACTGGATCTTGATTTTGGCCAAATTTTTTCTCCACTATGACCAGACAGTACAATCCAGTACTAACATCGCCAAATTAGGATCATTTCGGAGAGCTGGCGAAGAACCCACAGAGGTCTGGCTGTTGAGAAAGACAAAGGAAACTATTTGTGACCTAAGATGCATTTCTTTAATATAAAAAGATTTTTCCACAACTGAAGTTTCATGACTTCACATTCCAAAAGTCAATAATTTGAAATCATTGCTTTATGACTACACTGAGCTTAAGCTTAGTCTTTTAACACACACCCATGTTTACTGCACCATCAACATTCACTCATTTTTTTACAACTTTTTCCAGTGGTGAAGACTGGGATGCCAACAGCCCCTTAAAGAAACCATCTCTTTCATAACTACGCTTGTTCATCAGACAGTCAAGCCAGATGTAACTATGAGAGTCCAAATGCTGTTCATTCTGATAAATACAAGATGACATTGAAAAAAAGGGAGATGCGTAAAGAATAATCATGATCATTTTTTACCCGGCAGAATATTCTCTGGTTTGCAGGGCACTGCAGTGGGTGGTTCTCAGGTAATCAGAGTAGGGAGAATTGCATAGTCACCAGGTACATATTGACTTCACCAGCCAGGATAAGCAGAAATCCAGCTCAGATATTTTGAAATGCTTTAACACAGATTTTTTTTTGAAGACATATAGTCAGAGAGGAAACAGCATTTCCAACAACAGGACAAAGAAGAGTTTTTCCCACAAAGGAAATAGTCTGAGACTGTGTCTGGAAGAGATCATTTCCACTCTCAGCAGGTATTTTTGCTTATAATTAGATCTATTTGAACTTCCAAAAATAAAATACTGAAGGCTGGCAGGGAACTGGGAATGAACAAAAAGGGGCAAAGAGATCATATAAGACAAAAGACGGTTTTGATAAAGAGAATAAATAGTTACTACTATGAGAGAAGAGAAAGTGAGTCTGCTTCAGGACTTGAAGCAGATCAGCCTAAAAGGCTGTATTTGTTCAGAAGCACACAACAGTATTATGCAACAGTTCCTGACAAGAAGTGAACGGTAATATTTTCAGCCAAAATAACAGGAGAAATGCATGCGAAGCAAAATGCATCAGCTATGTTAGCAGAGAGCCTTGGAAAAATTTTACTGCTCTTGGTCTTTGGGACTTTAAATAACAAGTCGAAAGAATCTTAGCTTAATCTTTCAGACTTTACTCTAACAGGATTTATGACTGACTCAAAGGAAAGATGATGTTTTCTTCCATCACTTCCTAGAACACCTGTGTCCTCTGCAGAGGTTATACATCCAAGCAATAACCCAGACTGACCACGCTTAGCTTACAAATGCCAAGAACAGCCTCGCTTGCTAAAGTACAGCAGCATGGGAAGGCCCAAGTGAGCAGATGATCTGCTCTCAGATTCCACCTGCTATTTAGATATGGAAAAACTGCATTTTGAAGACGCTATACAGAACACACGTAAATAAAGAAAAAACAATACTTCAATAAAAACCTAGGCACATATACATTTCTAACATGCTTGTCACTTAAATGCGGCAAAACTAAAGCTCTAAAGAACTAAAGAACACTTCCTATTAGGAATTAAATTCTCCTTTTCTACACTGAGTCTTTGCTTTAGTTAGCTAAGACACTGCTGAACCTTCTGCCATTCGGAAACTGCATGAGAGCCTAGGTATAAGTGTGGATTATGCAATAACCTCTGAACAAAGCAAAATTGTAGGATCACCTGATCCCTATAGGGTCAGAACCAAAACCACTAAGAATCTGAAAGAGCAAGTAGTCACTTACGTCCAACATTTAGGTGCTAGTGAGACTGTCAAAGTCTTTACTATACGTGGCCTAACTCTGCGGATTCCCAAAGTCCTGTAGACACTGGCGTTTCCACCAGTAGGCACATAAGACACCCCTCACCCTGCTCCTGCAAAGCCTGATGCAGCTGAGCTATTCACCAGCTGAGCTGCTCTTTACTCTGGCAAGACTCTCAAATACGCACTGCTTGTCTCCAGCATCTAATGGACACTGACAGTTCATTCCATCTAGTCAAGATTACCAAGATGAGATTCTCAGCAGGAACCGGCTGTATATGTTCACATAACGCTGCATTTAAGATACCCACCTAGGAAACAGCACAAGTATTTTCAAATCTCCACAGCGCCCGACTCAAACCCAAGTCTCTTCTGTACCAACAGAAATCCCTCATCTCTGTGTCATTAGGCATTTTCTCTCCAGGTGAGAGCTAACATCCATACCACAGCTGACCTATTACCTTTAAGAGGTGATGCCTCTGATGTACTTCTCCCCTCGGCCTCCTGTTGGCTTCTCCACTCAGTTTCCTAGCATTTACTAATCCCACTCCCAAACGCTTTATTCTCACCATAAGTTAAAGGGGAAGCCTAGGTACAGAGGCTGGCGCTGAAGACTCCCTTAGGCACTGGAACGGGGCATCCCTTAGTTGATCTAGCCCTGAAAAAAATAGAGCGACTTCTCTCTCCCCACCTGGGCTTTCAAGCAAAGGCCTGTCAAGAGATGAGCCCAGACACTGCAGTGGGTAACAAAGCACCGCACACAAAGAGAGGGACGATAGGCACAGCATTTAAGTCAAGCCCCATGAGAGCTTTAAAGAATAACACCAGGAATTTCACATGGAACCGGATTACAGTGAGCTACAAACATCTTTTGCAGCATAAACTGCTGTTAGACTAGCTTCTTAAGCATCTCCTGGGGAAAAAGGAAGTATTATTGTTGTGAAAAGCACAACTCTTTAAATCTCTCATATCTTATTTTTGAGGGGTTTTTAAATGATATTTATCAATCATATAAGAGTCCAGGGGGTACCAAAAAGTGATCAAGTGAATAATCCACTAAAAATTTTGCATGTTGGTTCCACAGTTTTAAAGGTAAGACATCACCAAATCACCAGCACAAGACTAGAGCATCTATTTCATGCATGAAGCAGCAATTTATCCTGGTAAATTTAGCTGTGTCTTATTAAACTCACTGCAGTCTCTGGCCAGGCAGTAGAACCTGAAGAGGCTTTCACATTATATTCCTCGGAGATTCAAATAAATAGAAAACTCTCTCATTTTCATGTACCTACTGGGTTTTTAGAAAATTACTTAACCATTTCAACTACTGAACTAGTCAGCACCTTCCTCCTCTTCTCTCACCTTCTCACATACCAACTGAGATAGTGTCACTTCCTAAAGTTTACCCAAAATTTTAAGCAATTATCTTTTATTTCATCCCTCAGATTACATCAGAAGAACAGCAATAGCCTGTGTGTGGATGTCACGTCATATTTATTCTATGAAAAGGAAGGCAAACAGCATGAATTTGCATTTCCTAAACAAATTTGAGGTACAAGTTGCAGAGTCTGCAAAAAGTCTTTGTGGGTGGATGTCTGCTACAGACTGCCAGATCAGGAAGAAGTAGATGAGGCCTTCTTCAGACAACTGGAGGAAGCCTCATGTTTGCAGGCCCTGGTACACATGGGGCACTTGAACCACCCTGATACCTGATGAAAGGGCATCATGAACTGGTAGGAGTGGTTGATACTCCAAAGGGTTGGGCTGCCACTTAGAGGGATCACAACAGGCTGGAGAAATGTGCAGAGAGGAACCTCATGAAGTTCAACAAAGGGAAATGCCAAGTCCTGTATTTGGGCAGCAACAATCCCATGTATCAAAACAGGCTGGGGGCCAACAGACTGGAAAGCAGCTCTGCAGAGAAGGACCTGAGCGTCCTGGTTGGTGGACAACAAGTTGACCATGGCCCAGCAATGTGCCCTCACAGCAAAGGCGGCCAACAGCCTCCTGGGCTGCACTAGGAAGATCATTGCCAGCAGGTCCAGGGAGGTGATCCTTCCCCTCTACTCAGCAGTGGGGAGACCACACCTGGAGTGCTGGGTCTAGGTCTGGGTGCCCTGGTACAAGAGAGACATGGACATACTGGAGTGAGTCCAGCAAAGATGATTAAGCGACTGGAGCATCTCTCATATGAGGAGGGGCTGAGAGAACTGGGACTGTTCAGCCTGGAGAAGAGAAGGCTCGGGGGTGGGGGGAAGGGCAACGAGTGTATTAATGTGTACAAATACCTGATGGGAGGCAGTAAAAACGACAGGGCCAGACTCTCAGTGGAGCCCAGTGACAGGATAAGAGGCAATGGGCACAAACTGAAACACAGGAAACTCCACTTAAGCATAACGAAAAAGAAGTTACTGTGAGGGCAGCTGGTGGAAGAGCTTGCTCAGAAAGGTTGTGGAGTCTCCATTCTTGGAGATGATCAAAATGCAAGTGCGCATGGTCTTTGGCAGCCTGCTCTAGGTGACCCTGCTCTGAGCGTGGCAGGGGGGGACTGGACAATCTCCAGAGGTCCCTTCTAACCTCAGCTATTCTGTGATTCTGTCTCAAAAGTCATACCGAACAAATCACTTCCCAAGGAACACACCCTAACCTAACCCAACCCTAACCTAACCTTTTCTAAGTGTCAGTGAATTAGTCTATACCAATGGAGAAGCACTGAATCTTAAATAGTGAGGCTACATCCGTTTCCTCTAGAAACGATGGCAATATTTCTATCGATTTCAATGACAACAAGATCAAAACCTCTACCATCAACTTCTCATTCAGATTTTTCCCCCATGCCCAAAATGAAATGAAAGCAACTTAAGCATTTTCCAAATTCCTGTCCTTTCTCCCCACGCTTTACTGACCATTCTTTTCTGGTGCGATCCCCTGTTTAATGTTCTAAAGGATGAATTGTGGCCTAGTGTGTCAAGGTTTTATTCCAACCCCACATAGCTGTTTCCTTCGCATTGATTTTTCAAACTTCTAATTATCCTGGGAAACAAAGGTTTAGGGAAAAAGTTCACTATCAAGTATGAAACATACGTTCCCATGAAAATAAGATCAAAAGGCAATTCTGTACTACCAGCTCTGAACAGTAAGATAGGTTTTTTCCTCTCCTTCTAACATTCCACTTTTCCTCAAAAACCAAAATGGTGTTGAACAGTCTGGAAGCAGCACTTTGGAACCACCCATGTCACCTTCTAACCTCCATCACTCCAATTGTCCAGGGGTTAATTGTTGATCTTGGTAGCATTAATTCTTATTCATGCTTCAAAGAACACTGCTGTTTGGCAAGAAAACAAGCCCTACAATTCATCTAGTTCAGTATTTTCTTGATTCTACTTTGGATTTCTCTCCTTCTGTGTGTGTGTGTGTGTGTACGCGTATATATATGTAATTACATGAGATGAGCATGTGTATGGATTTCTCTCTTTTTGTACATATGTAGCAAAAGGGATTACTGAAAAAGCATACTATACTCTTATTATTCAAAATACATAAGGACCAGAACATCTGATGTGAAGAAAAGTTCAATGATTACAGGAAGTTCTGCTAATTTACCCTCAAGCTTTTAGGCTTATCATTTCAACAACGTGTCCGTTGCTCTGATGAACGCCAGGTCACAGTGCAGGGATCTCAGATACTGGTTACACTGACAATGACCAGCTAGCAAAAGATAGCCAAGGAAAATCTGTTGCTTTTGCCTATCTGACAAAATAAGAAAAACTAACCTTAAAGAGAAAAGTCTCTAATACATTTAAAAACATATTTTACAGCTATATGGAGTTTTATATGAAGCTTTGTGTCTACTGTAAATTTTTGTTTGCCTTTCCTTTTACTCTGTGCTGCTTGGCAAGTCTTGATCACTTGGCTTTCTTCATATTCCTAGTCACAGGTCCACTGCTCAGAAACAGGAGTCCATGGGAGTCTTCACATTGACTTTCATCTCATCTAAAGTAATGACAGAACTAACTGTAGCCCAGCAGAACGTAATCCAAGGGCAGTAAAATCCTGTATTTCTCTCTCTCCAAAGCATTAACAACAACACACTTCCCAATCTAATTCCATTTTCCTGAAAAACAGTGAAGTATTTAATGCAGTTCCTTTACTTGTGAGGAAAAAGCTCCAAACAGCATGGCCAAAATTACACCCACAGTAATTGTGACTTTTAAGAGATCAGTGACTAACATCTGCACATCACTCAGGGAGCAGAGTTGTCTTCTTTTATCAGTCTACCATTATCTCTTTAGCAAGCAAACACTGCCGGCCCTTGGCTGTCACCGAAGCAAAGTCAAAAGGAAAGAAGCAACAGATTAGTCTCCAGAAGCGCAATCACATTCCGCGTTAGAACAGCTTGAGTGCTCACTCATGTATAGTTTTCTCCTAGAAGCATTACATATAGCCTGGCATACAGAAAGGCTGTCTCATAAACGCTCATAAAATTAACTTCCTGCACAGAGGTGGTGTCACTTCGTGCCATCAGCATAGCAATAGCCTGGCAACAGGTGGCAACACTCTTGCATTAATTCTACTTTACATCTCTTGTTAAATCCCAGACAGCCCGTATATTTGAACATACAGTTCATTTGTAGAGCTAGAATACAATCTATACTTTATTACATTGCATATGTTCTTGCATTTGACCTATCTTTTTGAAACATGGATATAGAATTTTCCAGACAGAAGTGCATATCATACCTGGAGTTTTGCACAAAAGGATCTATAATACATGGAAGGAAGGGGATGGGGGAGAATATAGCCCACATCCATATCTTTTCCTGAAGGAGCACATATCACTCTGTGCTGAAATCTGAAACATAAAAATCCTCTCTGATAAACATTTTTGCTTTTCACCAAAAACCTTGGCAGGGTGACCACAGTCCCCAGGCACTTGCACCGTTTTACTCTCCAGTCTCCCCAAGACAAAGCACCTGCTCTCAAACTTTTTAAAACAGAAAGGGAATTTCATGTTAATTTTGTCCAGTTCTAAAATCTCTTTCTCATCTCATTGATCTTCAATGAAAGTTTTCACTCCCACAATAATTTTGATAAAGTTAACATGAACCAAAGGTAACATTGAGACAAACTGAAAAATTAAAGGTAATCAAGGCTACGCTTAAAAAGAGTCATAACGCTAAAGGCTATGGATTTCAAGTTACTCAAGACAGCTTTCTCATCTACAGCCTTCAAAAGATTATTTAGTTAGTTCCTTGATAATCTTCAAAGCAACAACAAAAAATACTCATCATGAATTACCAAAAAGCCTCAACTGGTCTTCTGAATTGTAGGAAATTGTTTTCAGACCTTAACTAAAAGGCATACATTTACTTAGTAGTGCATTACTAAGGCAAAGCTTGGAATAAGAAGTATTCATTATTTTTAAAGAGTTTATTGTTGATGCTGTATTTTCTTTATGAAAATATGCTAATGTGAGAGGATATTTCTACAATAAATAAAAATGCACACAAACTCACTCATTCTTCATAAGCATTTTCTTTCTTCTCATTGGCGTACTGTCAATGAGATTTGTGATCCATTCTGGTGTTGTATCACAGCACTGTTCACTACAGGGAGCTAACACTAAGACAGCCTTTCTTATCCAGCCACCTCCCTTTACTCATTTTTCATTTCCTCAGATTATGTGGTCCAGTACTTTTTCATGCTAAGTAAGAACCAAAAGACATTATTTTGGAAAGGTTTATTAAAATCTGCTCAGTCATTATGGTGATTCCAGTCTATTGGGGGAAACCATTTAACATTTAAGATTTTTTTTTTTCCAGATTTTTCAAATTCTACCCTGTTCATTTAAGTACTGCCTGGTTTGCAGGATTTGTTTCATGTACAAATTATGAATTCGACAATGCTTCGAGCGAGGCATGGGAAAGGAAACTTACCCACATTAAAAACAGAAGAAACAGGGAGAAATCATTATTCAAACTTCTGCCAAGGATCATTTCCCCTCCTGCTTCCTCCTTGCTCCACAAGTGCTGCAAAGGTAATGAAACATTGACTTACACCAGCAACAAACTGCTGCCTGCAATGTACTGCCTCGAACCCTTTGGCTTGAAAATGAAGACGAGAGACCCCTCACTACCTGCTTCTCTCCCTCCATGAGGCAGCAAATGGGCAATTTCATTTCAGCCCTTCCTGCACGTGTGGATTCAAAGCCTAGATAACATCAATAAGACTCTAAAAGGACAATTCTTTCTTCTTCCTGCTCCATAATCCCTTTAGCTGAAGGACAGACCAAGCGAGAATCCATCCTTTAGGAGTGTATTCACATTGTCCATCTTTGACTAACTTAGGTGCCTAAATTAGGTGCTTACACTTCCCAAAGTTACTAAAGTCTTCAGAAAATACCTCATACCATCCCCTGGACACTCTGAATACCTTGTATAATGTGTAATATACTTCTGAGAACCTTCATCTGCCGCTGGTTTTCTATACTTTTCTGGCTCTGAACAAATCCTTTGCTACCATTTTCATCCATGAGTTTACTTTCCAGCACCTGAAATACAGACTCCAAAATCCAAACACTAGGAAACAACCTCACGGCAACGTCCCTTGATAATGCTACCCAGCGCTACACACTTCATCCACTTCAGAAAGCTGCATTTCTTCCTCTCTCTCTCTCTCTCCAAACATCTTACAGGACTGAAGTTTATGAAAAATTACAGATCCAGCTATTCCCCACCCCCAGCTCTGTTTCTGGGTACGATTATCCAGAGAGCTGCAAGTCCACCTATACGAAATGATGGCGGAAAAAAGACAGGTAGGAAGAGCTTAGTGCTTTTGTTCCAACTAGTACTCATTGCTCTGTTTCTAAAAAAAACAACCTCTTTCTCTTAGCAATAACAACCTTTCCTTTTTTTCAACTTGTGATGAGTTCAGCAGTTTTCACTGCTAGTGAAAAGTGCTAGTAGAGCTGGTTACAATCCTGCAGAAATAGAAGAGCACTGGGGGACCAACAGGAGGAGGAAGCCACACTGAGATACCGTTAAATATTGTGTCCCCTTTATAACTGGAGTCAATGTTTGAGTTTGCTATTTATCACTACAAGAGAGAAGAAGGAAAAAGGAAAAAGGAAAAAAAAAATGCCTAGCCTAAACTGACAACTCTAAAGACCAGAATCTGAACAAGTAACACACAGACAACTTCCCTGAGGCCCATATAAAAACTTGGAGAACTGGCTAGTGGAAAACATATCAGGATTCTGCTGTAAGATATTAGAAGTTTAAAATGATATGTAGATGGTAGTTTAACATGCTAGTTCAGTGGCACCTTACATCTATGCAATGTTTAACTATATGATTATCAAGTGACACATGACACAACCTTAGTAACTGAAATTAATTTGTTAGTTTTAATTTAATTTGATAGGTCTACCCGTCTGTCACACCTATTATCATGGCATTCGAGCAGTTGACTGAACACTTTTTACTGAATTTGAAATGAAGCAACAAGTGGTTCCCTAAATTCATAACTGCTACCATGTAAGGAAACACAATGTGAATCATCATATTCTTCCCTCATTCAGATAATCTACACGATTTTTTTTTCCCCCTGAGTGCTAAAGCATAGGCACATTTAGGAAACACTGTGGGGTTCTTCATACCACCAAATGATGACTCTATATTAGCCAGACAGCACCCATTAAAACAGCTGCTAGACATGGAATAATAAGATGAACCAGGAGCAATTCCTACATCCCTGCCTCCCTCTGAATAATACCTCATCTGCTATCAAAAATAAATCCAGGTGAAGTAAACATTTTAGAAGAACCTATTATCTTTTTTAGTCACTGCCAGATTTGCAGTAACAAACCTCAGTATTGGCTAGGGGGAAAGTCCCTCTTCAGGGGAACAGGGATAGTGCTGTTGAAAGCAGAAGAATCACATCAGATCTGGATGTGACCCCAAGTTTATCTAACGAGATGTATTACACAAACGTAAAAGTCATATACACTAAACTTTTTCCAATACACAAAAGAAATTAAACCTATTTACTACTACACTGCACACAATATATAAGAGATGATGAAATAAGACTGAAACAGAAAACATTAACTAAGTGCTGCATGAAAGGCAGCAATCATAGGATGATGTGTTTTACGAGGACAGACAGGACTCTCACAGCTGGGTTTGTGTGGCAGAACAGAACTTGTAAACTAGTTCTGGAAAACATTTTCTATGACTTTGATCTACGTTAGGTTTGTTTTGCAGTGTCCAAAGCACATTCCCTGCAGCATGTGATTTCTTGTAATGAAAAAAAAAGCTTTGCACAGCTTTGCCCTTTAAAACAAGACCAAGCCCTCATATCAGCAAATACTGCATTTGTACTTAAAATAAGGAACACACAGACAAGCTTGCAGAAGTCAACAGGATCACTTTAGCACATTGTTAGAGCTGTTGGTAAATGACCACGATTTAGAGCCAACAGTGTAAAGCTATGCACTTCATAACTGCAAGGGGAGAGGGAGGAGGGGGAAGGGGGAAATAAATGAGGATTGCAACCCTATGCATCTGCTAAGCTATTCTTTACTTCAGAGCAATGCGCATTGTCCCTGGCCCGACAGATCATTCTGATTATGCTTACATGCACATCACTATGCTTTTAAGCAGCTCTACAACGCTGAAAGAACAGTGCTGTGAGAGCCACCTGGATCTTCCACTGAAAGTCTTCATTATATCCTTAGGTACTGCTGGACTCTCTCTCTCTTTCGCCATATTGCTAAACCCATCTGATTTTGCTAGACTTTTCTTGTCTGTTCCTAGACACAAACACACGCCTCCAAAAAACCACACATGAAATTTGGTTGCCAAGCCAGGACTCATGAAAATTCCCTGTTCTCATGGGCAAGATATTTCTTGGCTGAATCTTCTGTCAAACCCAACAGCATTGGGGTAATGCATTTTGCACTTTGAGGAGAGATGGCTGACACACTAATTTGAAGAATTTATTGTTGCAGCAACAAATCACAAAAAGAGAAGAAATGTACCTAGCAAAACTGAAAATCCAAATAATTCCTCGCTAGTGCAAAGTTCACACAAATCATGCACAGGAAAAATACAGGGTCAAAGATTTGCTTGCTGAAGTACACAGGTGCAAAAAACTGCTAGATCCCTCCCCTCCCCAAACAATGTATAGGGAGGAACCAGTGCAAAGAAACCAGAAGTTTTATAGCAAAACTGACACATGTTGAAGTAAGCTTATTTATTATTCACAACCAGGCTTCACAGATCTGTTTATCCTTCAAGATAGCCAGCTCAATATGGCACCTTTCCCATTTGCAATTAATACATCTGCAACTTTTTTCATGGTGTGGACCACATGCTCACGGACAGATCTCAAACTATGATCCTGTTTCTTTTCTATGGATTTTACAAGATTAAAAGCATTAAAAATTTCACAAAGATACTAAGTGTGCATAGACCAGTATCATTAGGGCTTTTTTAATGACTGATGTCTTTTTTTCCCCTCCCTCCCATGTTATAACTGTAGAATTAATTTCCTCTGAAACAAGTTACTGTTATTAATGGTATATCTCACTGTCTTGCAGTCCCACTGTCCAAGGCTCCTTCCAGGCTAATCCCTCCATTTCCTTATTTCATTTGGTATCTTTGAGCTGTAAGACTGTCTGAAAGTTTGATCACAAGTGATCAGGTTTCAAAAGAAGGACCTGAGACACAACAAGCTGGGCAGGGGGGGAGGTAAGAGAGAAAGGTAGGTTTTTCTTGCTTGTTTATTTAGATGCGCTTTTAGGTTTCTTGATTGTAAATGCCCCACACATTATGGAAGATTCTTAATTCATGCATATAAGCACCACTAAAACCCTTCACAGTACTTCAGGTTTGCCATGAAGGTAAAGACCATATTATTAAGCCCTTGAGGCATATTACAAACCACTGCTGGAGAACAAGGATAGGGAAAAAAAGAAAAATGCATCCACATACAGAGGACTACAAAAGAACCACCTACAACAATTACAGCTTGCTATACTGGATCAGGCAACTGACCCAATCAGTCTTTCATTCCTTTTCCTATAGTGAGCAGTACCAGCTGCTTTAGATGGAGGCACACAAAACCTCTTGCCATAAACAGAAATGGAATAACACGTCAGAGTGAAATTCATTCTTAGTTTCCATTAGGTAGATGGCAATTTATGCCTTAGACCAAAAGGATCACATCTCTCTTCCAAAGTGTCATGCATTCCCATGTTTTTACATTTCCTTGAATGCTACTGAATGAAAGATAATATGTATGATCCTTTTTAGGACCTCGACAGCTGTTGGGCTCAGCGTCATTTCACAGCAATGAGCATCTGGCTAAAGGTGCTAATGGGGCTTAAGAGCTCAGTTACAATTGAGCATCCTATTAAAATACATTTCCAAATTCCATGGTCAAGTGTTCTAGCCCTTTTTCTTTACTAAGGCTTAATACTCCAGGTTTCTTCAGACAGGCAAGTGGATACAGTGGACTCTTCTGCAGCTTCAAGTATGAGGTTGTAGTAAAACCTGTAGTAGTAAAACAAGCACTGCATGATTCAGGTTTAACCTTTTTGCAAGAACAGATGTGGTATATTAAAGACTGACTTCTTTCTGCATGAAGCAGCAAAATTCAGAGCTCAGTGTTTCCATCCTAGCTACTTTGCTCAATGGAACCCACCCTTTAACTGTTCAAGAAGCACACACACACACAAGATTTATATCAAGATCGTTACTTGAACATAATTCTAAGTGTTCTCTCAGTTACTATAGATCTGTGTATTTGACAATAAGACCTAAGATAAGCTGTGCTTCAGTTCACTAATTGAGACATGACTTACTAGCTCAGAAACCAATCAGTTTTCATTGCTAGAGTCATTCTAAGTACACAAAGCTTTATTACACCTCGTTAAATACCCTCTAATTTGGAATGCTTCACTGTCCTATAGCACCTGTCAACATCTAAAGAATGTACTTGGTGTGTGAACGGTGAGTACAATATTTTCAGCACCTCTCTACACTGACTGCTTTGTTCCTCACTGGGTATTATTAACCCATTCAACTCGCTGCACAATCTGCAGCCCCCCATTATTACTTTTCTAATAAAATAAAAAAACTCACAAGAAAAAGAAAGGCTCCATTAATAGATAGAGCTGGAAAGACAGGACACCCTTTGATTAACATGCACAGTACATCCTGCAAGGCTGAAGTGCTTAAACAAGCAGCACTTACCAAGAATTATAATATTTCAGCTCTGCATTAAAACTGCCAGAGTTCAGAGAATTTGACAATTTAATCACTGCAATAGTTCTAAAAACATTTTACTATAATAATACCATAACACAGTAACTCAGAAAGCTGTTTGAAGGGCTACGTTGCACGATGGCCCCTCCTGAAGTTAAAGGTGCTCTCCCCAAGCAATGATTCCAACTAGGCTTTAACGTAAGGACTTTTCATCCTGGTACAAAAGTAGTCTGCCTATATATTTCAGGCAGGCAACACTAACTGCCCCTCCAAGCTCCTGATGACTCAGAAATCATCAGGAAGGCAAAGAGAAGGCAAATCTTACAACTTGACCCAATTATCATGAAAATAAATGAGCTTTTATGTTGGCTTCAGTACATGATGAAACAACCTCCTACTCGCTACTTGAAAAATCTATTGTTTTCAAAACATACATTTAAATAAACCAAAAAACCCCGCAACGCATCAGATGCATCCCACATAGAACACCAGTAAAGTCAGGGGAGCCACACAAACGCTGGCTTGCAGAGTTTGTCAGGACTCTGACAACACCGGCACAGTGATGCACTACGTCAGCCTTCCGCCTCTGGAGGTCTGCGTTCAAATGTCAGTGAAGTTCTAATGGACGCTCAAAACAAGAGATAAGGCCATAAATCTCAAATTAACCAGCCAGCTGGCATAGCCGCTAATCTCCATTTCGTATTGGTTAAATGCTTGGAAGATAAGGGCACTACTCAGGTCTGAAGCGAGGGTTACTGACGGCACTGTGTCAATGCTTCTGTGCAACTGCAATATGCCTGGCCCTGGCCACATACACTGGGGGAACTGAGGAACTGATTCAGCAACATAAAAGACTAATTCACCCATAAATGATTCACCCATAAAAGACTAATTAAAATTAAACATATTTTTAAATCTCTTCCAAATAACTTGCCTGAACTAGGGGTATCTCCCATTCCCTCTATAGGACCCCATTCACCAAAAAAAAAAATTTTTTTTTTTAAACTCTTCTGGCCTTCACACTGAAAGGTATTTGTGTTTAAAAGAACAGGAACACATTGAGGTGCTATTCAAAATGGATAAAATCTGCACTCCACTCTCCACCTTTTGAAAGTTATTTCCGATAGCCTTTGAAACATTACCTTTATTGGTGAGTCCCTCTTTGAGGGCCAATTAATCAGAAGGAAACTACTCTTTAAATAATTTGTCTTCAATTAACTGCCCATCTTGTCCAGCCTTGAACCTGTCTAGCTCTGCTGTGCTTACCTTTGCACAAATTGAAAATGGTACCTCAAGAGGGCAAAAGCTCTTGCTTGTTATTCTATTCACCATCACTTCCCTCCTGCCTTATTAATGCACACAGTCATCACAGGCTAGCCAACAGAGACTTTGTTCTTAAAGATATGTGGCATACTGCTGATGATTTAAAGATAACATATCACTTCCAGGAACCCCTTCCCTGCTCTGGCACTCATAGTGAAAGGGTCACTGCCTGCATCAAGGAAAGACTGAATTAGCATCAAGTCCTGACAGCCAAAAGAAAGACATCTGTGCAGCAGAAGCAGCACTCTAAAGGGAAAAGTAAGGAAGCAGAGAAAAGAGATGAGAAGGCGGCTCTGTACAGGTAAACCCTAGGCAGGCTTATCCTCTTTTTTTCTTAAGTGCATAACAAGGTTCATGTTTTCAATCAGTGGTTCAAAATAACCTTGCTTTCAGACCTTCCCACAAAGTGGGTCATCTTGAATTTTACAAAGTATACACTCCATTCCTTTAGCAAGTTATGAAAGAAAACAGTGAAGAACGACAGACGCCTGTGAAAGCTCAATTCTGATACAGCCTTCCTGAAAGGGCAAGAAGTACAGACAGTTACTGAGAAGATGCATCTCTAGACACATTCTCCAGACTGCTGTGGACCTACCTTATGGGAGTTTAATCAAGCCATGCTTCCCTAGCTTGCTAGGGGATATCAGGTGAGACAGGGCCAAAACCCTTCCTAGTTCAAGATAGTTACATTTACTATCCCCCACTCTCCCCAGCGCCTATTACTTTACAATACATAGGAGAGAGATTGTTTTGTATCATTCTTCTTAACAAGTTGACCTCAACTTATTTCCTCCTTACCACCTAGACATTTAAAAAGTTTAGTTACTTGTTCCAGTATTTTTCCAGATATTATTATTAAATTGACAATTCCACAGTTTTCTCATTATTCTTTTCCCCCTCAAGACTGGAAAAATCAGCATAGTCTCTCTTCCAAAACTTCACTCATCTTCTTTAAAGATATCAAAGAAGAGATTGAGATTCTCCTTAGAGAATTTACTATGAACTTTATCAGGCCTAGTTTACTCGGAGGAAAAAAAAAACGAAAACAAAAAACCCCCACTAATTATTTTTCTCCTCTTTCCTTTCCTTTTTTTTTTTTTTTTTTTTAAGTTTGAGGTCTTACTAGAATGGTTTTAGCCATCCGATCACCGTTCACTAAATGGACTAAGATGGAAGCAAAAAGTAAAAATCCATCAATGAAAAATCCGGCATCACTTGTAGATGGTATTAAGTAGAAGAGTAGCCGTCATCTTCCTTGTGATAGTAAAATACTTGCAGAATGCTTTTGTCCTTTAAGCCCTTGGTTAGCTGTACTTTCCAACAGCCTTTCTCATTACATCCTCATGGGCTTCTACAGTACACAAGTGCAGAAATAGCACCGTGCACACATTTTCATGCATGTGGTTTCTTTTAAGTATGGTCTCAAAAACACCTCAGCTCACATTCTTCTTCTACCCTCAGAGGAACTGGATCTCACTCCCACTTTATGGGAACTTCGGTGTTGATTTCCTAATCACTGAGGAGCTCACAACCTAAATGCACTGGTCTTTAACTGTACCGCCTACCCTTCTTCCACACCGGGCCCTTAAATGGCAGGGGGATAGGCTGCTTGGTGAGTGATATTTTTGCTTGTTTTGAAGAACACCACAGTAGGTAAGAAAATCCCACCCAGAATGCTCTCAGCTGACAACAAGTCTTCAACCCAAGACAGGTGTTATTCATGTACTGCTTGTCCTGCCTGCCCTAAAAGCATTAACAAAACCAAGGGGGTAGGTAAGGCTTCAGCTAAGCATTCAACACTTCAGCATTCAGAAGCCTCCACCAGGCACTTCAGAAATACTAGCACAGAAGCTGGAAGTGGTGAGTTCACGCAAAGTGTTACATACCATGTGTGGCTGTGGTTTATTTGCAGTCCTGGAAGGGGGGGGACTGTTAAGCTGAATCCTTCCTATGCATTCCCACTTTAAAGTGTAGTGCAACCTCCCATCTCCCATCAAATAGCTACAGAGGGAAGCACATCTCTGCAGTCAGCACTGGCTGATTCCCACTCTGATCCTCAGCTGAACTTCTCAGTAACCAGAGTGCTGCAACATTCAGCCAGCTGGTTTAAACCAGACAAGCTTCTTTATGAACAGACAGTCTTCCCATTAAGATTCACATACTTTTACTGGAAAGATGATCCAGCATATACTCAAACATTTAAAGCAGAACTATTTTTGCCAGTGAAGTTAAAGAAATGTAAATGTAAAGTTCTCCCGTAAGCCCTCAGACATGAGTTTCTAGTCGTTTCATAGCTCTCATATTATAAGCCATGTTTTAGCTTGGCAAATTACCCCACAGAAAGGACTTTGTCAATAAATACAGCATGCTCTAATCACGCACATACTCACATATCAGGCCTCAGTTCTCTTGCAGTCTGTAATGCCTGAACCCGATTTATGAGTCTGATGCAAATCCTATGGAATTCAACTGAAAGACTCCCATTGACATGGAAGTTTTAGACCTCTACACTTAAAATAATAAACCCCTGAAATAAATAGTAGATTAATTCACAGCGACAAGTAGAAATTCTATCAATCCTGTAGCCTTTGTTTATACAGCAGGTTACTCTTAAGAGTAAATAACACTGTATTAGGCTCTAAATGTCAGATGTATATTGGGTGCCATCAGGAAAGCTCCATTTACACACAAAGTATTGTGCACTGCTACGAATGGCAAGCAAATTATTTTCATTTCAATTGTATGAAGAGTAACATGTAAGCAAGCCTACACAGACACGTGACATCATTTCACTATTTGAGCAGCAGGATAGGAGCTATTTCCACTGAAATTAACTCAGTCACATTATTACCGATTTTTGCTCTCTGAAGTCACATTGCACTTTCCTCTTTTTACTCAAAGCAGTAGGCTCTTATTTTATTTTCCTTATAAGCAGCAACGCATTTATAGCAGAATTTTTCAAAATTCAAGCCAAGTCTCCATTTAAGCCAACAAATACTTTTGCTCAAGAGAGACAGCTTTGCATTTGTTCTGTACATGAGTCCTCGCACCTCCAGCAGCGCTTACAGTGTTAGTCAGCACTTTTATTTCTAGTCATTAATAACCTCAGCAGGAAGCAAAAAGCACATCTGAAAGCCTTCTGATAGTTTCCTTTCACACAAAAGTCAAAGCCCAGAATCAAACAAAAGACTTCTAAAATAGAAAATTTACAATAAACTGCTTAGAATAAAAAAACACTTAGATTGCAAATCCTGAACACACATTAATTTATATTTTTTGCACCCACATATTTGTGTCAGAGTTAAAGACTGTCATGTATTATTTGAGACTGCATAAGTGTCCACTGTAAGATGTTTTTACCACTGCTATTTTCTACCTAATTGCAGCCATCTTCCTATCCCAAATAGCCCTGTGCTCATTAACCAGAACATTTTAAGAGGGATTACAGCAAAAGATCATTAACTGCTACAACACACCTTGAATTTGGTTAGAGCCTTTAAAATGAAATGTTTTCAACTAACAAGCACCAAGCCAAACGGAGCTTTCAGATCCCACTTCTGGGACTCCACAGCTTGAGGGCGCCCGTTTCACAAAAGACAACGGACCAAAGACAACTTCTCATGTCCCTCATGGGAGCTTAAAAGATGCAGGAGGCCCAAACAACGAATGCATGTACCATATCCTGTAATGCAGACTATAGCTACACACCGTATTTCTGAAACCATCACAACATTATATTGCTTAAGAGTTTGACTAAAGCCTGCAGAGATTCCATCTCTGTTCCCTGTACATTTACATACAAAATTTTGGTAGAGATAACTGCACATGACTGAATACATTGCTTCCCTGTGGTCATGCAAGTGCTAACAAGACCAGAACTCAGGGTAAATAGGAGCTATTAGTTATGGATGGAAGATTTTATTTCAACAGAAACAGCTGGGCTGCCTGCAAACATGCTTTCCAAGAAAGAAGAGCAATTTCAGGTGGACAGTATAGTACTTCTCAGAGCAAGGTCTGATACGCAGAGGAATACCTTCTCCTCTCAGACCTGATCTGGAGTCCACATAAGGCAGTGGAGACCATTCCATCTCATCCAAAGGGAGATGGGCCAGGCCTCTACTGAGCCGGGTAAGTTCCAATTACATGATTAAAATATATTATTTCTACAGAAGAGTCAAAAGATGTTACTCTTCACCATTTACCATTTATCAACACAAAAACTTCATTCTTGCTGCTCAAACAAATGACAGTCACAGAAGTACTGCTGTAACATTGGAAATGCCCTGCAAAATAATCAAATGGCCGCGCAATCAGCCTACTAGCTGAATATATTCTGAATTTTCAAGTAAACTAGGTTTTCACCAACATGATATAATAGACTTACTACTTGATTTGGGGATAAGATTCAAAAATAGCATCCTTTTACATTGCTCATCTGAGTTTAAGGCCAGGTTTCCATGCCACTTTCTTACCTATGTCTGCACAATTTTAGCATTTCTTGCTGCAGATGCAAAATTGGCATTTTTGCTACAAGCTCAATGTACAGCTCCCAGTCTGTACTCAGTTGGCAGGTTCATGTATACAGGAACACATAAAACATGCCAATTAAGGTTTACAGATTACATTTGCAGTGATGGTAAATTATACTGGTCAGTGCTTCTAGCACTTTTGTGCAACTTCTTCCCTAAAAGGCTGGGGGGGGGGGGGTAGGAGAGCAGCAGTTGAGCCTAGCTGTGAGGATGTGAAGACAAAGTATTTTCCTCAAGTTTTTAAGGGTTATTCCTTACAGCAAAGCTCACAAGAGTTTAAACACTTGACCAAAATGAGACAAAAAGTCAGACCAAAGCCAGAAGTCAACTCACAGCTAACATCTACCTCATGCTTATATCAAGTTACATAAACATGAGAGGCTTGACAACTTATCGGGGTGCAAATTCCTCTGCAAAAGTGATTAATACAAAGGGTGGGACAGGCGATGCTCTGATTCAAGTCGATAAACAGACTCCCAAATCACTGGCTCCCCTCTCCAGCTCCCTGTTATCTGAGTCACAACTGCGGCTATTTGAGATGCCCTGCACAAAGCGGGTCAGTCACCTCAGGTTTAAAGTAACAACTGCTGTCATCCCACTGTTAAAAACACAACAAAAAAGAACTATTTGCATTGAAAATACCAGAAAGCCCACCGTGCTGGGAGCAGAAAACCCGTATCCTTGTCTGTGAAGGAGTTTGAAAAATGCATACTTAAGACCTTAAATCACCTTTCTACGTAACCAGTGAATACATTCGTGAACATCACGGGTAAAAGTAAGAAGTCTCTAGGAAGTGCGTTTCCATACTACATGCTACTCACAAGTCAGTGTTGTTCCCTTATTTTAACTGAACTGAATGGAGAAAGAAATACAGCATTTAAAGGAAGTTTTGCAAGGTCAACTTTTAGAACTTACTTATTTGCATCTTCACATAGTTTTCTTACATTCGCCTTATTAATTACCTGTTTTAAAAATTAATTTGAAGTCTCCACACTTACCGCTTTGGGGGTTATCAGCCCTGTGGAATACGCACATGTCACTGAAAGTAATCTGGACTTACACCTACAAAGCAGGTTATCTCAGCTGAAGGCATTCTGCAAGTTATTCATCAAAGACAAATGGACTGATGCAAGACAGCAACATGATAAATGCTGAGGACAGCACCCAGCAGAGCCCACTGTCTCCATCTCACAAGCAGACCCAACAACAAGCAGTCAGTTCCAATGATGGCAGAAAGACTTCTCGCAGCTGCTTATAAAATGGCAACACATGAACTCCATCCGAGACAAGTTACTATGGCAAAATCCTCACTTTCTACGTACAAAGAACTGAGAAATGAGTTTTCAGCTATAAATAAGATGCTGACTTCTTTTATGAAAAGATCTCAGAGCATGTAGAAGAAAAGAGCAGACTACAGAAATTTTGCTAAGTCTACAAAAAGTTATTTCAACAACAGAAGATGTTTATTTGAATTTTGTTTTTAATTATTTCATTTACTCTATTCCAATCCATATTCATTTCAATAATATTGGCATAACCACTTGTCTCCCAAAATACTAAGATACTTAAATTGTGCCTATCTTAAAAAAAAAAAAAGTTAATTGCAATCAGTGGGGATATCAGCTCCTTAAAGCTAGGCATGTGTATTGGGTATCTTCCTAAAGGGCAGCAATAACAACAAATATCCCTTAGGATCTTCCTTAACTTTTAATTTGTTATAATTAAATACATGCAAAAATCAAGGCTTTGGAAAGCTTTAGGAGTATCAGATTCATTTATACTGAGCCTAGCTCTTCATCTGGCATCTTCTCCAGAGTTTATGGAAAAGCATATAAGAAGCTTTCCATCAAGAAAGAGGAAATGTTAAAATCTTCAAAGCTACAGACAGACTAGCTTAGAAAGGTGGAAATGAAATTGGAGACATTCACCTCCATTCTGCTGACTCAAATACAGACAGCATAAGAAACACACATAACTCCTCCCTATCTGATACCTGAGGTAAACATAGGTCTACATAGGGACAGTTTATGTCTACCAACCACCGGGCAGAATCAAGTCCAAAAGTTGCTTCTTGATACCTTACACAAGCACTCAAGATGAACTTCTTCCTCCACTCTTTCATCAATCCACCTAAAACCTGGCAGAAGGACAACTGGGTAAACCCCGATTATTTATCAAGTCAGTTAATACTAACATCAGACTTGTTACCTTTCATTTCACATAAAATACTATTCTTTTTCCAAAAGTGGTGATACAGAACTGAAACTACCTTAGGAATTTTGAAAAACGAGCTTTCACTAAATATATTGACCCACCATTCATTCCATTGTATATACTTCTGTGGTGAGGTGACAGGTCATCTGTTACTTGTCTCCTGAGGGGACCTTCTCTGCTGCCTCCACTGAGGTGTTTGAGATGCTCTGGGCTCCCTCCAAAATGTTGTTTGAGGTGCTCAGGGCTCGTACCCCTCACTTTGTGCAGATGTTCTGGGCTTCCGCTTGGTGTGTGCTTTTGAAGATGATCTGGGCTGCCACTGCTGTGCTTTTGATGCTCAGGGCTACTGCCAGGCCTGTGCTTTTGAAAGCGTTCAGGGCTACTACTCAAAACGTGCTTTGGGAGAGTTTCTGGACTGCTGCTGCTGTGCTTTTGTTGCTCAGGTGCTTTGACAAGGGTTTTGCGATGTTCTGGACTTGGTCCTTTCAGGTGATGATCAGGACTGCCAGAACCCCTAGGCTTCTGGAGATGCTCGGGGCTGATGCTCCTGCGTTTCTGATGCTCAGGGCTTCCTTCACCCCTGGTTTTTTGAAGGTGTTCTGGACTAGTACTTGGATGATGTTTATGATGGTCTGCACTGCCTGGACTTCCAGTGCTAGAAGTACTACTCCCATCACCAACATCTCTTATGGATGTACTTGTTGCAGTTAACTGGCACAGGCTGATTTGGCTGTCAATAGAGCTCCGGCTGCCTGCTCCACCAGTCTTCTCCTCATCCAGCAACACACACAATTCTTTTAGCTCCAGCTTTTCTTTAACCACTTCTTCTTGCCTCACTTCCAATCCTTTCAGCTTCTGTAGGTAGGAGGCAACCTCTTTGTGCATAATGCTAGCACTGTGCCTGCCCAGTCTCTGCCACTCACGGGATGCTTTCTGGATGATGATAGGCAGAAAGGCAAGAAGGTAACAAAGGTCTCTCAGTTCCTGGTTATCTTCTTGCAGCTTCTGATTGATATCCTTTAAAAGAAAGATAAGCATGAGAGAAGAGTGTCCAAAAAACTTAACATTATACCATTAGCATTGTACAAGTCAGTGAACAGCACTGCTACAAACCATCAGCTAAGCACTCAAGTAAGGCATGAACAATTGTGTGTGTAGATCTGGCATATTATAACTGCATCATGTTTCATACTAGCAGAACACCTGTCCAGTACAAAACTGAATATGCAGAGCTAATTTGGAAAGGTTCAATGACTAACTTCCAATATGGTATGAAAATTTCAGGTGTTTAATTAATGCCCAAAGGAAAAACAAAAAAACAAAAGCACAATGAGAAATCCAGATGATCATACTCTCTCATGATGTTCTCACTCCCTCAAAAACACTCACTTGTAAAGTTATTGCTGACTAAAACCAGAAAGTACATCAGAAATGGTAATCTCGCTCAGATAATTAACAACATTTATATTCTCTGTTCCCTAAAGCATATTCACATATAAAACAAACTTTTTAGAGATTTAAAATATTTGGGGTTTGTTTGATTCTGCTTCAGATTTGCATAAAAGAATCTTGTCTGTTCTCACTTAATCAGAATTGGTTCAATCACTCTGAAATGAAATAATCTGCTTTAATAGATTTTTCACTTCTAACAAAACAAAGTAGTACATGTTCCCAGTGCCCTTCTCTAACTGAAGAACAGTAATGCTCTGAAGAAAAAACGTTCAGGCTCTTACTGTAGCAGAAGAATACAGCAAAGAAAACATTTTCAGTATTTTGTCATCCTACTTTTACTAAACTGGCTTGTAACCATATTTGTCTTCTCTGGTCTAAATAGTCTTCCCTTATGTCTGGTATTACAAGCTTAGCCTTATGGAAAGACCATTTTAGCACAGTTTCCTAAAATAAAAAAGGAAGCTTCTGCAACTCTGCTGGGTGCGTGCCTGAGTGTGTGACCTTCCTCTCAAAATGACTTTGAACTTGACCAGTTTCAGCCCAGGTTTGACAAAGGAAAAGTCTCAATGAGGTCGCAAGGTAACCTGAAAAACCTGTACAGGATAGGGATTCTTCAGATGACCCCATGGTGGAAAAAAGTTGAAGTGACAGCCCACAGTTTAGCAGTCAGAGTATCTAAGCAGGCAGCAGGCATCCACTCAAGCCAGGCACAGCTGTTCATCGTTACTCATGGACCTGTTCCTTCACATGGGACAAAGAAGCAAGTAGGTACCCACACACCACTGAAATCCATTGGAGCCCAGAGACCTTGTTCTCCCAAATCCCTTTTAAAAGAAGTTTCAGCCGAGACACCTGAACAAAAGGTGGAAGTTGAACATCACTTAGGAAGTTCAGAATTGAGAGAGGAATTTGTCACTCCTTCCTACACATTTTAGTGTGCTTTGTTACTTACCTGGCAGATATATAAACCCATATAACATCACAACACCTTTGAACATAACCAGGAGAACGATATTGCTGCTGTAATTTAAATTGCATTTAAAATGTAAGCTCTGTTTTTACTAAGCTAATATCATTGATGGGTCTCTCTTACCCCCAGACACCTTCTATTGTCAAAGTGGAGGGAGGGAGGGAGGATTGCTGTACGCTGCAGTACAGGAAAGCTTGGATTATCAGAGACACTTGCTCAATAATTTAGTTGTCTAAAACCATTCTACAAGTCATGAACTCTCTTCTGTTGTACCCTCACATAACAATTCAAAAGGCCACACTGCACCTGGGTCTCTCCTCCTCTCCAACCTCACCTCAACTAAGGAATTTTACAAAAAGTGCCACGTGTCACAGCAACAAGACAGATAATGCTTTGTAGTCACGTCCACTTTAAAGTAGCTTTCAAGTTCTCCAGCACAGTCATACCTGGTACATCAGGGTAATTCTTTGGCAGTAGTTACGCTGTCTGCCCAATTCTCAGAAGCAGGGAAGGAAACATTAGGGACTACGCTTCCCACCTAGCAAGGGTTAAATTAAGAAGGCATCAATCATCACAGCCTTGGTCTGCCTCTCAGTGCAGTCTGTGGAAGTACACCACTGAAAGTGACTTCCTTAGAGATGCATCCTCAGATGTCCTTTCCAGACAAGGAAACTAGAGAATGATTCTCATCACTCCAAGGCAGAGCCTAGGAAGTCATCTTAAAAAACGTGACAGAAAACAGCATAGGCAAAACAAAGCCTTTTGAATCTCTACAGCTCCGCACATTGTGTTCTTTCACATGTATTTCAGATAGAAACACTGAATCTTACCAGAAACCAACGAAGTCTACTGCAAAGGTGACAAGAATTAGATGTTCCCATCAGCCCAAAGCGCAGTGGGACACATTATAGAACAGCTGTGCTCCACAGACCGCGGAATAGTTTCTCACCGCTTTTAACCGGGCACTTCATTTCCAGCAGGCTCAAATCCTGTTCGCTTTTCATGCCATTCTCGGCGAGAACCGCCAGCACATTCACCTGACGAGGGCTAGGCGACGCCACTCGCGGTCGGGAGACGCACTCGTGTGCCCGGCACCTACGTGCAGGGAAGTTTTCCGCGCAAGGACCCCGCACCGCCGGAAGGTCGCCAGCCCCCGCGCCCCCCACCTCGGCCCCGGGGCACCGTCGCAGCTCGGGGCCGCCGGCCCACGCCCCACGCGTGCCGGCAGCTCCGCCGGGCGCAGCTTCGGCCCTGCTCCCCGGCACCGCTCCGTGCCCGCCGCTCCGGCACGGGCGGGCTCCCTTTCTCGCCGCCGCCATGCGCTGGGGACGCACCGGAGAAACTCGCCCCCCCGCCCCGCCCCGCCGCCCGCTACCTTCAAGCCGCGGATCTCGCCGAGGCGGAGCTGGAGGCGGCGGTTCACCTCGCGCATGAGGCTGCTGCGGTCCAGCATCGCGCTCCTCTGCTCGGCCTCGGCCCGGCGGAGGCTGCGGATCAGCTCCTCCTTGCTCCACGCGAGCAGCTCCTCGTCGGACACCTTGCACAAGTCCTCGGCCGCCGCCGCTTTCGACGTGGTGGCGGCCAAAGGGCCCGAGCCCGAGCCCGGCGGGCTCCTCCCGCCCCGGGCGCCCCGCGGAGGCAGCCCCGCAACACCGCCCCAGCCGAGGGCAAGGGCAAGCGGGCGAGCCCGGAGCGCCGCGGGCAGCTCTTCCCGGAGGGAGGGGGGGGCCGCCCCGCTTCCAGCGAGGGCGGGCAGCGCTCCGCCCGGCTAGTTCGTGCCTCCTGTGCCGGTATAGGATTGGGGGGGGGGGCGCCCTGGAAAAAGAGAGGAAGAGGAGAAGGAAAGGGTGTGGAGGAAGCCGGGCTAGAGTCTGGGGAGCAAACGTCCCCCTTCCAAAGGAGGAGAAAAAAAAAAAAAAACCAAAAAACCCAGGTCTTTCAACAAGTCAACGGTAGCAGCGCGCGTCTCGTCCTCCCTGCTCCTTAAGAGCTGCTCGTCCCTTGAAGCCGTGCTGTCTAACGAGGGCTGCTGTGGCAATCGATTTCTCTTCGGGTGGCAGATGAAGCCACGCAACAGATGAACGCAAAGTCCCGAGCCGAAGCCCCATCGTGCACGGACGGGCGGGCGAGCAGAAGCGGGAATCCGCGCAGGGAGACCGCAAGCGCTCCTCCGAAGCCGCCTCTTCCCGCCAGCTTCGTGCCCCCGTGCGCGGGCGGCGGCCAGGGGAAGGGGCGCAGGCGGGGGCCGGCGCGGCCGCCCCGCGCCTTGGCATGTGCCCGCAGGGCGGCGGCGCGGCGGCAGCAGCCAGAGGCGCCGGCGGACGCTGCCGGCGCCGGGGAGCGGGCGCGGGGCGGCGCGCGGCTTTTGAGCGGGGCGCGCAGCACGTGGGAGCCCGCGCGGCGCGGGGGGGGGAGGGAGGGAGGGAGGCGGGGGGGGGAGGGAGGGAGGCGGCGCCGGCGGCCGCGCGGCTCGCGAGCGCCCCCTGCCGCCCCCGCGCGGCACCCGCGGAGGCTGCTCGCCGCGGCGGCCCCGGGCGGGACACGCGGGCCGGGTACCCCGGAGCTGCCGCGCGAGGGGTGGGCACAGCCGTTTGCTTTCGCTTACCCTCTGCTGGTCCTCCCCCCCCCCCCACCTCCCGAAGGGGCAGGGCAGCTCCATGGAAGCCCATAAAAAACGCCCACAGAAAGCCCAAAGGGAGAGATTTGCTTTTGTGCCCCCCCACCTAGCTCAAAGCACACCTAAACAGAGCATCAGCGCTCTCCTAAGGCCTACACAAGCCTCACATTTCCCTCACGTGGTTTAAGTGACGCTTAAGTAAGCAATTTTATTTCTGGAAATAAATGTACAAACACATTCAACTTCACAGAACTTCTGGTACCTCTCACAGGGCGGCTTGCGAGTCGCATTTGATCGCCAAAAGCCAGCACCGCAGCAGCTTTCACCTCATCTTTCATTTACAATGGGAATATTTAAACTTTATAGACCTAATTCTTTCCAGACAAAACTAGATGCAGTCCCGTACTCCAACTCTTTACTCAAGCTGAAGGTAGCATACCATGAAAAAGTAATTAAGATTGGGATATTCATATTTCTTCTTTGAAAATATTTAGCAAGTGCGTTGTGGAAGGCTTACGTTTTCCAATTTGCGTAGAGATACAAAGGCTCTATATAAATCTGCCTTGCAGATGATTTGAGAATGAAATTAATCTATTCTTGTTGCTCATGAAAAAAGATGATACAATATATCTCAATGACAGAAGTCGATGAACAGAAATTATTAGGTAAATAATTGATTGAATGCCCATTTTTAAACCACCTAGTTCCCCCAAAACAATCCCCTGCAGACGGAGCAGGGTGCCATATTAACAGGCCCTTACCACCTTTAATTTTGCAATTTTATAATTACTTAGCATTAAGGAAGATTTCTGATTCTTAAGAGGAAAGTTTAAAGTTCTTAACATCTCCACTTTTCTCTTGTAAATCACATCGGTAAATCGTGAGGTCGTGGTGTGTCAGATCACAAGGAGGGCTGGCTCTGGGAGAAGGCAGCTGCACCTGGAGAACGTGCCCCTCATGCCCCACCATCATTGTCCCAGCAGACAACTTGGAAAAGTTTCCAAGAAATAGTATTTAACCTAAGTAGAGCGCAAGCCACTGCTTCAGAATTGCCAGCAAAACATTGCCATCCTCAGTCAATTCCCAGCAATTAGGAATGACACACATGATAACTTTTGGAATATATGGGGAGCAGAAAGGAAAGAGAACCAAACTGCTGTGCATTTTGTCACAACTGACGTAGGACAATTGCCAAGGGCAAGTGCTTCTGAAGATAAAAGGAAAGGCTGCAGTACAAACAATTACTTCTGACAAGGAAATATTAGAGGCCAAACAAAAATATGTTCTTCAGGGGACTAGTATTTTCCCTATTTGTAACATCACATAAATAATGCACACAAAGCAAGATCACTGCATAGGGAATTCTTGCAACTGCAGCATCATGTGATAGAGAAGTAGATCTAATCCAGAAATCTAATTTTCTAGGCTAACATAACAAACATTCATCAAAGATTTAAATATAAGATTTTAACCTCCTAATACCTGAAACCAGAGACAATTGGGTTCAATACTACAAAGCCTGAAGAACTGGAGATAAGATGCCTTTACATAAGACCCCAGAAGAGACTCTTGAAAAGCTATGATTAAAAAGAACGTACCTCAACTATTTTTTTTATCAGGTACTCAAACGCTACGGAAGTAGGCAGCTGTCAGATGTCTTAGGACTTTGTCCCAAAACTCACTGGCTTCAATAGGCAACTTTCCATTATTTGTGGGGAGCACTGGATCAAGTATTGCTCAATCACTTACCTGTCAGCTTTATTCCTGATCTCTTATTAGAAGCAGGCTACCATTTGTACACAGAAAATGACAGAAAAAAGTAGAAGATGGATATAGCTAATAAAAAAAAAAGCTCAAAAAACCCCCCTGAAATCACCTCTTTTTGCTCTTGACAGCTGGCATCCCCTTACAGTTCCAGTACTCCAAATGGTAAGAACTTCCTTATATTACCAAAAATGCAAAATTGTTAAAGAGATTTTTGCAAGTCAGCCATGCACTAGAAAACCCCAACTGATTTAACTTTGATAAATGTCTTTTATAATAAGAGCAAATATACTCCCTTCGCCACTAGAATGCTTTTCTGTGGGAGTTTTAAGCAGGGAGCCTTATCAGCACTAAAAACAAAACGTTATAAAAATGCATGAAAGAGAGTCTCTAATGGCAAGCACACACGGGAAGATTTGCTGGCTCCCCAGTTATTGTTTTGGAAATAAAACAGATTCTGGAACCACACCATCCACAAATTTATACAAATTCAGAAAGTCCCGGGTCTTGGTTTGGGGGGGAAAGGGAGGTATTCTTGGACCAAATTGGAAAGCAAATTCCCCCAGACAATCTCCCAAGAGGATCAGATGTTGAAGCTCACCTCAGAAGCAGTTATTTCAGGGGAAAAAGAAAGAAGGAAAAGAAAGTCTGAACAGAAACAGTTATTCCTATATGTTCTTCTCAACCACAGGCAAGAATGAAGGACTAGTTGGGCAAGTTTCCTCACTCCTGAAGACATGAAAAAGCACAACCACAACCAGATACTATTAAAGAGATTATCGGTTTAAAGCCAGTACCCCTTCTTGAAACAGTGAGAGAAACGTGTCGGTCCCACACGGAAATTAGGAATCTCCCCATCTTTGTGCTACCATCTTCTTGCTTCTAGTCTTCCAGGGTCATAAATCACAGCTGAGCACCGTGACACATCTTTCTGTAGAAAAGCTGTCACGAGACCAGGCTGAATGTGTCCTATCCTGGTCTTAGACAAGATAATTTTGAGAGAGGAAAGCCATCATCTGCACCCATTCATGTAGGACACATAGGAAGATTTATCCATCAATCCACGTAGAGGACAAGCCAGTCTTATTTCTTTGTATGGACAGTGGCAGCTGTTCACTTCACTGGGATTCTGAGGATAGCAATTGCTTCCAAATCACTTTTCCTAAGACTACATCTCAATAATCCAATTAAAATGTAAGAGAACTAATTAAAACTAGTGGATAATGATAGTAACAATAGCATTTTCTGTTTTCAAAGCACTTTTACAGGCATTAACTAATTAATGGATAAAGTGAGCTTAAAAAAAAAATCAGTGCAGGATCATAGCATACAATTAGAATTAACATTTTAATTACTCTTCTTCTATGACTACTTTATTTACAAAATTCTGCTTATTTCTTTGTATATGTGTGTAATAATTAAAAAGGATTCTGTATAACTTGTTACAAAGCAATTCTGGAGTTTTTGAACCTCCCTGTAAGTTCAATAAGAAATCATGCATCTGCTCTTTAATTCTCTCTTCATTTTTGCCTTTCGAGGTCAGTTCCAAAGACCCCTATTAATTTAATCTCTGCTTCATTTGCTTAGACTTTGCACATGCACAGGGGTCTCTATGCAGTAATTTCAACCCTAGAGCAACTAGGCTGTACCAGAAACAAAGCGAAGCTCCTCAGGAAAAGCCAGAGGAGCTCCTGTTAGACTGGGACTGAAGTGCTCACATGCAGACAAAACAACCAGATTTGGGAAATTCCAGGGGCCAAATCCCCATCGCTTCTTCCTGGGTGGCTATATCTCTCTGAACTCTTAGAGTGATTGCAGCTTTCATTGACTAACCTCAGAAATCACCATTTCTTGTACCACTGGTACTAAAACCCCAGCGGGGCAGAGCTCACCACAGGGTAACTGCTTCTGGACCTGCTTCTCAGGCAGTTTTTCATCCTGAGCCTTCTGTTGCTGCAGCTCCACAGCAACTTAAATGCAGCATGCATATATACCTGCACATGAGCCAAACACGGAAGTCTTCCATTAGAAGAAACTGAGGCTTCAAGAGGCAGCAAAACAAAGACATATTCTGGTAACTCATCTCTCCCTGATGCCAACCTTAATCTTACATTTTGAAATTACTTCCTTTCAACATCTATTATTTTGTGCCTAACAGACTGACCTTTTGGAGAAGGGAAAAGTTCCTTCTAGGTTTGCAGGCTGCTGCTCTGCAGGAATGTTGGGCTGAATGCCTGGATAACTCAGTTTTGGGAGATTTTCCAACAGTTTTCAAAGATTTTCAGGTATTAAAAAAAGTAACCACAAAAGCCATAACAACCCATACATGCTGCTTGTCATACACAGCTTACAATAAAAAGAAGTCTCCCCCAGCTGACAGGGTACATGCATTTGCTTTTTCTCCACAAAAATAATTTGAAGCAGAGTGCCTTGCTGCAATGAAACTTTGCCTGCTGATACTTTCCTACCACTCTCAATCTGCAGAGAGCCTGGGTTTGGCCTCCTGCTGTTTTGCACACCTGGTTAAGAAAAATTAGTTCATATTGCTGCATTTTTCCCACTACATGTGTGGGCTGGGACTCTCTGTGCTTTGCTGTTCTCTTTCTTTCTTTATGGATCAATGCAAATGGCCCGGGTAGAGTTTCTTGTAAGAATCTTTTTCTTCACACATCCCTACGTAATCGTCAAGCATTGCATTTCAATTTGTGGGTGTGCAGGAACACAAGCATTTATGCAGCCTGATACAGTTACCTCATTCAAATGACTTCTCTTTTCATGTCTTAATCCTTTATCTAACTGCAGAAGCCTCTGGGCAGCTGATATCCATTCCACAGTCTTTGTTGTACTAGTCACATTTTTCCAATCAATGAAATCAGTAGCACACTTACCATATTTTCCCTATTGCATAAATAAATATAAACCTAATACCTCGAGCACATAGGTTTATGTGACAGAGAAAGTGGAGTACACTAACGAAAACCAACAGAGATTTATGCAAGTCAGGCTGAATAAAGCTCTTGCTAATAATTCAATCATCAGTCAGATTTGTCCACTTGAATTACTAAAATACCCACAAAGTTCTAGCTTGAATGTCTAGTGCTGATTTCAGCAGTGTCTTGGGACGATGTTTTGGCGCAGCTTTCGCCGGATTTCCCGTCACAGCAAGTACCTGCCGCGCGCAACAACCACTAGGGCGAGGCGGGGGGGGGGGGGGGAGGGGGAGGCGCGCGGCGACCGTTAGGGCGACAACGAGGCAGAAGGGCCAGCGACTGTTACGGCAGCCTGGGCGGGGAGCGCGCGGCGGCCGTTAGGGCGGGGCGCAGGGGCGGGGCGCGCGGCGGCGGCCGTTAAAGGGAGCGGCTGCGGTGGGGGGTGGCTGTTGGGTGCTGTGATGGGGTGTGTTTGGTGGGGGTTGAGGGTTTTGGTGAGATGTCCTGCCGAGAGACAGCGTCAGTCCTGGAGAAGGGCTGGTTCTCAGCCTTGTGGGGGAAGGCAGCTGTAGGTTGGTGCCCAGCTGCCAAAACCCAGATGGAGGCAAATTGCTGCTGCCCCGCAGTCCCCAGGGAGCGGGGAGGAGGCAGCGGTGGCACCAAAGCGGCCTTGCAGGGGCTGCAGCTGCTGGGGGTGAGTGGGGCTGTGTGGCAGCCAGCGGTGGGGCTGCCTGTGCCATGTGCTGGGGAAGCCTGTGGGGGTGAGAGTGGTGAGGTGACCCCTGAGCGTGCCTGGGTTTTAAAGCCATCTCGGGCTGCGTTGGTGTCCTCTTGGTAGCTTTGCCTCTGCACTCGTGGCTCTTCCCTCGGTTGAGAGGCATTTCTGCTGCAGCATAACGTCCACAGCCTGTTGCCCCCAGCAAAAAGTGAAGCAACCAAAGCCAAGGAGCCTTGATCAGGTGCTGCTGGTATCTACATAAGCAGCGGTGCCCTGGTGGAGTTGCTTGGCCTTTGAGGTGCATCCCTGCAGAGCTGCTTTTCCCTTTGGCTAGGTGTTAGGCTGCTTCTGGCTGTCTGGCCCTGGCTTGCTTAGAAGTGTGGCTGTGTGGCCTGTGTTGAGGAGGGAAAAGCCAAAGGAAGTGAGCTCCAAGGGCTCCATTGCCCCTGGGTGGTCATTGAGTGTGTCCCTTTGTGTTAAGCACCACAGGGTGGGACCTTCCTGCTGTGAATGGGCTGCAAAGGAGTTGCTGTAGGTGGGAGAGACAGCTGCTGAGCTTGTGCTAGCTGCAGGGGAATGGCAAGGTGGGTGTGGGCAGTGGGCTTAGGCAGGCAGGGTGCTGGTGTCCTGTGGTATGGAAATGTGCTTCTGGGGCAGGCTTTTTATGGTGCTTTCCTGGCAGCCTTGTGCTGCCTTGGAGAGCAGGTGGGAACTTGCCTGAATGTTCTCAGTGAGTAGCTAGCCCCGAGGCTGAAGGCAGCTGGTGTTGTGTGGCTGGCTGTTTGAGTGTGTGGCTTGTGTGGTATCAGTTGTGGCTGCTTTATGCTGGCCTGAATGTGCAGTTGTCCTTGAGGGCGGGCGGGCTCCTTCTCAGCAGTGCCTTGTGGTGGGAAGCTCTGCAGCCTCCTTGTGGGGTTTGTTTTATTCGAGATGCTTGTCTTCCTTGGGTGTGGATCACCTGCCTGGGAAGATGTGCAGGAGCTTTAGCTAAGACTGTTACCAGGACCGCATGCGTAATGATTCTGTCAATATGATAGTTAGTTCCAGGGAATAGAATGAATATGTATAATCCTTCTGGGAAATTCAGTGCATATGTATGTGAGAGAGCAATAGAAACTTTGGATGATGTGACACACGGTGTGCACGTTGGGTGGAGCTATCCCCCGTGCATCCGGCGCTGTAATAAAGAGAATGCCTGCTTCTTAATACTACATTGGTGTTAAGGAGTTTTTTCTCCCGATTTCAGTAGCAGCTTTGGCACCCCAGATGGGACCCTGCTTCTGAATCTCGACGCATCTGTGGGATTGCAGGACGTCCAGCCGGCACCGAGGGATTCTCGGGGAGAACCTCTGATCCCCGGACCAAAGAGCTCTGAGTAAGCCCCCTGGGAAGGTAAAGGCATTCCTTTCCTTAACAGGTCGGGTTGCCCACTGGTCAGATGCAGTGAGCCTTGCAGAGCTGGGTTAGAAGGGTGGAAAAGGTGGGGTCGCCTGCCTGTAAGGTGTGGTGAAAGCCATGCAGGGAGGTCAGGTTGGGCTCTAGAGGTCCCTCAGGGGGAGGAAGGTCAAGTTATTTGTGCACAATTGTGTGTTTATGTGGTAATTTGACATTTGGAATGTTATTGGACTTTGTTTTGTGGATTTTGTGGTTATGGGTAACCAAGTGTTGAAAGAGGGGGGATTTTGAAGAAATCACCCCTGGGAGGTATTTTAAAGCATTGGAAGGAGGCGGCAGGTCTGCTGGGAGGTACACTTTACAATATTCAATTAATTGTCCTTTGGTATCATCGGTGGCCAATGTGTACTTTAGACGATCAGGAAAAATGGCCTAAGAATGGAGGTGTGAACTACAATACCATATTACAATTAATGTTGTTTTGCTGGAGGGAGGGGAAATGGGATGAAGTAATGTATGTAGATTTGTTTTTCGCATTAAGAGACCACCCTGAATGGCAGAAAGATTGTGGGATAATTCCAAAGGATCCGATGATACTAGCACTAGAGAAGGAGGGAAAGGGTTGAAATTTGAAAAGCTGTTGTTCTGCTTGTAGTATTGGAAAAAAGTGTTTAAAGTATAAACGGGAGGAGGAGGATTTGGAGCTGTTGGTCGCCCCCCGACAGAGGTGGGGGGGGGGATGTCGAGGATGTTGTTGGGGAGGCTGAAGAGGCAGAAGGATTTAGCCTGATTGCAGGGAGAACAAGAGGATGCCAAGGGGAAGTGGGGGAGGTTTTACAGGCTGCCCTTCGGCAGGCGGTTGGAAATACCAGACCAGTAACAGTTCAAGTGCCTTTCTCTATAATGGAGTTAAGGTCCTGGAAGGAAATATCAGGGAACTATAGAGAAGATCCAGAGAGAGTGGCAGAAGTGTTTGAAACTCTAATTAGGACTCAGGATCCAGATTGGAATGATTTACAGGTAATATTAGACACCCTGCTAGATGATACTGAAAAGAAGATGGTATTAAACATATAGCTCGGCAACAGGCTGAAGGAGCACATGCTGGTGGGGATTTGCAGGGGATGCTAGATCAGAATTTTCCTGCTGCAGAGCCAGGGTGGGATCCTAACCAGCCAGGACCCTGGGGACTCTTAACAAGATATCAGAGATGGATAATGTTTGGCATAAGACATGCCATGCCAAAAGCAGTGAATTGGTCTAAGCTATATGAGGTCAAACAAGCACCAACTGAATCCCCATCTGCTTTTATGGAACGATTAGAAGTTACTGCCAGGAAATCTACCAACCTGGATCCTGAGAAACCAGAGGAAGCCCAGCAGTTAGCTTCAACTTTTATGGGACAATCAGCCCCAGACATAAGAAGAAAACTTCAAAAATTAGAGGGGGCAGATTTGAGAGATCTGGGGAAAATGTTAGAAGTGGCCTGGACGGCTTTTAATAATAGGGAAAAGGAAAAAGAAATGCGACATATTTGAAGGGAGTACCTAAGAGAAGGGAGATTGATTGCTGCTTTAAGCAGGGCTCCTGGAGGAGCCTATAGAGAAAGGGAAGGCACAGGAGGGAGGGGGTTACCGAGGTGTGAAAGGGAGTAAGGGGAAGGGAACATGACCTCCTTTTGTGCAACCCCATCTAGCAGAAGATCAGTGTGCGCAATCTGCAAAGAAAGGGGGCATTGGCAAAGGGAGTGTCCTCAGGCTGGGAACTTAGCCCCAGCCCTGCAAGCCATTAAGCTAATGATATTAAAGGATGAATCGTGAAGGGGACTGGGGGAATCATCCACAGCCGAACCCCTGGTTACACTAAGGCTGGGAAATGAAGAAGTAGAATTTGTAGTTGCTCCAGGAGCCACTTACTCTGTACTTAATACTTGTAAAGGAAGCTTTAGCCATGAAAGTGTAAGCGTTGTTGGTGCTAGAGGGAAAGGAGAGAATGGGCCCTTTTTGCAGCCCTTAAAATTTAAATTGGGAAACCAATGGGTGACTCATCAGTTTTTATATATGCCTGAATGTCGGATGCCCTTGATGGGTAGGGATTTATTGGATAAGTTGAACACGCAGATAACCTTTAAGAATGGAGAGGTGCAGCCACTAATACCTGAATCAAAAGCTGTGGAAACAAGAATTTTTATGTTACAGAGCAGCACGCAGAAAGCGGAGGAGGAGATTGCTGCTGACGTAGAAGATGCAGTAGTACCCTTGGTATGGGCTAGTGGAATTCCAGGTCGGTCTAAAGTGGCGAAACCAGTGGAGGTGGTTCTAAAATCTGGGACTAAACCAGTAAGACAAAAGCAGTATCCTATTAAGTGGGAGGCTAGACAAGGGTTGGAAGAATTAATAACTAAATTTTTGAATTATGGGTTACTGATAGTGTGAATCGGAATATAACACCTCAGTATTATCAGTAAAGAAACAAAATGGCAAGGAATATAGGTTGGCTCAGGATTTAAGAGCCGTGAATCAGATTGTTCAAGATATTCACCCAGTAGCGGCTAAGCCATCTACCTTGCTGACCTCCCTGAAGGAGGACCATAAATGATTTACTGTACTTGATCTCAGGGATGCCTCTTTCTGCATACCTCTAGACAAAGGCAGTCAGGCGATATTGGCCTTTGAATGGGAAAGCCCCACCACCAGATGCAAAACACAACTTACTTGGACAGTGTTACCTCAGGGGGTCTAACGGTTAAAGCGTCTAACCGATTTATTTTTCTTTTTTTTTTTTTAGTTTACAAAAGGAAGGGGTGCTAGGTGGTTTGGTAAGGCACAGAGCATGCCTGGGCCTGGTGCAGTGAGTGAAAGGAGCTGGATGCCAGGCCAGAAGTACCCCCACTGGCAATGGTTTTAGTTCTGGTTTGGGACTAGGACTCTAATGTGTCGCTGGGAGAAGAATGCCTCTGGGGCCACATTGCCCCCTGTGGGTAGGGAGCAGTTGACTTGGTCAGATCTGTGTTGGAGGTGGAAGCAGCTGGCAGGCAGAGGGTTCCCTTTTCCCAATGGTGGTTTCTTGGCCGAAGGCAAGGTCTGCAGCAGCTTCTCTTTCCTTCCGTGGTCTGCTCTGCGCTTGTGTCCTCTTGAAGAGGATGTGTCTGTGCTCCTCAGCAAGTTCTGCCAGGGGCTTGGGACTGCTGTACATGTCTGATAATCTGTCTTTCAGCATTGTGGTGTTTGTGGTGGTGATCTGCAGGGATGAGCTGCTCTTGCTGGCTGGAGTATGGCTGCACTGACAAGGAGTTGGTGCCCACCTGAGGCTGGAGCAGGACTGCAGGTGTGCCAGGGTAATTCTGCTTCTATCTGGGTAACTTTTTTGAAGCTCAGCCTTGCTGCCCAGACTGACAAAGTAGATAGAGCTTAAAAGCTGCTCTTAAGATGCCTGGAAATAGGAGGTGAGCTCAGCTGAGAGTGAGCTGCTGGCTGCTCTGCAGGGACAGCTGGCCAGAAGGGAAGAGTTCTGGGAGGGCAGGTTATGTTTATGGTGGTGGCGGGATGAACGGAGCTGATGCTGTATGAAAGCAGGGAGAAGGCTGGGGGTTAGAGTGAGTAGAGGTGTGGCTTGTGTGTGCCCAAGCAAGCCTTGCTGCTGGTCAGGGGATCAGTGATGGCAGGAGTGGAGTGGAGGGCTGCTCCTTCTTGGGAGCTGAGGAAAGCCTTTGGAAGTGAAAGGGGGTGGCATGATGTTAAGAAGTTGGGCCGCTCTCCTTTTGCCAGGGGCAGATGGGGAGGGCTTTTGTCTGTGCTGTTGAGGTGGGGGCGGGTGTTGCCTGGTGGGGATTTGGGGGTAGTGCTGTCCATGCAAGGGAGTGTCCCAGCAAGGCCAGGGAGCCCAAGTAGTGCAGGTGGCTTGCCCAGAGGCAGATGCTTAAGGACAGGACGCGAGGCAATGGGCACAAACTGAAACACAGACACTTCCATCTGAACATGAGGAAAAACTTTTTCGCTGTGAGGGTGACAGAGCACTGGAACAGGTTGCCCAGAGAGGTGGTGGAGTCTCCTTCTCTGGAGATATTCAAAACGCGCCTGGATGCGATCCTGTGCAATGTGCTCTAGGTGACCCTGCTTGAGCAGGGGGTTGGACTAGATGATCTCCAGAGGTCCCTTCCAACCTCAGTGATTCTGTGATACTGTGATTGTCAGCAGCTGATGAGCTGAGGCAGCTGCAGGTGTGACATGTGTTGCTGGGGTGCCTTGCCCCCAGGGCAGCCCTGGCATGTGGCGTGCACAGCTGAGAAGCCAAAGAGGTGGGGGAGAAGGAGTGCTGCTGGTGCTGCCCAGGATGCCAGGTGGCAGCTAGTGCCTGCAGGCAGGGCCCCGGCCCCCAAGCAGATGTGCTTTGTGCCAGTAGGTTGCCTTTTACAAGAGGGGTTTCTCTGGAAAATGAGGAGCGCTCCTGTAACTTGGAGCTGCCAAATGGGTGGTAGAGGGGGGCGGAGGGGGAGGGAATGGACTGAAGTCCTTGAAGCCACCTCTTTGGCATATCTCCTCTGGGCAGAGTTGTGGAGACAAGGAGGGGTTTGGCAGCCTGTTGAGTGACACTGTTGTCAGAGCCTGGTGCTGCTGAGGGAGGAGGGTGTGTGTGGGGGTGGTGATAGCCCTGTTGTAAAGTACAGTTGCAGAGAGGGCTGCAAGGGTGGCTTGGTGGCTGGAGCAAAGGTGGGGGGTGGCAGGTGCTTTTGTGCCTGGAAAATGAAGGCTAGCAGGGCTGGTTGCTGTACTTGTACACAGGTCTTGGAGTTGAGGAAAGAAGAAGCCTTAAAAGGCTTCAGAAGCTTGGAGGCCTAGCCCCCTAGGTGGGAGGCAGGTGGTCCTTGGGGCATTAATGTGGAAGTGAAAAGCATGTGGAGCAGGTGGAGTGGCCTATGCCAGGGAGAAGTGGCAGTATGTATTGCCTGCTGGAGTCAAGTGAGTTGAGCATGTCCCAGTAAAGGGGATGGTTCCTTGGGGCGCCACATGTCAGGTGGAGGCAGGAGGAGAAAAGTGTTGGGAGCACCTTGAGCTTGAGAGCAGGATTGCTGTGATTTTTGAGTGCTGGTGTTTGTTTGGGGAAAAGGTAGAAGAGCAGGCTAGAGGAGAGGGGAGAGCAGCCAGGGAGGGCAAGAAAGCAGCTTGGCAAGGAGCCCATGCATGGAAGCCATTTAGTGCAAATGGGGCAGTGTGAGAGCAAGCTTGCTGCAGGCAGGCAGGCTAACATGTGCTGGGCTTGTTGTCCTGCTGTGTCAGCCTGTCTTGCCTGTTTGACCCCCCCAGCAGCTGAGGTGGGAGAGCTGAAGGTAGTGTGCCCTAAAGGTGTGGGAGGGAGGGTGCTGAGGCCTGCCTGGGGCACTGGTGGAGAGTGGGGGTGTGGGGGCTGGTGGGGCAGGGCAGAGGAGTTGAGGACCCCCAGAGCATGTCAGGCTGAAGTTGCAGTGTGGCTTTGTGAGGGAGAGCCTGCCATGAGGTGGGAGCAGCCAGGGGAGCTGTAGGGGTGTGCCAAGGGGCTCGTGAGGGTCAGAGAGGACAGAGGGCTCCCAAGTGTGAGCCCAGTGTTTTGGGGAGCATGGCTTTTGTGTGCAGTTTTCCCAAGCTGCCTGGGCTGAATTGCTGTCAGGTGCCAAGTGCAGCAAGGGCTCTTTGGCTTCCCCCTGCCCAGGTGTCAGTAGAGCTCAGCTCTAGTGGTCCAGTCTGTGCCCTTCTGCCCAAAGCTGCAGCTGCTTTGCCAAGTGGAGGGGCAGCGGTTTCCTTGGAAGAGAAGAGGATGTTGTGGAGAGAAGTTTGGGGCTGGTTGTCTGGAACAATTCCGGCAGCTGGCTGTGTACTTGAGACCTAGTGCAGGTTGCCAATGCGCAGGGTTGTGGGTGTGGGAGCTGCCCACTTGAGCATGCTGTGCAGGGGAGCTGCTGTGTTTCCTGTGTGAGTGAGTGAGTGGTGTGTGTGCAGGTGTTGAGTGGAGAGCTGGAGGTGCCTTTTGTTTGGAGGAGCAAGTAGGGCTGGGTGTTTAGTGGCTCTAAAGCAGGAAAGAAGGAAGGAGGGTGGTAGGTGTGAGCATGGAGCAGTGGGATGGTCTGGCAGAGAGGTGTTGCCTGGGAGAGCAGAAATGAGTCCTTCTTTCGCAGGACTGCCTTTTGGTGCTTTGGGGGACGCGCCTGCCCCTGCGTGGGATGTGCTTCTCTCTTGGAAGGTTCCCTTTTGTGCTCTGCCTGGACCCTGACTCTTTGTGCCAGAGGGGGTTACCTGCTTTGGCCAAAGCCCTTGGGAGATGGTCCCGCACACTTCTTTGAGGGTGCTGCCCGGCAGCTTTTCCCTGGGGCTTGACCACTTCTGGTCCGTGTTTGCCAAGAGAGGACTGCTCTGAAGAAGTTGGGGATATCTCGGAGGGTGGGGGCATGTGCCTCAGCTCTGCTTTTGAGGGCCAGGAGGGGCAGCACGCAGAGATGCAGTTTGTACTGATGGCAAGTGTTCCTTAGTAAAAGGCCTCAGCTTGCTGGGACCCAAAGCCTGAGAGTGCTGTGGCAGAGCGCGTGGGCCCTCGGTTGTGCCCTGCCTTCTCTTTGGTGGCAATGGCTTTGCTGTGTTGGTCGCTTCTGGGGGCGTTCTGTGCTTTGTCATACGCAGCGGTGGCCAAGAGGTGTCTGCAGGGCACAGGATAATGGCAAGAGGGAAAGGTGCTCAGCAGAGCCAGGACTGCTGCAGCTTCCTGGTGTTGATGCAGTTTTGCAGAGTTGGAGCCCTCTGCAATCTCTGCAGTGAGAGGCAATTTATAATGCTGTGTGCCAAAGGTACCCTGAAAAGCCTCAGCTGTTTGAGCCCTGGGCAATCCTCTAGGCATGACAAGAGGCTTGCGGTTTCTCTTTTTTGTCAGTCCCCTCCTTGCTCTCGGGTCTTTGGAGGTGCAGCCTGGAGTCCTTGCAACCTCAGTGGTGTGCTGCAGGAATTGCCCAGGCTGGAGTGCAAGCTGTATTGCAGGCCCTTGACAAGGAGTGTTTTTGCTGCTGCTGCTGGGCCAGCTCTGTGGAGGCAGTGTATTTCCCTTCAGTTTACCCCTTGGAATTGTTTCTCTTTGCTAGGAGGAAAGCCAAGGACTGCACTAACTGTAGTGGGACCTCTGAGCCAGTAACTTGTGGGAACCCCCTGGCAGAGGTCAAAAATAGGATGTGGGTTTTTCCCTCTTGGGGGTGATAGCTGGAAGTGTTAGGGGAGTTGCTTCTGTGGAGAAGTAGGAGAGGAGTAGCTGCAAAAGCCCAGCTGAAGCAGGAGCAGGTGGGAAAATGTGTCTGGGCTTGTGGGGCCCTTCCACTCATCTACAAGGTGGTTGATCTGCAAGGCATGGTGTTAAGTGAGCTTTGCCAGGCCCTAGATAGCGCAGCTGCAGGCAAGGCCAGCCTGAGGCACCTTTGCTGTGCCCCAGTGTGGTTTCCCCCCAATGGCAGTAACAGGAGCTGGTGCCGTGCTGCTTTGCACTAGCCCTTTAGCCCTTCTGCGGTGGCTTGTCCCTGGGATTTTGGGAGCCGTGCAGGAAGTGGCCTAGGACGCTGGTGCTTCTGGAGGAGCTTAGAGTTGTTTGTGTGTGCTCATGAGGATGCTGCTAGCTTCTTTGCTCTCCTTCTCTAGGTTCCTGTGTGGCATCCCTCTGCGTGCTGTCCGAGAGCCTTCTGCGTGCACTGTCATGTATCGGAGAGCAACAGCTTCCTGGGCTGGATTTCGATCAGAGCCATCAAGATGAAGCGTGCACATCGTCCTGCATGGTCAACTCTCCAGGTGAGTCCAACTGACCAAAGTCTATTCTCTTTATGGGTTGGTGTCCCTGCCAGGATCCTTGAATACGTACCTGCCTGGGATAAGGGCTCATTGGATGCATAAGCAATTTGCAGAGCACGTGGACATGTAACCTTGTCCCTACGAGGCCTCAGAAGAAGGCTGAGAACCACCTAGGCAGGGCTGCCTCCTGCCCCCAGGAGCAACGGATGCGCCGGCTTGCCCAGGAGCAGAGTGCAAGAACCTTGCAAGAGGAGCATGCCGCAGAGCTGGCCTTAACCCTAGATACCCCCCAGAGGTGGAGCAGCCCTGAGCAGTCCTCGCTGGCCCTTGACTTGCCAGTGACTGAAAGACAAGTGCAACTGCAGTGCAGTGGGGTGACATTTGGCAGCCTTGAGACTGCAGTGCCAGGGACTGTGGCTGCGATGGGCACGAGCGCTTGCAGAGTGGCCTGAAGAAGGCAGAGAGCAAGGGGAGGCCCCTCTGGGTGAGCATGTGCCTCTGTAGGACCTTAGCAGCCCCCTGATGAGGTGTCGCAGCATGCATTGCAAGCAGCAGCCCCATGCCTCCCTTGGGCAGAGGTCAAGGACACAGGCAGCAGTGGGGAAAAGCAGGAGAGGACAAGGCAGTAAATTGGGGCCAGACGCTAAACCCGCAAAGGAGCAGGCAGATGCCACCACTGCCAATAATCACACAGCCTCTGAGCAGGCCAAATACCATAACCTGCGGTCACCTCAGGCCCTCTTTAAAGTGCCCCTCAGGTGGGTGAAGAATTCAGACCTTTGGTGGCACCCGTGCAAAGGGAACATATCCTCCCCCTCCACTGCCGCAAAGGCTGCCTGAGGACAGGATGCAAGCTCTCCGCAGACAGGTTTATGAGGCAGCTGCTGGAGGGCCAAATATGACCGTGAAGAAGGCAAGGTCACAGAGCATTTGAGTTGCCTGCTGGAGAGCAGGCTCTTCTCTGTGCTCCTGAAACTCCTTCAGGGAACGTTGGGGCTACGTTGCTTCGAATGAAGAGCTTCTCCTTTGAGCTGCTCCCCAGCTCAGCTACAAAAGGCTGCTGAGGCACCATGAGCAATTCCTCTCCCTTGCTGAGAAGATGGTCCCCAGAAGCCCAGCTGAGTTGCCTTCCAACTCAGCAGGCACCTTTCCCCTCCCCTGGAGGGGAACCTAGTCAAGCCCTACCCATCAGCTGCGCAGCCTGAGCCCAGGGGAGGAAGAAACCCCAGGACACTGGGACTTAGTCTCACTTCCAAACAGGCCCCTTCCCAGCAGCTCCGAGGGGTGAGAAGCTTGGCAAGGGAGCATGATGTCTGTGCAGTGGGGCAAAGGGAGCTGCATGCAACTGTGAGAATGAGCCTCGGAGCAGTGACCTGGTCATTTGCTTACTAAGATTTCTTGGTCCTCTGTATCCAGAAGGCTGGCTTTGCGTCGGCGGCTGGCTTTGCGTCGGCGGCTGGCTTTGCGTCGGCGGCTGGCTTTGCGTCGGCGGCTGGCTTTGCGTCGGCGGCTGGCTTTGCGTCGGCGGCTGGCTTTGCGTCGGCGGCTGGCTTTGCGTCGGCGGCTGGCTTTGCGTCGGCGGCTGGCTTTGCGTCGGCGGCTGGCTTTGCGTCGGCGGCTGGCTTTGCGTCGGCGGCTGGCTTTGCGTCGGCGGCTGGCTTTGCGTCGGCGGCTGGCTTTGCGTCGGCGGCTGGCTTTGCGTCGGCGGCTGGCTTTGCGTCGGCGGCTGGCTTTGCGTCGGCGGCTGGCTTTGCGTCGGCGGCTGGCTTTGCGTCGGCGGCTGGCTTTGCGTCGGCGGCTGGCTTTGCGTCGGCGGCTGGCTTTGCGTCGGCGGCTGGCTTTGCGTCGGCGGCTGGCTTTGCGTCGGCGGCTGGCTTTGCGTCGGCGGCTGGCTTTGCGTCGGCGGCTGGCTTTGCGTCGGCGGCTGGCTTTGCGTCGGCGGCTGGCTTTGCGTCGGCGGCTGGCTTTGCGTCGGCGGCTGGCTTTGCGTCGGCGGCTGGCTTTGCGTCGGCGGCTGGCTTTGCGTCGGCGGCTGGCTTTGCGTCGGCGGCTGGCTTTGCGTCGGCGGCTGGCTTTGCGTCGGCGGCTGGCTTTGCGTCGGCGGCTGGCTTTGCGTCGGCGGCTGGCTTTGCGTCGGCGGCTGGCTTTGCGTCGGCGGCTGGCTTTGCGTCGGCGGCTGGCTTTGCGTCGGCGGCTGGCTTTGCGTCGGCGGCTGGCTTTGCGTCGGCGGCTGGCTTTGCGTCGGCGGCTGGCTTTGCGTCGGCGGCTGTCTCCAAACAGGCCCCTTCCCAGCAGCTCCGAGGGGGAGAAGCTTTGGCAAGGGAGCATCGATGTCTGTGCAGTGGGGCAAAGGGAGCTGCATTGCAACTGTGAGAATGTCAGCCCCTCGGGCAGTGACCTGGTCATTTGCTTACATAAGACTTTCTTGGTCCTCTGTATCCAGAGGCTGGCTTTGCGTCGGCGGCTGGCTTTGCGTCGGCGGCTGGCTTTGCGTCGGCGGCTGGCTTTGCGTCGGCGGCTGGCTTTGCGTCGGCGGCTGGCTTTGCGTCGGCGGCTGGCTTTGCGTCGGCGGCTGGCTTTGCGTCGGCGGCTGGCTTTGCGTCGGCGGCTGGCTTTGCGTCGGCGGCTGGCTTTGCGTCGGCGGCTGGCTTTGCGTCGGCGGCTGGCTTTGCGTCGGCGGCTGGCTTTGCGTCGGCGGCTGGCTTTGCGTCGGCGGCTGGCTTTGCGTCGGCGGCTGGCTTTGCGTCGGCGGCTGGCTTTGCGTCGGCGGCTGGCTTTGCGTCGGCGGCTGGCTTTGCGTCGGCGGCTGGCTTTGCGTCGGCGGCTGGCTTTGCGTCGGCGGCTGGCTTTGCGTCGGCGGCTGGCTTTGCGTCGGCGGCTGGCTTTGCGTCGGCGGCTGGCTTTGCGTCGGCGGCTGGCTTTGCGTCGGCGGCTGGCTTTGCGTCGGCGGCTGGCTTTGCGTCGGCGGCTGGCTTTGCGTCGGCGGCTGGCTTTGCGTCGGCGGCTGGCTTTGCGTCGGCGGCTGGCTTTGCGTCGGCGGCTGGCTTTGCGTCGGCGGCTGGCTTTGCGTCGGCGGCTGGCTTTGCGTCGGCGGCTGGCTTTGCGTCGGCGGCTGGCTTTGCGTCGGCGGCTGGCTTTGCGTCGGCGGCTGGCTTTGCGTCGGCGGCTGGCTTTGCGTCGGCGGCTGGCTTTGCGTCGGCGGCTGGCTTTGCGTCGGCGGCTGGCTTTGCGTCGGCGGCTGGCTTTGCGTCGGCGGCTGGCTTTGCGTCGGCGGCTGGCTTTGCGTCGGCGGCTGGCTTTGCGTCGGCGGCTGGCTTTGCGTCGGCGGCTGGCTTTGCGTCGGCGGCTGGCTTTGCGTCGGCGGCTGGCTTTGCGTCGGCGGCTGGCTTTGCGTCGGCGGCTGGCTTTGCGTCGGCGGCTGGCTTTGCGTCGGCGGCTGGCTTTGCGTCGGCGGCTGGCTTTGCGTCGGCGGCTGGCTTTGCGTCGGCGGCTGGCTTTGCGTCGGCGGCTGGCTTTGCGTCGGCGGCTGGCTTTGCGTCGGCGGCTGGCTTTGCGTCGGCGGCTGGCTTTGCGTCGGCGGCTGGCTTTGCGTCGGCGGCTGGCTTTGCGTCGGCGGCTGGCTTTGCGTCGGCGGCTGGCTTTGCGTCGGCGGCTGGCTTTGCGTCGGCGGCTGGCTTTGCGTCGGCGGCTGGCTTTGCGTCGGCGGCTGGCTTTGCGTCGGCGGCTGGCTTTGCGTCGGCGGCTGGCTTTGCGTCGGCGGCTGGCTTTGCGTCGGCGGCTGGCTTTGCGTCGGCGGCTGGCTTTGCGTCGGCGGCTGGCTTTGCGTCGGCGGCTGGCTTTGCGTCGGCGGCTGGCTTTGCGTCGGCGGCTGGCTTTGCGTCGGCGGCTGGCTTTGCGTCGGCGGCTGGCTTTGCGTCGGCGGCTGGCTTTGCGTCGGCGGCTGGCTTTGCGTCGGCGGCTGGCTTTGCGTCGGCGGCTGGCTTTGCGTCGGCGGCTGGCTTTGCGTCGGCGGCTGGCTTTGCGTCGGCGGCTGGCTTTGCGTCGGCGGCTGGCTTTGCGTCGGCGGCTGGCTTTGCGTCGGCGGCTGGCTTTGCGTCGGCGGCTGGCTTTGCGTCGGCGGCTGGCTTTGCGTCGGCGGCTGGCTTTGCGTCGGCGGCTGGCTTTGCGTCGGCGGCTGGCTTTGCGTCGGCGGCTGGCTTTGCGTCGGCGGCTGGCTTTGCGTCGGCGGCTGGCTTTGCGTCGGCGGCTGGCTTTGCGTCGGCGGCTGGCTTTGCGTCGGCGGCTGGCTTTGCGTCGGCGGCTGGCTTTGCGTCGGCGGCTGGCTTTGCGTCGGCGGCTGGCTTTGCGTCGGCGGCTGGCTTTGCGTCGGCGGCTGGCTTTGCGTCGGCGGCTGGCTTTGCGTCGGCGGCTGGCTTTGCGTCGGCGGCTGGCTTTGCGTCGGCGGCTGGCTTTGCGTCGGCGGCTGGCTTTGCGTCGGCGGCTGGCTTTGCGTCGGCGGCTGGCTTTGCGTCGGCGGCTGGCTTTGCGTCGGCGGCTGGCTTTGCGTCGGCGGCTGGCTTTGCGTCGGCGGCTGGCTTTGCGTCGGCGGCTGGCTTTGCGTCGGCGGCTGGCTTTGCGTCGGCGGCTGGCTTTGCGTCGGCGGCTGGCTTTGCGTCGGCGGCTGGCTTTGCGTCGGCGGCTGGCTTTGCGTCGGCGGCTGGCTTTGCGTCGGCGGCTGGCTTTGCGTCGGCGGCTGGCTTTGCGTCGGCGGCTGGCTTTGCGTCGGCGGCTGGCTTTGCGTCGGCGGCTGGCTTTGCGTCGGCGGCTGGCTTTGCGTCGGCGGCTGGCTTTGCGTCGGCGGCTGGCTTTGCGTCGGCGGCTGGCTTTGCGTCGGCGGCTGGCTTTGCGTCGGCGGCTGGCTTTGCGTCGGCGGCTGGCTTTGCGTCGGCGGCTGGCTTTGCGTCGGCGGCTGGCTTTGCGTCGGCGGCTGGCTTTGCGTCGGCGGCTGGCTTTGCGTCGGCGGCTGGCTTTGCGTCGGCGGCTGGCTTTGCGTCGGCGGCTGGCTTTGCGTCGGCGGCTGGCTTTGCGTCGGCGGCTGGCTTTGCGTCGGCGGCTGGCTTTGCGTCGGCGGCTGGCTTTGCGTCGGCGGCTGGCTTTGCGTCGGCGGCTGGCTTTGCGTCGGCGGCTGGCTTTGCGTCGGCGGCTGGCTTTGCGTCGGCGGCTGGCTTTGCGTCGGCGGCTGGCTTTGCGTCGGCGGCTGGCTTTGCGTCGGCGGCTGGCTTTGCGTCGGCGGCTGGCTTTGCGTCGGCGGCTGGCTTTGCGTCGGCGGCTGGCTTTGCGTCGGCGGCTGGCTTTGCGTCGGCGGCTGGCTTTGCGTCGGCGGCTGGCTTTGCGTCGGCGGCTGGCTTTGCGTCGGCGGCTGGCTTTGCGTCGGCGGCTGGCTTTGCGTCGGCGGCTGGCTTTGCGTCGGCGGCTGGCTTTGCGTCGGCGGCTGGCTTTGCGTCGGCGGCTGGCTTTGCGTCGGCGGCTGGCTTTGCGTCGGCGGCTGGCTTTGCGTCGGCGGCTGGCTTTGCGTCGGCGGCTGGCTTTGCGTCGGCGGCTGGCTTTGCGTCGGCGGCTGGCTTTGCGTCGGCGGCTGGCTTTGCGTCGGCGGCTGGCTTTGCGTCGGCGGCTGGCTTTGCGTCGGCGGCTGGCTTTGCGTCGGCGGCTGGCTTTGCGTCGGCGGCTGGCTTTGCGTCGGCGGCTGGCTTTGCGTCGGCGGCTGGCTTTGCGTCGGCGGCTGGCTTTGCGTCGGCGGCTGGCTTTGCGTCGGCGGCTGGCTTTGCGTCGGCGGCTGGCTTTGCGTCGGCGGCTGGCTTTGCGTCGGCGGCTGGCTTTGCGTCGGCGGCTGGCTTTGCGTCGGCGGCTGGCTTTGCGTCGGCGGCTGGCTTTGCGTCGGCGGCTGGCTTTGCGTCGGCGGCTGGCTTTGCGTCGGCGGCTGGCTTTGCGTCGGCGGCTGGCTTTGCGTCGGCGGCTGGCTTTGCGTCGGCGGCTGGCTTTGCGTCGGCGGCTGGCTTTGCGTCGGCGGCTGGCTTTGCGTCGGCGGCTGGCTTTGCGTCGGCGGCTGGCTTTGCGTCGGCGGCTGGCTTTGCGTCGGCGGCTGGCTTTGCGTCGGCGGCTGGCTTTGCGTCGGCGGCTGGCTTTGCGTCGGCGGCTGGCTTTGCGTCGGCGGCTGGCTTTGCGTCGGCGGCTGGCTTTGCGTCGGCGGCTGGCTTTGCGTCGGCGGCTGGCTTTGCGTCGGCGGCTGGCTTTGCGTCGGCGGCTGGCTTTGCGTCGGCGGCTGGCTTTGCGTCGGCGGCTGGCTTTGCGTCGGCGGCTGGCTTTGCGTCGGCGGCTGGCTTTGCGTCGGCGGCTGGCTTTGCGTCGGCGGCTGGCTTTGCGTCGGCGGCTGGCTTTGCGTCGGCGGCTGGCTTTGCGTCGGCGGCTGGCTTTGCGTCGGCGGCTGGCTTTGCGTCGGCGGCTGGCTTTGCGTCGGCGGCTGGCTTTGCGTCGGCGGCTGGCTTTGCGTCGGCGGCTGGCTTTGCGTCGGCGGCTGGCTTTGCGTCGGCGGCTGGCTTTGCGTCGGCGGCTGGCTTTGCGTCGGCGGCTGGCTTTGCGTCGGCGGCTGGCTTTGCGTCGGCGGCTGGCTTTGCGTCGGCGGCTGGCTTTGCGTCGGCGGCTGGCTTTGCGTCGGCGGCTGGCTTTGCGTCGGCGGCTGGCTTTGCGTCGGCGGCTGGCTTTGCGTCGGCGGCTGGCTTTGCGTCGGCGGCTGGCTTTGCGTCGGCGGCTGGCTTTGCGTCGGCGGCTGGCTTTGCGTCGGCGGCTGGCTTTGCGTCGGCGGCTGGCTTTGCGTCGGCGGCTGGCTTTGCGTCGGCGGCTGGCTTTGCGTCGGCGGCTGGCTTTGCGTCGGCGGCTGGCTTTGCGTCGGCGGCTGGCTTTGCGTCGGCGGCTGGCTTTGCGTCGGCGGCTGGCTTTGCGTCGGCGGCTGGCTTTGCGTCGGCGGCTGGCTTTGCGTCGGCGGCTGGCTTTGCGTCGGCGGCTGGCTTTGCGTCGGCGGCTGGCTTTGCGTCGGCGGCTGGCTTTGCGTCGGCGGCTGGCTTTGCGTCGGCGGCTGGCTTTGCGTCGGCGGCTGGCTTTGCGTCGGCGGCTGGCTTTGCGTCGGCGGCTGGCTTTGCGTCGGCGGCTGGCTTTGCGTCGGCGGCTGGCTTTGCGTCGGCGGCTGGCTTTGCGTCGGCGGCTGGCTTTGCGTCGGCGGCTGGCTTTGCGTCGGCGGCTGGCTTTGCGTCGGCGGCTGGCTTTGCGTCGGCGGCTGGCTTTGCGTCGGCGGCTGGCTTTGCGTCGGCGGCTGGCTTTGCGTCGGCGGCTGGCTTTGCGTCGGCGGCTGGCTTTGCGTCGGCGGCTGGCTTTGCGTCGGCGGCTGGCTTTGCGTCGGCGGCTGGCTTTGCGTCGGCGGCTGGCTTTGCGTCGGCGGCTGGCTTTGCGTCGGCGGCTGGCTTTGCGTCGGCGGCTGGCTTTGCGTCGGCGGCTGGCTTTGCGTCGGCGGCTGGCTTTGCGTCGGCGGCTGGCTTTGCGTCGGCGGCTGGCTTTGCGTCGGCGGCTGGCTTTGCGTCGGCGGCTGGCTTTGCGTCGGCGGCTGGCTTTGCGTCGGCGGCTGGCTTTGCGTCGGCGGCTGGCTTTGCGTCGGCGGCTGGCTTTGCGTCGGCGGCTGGCTTTGCGTCGGCGGCTGGCTTTGCGTCGGCGGCTGGCTTTGCGTCGGCGGCTGGCTTTGCGTCGGCGGCTGGCTTTGCGTCGGCGGCTGGCTTTGCGTCGGCGGCTGGCTTTGCGTCGGCGGCTGGCTTTGCGTCGGCGGCTGGCTTTGCGTCGGCGGCTGGCTTTGCGTCGGCGGCTGGCTTTGCGTCGGCGGCTGGCTTTGCGTCGGCGGCTGGCTTTGCGTCGGCGGCTGGCTTTGCGTCGGCGGCTGGCTTTGCGTCGGCGGCTGGCTTTGCGTCGGCGGCTGGCTTTGCGTCGGCGGCTGGCTTTGCGTCGGCGGCTGGCTTTGCGTCGGCGGCTGGCTTTGCGTCGGCGGCTGGCTTTGCGTCGGCGGCTGGCTTTGCGTCGGCGGCTGGCTTTGCGTCGGCGGCTGGCTTTGCGTCGGCGGCTGGCTTTGCGTCGGCGGCTGGCTTTGCGTCGGCGGCTGGCTTTGCGTCGGCGGCTGGCTTTGCGTCGGCGGCTGGCTTTGCGTCGGCGGCTGGCTTTGCGTCGGCGGCTGGCTTTGCGTCGGCGGCTGGCTTTGCGTCGGCGGCTGGCTTTGCGTCGGCGGCTGGCTTTGCGTCGGCGGCTGGCTTTGCGTCGGCGGCTGGCTTTGCGTCGGCGGCTGGCTTTGCGTCGGCGGCTGGCTTTGCGTCGGCGGCTGGCTTTGCGTCGGCGGCTGGCTTTGCGTCGGCGGCTGGCTTTGCGTCGGCGGCTGGCTTTGCGTCGGCGGCTGGCTTTGCGTCGGCGGCTGGCTTTGCGTCGGCGGCTGGCTTTGCGTCGGCGGCTGGCTTTGCGTCGGCGGCTGGCTTTGCGTCGGCGGCTGGCTTTGCGTCGGCGGCTGGCTTTGCGTCGGCGGCTGGCTTTGCGTCGGCGGCTGGCTTTGCGTCGGCGGCTGGCTTTGCGTCGGCGGCTGGCTTTGCGTCGGCGGCTGGCTTTGCGTCGGCGGCTGGCTTTGCGTCGGCGGCTGGCTTTGCGTCGGCGGCTGGCTTTGCGTCGGCGGCTGGCTTTGCGTCGGCGGCTGGCTTTGCGTCGGCGGCTGGCTTTGCGTCGGCGGCTGGCTTTGCGTCGGCGGCTGGCTTTGCGTCGGCGGCTGGCTTTGCGTCGGCGGCTGGCTTTGCGTCGGCGGCTGGCTTTGCGTCGGCGGCTGGCTTTGCGTCGGCGGCTGGCTTTGCGTCGGCGGCTGGCTTTGCGTCGGCGGCTGGCTTTGCGTCGGCGGCTGGCTTTGCGTCGGCGGCTGGCTTTGCGTCGGCGGCTGGCTTTGCGTCGGCGGCTGGCTTTGCGTCGGCGGCTGGCTTTGCGTCGGCGGCTGGCTTTGCGTCGGCGGCTGGCTTTGCGTCGGCGGCTGGCTTTGCGTCGGCGGCTGGCTTTGCGTCGGCGGCTGGCTTTGCGTCGGCGGCTGGCTTTGCGTCGGCGGCTGGCTTTGCGTCGGCGGCTGGCTTTGCGTCGGCGGCTGGCTTTGCGTCGGCGGCTGGCTTTGCGTCGGCGGCTGGCTTTGCGTCGGCGGCTGGCTTTGCGTCGGCGGCTGGCTTTGCGTCGGCGGCTGGCTTTGCGTCGGCGGCTGGCTTTGCGTCGGCGGCTGGCTTTGCGTCGGCGGCTGGCTTTGCGTCGGCGGCTGGCTTTGCGTCGGCGGCTGGCTTTGCGTCGGCGGCTGGCTTTGCGTCGGCGGCTGGCTTTGCGTCGGCGGCTGGCTTTGCGTCGGCGGCTGGCTTTGCGTCGGCGGCTGGCTTTGCGTCGGCGGCTGGCTTTGCGTCGGCGGCTGGCTTTGCGTCGGCGGCTGGCTTTGCGTCGGCGGCTGGCTTTGCGTCGGCGGCTGGCTTTGCGTCGGCGGCTGGCTTTGCGTCGGCGGCTGGCTTTGCGTCGGCGGCTGGCTTTGCGTCGGCGGCTGGCTTTGCGTCGGCGGCTGGCTTTGCGTCGGCGGCTGGCTTTGCGTCGGCGGCTGGCTTTGCGTCGGCGGCTGGCTTTGCGTCGGCGGCTGGCTTTGCGTCGGCGGCTGGCTTTGCGTCGGCGGCTGGCTTTGCGTCGGCGGCTGGCTTTGCGTCGGCGGCTGGCTTTGCGTCGGCGGCTGGCTTTGCGTCGGCGGCTGGCTTTGCGTCGGCGGCTGGCTTTGCGTCGGCGGCTGGCTTTGCGTCGGCGGCTGGCTTTGCGTCGGCGGCTGGCTTTGCGTCGGCGGCTGGCTTTGCGTCGGCGGCTGGCTTTGCGTCGGCGGCTGGCTTTGCGTCGGCGGCTGGCTTTGCGTCGGCGGCTGGCTTTGCGTCGGCGGCTGGCTTTGCGTCGGCGGCTGGCTTTGCGTCGGCGGCTGGCTTTGCGTCGGCGGCTGGCTTTGCGTCGGCGGCTGGCTTTGCGTCGGCGGCTGGCTTTGCGTCGGCGGCTGGCTTTGCGTCGGCGGCTGGCTTTGCGTCGGCGGCTGGCTTTGCGTCGGCGGCTGGCTTTGCGTCGGCGGCTGGCTTTGCGTCGGCGGCTGGCTTTGCGTCGGCGGCTGGCTTTGCGTCGGCGGCTGGCTTTGCGTCGGCGGCTGGCTTTGCGTCGGCGGCTGGCTTTGCGTCGGCGGCTGGCTTTGCGTCGGCGGCTGGCTTTGCGTCGGCGGCTGGCTTTGCGTCGGCGGCTGGCTTTGCGTCGGCGGCTGGCTTTGCGTCGGCGGCTGGCTTTGCGTCGGCGGCTGGCTTTGCGTCGGCGGCTGGCTTTGCGTCGGCGGCTGGCTTTGCGTCGGCGGCTGGCTTTGCGTCGGCGGCTGGCTTTGCGTCGGCGGCTGGCTTTGCGTCGGCGGCTGGCTTTGCGTCGGCGGCTGGCTTTGCGTCGGCGGCTGGCTTTGCGTCGGCGGCTGGCTTTGCGTCGGCGGCTGGCTTTGCGTCGGCGGCTGGCTTTGCGTCGGCGGCTGGCTTTGCGTCGGCGGCTGGCTTTGCGTCGGCGGCTGGCTTTGCGTCGGCGGCTGGCTTTGCGTCGGCGGCTGGCTTTGCGTCGGCGGCTGGCTTTGCGTCGGCGGCTGGCTTTGCGTCGGCGGCTGGCTTTGCGTCGGCGGCTGGCTTTGCGTCGGCGGCTGGCTTTGCGTCGGCGGCTGGCTTTGCGTCGGCGGCTGGCTTTGCGTCGGCGGCTGGCTTTGCGTCGGCGGCTGGCTTTGCGTCGGCGGCTGGCTTTGCGTCGGCGGCTGGCTTTGCGTCGGCGGCTGGCTTTGCGTCGGCGGCTGGCTTTGCGTCGGCGGCTGGCTTTGCGTCGGCGGCTGGCTTTGCGTCGGCGGCTGGCTTTGCGTCGGCGGCTGGCTTTGCGTCGGCGGCTGGCTTTGCGTCGGCGGCTGGCTTTGCGTCGGCGGCTGGCTTTGCGTCGGCGGCTGGCTTTGCGTCGGCGGCTGGCTTTGCGTCGGCGGCTGGCTTTGCGTCGGCGGCTGGCTTTGCGTCGGCGGCTGGCTTTGCGTCGGCGGCTGGCTTTGCGTCGGCGGCTGGCTTTGCGTCGGCGGCTGGCTTTGCGTCGGCGGCTGGCTTTGCGTCGGCGGCTGGCTTTGCGTCGGCGGCTGGCTTTGCGTCGGCGGCTGGCTTTGCGTCGGCGGCTGGCTTTGCGTCGGCGGCTGGCTTTGCGTCGGCGGCTGGCTTTGCGTCGGCGGCTGGCTTTGCGTCGGCGGCTGGCTTTGCGTCGGCGGCTGGCTTTGCGTCGGCGGCTGGCTTTGCGTCGGCGGCTGGCTTTGCGTCGGCGGCTGGCTTTGCGTCGGCGGCTGGCTTTGCGTCGGCGGCTGGCTTTGCGTCGGCGGCTGGCTTTGCGTCGGCGGCTGGCTTTGCGTCGGCGGCTGGCTTTGCGTCGGCGGCTGGCTTTGCGTCGGCGGCTGGCTTTGCGTCGGCGGCTGGCTTTGCGTCGGCGGCTGGCTTTGCGTCGGCGGCTGGCTTTGCGTCGGCGGCTGGCTTTGCGTCGGCGGCTGGCTTTGCGTCGGCGGCTGGCTTTGCGTCGGCGGCTGGCTTTGCGTCGGCGGCTGGCTTTGCGTCGGCGGCTGGCTTTGCGTCGGCGGCTGGCTTTGCGTCGGCGGCTGGCTTTGCGTCGGCGGCTGGCTTTGCGTCGGCGGCTGGCTTTGCGTCGGCGGCTGGCTTTGCGTCGGCGGCTGGCTTTGCGTCGGCGGCTGGCTTTGCGTCGGCGGCTGGCTTTGCGTCGGCGGCTGGCTTTGCGTCGGCGGCTGGCTTTGCGTCGGCGGCTGGCTTTGCGTCGGCGGCTGGCTTTGCGTCGGCGGCTGGCTTTGCGTCGGCGGCTGGCTTTGCGTCGGCGGCTGGCTTTGCGTCGGCGGCTGGCTTTGCGTCGGCGGCTGGCTTTGCGTCGGCGGCTGGCTTTGCGTCGGCGGCTGGCTTTGCGTCGGCGGCTGGCTTTGCGTCGGCGGCTGGCTTTGCGTCGGCGGCTGGCTTTGCGTCGGCGGCTGGCTTTGCGTCGGCGGCTGGCTTTGCGTCGGCGGCTGGCTTTGCGTCGGCGGCTGGCTTTGCGTCGGCGGCTGGCTTTGCGTCGGCGGCTGGCTTTGCGTCGGCGGCTGGCTTTGCGTCGGCGGCTGGCTTTGCGTCGGCGGCTGGCTTTGCGTCGGCGGCTGGCTTTGCGTCGGCGGCTGGCTTTGCGTCGGCGGCTGGCTTTGCGTCGGCGGCTGGCTTTGCGTCGGCGGCTGGCTTTGCGTCGGCGGCTGGCTTTGCGTCGGCGGCTGGCTTTGCGTCGGCGGCTGGCTTTGCGTCGGCGGCTGGCTTTGCGTCGGCGGCTGGCTTTGCGTCGGCGGCTGGCTTTGCGTCGGCGGCTGGCTTTGCGTCGGCGGCTGGCTTTGCGTCGGCGGCTGGCTTTGCGTCGGCGGCTGGCTTTGCGTCGGCGGCTGGCTTTGCGTCGGCGGCTGGCTTTGCGTCGGCGGCTGGCTTTGCGTCGGCGGCTGGCTTTGCGTCGGCGGCTGGCTTTGCGTCGGCGGCTGGCTTTGCGTCGGCGGCTGGCTTGGCGTCGGCGGCTGGCTTTGCGTCGGCGGCTGGCTTGGCGTCGGCGGCTGGCTTGGCGTCGGCGGCTGGCTTGGCGTCGGCGGCTGGCTTGGCGTCGGCGGCTGGCTTGGCGTCGGCGGCTGGCTTGGCGTCGGCGGCTGGCTTGGCGTCGGCGGCTGGCTTGGCGTCGGCGGCTGGCTTGGCGTCGGCGGCTGGCTTGGCGTCGGCGGCTGGCTTGGCGTCGGCGGCTGGCTTGGCGTCGGCGGCTGGCTTGGCGTCGGCGGCTGGCTTGGCGTCGGCGGCTGGCTTGGCGTCGGCGGCTGGCTTGGCGTCGGCGGCTGGCTTGGCGTCGGCGGCTGGCTTGGCGTCGGCGGCTGGCTTGGCGTCGGCGGCTGGCTTGGCGTCGGCGGCTGGCTTGGCGTCGGCGGCTGGCTTGGCGTCGGCGGCTGGCTTGGCGTCGGCGGCTCGCTTGGCGTCGGCGGCTGGCTTGGCGTCGGCGGCTCGCTTGGCGTCGGCGGCTCGCTTGGCGTCGGCGGCTCGCTTGGCGTCGGCGGCTCGCTTGGCGTCGGCGGCTCGCTTGGCGTCGGCGGCTCGCTTGGCGTCGGCGGCTCGCTTGGCGTCGGCGGCTCGCTTGGCGTCGGCCCAGGTGTCAGTAGAGCTCATCTCTAGTGGTCCAGTCTGTGCCCTTCTGCCCAAAGCTGCAGCTGCTTTGCCAAGTGGAGGGGCAGCGGATTCCTTGGAAGAGAAGAGGATGTTGTGGAGAGAAGTTTGGGGCTGGTTGTCTGGAACGATTCCGGCAGCTGGCTGTGTACTTGAGGCCTAGTGCAGGTTGCCAATGCGCAGGGTTGTGGGTGTGGGAGCTGCCCACTTGAGCATGCTGTGCAGGGGAGCTGCTGTGTTTCCTGTGTGAGTGAGTGAGTGGTGTGTGTGTGCAGGTGTTGAGTGGAGAGCTGGAGGTGCCTTTTGTTTGGAGGAGCAAGTAGGGCTGGGTGTTTAGTGTCTGTAAAGCAGGAAAGAAGGAAGGAGGGTGGTAGGTGTGAGCATGGAGCAGTGGGATGGTCTGGCAGAGAGGTGTTGCCTGGGAGAGCAGAAATGAGTCCTTCTTTCGCAGGACTGCCTTTTGGTGCTTTGGGGGACGCGCCTGCCCCTGCGTGGGATGTGCTTCTCTCTTGGAAGGTTCCCTTTTGTGCTCTGCCTGGACCCTGACTCTTTGTGCCAGAGGGGGTTACCTGCTTTGGCCAAAGCCCTTGGGAGATGGTCCCGCACCCTTCTTTGGTGCTGTCCGGCAGCTTTTCCCTGGGGCTTGGCCACTTCTGGTCAGCGTTTGCCAAGGGAGGACTGCTCTGAAGAAGTTGGGGATATCTCGGAGGGTGGGGGCATGTGCCTCAGCTCTGCTTTTGAGGGCCAGGAGGGGCAGCGCCCAGAGATGCAGTTTGTACTGATGGCAAGTGTTCCTTAGTAAAAGGCCTCAGCTTGCTGGGACCCAAAGCCTGAGAGTGCTGTGGCAGAGCGCGTGGGCCCTCGGTTGTGCCCTGCCTCTCTTTGGTGGCAATGGCTTTGCTGTGTTGGTCGCTTCTGGGGGCGTTCTGTGCTTTGTCATACGCAGCGGTGGCCAAGAGGTGTCTGCAGGGCACAGGATAATGGCAAGAGGGAAAGGTGCTCAGCAGAGCCAGGACTGCTGCAGCTTCCTGGTGTTGATGCAGTTTTGCAGAGTTGGAGCCCTCTGCAATCTCTGCAGTGAGAGGCAATTTATAATGCTGTGTGCCAAAGGCACCCTGAAAAGCCTCAGCTGTTTGAGCCCTGGGCAATCCTCTAGGCATGACAAGAGGCTTGCGGTTTCTCTTTTTTGTCAGTCCCCTCCTTGCTCTCGGGTCTTTGGAGGTGCAGCCTGGAGTCCTTGCAACCTCAGTGGTGTGCTGCAGGAATTGCCCAGGCTGGAGTGCAAGCTGTATTGCAGGCCCTTGACAAGGAGTGTTTTTGCTGCTGCTGCTGGGCCAGCTCTGTGGAGGCAGTGTATTTCCCTTCAGTTTTGGGGAGGGTCATGACAGGGTTCAACTGGTGGAAAGTTACAAGCAGCAAAGCGCATGGGAAAGGAGAAGCAAGGAGCGAGGTACAAGGAGTTACAGGTAGCAAAGCGTATGGGAAAGGAGAAGCAAGGAGCGAGGTACGAGGAGTTACAGGTAGCAAAGCGTATGGGAAAGGAGAAGCAAGGAGCGAGGTACGAGGAGTTACAGGTAGCAAAGCGTATGGGAAAGGAGAAGCAAGGAGCGAGGTACGAGGAGTTACAGGTAGCAAAGCGTATGGGAAAGGAGAAGCAAGGAGCGAGGTACAAGGAGTTACAGGTAGCAAAGCGTATGGGAAAGGAGAAGCAAGGAGCGAGGTACAAGGCATGGTCGCGTGTGCGTGATCGGTGTGATGACTGGCTACCTGTGACGTGATCAGCATGATGACTGGCTTAGCAGAGTGTATCTGTAAAACCGCTGAAGCAGCTAACTTAGTATAAATATGCTCAGAAACAAACAATAAATGTCTCAAGATGCACCCCCTCTTGAGTCCGTGCGTTCATTCGCTACAAACGGCGTCCGAACAGGGACCCAGCTTGACGTAAGAAGGTGACGTCGATCCGGTAGCAAAACCTGACTGAACCAGGACTCCAAGACTGAACCGGGACTCCAAGCCTTACAAGGAGCGCGCACCCATCACCTCAACGAAGGTGAGCAGTCAGGAATCATGGGGGGAAGGTTATCCCTAGAACAGAAACCAAGTCTCCATGCGTTGAGACGGCTTCTGGACAGGCACAGTCGGGACATTTCAGAGGTAAAGTTACTAACACTCCTGGACTGGATTATGAGAAATGTACCTGACTTCCTTGCAAATGGGACATTTCAATTCGATGAATGGGCGAAAGTAGGTCAGAGACTATACGAGGAAGTGGGGACTGGAGATGTCGCGGTTTGTAAGCATTTGGCTACATGGGGGAACTGTTACCAGCTCGGACAAGGAGGAGTCTCAACAGGAGGCTCAGACAAACATACCCAAGGACACCGGTGCAGCTGGGACTGATACATCCTGAGAAAGTACAGCTAAACCAGCAGAAGCCAGTTGGAGGCAAGATTAGGGCTGAAACAGTTTTCCTCAAACAAGGAAGCAGGCCAAGTTGAGGCCATGTATGGAAAAGTAGAGCAGAGTTCATGGCAAGACACTGAGTGACACCTCTTCTGACACCACCAGAGACCCCCACAGAAGACCCCCAGAGACTCAGACCGCATGCATAATGATTATGTAAATGTGGTAATTAGTTCTAGGAAATAGAATGAATATGTATAATCGTTCCTGGAAATTTAATGCATATGCATAGGATAGAGCAATATAAACTTTGGATGATGTGAGACATGGTGTGCACGTTGGGTGGAGCTATCCCCCATGTACCTGGCGCCATAATAAAGAGAATGCCTGCTTCTTAATGCTACATTGGTGTTAAGGAGTTTTTCTCCCGATTTCAGTGATAGTTTTGGCACCCCAGATGGGACTCTGCTTCTGAACCTCGTCGGATCCGTGGGATCGCAGGACCTCCAGCCGGCACCGAGGGATTCTCAGGGAGAACCTCCGATACCTGAACCGAAGAGCTCTGAACAAGACCCCTGGGAAAGGTAAAGGCATTCCTTTCTTGAAAAGGTCGGGTTAGAGTCCCGCATTGCTCGATTTGTGTGGCAATTTGATATTTGGAGCGTTATTGGACTTTGTTTTGTGGATTTTGTGATTATGGGTAACCAAGCGTCGAAAGAGGGGGGGATTTGGAAGAATTCACCCCGGGATGTATTTTAAAGCATTGGAGAGAGGCGGCAGGTCCGCCGGGAGGTACACTTACCAAGAGAACAATTAATTGAATGCTGTAATCATTGTAATCATGTTTACTTTAGAAGATCAGGAAAAATGGCCTAAGAATGGAAGTGTGAACTACAATACCATATAACAATTAATGTTGTTTTGCTGGAGGGAGGGTAAATGGGATGAAGTAATGTATGTAGATTTGTTTTTTGCATTAAGAGACCACCCTGAGTGGCAGAAAGATTGTGGGATGATTCCAAAGGATCCAAAGATACTAGCACTAGAGAAGGAGAGAAAGGGTCAAAAGTTGAAAAGGTGTTGTTCTGCTTGTAGTATCAGAAAGAGGTGTTTAAAGTGTAAACGGGAGGAGGAGGAGGACTTGGAGCTGTTGGTCACCCCCCCCCCCCCCGACAGAAGTGTGTGGGGGATGTCGAGGATGTTGTTGGGGAGGCTGAAGGGGCAGAAGGATTTAGCCTGATTGCAGGGAGAACAAGAGGATGCCAAGGGGAAGTGGGGGAGGTTTTACAGGCTGCCCTTCAGCAGGCGGTTGGAAATACCAGACCAGTAACAGTTCAAGTGCCTTTCTGTATAATGGAGTTAAGGTCCTGGAAGGAAATAGCAGGAAACTATAGAGAAGATCCGGGGAAAGTGGCAGAAGTGTTTGAAACTCTAATTAGGACTCAGGATCCAGATTGGAATGATTTACAGGTAATATTAGACACCCTGCTAGATGATACTGAAAAGAAGATGGTATTAAACACTGCTTGGAAGCAAGTGGAAGGAGCACTTGCTGGTGGGGATTTGCAGGGGATGCTAGATCAGAATTTTCCTGCTGCAGAGCCAGGGTGGGATCCTAACCTGCCAGGACCCCGGGGACTTCTAATAAGATATCAGAAGTAGATATTGTATGGTGTGAAACATGGTATGCCAAAAGCAGTTAATTGGTCCAAAATGTATGAGGTCAGACAAGAACCGAGTGAATCCCCATCTGCTTTTATGGAACGATTAAAAGTTACTGCCAGGAAATCTGCCAGCCTGGATCCTGAGAAACCAGAGGAAGCCCAGCAGTTAGCTTCAACTTTTATGGGACAATTGGCGCCAGACATAAGAAGGAAACTTCAAGAATTAGAGGGGGCAGATTTGAGAGATCTGGGGAAAATGTTAGAAGTGGCCTGGACGGCTTTTAATAGGATGCAGTACTACCAGTTGTATGGGCTAGCGGAATTCCAGGTTGGTCTAAATTGGTGAAACCAGTGAAGGTTGTTCTAAAATCTGGAGCTAAACCAGTAAGAGAAAAACAGTATCCTATTAAGTGGGAGGTCCATGTACCTTTGGGCTTCTGACGTTGTTCCATCCCGAAAAGTTGTTAATTGATGGAACTGCCCGTGTTCGGACAAAACGGTCCACCCACAGCTTTACATCAGACTGTAATAGCGACATAGAATTGTGGGACCCAACTAAGTGTGTCTTGAGTAGTATTTTCGCAGGAGTAGGAACTGCTCCCGCTTTATCACAACTTCACAAATTAGGATGCTGGCTTGCAGAGGAAGCAAATGCTACTAGTACTGCTTTGAACGCCCTGTTAAGAGACGTAGATTCAGTTAGACATGCCACCTTGCAGAATGGGGCTGCGATCGATTTTTTGCTATTGGCCCAAGGCCATGGCTGTCAGGATTTTGAGGGAATGTGTTGTATGAATCTGAGTGATCATTCTGAGTCAATACATACGAGCATTGCAAGATTGAAGGCGTTAACAAAACAATTGCAAGAAGATGATGGGAAAAACTTCTGGGGAGTGTTTGATTGGTTGAATATGCTTGCTGTAGGACCTTGGTTAAAACACATCCTGATTCTAGGACTTATAGTTTTTGTATTTGTTGCAATACTAATGTGTGTGCCATGCTTATTGAATTGTGTACAAAGAATGATTGACAGGAGCATGAAGCAAGTCATGACCCTGCAAGTTCATACCGCCTTAGCCTTTCAATTATTAAAGGAAGGGGGAGATGTGGAGGGTCATGACAGGGTTAAACTGGTGGAAAGTTACAAGCAGTAAAGTGTGTGGGAAAGGCGTTGCAAGCAGCGAGGTACAAGGCGTTGCAAGCAGCGAGGTACAAGGCGTTGCAAGCAGCGAGGTACAAGGCGTTGCAAGCAGCGAGGTACAAGGCATGATCGTGCATGCGCGCGTGAGCGGTGTAATGACTGGCTACCTGTGACAATCTGCATGATAATTGGCTTAGCAAAGTGTATCTGTAAAACTGCTGAAGCAGCTAACTTTTTAGTATAAATATGCTCAGAAACAAATAAATGTCTCAAGACGCACCACCCCTTGAGTCTGTGTCTTCATTTGCTACAATCCCTGCACACTCCAACGACATCCCTGTACTGCTCCCCAGTGGCCTGTGCCTGCTTCCACCTTCCGGCCACTTCCTTCTTGTGGAGGAGTTTTGCCAGGAGCTCCTTGCTCATCCCTGCAGCTCTCCTGCCCCCTTTGCTCGACTTCAAGCTCAAGAGCAGTGCATCCCAATGAGCAGGGAGGAAGTCATCCTTGACTATTAACCAGCTCTCTTGGACCCCTCTTCCTCCTAGGGCCCCATCCCCCAAGGGATTCTTCCAGCAAGGTCCCTGAAGAGGCCAAAGTTTGCCCTGCCCAAGTCCAGGCTTGTGCTCCTACTTTTTGCCCTGCTTCCTCCTCACAGGAGCCTCAGCTCCACCATCTCATGGTCTCTGCAGCCAAGGCAGCCCCCAGCCTTCCCATCTCCAGCCAGCCCTTCCTTGTTTGGTGGTACAGAGGCCAGCAGCACACCTCTCCTCCTTGGCTCCTCCATCACCTGTGTCAGAAAGTTATCCTATCAGTGCTCTGCAGGAACCTCCTGGATTGCTTGTGCCTTGCTGTGTTGTTCCTCCAGCAGATACCAGGGTGGTTCAAGTCCCCCATGAGAACCAGGGCCTGGGACTGTGAGGCTACCTCCAGCTGTCTGTACAAGGCCTCATCTACTTCCTCTTCCCAATCAGGTGGCCTGTAGCAAACACCCACAACAGTGTCACCCATGTTAGTCTGCCCTTTAGTCCTCACCCAGAAGCTCTCAACACACTCAGCATCCACCCCTAGGCACAGCTCCATCCCTTCCAGTTGCTCTCTCACATAGAGGGCCTAGCTGTGTTGTCTTTACAGCAGATATCGGGGTGGTTGAAGTCCCCCATGAGAACCAGGGCCTGGGATTGTGAGGCTACTTCCAGTTGTCTGTACAAGGCCTCATCAACATCCTCTTCCTGATCAGGTGGCCTGTAGTAAGCACCCACAACAGTGTCACCCGTGCTAGCCTGCCCTTTAATCCTCACCCATAAGCTCTCGACTCACTCTTCATCCACCCCTAGGCACAGCTCAATACATTCCAGTTGCTCTCTCACATAAAGAGCAACTCCACCACCTCACTTTCCTGGCCTGTCTTTCCTAAAAAGTACGTAGCCATCCTTGGCAGCATTCCAGTCATGTGAGCTATCCCACCATGTCTCTGTAATGGCAATGAGATCACGGCACTGCGACTGCACACAGATCTCTGGTTCTTCCTGTTTCTTCCCCATGCTGTGTGCATTGGTGCACAGGCATTTCAGAGAGGTGATTGAGCATGCAGGTTTCCCAGGAGGGGTACAAGAGGATCCTCCATAGCCACATCCCATGCGCACTTCCCTGGCTGCGTTCCCCTGCTGGAAGCGTCCTGACTTGAGCAGTCTTTTGCCAACTACCCTGTCACTATAACTCTCCCCTTCCCCTGTCTTTCCTAGTTTAAAGCCCTCCTTACCAGGTTGGTCAGCCTGTTGGCAAAGACACACATGCCCCTCTTAGTGAGGTGGATCCTATCTCTCGCCATCAGTTGTCAATCTTCAAACAGGGTCCCATGGTCGTAGAAACCAAAACCCTGTTGCCAACACCAGCGGCGCAGCCAGTCGTTAACTTGGAAAGTCCATCTCCTCCTCCTCTCATCCATCCCCCTCACTGGCAGGATTGAGGAGAAGATGGCCTGGGCTCCCAGACCCTTGACCACCATCCCCACAGCTCTGAAATCCTGCTTGATGGTCTCCAGTTTGCCCTTGGTGTCATTAGCGCCCACATGGAAGAGCAGCAGTGGGCAATAGTCCGAAGGGTGGACAAGCCTTGGCAGTCTTTCCATGACATCTCTCACATGAGCCCCTGGCAGGCAACAAACCTCTCTAGACATGAGGTCAGGTCGGCAGATAGATCACAGAATCACAGAATCACAGAATCACTGAGGTTGGAAGGGACCTCTGGAGATCATCTAGTCCAACCCCCCTGCTCCACCAGGGTCACCTAGAGCACATTGCACAGGATTGCATCCAGGCGGCTTTTGAATATCTCCAGAGAAGGAGACTCCACCACCTCTCGGGGCAACCTGTTCCAGTGCTCTGTCACCCTCACAGTGAAAAAGTTTTTCCTCATGTTAAGATGGAAGTGTCTGTGTTTCAGTTTGTGCCCATTGCCTCGCGTCCTGTCGCTCGGCACCACTGAAAAGAGTCTGGCCCCATCCTCTCGACACCCTCCCTTCAGATACTTATACACATTGATAAGATCTCCTCTCAGCCTTCTCTTCTCCAAGCTAAACAGGCCAAGCTCTCTCAGCCTTTCCTCATAAGAGAGATGCTCCAGTCCCCTAATCATCTTTGTGGCCCTTCGCTGGACTTGCTCCAGTAGTGCCACATCCCTCTTGTACTGGGGAGCCCAGGACTGGACGCAGTACTCTAGATGTGGCCTCAGCAGGGCTGAGTAGAGGGGGAGAATCACTTCCCTCGACCTGCTGGCAACACTCTTTCTGATGAAGCCCAGGATACCATTGGCCTTCTTGGCCACAAGGGCACATTGCTGCCTCATACTTAACTTGGTGTCCACCAGCACTCCCAGGTCCTTCTCAGCAGAGCTGCTTTCCAGCAGGTCAACCCCCAACCTGTACTGCTGCATGGGGTTATTCCTCCCCAGGTGCAGGACCCTGCACTTCCCTTTGTTGAATTTCATGAGGTTCCTCTCTGCCCACCTCTCCAGCCTGTCCAAGTCTCTTTGAATGGCAGCACAGCCCTCTGGCGTATCGGCCACTCCTCCCAGTTTTGTATCATCAGCAAACTTGCTGAGTGTGCACTCTGTGCCTTCATCCAGGTCATTGATGAAGAAGTTGAACAAGACTGGACCCAGTACTGACCCCTGGGGGACACCGCTAGCTACAGGCCTCCAACTAGACTCTGTACCACTGATCACAACTCTCTGAGCTCTGCCATTCAGCCAGTTCTCAATCCACCTCACTGTCCACTCATCTAACCCACACTTCCTGAGCTTGTCTATGAGGATGCTATGGGAGACAGTGTCAAAAGCCTTGCTGAAGTCTAGGTAGACAACATCCACTGCTCTCCCCTCATCTACCCAGCCAGTCATTCCATCATAGAAGGCTATCAGATTGGTTAGGCATGATTTCCCCTTGGTGAAGCCATGCTGACTACTCCTGATCACCTTCTTTTCCTCCACATGCGTGGAGATGGCTTCCAGGATGAGCCGCTCCATCACCTTTCCAGGGATGGAGGTGAGGCTGACTGGCCTGTAGTTTCCTGGGTCCTCCTTCTTGCCCTTTTTGAAGACTGGGGTGACATTGGCTTTCTTCCAGTCCTCAGGCACCTCTCCTGTTCTCCATGACCTTTCAAAGATGATGGAGAGTGGCTTAGCAATAACATCCGCCAGCTCCCTCAGCACTCGTGGGTGCATCCCATCAGGGCCCATGGATTTGTGGGTGTCAAGTTTGCTTAAATGATCTCTAACCCACTCCTCCTCCACCAAGGGAAAGTCTTCCTCTCTCCAGACTTTCTCTCTTGCCTCCAGGGTCTGGGGCTCCTGAGGGCTGGCCTGAGCAGTAAAGACTGAAGCAAAGAAGGCATTCAGTAACTCTGCCTTCTCTGCATCCTTCGTCACCAGGGCACCCACCCCATTCAGCAAAGGGCCCACATTTTCCCTAGTCTTCCTCTTGCTGCTGATGTATTTGAAGAAGCCCTTCTTGTTGTCCTTGACATCTCTAGCCAGATTTAATTCCAAACGGGCCTTAGCCTTCCTCGTCGCATCCCTGCATACTCTGACAACATTCCTATATTCCTCCCAAGTGGCCTGTCCCCCTTTCCACTTTCTGTAGACTTCCTTCTTCTGGTTGAGTTTTGCCAGGAGCTCCTTGCTCATCCATGCAGGTCTCCTGCCTCCTTTGCTTGACTTCTTACTCATAGGGATGCACCGCTCTTGAGCCTGGAGGAAGTGATGTTTGAATATTAACCAACTCTCTTGAACACTCCTTCCTTCCAGGGCCCTCACCCATGGGATTCCTCCAAGTAGGTCCCTGAAGAGGACAAAGTTTGCTCTCCTGAAGTCCAGGGTTGCGATCCTACTTGGTGCCCTGCTGCCTCCTCGCAGGATCCTGAACTCCACCATCTCATGGTCACTGCAGCCAAGGCAGCCCCCAACCTTCACATCTTCCACCAGTCCTTCTTTGTTTGTTAGTACGAGGTCCAGCAGCACACCTCTCCTTGTTGGCTCCTCCACCACCTGGGTCAAGAAGTTGTCACCAATGCTCTGCAGGAATCTCCAGGACTGTTTGTGCCTAGCTGTGTTGTCTTTCCAGCAGATATCAGGGTGGTTGAAGTCCCCCATGAGAACCAGGGCCTGGGATTGTGAGGCTACTTCCAGCTGTCTGTAGAAGGCCTCATCCACTTCCTCATCCTGATCAGGTGGCCTGTAGTAAACACCCACAACAGTGTCACCTCTATTAGCCTGCCCTTTGATCCTTACCCATAAGCTCTCGACTCGCTCTTCATCCACCCCTAGGCACAGCTCAATACATTCCAGTTGCTCTCTCACATAAAGAGCAACTCCACCACCTCGCTTTCCTGGCCTGTCTTTCCTAAAAAGTACGTAGCCATCCATGACAGCACTCCAGTCATGCGAGCTATCCCACCATGTCTCTGTAATGGCAATGAGATCATGGCCCTGCGACCGCACACACATCTCTAGTTCTTCCTGTTTGTTCCCCAAGCTGCGTGCATTGGTGTACAGGCATTTCAGGGAGGTGATCGAGCATGCAGGTTTCCCAGGAGGGATACAAGAGGGTCCTCCACAGCCACATCCCATGCGCACTTCCCTGGCTGCATTCACCTGCTGGAGGCATCCTGACTTGAGCAGTCTTTTGCCAACTACCCTGTCACTATAACTCTCCCCTTCCCCCATCTTTCCTAGTTTAAAGCCCTCCTTACCAGGTTGGCCAACCTGTTGGCAAAGACCCGCGTGCCCCGCCTCGTGAGGTGGATCCCATCTCTCGCCATCAGTTGTCGATCTTCAAACAGGGTCCCATGGTCGTAGAAACCAAAACCCTGTTGCCAACACCAGCGGCGCAGCCAGTCGTTAACCTGGAAAGTCCGTCTCCTCCTCCTCTCATCCATCCCCCTCACTGGCAGGATTGAGGAGAAGATGACCTGGGCTCCCAGACCCTTGACCACCATCCCCACAGCTCTGAAATCCTGCTTGATGGTCTCCAGTTTGCCCTTGGTGTCATTGGCGCCCACATGGAAGAGCAGCAGTGGGTAATAGTCCGAAGAATGGACGAGCCTTGGCAGTCTTTGCATGACATCTCTCACACGAGCCCCCGGCAGGCCACAAACCTCTCTAGACAAGAGGTCAGGTCGGCAGATAGATGCCTCCGTCCCCTGTAGCAGGGACCCCACAACAACCACCCGCTGCTTCTTCTGGGCGTTCCTGCAAGGCACAGGGTCTGTTGTCCCGGTTACTTCCCTGGCAGCCATGCCCATCTCCTCCTCATCCTGGAGGGCACTAAACCTGTTCTTCAGCTGCAAGTCTTCGGGAGGAGTAGGAGCCTTTCTCCTCCTACGAGCCGTGACCAGCTTCCAGCCGCCTTCTACAGTGTTATGATGTACCATTTCACATGGCACAGAGCCCTCCGGCAACTCCACTGCTGCAGGGGGTTGGGACTCCCGAAGCTGCACAGTCTCCGAGAATACCCTGTCTATCTCTTGCTCATCTTCTCGGATGCTGTGCAGCCTACTGACCTCATTTTTACTTCTCATTCCATATAGTAAAAATAAACTATTTGAGCTCATGAAATAGTTAGATAAGAATATGCAGTGTCTGAATAGATGTCTGCCTGTGCAGGATCTTGTCTCCAACAGTGGCCAGTAGCAGGTGTTTGAGGAGGGAGTGCAAGAGTGGCATAAGGAGCAGGGGGATGCTGGGCATCCTCCAAAAGCTCTGCAGTCTGCACTCCAGGCTCTTACTGACGCAGAGCATCTTTTACACATCTTCCACAAGCTTGGCTAATTCATAATTTTCACACGTAATCTGGCTTGCTTGATTTTATGGACATGTCACCTCAGAAGAGATCTGCTGGCCATGGAATTGTGATTTATGATGAGTATGCTTTATCTTGGGGGGGACTGTGGTGGAAGCAGTTGAGAAAATCCGTAGATTATGGAAACTAACCAAACCGCTAAACTGCACAGGGAAGTGTCCGTAGCCACTTAAGTAGCTGTTGGTTGTAGTGTCCCCAAAGCTTACTGCAGCCTGCTTCTCTGAAAAATGGGAAAGAGACGCAAAAGTGACAGCTATGTGCAACTTAGTTTCCTTCTTTCACTAACATTGAAAGCAGCTCTACTGAAAGCTGGCCAGTTCGTGTTAGCAGAGGGTTTTGTCCAGCCTGATTTGAAATGGGTATTCTGTGTGGTGCCGTGGATCATATGTCTTTTTCTCTGTAGAAATAAATCTATTCTTGTTGGAGGTCTCGTGTGCTAGTTTGCTGACCTTGGGATATGCCTGTTGTCAGAAACTTTGAAATTACAAAGCTGCATCTTGAAACCCCAAAGTGAACCACAGTTTGGTGGAATTCAGCTCCCTTGCTTGGTTGTTGTAATTTTTCCTTTCCCATGTTGGCAGATTGTGTTGGGTAGAAAAGGAACTCTGAAATGTGGAGAGTAGTCCTCTGCATACGTGCACATCGCTTTCATGCTCAGGGGATGATCATGTTAGTTTATAACAGTTCACTGTCTTACCAGATATCTGAAAACTGAAGCCTTGGGCTTTTTTCATCTATTTACTGAGATATGTATTGGTATCATAAGTCTGAGTTGCCAGTTTTCTACAAATGCTCAAATTTATGGTTTTTAGAAGTACTGTATTGTGAAATGATAGTTCTGTTCCATGAAGTGTTTTGTCCTTCTCCTTGCTTTGTGAATAGCTGACAAAACTTGAAAAACAACAACAAAGAAAAGAGAAGACCAGAACCTAGGTACCCTCTGAATCAAGTAGAGAAAGAAATGCCCCCCGTAACAAGGATGACCCCAGCGCAAGCAGCGGAGCAGAAGGAGATGTGTCTTCAGAGAGAGAGCCTTAGCTAATCCAAAGCAGGCCTCAGGTATGGCTCTTCCAGCCCTCTGTAAAGCTGTGTCCTACTGCTTGGCAGTCTCTAACAGCACCTGGAGACTGCAGAGAGTTACCTTGAAAGTACTACAAGGTGAAATTCTCATAATCCTGTTAGCTCTGTGAAGCCTGCAGGGCTGCTGGCGGGAAACCTCCTCTTCTGTGTGCAGCGGGTACCTGGAGTTTGCTCTGAAGTAGCCAGCTCCAGAAGATTACTGCTTTTGATTTTAGAGTATTTAAAGCAGTATCCAGGGTTTCTTTAAGCTTCTTAGCAGGACTTTTTCTCCTTTTTGTATTTACAACCATTAGTAAGTTTTGAAGCACATGCTACAGTGGGGATGGGAAGGCCTTTGCTGACACTGACTCAAAAATTTGCTTTTGGGGATCCGGGGGGAGAGCTCCAGTAGTGCCCAGTCCAAGGGGAAAGTGGGGGAGAAGGTGTGTTGACTAAGGGCTGCTGTTACACAAATTTTGGAGGAGGCTGCAGTAACTTAGATAAGTGTCTCTAACATAATTCCACTAGCCCTCAAAACTCAGTGTGATTTAAACTCAAAATATGAAAAGCAGACATCATTCTACCTAATTTTAGATATTAAACTTTCCCCTTCTTGCTTTTAATAATCAGTGGAGAAGAAATTCCCTCTGGATGTACTCATCTCTCTACTGACTAGAGAGTGAACTGCAGGTTACTGTGCTCCTAGCATAGCACATCAATGCAAGATGCGTGAATCTGGGCAGAAAAGGATGATCATGTCAAAATTGGATTGTCATGTAATGCAACAACTGGAATCACGTGTGCTCCTGCTCTCTTATGCTTTGTGCTTCAGAGCAAGTAAGCCCTTCCTGTTTTAACTTTGGAGAAGAGTAGCCACATAGGGAAGGAGATGTTGTTAGAAAGTAAAGCAAAAAAGTACTACTTCTCAGCAGCTGTCAGCCTTGCTGCTGTGCTGCAGGAATGCAAGATGTCATTTGTCCTGTCCCCTCCCCAGCTGCTGTTTATCGGTTGTGTGTTGGGATAAGAACATTTTAGCAGACAGGCGTTCATATGCCTTCTGGAATACTTTGATGAGTCTCATCTTTTCAATAGTGTTTGAAAAATCTGGTGACCTGAGGAATGTTATATACTGATAATTCAGCATTAATTTTCATGCTGTGACAATAAGTGAAGATACTTTTCTTTATGTAAGTTGAAGGAATCCTGTACTTTCTGTTCTGTTTGTAGTAATGTTCCTGTTTGTTTGCCTTCAACAGTTTCTTGTACAAAAGCTACACTGGATTCTTGAAGAGAGATCTAAAAGACATTCAGCTCAGCACCACTCTTCTAGGACTTTGGAAAAGAATGAAAAATGGGAAAGTGGAATGAAGACGATCGATAGAAACCGGTATCATTCTGTATTGAAACAACCAAAGCAATGTTATCAGATTCAGTTGTTAATGTGTAGCTTCAGTAGTAAAAAAGGACTTGTAACATTTGTGCGTGTGTATTTTCACAGGACTGCTGAATGAAGGATGACTGTAGACAGATTGTAGCAGAACAGTCTCTCTCAGTACATATGCTCCACTTCAGAAAGAAATCAGGGTTTTTCCTTAAAGTTAAACTTGAATTCTGAAAATTATTGAGCAAGCTTGTATTTGGATTCTTACAGTGTCCTGTGCCGCCTGTTTCCATGGCAGTGTGTATGTCTATGTATATTTTGGTATACTGTTCAGCTGCTATGTAACACCAAGTTAGGCAGTCCAGTCTTTCTGCATGGATTAAGATATTTAAAAAAAAAATGGCCGCCAGTCATTTATCATGTGAAACACGTGTCTTGTAAACTTTTTTAAAACCAGGAAAGACTTTATTAAAGAAATGATGCTAACTGAGTGCTTCTATGTGTTTGCCTGTTGCACTGGGGAAGAGGCAGCAGTGTGCCTAACAAGGCAACTCATCCAGAGCAAAAAGAACAAGCCAAGAAACACCTCCTCAGGCAACTCCTCCACCTCTCTAATGTGACTATGTGATGGTGCGTGAATGTTGTGAGGGGCATGGCGATTTTGTGCCAATGTCTGCATGGGCATGGTGTGGGTTTGGGAGGAGCGAGTGGAAGCAGAGAGGGGCAGTTCTCTTGAGGCTGCACTTGGCATGCCACTGCTATGGCAGGGGCCGAAGAGGACTTCTTGACAAGGCCTTGTTGGTGGGGGAGCCGTTTCAGAAGCTCTTGCATGCTGTGCCCATCTCTGCGTGCTGCAGAGTTGAGAGTTGTGTTCTCATTAGCGCCTCATGCCCCTTTGTGCGGTGGGCAGAGCGAGCGTGGGCTTTGTCCCTGCAGCATGGGGGCGGATGGATGGGGGAGCCGCTGCCCTTGGGCAGAAGTGTCCTGGTGCAGAGTCCCCACGTAGCCCTTTTTCTTCTGCCAAGCTGAGCCTGCCCCTTGCCACTGCCTTTGGGCAAAGAGACAGAAAAAGGAGGGTGGCAACAGGGCAACGTGGGGCCAGAGCACTAGCGTTGGGTGTGGTGGTGATTTGGGGCACTTTGGGGTTTTTCGTCACTTTGGCAAGGCAGCAGCTTCTTCCCGCTTTGCTTTGCATGGCAGCTGAGTGCCTGCCTTCTTCCTTGTGGGGTGTCCTTGCATTACAAAGCCTTTGGGAGAGCAACTCTCGAGTGCTGGAAAGGAGTGGAGAGGTGGGGCTGAGGTGGGAGCAGTGTCCGGGTTTGTGAGCGGGGCCGTGTGCCTGCGCGCGGCCCTTGTGCCATGCTTGTTGGCGTGCCAGTGGCGGGGTGGGTGCGTCTGGGGCCGGGGCGCTTGTCCCTCTTGCCGGGGAGATGGTGCCTGTTGCCGAGGCCACTGTCAGCGTTGCGCGGGGTGGCAGCGTGTTCCGTGTTCTGGTCGGCGTGGAGGGAGGCTGCCCTGGCTGCAGGCTTGGTGTCCTGCTGGGCAGCCGGCGTGCTGGCGGGGGGCCCAGCACCGTCATCGGCCTGCGGTAGTGCGGGGGGCGCTGAGCTGTCCCTGGGCTTTGGGGCAGAGGGAGCTGTGGGCATTTCCTCACAGCAACTTCTCTCCTCCTTTGCTTTGCTTTGTGCGGTGGCCGAGCGCGGCGCTGAGCACCTCCCAAGGACATGCCGGGTCCACGCGGCGCAGGCGAGCGCGCTGGCGTTGGCGTGTGGAGGGGGCCTGTGCTGTGGCAGACGTAAGCAGCCGCGTGGTGGGCCCCGGAGGGTTGGGGGTGATGGGGGGGTGGGAGAGACCCGAGGACCCTTTTGGGTGGTCCTGCCTGGTGCCTCGGGGCTCTCAAAGGAGTCCTGCACACTGGTGCCAGGAGGGTCCTGCGGGGCGGTCGGGGTGCGGGGGGCTTGTTTCTGGGGGATCTGTGGCCCGGTGGCAGCCGCTGATGGCCTCGCTCCTCCTTTTCCTTTGCCCGCTGGCCGAGTGTGGCTGCAAGCAGCTCCCGAGAACGTCCCGGGCATGTGTGGTGCCGTGCAGCGCAGAGGCGAGAACGGCAGCGTTGGTGTGCGGAGGGGGGCCTTCGCCGCAGCACAGGTATGTGGCCCCGTTGCTGGACACAGGGGGCAGGGGGTGCTGGGGAGTTTGGGGAGAGGTGGCAGGGCCCTTCTGGGTGCTCCCGCCTGGTGCCTTGGGCATCTCCATGGAGTGCCCCAGGGCAGCAAAAAGGACATCCCCTGGGGCCGGGCACTTTGGGTGACGGGGGGCTTGTTTCTCGGGGGCTGGAGCCCATCAGCAGTCGCTGATGGTCTCCTTCCTGCTTTGCTTTGCATGCCGCACGAGCATGGCGGTGGCGCTCAGCTCCCGAGGGCATACCGGGGCCGTGCGGCTTGGTGGTGCGCAGGCGATGACAGCAGCCTTGGCGTGCGAAGGGGGCCTGTGCGGCATGTGAGGTCAGCGGCTGCGTGCCGGGCCAGTTGGGGGAGGCGTAGGTGTGCGGGAGGGCCAGGAGAGTCGCCAGGGCCCTTCTGGGTGCTCCCGCCTGGTGCCTTGGGCATCTCCATGGAGTGCCCCAGGGCAGCAAAAAGGGCATCCCCTGGGGCCGGGCACTTTGGGTGACAGGGGCTTGTTTCTTGGGGGGCTGGCACTGGCATCAGCCACTGATGGCCGCACTCCTCCTTCTCCTTTGTCCGGCGGCCGAGCATGGTGCTGAGCAGCTCCCGATGGCGTCGAGGAGCTCCCGACGGTGTCCCCGGGCCGTGCGTCTTGGCGGTGGAGGCGAGCACGCTGGTGTCTGCTGCGGGCATTCCCACTGCTCAGGAGAAACAGGCGTCTTGTCACCTTGTTTCAAAGCAGGACACACTGTATTAAAGAAACGATGCTAGCTGAGTGCCTCTTTGTGTTTGCCTATTGCATTGGGGAAGAGGCAGCAGCGTGCCTAACAAGGCAACTCATCCAGAGCAAAAAGAACAAGCCAAGAAACACCTCCTCAGGCAACTCCTCCACCTCTCCTTTGGGACTTGGTGCATGCAGTGGCTTCTGCCTGCACCAGTTCCTTTCCCAACTCAGGCACTTGCTCGCACCTTTCTCTTGATGCTCTGCCAAAGGTGGGCTAGCCCCCACACAGGCACATGCTGCATTCCCTTTGGCAGCATGCTGGCAAAGCCAAAAACAGCCATGCCTCTTCTGAAATCATTCCACCCATTTTTGGCTTAAGACCACTGCTGGCTGCTTTGCCCACAGAAAACAGCCACAGCTGCTCTTTTCCCTACTCAGGAAATCACAGAGCATTTGCTGATGGCAAGGGCTGTGTTGGCACAGACCATTCTCCAGGTATGTCTTGCTCTTCTCCTTGGCACTAGCCCTCTGCTCTTGGCCACTGCCAAGTTTTTACCTCTTTGAGCAGCCCGTTCAGTCACTCTATCAATCCTGCCTCTTGAGGATGGTTGCGTCGCTCCCAGAGGCAGGGAACAGATGCAGCAGTGTCTGGGCTCTGCTTAGAACCTCTGCGAACCTTGCTGGAAGTTGTGGGGGCGTTGTGGGGACCCTCAGAGCAACTAGAAGGTGCTTGCTGCTGACAGGTAAGCAGAGCTAGGTAAGGACAGCTACAGCAGGCCTGAACTTCTCCTGGGAAGCTCTAGCCAGCTGTAGCTGCTGCTGCTGCTAAGGAGCTCTGTTGGTTGCCCTTGCTGAGGGCAAGAGAGGGAGGTGGGGCCTTTGCTCCAGCTGACCCTTGATTTGGGTGGGTCAAGCACCCTGTTAGTCAGGGCTAGGGAGAGGCCTAGAGAAGTGCCAGGCCCAGAGCCCCAGCTCCCTGGGGCAGTGGGGCTGAGGCAGCAGTTTGTGTGGCAGCTGGGTGCAAAGAAGGGGCCCTTGTCTCTGACCACAGTAGCATACACTTTCTCAGCTATGGTTATGACACACTGCAGCGTGCGTTCGCCAGGAGCTGTTGGAGTTGCTGCCTCTGCCATGGGGGAGGCTTCCACCCACCCAGACAGACCTGCTGACAGTGGATGCAGCCCTGCAGGTCTTGGGCTGCAGGGAGTGCCTGGGGCCTCTCTGTGAGCCTGGGGCTGGCAGTCATCTTTTCTGCAGAAGGTGTGCTGCTGTTGACGAGTGCTGTTGCCAGGTCAAGGAGCTATGGGAGGAAGCAGGCATGCTGCGTAGCATCTGAGAAGGTGAGCAAGAGATGGATAGGATCTTCTCAGAGACCCTACAGCTTCAAGAGTCTCATTCCCCCCCCACCCCCCCCCCCACCCCCACAGCAGTGGAGGTGCATGTGGGCTCTGTGCCGTGGCAATGCTAAGTCATAACTCCATAGAAGATGAAGGCTGGGAGCTGGTCACTCCTCAAGTGAGGAGAAAGGCTCTTGCTCCTCCTGAAGACTTGCAGCTGATGAACAGGTTCAGTGCCCTCCAAGCTGAGGAGGGGCTGGGCATGGCTTCAAGTGAAGCAACTGAGCTCATGGACCCTGTGCCATGCAGGAACCCCTGGAAGAAGTGGTGCGTGATTGTTGTGGGTGACTCCCTGCTGCAGGGCACAGAAGCACCCATCTGCTGACCTGACCTCTTGTCAGCAGAGGTTTGCTGCCTGCTGGGCACTCGAATCTGAGATGCCAAGCAAAGACTGCCGGGGCTTGTCCCACCCCTCCGACTATTGCCCCCTGCTGCTCTTCCATGTGGGCACCAACAATACTGCCAAGGGCAGCTTGGAAAGAGTGATGCTGCAAGTAAGCAACCGGCTGTGCTGCTGGTGTTGGCAACAGGGTTTTGGTTCCTATGACCTTAGGACTGTGTTTGAAGATCGACTATGGATTGGGAGAGGTGGGATCCACCTCACCTAATGGGGCACACGCTTCTTTGCCAACAGCCTGGCCAACCTGGTACGCAGGGCTTTAACTGGCAAAGATGGGGAAGGGGAGAATTGTAGAGACCATGCAGTCAGCAAAACAGGGCTCAAGCAGGGATACTGCCAGCAATTGCAGGCAGCTAAGGCAGGACCTCCAGGACAAGACTCTGGGGAATCCTCTTGCACCCCTCCTAGGAAATCAGCAAGTCACCCCTGCATATCCTGTGCCTCTGAGGCTTTAAAATCACAACTAGTTGTGGTTCCTTGCAGATGGGTTGCATTCAGTCTGGTGAGCTGCTGCTCTGCCACTAGCTGGGCAACTACCTTGCTGTCATGCTCTGGGTGTGACTCTGAGCTAGGCAGGTGGTTGGAGTCCCACATATTGCCATCCCAAGTTTCTGCATCCCAACCCGCTTTTTGCACCGGTGCCCACAGCACCAGGGGATGGACATCTCTCTGTCCCCACTGTCGCTGTGGGCAATTTGCAATGTAGGTAGCCAGAATGGGACAAGCTTCTTGCCTTGCTCTGCGCTTGCAGTTACAACCTCTTGGGACAGTTGGCGAGCCTCCTTAGCACCTTTGAGGTCCCTTTCCAACTGCCCATTCTGCTGGTGCTGCGTCAGCAACACCTTGTCCAGGGTGCGGGGCGCAGGCAGGAAGATCCACCCCAGATCCCCTGCTGCGGTTTGTGCCGCCAGCCCTGCTTTTTGCAGTTGGAGCTTGGAAACCAGTTCCACTAGCTGCTCTGGGCATCCCCCCAGCTCACTCTCTACCTCCGGCCATGCTGTGCGGGTGACCCAGTGTGGCGTGAAGGGAGGGAAGAAAGGCCCTTCCTTAGCTTGGTAATTGAGGTCGGCCTGCCAGAGCCCCTTCTTCAAGGACTCTCCCTGAGACAGTTTTGCAAAGCTGTAGATTTTATTAAAGCAACAGATGTAACAGATTCCGTATTGCCAGTGATAAATGCACTTGCTGCAACAAATGTTCTTTCTTTGAGCTCAAACTAAGAATTAAGTGCTTTCAATAATAATAGGTTTCCCCAGGTAACATCTGACATTGTCAGAGGCACAAATCTTACCAAAGAGGCGTCGCTGTTTGAGGGAGGGAAGAAGGAGGCTCACTCATCAGCAATCTCCAGTGAACAGTTTGGGGGTTCCGTTTTCTTCCCTTCCCAAAACTTTAGGGAGCTGTACTCTCTTTTATAGTCACTGAGGAGGAGATGTGAAGCGCGGCAGTCATACTTCATTGGCTACATTGCCATTTGCTCAATTCCTGTGGGGTATGCCCCCCTTACTTACATATCGTTATGCAGCAAAGGGCATGGTTTTTAATATGGTAATCGGGGATACTGAGGCTAGAGGCACTATAGGTCAACGCTTAGTCCATGATCAGCAAATTTTTCGATATGCAACCCTTTGCGGTCAGGGGCAGAATACGATACCTTCATATCACTCCCTCCTCCGCCCTGCAACTGGATAAAACTTTCCAGCCTTCCCCAGCTAGTTTGTTCCTCACGTTGCAAAAGGGTGGTATGCTTTGTCTGCCACGGGTCTCCTTTGTGCCCCCCCTCCTTTCCTCCCAAATTCTCTCCTGACTCCACACCCACCCGGCCACCTTGTGAGCCATGGGTGCACATGGACCCGTAGCGGGCTACCTGGGAATGCAGCTCCCTGCCTCCCCCTTCTCCTCTCACCCACAAAGAGGCGTCTCCACACCCGTATCCTGCCCACTACGCCAAAGGTGATGGCAAGGCGGGCGAGAGAGGGTCAGATGCTAGCTGAGAGAAACAGTCAGAGTTGGTGAGGGGTTAAACAGCGTAGATTTACTAAAGGACTTGCACTCCAAGCTGCATGAGGAGCCCTGGGAAGTGCACAGAGGCGGTGCTGATGGGAGGCTGCTGCACGCATGGGTTGGAAGCCCAGGCGAGACTCCACTTGGTGCATCCTAAGGGCCCCTTCACTCTACTGCAACTAGTTCCTTCTCTCAGCTGTGCTAACCTTGAGAACCTACTGTCTGGGAAGGAAATAGGTGTTGTTGACACAACTGTTGTCCCAAACTGGGGATTCGTTACCTGGTGTGCAATGAGTCAATCTACACAGAAAGTCGAGATACCATTTTATTTCGATGTTGCACAGAATCGGGTGCCAGGTGGTAAATCCACAAAGCTAGCACACCAAGTATTTCTTTCTCTATCCTTCTATTTATACAGTTGTTCTCAGCCAGAAGCTGCCTCTTGTTCCGCCCCTATTACATGACTGCTTAAATTATTTGCATATTGCTTCCACTGCAGTTCTCACTAGTGGGGAATGTCTGCCCACAATTAGGGGTCTTCAACCTAGTGGTGTGATTTTTAGCATTATAATGAGGAGACTTCACTTTAGGTTAGAGCTAGTTACTGTTTTCTGCTGACTGACTAGATATATACGTATTTCCAAGAGGTTCCTAACTTGAAGGACGAACATCATGGCAAAACACTGAAGCTCAGCATTACAGTTCTTGTTTGACTGGAGTAGGCATGCAAGAAAGCAGCAGGGGCCCAAGAGAAGTTGTGGGTGCTTCCTTGATGGTGCGTGAACCTTGTCAGGGGCAGGGTGATTCTTGTGCCAATGTCTGAGGAGACAAGGTGTCAGCTTGTAAAAAAGAGGAAGTGCCAAAAGCCAGCTATTGTTTTCTGCACTAGGCACGCAGGACAAGAGGAGGGGCTGAAGACAACTTCTCCGCAAGAGCAAATCTTGAGTGCTGGAGAGGACTATAGAGGTGTGGTGAGGCGGGAGCAATGTCTGGGTTTGTGAGCGGGGCCTTGTGCCTGTTGCTGAAGCCATTGTCAGCGTTGCGCGGGGCGGCAGCAAGTTCCGTGTTCTGGTTGGCGTGGAGGGAGGCCGCCGATGCAAAAGCCGGCCGCCGATGCAAAAGCCGGCCGCCGATGCAAAAGCCGGCCGCCGATGCAAAAGCCGGCCGCCGATGCAAAAGCCGGCCGCCGATGCAAAAGCCGGCCGCCGATGCAAAAGCCGGCCGCCGATGCAAAAGCCGGCCGCCGATGCAAAAGCCGGCCGCCGATGCAAAAGCCGGCCGCCGATGCAAAAGCCGGCCGCCGATGCAAAAGCCGGCCGCCGATGCAAAAGCCGGCCGCCGATGCAAAAGCCGGCCGCCGATGCAAAAGCCGGCCGCCGATGCAAAAGCCGGCCGCCGATGCAAAAGCCGGCCGCCGATGCAAAAGCCGGCCGCCGTTCTGGATACAGAGGACCAAGAAATCTACGTAAGCAAATGACCAGGTCACTGCTCCAAAGCCAGCCGCCGTTCTGGATACAGGGGACCAAGAAATCTACGTAAGCAAATGACCAGGTCACTGCTCCAAAGCCAGCCGCCGTTCTGGATACAGAGGACCAAGAAATCTACGTAAGCAAATGACCAGGTCACTGCTCCAAAGCCAGCTGCCGTTCTGGATACAGAGGACCAAGAAATCTACGTAAGCAAATGACCATGTCACTGCTCCAAAGCCAGCTGCCGTTCTGGATACAGAGGACCAAGAAATCTACGTAAGCAAATGACCAGGTCACTGCTCCGAGGCTCATTCTCACAATTGCATGCAGCTCCCTTTGCCCCACTGCACAGACATCATGCTCCCTTGCCAAGCTTCTCACCCCTCGGAGCTGCTGGGAAGGGGCCTGTTTGGAAGTGAGACTAAGTCCCAGTGTCCTGGGGTTTCTTCCTCCCCTGGGCTCAGGCTGGGCAGCTGATCAGTAGGGCTTGACTAGGTTCCCCTCCAGGGGAGGGGAAAGGTGCCTGCTGAGTTGGAAGGCAACTCAGCTGGGCTTCTGGGGACCATCTTCTCAGCAAGGGAGAGGAATTGCTCATGGTGCCTCAGCAGCCTTTTGTAGCTGAGCTGGGGAACAGCTCAAAGGAGAAGCTCTTCATTCGAAGCAACCTAGCCCCAACCTTCTCTGAAGGAGTTTCAGGAGCACACAGAAGAGCCTGCTCTCCAGCAGGCAACTCAAATGCTCTGTGACCTTGCCTTCTTCACGGTCATATTTGGCCCTCCAGCAGCTGCCTCATAAACCTGTCTGCGGAGAGCTTGCATCCTGTCCCCAGGCAGCCTTTGCGGCAGTGGAGGGGGAGGATATGTTCCCTTTGCACGGGTGCCACCAAAGGTCTGAATTCTTCACCCACCTGAGGGGCACTTTAAAGAGGGCCTGAGGTGACCGCAGGTTATGGTATTTGGCCTGCTCAGAGGCTGTGTGATTATTGGCAGTGGTGGCATCTGCCTGCTCCTTTGCGGGTTTAGCGTCTGGCCCCAATTTACTGCCTTGTCCTCTCCTGCTTTTCCCCACTGCTGCCTGTGTCCTTGACCTCTGCCCAAGGGAGGCATGGCGCCGCTGCTTGCAATGCATGCTGCGACACCTCATCAGGGGGCTGCTAAGGTCCTACAGAGGCACATGCTCACCCAGAGGGGCCTCCCCTTGCTCTCTGCCTTCTTCAGGCCACTCTGCAAGCGCTCGTGCCCATCGCAGCCACAGTCCCTGGCACTGCAGTCTCAAGGCTGCCAAATGTCACCCCACTGCACTGCAACTGCAGTTCTCTTCCAGTCACTGGCAAGTCAAGGGCCAGCGAGGACTGCTCAGGGCTGCTCCACCTCTGGGGGGTATCTAGGGTTAAGGCCAGCTCTGCGGCATGCTCTCCTCTTGCAAGGTTCTTGCACTCTGCTCCTGGGCAAGCTGCAGCATCCGTTGCTCCTGGGGGCAGGAGGCAGCCCTGCCTAGGTGGTTCTCAGTCTTCTTCTGAGGCCTCGTAGGGACAACGTTACATGTCCACGTGCTCTGCAAATTGCTTGTGCATCCAATGAGCCCTTATCCCAGGCAGGTACGTATTCAAGGATCCTGGCAGGGACACCAACCCATAAAGAGAATAGACTTTGGTCAGTTGGACTCACCTGGAGAGCTGACCATGCAGGATGATGTGCATGCTTCATCTTGATGGCTCTGATCGAAATCCAGCCCAGGAAGCTGTTGCTCTCCAATACGTGACAGTGCATGCAGAAGGCTCTCGGACAGCACGCAGAGGGATGCCACACAGGAACCTAGAGAAGGAGAGCAAAGAAGCTAGCAGCATCCTCATGAGCACACACAAACAACTCCAAGCTCCTCCAGAAGCACCAGCGTCCTAGGCCACTTCCTGCACGGCTCCCAAAATCCCAGGGACAAGCCACCGCAGAAGGGCTAAAGGGCTAGTGCAAAGCAGCACGGCACCAGCTCCTGTTACTGCCATTGGGGGGAAACCACACTGGGGCACAGCAAAGGTGCCTCAGGCTGGCCTTGCCTGCAGCTGCGCTATCTAGGGCCTGGCAAAGCTCACTTAACACCATGCCTTGCAGATCAACCACCTTGTAGATGAGTGGAAGGGCCCCACAAGCCCAGACACATTTTCCCACCTGCTCCTGCTTCAGCTGGGCTTTTGCAGCTACTCCTCTCCTACTTCTCCACAGAAGCAACTCCCCTAACACTTCCAGCTATCACCCCCAAGAGGGAAAAACCCACATCCTATTTTTGACCTCTGCCAGGGGGTTCCCACAAGTTACTGGCTCAGAGGTCCCACTACAGTTAGTGCAGTCCTTGGCTTTCCTCCTAGCAAAGAGAAACAATTCCAAGGGGTAAACTGAAGGGAAATACACTGCCTCCACAGAGCTGGCCCAGCAGCAGCAGCAAAAACACTCCTTGTCAAGGGCCTGCAATACAGCTTGCACTCCAGCCTGGGCAATTCCTGCAGCACACCACTGAGGTTGCAAGGACTCCAGGCTGCACCTCCAAAGACCCGAGAGCAAGGAGGGGACTGCCAAAAAAGAGAAACTGCAAGCCTCTTGTCATGCCTAGAGGATTGCCCAGGGCTCAAACAGCTGAGGCTTTTCAGGGTACCTTTGGCACACAGCATTATAAATTGCCTCTCACTGCAGAGATTGCAGAGGGCTCCAACTCTGCAAAACTGCATCAACACCAGGAAGCTGCAGCAGTCCTGGCTCTGCTGAGCACCTTTCCCTCTTGCCATTATCCTGTGCCCTGCAGACACCGCTTGGCCACCGCTGCGTATGACAAAGCACAGAACACCCCCAGAAGCGACCAACACAGCAAAGCCATTGCCACCAAAGAGAAGGCAGGGCACCACGGAGGGCCCACGCGCTCTGCCACAGCACTCTCAGGCTTTGGGTCCCAGCAAGCTGAGGCCTTTTACTAAGGAACACTTGCCATCAGTACAAACTGCATCTCTGCGTGCTGCCCCTCCTGGCCCTCAAAAGCAGAGCTGAGGCACATGCCCCCACCCTCCGAGAGATCCCCAACTTCTTTAGAGCAGTCCTCTCTTGGCAAACACTGACCAGAAGTGGCCAAGCCCCAGGGAAAAGCTGCCGGGCAGCACCATCAAAGAAGCGTGCGGGACCATCTCCCAAGGGCTTTGGCCAAAGCAGCTAACCCCCTCTGGCACAAAGAGTCAGGGTCCATGCAGAGGACAAAAGGGAACCTTCCAAGAGAGAGGCACATCCCAGGCAGGGGCAGGCGGGTCCCCCAAAGCACCAAAAGGCAGTCCTGCGAAAGAAGCTGCAAGACGCATCACTGCAGCTGGCCTCACTGCAAGTTTCAGCTCAGCAAGAGAAACCAAAGCGGCCTGGGTCAAATAGCTCCTGGGCAAAAAAGCAGGGAGAAGGGCCTGTGCAAAGACCATGGGGGTTCAAGCTGCTCACTGCTGTAGGAAGAGGCAGGGGGCGGGACCAGCTGCCAGCAGGGGAAACCAGCTAGCTGCCTGCACTTCCAGGCACCTGCAGCCCAGCCCGCCAGCCAGAGCTGCGCACAACCTCTGCTCAGGCACCTCAGCAAGGACATCCTCACGGGCCCATGCCGGGCCATCCTCCTCCCAAGCACCCTTCTGGCCACCGAGCTGCCACCATCCTCAAGGGAAGGGCCCTAGGGCTTCTGCAGAACAGCACTTCTGCTGCTCCCCAGCCACAAGGCACAGCTGCTCACAGGCCTGCCCACCTGCCTGGCCTTTCTCCCTGCCAAAGACAGACAACACCCTCTGCTTAGCAAACCACCCACCACTGGGCCCACCCTAACCACAAATGACCCCCTCACAGCTGAAGGCAATACAAGGCTTTCCCCTCCCAGCTGGCAACAAGTCTCTTCTCTGAAAAACCCCTTCAGCTGCAGGCACCAGCATTACTCATTTCTGCTCACCCAGGCAACACCTCTCTGCCAGACCATCCCACTGCTCCATGCTCACACCTACCACCCTCCTTCCTTCTTTCCTGCTTCAGAGCCACTAAACACCCAGCCCTACTTGCTCCTCCAAACAAAAGGCACCTCCAGCTCTCCACTCAACACTTGCACACACACCACTCACTCACACAGGAAACACAGCAGCTCCCCTGCACAGCATGCTCAAGTGCGCAGCTCCCACACCCACAACCCTGCGCATTGGCAACCTGCACTAGGTCTCAAGTACACAGCCAGCTGCCGGAATTGTTCCAGACAACCAGCCCCAAACTTCTCTCCACAACATCCTCTTCTCTTCCAAGGAAACCGCTGCCCCTCCACTTGGCAAAGCAGCTGCAGCTTTGGGCAGAAGGGCACAGACTGGACCACTAGAGCTGAGCTCTACTGACACCTGGGCAGGGGGAAGCCAAAGAGCCCTTGCTGCACTTGGCACCTGACAGCAATTCAGCCCAGGCAGCTTGGGAAAACTGCACACAAAAGCCATGCTCCCCAAAACACTGGGCTCACACTTGGGAGCCCTCTGTCCTCTCTGACCCTCACGAGCCCCTTGGCACACCCCTACAGCTCCCCTGGCTGCTCCCACCTCATGGCAGGCTCTCCCTCACAAAGCCACACTGCAACTTCAGCCTGACATGCTCTGGGGGTCCTCAACTCCTCTGCCCTGCCCCACCAGCCCCCACACCCCCACTCTCCACCAGTGCCCCAGGCAGGCCTCAGCACCCTCCCTCCCACACCTTTAGGGCACACTACCTTCAGCTCTCCCACCTCAGCTGCTGGGGGGGTCAAACAGGCAAGACAGGCTGACACAGCAGGACAACAAGCCCAGCACATGTTAGCCTGCCTGCCTGCAGCAAGCTTGCTCTCACACTGCCCCATTTGCACTAAATGGCTTCCATGCATGGGCTCCTTGCCAAGCTGCTTTCTTGCCCTCCCTGGCTGCTCTCCCCTCTCCTCTAGCCTGCTCTTCTACCTTTTCCCCAAACAAACACCAGCACTCAAAAATCACAGCAGCCCTGCTCTCAAGCTCAAGGTGCTCCCAACACTTTTCTCCTCCTGCCTCCACCTGACAGGCGGGGCCCCAAGGAACCATCCCCTTTACTGGGACATGCTCAACTCACTTGACTCCAGCAGGCAATACATACTGCCACTTCTCCCTGGCATAGGCCACTCCACCTGCTCCACATGCTTTTCACTTCCACATTAATGCCCCAAGGACCACCTGCCTCCCACCTAGGGGGCTAGGCCTCCAAGCTTCTGAAGCCTTTTAAGGCTTCTTCTTTCCTCAACTCCAAGACCTGTGTACAAGTACAGCAACCAGCCCTGCTAGCCTTCATTTTCCAGGCACAAAAGCACCTGCCACCCCCCACCTTTGCTCCAGCCACCAAGCCACCCTTGCAGCCCTCTCTGCAACTGTACTTTACAACAGGGCTATCACCACCCCCACACACACCCTCCTCCCTCAGCAGCACCAGGCTCTGACAAGTGTCACTCAACAGGCTGCCAAACCCCTCCTTGTCTCCCCAACTCTGCCCAGAGGAGATATGCCAAAGAGTTGGCTTCAAGGACTTTAGTCCATTCCCTCCCCCTCCGCCCCCCTCTACCACCCATTTGGCAGCTCCAAGTTACAGGAGCGCTCCTCATTTTCCAGAGAAACCCCTCTTGTAAAGGGCAACCTACTGGCACAAAGCACATCTGCTTGGGGGCCGGGGCCCTGCCTGCAGGCACTAGCTGCCACCTGGCATCCTGGGCAGCAACAGCAGCACTCCTTCTCCCCCACCTCTTTGGCTTCTCAGCTGGGCATGCCACATGCCAGGGCTACCCTGGGGGCAAGGCACCCCAGCAACACATGTCACACCTGCAGCTGCCTCAGCTCATCAGCTGCTGACAATCTTAAGCATCTGCCTCTGGGCAAGCCACCTGCACTACTTGGGCTCCCTGGCCTTGCTGGGACACTCCCTTGCATGGACAGCACTACCCCCAAATCCCCACCAGGCAACACCCGCCCCCACCTCAACAGCACAGACAAAAGCCCTCCCCATCTGCCCCTGGCAAAAGGAGAGCGGCCCAACTTCTTAACATCATGCCACCCCCTTTCACTTCCAAAGGCTTTCCTCAGCTCCCAAGAAGGAGCAGCCCTCCACTCCACTCCTGCCATCACTGATCCCCTGACCAGCAGCAAGGCTTGCTTGGGCACACACAAGCCACACCTCTACTCACTCTAACCCCCAGCCTTCTCCCTGCTTTCATACAGCATCAGCTCTGTTCATCCCGCCACCACCATAAACATAACCTGCCCTCCCAGAACTCTTCCCTTCTGGCCAGCTGTCCCTGCAGAGCAGTCAGCAGCTCACTCTCAGCTGAGCTCACCTCCTATTTCCAGGCATCTTAAGAGCAGCTTTTAAGCTCTATCTACTTTGTCAGTCTGGGCAGCAAGGCTGAGCTTCAAAAAAGTTACCCAGATAGAAGCAGAATTACCCTGGCACACCTGCAGTCCTGCTCCAGCCTCAGGTGGGCACCAACTCCTTGTCAGTGCAGCCATACTCCAGCCAGCAAGAGCAGCTCATCCCTGCAGATCACCACCACAAACACCACAATGCTGAAAGACAGATTATCAGACATGTACAGCAGTCCCAAGCTCCTGGCAGAACTTGCTGAGGAGCACAGACACATCCTCTTCAATAGGACACAAGCGCAGAGCAGACCACGGAAGGAAAGAGAAGCTGCTGCAGACCTTGCCTTCGGCCAAGAAACCACCATTGGGAAAAGGGAACCCTCTGCCTGCCAGCTGCTTCCACCTCCAACACAGATCTGACCAAGTCAAGTGCTCCCTACCCACAGGGGGCAATGTGGCCCCAGAGGCATTCTTCTCCCAGCGACACATTAGAGTCCTAGTCCCAAACCAGAACTAAAACCATTGCCAGTGGGGGTACTTCTGGCCTGGCATCCAGCTCCTTCCACTCACTGCACCAGGCCCAGGCATGCTCTGTCCCTTACCAAACCACCTAGCACCCCTTCCTTTTGTAAACTAAAAAAAAAAAAAAAAAAGAAAAATAAATCGGTTAGACGCTTTAACCGTTAGACCCCCTGAGGTAACACTGTCCAAGTAAGTTGTGTTTTGCATCTGGTGGTGGGGCTTTCCCATTCAAAGGCCAATATCGCCTGACTGCCTTTGTCTAGAGGTATGCAGAAAGAGGCATCCCTGAGATCAAGTACAGTAAATCATTTATGGTCCTCCTTCAGGGAGGTCAGCAAGGTAGATGGCTTAGCCGCTACTGGGTGAATATCTTGAACAATCTGATTCACGGCTCTTAAATCCTGAGCCAACCTATATTCCTTGCCATTTTGTTTCTTTACTGATAATACTGAGGTGTTATATTCCGATTCACACTATCAGTAACCCATAATTCAAAAATTTAGTTATTAATTCTTCCAACCCTTGTCTAGCCTCCCACTTAATAGGATACTGCTTTTGTCTTACCGGTTTAGTCCCAGATTTTAGAACCACCTCCACTGGTTTCGCCAGTTTAGACCGACCTGGAATTCCACTAGCCCATACCAAGGGTACTACTGCATCTTCTACGTCAGCAGCAATCTCCTCCTCCGCTTTCTGCGTGCTGCTCTGTAACATAAAAATTCTTGTTTCCACAGCTTTTGATTCAGGTATTAGTGGCTGCACCACTCCATTCTTAAAGGTTATCTGCGTGTTCAACTTATCCAATAAATCCCTACCCATCAAGGGCATCAGACATTCAGGCAAATATAAAAATTCATGAGTCACCCATTGGTTTCCCAATTTAAATTTTAAGGGCTGCAAAAAGGGCCCATTCTCTCCTTTCCCTGTAGCACCAACAACGCTTACACTTTCATGGCTAAAGCTTCCTTTACAAGTATTAAGTACAGAGTAAGTGGCTCCTGGAGCAACTACAAATTCTACTTCTTCATTTCCCAGCCTTAGTGTAACCAGGGGTTCGGCTGCGGATGATTCCCCCGGTCCCCTTCACGATTCATCCTTTAATATCATTAGCTTAATGGCTTGCAGGGCTGGGGCTAAGTTCCCAGCCTGAGGACACTCCCTTTGCCAATGCCCCCTTTCTTTGCAGATTGCGCACACTGATCTTCTGCTAGATGGGGTTGCACAAAAGGAGGTCATGTTCCCTTCCCCTTACTCCCTTTCACACCTCGGTAACCCCCTCCCTCCTGTGCCTTCCCTTTCTCTATAGGCTCCTCCAGGAGCCCTGCTTAAAGCAGCAATCAATCTCCCTTCTCTTAGGTACTCCCTTCAAATATGTCGCATTTCTTTTTCCTTTTCCCTATTATTAAAAGCCGTCCAGGCCACTTCTAACATTTTCCCCAGATCTCTCAAATCTGCCCCCTCTAATTTTTGAAGTTTTCTTCTTATGTCTGGGGCTGATTGTCCCATAAAAGTTGAAGCTAACTGCTGGGCTTCCTCTGGTTTCTCAGGATCCAGGTTGGTAGATTTCCTGGCAGTAACTTCTAATCGTTCCATAAAAGCAGATGGGGATTCAGTTGGTGCTTGTTTGACCTCATATAGCTTAGACCAATTCACTGCTTTTGGCATGGCATGTCTTATGCCAAACATTATCCATCTCTGATATCTTGTTAAGAGTCCCCAGGGTCCTGGCTGGTTAGGATCCCACCCTGGCTCTGCAGCAGGAAAATTCTGATCTAGCATCCCCTGCAAATCCCCACCAGCATGTGCTCCTTCAGCCTGTTGCCGAGCTATATGTTTAATACCATCTTCTTTTCAGTATCATCTAGCAGGGTGTCTAATATTACCTGTAAATCATTCCAATCTGGATCCTGAGTCCTAATTAGAGTTTCAAACACTTCTGCCACTCTCTCTGGATCTTCTCTATAGTTCCCTGATATTTCCTTCCAGGACCTTAACTCCATTATAGAGAAAGGCACTTGAACTGTTACTGGTCTGGTATTTCCAACCGCCTGCCGAAGGGCAGCCTGTAAAACCTCCCCCACTTCCCCTTGGCATCCTCTTGTTCTCCCTGCAATCAGGCTAAATCCTTCTGCCTCTTCAGCCTCCCCAACAACATCCTCGACATCCCCCCCCCCACCTCTGTCGGGGGGCGACCAACAGCTCCAAATCCTCCTCCTCCCGTTTATACTTTAAACACTTTTTTCCAATACTACAAGCAGAACAACAGCTTTTCAAATTTCAACCCTTTCCCTCCTTCTCTAGTGCTAGTATCATCGGATCCTTTGGAATTATCCCACAATCTTTCTGCCATTCAGGGTGGTCTCTTAATGCGAAAAACAAATCTACATACATTACTTCATCCCATTTCCCCTCCCTCCAGCAAAACAACATTAATTGTAATATGGTATTGTAGTTCACACCTCCATTCTTAGGCCATTTTTCCTGATCGTCTAAAGTACACATTGGCCACCGATGATACCAAAGGACAATTAATTGAATATTGTAAAGTGTACCTCCCAGCAGACCTGCCGCCTCCTTCCAATGCTTTAAAATACCTCCCAGGGGTGATTTCTTCAAAATCCCCCCTCTTTCAACACTTGGTTACCCATAACCACAAAATCCACAAAACAAAGTCCAATAACATTCCAAATGTCAAATTACCACATAAACACACAATTGTGCACAAATAACTTGACCTTCCTCCCCCTGAGGGACCTCTAGAGCCCAACCTGACCTCCCTGCATGGCTTTCACCACACCTTACAGGCAGGCGACCCCACCTTTTCCACCCTTCTAACCCAGCTCTGCAAGGCTCACTGCATCTGACCAGTGGGCAACCCGACCTGTTAAGGAAAGGAATGCCTTTACCTTCCCAGGGGGCTTACTCAGAGCTCTTTGGTCCGGGGATCAGAGGTTCTCCCCGAGAATCCCTCGGTGCCGGCTGGACGTCCTGCAATCCCACAGATGCGTCGAGATTCAGAAGCAGGGTCCCATCTGGGGTGCCAAAGCTGCTACTGAAATCGGGAGAAAAAACTCCTTAACACCAATGTAGTATTAAGAAGCAGGCATTCTCTTTATTACAGCGCCGGATGCACGGGGGATAGCTCCACCCAACGTGCACACCGTGTGTCACATCATCCAAAGTTTCTATTGCTCTCTCACATACATATGCACTGAATTTCCCAGAAGGATTATACATATTCATTCTATTCCCTGGAACTAACTATCATATTGACAGAATCATTACGCATGCGGTCCTGGTAACAGTCTTAGCTAAAGCTCCTGCACATCTTCCCAGGCAGGTGATCCACACCCAAGGAAGACAAGCATCTCGAATAAAACAAACCCCACAAGGAGGCTGCAGAGCTTCCCACCACAAGGCACTGCTGAGAAGGAGCCCGCCCGCCCTCAAGGACAACTGCACATTCAGGCCAGCATAAAGCAGCCACAACTGATACCACACAAGCCACACACTCAAACAGCCAGCCACACAACACCAGCTGCCTTCAGCCTCGGGGCTAGCTACTCACTGAGAACATTCAGGCAAGTTCCCACCTGCTCTCCAAGGCAGCACAAGGCTGCCAGGAAAGCACCATAAAAAGCCTGCCCCAGAAGCACATTTCCATACCACAGGACACCAGCACCCTGCCTGCCTAAGCCCACTGCCCACACCCACCTTGCCATTCCCCTGCAGCTAGCACAAGCTCAGCAGCTGTCTCTCCCACCTACAGCAACTCCTTTGCAGCCCATTCACAGCAGGAAGGTCCCACCCTGTGGTGCTTAACACAAAGGGACACACTCAATGACCACCCAGGGGCAATGGAGCCCTTGGAGCTCACTTCCTTTGGCTTTTCCCTCCTCAACACAGGCCACACAGCCACACTTCTAAGCAAGCCAGGGCCAGACAGCCAGAAGCAGCCTAACACCTAGCCAAAGGGAAAAGCAGCTCTGCAGGGATGCACCTCAAAGGCCAAGCAACTCCACCAGGGCACCGCTGCTTATGTAGATACCAGCAGCACCTGATCAAGGCTCCTTGGCTTTGGTTGCTTCACTTTTTGCTGGGGGCAACAGGCTGTGGACGTTATGCTGCAGCAGAAATGCCTCTCAACCGAGGGAAGAGCCACGAGTGCAGAGGCAAAGCTACCAAGAGGACACCAACGCAGCCCGAGATGGCTTTAAAACCCAGGCACGCTCAGGGGTCACCTCACCACTCTCACCCCCACAGGCTTCCCCAGCACATGGCACAGGCAGCCCCACCGCTGGCTGCCACACAGCCCCACTCACCCCCAGCAGCTGCAGCCCCTGCAAGGCCGCTTTGGTGCCACCGCTGCCTCCTCCCCGCTCCCTGGGGACTGCGGGGCAGCAGCAATTTGCCTCCATCTGGGTTTTGGCAGCTGGGCACCAACCTACAGCTGCCTTCCCCCACAAGGCTGAGAACCAGCCCTTCTCCAGGACTGACGCTGTCTCTCGGCAGGACATCTCACCAAAACCCTCAACCCCCACCAAACACACCCCATCACAGCACCCAACAGCCACCCCCCACCGCAGCCGCTCCCTTTAACGGCCGCCGCCGCGCGCCCCGCCCCTGCGCCCCGCCCTAACGGCCGCCGCGCGCTCCCCGCCCAGGCTGCCGTAACAGTCGCTGGCCCTTCTGCCTCGTTGTCGCCCTAACGGTCGCCGCGCGCCTCCCCCTCCCCCCCCCCCCCCCGCCTCGCCCTAGTGGTTGTTGCGCGCGGCAGGTACTTGCTGTGACGGGAAATCCGGCGAAAGCTGCGCCAAAACATCGTCCCAAGACACTGCTGAAATCAGCACTAGACATTCAAGCTAGAACTTTGTGGGTATTTTAGTAATTCAAGTGGACAAATCTGACTGATGATTGAATTATTAGCAAGAGCTTTATTCAGCCTGACTTGCATAAATCTCTGTTGGTTTTCGTTAGTGTACTCCACTTTCTCTGTCACATAAACCTATGTGCTCGAGGTATTAGGTTTATATTTATTTATGCAATAGGGAAAATATGGTAAGTGTGCTACTGATTTCATTGATTGGAAAAATGTGACTAGTACAACAAAGACTGTGGAATGGATATCAGCTGCCCAGAGGCTTCTGCAGTTAGATAAAGGATTAAGACATGAAAAGAGAAGTCATTTGAATGAGGTAACTGTATCAGGCTGCATAAATGCTTGTGTTCCTGCACACTCACAAATTGAAATGCAATGCTTGACGATTACGTAGGGATGTGTGAAGAAAAAGATTCTTACAAGAAACTCTACCCGGGCCATTTGCATTGATCCATAAAGAAAGAAAGAGAACAGCAAAGCACAGAGAGTCCCAGCCCACACATGTAGTGGGAAAAATGCAGCAATATGAACTAATTTTTCTTAACCAGGTGTGCAAAACAGCAGGAGGCCAAACCCAGACTCTGCAGATTGAGAGTGGTAGGAAAGTATCAGCAGGCAAAGTTTCATTGCAGCAAGGCACTCTGCTTCAAATTATTTTTGTGGAGAAAAAGCAAATGCATGTACCCTGTCAGCTGCGGGAGACTTCTTTTTATTGTAAGCTGTGTATGACAAGTAGCGTGTATGGGTTGTTATGGCTTTTGTGGTAACTTTTTTTAATACCTGAAAATCTTTGAAAACTGTTGGAAAATCTCCCAAAACTGAGTTATCCAGGCATTCAGCCCAACATTCCTGCAGAGCAGTGGCCTGCAAACCTAGAAGGAACTTTTCCCTTCTCCAAAAGGTCAGTCTGTTAGGCACAAAATAATAGATGTTGAAAGGAAGTAATTTCAAAATGTAAGATTAAGGTTGGCATCAGGGAGAGATGAGTTACCAGAATATGTCTTTGTTTTGCTGCCTCTTGAAGCCTCAGTTTCTTCTAATGGAAGACTTCCGTGTTTGGCTCATGTGCAGGTATATATGCGTGCTGCATTTAAGTTGCTGTGGAGCTGCAGCAACAGAAGGCTCAGGATGAAAAACTGCCTGAGAAGCAGGTCCAGAAGCAGTTACCCTGTGGTGAGCTCTGCCCCGCTGGGGTTTTAGTACCAGTGGTACAAGAAATGGTGATTTCTGAGGTTAGTCAATGAAAGCTGCAATCACTCTAAGAGTTCAGAGAGATATAGCCACCCAGGAAGAAGCGATGGGGATTTGGCCCCTGGAATTTCCCAGATCTGGTTGTTTTGTCTGCATGTGAGCACTTCAGTCCCAGTCTAACAGGAGCTGCTCTGGCTTTTCCTGAGGAGCTTCACTTTGTTTCTGGTACAGCCTAGTTGCTCTAGGGTTGAAATTACTGCATAGAGACCCCTGTGCATGTGCAAAGTCTAAGCAAATGAAGCAGAGATTAAATTAATAGGGGTCTTTGAAACTTACCTAGAAAGGCAAAACAAGATATGCTACCTTCAGCTTGAGTAAAGAGTTGGAGTATGGAACTGCATCTAGTTTTGTCTGGAAAGAATTAGGTCTATAAAGTTTAAATATTCCCATTGTAAATGAAAGATGAGGTGAAAGCTGCTGCGGTGCTGGCTTTTGGCAATCAAATGCGACTTGCAAGCCGCCCTGTGAGAGGTACCAGAAGTTCTGTGAAGTTGAATGTGTTTGTACATTTATTTCCAAAAATAAAATTGCTTACTTAAGCGTCACTTAAACCACGTGAGGGAAATGTGAGGCTTGTGTAGGCCTTAGGAGAGCGCTGATGCTCTGTTTAGGTGTGCTTTGAGCTAGGTGGGGGGGCACAAAAGCAAATCTCTCCCTTTGGGCTTTCTGTGGGCGTTTTTTATGGGCTTCCATGAAGCTGCCCTGCCCCTTCGGGAGGTGGGGGGGGGGGAGGACCAGCAGAGGGTAAGCGAAAGCAAACGGCTGTGCCCACCCCTCGCGCGGCAGCTCCGGGGTACCCGGCCCGCGTGTCCCGCCCGGGCCGCCGCGGCGAGCAGCCTCCGCAGGTGCCGCGCGGCCGCCGGCGCCGCCTCCCTCCCCCCCGTCTCCCCGCCTCCCTCCCTCCCTCCCCCGCGCCGCGCGGGCTCCCACGTGCTGCGCGCCCCGCTCGAAAGCCGCGCGCCGCCCCGCGCCCGCTCCCCGGCGCCGGCAGCGTCCGCTGGCGCCTCTGGCTGCTGCCGCCGCGCCGCCGCCCTGCGGGCACATGCCAAGGCGCGGGGCGGCCGCGCCGGCCCCCGCCTGCGCCCCTTCCCCTGGCCGCCGCCCGCGCACGGGGGCACGAAGCTGGCGGGAAGAGGCGGCTTCGGAGGAGCGCTTGCGGTCTCCCTGCGCGGATTCCCGCTTCTGCCCGCCCGCCCGTCCGTGCACGATGGGGCTTCGGCTCGGGACTCTGCGTTCATCTGTTGCGTGGCTTCATCTGCCACCCGAAGAGAAATCGATTGCCACAGCAGCCCTCGTTAGACAGCACGGCTTCAAGGGACGAGCAGCTCTTAAGGAGCAGGGAGGACGAGACGACGCTGCTACCGTTGACTTGTTGAAAGACCTGGGTTTTTTGGTTTTTTTCTTCCTCCTTTGGAAGGGGGACGTTTGCTCCCCAGACTCTAGCCCGGCTTCCTCCACACCCTTTTCTTCTCCTCTTCCTCTCTTTTTCCAGGATCCGCTGCTTGGGGCCGGAGGTGATTCCCTTTGCATTTCCCCCCCCCCCAATCCTATACTGACACAGGAGGCACGAACTAGGCGGGCGGAGCGCTGCCTGCCCTCGCTGGAAGCGGGGCGGCCCCCCCCCCTCCCTCCGGGAAGAGCTGCCCGCGGCGCTCCGGGCCCTTGCCCTCGCCGGCGCCGCGAGGCGGGCGGGGGCTGCAGAGGGGGGTGTGCGCCGGCCGGGCGCAGGGGCCGCAGCCCCTCGGCTGGGGCGGTGTTGCGGGGCTGCCTCCGCGGGGCGCCCGGGGCGGGAGGAGCCCGCCGGGCTCGGGCTCGGGCCCTTTGGCCGCCACCACGTCGAAAGCGGCGGCGGCGGCGGCGGCCGAGGACTTGTGCAAGGTGTCCGACGAGGAGCTGCTCGCGTGGAGCAAGGAGGAGCTGATCCACAGCCTCCGCCGGGCCGAGGCCGAGAAGAGGAGCGCGATGCTGGACCGCAGCAGCCTCATGCGCGAGGTGAACCGCCGCCTCCAGCTCCACCTCGGCGAGATCCGCGGCTTGAAGGTAGCGGGCGGCGGGGCGGCGGCGGGGGGGCGAGTTTCTCCGGTGCGTCCCCAGCGCATCGCGGCGGCGAGAAAGGGAGCCCGCCCGTGCCGGAGCGGCGAGCACGGAGCGGTGCCGGGGAGCAGGGCCGAAGCTGCGCCCGGCGGAGCTGCCGGCACGCGTGGGGCGTGGGCCGGCGGCCCCCGAGCTGCGACGGTGCCCCGGGGCCGAGGTGGGGGGCGCGGGGGCTGGCGACCTTCCCGCGGTGCGGGGTCCTTGCGCGGAAAACTTCCCTGCACGTAGGTGCCGGGCACACGAGTGCGTCTCCCGACCGCGAGTGGCGTCGCCCAGCCCTCGTCAGGTGAATGTGCTGGCGGTTCTCGCCGAGAATGGCGTGAAAAGCGAACAGGATTGAGCCTGCTGGAAATGAAGTGCCCGGTTAAAAGCGGTGAGAAACTATTCCGCGGTCTGTGGAGCACAGCTGTTCTATAATGTGTCCCACTGCGCTTTGGGCTGATGGGAACATCTAATTCTTGTCACCTTTGCAGTAGACTTCGTTGGTTTCTGGTAAGATTCAGTGTTTCTATCTGAAATACATGTGAAAGAATACAATGTGCGGAGCTGTAGAGATTCAAAAGGCTTTGTTTTGCCTATGCTGTTTTCTGTCACGTTTTTTAAGATGACTTCCTAGGCTCTGCCTTGGAGTGATGAGAATCATTCTCTAGTTTCCTTGTCTGGAAAGGACATCTGAGGATGCATCTCTAAGGAAGTCCCTTTCAGTGGTGTACTTCCACAGACTGCACTGAGAGGCAGACCAAGGCTGTGATGATTGATGCCTTCTTAATTTAACCCTTGCTAGGTGGGAAGCGTAGTCCCTAATGTTTCCTTCCCTGCTTCTGAGAATTGGGCAGACAGCGTAACTACTGCCAAAGAATTACCCTGATGTACCAGGTATGACTGTGCTGGAGAACTTGAAAGCTACTTTAAAGTGGACGTGACTACAAAGCATTATCTGTCTTGTTGCTGTGACACGTGGCACTTTTTGTAAAATTCCTTAGTTGAGGTGAGGTTGGAGAGGAGGAGAGACCCAGGTGCAGTGTGGCCTTTTGAATTGTTATGTGAGGGTACAACAGAAGAGAGTTCATGACTTGTAGAATGGTTTTAGACAACTAAATTATTGAGCAAGTGTCTTTGATAATCCAAGCTTTCCTGTTCTGCAGCGTACAGCAATCCTCCCTCCCTCCCTCCACTTTGACAATAGAAGGTGTCTGGGGGTAAGAGAGACCCATCAATGATATTAGCTTAGTGAAAACAGAGCTTACATTTTAAATGCAATTTAAATTACAGCAGCAATATCATTCTCCTGGTTATGTTCAAAGGCGTTGTGATGTTATATGGGTTTATATATCTGCCAGGTAAGTAACAAAGCACACCAAAATGTGTAGGAAGGAGTGACAAATTCCTCTCTCAATTCTGAACTTCCTAAGTGATGTTCAACTTCCACCTTTTGTTCAGATGTCTCGGCTGAAACTTCTTTTAAAAGGGATTTGGGAGAGCAAGGTCTCTGGGCTCCAATGGATTTCAGTGGTGTGTGGGTACCTACTTGCTTCTTTGTCCCATGTGAAGGAACAGGTCCATGAGTAACGATGAACAGCTGTGCCTGGCTTGAGTGGGTGGCTGCTGCCTGCTTAGATACTCTGACTGCTAAACTGTGGGCTGTCACTTCAACTTTTTTCCACCATGGGGTCATCTGAAGAATCCCTATCCTGTACAGGTTTTTCAGGTTACCTTGTGACCTCATTGAGACTTTTCCTTTGTCAAACCTGGGTTGAAACTGGTCAAGTTCAAAGTCATTTTGAGAGGAAGGTCACACACTCAGGCACGCACCCAGCAGAGTTGCAGAAGCTTCCTTTTTTATTTTAGGAAACTGTGCTAAAATGGTCTTTCCATAAGGCTAAGCTTGTAATACCAGACATAAGGGAAGACTATTTAGACCAGAGAAGACAAATATGGTTACAAGCCAGTTTAGTAAAAGTAGGATGGCGAAATACTGAAAATGTTTTCTTTGCTGTATTATTCTGCTACAGTAAGAGCCTGAACGTTTTTTTCTTCAGAGCATTACTGTTCTTCAGTTAGAGAAGGGCACTGGGAACATGTACTGCTTTGTTTTGTTAGAAGTGAAAAATCTATTAAAGCAGATTATTTCATTTCAGAGTGATTGAATCAATTCTGATTGAGAACAGACAAGATTCTTTTATGCAAATCTGAAGCAAAATCAAACAAACCCAAATATTTTAAATCTCTAAAAAGTTCGTTTTATATGTGAATATGCTTTAGGGAATAGAGAATATAAATGTTAATTATCTGAGCGAGATTACCATTTCTGATGTACTTTCTGGTTTTAGTTAGCAGTAACTTTACAAGTGAGTATTTCTGAGGGAGTGAGAACATCATGAGAGAGTATGATCATCTGGATTTCTCATTGTGTTTTTGTTTTTGTGTTTTTGCTTTGGGCATTAATTAAACACCTGAAATTTTCATACCATATCGGAAGTTAGTCATTGAACCTTTCCAAATTAGCTCTGCATATTCAGTTTTGTACTGGACAGGTGTTCTGTTAGTATGAAACATGATGCAGTTATAATATGCCAGATCTACACACACAATTGTTTATGCCTTACTTGAGTGCTTAGCTGATGGTTTGTAGCAGTGCTGTTCACTGACTTGTACAATGCTAATGGTATAATGTTAATTTTTTTAGACACTCTTCTCTCATGCTTATCTTTCTTTTAAAGGATATCAATCAGAAGCTGCAAGAAGATAACCAGGAACTGAGAGACCTTTGTTACCTTCTTGCCTTTCTGCCTATCATCATCCAGAAAGCATCCCGTGAGTGGCAGAGACTGGGCAGGCACAGTGCTAGCATTATGCACAAAGAGGTTGCCTCCTACCTACAGAAGCTGAAAGAATTGGAAGTGAGGCAAGAAGAAGTGGTTAAAGAAAAGCTGGAGCTAAAAGAATTGTGTGTGTTGCTGGATGAGGAGAAGACTGGTGGAGCAGGCAGCCGGAGCTCTATTGACAGCCAAATCAGCCTGTGCCACTTAACTGCAACAAGCACATCCATAAGAGATGTTGGTGATGGGAGTAGTACTTCTAGCACTGGAAGTCCAGACAGTGCAGACCATCATAAACATCATCCGAGTACTAGTCCAGAACATCTTCAAAAAACCAGGGGTGAAGGAAGCCCTGAGCATCAGAAACACAGGAGCATCAGCCCAGAGCATCTCCAGAAGCCTAGGGGTTCTGGCAGTCCTGATCATCACCTGAAAGGACCAAGTCCAGAACATCACAAAACCCTTGTCAAAGCACCTGAGCAACAAAAGCACAGCAGCAGCAGTCCAGAAACTCTCCCAAAGCACGTTTTGAGTAGTAGCCCTGAACACTTTCAAAAGCACAGGCCTGGCAGTAGCCCTGAGCATCAAAAGCACAGCAGTGGCAGCCCAGATCATCTTCAAAAGCACACACCAAGCGGAAGCCCAGAACATCTGCACAAAGTGAGGGGTACCAGCCCTGAGCACCTCAAACAACATTTTGGAGGGAGCCCAGAGCATCTCAAACACCTCAGTGGAGGCAGCAGAGAAGGTCCCCTCAGGAGACAAGTAGCAGATGACCTGTCACCTCACCACAGAAGTATATACAATGGAATGAATGGTGGGTCAGTATATTTAGTGAAAGCTCATTTTTCAAAATTCCTAAGGTAGTTTCAGTTCTGTGTCACCACTTTTGGAAAAAGAATAGTATTTTATGTGAAATGAAAGGTAACAAGTCTGATGTTAGTATTAACTGACTTGATAAATAATCGGGGTATACCCAGTTGTCTTTCTGCCAGGTTTTAGGTGGATTGATGAAAGAGTGGAGGAAAAAGTTCATCTTGAGTGCTTGTGTAAGGTATCAAGAAGCAACTTTTGGACTTGATTCTGCCCGACATAAACTGTCCCTATGTAGACTTATGTTTACCTCAGGTATCAGATAGGGAGGAGTTATGTGTGTTTCTTATGCTGTCTGTATTTGAGTCAGCAGAATGGAGGTGAATGTCTCCAGTTTCATTTCTGCCTTTCTAAGCTAGTCTGTCTATAGCTTTGAAGATTTTAACATTTCCTCTTTATTGATGGAAAGCTTCTTTATGGAAAAGCATATAACTCTGGAGAAGATGCCAGATGAAGAGCTAGGCTCAATATAAATGAATCTGATACTCCTAAAGCTTTCCAAAGCCTTGATTTTTGCATGTATTTAATTATAACAAATTAAAAGTTAAGGAAGATCCTAAGGGATATTTGTTGTTATTGCTGCCCTTTAGGAAGATACCCAATAAACATGCCTAGCTTTAAGGAGCTGATATCCCCACTGATTGCAATTAACTTTTTTTTTTTTTTTTTTAAGATAGGCACAATTTAAGTATCTTGGTATTTTGGAAGACAAGTGGTTATGACAATATTATTGAAATGAATATGGATTGGAATAGAGTAAATGAAATAATTAAAACCAAAATTCAAATAAACATCTTTCTGTTGTCCGAATAACTTTTTATAGATTTAGCAAAATTTCTGTAGTCTGCTCATTTCTTCTACATGCTCTGAGATCTTTTCATAAAAGAAGTCAGCATCTTATTTATAGCTGAAAACTCATTTCTCAGTTCTTTGTACGTAGATTTGAAACAGAGCTCAGAAGAAAGTGAGGATTTTGCCATAGTAACTTGTCTTGGATGGAGTTCATGTGTTCCCATTTTATAAGCAGCTGCGAGAAGTCTTTCTGCCATCGTTGGAACTGACTGCTTGTTGTTGGGTCTGCTTGTGAGATGGAGACAGTGAGCTCTCTGCTGGGTGCTGTCCTCAGCATTTATCATGTTGCTGTCTCGCATCAGTCCGTTCATCTTTGATGAATAACTTGCAGAATGCCTTCAGCTGAGATAACCTGCTTTGTAGGTGTAAGTCCAGATTACTTTCGGTGACATGTGCGTATTCCACAGGGCTGATAACCCCCAAAGCAGTAAGTGTGGAGACTTCAAATTAATTTTTAAAACAGGTAATTAATAAGGCGAATGTATGAAAACTATGTGAAGATGCAAATAAGTAAGCTCTAAAAGTTGACCTTGCAAAACTTCCTTTAAATGCTGTATTTCTTTCTCCATTCAGTTCAGTTAAAATAAGCGAACAACACTGACTTGTAAGTAGCATGTAGTATGGAAACGCACTTCCTAGAGACTTCTTACTTTTACCCATGATGTTCACGAATGTATTCACTGGTTACGTAGAAAGGTGATTTAAGGTCTTAAGTATGCATTTTTCAAACTCATTCACAGACAAGGATACAGGTTTTCTGCTCCCAGCACGGTGGGCTTTCTGGTATTTTCAATCCAAATAGTTCTTTTTTGTTGTGTTTTTAAGAGTGGGATGACAGCAGTTGTTACTTTAAACCTGAGGTGACTGACCCGCTTTGTGCAGGGCATCTCAAATAGCCGCGGTTGTGACTCAGATAACAGGGAGCTGGAGAGGGGAGCCAGTGATTTGGGAGTCTGTTTATTGACTTGAATCAGAGCATCGCCTGTCCCACCCTTTGTATTAATCACTTTTGCAGAGGAATTTGCACCCCGATAAGTTGTCAAGCCTCTCATGTTTATGTAACTTGATATAAGCATGAGGTAGATGTTAGCTGTGAGTTGACTTCTGGCTTTGGTCTGACTTTTTGTCTCATTTTGGTCAAATGTTAAACTCTTGTGAGCTTTGCTGTAAGCAATAACCCTTAAAAACTTGAGGAAAAGACTTTGTCTTCACATCCTCACAGCTAGGCTCAACTGCTGCTCTCCTACCCCCCCCCCCCCCAGCCTTTTAGGGAAGAAGTTGCACAAAAGTGCTAGAAGTGCTGACCAATATAATTTATCATCACTGCAAATGTAATCTGTAAACCTTAATTGACATGTTTTATGTGTTCCTGTATACATGAACCTGCCAACTGAGTACAGACTGGGAGCTGTACATTGAGCTTGTAACAAAAATGCCAATTTTGCATCTGCAGCAAGAAATGCTAAAATTCTGCAAACATAGGTAAGAAAGTGGTGTGGAAACCTGGCCTTAAACTCAGATGAGCAATGTAAAAGGATGCTATTTTTGATTCCTATCCCCAAATCAAGTAGTAAGGCTATTATATCATGTTGGTGAAAACCTAGTTTACTTTAAAATTCAGAATATATTCAGCTAGTAGGCTGTTTGCGCGGCCATTTGATTATTTTGCAGGGCATTTCCAATGTTACAGCAGTACTTCTGTGACTGTCATTTGTTTGACCAGCAAGAATGAAGTTTTTGTGTTGATAAATGGTAAACAGCGAAGAGTAACATCTTTTGACTCTTCTGTAGAAATAATATATTTTAATCATGTAATTGGAACTTACCCGGCTCAGTAGAGGCCTGGCCCATCTCCGTTTGGATGAGATGGAATGGCCTCCATTGCCTTATGTGGACTCCAAATCAGGTCTGAGAGGAGAAGGTATTCCTCTGCGTATCAGACCTTGCTCTGAGAAGTACTATACTGTCCACCTGAAATTGCTGCTCTTTCTTGGAAAGCATGTTTGCAGACAGCCCAGCTGTTTCTGTTGAAATAAAATCTTCCATCCATAACTAATAGCTCCTATTTACCCTGAGTTCTGGTCTTGTTAGCACTTGCATGACCACAGGGAAGCAATGTATTCAGTCATATGCAGTTATCTATACCAAAATTTTGTATGTAAATATACAGGGAACAGAGATGGAATCTCTGCAGGCTTTAGTCAAACTCTTAAGCAATTAATGTTATGATGGTTTCAGAAATACGGTGTGTAGCTATAGTCCGCGTTACAGGATATGGTATATGCATTCGTTGTTTGGGCCTCCTGCATCTTTTAAGCTCCCATGAGGGACATGAGAAGTTGTCTTTGGTCCGTTGTCTCTTCTGAAACGGGCGCCCTCAAGCTGTGGAGTCACAGAAGTGGGGTCTGAAAGCTCCCTTTGGCTTGATGCTTGTTAGTTGAAAACATTTCATTTTAAAGGCTCTAACCAAATACGAGGTGTGTTGTAGCAGTTAATGATCTTTTGCTGGAATCCCTCTTAAAATGTTCTGGTTAATGAGCACAGGGCTATTTGGGATAGGAAGATGGCTGAAATTAGGTGGAAAACAGCAGTGGTAAAAACATTTTACAGTGAACACTTATGCAGTCTCAAATAATACATGACAGTCTTTAACTCTGACACAAATATGTGGTGCAAAAATATAAATTAATATGTGTTCTGGATTTGCAATCTAAGTGTTCTTTTATTCTAAGCAGTTTATTGTAAATTTTCTATTTTAGAAGTCTTTTGTTTTATTCTGGGCTTTGACTTTTGTGTGACAGGAAAATATCAGAAGGCTTTCAGATGTGCTTTTTGCTTCCTGCTGAGGTTATTAATGACTAGAAATAAAAGTGCTGACTAACTGTAAGCGCTGCTGGAGGTGCGAGGACTCATGTACAGAACAAATGCAAAGCTGTCTCTCTTGAGCAAAAGTATTTGCTGGCTTAAATGGAGACTCAGCTTAAATTTTGAAAAATTCTGCTATAAATGCGTTGCTGCTTATAAGGAAAATAAAATAAGAACCTGCTGCTTTGAGTAAAAAGAGGGAAGTGCAATGTGACTTCAGAGAGCAAAAATCAGTAATAATGTTACTGAGTTAATTTCGGTGGAAATAGCTCATATCCTGCTGCTCAAATAGTGAAATGATGTCACGTGTCTGTGTAGGCTTGCTTACATGTTACTTTTCATACAATTGAAATGAAAATAATTTGCTTGCCATTCGTAGCAGTGCACAATACTTTGTGTGTAAATGGAGCTTTCCTGATGGCACCCAATATACATCTGACATTTAGAGCCTAATACAGTGTTATTTACTCTTAAGAGTAACCTGCTGTATAAACAAAGGCTACAGGGTCAATAGAATTTCTAGTTGTTGCTGTGAATTAATCTACTATTTATTTCAGGGGTTTATTATTTTAAGTGTAGAGGTCTAAAACTTTCATGTCAATGGGAGTCTTTCAGTTGAATTCCATAGGATTTGCATCAGACTCATAAATCGGGTTCAGGCATTACAGACTGCAAGAGAACTGAGGCCTGATAGGTGAGTATGTGTGTGATTAGAGCATGCTGTATTTATTGACAAAGTCCTTTCTGTGGGGTAATTTGCCAAGCTAAAACATGGCTTATAATATGAGAGCTATGAAACGACTAGAAACTCATGTCTGAGGGCTTATGGGAGAACTTTACACTTACATTTCTTTAACTTCACTGGCAAAAATAGTTCTGCTTTAAATGTTTGAGCATATGCTGGATCATCTTTCCAGTAAAAGTATGTGAATCTTAATGGGAAGACTGTCTGTTCATAAAGAAGCTTGTCTGGTTTAAACCAGCTGGCTGAATGTTGCAGCACTCTGGTTACTGAGAAGTTCAGCTGAGGATCAGAGTGGGAATCAGCCAGTGCTGACTGCAGAGATGTGCTTCCCTCTGTAGCCATTTGATGGGAGATAGGAGGTTGCACTACACTTTAAAGTGGGAATGCATAGGAAGGATTCAGCTTAACAGTCCCCCCCCTTCCAGGACTGCAAATAAACCACAGCCACACATGGTATGTAACACTTTGCGTGAACTCACCACTTGCAGCTTCTGTGCTAGTATTTCTGAAGTGCCTGGTGAAGGCTTCTGAATGCTGAAGTGTTGAATGCTTAGCTGAAGCCTTACCTACCCCCTTGGTTTTGTTAATGCTTTTAGGGCAGGCAGGACAAGCAGTAAATGAATAACACCTGTCTTGGGTTGAAGGCTTGTTGTCAGCTGAGAGCATCCTGGGTGGGATTTTCTTACCTACTGTGGTGTTCTTCAAAACAAACAAAAATATCACTCACCAAACAGCCTATCCCCCTGCCATTTAAGGGCCCGGTGTGGAAGAAGGGTAGGCGGTACAGTTAAAGACCAGTGCATTTAGGTTGTGAGCTCCTCAGTGATTAGGAAATCAACACCGAAGTTCCCATAAAGTGGGAGTGAGATCCAGTTCCTCTGAGGGTAGAAGAAGAATGTGAGCTGAGGTGTTTTTGAGACCATACTTAAAAGAAACCACATGCATGAAAATGTGTGCACGGTACTATTTCTGCACTTGTGTATTGTAGAAGCACATGAGGATGTAATGAGAAAGGCTGTTGGAAAGTACAGCTAACCAAGGGCTTAAAGGACAAAAGCATTCTGCAAGTATTTTACTATCACAAGGAGGATGACGGCTACTCTTCTACTTAATACCATCTACAAGTGATGCTGGATTTTTCATTGATGGATTTTTACTTTTTGCTTCCATCTTAGTCCATTTAGTGAACAGTGATCGGATGGCTAAAACCATTCTAGTAAGACCTCAAACTTAAAAAAAAAAAAAAAAAAAGGGGGGGGGAAGGAAAGAGGAGAAAAATAATTAGTGGGTTTTTTTTTTTGTTTTTTTTCCTCCAAGTAAACTAGGCCTGATGAAGTTCATAGTAAATTCTCTAAGGAGAATCTCAGTCTCTTCTTTGATATCTTTAAAGGAGATGAGTGAAGTTTTGGAAGAGAGACTATGCTGACTTTCCAGTCTTGAGGGGGAAAAGAATAACGAGAAAACTGTGGAATTGTCAATTTAATAATAATATCTGGAAAAATACTGGAACAAGTAACTAAACGTTTTAAATGTCTAGGTGGTAAGGAGGAAATAAGTTGAGGTAAACTTGTTAAGAAGAATGATACAAAACAATCTCTCTCCTATGTATTGTGAAGTAATAGGCGCTGGGGAGAGTGGGGGATAGTAAATGTAACTATCTTGAACTAGGAAGGGTTTTGGCCCTGTCTCACCTGATATCCCCTAGCAAGCTAGGGAAGCATGGCTTGATTAAACTCCTATAAGGTAGGTCCACAGAAGTTTGGAGAATGTGTCTAGAGATGCATCTTCTCAGTAATCGTCTGTACTTCTTGCCCTTTCAGGAAGGCTGTATCAGAATTGAGCTTTCACAGGTGTCTGTCGTTCCTCACTGTTTTCTTTCATAACTTGCTAAAGGAATGGAGTGTATACTTTGTAAAATTCAAGATGACACACTTTGTGGGAAGGTCCGAAAGCAATTTGAATGATAGCATCTTGACAACTAGTCTTAACAATACAATGGAATGTAATAAGGATGAATGCCAAATCCTACATTTAGGTAGGAATAGTTATTGCTCCATTAGAGGCTGGGGGATGTTTGGTTAGGTAGCTGTTCTGCAGATACAGATGTGGAGGTTATTTTGAATCACTGATTGATTAAAAACATGAACCTTGTTATGCACTTAAAAAAAAAAAAAAAAAAAAAGAGGATAAGCCTGCCTAGGGTTTACCTGTGCAGAGCCTTCTTCTCATCTCTTTTCTCTGCTTCCTTACTTTTCCCTTTAGAGTGCTGCTTCTGCTGCACAGATGTCTTTCTTTTGGCTGTCAGGCCTTGATGCTAATTCAGTCTTTCCTTGATGCAGGCAGTGACCCTTTCACTATGAGTGCCAGAGCAGGGAAGGGGTTCCTGGAAGTGATATGTCATCTTTAAATCATCACCAGTATGCCGCATATCTTTAAGAACGAAGTCTCTGTTGGCTAGCCTGTGATGACTGTGTGCATTAATAAGGCAGGAGGGAAGTGATGGTGAATAGAATAACAAGCAAGAGCTTTTGCCCTCTTGAGGTACCATTTTCAGTTTGTGCAAAGGTAAGCACAGCAGAGCTAGACAGGTTCAAGGCTGGACAAGATGGGCAGTTAATTGAAGACAAATTATTTAAAGACTAGTTTCCTTCTGATTAATTGGCCCTCAAAGAGGGACTCACCAATAAAGGTAATGTTTCAAAGGCTATCGGAAATAACTTTCAAAAGGTAGAGAGTGGAGTGCAGATTTTATCCGTTTTGAATAGCACCTCAATGTGTTCCTGTTCTTTTAAACACAAATACCTTTCAGTGTGAAGGCCAGAAGAGTTTAAAAAAAAAAAAATTTTTTTGGTGAATGGGGCTCCTATAGAGGGAATGGGAGATAACTTGCCTGAACTAGGGGTATTTGGAAGAGATTTAAAAATATGTTTAATTTTAATTAGTCTTTTATGGGTGAATCATTTATGGGTGAATTAGTCTTTTATGTTGCTGAATCAGTTCCTCAGTTCCCCCAGTGTCTGTGGCCAGGGCCAGGCATATTGCAGTTGCACAGAAGCATTGACACAGTCCCGTCAGTAACCCTTGCTTCAGACCTGTGAGTAGTGCCCTTATCTTCCAAGCATTTAACCAATACGAAATGGAGATTAGCAGCTATGCCAGCTGGCTGGTTAATTTGAGATTTATGGCCTTATCTCTTGTTTTGAGCGTCCATTGGAACTTCACTGACATTTGAACGCAGACCTCCAGAGGCGGAAGGCTGACGTAGTGCATCACTGTGCCGGTGTTGTCAGAGTCTTGACCAACTCTGCAAGCCAGCGTTTGTGTGGCTCCCCTGACTTTACTGGTGTTCTACGTGGGACGCATCTGATGCGTTGCGGGGTTTTTTTGGTTTATTTAAATGTATGTTTTGAAAACAATAGGTTTTTCAAGTAGTGAGTAGGAGGTTGTTTCATCATGTACTGAAGCCAACATAAAAGCTCATTTATTTTCATGATAATTGGGCCAAGTTGTAAGATATTTGCCTTCTCTTTGCCTTCCTGATGATTTCTGAGTCATCGGGAGCTTGGAGGGGCAGTTAGTGTTGCCTGCCTGAAATATATAGGCAGACTATTTTTGTACCAGGATGAAAAGTCCTTATGTTGAAGCCTAGTTGGAATCGTTGCTTGGGGAGAGCACCTTTAACTTCAGGAGGGGCCATGGTGCAACGTAGCCCTTCAAACAGCTTTCTGAGTTACTGTGTTATGGTGGTATTATAGTAAAATGTTTTTAGAACTATTACAGTGATTAAATTGTCAAATTTTCTGAACTCTGGCAGTTTTAATGCAGAGCTGAAATATTATTCTAATTCTTGGTAAGTGCTGCTTGTTTAAGCCCTTCAGCCTTGCAGGATGTACTGTGCATGTTAATCAAAGGGTGTCCTGTCTTTCCAGCTCTATCTATTAATGGAGCCTTTCTTTTTCTTGTGAGTTTTTTTATTTTATTAGAAAAGTAATAATGGGGGGCTGCAGATTGTACAGCGAGTTGAATGGGTTAATAATACCCAGTGAGGAACAAAGCAGTCAGTGTAGAGAGGTGCTGAAAATATTGTACTTACCGTTCACACACCACGTACATTCTTTAGATGTTGACAGGTGCTATAGGACAGTGAAGCATTCCAAATTAGAGGGTATTTAACGAGGTGTAATAAAGCTTTGTGTACTTGGAATGACTCTAGCAATGAAAACGGATTGGTTTCTGAGCTAGTAAGTCATGTCTCAATTAGTGAACTGAAGCACAGCTTATCTTAGGTCTTATTGTCAAATACACAGATCTATAGTAACTGAGAGAACACTTAGGATTATGTTCAAGTAACGATCTTGATATAAATCTTGTGTGTGTGTGCTTCTTGAACAGTTAAAGGGTGGGTTCCATTGAGCAAAGTAGCTAGGATGGAAACACTGAGCTCTGAATTTTGCTGCTTCACGCAGGAAGAAGTCAGTCTTTAATATACTGCATCTGTTCTTGCAAAAAGGTTAAACCTGAATCATGCAGTGCTTGTTTTACTACTACAGGTTTTACTACAACCTCATACTTGAAGCTGCAGAAGAGTCCACTGTATCCACTTGTCTGTCTGAAGAAACCTGGAGTATTAAGCCTTAGTAAAGAAAAAGGGCTAGAACACTTGACCATGGAATTTGGAAATGTATTTTAATAGGATGCTCAATTGTAACTGAGCTCTTAAGCCCCATTAGCACCTTTAGCCAGATGCTCATTGCTGTGAAATGACACTGAGCCCAACAGCTGTCGAGGTCCTAAAAAGGATCATACATATTATCTTTCATTCAGTAGCATTCAAAGAAATGTGAAAACATGGAAATGCATGACACTTTGGAAGAGAGATGTGATCCTTTTGGTCTAAGGCATAAATTGCCATCTACCTAATGGAAACTAAGAATGAATTTCACTCTGACGTGTTATTCCATTTCTGTTTATGGCAAGAGGTTTTGTGCGCCTCCATCTAAAGCAGCTGGTACTGGTCACTATAGGAAAAGGAATGAAAGACTGATTGGGTCAGTTGCCTGATCCAGTATAGCAAGCTGTAATTGTTGTAGGTGGTTCTTTTGTAGTCCTCTGTATGTGGATGCATTTTTCTTTTTTTCCCTATCCTTGTTCTCCAGCAGTGGTTTGTAATATGCCTCAAGGGCTTAATAGTATGGTCTTTACCTTCATGGCAAACCTGAAGTACTGTGAAGGGTTTTAGTGGTGCTTATATACATGAATTAAGAATCTTCTGTAATGTGTGGGGCATTTACAGTCAAGAAACCTAAAAGCGCATCTAAATAAACAAGCAAGAAAAACCTACCTTTCTCTCTTACCTTCCCCCCCCCCCCCCCCAGCTTGTTGTGTCTCAGGTCCTTCTTTTGAAATCTGATCACTTGTGATCAAATTTTCAGACAGTCTTACAGCTCAAAGATACCAAATGAAATAGGGAAATGGAGGGATTAGCCTGGAAGGAGCCTTGGACAGTGGGACTGCAAGACAGTGAGATATACCATTAATAACAGTAACTTGTTTCAGAGGAAATTAGTTCTACAGTTATAACATGGGAGGGAGGGGAAAAAAATACATCAGTCATTTAAAAAAAAAAAAAAAGAAGCCCTAATGATACTGGTCTATGCACACTTAGTATCTTTGTGAAATTTTTAATGCTTTTAATCTTGTAAAATCCATAGAAAAGAAACAGGATCATAGTTTGAGATCTGTCCGTGAGCATGTGGTCCACACCATGAAAAAAGTTGCAGATGTGTTAATTGCAAATGGGAAAGGTGCCATATTGAGCTAGGCTATCTTGAAGGATAAACAGATCTGTGAAGCCTGATTGTGAATAATAAATAAGCTTAGTTCAACATGTGTCAGTTTTGCTCTAAAACTTCTGGTTTCTTTGCACTGGTTCCTCCCTATACATTGTTTGGGGAGGGGAGGGATCTAGCAGGTTTTTGCACCTGTGTACTTCAGCAAGCAAATCTTTGACCCTGTATTTTTCCTGTGCATGATTTGTGTGAACTTTGCACTAGATGATTACACATATTGTGTCAGGTGACAGAGCATGGGGAGAAAGATGACAGTATTTGTAATGCTGACCTGTAAAAATCCATATCATAATTTTAAGTGGTTTAGACTAATCGAACACAGCACTGTTCAAACACTGTCAGGAATAAGAGATGCATTATCTTTCAGCTCTGATCAGTGAGCCCTGTGATAAACGACAGTATTGAATATCTTTTGAAGTTCTCTATTTTGGTACTTCATCAAAGTTACCTAAACAATATCACAAAAGCTTTGGAATATTTAAATTTAAGGTTCTAATGAGACAGAGCCTGCAATATCAAACTTCTATTTGATAAATAGTGAGATCTCTTTCAAATGTTTGGCCTCAAAACTGATTGTTTCTTTTAAGTGCATCTGTTTAAATCCCTGTGGATTTTAAAAATTTGGCTTGATCAGCACTTGCTGTAGGCTTTGGAATATATATTTGCAACTTGGATTCAAACAATATATATACTTTTACCAAAGGTTACAGGGTTTATTCATCATTATGTTGCTCATATTCATGCTAAGCTCAGATAAACCTGGGGAAAAGCATTGATGGGTGACCCACATGCCCTGTTGGTTTGTGAGTCCGTTTTAGTTTTACAGTGGGTGAATCTTAATGCTAAATATCCATCTTATGTTTTTTTTGTGGTCTGAGAATATTACTGATGGCCTGAAGATGGGTCTCTAAAAAATACTCTTTGTTTCTGAAAGAGCAAAAGAACACTTCTTTGAAGGCAGCTAATAAAACAATACACCAAATGTGTTCAGCTGAATGCTTAAAGGTTAAACATGCAGATTGTCTTAGTCCTTTAAAGTATTTGATCATTTCACTCCTTGGGCACCTGACTTGCCCTCAAGCTGGGTACCCAGACAAGAGCAAGATATCCTTGCTCTTGCAGCACTCTTACAGACATTGCTTGCCTGTTATTGTAGTTTGTCTTGCTTGTATCTATTTTAAGATTTTTGTAACCTGAAGTTAGACTTTGAATTTTAGGTTTTTGCAGCATCATTAAAGATACTGCAGTAAAGATTATGCAGTCCATAGAGATAACAGAAAAGCAAAGCATTCCAACAACTCTTTTCTCCTAACCAGATCTCCAGCCTCCAAGACCAAAGGCTCTGCAGTCTTAAATTAAGGCAGAAGATCCCAGAATCGGTCTCCTACAGGTACAGGCGCTAAGAATTTTTTGATTTATTCCTTGTTGTTGGAACTTGACACCTGAACTCTACACTCCAATCAATAATACTGAATGCTACATGTTGACTGCTTGCTGCCACAGCACAGGTGAATGATTTGGAGAGTTAGGAGGACAAAAAGCATCTTGAGCATATTAAGCCAAACTCTGCTTTCAGTCTTTAGGTGTCTGTACTGACATTTTGCCTTCCATATAAAAGTAGTCAAATGGAAAGATATCTTTTATAGTGTGTTGAAAAGTTGTACTTAGGCTGATAAAAATGAATTGCTGGGTTGCCTGACAGCATGAAAAATGACTGATCAGACTATTTTGGAAGCTTGGATCTGAGTTTTATCACCTCAAGTCATTCCGTTGTCCTTCTTTTGTCAAGAATGAATTGGATAGTGCTAACTCCTTGTGTTGATCACACTGTTGCAATTATATGCAGTTACAGACCCGTGGAGTACTGAAAAGATACTTGTGGAAGCCTAAAAAGGGACTTGCTTTACCCTCTTTCATGATAACTCTACAACCACCCAAATCAAGCAGAGTGTTGCATGGAACAGATAAGTCAATGCATATCAGCTGCCACCTGAAAATGTGTGCTGTGGGTGCTGAAGCTAGGAGCCAGTTTCCTGGGCACCACGTTCTATTCCAGCTCTATTGCCTGATGCTGCTTTTATTTTAATATATATATTTATTTGACTAACCCACTCAGTTGACAGAGATGATTCTGATATCTGTTTGGAAAATGGAGGTACATTTGAAGGATTAATAAGGATGTTTGAATATGAAATAATTACTCCTTGAGAGCAAAATATTTGTTGAATTTATCGATGTGAAAGGTTCTATGCTTTTAATGTGGCAGGTCTTGGTTGGGTCTGTTTCTGTGTTTGATAAAGGTGCACTTAGCAGATGTATCTTTCAGTAAGTTGATGAGAGTTATCAGTCCTACGTGTCCATTCTCCTCCTGTTGTGAGATTTTGGGTATTCATCGCCTTGGTTATAGGAAAAGAAGGTGCTGACTGAGGAAATGCAGTCAGGGGACGTTTTCTCTCAAACTTAACATTTTTAAGTAGGTACTTTTAATAAGCCCCAAACTTGGCTAAATTTTTCTTGATTTGTTTTTGAAGTGCTACCCAGAAATACATCATGATGCAAGGAAGTCATAGGATCTTGAAACTGGTCAGAAGGGGTCTGTAATAGAAGATGAAAGTGGTAGAATTTCCACTGTCCAAAATGTGGAAAAATAGAGAGAATAAATCCAGAGAGTGCAAACATTAGTTAATGTTGTTTCCGAGGGGACCAGGAACATCTTAATTCAAAACACTGAGGCTCAGTGTATCTTCTGTGTGTGTTTCTGCTCATCAGTGTAGTATTCAGGTGCTCAGGTGTGTCTCTTGAGCTCAGGTGTTTAGTCATGCTAGCTAGATGATGAATAAATCAACCAACTGGCTTCCTCAGCCGGGTAGCGTGACTATTTATACAGTGCTAAGTACTGAACTTGTGTCCCAGTCTATCTGGTAAAACAAACTGGGAAAGGCTGTCTGGGGGTCAGTTCCTTTATTGCTCCAGAAACCTAATGAGGAATCTGGAGGTGTATTGTGCAGAAAAGTAAAGAAACCCTCAGACCCTAACCCTAATCAACCAAACCCAAATGTATATTGGATCTGAAAGCCACCAAAATGAATTTTATGTGGTAACCTTTTTTCTGTGCTATGTTGAAATCTTGCTGAATTCATGAACATCTGGCAAAAGGAGAGGCTGAAAATCTCTAATATATTGGTCATCAGACTAATCAGATTAGTGCATCTGCTGGAAAATGGCATTTGCAGTATGTCTGTTCTCTTTGGGCCCAATCTGTTACACTTCTGGATGTGAAAATCTTGCTCTGGTTCTTGCTGGCCAAGCTTGCTTCTGCTTTTCAGTGATCCTATCAGCTTCTCAAAGGCCCAAAGAAGTCTGCAATTTCAGAGATGGGGGCTGTGGTACCAGCTGGAGGACCTGAAGGAGTGCAAGACAGTGCTGTCTGCCTTTGTTCTCCTGATCGCAATGAAAAGCGATCAGAAGGTCCTTTTTTCTCTACAGCTCAGAAGTAGTACAGGTCAAAAAATGTATTTGCAAAATGGAGGCCCTAATGCTTATGAAGAACTATGGATGAACTGTTAACCTGACTTAAATATTATGCTTGTTAGTAGTGCCTGATTATTATTTAGAACTTTTTATCAGTAGGCTTCAAAACAATTTCCCAAGGAAACAAGTATTGTGATCTTCATGTTGCACTTGAAGAACACTGAGCAAAACAAATAACCAAACAGGATTAGTCAACCACCAATTAGACCTTAAATCTAGGTCTTCTGAGTTTTAGGCTGCTGCTTATTCTTTTGCATCACACCGCTTTTCTAACAGCTTCTTTTATAGAAATCTGTGCTTGGTGTGTGGAGTAAAGAATGGGGCTGAAGTTACTAACATGCCTAGAAAACACCTTTATGAACAATTAGCTTTGATACAAACATTTTCAATGTGTTTCCTCTCAAAATCAAGTTTTAAGGCAAACTGTTTCCTTCCTTCCTGAATTATGCTAACCAGGCCAGTGAGGAACAAAGCTATTTTTATTTATATATTTGTCATGGAACAGACATCAGAATATGTTAATGTACCTTTTCCATTTATGGGGTGCTTAAGAACTCTTCTTGCAGGTTTAAAACACAAAGTTCACAATAAATCCCAACTTTGAGTAAAAATGAAGTGCTGTGATAGCTTTTGCAAAGCAGGCTGTATTTCTCTGTCTTGGTTCTGGTGGCCCGTTTTTGCTGTTGTGAAATGGTTATGTGACTGTAATTGTCTTCATTTGGGAAATCAAGATGCTGATATGAATCTGGGGTGCAGTTAGCTATTAGCTGGGGCTTTCAGGTTTCTCATCTTCCATGAGATTAAATATGGGAAAAGAAAGTGGTCTTAGACTTAATAAATAAATAAAATCTGAGCACAAGCTGTGGCAAGATGGTCATTTGACCCTTAGTGTCAATCAGTAATGTGCCACCTTGCAAATGTGCCAGGGAGCAGGGGAAGTAGTACTTAGTAGATGTAAATCTCCATGGCGCCTCCCAGAGTGTGAACATCTGTGTGACTTGGCAGATGTAGAAGACTGGATCTTGGTGAACTAGTATATTTTGAGATTTTGGTTAATTGATTCTTCTATTTTTTCCAGCAGACTTATTTCTGGCAGGTGGATGGTTGCTGCTGCTATCTATCAAGTACTGCAGTCTGAAATGTTTAAACTCCTGTGGAGGAGTGGCTGTGTTTGAGAGAAGACTGGGTAAAGGCTCTCATTGTCTGCCAAAAGCTGAAGATTACTTGGACCAAGTAACTAACCCAGTCGTTTCTGAAAATGTTTTATGAATGGCACCTATCAGAATTCAGTCCAAGACTTTCAAAGCTCTGCAGTAATGTACACTCGCTGGGGAATCAGGCTGTTATGTTCAAAAATGTCAGCCTAAACATTTCCATTCTGTGATAAGTGATGACAGTACTAAGGTAAAAATTCTTTTCATGAGAACAGAAAGTTACTGCAATTACAGCAGCTTCCTGCCACACTAAGTACTGAGCTTTTAGTGGTTCTTTTTATCATGAAATACCATCTGAGTGCAATGTAATGTCTCAGAATTGTCCAGAGATTAGAGATGTGGGTACTGTTACTATTTTATTCCTACTTATGAACTAGAGCAAACTTCAGGTTATGTGTCCTGAGCATGATTTAGTGACCTGTTAGTCTTTTAATTATCTACTTCTTAATTAGATTGGTCTGATTACTTGATACTTGAAATAAGTGTACATTTTTAAGATCTCAGGGCAGTAACTTTTGGGAAAAACTTCATTGCTTTTTATTTTATAGGCATTTTGTCCTTCATGCTGAAGCATGAGAACATATGGTGCTACTTCTGATGTAGCACATGTCTAAATATCTTGGCTTGTAAAATTTTCTGCAGAGCCATGTAATTTTGCCCATAAAAACATTCCTAATGTAGCTAACCAACTTAAAAATGCAATAATCCTATGCTGTACTTGTAGTCATTTTAAACTTTTACTGCTTATAGGTTGGGAAATTAAACTGTGAACCCCTGAATGAGGAAAAATGAACAGCAAGCAGTTAAACTTTAAAGAGCCTACTAAGAAATATAATGCAGTGATAATTGCATAAACAAATTATCTTATCAAAACACTTCTCAGATATTTTGAAAGGGTCAAAATATCAGAGTGCAATCCCAGCCATTTTATTTTTGAGCTGAACTCATGGGATAGCACTGACGGTCAGTAAAAAATACTCACATGGTAATGGGTTACTTCTCATGTTTTGTGTTCAGCCTACTGAACGCATTTTCCAAGTGCTGGTGTTTCTTCTGCCTGAGCCATTTGAAGCTTGAGTTATCAGCATGCCCCTGAGCTGAAAGTGTCAGGGAGATGGTTCTAAATACAGGGCGATAGGAAGAGAAAGGCCAGACATGGAGAAACATACGTGCGCTGATGCGACAGTGGAGTCGGTGTCAGCAAAGGACAAGCAATATGCGGGTTAATGTCAGAAATATCGTAGATCCTTTGGTGACTAGTAAATTCCCTGTCTTGGTGCATGCTTGGCATCCCAGCTTGAGGAGCAAGTTGTGTCCAAATAAAGAGGTCTACCAAACCCAGATGCAGGTGAAATCACTCGTACGATTGATTTCTTGACCACTAGGGATGTTTAAAGTCGGTCTGGTCTGAGAAGCAAAATGCTCTTGAAGTCAGCAGTAGTGAAACATGTGGACTGGCTGTGTTGAATAGCTCTAGGAAGAGGATGCAAGCAAAGGAGAACCTCTCCTAAGCGTGCATTACAGTAACTAGCATGAGTGTTGCTCTTACAAGATTTTCATGGGATCCAGAAGAAAGTGTCACACTGCAACTGCAGAAACCTCACTGTTGGGTCATATCCAGGCCATTGTCAATTTTTAGCACTAAAGGAGATCACCTGAGGCAATAAGACTTCATCTGACTTGCCTTGAGAAGAAGGGATATTGATGATGAGGAAGCTTCCTCCAAAAGCTGGTGGAGGTGGGGAGGACATTTTTTTTTTTGATGTCCCTTCTTTCTTCATTCTTCCATAAAGTTGCTAAGGAGTAGTTTTCTAGTGTTCAGGGAAAAGATACCGGATGTGTTAGTCATAAAGAGCTGAGAAAGGCAAATTGTATGGTCTTTTTTCTCCTGCCCTGGGAGCAGGACGTTATATGCAGAGACATAGTCAGACCACTCTTAGGAAGACTTGTAAGCAGTGCATGCACCACTTTGCCTCCTTCAGAGACAGTCTCTCCAGATGGCTGTAAAGGGAGTTTATTTGGGGTGGTGGTTCCTCTTTTCTTTACTCTCTCCCTCCTTTCAAGCCTTCTGCTGTGCAGTTTCAGTTCATCAGGCAGCCACTAAAAGTTTCTATGATGAGCAATTAATGGCTCATTCTAATTACTTATTTGCCTTCAGTATCAGTTTGGGCTTTTCAATTCTCCTTTGCAATTGGATTGCGATTGAAAACCATGCAAAAATTAATTTAATCAGTCTTTCAGACACTTCTACATTGCATCCTGTGTAATTCTAGTTATCTTTTTGAACATATCAGTGTGTGTGTGTATATATATATATACACACATACATACTTAATATTGTTATTTATTTTGCAGTGAACACAGCAAGGAGTTTTGGTGTTTGACAGCCTTAAAAGGTCAGCAAATACCTTCACTACTGTTTATTCTGGAATGTGCAAGAAATCTCATTTACCAAAGAATGCAGAATAACACATTATATACTGTGAAGGAAAACTGAAAATGTTTTTGAGACTGAAGACCCTGGCATAGCTGACACAGTTTGTATTAGTTCTTTTAGAGGAACAGAATAACCAGAGTACTTTTGCATATTGCTAAACCATTATCGAACATGAGAGAGAATTAGCAAAAGTTTGTTAAACAAACTTGCTCTTTAGAAGTGGGCAAAAATATTTTTCTCAAGGAGTGGTATAGATCTAAAACTACTCCTCTTCCACAGCAGTGGAAAAGCAAGGATGCTGATTAATGTGGTGGTCTTGAAGTAATGTAAGGTATCAAGATATGGGCATGTGATAAGCATTACCCGTATTACCTGTCAATGTAGGAAATGCTCTAGGGCATGCAACTAGTAAAAAACTGATGACAGGGCCTTGTGCTGCCCTGTGCCTTCCCAGGAGCTATGTTACAGAGGAGCCTGCAGCTTGAGTGCACGTAAGGATTGAATTGGACAGCTTTTGAAAGACAAGCTCCCAGAAAGTGCTTCCTTTAACATCTGAAGCCTTAAGCCTGTGCATTAAGGTTCAACAAAGAATTTTAGCATGTCTTTTAGGAGTATGCACGAATAGTATTAAACCAACATGTGAAACTCCTGTTAATGCTACTTAGAATAAATGCTTGCCTGTTCTAGACACTTGTATACTGTACTATAGAAATGCACGTGTGCACAGATGTGTGCTGTAATCTTACTTCTGAAAACAAAATGATTCACCCTGTTGTCACATTGGAGATGCTGTTCTTGCTAATGAGACTGTTTAGGGTTTGATACTGCATTTGTTTATGCAGGTGACAGGCTTTATACACTTGCAGATTCCCACCATGTTCACAGCCTTCCAGGAGCAGTAGTTTTTGCATGGCACCATGCAAACAAGCTGGGCCTTGGAAATTTATTCCAGGGAAAGGGATAGCAATCCCTTTTTGCCCACAGTGTTCTGATATGAAGGAAATCTAAACTTCTGTTTCAAGAAGTTCTACTCTTCTACCCTCTACTTTCAAAAGGATTGATAGCTGAAGGTTTCCTTGTTATTGAATATGCATGGTTTTTGTGAGCTGCAGATATCAGATTGATATCCCTCCCCCCTTTCCATTATCAGACAAAAATTAGGAGATGTTTTACAGCATCTGCCAGTCCTAATGTGGCTAGCCTCATGGCAGTACTGATTCTGACTGGCTCACAGTGGGCAGTCAGGACGCTTTTGTAGCATCTTGACTCTATGTGGCGTTTGACGTCTCAAGCGCTTGAGGTGTCTGCTGTAAGTCTCGTCTTATGATTGAGAATGGAGAAATTATGCTAGAAGAGCAACTAAAAGTCTAACACAAGATAAAAGCTTTACAGTGCTAGTACCTGTACCAGCCGTATTGGGCAGGGATAGTCTCTTGCTACATTCTCTATGCATAGTTTAGACTATCTACAGGTAGAATGGAAGCGAGGAATTATTTGGATTTTCAGTTTTGCTAGGTAAGTTTCTTCTCTTTTTGTGATTTGTTGCTTTAACAATAAATTCTTCAAATTAGTGTGTCAGCCATCTCTCCTCAAAGTGCAAAATGCATTACCCTAATGCTGTTGGATTTGACAGAAGATTCAGCCAAGAAATGTCTTGCCCATGAGAACAGGGAATTTTCATGAGTCCTTGCTTGGCAACCAAATTTCATGTGTGGTTTTTTGGAGGCGTGTGTTTGTGTCTAGGAATAGACAAGAAAAGTCTAGCAAAATCAGATGGGTTTAGCAATATGGCAAAAGAGAGAGAGTCCAGCAGTACCTAAGGATATAATGAAGATTTTCAGTGGAAGATCCAGATGGCTCTCACAGCACTGTTCTTTCAGCGTTGTAGAGCTGCTTAAAAGCATAGTGATGTGCATGTAAGCATAATCAGAATGATCTGTCGGGCCAGGGACAATGCGCATTGCTCTGAAGTAAAGAATAGCTTAGCAGATGCATAGGGTTGCAATCCTCATTTATTTCCCCCTTCCCCCTCCTCCCTCTCCCCTTGCAGTTATGAAGTGCATAGCTTTACACTGTTGGCTCTAAATCGTGGTCATTTACCAACAGCTCTAACATAATGTGCTGAAGTGATCCTGCTGACTTCTGCAAGCTTGTCTGTGTGTTCCTTATTTTAAGTATAAATGCAGTATTTGCTGATATGAGGGCTTGGTCTTGTTTTAAAGGGCAAAGCTGTGCAAAGCTTTTTTTTTCATTAAAGTTGGCACTACAAGAAATCACATGGTGCAGGGAATTTGTTGCAGACCTAAAGTTCAGACCGTGTTGATAAGTAAGCTTTAATTAAATTTGGGTTTAGAAACTGTGCTTTGGACACTGCAAAACAAACCTAACGTAGATCAAAGTCATAGAAAATGTTTTCCAGACCTGGTTTACAAGTTCTGTTCTGCAACACAAACCCAGCTGTGAGAGTCCTGTCTGTCCTCGTAAAACACATCATCCTATGATTGCTGCCTTTCATGCAGCACTTAGTTAATGTTTTCTGTTTCAGCTTTATTTCATCATCTCTTATATATTGTGTGCAGTGTAGTAGTAAATAGGCTTAATTTCTTTTGTGTATTGGAAGAAGTTTAGTGTATATGAATTTTACGTTTGTGTAGTACATCTCATTAGATAAACTTGGGGTCACATCCAGATCTGACGTGATTCTTCTGCTTTCAACAGCACTATCCCTGTTCCCATGAAGAGGGACTTTCCCCCTAGCCAATACTGAGGTTTGTTACTGCAAATCTGGCAGTGACTACAAAAGATAATAGGTTCTTCTAAAATGTTTCCTTTACCTGGATTTATTTTTGATAGCAGATGAGGTATTATTCAGAGGGAGGCAGGGATGTAGGAATTGCTCCTGGTTCATCTTATTATTCCATGTCTAGCAGCTGTTTTAATGGGTGCTGTCTGGCTAATATAGAGTCATCATTTGGTGGTATGAAGAACTCCACAGCGTTTCCTAAATGTGCCTATGCTTTAGCACTCAGGGGAAAAAAAAATCGTGTAGATTATCTGAATGAGGGAAGAATATGATGATTCACATTGTGTTTCCTTACATGGTAGCAGTTATGAATTTAGGGAACCACTTCATTCAAATTCAGTAAAAAGTGTTCAGTCAACTGCTCGAATGCCATGATAATAGGTATGACAGATGGGTAGACCTATCAAATTAATTAAATTAAAACTAACAAATTAATTTCAGTTACTAAGGTTGTGTCATGTGTCACTTGATAATCATATAGTTGTACATTGCATAGATGTAAGGCGCCGCTGAACTAGCATGTTAAACTACCATCTACATATCATTTTAAACTTCTAATATCTTCCAGCAGAATCCTGATATGTTTTCCACTAGCCAATTCTCCAAGTTTTTCTATGGGCCTCAGGGAAGTTGTTTGTGTGTTACTTGCTCAGATTCTGGTCTTTAGAGTTATCAGTTTAGGCTAGGCATTTTTTTCTTTTTCCTTTTTCCTTTTTTCTTTTTTTCCTTCTTCTCTCTTGTAGTGATAAATAGCAAACTCAAACATTGACTCCAGTTATAAAGGGGACACAATATTTAACAGTATCTCAGTGTGCCTTCCTCCTCCTGTTGGTCCCCCAGTGCTCTTCTATTTCTGCAGGATTGTAACCAGCTCTACTAGCACTTTTCACTAGCAGTGAAAAACTGCTGAACTCATCACAAGTTGAAAAAAGGAAAGGTTGTTATTGCTAAGAGAAAGAGGTTGTTTTTTTTAGAAACAGAGCAATGAGTACTAGTTGGAACAAAAGCACTAAGCTCTTCCTACCTGTCTTTTTTCCACCATCATTTCATATAGGTGGACTTGCAGCTCTCTGGATAATCGTACCCAGAAACAGAGCTGGGGGTGGGGAATAGCTGAATCTGTAATTTTTCATAAACTTCAGTCCTGTAAGATGTTTAGAGAGAGAGAGGAAGAAATGCAGCTTTCTGAAGTGGATGAACTGCGTAGCGCTGGGTAGCATTATCAAGGGACGTTGCCGTGAGGTTGTTTCCTAGTGTTGGGATTTTGGAGTCTGTATTTCAGGTGCTGGAAAGTAAACTCATGGATGAAAATGGTAGCAAAGGATTTGTTCAGAGCCAGAAAAGTATAGAAAACCAGCGGCAGATGAAGGTTCTCAGAAGTATATTACACATTATACAAGGTATTCAGAGTGTCCAGGGGATGGTATGAGGTATTTTCTGAAGACTTTAGTAACTTTGGGAAGTGTAAGCACCTAATTTAGGCACCTAAGTTAGTCAAAGATGGACAATGTGAATATACTCGTAAAGGATGAATTCTCGCTTGGTCTGTCCTTCAGCTAAAGGGATTATGGAGCAGGAAGAAGAAAGAATTGTCCTTTTAGAGTCTTATTGACGTTATCTAGGCTTTGAATCCACACGTGCAGGAAGGGCTGAAATGAAATTGCCTGTTTGCTGCCTCATGGAGGGAGAGAAGCAGGTAGTGAGGGGTCTCTCGTCTTCATTTTCAAGCCAAAGGGTTCGAGGCAGTACATTGCAGGCAGCAGTTTGTTGCTGGTGTAAGTCAGTGTTTCATTACCTTTCCAGCACTTGTGGAGCAAGGAGGAAGCAGGAGGGGAAATGATCCTTGGCAGAAGTTTGACTAATGATTTCTCCCCGTTTCTTCTGTTTTTAACGTGGGTAAGTTTCCTTTCCCATGCCTCGCTCGAAGCATTGTCGAATTCATAATTCGTACATGAAACGAATCCTGCAAACCAGGCAGTACTTAAATGAACAGGGTAGAATTTGAAAAATCTGGAAAAAAAAAAATCTTAAATGTTAAATGTTTCCCCCAATAGACTGGAATCACCATAATGACTGAGCAGATTTTAATAAACCTTTCCAAAATAATGTCTTTTGGTTCTTACTTAGCATGAAAAAGTACTGGACTACATAATCTGAGGAAATGAAAAATGAGTAAAGGGAGGTGGCAGGATAAGAAAGGCTGTCTTAGTGTTAGCTCCCTGTAGTGAACAGTGTTGTGATACAACACCAGAATGGATCACAAATCTCATTGACAGTACGCCAATGAGAAGAAAGAAAATGCCTATGAAGAATGAGTGAGTTTGTGTGCATTTTTTATTTATTGTAGAAATATCCTCTCACATTAGCATATTTTCATAAAGAAAATACAGCATCAACAATAAACTCTTTAAAAATAATGACTACTTCTTGTTCCAAGCTTTGCCTTAGTAATGCCCTACTAAGTAAATGTATGCCTTTTAGTTAAGGTCTGAAAACAATTTCCTACAATTCAGAAGACCAATTGAGGCTTTTTGGTAATTCATGATGAGTATTTTTTGTTGTTGTTTTGAAGATTATCAAGGAACTAACTAAATAATCTTTTGAAGGCTGTAGATTAGAAAGCTTTCTTGAGTAACTTGAAATCCATAGCCTTTAGCGTTATGACTCTCTTTAAGCGTAGCCTTGATTACCTTTAATTTTTCAGTTTGTCTAAATGTTACCTTTGGTTCCTGTTAACTATCAAAATTATTGTGGGAGTGAAAACTTTCATGGAAGATCAATGAGATGAGAAAGAGATTTTAGAACTGGACCAAATTAACATGAGATTCCCTTTCTGTTTTAAAAAGTTTAAGTTAAGAGAGCAGATGCTTTGTCTTGGAGAGACTGGAGAGTAAAACGGTGCAAGTGCCTGGGGACTGTGGTCACACTGCCAAGGTTTTTGGTGAAAAGCAAAAATGTTTGTCAGAGAGGGTTTTTATGTTTCAGATTTCATCAGAGTGATATGTGCTCCTTCAGGAAAAGAGATAGATGTGGGCTATATTCTCCCCCATCCCCTTCCTTCCATGTATTATAGATCCTTTTGTGCAAAACTCCAGGTATGATATGCACTTCTGTCTGGAAAATTCTATATCCATGTTTCAAAAAGATAGGTCAAATGCAAGAGCATATGCAATGTAATAAAGTATAGATTATATTCTAGCTCTACAAATGAACTGTATGTTCAAGTATACAGGCTGTCTGGGATTTAACAAGAGATGTAAAGTAGAATTAATGCAAGAGTGTTGCCACCTGTTGCCAGGCTATCGCTGTACTGATGGCACGAAGTGACGCCGCCTCTGTGCAGGAAGTTAATTTTATGAGTGTCTATGAGACAGCCTTTCTGTATGCCAGGCTAGATGTAATGCTTCTAGGAGAAAACTATATATGAGTGAGCACTCAAGCTGTTCTAACGCGGAATATGATTGCGTTTCTGGAGACTAATCTGTTGCTTCTTTCCTTTTGACTTTGCTTTGGTGACAGCCAAGGGCCGGCAGTGTTTGCTTGCTAAAGAGATAATGGTAGACTGATAAAAGAAGACAACTCTGCTCCCTGAGTGATGTGCAGATGTTTGTGACTTTTAAGAGATCAGTGACTATTACTGTGGGTGTAATTTTGGCCATGCTGTTTGGAGCTTTTTCCTCACAAGTAAAGGAATTGCATTAAATATTTCACTGTTTTTCAGGAAAATGGAATTAGATTGGGAAAGGTGTTGTTGTTGTTGATGCTTTGGAGAGAGAGAAATGCAGGATTTTACTGCCCTTGGATTACGTTCTGCTGGGCTACAGTTAGTTCTGTCATTACTTTAGATGAGATGAAAGTCAATGTGAAGACTCCCATGGACTCCTGTTTCTGAGCAGTGGTCCTGTGATTAGGAATATGAAGAAAGCCAAGTGATCAAGACTTACCAAGCAGCACAGAGTAAAAGGAAAGGCAAACAGAAATTTACAGTAGACACAAAGCTTCATATAAAACTCCATATAGCTGTAAAATATGTTTTTAAATTTATTAGAGACTTTTCTCTTTAAGGTTAGTTTTTCTTATTTTGTCAGATAGGCAAAAGCAACAGATTTTCCTTGGCTATGTTTTGCTAGCTGGTCATTGTCAGTGTAACCAGTATCTGAGATCCCTGCACTGTGACCTGGCGTTCATCAGAGCAACGGACACGTTGTTGAAATGATAAGCCTAAAAGCTTGAGGGTAAATTAGCAGAACTTCCTGTAATCATTGAACTTTCCTTCACATCAGATGTTCTGGTCCTTATGTATTTTGAATAATAAGAGTATAGTATGCTTTTTCAGTAATCCCTTTTGCTACATATGTACAAAAAGAGAAATCCATACACATGCTCATCCCATGTAATTACATATATATATATGTGTGCACAAACACACACATACAGAGAAAGAGAGAAATCCAAAGTAGAATCAAGAAAATACTGAACTAGATGAATTGTAGGGCTTGTTTTCTTGCCAAACAGCAGTGTTCTTTAAAGCATGAATAAGAATTAATGCTACCAAGGTCAACAATTAACCCCTGGACAATTGGAGCGATGGAGGTTAGAAGGTGACATGGGTGGTTCCAAAGTGCTGCTTCCAGACTGTTCAACACCATTTTGGTTTTTGAGGAAAAGTGGAATGTTAGAAGGAGAGGAAAAAACCTATCTTACTGTTAAGAGCTGGTAGTACAGAATTGCCTTTTGATTTTATTTTCATGGGAACATATGTTTCGTACTTGATAGTGAACTTTTTCCCTAAACCTCTGTTTCCCAGGATAGTTAGAAGTTTGAAAAATCAATGCGAAGGAAACAGCTGTGTGGGGTCGGAATAAAACCTTGACCCACTAGGCCACAATTCATCCTTTAGAACATTAAACAGGGGATCGCACCAGAAAAGAATGGTCAGTAAAGCGTGGGGAGAAAGGACAGAGGAATTTGGAAACTGCTTAAGTTGCTTTCATTTCATTTTGGGCACGGGGGAAAAATCTGAATGAGAAGTTGATGGTAGAGGTTTTGATCTTGTTGTCATTGAAATCAATAGAAATATTGCCATCGTTTCTAGAGGAAACGGATGTAGCCTCACTATTTAAGATTCAGTGCTTCTCCATTGGTATAGACTAATTCACTGACACTTAGAAAAGGTTAGGTTAGGGTTAGGTTAGGGTTTGTTCCTTGGAAAGTGATTTGTTCGGTATGACTTTTGAGACAGAATCACAGAATAGCTGAGGTTAGAAGGGACCTCTGGAGATTGTCCAGTCCCCCCCCGCCGTGCTCAGAGCAGGGTCACCTAGAGCAGGCTGCCAAAGACCATGCCCACTTGCATTTTGATCATCTCCAAGAATGGAGACTCCACAACCTTTCTGAGCAAGCTCTTCCACCAGCTGCCCTCACAGTAAATTCTTTTTTGTTATGCTTAAGTGGAGTTTCCTGTGTTTCAGTTTGTGCCCATTGCCTCTTATCCTGTCACTGGGCTCCACTGAGAGTCTGGCCCTGTCGTTTTTACTGCCTCCCATCAGGTATTTGTACACATTAATACACTCGTTGCCCTTCCCCCCCACCCCCGAGCCTTCTCTTCTCCAGGCTGAACAGTCCCAGTTCTCTCAGCCCCTCCTCATAGGAGAGATGCTCCAGTCGCTTAATCATCTTTGCTGGACTCACTCCAGTATGTCCATGTCTCTCTTGTACCAGGGCACCCAGACCTAGACCCAGCACTCCAGGTGTGGTCTCACCGCTGCTGAGTAGAGGGGAAGGATCACCTCCCTGGACCTGCTGGCAATGATCTTCCTAGTGCAGCCCAGGAGGCTGTTGGCCGCCTTTGCTGTGAGGGCACATTGCTGGGCCATGGTCAACTTGTTGTCCACCAACCAGGACGCTCAGGTCCTTCTCTGCAGAGCTGCTTTCCAGTCTGTTGGCCCCCAGCCTGTTTTGATACATGGGATTGTTGCTGCCCAAATACAGGACTTGGCATTTCCCTTTGTTGAACTTCATGAGGTTCCTCTCTGCACATTTCTCCAGCCTGTTGTGATCCCTCTAAGTGGCAGCCCAACCCTTCGGAGTATCAACCACTCCTACCAGTTCATGATGCCCTTTCATCAGGTATCAGGTGGTTCAAGTGCCCCATGTGTACCAGGGCCTGCAAACATGAGGCTTCCTCCAGTTGTCTGAAGAAGGCCTCATCTACTCCTTCCTGATCTGGCAGTCTGTAGCAGACACCCACCCACAAAGACTTTTTGCAGACTCTGCAACTTGTACCTCAAATTTGTTTAGGAAATGCAAATTCATGCTGTTTGCCTTCCTTTTCATAGAATAAATATGACGTGACATCCACACACAGGCTATTGCTGTCCTTCTGATGTAATCTGAGGGATGAAATAAAAGATAATTGCTTAAAATTTTGGTTAAACTTTAGGAAGCGACACGATTTCAGTTGGTATGTGAGAAGGTGAGAGAAGAGGAGGAAGGTGCTGACTAGTTCAGTAGTTGAAATGGTTAAGTAATTTTCTAAAAACCCAGTAGGTACATGAAAATGAGAGAGTTTTTGATTTATTTGAATCTCTGAGGAATATAATGTGAAAGCCTCTTCAGGTTCTACTGCCTGGCCAGAGACTGCAGTGAGTTTAATAAAAGCCACAGCTAAATTTACCAGGATGAATTGCTGCTTCATGCATGAAATAGATGCTCTAGTCTTGTGCTGGTGATTTGGTGATGTCTTGGTGATGACCTTTAAAACTGTGGAACCAACATGCAAAATTTTTAGTGGATTATTCACTTGATCACTTTTTGGTACCCCCTGGACTCTTATATGATTGATAAATATCATTTAAAAAAACCCTCAAAAATAAGATATGAGAGATTTAAAGAATTGTGCTTTTCACAACAATAATACTTCCCTTTTCCCCAGGAGATGCTTAAGAAGCTAGTCTAACAGCAGTTTATGCTGCAAAAGATGTTTGTAGCTCACTGTAATCCGGTTCCATATGAAATTCCTGGTGTTATTCTTTAAAGCTCTCATGGGGCTTGACTTAAATGATGAGCCTGTCGTCCCTCTCTCTGTGTGCGGTGCTTTGTTACCCACTGCAGTGTCTGGGCTCATCTCTTGACAGGCCTTTGCTTGAAAGCCCAGGCGGGGAGAGAGAAGTCGCTGTATTTTTTTCAGGGCTAGATCAACTAAGGGATGCCCCGTTCCAGTGCCTAAGGGAGTCTTCAGCGCCAACCTCTGTACCTAGGCTTCCCCTTTAACTTATGGTGAGAATAAAGCATTTAGGAATGGGATTAGCGAAGGCTAGGAAACTGAGCGGAGAAGCCAACAGGAGGCGGAGGGGAGAAGTACATCAGGGCATCACCTCTTAAAGGTAATAGGTCAGCTGTGGTATGGATGTTAACTCTCCCCTGGAGAGAAAATGCCTAATGACACAGAGATGAGGGATTTCTGTTGGTACAGAAGAGACTTGTGTTTGAGTCGGGCGCTGTGGAGATTTGAAAATACTTGTGCTGTTTCCTAGGTGGGTATCTTAAATGCAGCGTTATGTGAACATATACAGCCGGTTCCTGCTGAGAATCTCATCTTGGTAATCTTGACTAGATGGAATGAACTGTCAGTGTCCATTAGATCCTGGAGACGAGCAGTGCGTATTTGAGAGTCTTGCCAGAGTAAAGAGCAGCTCAGCTGGTGAATAGCTCAGCTGCATCAGGCTTTGCAGGAGCAGGGTGAGGGGTGTTTTATGCGCCTACTGGTGGAAACGCCAGTGTCTACAGGACTTTGGGAATCCGCAGTTAGGCCACATATAGTAAAGACTTTGACAGTCTCGCTAGCACCTAAATGCTGGACATAAGCGACTACTTGCTCTTTCAGATTCTTAGTGGTTTGGGTTCTGACCCTAGAGGGGTCAGGTGATCCTACAATTTTGCTTTGTTCAGAGGTTGTTGCATAATCCACACTTATACATAGGCTCTCATGCAGTTTCAGAATGGCAGAAGGTTCAGCAGTGTCTTGGCTAACTGAAGCAAAGACTCAGTGTAGAAAAGGAGAATTTAATTCCTAATAGGAAGTGTTCTTTAGTTCTTTAGAGCTTTAGTTTTGCCCCCATTTAAGTGACAAGCATGTTAGAAATGTATATGTGCCTAGGTTTTTATTGAAGTATTGTTTTTTCTTTATTTACGTGTGTTCTGTATAGCGTCTTCAAAATGCAGTTTGTCCGTATCTAAATAGCAGGTGGAATCTGAGAGCAGATCATCTGCTCACTTGGGCCTTCCCATGCTGCTGTACTTTAGCAAGCGAGGCTGTTCTTGGCATTTGTAAGCTAAGCGTGGTCAGTCTGGGTTATTGCTTGGATGTATAACAGGTGTTCTAGGAAGTGATGGAAGAAAACATCATCTTTCCTTTGAGTCAGTCATAAATCCTGTTAGAGTAAAGTCTGAAAGATTAAGCTAAGATTCTTTGGACTTGTTGTTTAAAGTCCCAAAGACCAAGAGCAGTAAAATTTTTCCAAGGCTCTCTGCTAACATAGCTGATGCATTTTGCTTCGCATGCATTTCTCCTGTTGTTTTGGCTGAAAATATTACCGTTCACTTCTTGTCAGGAACTGTTGCATAATACTGTTGTGTGCTTCTGAACAAATACAGCCTTTTACGCTGATCTGCTTCAAGTCCTGAAGCAGACTCACTTTCTCTTCTCTCACAATAGTAACTATTTATTCTCTTTATCAAAACCGTCTTTTGTCTTATATGATCTCTTTGCCCCTTTTTGTTCATTCCCGGTTCCCTGCCAGCCTTCAGTATTTTCTTTTTGGAAGTTCAAATAGATCTAATTATAAGCAAAAATACCTGCTGAGAGTGGAAATAGTCTGAGACTGTGTCTGGAAGAGATCATTCCCTTTGTGGGAAAAACTCTTCCTTGTCCTGTTGTTGGAAATGCTGTTTCCTCTCTGACTATATATCTTCAAAAAAAATCTGTGTTAAAGCATTTCAAAATATCTGAGCTGGATTTCTGCTTATCCTGGCTGGTAAAGTCAATATGTACCTGGTGACTATGCAATTCTCCCTACTCTGATTACCTGAGAACCACCCACTGCAGTGCCCTGCAAACCAGAGAATATTCTGCCGGGTAAAAAATGATCATGATTATTCTTTACGCATCTCCCTTTTTTTCAGTGTCATCTTGTATTTATCAGAATGAACAGCATTTGGACTCTCATAGTTGCATCTGGCTTGACTGTCTGATGAACAAGCATAGTTATGAAAGAGACGGTTTCTTTAAGGGGCTATTGGCATCCCAGTCTTCACCACTGGAAAAAGTTGTAAAAAAAATGAGTGAATGTTGATGGTGCAGTAAACATGGGTGTGTGTTAAAAGACTAAGCTTAAGCTCAGCGTAGTCATAAAACAATGATTTCAAATTATTGACTTCTGGAATGTGAAGTCATGAAACTTCAGTTGTGGAAAAATCTCTTTATATTAAAGAAATGCATCTTAGGTCACAAATAGTTTCCTTTGTCTTTCTCAACAGCCAGACCTCTGTGGGTTCTTCACCAGCTCTCCGAAATGATCCTAATTCGGCGATGTTAGTACTGGATTGTACTGTCTGGTCATAGTGGGGAAAAAAGTTGGCCAAAATCAAGATCCAGTTTCTGCTGTTCCCTCTGCTATAGCCTTCCTGCATTGCCTGTAGATGTTCTGCATTACCTGTCAGGCTGCTCAAGGCACAAACTCTTTCAGGACCGCTCAACATTGGCTTTGTTGTCAGTGGTAGAATATGTTCTACTGCCTGCTTTTGTAAATACTACTGCAGTTTCTCTTCTGTCTCCATGGTGTACTCCTGACTTCCTTTACAATGTGAGTAATAATAATAATAAAAGGTTCTATTATTTATTTACAATTATGTATAGTAGTGAACATTCTGCTGAATCTAGTCATAGGCTTTAAGCCTATGGCCATTTACAGTACATGAGGGTTGCTGATGGAAGAGACACTAAGATTTGTTACTATGCTTTAGATAGGATCCTGTGATCGCTCCAGCAAAGTCTAGTTAGAGGATAATCAACTAGCACTCTTCTGCAGGACGTGTTAGATGCAACAGATCTAACAGATGACAGGCTGGGCTTAATTTTTATTTGAAGACATGAAAGATGCAGTGCATTTCAGTGCTGGTAAAAGTGCTGCTTCTCTGGAAGTTTTGGCAAAGTTAAAATGGTTCTACAGGCCAAGCAGATAGAAAAGTTTAAAAAAAAAAAAAAAAAAAAAAAAGCCGCCTCTGGCCAAGAACAGAATGTGCATCCAAAATGTTCCTTTTTCAAATGTAAATAATTCTTATAATTCCAACTTCTAAAAAGCTAAAAGTACTGTCAGACAGCATGGAATGAGAGAGCATCTTGAAACATAGGGGATAAAACCTTGGAATAGAAAACAGTGAAGGACTAATGGCTTGATCTTTTGTTGCCTGCTGTACCAGAGAAAGGAGTGTTGACTGGAGCCATGTGTTGCATCATATGAAGTGCTGTATTGCCAAAAAATACAGGCACGCTTCCAGCCTCTGACTCTGGCAATTCAGACAACTTGAGTATTACACTTGTACTTGGTGATCTCAGTTGAATCCTGAAAAAATTCTTTCCCTTAGATACTTGCAGAAGCTTTAGGCTTGCATCCAAAGGCAGCATTTAGTTTTGATGCATACTTTAAGATATATTGCACTTTATGTCAAATACGTACTTTGTACTATATGATTTGCTTTAGTGTTTCCTGGTTGAATAGACAAGAGAATGGCAAAAATGTGGTGGAGAAAGAAAGTACTTAGGATGTGTTGTTGTCAGAAATGGCGCATTCAGCAAAGTCATGTGAGAAGAAAGCAGCCCTAAAACTTTTCCCTAGGGAGCTAGAAGACGAAGCTCAGAATAATTGTGCCTTACCTGGTCTGGTCTGTGCTTTCACCTGGCCTGTGGAAAGTTATCACAGCTTTGTCTTTCCCTGGTTGTTACTAGATCATTTTTGAAAGCAACAGCAGAGATGCAGAAAGCGATATTACTCAGCTGACTGTATTGAGATGTCTCAATATTTGGAAGCCATGCTGTGTCATGTCGATGAATGGTTCCATTCTCCCATTGCTACAGCGGACAGGGAGAAGGGTTCCAGAATATGTCAGGGTAGTTCATTATCTTCAGAGAATGTACTGGCCTGAAAAGTCTATGAATGTGGAAAACATATGTGTGTGTATATATATTTTTTGTTGTTGTTTAATTTTATCTTGTGTGAGCAGCTATTTACTTAGGGACAGTGCACTGAAAAATAGCAACAGCATCACTTGAAGTAGTAGCTGAAGCAAACAGGAAAATGATGATATTCAGCCAAAAGTTTTGCTCACATTGTGTATTGTGGAAGGTTTTCTTTTGTGTTGAAATGCAAGGGAGTTATCACTGTAGTCTCTAGGTCATTTTACTAGTGACTGTGACTCGTGGATTCCAAGTAAATTCAAATTGATGAGCTTCTCAATATTAATAAAGTACTTGCTAGAGTGGGATGAAGCTATGGGGTTTTTTGTTTGCTTTTTGCATATTCAAATTCTATTTGTTGTTCCTCTAAGGGTAGGAAAATGAATTGAAATGAGTGTTTAACTTCTTTCTTAAGCATCGGGGTGAGAAAATGAGAAATAAAAGACAGGAGAATGTTGTAGCTCAAACCCTCAAATGACAAAACGAGGCAATGTTAAACTTTTTTGGGCTTTGAATTACATGGTCAGAACAATGCCACATTTGAGCATTTGCAGCCCTGGTTTAGGTGTAAGTACCTGTGAGGGATAGATTTCTGGCTGCAAGTTGCCCCAGGCAGCATTCTTATCCTTCGGATTCACGGAGTGCCTGAACCCTGTGGAATCTCTGCTCCTGTTATGTGGAAGATACGCTGATGGTGATGGGCGGCAGCTAATGCTGAGGATGTACAGAGAAAGTGAGTGTGAGTTTTGAGAATTAGGTACCTGCTTCCCACTGACAAGCAGAGCCTAGGAGAGACCTTTTCCAATTTCCCTGTAACCAGGCAATCTTGTTGGTAGTGCTGCAGGCTAAGGCCTGTGGCAGGGCTGCAAGTGAACCGTGTTTTCCATGGAGCTGGTTGGGAGCTTTACCCACAAGCTTGTTCTTCCTCTTCTGCGATCTTGTTTTGCATCTGTCAGAAGGCAGCAGGCATGGATGAGCTGCTTCCTGTGTGAACGCTGTTGATGTGCACAACAAAATTTAGCCCTAGTTCATTTGCAGAGCATATGTGATCTTGGCTTCCTTACAATCACTGATTATTTATTCCTGAACACGGATCGCTAGGCCCTGGATCCTTACAGTAGACGGTCCATGCCTCCCACATTCTTTGTTACTGACAGAAAAGAGCTTATTAGCATTCTTGAGATTAATATTTCCTGATCATTCTCAGGAACAGAGCAGAGAACTGCATCACCCTGCTTGGTATGAGAGGAAAGGAAAGGTTAAATGTGAGATGCCAGTTACAAGCTGCCTATTATACTCAAATATTGTACTAGTTGTGAATTTTCATTGTAAAGAGAAGTGAACTATCTGGAGGAATCAAGTAGCCTGGAAAATGGGCCTCTTCTGATTCAGTGATATCAGGGTGGAATCGTAAAAACACAGACTAATTTAGGCTTGGTGGAACCTTTGGAGGTTTCTAGTCTAACCTCCTGCTGAAAGCAGGACCAGCTTAGCTCAGGGTGCTCAAGGCCTCGTGCAGTTGCGCTCCGAGTATCTCCAAGGGTGGAGATTGCATGCCTCTCTGGGTAACCTGGCCAAGCATTTGATCACCCTCACTGTGAATCTTGTTTCCTAATAGCTCATCAGAATTTCCCTTGATGCACCTTGTGCTCGGAACCTTTTATTCTTTCCCTGTGCATCTGAGAAGAGTCTGACTCCATCTTCTCCATAACCACCTTTTAGGTAGTCATAGACAGCAGTAAGACCCCATTCGCCTTCTCTTCTGCAGACTGAACAACCCCGCTTCCTTCATATGCCATGTGTTCCAGCCCCCGACCATTCTTGTGGCCCTCCCCTGGATTCACTCCAGTTTGTCAATGTCTGTCTTGTACTGGAAGTCCAAAACAAAGTAGGACCAAATCCATTAGTGTGGATGAAGTCGCATTGTCTCTACACCTGCTTAGGCTGACACGCAGTTTAGAGGAAGCATTGGTTCTTCTTAATCTAGAAAGAAAAAAAATCAGAGCTCTTGCAAAGAAAGCACCCCAATGCATTTGACTGATTAATGTGAGTTAAGTAAGGCAATTGATTTGATGGGATATTTCTTTTTCTTTCTTTCTTTCTTTTTTTTCATTTTCTTAGAGAAACAGAAACAAAATCCTTTTCCAGATCTGAGATTTCCTAGGCAAACAATGTCAGCAGGAATCATAAAAGCCTGAGAAGAACAGGAGAATAAAGAAAAAGTGCAAGATCTAGTTGATGCTCAGTATTCCTTACACACAATGCAATGACTAGTTAAAATGATGAGAAGATTTATAGTCAAGCTTTAAGGAAATTGTAGTGTGATGAAGAAGAGGGGAGAAAACTGGGAAGCACTGGGAGCAGTGATGGTGATGTTTGTTTAGACAGAAGACATTAATAGCAGGTATTCTGAAAGTAAATAGCAGTTGCAGAATGCCAGTGCTTTAATAATCTACTCCTTGAAATTCCTACTGTGTCTGGTTTGAGTTATGCTAAACGTGCAGGACCTAGAAACACATCCTGTGCTGAGGTGTAGAAAGATCAGTGTTGTCTTCAGAAGTCAAATTCTCCTGCTGATTACCCTCAGTCTGTGTGGATTAGTCAGGGAAAGGCGTTCAATCACAGTAACTCAATAATTGCTGCAACGCCAGATGCTGAATGACACAGCCTGATACTGAGCTTTAGTGATGTTCTGAATGTCATGTCAGAAGGAATAGATCGCAAGGAAAGTGTCTGGGAATATGTTGCAGTGCAAATAGTCGTAGTGTTTGTAGTATTTTTGGAATCTTTTCTCTTGCCTAGGGAGTATCTTGATGAGATCAAGTAAGACTTGACTATGTTTAACATTTTGGAGAAAGAAGGCAATAATGATATTTTTCTTAAGGTCAATTCTCATTTCAGAACCATTTCTTCATTTCTCCTTTTTCCAGTAAGAGGTGGGTCTGATTGCAGGAGATCATTTAATCCAATTTAGTAATAGCCAGAAAAGAGAGGCTTTTTGGTTACTTGTATTAATACATCTTTCTTGCTGTTTTCATTTTTTCCCTATTCTTCATGAAAGAGTTTTAAAAATGTAAAGACATTGTAGTGAGGAGGGAAGAAAATGATGAGCCATTATGTATCCAGAGCTAGATACAGCATTGAGGTAACTCTTCTGTCATTGCAGTGAATAGTATACCTCCCTTAACCTCAGGCTAAGCACAGACCACTACTGAGCTGCTTTTTTTTTTTTTTTTTGGGGGGGGGAGGGGGGAGAATTCCGTGTACCTAACGTGGACTTGCTTGAATACGAGCATGACTACAGGCATACCTCAGAGATGGTGGGTTTGGTTCCAGACCACCGCCATAAAGTGACTATCGCAATATTTCTAATGCTTTTTTTTAACCACTTCATTCTATTGCCATGGCAGCTGGTATTCATGGCTGGCTCCAAACTCTTGCTCGTCTACCTCATCTGTAGAAGTCTATGCAAAAAGGTATTTGTACGTGTAGACCAATTCAGTCATCTCTTGGCTGTTCTGCGAATGCTTAATGACACGTCCAAACGTATAGTTTGGAGGGTGTCCCAACAGTGCTGTAGCTTTTAACGCTCTCTCCTTAATGAGCTGACAGCCTGCAAAGGGCCACGTGTGTATTTTATAGTCTGATGCACAACGAAGGCCTGATAGCAAATGCAAGCTGATCGATGCTGCAGAAGGACTTTAAAAATAAGGTGAATTAAATTGTGAACAGAGTTTTCTGATTTTGAACATTCTGCTTTGGGGTTCAAAGATAAGGAAATTAAGCTCCAAACCCTACTTCATGGGTAATTTTAGTTATAAGCGAACAGCTCCCTTGGGATCTTTTTAGCCTGACTTGAAAATCTAGCTTGATGGTTCCTGATAAATGGTCTGTCTCCTGGCCTTTTCTGAGGCTTTATGAAGAAATGTAAGCTGCATGTGAAGTTGCAAGAAGAATAAGCTGTATTTCACTTTTACAGGGATTTTTGTCAGCTGCTATTTTTATTTGTCTTGTAATTTAACACCATTAACTTTCAGTATTGTGCCTTAAAGGTTTAAAACTAAAGCTTACTAGAAGACAGCAGGCTTTCCAGCATCTCCTAGGAATGATGAAGGAAAACTTTAGACAAGGCAAGAAGCATCTCTGTTGGGTTAAAATAGAACAGCCAACATTTTACAGATAATGGGATAGGTGGGTTGCTAGAAACCTCTCTCAACCAAGGGGACATCTGAGCAGGAAAATACTGTCTCTGTGAAAGCTGTTTTGTGCTATACAGCACAGAAACACAGCTTACCTTCTCCCAGGTGGTCTGCAGGCAGCCAAAATCTGCAGTTACCTAGAGAAGAAGGTGCTGGCAAGATAGAACTGTTTTCTGATTCAGCAGGGCCCCCGTCCTTGTCCTGTGGAGCTTCTGATGGTTGCTGCAGCAGAAGACTGACTAGGAGGGCTGTGCAATGCTGCTGGTGTGAGCTGGCTCGGCGACTGAGCCCTCCGGGGTGCAGTGGCAGCCGGGCTGGCAGGAGGGCTTAGAGCTCTGCACGTATGGATGTAGCTCAGCCTTCCTAGGTATCCTGACGGGAAGTTATCTGTTCCCTTCAAAACAGGGGAAGGCATGATGCAGACACCGTAGCAGGGTAAAACAGCAGGACCCATCTCTTAGTTAGAACTGCCTCTATGTTACTCTGCCTTTGATTTACACCTGAAAGTGTGTGTAGCACAGGTGGCTACCTGAACTTTCATGCCCTTGCTGTCAGGATGGTCCTTACTCTCATTTTGGACCATGTTAGGTCAAAGGAAAGGAGACTTGGTCAATGTGAATGTAAGGCATTTATCTCCTTTTCTTTAAGTTCCTCATTCTGCCTTCTGATCCTCGCTAGTAAGGCTGGCCTGGGGACTGGAAGAGCAGGTCTCCCACCTGGCACCTGCGTATGCTCCCTGCGGTCGCTGGTTCTTGCTGTACCAGTTCTGCGGACTGTCAGCAGGAACAACTGGTGTAATATCTACAAATTCCAACAGAGAAGACTCCACTACCACCAAAGTACTGACCTCGCAGGTGAGTGTGAAGTACTTGATTCCTCGCTGGCACTGGCTCTTAGTGACCGGTTGCCTTTTGGGACCTTGACTATAAAACTGCAAAGAGCAACTGAGGAGGAATACTACTCCTTGCCTGGATTCGACCAGTGTCTGTCACCTGAAAATCAGGTGTTTGTACTGTAAGTGCCCATGCAGAAAGTGCTGCTCTTTTATTTGGGGCGCTTTAGTACAATACTGAACCCTCTGTTACCTCTGGTGAAAAACTTTACCTTTATTGGAATTAATTTTTCTTAGTTCAGCTCTAAGCCCCTGCTGCATGCAGTTTCACTCTGCCTCTGGATAGCTCTTGCCGTGTGTCTATGGGTCTCTGAACAAGAGGAATGAAAGGAGTGTGAAGCAGGTGATGAGATTAAATTGACTACCGAACAGGACTGGAACCGAAAATGTTAAACTGTTGCTCTGCCTCCAGTTGCCCTTTTACCAAATAAGAAAAACTGTCTTTAGATAAATGGTGGGCACATGAAAAGAGAATGACATGTGAAAGAGAACAAAGGGAACCTCTGCAGAATTCACAATGAAGGTGTGAGTACAGCAAGTAAAAGCCAGTGGAAAAGTAGCAAATGAACAAAGATTGCCCCTGGAGGAAGTCTCAAATATTTGTCCTTCTGTCTCTTTTTAGAAAAAAGATTCAAATGCCTTTAGGAGTAAAAACACATTGTGGATAGTGTTTGCTTAATATGTGAGTCATGCCTGGAAAAATTCCACAGCAAAACAAATTTATTCATGATAATCTTACTGAATATAATAAACTTGTCCACAAAAATTTGGTGCAAAGTCATCATATTGTATCAAGCAACATATTGAAAAACATTTCATCTTGGGATTTGTCTTGCTAGCTCTAGTTAACCCTCTTCTGTTTTTAATGACATACATGATACTTTCATTGGTGGTGTGAATTGCTTGCTCATGGGGACGCTGTGGATACCCCTGTTACCTAAAGCATTATATGTTAATGTTGTTTTCTTTCTGTGAGAAGCTAGGGTTGACAGTGTTGGATCAATGACTCTAGCTAGCTAGTTACATGTTGGAGCTTGATGATAGGAGAAATGGTTAACACCAGATGCCATACACTAGACATGTTTAACAAGATGACTGATATGAATCATTTACACGTTTGCATTAATTTAAAATCTTGAAATTCGGTGCACTTGTTTCTTATAGGATATCAAGTGTGGGAAATGATTGCATCTTCAATGTTTTCATCACAGTTCAGTGATAGATCACTAAAAAGACCAAGGATACAACTTGTCTTCAGAGCGATAAATTCTGTATACGGTGGTGAACTTAAACTACTGTAGTAGCTTAAATGGGAGTTGTATTGTTCCAAGCCTGCATATCCTGTAAAGAGTGATGGAAACCTGTGCCTAAGAAAGGTATTATGCAGGCTAGGGAGAGAGGCTGGCATTTATTTGGATTCTTGAGACTAAAGAGCTCAAGGCCACGATATGTGGCCTGAATATGACAGCCATACTGTCCAGCTAGGATAATTTTAACAGGGATGTGAAATAACTAAGATACTTTTCATAGCTCTAAAGTCATGGCATCATCAATGCTGCTATTGAACCTGGGCATTCCAGCTGAATGAGGTCATATTCTCGTGTGGCATTGGTTAGAAAACATGAAGGCGATGCTAGCTTGCATGGGACCTTGAATGCTATGGAGAATATGATAATACATGTGTATTCTGTATAAGTCTTATCTTAAATAGTATGTCAAGTTCTGGTCATCTCAGTCTCATAAAAAAGATTCAGCGAAGGGCAATTGAGAAAAGATTTTTAATCTTTGAGGAGAGGAAGAAGAGAAAATAGATTGAAAATATGTAAAGCATGAATAACTGCAGAATACACTTTGGAGCTTTTTTTCTACTTCTCTCATAGAAAAGATAAGAGATACTCCATGAAATTCAAAACCAGGAAATTCAAAATCAATGAAAAAAATCTACATCTGTTGTTTAAATATATAAATAAAATTACTACCCAAAGAAGTTGTCAGTGCTTAAAATGTAGTTATATTTGAAAAAAGACTCAGATGTGGATATTAGGAATGTCTGGTGTCATCATAATTAAATGGAATAAACTTTGCTCTAGAATAACTGTATTTCAGGATTTTGTTTGCTTCTGTCCAGTAAAGAACAAGATATGCTCCCTACTGACGGGGGCAAATTAACCTGCATGAGCCTGTGGTGGAGCGTTTGCCTGTTGCTCTGCAGCATCTTGATCCAATCACTGATAGAGGCTAGACTGACTTCAGATCTTCAGTGTGATAATTCGTGTGTCCCTGAAACAGCAAGTTAGTTTGTCCACTTCAAGGCTGTATGTAGTCTTTTATTCTGGATCTTCACTTCATCCTGAAGTGCTATTCCACAAATTGTTTGTATTACCTGTTTTTTTGAATCGATTACTGTCGTGCACAGAAACTTGCTCACCTGGTGAGGAGCCCTAAGTGCAGAAGAGTCTGCCTGTCTATGCAGTATAGAGCGAGCTGGTCTGGATCATTTGGTCTGCACACAAAGTGAGCTCATACTGAACGTGTTGTGATTGAAGACTATGAGCATTAGGTACTGTGGCTTATTTTAGTGCTAGTGGATGGTTATAATTAAGGGAATTTGCAAGCAGAAATGTTGTTTAGGCTATATGTACAGAAATAACACCATATGGGTTAAATCCTACAGATGTGCACATTTTTATATGAAAATGTGACTGGAGAGTTATGAAAGAGATTGAATAAAAATCAACATGAAACAAGGACAAGGGAGAAGCCCTCTAGCAGTATCTGCAAATGGGAGAAAGGCATTATTTACTTATGTGTTCAGCAGGATCAAACGGGACAAAAGTTGGAGGACCAAAAAGGAAGAAGGGCAGAGTGCAGTAGGTGTTTGGTTGGAGGTTTTAGTCCCTGCCCCCGCCAGTTCTGCACCCCAGCGATGCGGTGGTGTCGCATCTGGCATCTGCAAGGACAGCAGTAACAGCGCTGGACAGTGCTACTGATCAGGGCTGAAGGGGTAGATTCAAACACTGCCAGCTCCTGCTCTCAAGACCATCCTGGTGCACAGCCCAGAAGGGCATGGCAGATGCTAGAGCTGGAAGAGGAAGCAGTGTCACTTGTCAGCTGCCTTTGGACTCTTCGTACTGAACGCAGGCTGGCTAGGAAAGAGGATAAGTGGTGAAGTATTGAAGGAGGCACCAATTTCTTATTTGGTGGCTGAGCAAAAGCCAGTACGATTTATGCTCCCGGGAGGTAGAGCAGGATTTAAGTTGCAAGCTCCCCTGCTTTAGCACTGGGCCTGCTACTGAATTCAGTAAGAACCAGTCTATATTTCCGTAGCTGTCTTGGCAGGACACAGTGGAATAGAGGTTTCCCAAAGCTTTTTGCCCAGAGTATGCCGAGATGGAAAAATCCCTATTTTTCAGATGTCTAGTATACTCTTATTTTAAATTTCTTCTTAATATTTTTGGGACAAAATCTCCCCTCTGTCTCTCCTCTACAACCTTTTTTTTTTTTTTTTTTTTTTTTTTTTTTTTTTTTTTTTTTTACAAAAGACAGGGTTTTCCTCCTAGGATTCTGCCTGGCACCAGATGGGAAAAGGTCAAAACTTCAATAGTAACTATTTTATCACCATTATGAGTCAAAGGGTGTGATAACATCAAATTACATCTTCTTGACCTATGTCATCTGCAGTCCTGGTACACGCTCTTTTTCTGATGGAGTCATAAGTTATTCCAGGTCAAGCCTTGAGAGCAATATCCGAATCTGCTTACGAACACAGAAGACTGAATTAGTCAGATTTGTACTTTTTCCTCTGCTGCGGCAAGTGTTCGTTGCTGCACTTCTGCTGCTTTGTTTTGGCCTTTCCTGCTCTCTTTTACTCAACGAGCCTTGTAGGTGTCAGCCAGTGAGTTCTAAGGGGACAGATATTAGCTAGATTGTGGTGGCATCCCCAAAGCGTCTAGCACTGTTGAAACACAAAGGAATATTGTCTTTTCCACAAAGACGATAAACACTAGAAAAACAGTAAAAAAGGGATGCAGAGAGAGCTACACCAAGCAACTCTAACGATCGGTGTGATCATAAATACATAGTTCATTGTTCACGTATTTTTATGTAATTTTTACACTGTGTATGTATAACTAAACACAGTAAATTATCTTCCTCTTTCCATACATTGGCCCCCTCGCCCAGCTGTTTACCAGCTTTGGTTTATTCACTTTAAGGTAAATAAAATGTATTTAAAAATTAAATAAAAATGGGACTAAGTAAAAGACTTTGCTATGTAGTTTCCTGTAGACTGTGAAAATGGGTCGGTGAAGGAATTTAAATTCTTGGGTGGAAACGAGTGAAAGGTTCCTGTTTGCTCTCATTTGTCGTTTTGCTAGAAATGTAATAAACCCTAGGTACTAGAGTAGGATATTATTGTTTTCAGGTTGATAAAGTCTGCCTAGAAAGTACTGTTCAATTCCTTTAAATTAGAGACCTGCCAAATTATAAACCAACCCAGTGGAACACAAGAAGTTCTTATGCGTTCTCTCTCTTTCATTTTATGATGTGCAATATCCTGCCCTTTATTAAACCACCTTAAGGATGGACAGTGAGTATCAAGGATAAGCCTGTTACTGTTCCCAAAGGCCTGCTCAATCCCTCATTTCTTTGAATTCTTATTTTTCCTAAACCTAATGTCTCTCATCTGGAAATGATGTCATGCTGTCAGGCACCCACATACACACAAAGAAAACCGTAGAAGATTCATGTGGAAGAGACTCTAGGAGGTCCCTTGGCTCATCTACCTGACTAAGGCAGAATCAACTCTATCTCAGCTATTCCTGGCAAATATTTCTCCAACCTTTTCTTCAGATCTCCAATGCTGAAGATCTTACAGTCTCCTCAGGCTGTCTATATCATTGCTTTGCTGTTAGCCTTATAAAGGTCTGGTGAATGTCTAACCCAAATGTTACTTGCTGTGATTCTTTATGTGGACATACTTTTTGGGAACAAATATTTCATGTATGGTTGTAGAGTTGCAGAAAATTTGAAGTATAGCCCTTGCCCTAAGAAAGAAGTCTAACTTCCATCAAACATATGGTTTAGTGATTACGGAAAATGGCATTTCAGACACAAATACGTATTTTTATTCACTAAGCAGGGTGTTACATTAGTGAGCATCCAATCATCAAATGTGTAACACCACCGCTTTACATAACATTATTTTTCTCTTTTGGAAAACCAAAAGAGTCGAGGGGAATGCTGAACGCTTAGGTTTATTATGTGGTCTCCATAGTTAAGACAGGCATCCCAGTAACCCTAGCTGAAGTCGCACATCAGGTTGGTAAAAACTAAAGTAATCCACCTGAAATGTTTTGTCTGTGGTCCTTTGCTGAACAAGAATTTATGGAGGCGGGGAATTCAGAAGGCAATTGGACAAATACATTTCAGTTTAAATATAGTTTCAATTTTCCAATTTTTTTTTCCAGACCCTAGAAATCTTCTTTTATGCTTTTTAAGCCTGGGGAAGAGTAATGGCTCAGTAGTGACTGGTGTCTCTGAATCTTTCTGGCAAGTCTGATGAATTGAAGGCTGTATTCCTCCCATCTCTCTTCCCATTCCCAACTGCAAAAGCTGGGAGCTTAGTCACCCAAGGCTCCCTCTGTAGTTAATGGAGAGAGAAACAGGCAACTTCAGATGGCCAATGAACTGTGGAGTCAAGCTTAATAAATTGCAGATAATATTTTTTCTGCCAAATCAAGGCAGTTTTCTGAAAAATGTAATTAATAAAATACACTTTTTTAGGCAGTCTGCCATTTAAGTCATTCTAAGAGAAAATCACTTTCATTTAAAAGCTACTAAGTAAAAGGAAATAAGGAGTCAGTTGGAATGAGACATAGCTAGTCATTTGTAACCGTACAGCCCACGGGTTGATGAAACTAGCTTAAACTATGAATCGCTATGAAATAGTTTATGTTCCCAGTGTTTTAGTGCTTATTTATTTGGCTTAATTGTTTACTCCCTTAAGTTGATCAGGAAAGGGCTTAGTCATTCAACTCACAAAGCAATTTTGTTGCCATCTCCCAGTGTGGAAAGGATAATTTATCTTGTGAATGTCCTGAATGGTTTTCATTTGCTCGGACAGACAGGAAATAACCATTCCCATGCTTGCCTAATTGGTTAAAAATGTGTTTATTCGTTGGAAGGTGAAACCTTCCCTCCCCTAGTGCTGGGAAGTGATCACAGTGCAGATTAATTATAATATAGATATTGATACACACATTTATATATACACCTGCACATGCATGCGCACACCGAGTTAGCAAGCTCTATGTCAAATCATATGATGATGATTAATGTAAGTAGCTATTTGCTGACTTACATCCGCAGCCAGATGTGGTGATAGCTTCCCTGAGGTGATAATGGGTCTGCAGAGCTCAAGCCCTTTGCTGTTTTTGAGGGATAAGGTAAAAACCTTATTTCTTTGTGGCAAGAGAGTTATAGTATATTTTCTGTCCATTAGCCCAGGTGTGTGAGATGAATTTGATCTAGAGACTTTGGCTCAGGAGAGTGAGCAGAGCCAGTGAAAAGAAGAGCAGTGGTTTGGAATAGATTCTAGGTCACAGGTTTTTTTATAACATCTCTCTATATATTTTTCTTCTAAAGATATAAATTTAGAAACTCATTAAAGTTTTGTCCTCATGGATTAGACACACTTAAAACAACCACTGGCTTTTCTCTGAAAGAAGTGATAGAATTTGCTGCCAAGATTAAGGACAGACTATGGGTGTCAGCCAAAGCTCACGGAAGTCAGTGAGAAGCCTTCACTGACTTCTAAGGGCTTTGGATATGGTTTGAAGGGCTTTGAATTTTTCAGGAAAAGCAAGCTTCTGTTATGTGCTGGATAAGTAATAATTCATTGCTCCTTGCTAATATAAGCCATGGGCATTGATTTTTCTATAGGTTTATGTATGATGGTTTATAAGACTCTAATTTTGATAAATGCTTTCTACTTGCAGATGTGAGTAATCTCTTACTGCAGTGCCTGTACAACTGCCATTTAGCATGTGGTTGTTATCAGAAGGTAATTTTTTTTAGAGCTTAATTTGACTTAAACGTTTGTTGTTTTTTAAAGTAGAAGAAATATCTGTAACATTGCAAAAATGGAAAAAAAGCCCATATGTCTTTCAGATGGCCGAGAAATCTTTGAGACTATTGATTTAGGTTGTACCTTAAAAGGATGACCACAACTGTACCGTTTTGCCTGTTGAAGATCATCGTGCACACAAAATCCACTGATGTCTAAAAAATTGAATTGGTATTTGAAAGATCTTTCTGCAAATCTCTATTCCTTCCACCCCTTTCCTCTGAGACTACTTCAACTTTTTAGATAGGTTTTTCTCCGCTTCTGATTATCAGCTGCAACTCAAAACATAACCTGTAAGAGTCTCACAAAAGATTGATGTTCTTGAGATTTTGAAGTTCTCGTTTAGGGCCTTGCTGCATTTGGGTATTTTGGAAGCATTTCAGAAGAAATCATAGTTTCAAACCAGCCTTTTGGGGTAATTTCATGGGTAATTATGTCTTCACTACACTACAGAAGGTAAACAGAAGGAAACTGGTATTTCTGCTTTCTGAAAAATTTCCTTATGTTGTTCCTTAGGTATGTGGCACAGCACTGGTTTTGGGACATATATTTCACATTTGTCATCAAATACTCTGTACTTTTACTTGGAACCAGTGTGACTCAGCTAGGTTGTCTGCTCCCTTCATATACAGCCTTTTCTTTGAGCAAAAGTACTTGAAAATTTAGATCTTTCTAGAGCTACTGGGGAACAATATTGAAAATATTAACAGGAGATGTTTTTAACATAGCCCACTTGAAAAAGAACCTTCAAAGAGTGTTTCATGCAAAGCTCTTGGGGTTTTTTTAAAGTATAAATTACAATAATGGAAAATGAAACAGACCTTCGTCCTATAAACTGTTCAATTTACATAATGAAAAATAGAAATCTTCAGTTCTGTTCTCCTATATAGCTTTACTAGACAAACTTTTTGTTTTTTCAGTGCCCAGTATCACACAGAAAGCGTCTTACTCTTCTGGTGCAGAAGTTTCATTCATTCATTCATAGCCTTATTGGCAGCAGATTATGCGAGGTGGGAGTAGGCTATTAAGTCACCATCAGTTTATTTTGAGGCAGAATATTCACTGTCAGACTGTTCCCTGCCCTCGATATTTCTCCTGGGTCTACCTGATCTAGTGATGCAAATTCCTTCCTTTGTGAAAGAGAGGTGACTTGGACCCACGTGCCCACACTGCATGCATTCCTGTTGCATCAAATTGCAGGGAAGGTCCAGCATATTTACATTCAGCAGTTAATGTCAGATATTAATAATGTTGTTTACAGCTATTACTATTGGTTTGTTACGGGTTCATTGGTGCACTAGGGCTAGGTTTCTGGTGATATATTACCCTAATTTTGGTCAGGAGTGAAATACTATAATCCTTGGTTCTGATGGCATTCATCTAAACCTGTCTGTCACCTGACAGGGTGTTTATGCTGAAAGAGTGAAAGATTTGCAAGTCTGGATTATGCAGTGTTTTGGCAGACTAGTGTGTTGGAACTTAGAAAGTTTTGGCACTTTGCATGAAAAACTTGGCTGAAACTTTTCAGGAGTTCTGACAGGTTGAACCCCAGATACATTGATCATAGCTCCCAGGCAGGACAAGGTTTTCATGGAAAGCACCAGGTCTCTGGACGTGGGGGTGCTGCCTGGTGAACTGCTGCCAGACCAGGGCACGGATTCTACCAGCGCCAGCTCTCTGAACACTTGCTGGGCTGGAAAATCCTGACCCCGTTAGGTAGGTAAAGCCACAGGCTGTGCTTTTTACTTGGAAAAAAATTGGCAATCAGCTTGTTTTGCTCTTCAGTTTGCTCCTATTTGGGTATTTGCTAAAATGGCAAGAAATTGCTCAAGAGAGATTCTCAATCAGAGAGCACTCAGATACTGAAAAATAGAAATAGGTGCACAGTTAAAATATTTTGACCATCTGCCTATTAATTTTACATAGAATTGTGTAAAGAGAAAAATACAGGAAAAAATACAACTGCATGGAATAAATGTGTCTCTCAAATACGTGTACACTCTGCATTTAACTTACTTGCCCTGAAACCTTTTTTATTTTTTTTTTAAGTCTTTTTGATCTTGTCCCAGGTAATCGAGCTTTCTTTAGCAGTCTCTCTTTAGAGTAACACCGAAGCCGAGGGAATGTGAAAATCATATTCTTAAAGCCCTATTTCTAGAGGTGTAGGACGGAAACATTAAAAAAATCACTCTCAGGTGAAATCTGCTGTGTGAAGTCTCTGGTGTCCTGGCAGTGAAAGGTTCACTGTTCCATTATCTGTTCTTTAGATCCTATGATATCCCCAAAGTGTCTTTCTCAATTTATTTTTGTGTAGGAGAGAAGTAAGGGAGGGTGATTGAATAGCATCTTGGAAATACCATTGCTTTCAAGGCTTTTCACCATGAAGATCTCAGTTGAGATCTGACTTTGAAGGTGTCATGAGACAACCACTGGTCTTTCTGTAAAGGTAGGGCTTCTAAATCCAGCTCCTGGTGGCGATGGTTTGCTTTGAAAATCCTCTGATGCATTTGATGCTCTTTTAAACAACTGTTATTAGAAATCCAGAGTAGTGGTCAGACCAGTTGTTCGGGGTATGTTTCAGCTGTACCTTCCGAGCAGATTCCAATCTCCGGTGATGTGAAACCAGAGCAGTTTTGGCTCGGTTATGATTGTTCCACAAAAGAGATGGAGCCGCTCCATAGTTGCCTAGGGACGAATGCCAGCAGACGGATTTCCTCGAAGAGTCCCTCAAAGGCACATACTTAGGCTATCATCCCTTCAGCATGTCCCATAGCTCTGTAGATGGACTTGGGTGCTGGGAGGAAACAGAATTTCTTGGGTTGTGGTAGTGCCAAATGTAAGATCCAGCCAGAAAAGGCAGTCTCCTGTTTTTTACTCTTTCATATGCCACCACGCCTGCCAGGCCAGATCTTGTCCATGGCAAACTTAGCTCCTACCGATCAGTTAACAGTGCTGACGTGACTTCATCTTTGGGAGAATGGAGATGTCAAGGGAGTGGAAGAGCTGGAGCGTTTGGAGAGAATACAAACGTGACTGTGGTTGTTAAAATCTACCTGTGGCATAGATGCTGCAGCATTTCTCTTTAAGCAAAAAGTCACATACAGATGGTTAGCGTGCAGTTTTTGTGGGCGGTAGGTGAGGGGCATTGTGATCTTGGAGGTGACCGTTTTGCATATGTGGGGAGAAAATGAATGCCCCAAACCAAATAAACCGTTGCAGCTGTCTAATACTACACGTGCTTAAAGCTTGTAAACTGCACATAGTTCTAGATAGTCTCTGAAGGTCTTACAGGAGCTCTCTGATCCACTGAATTAATAATAAAAGGCACATTTTAGAAGTTACACGAGAAGCAGTTGATCAGAGTTTTATGAAAAGATATGGTAAGTGGAATGTTTTTCTCACCTTCCTCATCTTTAATTCTTTATAGGGAAAGCAAAGAAAAATACATTAAAAGTCATCTTGTACAAAAGTGCTGAAAATGTAACAATGTTTGAAGGATAGTGTGTCTCATGATGGGTGGTAATGGAAGATGCCACAAATGCCACAAATGCCACAAATCAGATGATTGATAAAATGAATGCGCTTGCAGATAGGAGATGCTCTGCCTATTGAGAGCTCAGTATTATGGTCCGAAGAATAATTTGACAAGGTGACCGCTGAAATACAGAGACATCTGTCCACCATGTGCGATTTGAAACTGTTGCTGGTTTCAGATGTCGTCTGTTCCTTAGCATGTTTTGCAATATATTCCGTTGTCATGATTTACAACAGACGGCATTTACTGAGAGCTATCGCATCCAAATAACTATGAATCTGCAAGTGTCTCACTGTAATTTAAAGGCCCCTCATTTAACTAATACCTTTGCAGAGGCTCATGCAAGAAGTCATTTTAGTAATAATTAATTGCTAGATTCTTATAACTATTGCCTTTGCCTCAAGGGCAAGCAAATCCTATTCGTTCAGTTTCAATTGCAGATGCTGACGTCTGCTCTTTTTCATCTAGGCGGTGAAAGGGCTCAGGAGTATGACAGAGACTATTCTTCACTGGGATATGGCTTCTTGGATGTACCTAAATGCGCAGGTACTTAGGATCACGCTTAGGTGCGTGTGTTAGTGTTTGGATGGGAGATACTTCTGAAATGAATTGGGCATTTCTTGAGGAAATGGGGTTTTGTCCTGATGGGCTTTGGTCCTGTGAGCTGTGGTGCGCAGCCAAGGCTTTGTACTTGCTCTTCATGCCAACCTGGAGTTTATGTGCACGATCAGGTCCTGAGTAAAGGGAGCTCAGCATGACCAAAGGTAGCAATTTTGATCCTTATTTATTTAACAGAACTGCTGTTGTAAGTTGCCCTTAAGAAAACCCAATGTTTGGGAAGAATGTCTGTAGCGTTAGGATATGGTACTTCCTCTTCTAAGTACAGAAAACTGTATACAGCCTCTCAGATTCTGTCATGTTGAAAGTCCGGGTATATGGCAGTTACTTCTTTAAACACACTAAACCGTTAGATTATTTGGTGAAGGTAAAAATTATTTGCTCTAAGTGCTTTACTATTCCTTACACTATCTGTTAAGAGTTTTAAAACCTAAATGTGATGCTGTTTTAATGCAACATATTATTTATTTAATATTTCTGTTAATCTCCTCTTAATTATTCGTGTTACTTAAGTTTTATAAGTTACTGCTACAAGATATAGCTCCTTTTGCTGTAAGAAACATTGTGCTGCCATGTGTTATACTTCAGGTCTAGGTTAAGACTCAAACATTATGCATTATGTCCAGATTTAAGAAACAAAGAGAGTCATGAATCTCAGTTCTCTCTCTCTGCTCCTCTTGACTTTCATGTCTGCTGTGGCTTTGAAGTGAAATACCTGCAAACTGCAAAATTATTTTCTGAGGTAAATTTAAAGAATTGTTTGAGCAATTTACATTTGTGTATACCCATTTTGTAAGCTTTTACATCTCCATGTAAGTTAGGATTTAAAAAAAATTCTGAGTGTTCCTCTAACTTTTCCGCTGAAGTCAAGAGAGACTTTTCCTGGTAACTTCAAGGAGAACAGAGCGGGCATTGGCTGCCTTTCAAAATCCGACCCGTAATTTATTAAACAATAAATCCATGTCAGCAACAGTGGATTTACAGCGGATGTCAGCATTTACAGTGTAAATACATTCACCGTATGCACACGTACAGTACTGTATGTACAGCACTACAACACTCGCAGTATAGATATGCCCACTACATTAATCATTGCGAAAGCGTGAGAGTTACCACTGGATTAGCTGGGACGTTGCTCGGCTGTTAGCCAAGGCCAGACTGCCGAACTGGGGCAGGTCGCAGGCGTCTCCTTAGGGAACTTGCCTTAGTGGCTGCTGGTTTACTCGCTGCCTGTGTATGGGGCCAGGCAGTATCGCAGCTCTGCTGGGACAGGCAGCATGCAGACACATCGCCCGAGGCAGTCCCTTTTCCTGAAGCGGTTACATCTGGAATAAAGAAATGAAGATGACCTAGGATTTACTCAGAAAGGCAGGTTTCAGACTGGGGTCAGCATCCACGGTCCTGACGCCAGCGACAATTTAATGCCTCTGGTCTTGGTGCCAGCTGCCCTTTACTTGGGGGGGGGCTGTGCTTGTTGACACAAACTAGAGAGCTCTTATGGTGTCTGAAGAAATTACTGATACGGTAGTTGGTTATGAAAACACAAATACGTGTATGTGTTTTATATTATACATATATTACATTTCTATTATATTTTATATTATATATATATAATGTGAAGTAAAAATCAAGTGGTTCCGCTTTTACTGTGCTGAATACAGGTGTTCTAATAGCAGGAAGGATCACAGAGAAATCCAGTGTATGTAATGCAACAGGATTGCGTAAATGTACTACTGTGTAAAATATTTATTGTTCTGTGTTAGTAGAGCTCACATCTTAACAATTTTCTGTGTATTACGAGAGCCTGAGTCGGTGCATTTAGAAGAAAAGTGAATACTAGAAATGACGCTGGCACAGCTTCCTTCTGCCGGGGAGGTATTATTTGCCGGGGATATTTACTGGCGAGGGCTAGCGCCATTGAAGGGCGGAAGAAGAGACGTCTGTGGTCCGCACGTTGTTCCCCTCGGTCTGCAGTCTATGAAGTTAGTTGGGCGTCTCGGCACGGTGGCCCGAAACGACGGGAAGGCTGAGCCCCCGCTCGGCACAGGGGGGCCCGGCACGGGGGCTGCTGCCGGGAAGGGCAGAGGGGGAAGGTAGTCCTGCACCCGTCTGCTCGCAGCCTGCTCTGTCTCTTCTGAAATGCAGAAGTAGGTCTCTTCCCCGCCTTGCTTTTGAGGACCAGACTCTTAGGATGATAGCTTCGCTGTCCCTTTTATGCTCTGTTTTTACCTTAGTCTCCAATTAATTTTTTGCATAGTCGACAAGCAAGGGAAAGACTATCCGCTCTGCCTCGGTCCCTTCCTCTCCCACCAAGCCTGAGGCTTGGCGTGTCGAACGTTTGCCTGAGGTGCCAGCTCCACTCGGAGCTCCTTTGCTCTGTCAAGCTGGAGCCATTTTAGGCAAGTCCAGAGGCGCAACAGGTTCCCTGGCAAATTTTACAGTTTAAAATGTGATGTGACCAAGGAGCTTGGAGATGGTGTTTAAGCAGATTTTTTTCAAGGTTAGAGTTTTTGATGTGGAAGTCCAAGTTCCACCTAAATGCCCTTATAAGCGTGGAAATCTGTTTTAAATCTGACTTGCAAGCATAGGCACATCTGATTGGTAGAGGCACACTGTGATAAACGCACATATTTCTGTTTTACGAAGCGTCACTTGGTCTTCCAAGCAAAAAATGTTTTTGTTAACAGAACCAAGATGATGTTTGCATTCTCATGAAATCGTCTTCTTCTGTTTTCTGGCCATCAGGAGAGCCTGCTGCTCCACACCGGCTTTCTGTCTGGCCTAGCATCCTGTCTCCAACAGTGGCCATAAGTAAATGCCTAGGATCAAGGCAAACAGTGTTCTACTTTTCTCCCAATACCTCCAGCCTCCAAGTATTTTCATCTTGGAGGATTTTCTCTCTTATTGTGGCTTGTCTGCTTTGTTTATCCACTGTATTACAGTTTTTCTTCAAAGTTAGGAAACTCTAACCTTCTTTTAACATCAGTGAAGCAACTAGTATCTTCTGCACTGATGATTTATTGTTTAGAGTTAATCAAAAGGCGGTATGTAGATACCCAGTGGTCAATTTTTGCAGAGAACTATTATTAGTATATTTGGAATCAACATTTTTTAAAAATCCAGAAAAACAGAGTTTTAGTTCTTGAGTTGAAGCAGTTTTAATGGATTATTTTCCGAGCTTATGTCAGTACTAGAGGTATTACATCTTCTACCCTTACTTTACCTCAAATATAAAGGCATTAGATAATATCCCTTCCACCTGCCTTATTGCGCTTGGCGCCCAAGCTCTCTTGAACAAGTAGAAGTATAGGTTGAACCCTTGAGTTTTTCCTTTGTATGGGATTCTGATCTATCTGTTTCACGAGGAGCTAACAGCTGGGTAAAGGTCCTCATATTTTAGGAAGTTCTCCAGTGCTGTCCTACATTTGCCTGTACCTTGTAACCCCCCTTGTCTCTGTAACTTCCATTAGCTCCAGGGTGCCAGGAACGACCTGCTAGATCATGCCCATTTCATCAGTGTGGGCTCTCTTACTCCCCGCACATCTTCTGCACCGCTCGTCTTCTCTTTACCAGCCTGTTTAAGAGACTGTCGCATCAGCTGGCTGGAAGAAGATATTGGCGTCCTGGTTAAACATTGTTCTGAGAAGGGAGGTTACAGGGAACGTGATTTTTGGAAAAAAAGTGTTCGTGTGAACCTATTTGGAGCTGGGAGAGCAGGATCAGGTGGACAGATGTCTGCTTAAGAGAGTGCATTACTTAGATGTCTGTCACATAGCAAAGGGTAGTGTCTGTGAGTCTAACAACTCCATGTCCACATGCTGCTTACTGCGGGGATTTTGAGCTGCTGCCTCGAGTGCAGAGCTCACAAATCAGCATGACTGGGGAGTGCACCAGTTTCTAGAGGAGCAGGCCCTAGAGTAGCTTCTAGTAAACGAGGAGGTGAAGTGACAAGGACAGAGCTAACAAAAACTGGGATCTTGGAACAGAGTCTGAGTCAAGCTCTGCAGGGGAACTATGAGGGGAAGATGCTGCAGCTGTTCCAGTTCAGAAATGGTCATGGGGAATACTGTGGACTGAAGCCTGCAGGCTTTCCAAATCTTTTTGGTTACTTTGGATGTTTTAATGTTGTTAGTAATTTGTTTTTCTCAATGTAATATTTGGGTTGTAATAGAGATAAGAGAAACAGAAGTTGGCTCTTTTATTATCCAATATATGCAATTTCACATACGCCACAGAAAAATGAACAGATTAGTTACCCTGTAAACTGCCAGAGCACGCTGCCTTGCAATCCCCAGCCCTGCATCACTTTTCTCCGTGGTTTATCATGACTATATGAGAAAAGTGGTGCCCAAAACATCCTGTTTCTTCTTCTCCGCTCAAATTTTATGATGGTAGAAGTGATGGTACCTGTGCCAATGGTGACAGTTGTGTTTTCTGGTTATCCTTTTAAGACCTGAAAATTGTGGGGCTACTTAGAAAGCACCACTTTATTTGGAGGGGAAAAAAGGACCTTGCTTCTCCAAATGGGTAAACAGGAGACCTGCTTAGCATCCTGGCATCATGAGACTTGGTTCAACCAACAGCAGTTGATCACAAACCGTCCTGTAAGGCCATTCAGTCCACAAGACCATCAGCTAGTGTCCTTTGCTTTGACTGAGATGCTCGCACCTGGGAGGAATATATGAGTGCAGTTTGGGAACCTAGCATGCTCTGAGTAACCCATCATCTCAATCTCCAGTATTATTCCAGGCATAGTGCCTATTTGTGCTGTCCTAAGGGCGGCTCATTTTTAATAACTCCATGTAAGTCTAGTGTTGCAGTACTGACATTTTACTTGCTAGTACCAGCTGGTTAGTAGTAGCCCCCTTGGTAAGGAGCCTGCTCGGAGCTGATAGCATCCTATTTCTGTATCTCCACAGCCTCCATCACCTCAGTGCCTGGGCAATGCAAGGCTTTACGCTAGTTACCCCCATCTACGTGACCCCATTTACCAGAGGGAATTCGCAACGGCAGGATGCTGCGGGTGTCTCAACACTGCTGCGTTGCGGCCCAGCATGGCTGGCGTCTTTGCGTTGCAGTGCACCCTGCTGCCTTCCTCTCAAGAAGGGCTGAAATGTTACCGCCATCTCCGCTGGAAGAGTGGAGCTACAGTAAGGAGCAGCTCATCCTGCCACGCTGGATCCCTGCCTTGGCACCAGCCGGAGCAGATGAAAGTCAGGAATGCAGAGAGCCAGAAGTGCTGAAGGGTGGAGACCGGGGACGCTTTGGGGAGGGTAGGTGAGCTCTCCTGTGAGGTATGGGGAGTCTGTGCCTGGTGTGACTTGGACTGGGGGCACAGGGGTAGAACAGGAAGAGAAGGCGAGTGTGCAGCTCTGCAGCGTGAAAGCTTGTTTGTGAGAGGCTGCCTGCGTGCTGGGGACTCTCCCCCAGCTGTGCTCTGCAGCGTAGACAGAGGTGCCGCAGCGAGCGTGTGGGCTAGGAAGGCTGGTCTCCAAAGGGAGCCAGGCTCACGTGCACGTCCTCAGGGCTAACGCTGATGTGGAACAGAAAAGTCTTTTTTGGCTTTACTTGTCACTGGATCAATGCCTTTTTAATACTGGCCTTAAAAGGAGGAAAAAGAAAAAAAAACAGAAAAGAAGGGAATCTGTCTTTAGAAAGTTAGAATTTAATGTGACATCTTCAACCATTCTAAAAGAGCAGAGGATAATCTAGCTTAAAGAACATTATGAGGTATTTAATAGAGTGAGATCAGGCATAGACACACAAAGAATGGATAAAGCCAAGGCACAAATATGCCCTTGGCAGCAACATACGGGTCTGATAAAGTTTGACATAAGCCCAAAATATCTACTAGCTTCAAGAGTGTGGATGTCAAAAGAAAAAGAGATCAGCTACATCAATATTGATGTTCTCTAATAACATGTTAGAATGATGGATTTGGAGAAAGAGCAGATTGTCACTGAATTTCGCTAAAAGCAAGATATTATTGTCTCTATAATAATTTGGAAAAGAATTTGAGTTTCATTCCTGAAATGAAGCACTGCACAATGATCATATTTGCAATCATCTTAAGAGCATGGGAAGCTAAACTGTGGAAGTTCCTTTGGTGAAATTGCAAAGTTTTTTCTGTTTTTTTCCACTGGAAAGATCAAATAAATTTGAATATTATTTGTCACTGAAATAGGACTTAGACTACACTAATGGTAAATTAATAGTCCTATAACTTAGTTCCTTGGTTTGCTCCTGGTCTTCTGATCATGTTTATTGCAGGTTTTCTTCACAAGCTCTTTTTTGGAGTGAACCGATTAGTTCTCTCTGAGACAAAACCCGGGGTTATTTTATTCTGGGAACTGCTTTCTACAGCTGTTATAGACAAGACCATGTCACGTTTAACTTCCTTCACCCTGCGTGATCTAACACTTTCCCAGCATGCGTTGTACACCTCCCACTCTGTCGTGTCATGTCCCACATATATACCATGCTGCGTGCTTAAAAACACCGTTCTGGTAAGACAGGACGTGTTCCTCACATTATTCCAGATGCTTTGCACTGAAGAAAACATGCAGGGATCTGTGGCTTAGAGCCCTAGGGGCAAACAAACTCGCTGAGTGTGGACTTGGGCAGGCCGCACTGGTGTGAACGAGAGCCACTGTGAACCCCTTGGCCTAAGAGTGGGTGACTTTAGCGGTGTGGATGTATCCCGAAGGAGCAATGTGTAAAGAAATATTTGGGAAAGAATATGAGAACGGGAGTTTTTTCCATCTTTAATAGATAGTGATATAATTTAGGAGCATTAATGTAGGAGCATTAATTTATTCGGTATAAATCTGGTAGTGAGAATGGAAATTGTTCAAAATTGTTATTTCAGTAAAACTTCTGCTTAGCAAAGGAAGCCTGGAAGGAGCACAAATAATGCAACCAAGAAGCCCGTAGTTGATGAAACTGGTAATTTGGCTACCACAGTGTCATGTCTCTGTGGTCAGATCTTGTTGAGATGTTGACCCAAATTTATTGTCTGTTTTTATCTGCATTTGATCTCAAAACAGTTAACAGTTTTGTGCTGTTACTCAGAATACAATACTAGAGCTTTTATAGTGTTAATACAAATACCGTTTTTTCCTTTTGTATTTTAGACAGAGGGAGCTCCCTTTAGAGCTGTATTTGGAAGTTTGTATATAAGCAGTCTACTACTCAAATTTAAGATCTGGCAAGTAATGCAGGGCTTTTATGTGTACTTGCAGTTGTGTGAAAATTATAGATATTAAATAAATCTACTCGGGAAGGATAAAACAGAAAAGGTTTTATGACTAATGACATCAGCTGAAAAATCCTGTTTGCTCAGGTTATTTTTCGGAGCAGTGATTGCCTGACATATTGTAGCATCTTATAAAATGCTTTAATGTCAGATAACAATAATGTTATGAAGAAATGCTACGTTTCTGTTCTCCTTGACTTTGGGAGACATTTGTTTTCAGGTCAGATACATATTCTTGTTGAAAATAAAGCATTGTGATCATCAGTTCGTTCTGCCTCAGTTTAAACCTGCTTAATTTTCATGTGAAAATTTGCCTGGAACAACAAGGAGAGCGACAACAGGTGACCATTTTCTGGCAGGCAGTTTAAGGTCTACTTTTTAGTTAGGGCTCTTTACTGGTCTCCAGGCTAGTTAAGAAGAGATGGATTTTATAGTCCCTTCCATAAACACTTTTACGATGCAACTTTTTGGGGATGGTTTGCTGTCGACATCACTGATGACAGCATTTCACTTTGTGTGTTTTCAGTTCCTCGTTCTCTTGTGTCCTTGACTGCCTTTTCCACTCTCCCTTTCCTCTAAGCTCATGCATAGCATCACAGTAGAAATACATTAACAGATACTGAAATATATATGCATCTAGCCTATACGTCAAGAATGCTCACATAAATAAGGATTTGCTAGATCAGGCCTTTGGTAGCTGACCTAATTTTCAGTTTTCATCAGATTACAAAAGGAAATTTAAATAAATGTTTCACACTTTAAAAGGGTTAAAACGCCAGGAGATTTTAGACCAGATCCTCAGCTGGTGTAAGCTGGCACTGTGAGGTTCTGAGCTGACAGTGGAGCTGTCTTTTTGGAGGCAGCAGACATCTCGGCGCTAGACTCCAACATATAAGTGAAGGAATAAAACTGAGAGGCAAACTTTGCCGAGAGCTATGCAGCATATACGGAACTAATAAATGGTAACACAGAAAATGCCTCGGAGTTAACGGGAATTCAGAAGGGAGCTTGCATGAACTAAGCGGGTGAGCACGGCATGCTCTGAAGGGGTCGCCGGGGGTATATTATACTGCTTTTGTAGCTGTGCTCGGGTTTGTCTCAGGCCTGTGGATCCGATTAGCTTGAGGCAATTGTGCCCCCATGTGCAAACCAGTCCCCACCCTGCCCCTGGATTTTGGGGCCAGGAAAGCTGGCTGGCTTCCACCCGGGCAGAGCTGGGGTATTAGTCAATGCGTTGTCAGATGTGGATAACGGGGAAGTTGGACTTGAATGTGAGCTTGGTGCCCAAGCTGACATAGCAGCAGAATTGTAACCAACAAATTGAGAGATTGCTAGTGCCGAAGAAAGCCCCTACTTCAGTCCCTCAGAAAAGGTGGTTGCACAAAAAACCATCTTCTGTAGAAAACAACAGAGAGGAGAAAAGAAATGTGCTGGGAGCTATTGCCAACACTAATGGCCATACCAGTGAGGAAGCTTCTACAGCTCCTCGCAGAAGCGCTACTGCTGGGAAAGGAGCTGATTTGATGGGAGGGACCCTGTCGTCTATAGTTAATTGAATAAGCCGTTCATTTTCTAAGTGCTCATCCGAACCGGGCTTAGCAGCTCTCCAGAGATGCACCCATCACTAGCTATGAAAATCGTTATGCCGTAGAGCACACAGAACCTCAGATTACCTCTTTCCCTTTTGTTGTACAATGCTATTTTTAATCCTGTGCCTTGCTGTGCAGTAATCATTTTTGACAAATTTCTGTCTGTTGTCCTCATGTTCTGTAAATTCGCATGCACCATCTGTGCGTGCATATTTTAGCCTACTGCAGTCTCACAAGAGCAATAAGTGACACCTCATGTCCTGTCACTTTTATTTTATGGGCAGGCTGGCACGGTGATTTAGATATCAGAGGAGAAGGGTACACAAATTCATCTGATAATTTATATCAGAGAACTGCTCTGGTGTCAATGCAGCTTTGCAGGTTGATATCAACTGCCAGTACTGCCCTGACACCGATGGATTCCATACAGTTAGACATCAGAGATGTAGCTGTTTCCATTTGTACACTAGTTACATGGTAGTATGAGTACATATAAATTAATGGAATTGACTTCTCAAAGAAAGTTTAATGGATCATTGAGTCAGGAGTGAATCCATGGTGGACTTGCACCTAAGTATGAGGAGGTACTAGAGTCATAGCAGTGATTCTGTATTGAGAAGAGGTCTTTTCTCTTACAGTGACCAGCTACTTTCCCAGGCATGTATTTTTTCTAGGTACAGTATTTTAATGGCAGAATTTCTGTGTGCCCCCAAAATGTGTGATACAAAACCTCTCAGATGCTTCTAGCGATGGATCTTGGATCTACTCTTCTTACAGTAAATTCTTGGGAACAGAACAGACTGTGACTCATTTTCCAGGGGGAAATAAGACCATTGATTGAAACATTCAGATGCTCTTTCAGTACTCATATCCACGGGAAATGTTATTCTCCATAATCAATCGATTTATCTTATGAAGGCCAGTGATGTTACTCGTGAGGAGGGTGGGTGGGATTTTGCTCTGCAGCCAAGCAGCTTTACGAGAGCGTATGGTAGTACGGTGCTGCCCTAGCTCGCACGAGGAATAATAGTTGTAAGGATGCTGTGTCTCAGGCGGTTGTGCGCTCTATCAGCCAGACTCAAAGCTCTCTCAGGACCCTGGAGATGCACACAACTGATTCCCAGCACAGGCTAAAGCCAGGACAACGCACCTGATTCCCAGCACAGGCTATACCTTGTGCCTCCGTGCTGGCTAGCTGTGGTATTCCCTGCAGGCTGGATCACTGCTTGCATGGGAAGTCTGCATGTGCTGCACCAGCCCTCCGCTTCCTGGTGTGGAGGGACCTCTTTGGCTGCATCTGTCAGCAGAAGACAGTCTTCTCTTTCTGAGTTTTGAAGTGGTGACCCTGTAGAAGAATGCATTGCTCTTGTCCAAGCTCACAGAGCTTGGGGTATGGGATAGAAGAAATCAAGTCTGTGTTGCCTTTCTGTAAGATTTCCTTTGTCTGAGAAGGGACTATAAATATTGTTTTAAAGTGCAGTAGTTTAGAATCCAAAGTGACAAAGAACTGGATTAATTCTAGTACCAGCATTATTTGCAGTGCCCTTGAGAGGAACAGAGCTGCGTGTTTAAGGGAATTTTAAGAGAAGAAGGCTGCTGCGAGCACAAGTCAGCATGTGGCACAGGCTCTGACACTAGTCTACACAAGCAGATCTCTGTGGATAATGAGAGTTTTTTTCTTTTTATTTTTAGAATCAACCTTGTCCTATGTTAGGCAGCTGGAGGCAAGAGGGAGACAGCTGGAGGAGGAAAACCGCGTGCCACCCCAGGTGGGTGACTTCCTGTTGGTGGGAACAGTAGTGGGTAGCTAGACAGTAACTCTTGAGTCTTAGTGCTTCAGATAAAGTCAGCATTTCTGTGATCTGGCTTTGCATTTGGGTAATCAAAGGCTCTCGCATCTTTTGTTTCTCTCTCTTGTGATTGAGTGGAACATTTCTACTGGTGTATTTAAGACTATGACAATACTTTCATTCATTTTTCTCCTTTGCAGGTGTTGATACTTTGCTGAGAAAAATTCACTGGAAGCTGCTACTTATGTTCTAATTCAAAATTCCTTTAACAGTTGAAAATTACAGTAAGCTGACCCTTTACATTCTGGTTTCATTCCAAGAGGTTCTTGTAATTAGAATATCAAATACTTTTTAGAGTTAACTGAAATATTTTGCTCTAAATGTGCAATGATTTTAAATAATAATAATTGGGTTATATGATTTTTAATATTTTGAGGAGTATAGCAGTACTTAAATGCAAGACTGAAATTAAATTGAATAAATAAATAAGCAAATATGAAATTAAAGGTTTTCCTAATATGTTTCTAAAAATGAAAAATTTACAAGTTGATTAAGAATGAATCAAAGACACTTCTATTAAATTTCATTAAATAGTCCTTCAGAAAATCAGTAATGTCTCCAAGTGAAGTTGCCCACTGGAAAAAAAAAAGCATTTTGGTTAACTGAAGCACTAGTTTAAATGAAGTAATTGCTCTGAAGAACGAAAATGCTTTTCATTGAACTTAGTCAGAACACTGTCATTTGAATATAAAACCCAAGATAACAGTGAAATGTAGGAAGAAGTAAAATCCACTGACTCTGATTTATTCATTTATATAAGCCAAGATGCAAATCCTTTAGCTAGAAGCTATTTCCTTCCTTAAGAAGATTTTAAGCAAAGTTATTTTTCTCAATCGCAGTGTAACAATTAGAAAGGCCTCTGTAGTCCTATCTCTTGCTTTGGTCTTGACTTGTTAGGTGACCTCGTGAATTTATTTAATTTCTCTGTACCCTAATTTGTTAGTCTGGAAAAGAAGAGCAACATGAATGGTTAAATGTCTATGCAGTACCATTTATATGGTCTTGAACAGGAAAGAAAAAGTGAGATGCTCTCTGGTGAAGAATATTATTTTCTTGTCAAGGAAGGTATTCAGGGCAAATGCTAAAAAAAAAAAAGTTGCCTGAAAACTACCATTGTGATTTGTCTTAGGTCTGGAAGAGCATTGGGAGATAAATCATGCAGAACGTTTTTTGTGGGCAGCCTTTAGCAGTGACCATATGTTTTATTTGTCCAGCTTTGGAGGTGTCCGGGTGGAGGCCCATTAAGCGGATTGCCCGATCGTGTCAAGGACTGGAACGCCCACGTTCTGAATGTTGAGTTCTTTGAAAATATTTTCATTGGGGTGCCAAAACCAGAAATTGCTTGTGAAAACAGTGCCTCCCCCTGTAGCTATTGCAAAAGTAATCCAAACAAAGTGTGCTGAATGTGGGACATTTAAGGGGGAAAACTAAGGCAGCAAGTCTGCAAATTGCTTTTCATTGATACACAGGTCTCAAGTCCCAGGTTTGCCATATGTTTGGTTTTGTTGGCACCAGGATCTACAGCAGAGTTCTGAAAAATATCCTAACGTCTCCGAATAGTTTATCATAAGAAATAATGAGTGACATGGGTTCACATTTCCTGGCGTGCCTTCCTCACCTTTCCTGCTGAAGAAAGTCACTGCTTATGGGAGAGGAGGGAAGGGAAGACATGAGGCTTATTCTGAGTTTGCACTTGGTTACCTTGGCGTTACGTGTGTACGAGTTTGTTCGGGGAGTTTGTTGTTCCTGTGGGTAACGCCCTGAATGTGCTGTCAGTGCTGGTCAGGCCCCGTCGGAAACACGAGGACACTGGATGGAAATGCACGAGCTCCTGGCACGGGTCTGATTCCGTTTAATGGGAGGAATGGGAGGTTGTTAGGTGTTAAGCCAAACGCAGTGCTTTTGACAGATCAGCTGAAAATATGTGACAAGCTACACGACAGACGAGGGGTTTTGGCGCAGCTATTACCTAGTCCCAGTGTTGCGCCTTAAAATTTCAGCAGTGCTTCAGCGCGAGTGCCTTCTGGTTTTTGTGTAGGCCTTCGTTATTTATCACTGGTTGGCATATAGCAGCACTGGGAGGGTTTGAAAGTTGCAGAGCTGCACTTGGTGTGAGAGAGGTGACGGCTCCCACTCGTGGAAGTGACTCTTCTACTAGTTCTGTCCTGAAGAGTCCCCCCTCGCTATCTAAGACACTTTTTTCTCTCCTCCTGCTGCACTTTTCCTCTCTCCCCTCTGCTTTCTCTCAGTATCTATCCTATTCCTCCTTTTCTGCTTATTTATCACTCATGAAAATATACCAGCACGTTTGTTGACACCCTCTTCAGATAAATCACTCCTTTCATTTACCACTTAGTTATGATTCTTTCCCAGTTTCTTTTGCTTTGCTTGTCTCCTTCCATACATATTATTTTTCTTTTCAAGCCCCACCGACCTCTAATATAAAGGTTTTATTAATATTTAGTGGCAAGAACATTTCCAGAGAAGATGGTATTAAGTGCTGCCATCACTGCTCAAATGGAATCTGAGTTCAGTTCACTCTGCTGTACTGACAGACTTCCTTGTCTGGGGAAAAGCAGCACCAGCACTGAGTCGATATTTTAGTCTGATCAGGTAACAGAAAAGGTATAAAAATGCCCGTGTTCACTTAAGCCCGTTAGTGTCTCTTCCTGTGCTGCACAGTTGTGCTGGTGATGGTTTATAGCGTACTAGTGGGTTTAAGAGTTATGAGAAGCTAGAGATGGGCTGTAGGTTTGCTTTGTTGGTGCAGGCCGTAATTAGCTGTTTTCTTCTTTTTCCCCCAGATAGCATGGAACAAGATATGATCCAGACCCTTTCAGTTTCTGGCCACAGATAGGATTTTTGTGCAAGAAAGCAGATACTTTCCAGGATTTATGGTATGCAGCTGGGTCTTCTGTAGAGAATGCCAAACTGAGGACTCGGCTGAGTCCGAGACGAGGGGTGTACACAGCTTGCACTGGTGCTTCTCAAACCCTGACGTGGGTAAGGGTGCTTGACAGCAGCATGTAGAGGCAAAAGAATTTGAGAGAGAACATTTCTGTTCTGCCGGATGCGTTTCAACCCAGAGGAGTTCCCACCGGGTTCAGCACACAGCTGCACGTTTCCTGTGCTGGGGCTGCAGTGATGCTGGCGCAGGGACGGCTCTCTGCAGCAGAGGGGCAGGGGGCTGCTTATTCCGGCAGTGGCTGTCTGCTGCTGCCTTGCAATGTTCAGGGAACTACAGCTTCGCTGTGGATCAGTTTTTGCCTTAATGTTCAAAGAAATGCGTGGTAGTGTGGCCAGCAGTCTAGCCAGAACAAAATTTGTGTATTGTAGTGAAGATACCTAGCAATAATCAAGAAAATCAATTTATAACAGCTGAGGTTCTGACCAGATTCTTTGTCTCAAGGTATCCTAAGTATAAAGTTTCCGCCTTGGTTTGTATGGGCTTGCCCATATGGCAAGAACTTATTTGCTTGCCATTACTAAGACACAAAATTCAAGAAAAAACTGGGATACAAAAGGAGTTTCCAGTTTAGAGGGAAGGACGTTTTTTTTTCCCCAGAGTAATTTCCAAATGTCCTGAGTTAACTTGTACTCAAAATTTTCTACTAGAGTCCACTGAATTTGCCAAATTTTAAGTTGTGTTGATTTGTATATGCATGTCCTATAAGATTCTGAGACACTAGAGCCCCGAGCCTTTTCCTCTTACAGGTTTATTAGCCAGCAAAAGAGGTTTATGAAGGGCCTGCTGAAAACGGCTGCTTCTGAAGGTGTGTAGCCAGCAGTAGCTTGGACCGTGCAGAAGGACTGTGCATTTAATATGCCATGAAGATATGTGGATTTAGGCAGAAATGTGGAGAAGTACAAGTCTTTACTGAGGCCTTTGAGCAGAGGAATTATGATGAATAACAGCAGCATTTTTAAGTTGTATATTATAATTGACAGGAGTGTTTCCTAAAAAAATTGTTGCTGCTTTGTTTGGTGCATGATTTATCCAGCAGAGCAACATACTGCAGTTTATTGCTTTCCGTTTTCCCTTTCTCCTGCCTGCTTGAAACAAGCTGACAAATACAGCCTGTGTTTTCTTCAGAGCTAAGGGGGAAATTGAGGGCTGAGGAAATAAGAAAAACGGTTTGAGAATCAAATAGTGCTTGAAGCGGCACGGCAGTTACCCAGCAGGAAGAATGCACTTCCCTAGTAAACCGCTTGCCTCTGGGATCAAAGCTTCCTGAAGAACAAGGTCTTTTACATTTGCTGAGCTAGAACTGCCTCTGGTAAGTGTGCGGTGCGGTGCCTAGTGGACAGGAAAGTTGTGTTTTCTCTGAAGCCTGCTCTGGAGGCGACTGCTGCTGTCCTTGGGGCAGTGATGTACTGTGTGTCTTTTGCTTCTTGGCTATTCCTGCGTGGGATGGGGAGAGTGCTAGTCGGGCAGTAAGTGGCAAGCTTCCTTTGAAGGACGCTTGCAGGTAAACTGAATGTAATTTGAGTTACGCAGTGTGTTTTGCACTGCAGCGGTTTTCATTCATGACTGTCCTTATCATCTGTACAAATAGAAAAAACAGTGTTTTCTACTGGCTCAAGTAACCAAAGGCTCCTGATGAGTTTTCTCCACCAAAGAGAATCCTGTTCTGCACAGAGGTCTCTGTTCTGCCTGGGAACAGTGCACAGTGCGGCGTTTGCCTCCGGCACTGGGCGAAAATGGCCTGAGTATCCCTAACATTTTGCAGCCAACGAGAGGGAGATACTAAATTTCCATTCATCTGTTGCTTTGTTAAGTGGTATTATGGGCTTGAGGCAGGTTTCCTGTGCTTTCTGTTCACTAAAGAGTTGCTTATTGCCATTAGGTATTTTGTGGATTTACTTACAACAGAAGATGGATCTGCACATTTACTGATTGCACTGCTCTCTGTTATCTTTGCGACAAAATATGCAGGGAATATTATGTGTGTTCTGCCTCCTAAAGTCAATGTGCTTTCTGCAGCTGCATAATTTAGACACAGTATGCGTTTGACTCGGAGGAAGCAATCTGCAAACCGTGCTGTAGCTTGGGCAGATGGGCTAGGCAGGGGCAATAGGGAAGTCTGACAGTGCAGGATGAAGGACAAAGTCAATTCTTTCTCTCACATTGACCGTGCGCAGTACCATTTACTCAAAATGGCTCAAGATGTTTAAGATCAATGCAGATTTCAGCACTGCTCTATGGAGCCATGACTTTATGACTGTTTGATTTGTTTCCATGTCCACAGCTTGGTTCCTGGATAATAGATGAGAAGATCTGTCCTAGACATGTGGGCACATGGGACGCCCATTTTGAGCGGCTGAAAACAAATGCACTGTGTGGTGTTAGAGAAGAGGAGAAGGGGAACAGGGAATTCTCCTCCCTTCCTCAAGTTCCTGCTCAGGATGTGGTTATAATTGATCAGCCTTGGCCTGGCAGTGGTGGAAAAGGGACTCAGTGGAGAGAAAAGCAGGTCACGTTTTGGTGGAAGGATGAACATTGCCATGCTCCCCGCTGGCAAGCAGCTCCTGGGACAGTGGGTCTGAAAAGCCCACTTTTCTAGTCTCTTGAGGCATCTTGTTTGCAGATACCAGCACTTTGGAAAAATGTCTTTTCCTCTAGTTTTGCTTTACTGCATCAGAAACTTGTCATGGAGTCAATAGGACCAAAGTATCTTTAGGCTCACAGGACTCACCAAAGAAGAACAGACCCATGTTCAGACTGGTCCAGTCTTCTGTCTCCTCCAGTAGCTGGAATAAGCTTCCTCCAAAGAAGGCAGAAGCTGTACTGCATTTGCAGAGTGGCCTAACCTGAGGTCTAAATTGGTCTGAAATGCACTCAGAAGCAGATCTTCCATCTTTCTTCCTGTGTAGTTCATGCCCCTCTCAAATGACAGGTGCACCATGCAGAGGAGGATGGTGATGCAAAATTATCCTAGATTTCCCTCTTTAATCCAGATTAAGCATCTTAAAAATCTGTAATGTTTTGAAACATTAGCTAGTGGTTTTGTTTGCCATAGTTTTAAGGCAAACAGGCTTAACTTGGCATACCTTTAAGTATTTTTAAGTAGGATCAGATTTCCATAAGGTGTCTCAAACCGTGTACACCAAAATGGGGTTTCTTAGAATAACCATTTACTTTGGGAAAGGAAGGCCTATCCCAAAGTTCCCAAACACCCTTACGGTCTCTTCCCAGTGTTGCTATGTGACATCAGCCCAGTGGCACCAGCTCTGGCACTGTGACCCGGATTCATCCTACCTAATTTTAGGTACAACAGTTAGGAGCACAGTGTCTCCTGCAAAATCAGTAGAGAGAATTAGGCATTTCCTAGCTTAATCTCTCTCTTTGATGCCTCTCTCTTCAGCAGTGAAAGGAGGAACCTGCTTACCTGTATGTCCACTTTTCCACTGCCCCTAGGAGCCTGCACTTTGGTAAGATAAATGCAGACTTGCTTGTACAAAGGAAAAAGCTGACTACCAGCTTTGGAAAGTGACTCTCAGGTCCAAGAGCATGACTTTGTATGCTTACAGGACCCAAAGTAGAATGGGGGCTGTAAACCTCTGCAGAGCTTTGGGAAGCGAAACAACCTTTCTGCCTGAAAATAGAGGTAAATCCAGATTCTGTTCTTAGGATGTAAAGCTAGCTAGGGGGGCTCATGAGAAGCCTCAAAGCCAGGAGGATGGGGTTTAAGGGCTGCAAAGCTTGTTTTAATTTTTAAGAAAAATTTCTCTCTCTTCTAAAGGACAGGAGGAGGAGGGATAAGGAAGTCCACAGGGGAAATATTAATTTTCAGTCTTCTACTAGCATGTGTTGAGAACACTGTCTGCTTACAGCAATGAATGTTCACAACAAGCTTCTCATTCTCATGAAGGGAGACAGGAACGTGCTGCAGATGGCACAGAAGTGGCTGTGGAAGAAAGCTGCCTAGAGGCAGCTGAGCTCTGACAACAGCACAATTCGCAGGACTTTCAGATTGTCTCATATCCAGGAGACTTTATATGTGTCTGTACTAATTTTACGTGCCTTTAATAGCACTGTTTGTATTATACTGTTTGAAACTGGCCAAAATCGTTGCTGGCCCTTGAGCAGAAAAAGAAACAGAATATACTGACTTATAAAAAACAAGGCTGGCTGAGGGAACTTGTCCTAAACCAGAATTGCTCCAATCTGCTTTATTACTCCTTTTCCTTCCTCTTTCATTTCCTTTTCCAAAGTATAGCATTAAGTCTGCCTAGTGGCTAACAGGTCTATAAATCCTTCCCAAAGGAAAATAAGTCCTAACTCTCCCTCCGTACATCACAGCCAATTGATAATAGTTGTTGCTGTGGAGAAGTGCAGGATGATGCACTGCACGTTGCCTTAAACGTGCGCCAGTGTTGTCAGCCTAGTTAGGAGACACATTACTGTCCACTACTGTGGCTTACGTTCCTGCCACCCATTCCTTGATGGGACGGGGGCACTTGAAGATGAGTTTGTGTACTGAACGGGATTTAATATTCAGACTCAAGATATCTTTTCTGTGGGCTTAGCATATGCAGCATTCCCATTTTTGAATTGCTTTTAGGGTTTTTTTTGATGCGTGAGGTTCAGTCCTGCAGTCGGGGTGCACACGTGGCTTAAGGAAGCCTGGGATCAGGTCTGACATATTCAATAACGACAGCAATTCTCTGTCCCTTGTGCTGTGGGTCATCATTTACCCCTTGGCACTGGTATGATCAGTGCAGCATCGCGTACAATGGATTGGGCATATTTTGATGAAGTCAGGCACAGATCTTGCTCTCTCTTCCTCGATCCCTCTGCATTTCTCTTCTTGCCTCGCTCTCTCCTTCCCTCTCTAACCCTAACCCTAACCCTAGCCCTAAACTGGAATGCTTCTCCCTGCTGCAGGGGTCTCTCTCTCTGTGTCTCCACCTCCCTTTCTCGTTCCCTGTTTCTTTACTTTCCCTCTATCCCTTTCTCTCTCTTCTTTCTCTCTCTCTCTTTTACTTTCTCCCATGTTCTTCCTCTTTTGTTCTCTCTCTGTCCTCCCTTTCCCCGATTCTGCCTTTCTCTCTTGCTCCTTCTCTGTCCTCTCATTGTCTTTTTCCCAGTCTCTTCTCTTCTCTCTCCTCACTCTTTCCCTCTCTTTCTCCCTTCTTCTTTCTCCCTCCTTCTGTCTTCCTTCCATCTTTGTCTTTCTTTCTTTCCCTTTCTCTTCTCGTTCTCTCTTTCCCTCTCTTTCTCTTGTTCTCTGTCTCTTTCTGCTTCTCTGCCTCCTCCTCTCTTTCCCTCTCTGCACCTATGTCCCACTCTTTTTCCTGGCTTTTTTCTCTCCCTTTCTCCCTCTTGCTCTTTCCTGCTTTCTTCCTTCCCCCTGCTTTTTCTCCCTCCTTCTCCTCTCTCTTTCCCTCTCTCCTTCTTTCTCTCTCTTTCCCTGTCTCTTTCTCTCTCTTGCTCTCTCCTCCTCTCTTTCTCTCTCTCTGCCCCATCTCTTCTTCCTCTCCCTTTTTTCTCTTGTTCCTTCTCCCTCTCTCTCTCCCTCCTTTGCTCTCTTCTTTCTCTTTTTCTCTCTCTCACTTGTACTCTTCTCTTCTCTCTCTCTCTTGCTTCCTCATCTCTCGGTTTCTTTCTCTCTCCCTCCCTCTTTCTCCCTCTCCCTGCCCCCCTCTCTTTCCCTCTCTTCTCTCCCTCCCTCTCCCTCTCTCTCGTCTCCTTCTCCCTCTGTCTCTTGCTCTGTCTTCTCTTTCTCTTGCTTTCTCTTCCTCGGTCCCTCTGCATTTCTCTTCTTGCCTCGCTCTCTCCTTCCCTCTCTTCTCTCACTAGCCTTGTTTCTCCTCTTTCTCTCTCCTTCACTCTTACTCTTTCTCTCTTTTTCTCTTGCTTTCTCTCTCTCCCGCTGTCTTTCTCTACCTCACTTGCTCTCTTTTGCTTTTTTCCTCTTCTTTCTCTCCCATCTGCCCGTCCTCCTCCCACCTTTTGTCTTTCTCTCTTTCCCTCTCTCTCTCTTGTTCTCCCTCCCTCTCCCTTCCCCTCTCTCTTCCCCCCCCTCTCCTTTTTATCATGCTTTGCATCTCTCTCTGTCTTGGTCTTTTTTGCTGCCTCTCTTCCTCCTTCTCTCCCCCTTTCTCCCTCTTTCTTCCCCGTTTCCTTCTCTCCTGTCTTTTCTCGCTCGCTCTCCATCTTTCCTTCTCCTTCTCCTTCTCTCTCTTTCTCATTCTTTGTTTCTCTTTTCTCCCTTCCTCTTTTTCTCTCTTTCTCTCCATCTTTATTCCCCTTTCCCTTTCTTTCTCTCTCTGGTTCTGTTTCCCTCTTTGTTCTTTCTTTCCCTCTCTCTCTCTCTCACTCTGGCTTCCTCCCTCTCTCTCTTTCTCTCCCTTCCTCCTCCTCTCTTCTTTCTCATGCTTTCCCTTTCTCTTTCTGTCTTGTTCTTTCTCTCTCCCTGTCTTTCCTTCTCTCCTTTTCTCTATCACTGCCTCTCCTGTTCTTTCTTTCCCTTTCCCTCCTTATTTTTCTCTTTTATCCATCTCTCTTTGTCCCTTTCTCTCACTGTTTATCACCTTCTCTCTTCCTTGTCTCTTTTTCTTTCTCCCTCTCTCTCTCTCGTCCTTTCTTTCCTTCTCCTTTGTTTCTTTTTTTTTCTTTCTTTCTCTCTTCCGTCTTTCTCTTCCTCTCTCCCTCCTTATTCCGCTTTCCCTTTCTCTCTTTCCTTTTTTTCTCCTTGTTTCCCTCTTTCTTTCCTTCTTTCCTCCCTCTCCCTTTCTGCCCCCTCTCTCTCCCTCTCTCTTTCTGTCTCCTTCCTTCCTTTTTCCCTCTCGCTCTTCTCCCCGCGGCTCCGGGCCCCGCCGCGGCGCTGCCGCTGTCGCCGGTCGCGGGGCCCCGGGGCGCCGCCGCGCGGGGGCTGCCCGGGCCCTGCAGCGCCCCCGCGGCCGCCAGGCGGCGCCGCCGTGCGCGGGCGAGCGGCGCTGAGGGGCGGCAGGTGCGCGGCGGCCCCGCGCCGGGCCGGGCGGGCGCTACCGGAACCGGAACCGGCGGCGGCAGAAGCAGCGGGAGGAGCGGGCAGAGGAGCAGCAGCAGGGAGCGGGGAGGCGGGACGGGCTCCGGCTCTGCCGGGAGGCACCTGGGCCCCCCCCCGGGGGGGGTCGCAGCGGGCGGCCCGGGCTTGTCCGCGGGGCAGCGGGGGGCGGAGGCCCGGCCCGGCCCGGCCCGGCAGCCGCCAGGGCTGGCGGGAGCCGCGGCCGCCGGGAGCGCCGGGCCGGGCCGGGGGGAGTCGCGGGGCCCCCCTGCTGCCTGCCTGCCTCGGGCGGGGCGGCCCCGGCCCCCGTGACACCCGCGGGCGGGCGGCGGCGGGGCCCGGCCGGGGAGGGCAGGGGAGGGCAGCACCGGGCACCCTCGGGGGAGCCCCGGGCCGGGCCCGGTGCGGAGCCCCGTGGGGCCGCGAGCGCTCCCGGGACGCCTCTGCCCTCCCGCGGGGGCCGCGAGCCGCGGGGCTGCCACGCACGCACGGACGGACGGACGGACGGATGGACAGCGCCAAGCAGGAGCCGGACGGAGCCGCCGCCGCCGGGAGCAGGAACTGGACGGAGGGACGGAGCCGCCGCCGGGAGCGGGACGGAGGGACGGAGCCACTGCCAGGAGCGAGCGCCGGACGGAGCCGCAGGCACAACAGAGCCGCTGCTCGGGCACAACAGCTGGTGCGGAGTGATGAGCTTGTGCACATGGCATCAGCCTGCACTGATGAGCTCAGACTGATCCAATAGTTTTACTCTTTAATTACTCTTTAATTACTCTTTAATTACTGACAGGGCCATAAATCAGTTGCTATCACAGGTCAGAGCTTGGTGGCATCACTGAATGTTGCATCAGTGTTGAAGCCTTAGCTGATGGATATGGGATCAGTGTTGGCTAATTCCCTTATGAATATTCAGTGAAGGCTGAGTAATGAGCTCAGGGACATTGACTCAGGGATGACTAATGACCTTACACATCTGGAATCCCTAGTGACTAGTTAGTTCATGTTGCTTCAAAACCTCTAAGCTAATTGTTTATTTAGTACTGAAAGTCTTGTGTGAATGTTGACTAATTGGTTTCTATATGTCCACTCACTGTTGACTCCTCAAACTAATTGAGCATTTGGCTTATGAATATTGAATCGATAGTGACTCCCTGGTCAGGACTGATTCAATACTTCTAAGCTAATTGGTTAATTAGTGGTGAAAGTCTTGGATGAATGTTGAATAAATATTGGCCCTGGAAGATGGTGTCTCCTGGTGTTTCCTCCTCCCCAAAACCACTTTTGCGCCAGAAACTATCTCAGATGCGAGGTTGGGCCTGGTGCATGCCAGCCTCCCTGCCCTCAGGGTACTCGCGGATGGACTCCCCCCTTCGGGGAGGGTCCACGCACCCTCCCTCCCTCTCCCCCATCCCACCGCCTCCCCCCACCCTAAAAAGGGCCCCCTCAGCCTCCCCTTTGGGGCTGGAAACAGCCAAACTTGCCTCTGTTTCCAAGTCCCCAAAACGCAGGACTTAGTCTGTGTTTTCAGCCACAGGAACAGCCAAGTGAGCCTCCATTTGTGGCCCCCAAAACACAGGGCTTAGCCTCTCTTTTGGACCCCCAAAATGCAGGACTCATTCACCTGTTCTTGTGCTTGAAAACAGGGACTAAGCTGCCCTCGGTGGCCCCAAAACACAGCACTGGCCTCTGTTTTTAGTGCCCAAAACAGCTGACCTCGCCTCCGTTGCCAAGTCCCAGAAACATGCGACTCCTTAGTCTCTGTTTCTGGACCTGACAACATACGACTTGGTCTCCGCTTTGAGGATTAAAAACAGCCACCTCAGCCTCCCTTTCAGGCCCCCCAAACACAGGCCTTAGTTGCTGTTTGCAACCACAGAACAGCCAACTAAAAGCCCCTGTTTCAGGCCCCTAAAGGCAGGCCTGAGCCTCCCTCTCCACCCCCCAAAACAGCCCCCGAAGCCTGTTTCTGACCCCAAACCCAGGGCTTCAGCCCTGCTGCTGAGCTCAGAAACACAGGCCTTGGGCACCTGCTTGAACGCAGAGCCTGGGGCCCCCAAAACGCAGCATTCGGCCCCTCCCAGCAGAGCTGAAAGCAGCGACCTCGCCTCCCTTCTCCAGCCCCCAAAGCCCCCCGCGGCCGCTGCTCCGGGGCCCGAAGAAGCCCGGGAATGAGGCCGTGCTTCCAGCCCCAGGAGCAGCCGGGCTCCCCCAGCCCGTGTGTGGCCCCGCAGCCCCGCACTCGGCCCGTGTCGCCCCCGCCCGGCCCTGCCCCGGCCGTGTGCGGGTCCGGTGCAGCAGCCCCAGGCTGGGCGGCCCCAGGCGGCTCTGGGCCCTGCTCGGGAGCTGCGCCGGGGCGGCTCCGCAGCGAGGGCAGCGGAGCGGAGGGCAGGGGAGGCCCCGGCCCCGGGTGCGGGGCAGCCTGGGCGGGCGGGTGGGCGGGGGCCGGGCTCCGGCCCTTCGTGCTTTAGCCCCCGGCCCGGCGCGGCGGGACACGAGCCGCAGCCGCAGCGGGAGCCGCTGCGCTGCGCGGGCTGGGCCGGGCCGGGCCGGGCCGGGCGGCGGCGGCGCCGCGGGAGGAAGCAGGGCCCGGCTCCGGCCGCCGCAGCCCGGCAGCCCCAGCCGCGCTCGCAGCCCCGGCCCCGGCTCCCCCCGCCCGGCCCCGCAGCCGAGCCCCTCCGCTCCTCACCTGGGGCCGCCACCGCCGCCCGCCCGGCCCCAAGCGCCTGCGCCGTGACGGAGCCACAGAGGCAGCAAGTGGCCGCCAGCCGCGAGGCACCGAACTGAGCGCGCCGCCTGCCACAGCCCGCGCACGCGCCCTGCCGCCCGCCCCGCCCCCGGGCCCGACCCCGCCCCTGGCCCCGCCCCTACCGCTCCCCTGGCCCTGGCCCTGCCCCGCCCCCTTCCCACCCTGCCCCGCCCCACTCCCTCCCGTGCCGCCCCTGCTCCCCTGGCCCCGCCCCAACCCGCTCCCTCCCGGGCTTCCCTGCCCCACCCCCTGCTGCCCTGGCCCCCCCCCCTGCTGCCCTGGCTCCACCCCTGCTCCTCTGGCCCCGCCCCACCCCCGCCCCACTCCCTCCCACCCCGCCCCACCCCCGGCCCTCTGGCCCCGCCCCCGCCGCCACGTGTGTCACGAGCACGCCATTCTCGGCCGGGCCGCGCGCGCTGGGCGACGTCCAGGCAGCGCGGGGGCAATCGGCGGGTGCCGCTGCCCTGCCACGGGCCCGGGCTGCCCGTGTCCGGCCCCGGCCCCGGCCCCGGCCCCGGCCCCGGCCTCGGCCTCGGCGCTGCGCTGCGCCCCCCGCGCCCGCCATCCCCGTCCCGGGCTGCAGCCGCGCCGGCCCCGGCGGCGGCGCGGGGACCCCGCGCTCGGCTCGGCTCGGCTCTGCCTGCCGCGTGGCGGCGCCGCAGGGCGCAAAGGGGCCGCTCGTGCCCCGCGTGACCGGCGCGGCGCGGCTCTGCCCGGCGCGGCACACGGCGGCCGCGGCCCCTGCGGGCGCCGTTTCTGGCGGCGCCGGTGTCACCGAAATTGGGAGCAAAACTCCTCAACACCAATGTCGCACTAAGCAGCAGGCGTTCTCCGTATCACAGCGCCGGATGCGCGGGGGGGGGGGGGGGGGGTGTCGCTCCGCTCCGCCCAGCGTGCATGCCGTGTGTTGCATTAGCCAAAGTTTCTGTTGCTCTGTTACATCCGTAGGCATCAAATTTCCCGGAATGATTATACATATTCATTCTATTTCCTGGAAGGAATTATCATATTTACATAGTCATTACGCAGGCGGTCTGAGTCTCCGGGGGGCTTCGATGGGGGTCTCTGGTGGTTGCTGACAAGGTGCCTTTTCCAGGAACGCTGAGCTCCTTCGCCATGTTGGTCTCGGCTTGGCTCGTTTCTTTGCTTGAGACGGCTGCCTTGTTCCTGGCCTTGGTCTCAACTGGGTTCTGCTGGTTTCGCTGTGCTCCTTGAGGCTGCATCAGTCACAGCTGCGAGAACTGTGTCCTTGGGTGCATTCTCATCTGAAGCTCCTGGCAGCAGCCCCCCCCCCCTTCCCTCCCCCTCTTGAGACTCCTTGTCTGAGGCCCCTGCTAACACCGGGGCTGGGGCCGCTTTTCCCTGGGAAACGGCCCAAGCGGCCGGGAGCCGCCGCAGCGCTGCCCTGTCACCGGCGCCTGTCAAACCCGCACTGCTCGAGGAGGGCTCGGGGGCAGCACGGCAGTGCCCACTCACACAGGGGGCCTGGGCTGGGGGCGCTGGGGGTCCCTGGGCAGGTCCCGGCCCGGGGTGACCCTGCCCGGCTCCGGGCCTGGCTCCGGCTGCCCCAGGGGGCTCGGGCTGGCCCTGGTGCCTGGCGCTACGGGACGGGACAGGACGGGACAGGACGGGACAGGACAGGGGGCCCCGGGGCGGCGGCAGGGCCCAGCCGGGGAAGGCAGCACTGGGGGCCCCTGCCCTGGGGGGGCTGCGAGCGCCCATCCCACCATTTATTACACCACCCCCCCCCCCCCGGCCACTTATGACGACCCTTTCAAATCATTAAATGCCCTGCTGACATACCCTGCCCCCCCCCCCCCCGGCCACTCGTTCTTGATATCCATCTCGATGCCTTTTGGTAGGTCTGGCATTGGAGGGGCATCGATGCTGCTTGCTATTGAGAGGGAGCGATGTCGATACCTTCGATGCCTGGCAAGAGGAAAGGGGAGGGGAGGCGAGAGCGAAAGCGATCGATGCCTGTTGAGATGGAGAGGTATCGATGCGTCCCGAGAGGGAAGGATAGGTAGGGATGTCGGGCCCTAGCGGTACGTCTGGAAAAGAATATTCGCCAAGGCCCGTCGATGTCAAAAACAGTCCATGTCGATAGTCGTCTGTGCGTAGGGAGAGCAGCACGGGCCGCAGAGCGGAAGGTATGCACGGGTGTGGGGAAGCAGAGGCATTGGTACCTGTCGACAGGGTTTCAGATCTTTATTGATCGATATCGCCCCCCCCCCGCCACTTTTTGCACACACACCCCCGTCACTTGTTACCACAACACCCCCACGTGTTAGGCCACCTTCCGACATATCTTGTGCCACCTCCACTTATTATTGACATCCACATCAAACCCTATGGATAGGTGTGGAATTTGACAGGCATCGATGCTGCTCCATTTTCAGAGGGATCTGTGTCGATACGGTCGACGCCTACCGAGAGCGAAACAGGGCAGAGAGCAAAAGCCATAGATGCCTGTGGAGATGGAGAGGTATCGATGGCTGTCGGCAAGGATCGATAGCGACAGCTACCAAGAACCAAGGATCCGTTGTGCTCTCGATGCCTCGAAGCGACTCTGGAAATGGACAGGCCTCGATGCCTGTCGAGATGGAGCGGGAGCGATGTGTACCGAGAGCGACGGAGAGCTAGGGATGTCATGCCCTGGTGATAAGTGTGGAAATTAATACTCACCGAGACCCGTCGAGGTCAAAAACGGTCAATGTCGAGAGTCATCGGTGCCTACCAAGAGCAACATCAGCCACAGACCGAAAGGTATGCGCGCGTGTCGGCAACGGGACGTATCGGTGCCTATCGATGGTCTTCAATATTAATATCGAAGCCAATCGACAGGTGTGGAATTCGACAGGCCTCGATGACGTGACAGTGTGCTCCTTCCCCCCCCCCCCCCCAACTGATGTGCTCTCTCCCCCTCAACCTGACCTCCCTGTAAGCAGCACCTATGTAGGGGCTAGCTGAGCGTGCGCCAATTAAGGCCCATCTAGCATGCAAATATGATGATGAGTCAATCACCCCCCCACCCCCCCACCCCCCCCCCCCAGAAATAGGGGGCAGCCTGGAGCCCCTTGAGCTCTCCTGCACGGCAGCGGGCTGCACTGCAGAACCTCGCCTTGAGCAGGGACACCTCTCACGGTCACTCCTCGAGGCTGAGAGATTCCTTACCCGCCCCAGATCCTCGGGAAGTGATTAATAGCGTGCTGAACCCCTGCGAACTTTGCCGAGTTATATCTCTGACTAACTGCACACCTAATCCCTGAGACATAAACCGTTGAGCAAGTCTGAGACTAGGACAGGATTCAGCCACGCCTAGGCTCCTCTCCGAAGGAGTCTCACTCAGGCAAGCATGCACTCACACGAGCGAGTACTCATGTGAGCACACACTCATGTGAGCATGCACTCACCTATGTGAGCACTCACCTACACGAGCGAGCACTCACGTGAGCAAGCACTCACATGAGTGAGAACATGAGCGAGCACTCATGCGAGTGAGCACTCACTTGAGCACTCACCTATGTGAGTGAGCACTCACTTGAGCAAGCACTCACATGAACACTCACCTATGTGATCGAGCACTCACGTGAGTGAGCACTCACACAAACACTCACACTCACCCACTCATGCATGCAAGCAAGCACTCAGGTGAGCAAGCACTCATGCAAGTGAGCACGCATGTGAACAAGCACTCAGGTGAGGGAGGACTCAGGCAAGGGTGCACTCCTGTGAGTGCACACTATGGGGAGCATGCACTTCTGTTAGTTTGCACCCCCGTGAGAACCCCCGTGAGTGGGCGCTCCCGTGAGAGGGTGCTCTGGGGAGTGGGCACTCCGGGGAGTGTTCTCTGCCATGATTAGGCGCTCCGGTGAGTGGGTGCTCTGGTGCATGGGTGCTCCAGTGAGTGCACGCTCCGGAGGGTGGGTACTCCAGGGAGCAAGCACTCCGGGGAGTGTGCACTCTGGTGAGTGGGTACTCCAGAGAATGTGCACTCCCGTGAGTGGGCACTCTGGGGAGTAGGCACTCTGGGGAGTGTTCTCTGCCATGACTGGGCGCTCCAGTGAGTGGGGGCTCTGGTGCGTGGGCGCTCCAGTGAGTGGGCGCTCCGGGGAGTGAGCACTCTGGGGAGTGGGCACTCCGGGGAGTGTTCTCTGTCATGACTGGGCGCTCCCGTGAGCGGGTGCTCTGCTGAGTGTGCACTCACGTGAATGGGCTATCCCGGGAGTGGGCACTCTGGGGAGTGGGCACTTCTGTGACTGCACACTCTGGGGAATGTGCACTCTGGGGAGTGTGCACTCACTCCCTAGAGTGTTCGCTCACTGGAGTGCTTGCTCACTGGAGTACTCTTTTGTATGAGTGCTCACTCACGAGTGCTCACTCACCGTAATGCTCACCGGAGTATTGATTCACGTGATTGCTCGCTCACTGGAGGGCTCACTCATGTGACTGCTCAATCACTGGAGTGCTGGCTCACCAGAGTGCTTGCTCACCAGAGTGCTCACTCACAAGAATGCTCACTGGAGTAATCACTCACCGGAGTGCTCGCTCGCCAGAGTGCCCGCTTCCCAGGGTGCTTGCTCACTGGAGTGCTCATTCACTGCCATGGTAACTCATGTGAGGCTCACTCACCAGAGAGCTCGCTCACCAGAGAGCTCGTTCGCAAGAGTGGTCACTGGAGTAATCGCTCACTGGAGTCCTCGCTCACCGGAGTGCTTGCTCACTGGAGTGCTCACTCACCAGAGTGCTTGCTCACAATAGTGCTCTCTCACAATAGTGCTCTCTCAGAAGAGTGCTTGCTAACTGGAGTGCTCGCTAACTGGAGTGCTCACTTGAATGAGTGCTGGCTCATTGGAGTGCTCACATGCCGGAGTGCTCGTTCAGCGGAGGGCTCTCTCAGCGGAGGGCTGGCTCACAGCAGTCCTCACTCACCGCAGTGCTCCCTCAGCGGAGGGCTCTCTCAGCGGAGGGCTGGCTCACAGCAATCCTCACTCACCGCAGTGCTCCCTCACCAGGGAGTTCACTCATTTGAGTGCTCACTCACCACAGTGCTCGCTCACTGGAGCCATCACTCACCAGAGTGCTTACTAACCAGAGTTCTCACTCATGTGAATGCTCACTCACCGGGGTCATCACTCACCAAAGTGCTTGCTCAAAAGAATGCTCATTCACCGGACTGATCACTCACTGGAGTGCTCGCTCACCAGCGTACTCACATGCATGAGTGCTCACTCACCAGGGTGTTCACTCACCAGAGTGCTCAGTCACTGGAGTGCTCCCTCACAGGAGTACTTGCTCACTGGATTGTTCACTCACTGGAGTGATTCCTCAGCAGAGTCATCCCTCACCTGAGTTGTTGCTCCCCGGAATACTCGCTCACCGGAAAACTTCCTCACTGGAGTGCTCGCTCACTTGAGTGTTCGCTCACCAGAGTGCTCACTCACAGCAGTGCTCACTCAAAGGGTTTCTTGCTTGCCGGAGTGCTCCCTCACCAGACTGCTCGCTCACTGGAGTGCTCGCTCACCGGAGTGATTCCTCACCTGAGTGCTTGCTTACAGAAGTGCTCTCTCAACAGTGTTCACTCACCAGAGTGCTCCCTCACCAGAATGTCCACTCACAGGAGTGCTCCCTCACCGGAGTGATCTCTCGCCGCAGGGCTCACTCACCAAAGCGCTCTCTCACTAGAGCGCTCGCTCAGTGGACTGCTCGATCACCGGAGTGCTCAACTCCCTGGAGTGCTCGTTCACATGAGTGCTCATTAACCAGCATGCTCTCTCATGTGAGTGCTCACTCACTGGAGTGCTCGCTCGGCAGAGTGCTGATTCACATCAGGGCTTGCTCACCAAAGGGCTCGCTCACCGGAGTCCTCACTCATTGGAGTGCTCACTTACCAGAGTGCTCGTTCTCATCAGTGCTCACTCACTGGAGTTCTCGCACACAGGAGTGCTCGCTCACCAGATTGTTTGCTCACTGGAGTCCTTGCTCACTAGTGTGCTCACTCACCAGAGTGGCCGCTCACCAAATTGCTCGCTATCCAGTTTACTCACTTGCCTGAGTGTTCCCTCATTGGAGTGTTCACTCACTAGAGCGCTCAATCACAAGTGCTTTCTCAGCAAAGTACTCACTCGTGTGTGTGTGCTCCCTCACCGGAGCGATGCCTCAGCAAAGTGTGCGCTCACCAGAGTGCTCTTTCTCTCACAGGAATGTTCGCTCACGGGAGTGCTTGCTCGCAATACTTCTCACTCCAAAGTGTGCTCACTCACCAGAGAGCTCGCTCACCAGTGAGCTCAGTTGCAAAAGTGTTCACTCACCAGAGTGCTGGCTCACCAGAGTGTTCATTCGCTGATGTCCTTGCTCACTGGAGTGTTCACTCACTGGAGTCCGCGCTCACCAGAGTGCTCACTGGCCGGTATGCTCGCTCACCGGAGAGATCGCTCACCAGAGTGCTCGCTCACCAGGGTGTTCACTTGTGTGAATGTTCACTCACCGGACTGCTCATGCACCAAAGTGTTCACTCACATGAATTCACACTCAGCGGAGTGTTCACTTGCCGGAGAGCTCACTCGCTAGACAGCTCACTCGCTAGACTGCTCGCTCTCGTGAGTGCTCACTCACCAGGGTGATCATTCGTATGAGTGCTCCCTCACTCAAGTGCTTGCTAATGAGAGTGTTCACTTATTGGAGTACTTGCTCACCGGAGTGCTCACTCGTGTAACTGCTCACTCCCCAGAGTACTCACTTACCAGAGTGCTCCATTGCCAGAGTGCTTCATCGCCATATGGCTCACTCAACGGAGCACTCGCTCACCAGAGTGCTCACTCACTGGAGTGCTCTCTCCCTGCAGTGTTCGCTCACCGGAGTACTTGCTCACTGGAGTGCTCATACATGTGAGCGCTCACTCACTGGAGTGCTTGCTCGCCGGACTGCTCGCTCGCCACGGTGATTATTCGTGTGAGTGCTCCCTCACCTGAGTGCTCACTAATGAGAGTGTTCAATCACCGAGGTGCTCACTCCTGTAACTGCTCCCCGGAGTGCTCGATTGCCGGAGTGCTTGATCGCCGGAGCTGACTGACTGGAGCGTTCGCTCAAAGGAATTTTTGCTCACTGGAGTGCTCATACGTGTGAGTGCTCACACAGAGTTCTCACTCACCAGAGTGCTCGCTCACATCAGTGCTCCCTCACCGGAGTGCTCACGCACAAGTGTACTCACTGCAGGCATGAATATCTTCAGCTCCTGACACCTACGGAGACCCAGCGCTATCGATCCCTAGGAGGAGGCATGGAAAGGGCCGGGCCTCGGGGCCTCTGGAAGCTGAGAGGGAGCGTTGCACACCGAGGGGCACGGCGAGCTACGGACATCGTGCCCGAGCAACGCGGACGGAAATCAAGACTCGTGGAGGCCTGTCGCTATCAAAGACGGTCAATGTCGATAGGCAGCGGTGCCTCCCGAGAGCGACATCCGCCCCAGAGCAAAGGCTAGGCGTGCATGAGTGCTCGCGCGACAGAGCGTGAGTGCGTGCGCGAGTGCGTGAGCGAGCGCATGAAAGAGTGAATGCATGCGTGAGAGCTTGCTCACGTGAGAAAGTGCATGGGTGAGAGAGTGCTCGCGGGCGTGAGTGCTTGCCTGGGTGAGTGCGTGAGGGAGTGCTCGCATGAGTGCTTGCGTGAGTGAGTGATCGTGTGAGGCAATGCGTGAGTGCTCACATGAGTGAGTGCGTGAGTGCTCGTGTGAGTGCGTGCGTGCTCACATCAGTGTTTGCTCGCATGAGTGCGTGCTTGCCTGAGTGCTTACTCACACAAGCACTCACGTGAGCACTCACTCATGCGAGCACTCACGCACTCATGCACACACTCACGTGAGCACTCGCTCCAGCACTCACTCATGTGAGCACTCACTCACACGAGGACACTCTCGCACGAGCATTCACACACGCACAGGAACTCACGCACTCGCGAGCACTCATGCACACACTCACTGACTCATGCACTCACTGATGTACACACTCCTGTGAATGAGAACTCACGTGAGGGAGCACTCACACAAGTACTCACATGAGCACTCATGCGAGCATGCACTCACACGAGCATGCTCTCACACAAGCACTCACGTGAGCGAGCACTTAGACAAGCACGCACTCACGCGAGCACTCATGAAAGCAATCACTCAGGTGAGCACTCACGGAAGCACTCAGTCCTGCGAACACTCACTCACGCATTCAGTCACTCACACAAGCACTCACGCACTAACATACTCGCGCACTCACGCACTCTCTCACGCGAGCACTCTCAGAACAGCACTCTCTCACGCGAGCACTCACGCACTCTGACTCATGCACTCATGCACTCAACTCACGTGAGCACTCACATAAGCACTGACTCACATGAGCGGGCACTCACGTGAGCACACACTCATGCAAGCACGCACTCATGCGAGCATGCACTCACGAGCACTGAAGTGAGCAAGAACTTACACGAGCACGCACTCACACGAACACTCACATGCGAGCACTCAATCACACGAGCAATCATGCATGCACTAACACGAGCACTCACTCGCGCGAGCAATCACGCACTCACGCGAGCACTGATGCGAGCCCTCTCTCACGTGAGCACTCACTCACACGAGCACTCACTCGCTCAAGTGAACACTCACTCAAGTGAGCACTCACTCACACGAGCCCTCACGCAGTCACTCATGCACTCACTCTCATGCGAGCCCTCACTCATGTGAGTGCTCATTCACATGAGCGCTCATGTGAGCTCTCATGCGAGCACTTATTCATGCAGTCACGAACTCACTCAGGCATTCACGCAAGCACTCATGCACTCACGCGAGCAATCACTCACGCACAGACTAGAGCACTCTCTCACGTGAGCACTCACACACTCAGGCGACCACTCACACATTCACTCACATGAGCACTCACTCACTGAGTCACAAAATCATGCACTCAGGCATTCACGCACTCACTCAAAAACTCACGCACTCCCTCACGCACTCACTCCTGTGAGCACTCGTTCACGTGAGCGCTCACGTGAGCACTCATTTCAGTGAGCACTCATGCACACACTCACGCATGCACTCATGAACTCATGCGAGCACTCAAACGAGCAATCACGTGAGCACTAACTCATGTGAGAACTCACGCATGCACTCACGTGCTCACTCACGTGAACACTCACTCACATGAGCAATCATACATTCGAGCACTCAGGCACTCATTTGCTCACACACTCACGTGAGCACTCACGCGAGGACTAACGCACTCATGTGAGTGAGCACTCATGCACTCACACACTCACGTGAGCACGCACGCATGGAAGCTCTCCCGCACGCATGCACGGACTCAGGCACTCAGGCTCTGCTGTTGTCAGATGACCCTCTGGAGCCTGGGGGTGGCTTGGGACAAGCAGGGAGGATCTTCAGTCTTCTGGTAGCTCCCAGCATGGATGTGGGTGGGATGGGGCTGGGGGTGTCATGGGAGGGCAGGAATGGACACAGCCCAGAGGGGTGAGGGGGAAGGCGCATTTTGAAGGGGGGATGTGGGCAGCGACACTGAGCCTGTGCTTCCAATTTTCTTTTGATCAGGTATTGCTGGATTTCTCCCCTGAGACTGAGCTGCTCCAATGCCATCAGCTCTCCGCCTGGCTTTCGGAAAGGTTTTGTTATTTTTGTGGCAGTTGAGGCAAAGCAGAATTACCAACCCCCTGTCAGGTCAATACAGGCAAAGGGAATCACTGCACGCGCCATGCTGTGTGTGCACGAGCCTTCCTGGGTCAACTGTGCTGACACGCTGGTTGGGCTAATGCCCTTTGGTTGGCAAGCAGTTGCGTTAGCAGCTGCCCCAGCAGGGTTAGTACCAAAACATCTTCCGTGGGTGGGTTTTTTTTCCAGGCTTTGGGTTATTTATTTATTTATTTTTTAACCTCCTCATCTGGTTCTGAATAGGGGGGGTGATTCATTTCTCTCTCTCTCTCTGTGTTTAATTTTGCCTCAGCCTACCATTTTCTGCTTTAAACTAAAGGACAGCTCTTGGTTTGGTTGTGCCATAGGAGGAATGTATGAGCTTGGCACTGTGAAAACTGAGACAGAGCTGTTTGTATCTGCTTGAGCCTAAAGGGAAATTCTGTGCATGCCTGGCATATAAAACTTGAAACTAAAAAAACCCCCCACAATAAATTCACCGCAAGATGCACGACCTTCAAATTATCCATAACTCAACTGCCTTCCCTATACATCGTAGATGCAGCAAATTAGCTGCAGGGGTAATGATAATCTTAAAGCAAACACAGCTGGGTGTGGATGGTAGTAAGGAAAGTCAATTTGATACAGCAGCACTTACTGAACATAGTTTGGGGCCACATGAATCTACTTTGCAGTGGATGTGCAGCTTTTGAGCTCAAGAAAAGGTTTCTTGACTGTTGGAACCAAGTACAAACCCTTCTTGCTCTCTGCGCAGAGTTAGTCCTCTTGCTATAGTGTGATTCCATTAGGGGCTTCTCAGTGAAAAGGTCGAAAAAGGGTTGAGAAAGTTGAAAGGCTGAAAAAGTTGCAAGCGCAGTGAAAAGGATGAGGGCTCATGTAGGTAGCGCCCAGGATCAGCTCGTGGAATAAAGGCAGCCTCTCTAAGCAAGGACAAGGGAGTTTTCCCCAAAGCAGCGTCCAGTTTAGGCTGTGTGGAGGTTTTGGGCAAGTTGCTTTAACAGCTGGTGATGGGCCGGGCATTTGAAAGTAGTAATGAGCCGGTGCAAGCGCAGGCAGCCTAAGTGGGCAGAGCAGGGCCTGTTCCCTGGGGCCCCAGGCTGCAGGGCTGGGATCAGGCACTGTGAGGAGCCCAGCGCTGAGGGGTCTTTTGTGGGGTGGGCTGAGGCTGGGGCACTTTGTGTGGGGTGCCGCTGCTGGGCGGGCCCTGCTGCGAGATGAGACAAGCAGGGGAGACAGAGGCAGAGCGAGCCCATGAGGGTCTGCAGCCAGCAAGGAGCCGCTTGCACTGTGCGAGTCCTGCCCAACAGTGCCCAGGTGCTGAGCAGAGCCACGGTCGTGCCAGAACCACAAAACTCTTTGCTGCAGCATGAGCGCTGCCCCGGCCACAGCCTCCACGCTCACCACAGAGCTAGTTATTTCACCTGTCGTCAGCCCCAGAGCCCCTACCACTAACCTCGTGCAGCCCCTGGTGCCGTGAGCGCTTCTGGCAGCGCGGCCGTGCTGGGCTCTGCGGAGGTCGGGGGCTGCTGAGCTCAGGGCCGGGACCTGGGGAAACGCAGGGGGCTGGGTGGGAGCTGCCTGTTGCTGTGAGAGCAGCCTGGACTAGATGCAGCTGCTACTTGCAGCTGGTGGCTTCGGGAGGGGAGAGACTCTGCTGCACAGCTGTAAGGGAGGTGGTGCTGGCAGGGCTGAGCCTGCGGCAAGCTCCGGCCTTGGCCTCGGCAGCCCCAAACTGAGCCCGGCAGCCCTGAACGCATAGGAGCAGCAGGTGCCGCCAGAGGTGTCTGCGGGCAGGCCGGGCTGGCGCTCGGTGCAGCTGGCCCGAGGAGCTCCTGGGTGCCTTCGCTGCCTCCGTTGCCCCACTTGCCTCCTGGCAAGTTTTAGCTGTCTTCGGCTGAGCTCTGGCCAGTTTTGCCCCCCCCCCCTTCCCTTTTCTGCAGGGCAGCCTGGTTTTGTGTTTGTGGGCTTTAAGGGAGAGCACAAGAAAGAATTGCCCAAACCTCCAGGCCTGGGCCGAGGGGCAAACGTTTGGGAAGGAAGAGGCAGGGGCTGCAGCAGGCAGTGGTGGAGGAGTGAGGCTGTGCGGAGGGAAAGGGGTGCTGGGGTGGAAGAGGGGAGAAAGAAGGCAGCATTTCAATGCAGACATCTCAGCCTGTGGGCCAGCATGTTCCTGAAGCCGGATCTCCTGGCAACCTGAGCCCTGGCAAGCCTGGCCTGGGCTTCAAGCAGGCGTGGGGGCTGGCACAAGCTCTTCTGCGGGTCAGAGACTTTGGCGTGATCCTGTTTCCCTTGTGGTGCTGCAGTTGTGGAGCAGTGGTGCAGAGGGATAACCACGTACTTCCGCGAATGGGAGAAATGTGCCTTCCCTCGCCTGGAGGCAGCCCAGCTCTGTGCTCCCACTTACCTCCTCTTCTGCTGCGTGCGCAGGAACTGGTGGGGCTGTGAGGAGGAAGAGGTGAGCGTTGCTGCTTTTGCAGCCGTGGGCAGCGGTGGGCACATCCGCAGGGGCCGGTTGGGCTGTGCGCGGCGCTGTGCGAGGAGCCCAAGGGAGCAGGCTGGCCGTGCAAGTGCCCCAAGCCGGGAGCCTGCAGGCCACGTGCCGCAGCGAGCGGTGCTGGCTGGCGGCAGGACAGCAGCTCCCCGTAGCAGCTCTGAGCTGGGAGCCGCGGGGCTGGGAACATGCCGGGAAGCATGCGAATCCTGGGGCCTTTTGGCAGGGTGGGCTCCGGGGCGCGGGGAGGAAACGCTCTCCGTGCTGGCGAGCGAGCCCTTCTCGCCAGGGATGAAGGGGAAGGGAAAGCCCCCTGTGCGGGAAGGGCAGGCTGGTGCCTGGGGGAGGTGAGCTCTCCCTCAGCCCTCGACACGGTGTGTCCCTGTCCCGCAGCAGGTCAAGCAGGCTGTCCTCAGGGCGATGGGTGCCATGATGGGTGTCCTCGTGCACGCAGAGGAGCACCACAAGCACGCCTGGGAGCAGCTCCTCTGGCTCCTGCAACAACATTGAGAAGTCCAGGAGCCCTTTGGGGTGACCGCGGCGAGGTGTCGTGCAGGGCACGGTGCAGCTGGGGTTGTGCATGCGCTGCAAGGCGTCGGGGAGGGTGCTGAGAGGAGCCGTGGCCCCTTTGAGCAGGAGCAGGGGGAAGAGGGGCCTGTGGCTTCCTGGGCTCTTGCTGGAAGAAACCAGCAAGGCAGGAGGGCCAGGAGGGAGCAGCGAGGGACTGGGGTGAGCGGCTTGGGAGGGGAGGCTACGCTGCCTCACGGGTCTTGGGAGCGTGCGAGGAGCCCTGCCCTCGCACCCAGGGGCCATGTCCAGCCCCTGTGAGGGGGGTGATGTGCCGGGAAAGGCTTTCCCGGCGGGGCTGGGCAGAGGAGAGAGACCTCGTGGCGCTGCTCTGTGGAAAGGACAAGTCAGAAGCCCCGTGCGGGGCTTCCCTGGAAGTGGGTTCAGGCCGTGGCGTCTCCCAGCGCTGCTGGTTTCTCGCTTTGCAGGCAGCTTATGGTGACAGCCCCCCCCCCCCCCCCCGCTCTCCCTTGCGGAGTCTCGGCTGCTTCCTAGGGGCTGTGGCAGGGGTCGAGACCCTTGTGCTCTGGACCAACCTTGTGCCTTTATCTATACCGCCGGCATGTAGTATGCCGCCTTCCGACATAATGCGCCCCCCCGCCACTTGTTACACTCCCTTCCGCCATATAATGTCCCCCTGCCATTTATTACACCCCCACCCCTTCTAACATATTATGCCCCCACCACCACTTATTTGGCCCCTTCAGACATATTGCACCCCTCCTCCATTTCTTACGCCCTCCCCCCCACAACTTATCACCCCCTGCCCTGGGCACTTCTTACACCCCTCTGCAAATTCTTATGTCCCCTTCCGACGTATTACACCATCCCGCCAATTGTTACGCCCCCTTATGACATACTGCGCCCCCTCAACCATTTATTAACCTCCCCATCCAGTTCTTATGCCTCCCTGCTCATTATTACACCACCTCCTGATAAAACACACATCCCCTCCACTTATTATTAATATCTTATTCTTGATGTCAAAAATAGTCAACGTCAATAGTCATCGGTGGCTACCGAAAGCACCGTGGGCTCTAGACCAAAAGGTATGTGTGCGAGTAGGGAAAGAGAGGTATTGGTGCCTATCACTAGGGTTCCGTATTGATTGATATTGCCCCCCTGTTATTTATGAAGCCCCCTGTAAATTATTTTGCTCCTCCGCCATGTGTTATGCCCCTTTCTGAGATATTATGCCCTCCCAGCCACTTATTACACCCCCGCCGGTTATTATGCCCTCTGCTGACATATTACACTCCCCGCCATTTCTTTCGCTCCTTTATGACATATTACGCCCCCCACAGCCATTTATTAAGCCCCCCAGCCACTTCTTATGCCTCCCTGCTCATTATTACAGGCCCTCCTGACATATCACACACCCCCTCCATGTCTTCTTGATATCTACATCGAACCCTTTTGAAAGGTGTGGAATTCGGCAGGCATCGATGCTGCTCGATCTTGTGAGGGATCGATACTGATACGTTCAATGCCTCCCAAGAGCAAAATGGGGGCGAGCGCAAAAGCGATAGCTGCCTGTTGAGATGAGAGGTATGGGTGGCTGTGGGCACGTGTCGATACCGACGGTCACCGATACATCTAGATGCACAGTGTTCTTGATGCCGCTAAATGCATATGGCAATCGAAAAGCCTCCATGCCTATTGACATGGAGAGGTATGGATGTGTAGTGAGAGGGATGGACATACTTGGAAGCTGTGCCCTAGTGATCGGTATGGAAATCAATACTGGTGGAGGCCTGTCAATGTCAAAAACAATGTCGATAGTTGTCGATGCCTAGGGAGAGCAGCATGGGCCACAGAGCGAAAGGTAAGCATGCGTGGGGGGAAGCAGACGTATCAGTACCTATCGATAGGGTTTCATATCTGTATCGATCGATATCGCGCCCCCCCCATTTATTATGCCCCTTGCAATTTATTAAACCCCCTGACATATCATACCCCTCTGACACTCACTCTTGATACCGATGGCTTTCTATAGCTGTGGCTTTGGACAGGCATCGATGATGCTCAATATTGAGAGGGATCGATGTTGATACATTTGATGCCTGGCAAGAGGAAAGGGGGGGCGAGATCGAAAGCGATCGATGCCTGTCGAGATGGAGAGGTATCGATGGCTGTCGGCAGGGATGGATACGGACACTTATCGATAGCTGTCAATGCACAGTGCTATTGATGCCTCTACGTGGGTCTGGAAATGGAGAGTCCTTGAAGCCTGTTGGGATGGAGAGGTATCGATGTGTACCGAGAGGGAAGGATAAGGTAGGGTATCGTGCCCTAGAGGTACACCTGGAAATGAATATTTGTCAAGGCCCATCGATGTCAAAAATGGTCCATGTCGATAGTTGTCATTACCTCGGGAGAGCAGCATGGGCCTTGGAGAGCAAGGTATGCATGCGCGTGTGGAGCAAGGGGTACTGGTGCTTATCAATAGGATTTGATATCAATATTGTTATCGAACCCTCTCGATAGGTGTGGAATTGGACAGGTATCGATGGTGCTCGATATTGAGGAGGCCTGAGGTCAACAGGTTCGATGCCTGTCAAGAGGAAACTGGGAGTGAGGGTGAATGCAAGAGATGCCTGTTGAGATGGAGAGGTATCGATGGCTATCGGCAAGGATGGATAGCGACAGCTACCAAGAACCAAGGATCCGTTGTGCTCTCGATACCTCGAAGTGGGTCTGGAAATCCACAGGCCTTGGTGCCTGTTGAGATGGAGCGGGAGCGATGAGTACCGAGAGTGACAGCTAGGGAAGTCGTGCCCTGACAAAACATGTGGAAATCAATACTTGCCAAGGCCCGTTGAGGTCAAAAACGGTCAACATCAAGAGTCATCGGTGCCTACCAAGAGCAACATTGGCCCCAGACCGAAAGGTATGCGCGCGTGTCGAGAACAGGAGCTATCAGCGCCTACGGAAAAGGTTCAACGTTAAGTCGCTGTCTTACTGCAATAAATGCAGTGCTGCTTCCCTCTTACGAGTGAAGTGCGTCGCTCCTTTCGTGCGTGCTCGCGTGAGTGCTCACACAGCCACGCACAGATGCGAACGAGCACTCACGTGAGAATGCACTCACATGATCATGCACTCAGTTGAGCAAGCACTCACACGAGCGAGCACTCGTGAACACTCACATGAGCGAACATGCAGTCACGTGAGCACACATGAGCGAGCACTCGTGTGAGCACAAAAGGCAAGTGAGCACTCCGGTGAGTGAGCAATCACAAGAGGGAGCACTCCGGTGAGGGGGCACTCCGATTATCAAGGACTCCGCTGAGCAAGCACTCCGGTGGGTGAAGACTCCAGCAGGCGAGCGAGCTCTCTGGCGGGCGGGCACTCCTGTGAGAGAGCACTCGGGCAGGTGATCAGCCCAGTGAGCGAGCACTCCAGTGAATGAGCGCTCCAGTGATCAAGCACTATGGGAAGTGGAAACTTCAGTGTGCGAACAACCTGGTGAGTGAGCACTCACATGAATGAGCACTCTGGCGAGCGAGCACTCAAACGATTGAGCGCTCCGGTGAGCGAGGACTCATGTGAGTGAGTACTCCAGTGAGCGAGCACTCTGGTGAGTGAACTCTCTGGTGAGCGAGCACTCACACAAGTGAGGACTCCAGGGAGCAAGGACTCTGGGGAGTGAGGACTCCGGTGACAGAACACTCTGGGGAGCGAGCACCTCACACGACTGAGCACTCCAGGGAGCGAGCGAGCACTCTGAGTGCAGCAATCACGTTTGAGCACTCACATTTGTGAGCACTCCAGTGAGCGAGTTTTTCTGGCGAGCGAGCACTCACATTTGTGAGCTCTCTGGTGAGCGGGCACTCATGTGAGCAGGCGCTCCAGTGAGTGAATACTTTTACAAGTAGACTCTCTGGCGAGAGAGCACTCACGTGAATGAGTACTTTTGTGAGCGAGCACTCTGGTGAATGAGTAGTCCGGTTAGTGAGACCTCTGTTGAGTGACCACTCACATTAGTGTGTGCTCCTCTGAGCGAGCACTCCTCTGAGTGAGTGCCCCAGTGAGTGAGCACTCCGGCAAGAGAACACTGCAGTGAGTACTCTGCTGAGCGAGCACTCACATGAGGGACCACTACAGCAAGGGAGTGCTCCGGCGAGGGAGCAATCACACAAATGAGCACTCTGGTGAGCCAGAAAGCACTCATGTGAGCGAGCACTTACTTGAGTGAGCCCCCCGGTGAGTGAACATTCACAAATGTGAGCACTCCAGCAAGCGATCCCTCTGGTGAGCGAGCACTTGCATTAAAGAGCGCTCCAGTGAGCAAGCACTCTGGTGAGCAAGCACTCTCATGCATAAGCGCTCTGGCGAGCGAGCGCTCCAGTGAGTGAGCACTCACAAGAGTGAGCACTCCGGTGAGTGAGTGCTCGGGTTAACGAGCACTACGGTGAATGAACACTCTAGTGAGCACCCTGTGAGCGAGTAGTCTGGCAAGTGAGCACTCTGGTGAGTGATCACTCCTGTGAGTGAGCCATCACATGAGCTATCACTGCAGTGAGCGAGCATTCCACCAAAAGAGCGCTCCAGTGAGCGAGCGCTCAGGTGAGTGAGCTTTCCACCGAGAGAGCCCTCCGGTTAGCGAGCCCTCTGGTGAGTGAGCACTCACCCCTGTGAGCGAGCACCCCGGTAAGCGCTCACATGAGTTAGCACTCCAGTTAGTGTGCACACCGGTGAGTGAGAAATCCAGTGAGCGAGCGCTCTGCTAAGTGAACACTCATGTGAGTGAGCACTCCAGTGATCGAGCACTCCGGCACGCGAGCAGTCCAGTGATTGAGCACACACATGAGTGAGCACTCCGGTGATCAAGCACTCCAGTGAGTGGAAACTCCAGTGAACGAACACTGTGGTGAGTGAGCACTCACATGAATGAGCACTGCAGTGAGCAAGGACTCTGGTGAGTGAGCACTCCGGTGAATGAATATTCTGGTGAGCGAGCACTGACACAAGTGAGCTTTCTGTGGAGCCAGAAAGCACTGCAGTGAGGGAAGACTCTGGTGAGCGAGCATTCTGGTGAGTGAACACCCTGGTGAGCGAGAATTCACGTGACTGAGCACTCGGGAGAGGGATCACTCACATGAGCAAGCGCTCTGGTGAGTGAGCGATCACATGAGCGAGCGCTTTGGTGTGTGAGCACTGCGGTGAGAGAGCACTCTGTTGAGCAAGCACTCTGGTGAGTGAACACTGAGGTGACAGAGCACTCTGGTGAGTGAGCACCCTGTGGAGCGAGGACTCTGTTCAGCGAGCACTCATGTGAGCAAGCCCTCCTGTAAGTGAGCACACCTTTGAGTGAACACTCTGGTAAGTAGGCACTCTGGTGAGCAAGCACTCCGGTGAGGAAGGACTCACATGAATGTGCACTCCAGTGAGCCAACACTCCTGTGAATGAGCACTCTGGTACGTGAGCACTCCAGTGAGCAAGCAGTACAGTGAGTAAGCACTCCGGTGATCAAGTATTCACATGAGTGAACTCTCAGGCAAATGAGCACTACATAGAGTGAGCACTCTGGTGAACAAGCACTCCGGTGAGCGAGCGCTCACACAATTGAGCGCTCCAGTGAGCGAGCACTCTGATGAGATGAACTCCAGTGACAGCACTACAGAGAGCATGCACTCCTGTAAGCGAGCACCCTGGTGAGTGAGTGCTCACATGAGCAAGCACTCTGTTGAGCGAGCACTCTGAGTGAACAGTGAGGTGACAGAGCACTCCGGTGAGTGAGCACCCTGCAGAGCGAGCACTCCGGTGAGTGAGCACTCACATGAGTTAGCACTGCGGTGAGCAAGCACCCTGTGGAGCGAGTGCTCCGGTGAGCGAGCGCTCACAGAAGCAAACACCCTGGTTAGGGAGCACTCACGTGTTTGAGCACTCTGGTGACAGCGCAAACATGAGTGAGCCCTCCGGTGATCAAGCACTCCAGTGAGTGGAAACTCCAGTGAGGGAACACTCTGAGCGAGCACTCACATGAGTGAACACCCAGGTGAGTGAGCACTCACGTGTCTGAGCACTCCAGTGATCGATCACTCCGGTGAGCGAGAATTCCGGCGAGTGAGCACTCTGCTGATTGAGCACTCTGGTGCATGAGTACTCCAGTGAGCAAGCAGTACGGTGAGTAAGCACTCACGTGAGAGAGCTCTCAGGCAAGTGAGCACGACATAGAGCAAGCGCTCCGGTGAGCTTGAACTCTGGCGAGCGCGCGAACTCTGGTGAGCGAGAACTCGAGCGAGAGGATGAACGCTGGAGAGCGAGAACTCTGGTGAGTGAGAACACTGTGGAGTGAGCACGGGGACTCTGGGGAGCACGGGGACTCTGGGGAGCACGGGAACTCTGGGGAGCTCGAGAACTGTGGTGAGCGTGAACTCTGGGGAGTGAGAACACTGGGGAGCAAGCACGGGGACTCTGGGAAGCGCGGGGACTCTGGGGAGTGCGAACTCTGGGGAGTGCAAGAACTGTGGTGAGCACGGGAACTCTGGGGAGTGCAGGAACTCTGGTGAGTGCGAACTCTGGGGAGCGCGAGAACTCTGGCAAGTGCAAATCTGGGGAGTACGATCTCTGGTGAGTGCGGGAACTGTGGCGAGTGCGGGAACTGTGGTGAGCGCGAACTCTGCGGAGCGCGGGAACTCTGGCGAGGACGGGAAATCTGGCGAGCGCAAGAACTCTGGTGAGTGGGAACTCTGGGGAGCGCAAGAACTCTGGGGAGCGCGAACTCTGGGGATAGCGAACTCTGGCAAGCGCGAACTCTGGCGAGCGCGAGAACTCTGGCGAGGACGGGAAATCTGGCGAGCGCGGGAACTCTGGTGAGTGCAAGAACTCTGGGGAGCGCGAACTCTGGGGAGCGCGGGAAGTCTGGCGAGTGCGAACTCTGGTGAGCACAAGAACTCTGGGGAGCGCGGGAACTCTGGCGCGTGCGAACTTTGGGGAGCGCGGGAAATCTGGTGAGCGCGAGAACTCTGGTGAGTGCGAACTCTGGCGAGTGCAAGAACTCTGGGGAGCGTGGGAACTCCAGCAAGTGCGAACTCTGGGAAGGGCAGGAACTCTGGGGAGCGCAAGAACTCTGGTGAGCACGAGAACTCTGGTGAGCGCGAACTCTGGCGAGCGCGAGATCTCTCGGGAGCGCGGGACCTCTGGAAAGCGCGAGAACTCTGGCGAGCGCAAACTCTGGCAAGAGCGAGAACTCTGGTGAGCGTGGGAACTCTGGCGAGCGCGAGATCTCTCGGGAGGGCGGGAATTCTGGGGATCACGGGAACTCTGGGGAGTAGGAACACCGGCGAGCGCGAGAACCCTGGCGAGTGCGAACTCTACTGAGCGTGAGAACTCTGGGGAGAGCAGGAACTCTGGGGAGCGCGGGAACTCTGGCAAATGAGAACTCTGACATTTGCGAGAACCCTGGTGAGTGCTAACTCTGACAAGCACGAGAACTCTGGTGAGTGCGAACTCTGGTGAGCGTGAGAACTCTGGGGAGTGGGGGAACTCTGGCGAGTGCGAACTCTGGTGAGGGCGAACTCTGGGGAGCACAAGAACTCTGGGGATAGTGAACTCTGGGGAGCGCGAGAACTCTGGGGAGCGCGAACTCTGGGGAGCGCAGGAACTTTGGCGAGTGCAGGAACTCTGGCAAGCGTGGGAATTCTGGTGGGCGCGAGAGTTCTGGGGACCGCGGGAACTCTGGGGAGTGCGAGAACTCTGGCGAGTGCGAACTCTGGTGAGCGGAAGAACTCTGGTGAGCGCAAACTCTGGTGAGCGGAAGAACTCTGGTGAGCGCAAACTCTGGGGAGTGCATACTCTGGGGAGTACGAGAACTCTGGAGAGCGCGGGAACTCTGGGGAGCGCGGGAACTCTGGCGAGCATGAGAACTGTGGCGAGCACGAGAATTGTCGTGAACACGGGAACTCTGGGGAGCACCGGAATTCTGGTGAGGGTGAACTCTGGGAGCACAAGAACTCTGGGGAGTGCGGGAAATGTGGCGAGCACGGGAAATCTGGTGAGTGCGAACTCTGGTGAGCGCAAGAACTCTGGGGAGCGCGGGAACTCTGGGGAGTGCGAACTCTGGGGAGCACAAGATCTCTTGGGAGGGTGGGAACTCTGGCGAGCGCAAGAACTCTGGTGAGTGCGAACTCTGGCGAGTACGAACTCCGGTGAGCGCAAGAACTCTGGTGATAGTGAACTCTGGCGATAGCGAACTCTGGCAAGCGTGAACTCTGGCGAGCGCGAGAACTCTGGCGAATGAGAACTCTGACAAACATGAGAAGTCAGGTGAGCGCGAACTCTGGTGAGTGCGAGCTCTGACGAGCGCAAGATCTCTGGGGACGGTGGGAACTTTGGGGAGTGCAAGAACTCTGATGAGTGCGAACTCTGGCGAGCACGGGAAAGCTGGGGAGCGCAGGAACTCTGGGGAGTGCGAATTCTGGGGAGCACGGGAACTGTGGCAAGTGCGGGAACTCTGGGGAGCGCGAACTCTGGCGAGTGTGAGAACTCTGGCGAGTGCAAACTCTGGCGAGTGTGAGAACTCTGGCGAGTGCGGGAAAGCTGGGGAGCGCAGGAACTCTGGGGAGTGCGATTTCTGGGGAGCACAGGAACTGTGGCAAGCGTGAGAACTCTGGTGAGTGCAAGAACTCTGGGGAGCACGGGAATTCCGGCGAGCGCGAACTCTGGGGAGGGCGGGAACTCTGGGGAGCGCGGGAACTCTGGGGAGCACGAGAAATCTGACGAGCGCAAACTCTGGGGAGCGCGATAACTCTGGGGAGTGCGTACTCTGGGGAGTGCAAGAACTCTGGGGAGCGCGAGAACTCTGGTGAGCACGAGAACTCTGGTGAGTGCGAGAACTCTGGCGAGCCCAAACTCTGGGGAGCGCAAAATCTAGGGAGTGCGTACTCTGGGGAGCGCGGGAACTCTGGGGAGTGCGAACTCTGGCGAGCGTGAGAACTCAGGTGAGCGCAGGAACTTTGGGGAGCACGGGAACTCTGGCAAGCGCGAGAACCCTGGTGAGTGCGAACTCTAGTGAGTGCAAGAACTCTGGGGAGCGCGAATTCTGGTGAGCGTGGGAACTGTTGTGAGCGCGGGAACTCTGGAGAGCACGGGAACTCTGGGGAGCACGGGATCTGTGGCGAGCGCGGGAACTGTGGTGAGCGCAGGAACTGTGGCGAGTACGAGAACTGTGGCGAGCACGGGAACTCTGGCGAGCGCGGGAACTCTGGCGAGCGCGAACTCTGGCGAGCGCGAACTCTGGGGAGTGCGAGAACTCTGGCGAGCGCGAGAACTCTGGCAAATGCGAACTCTGATGAGCGTGGGAACTCTGGGAAGCGCGTGAACCCTGGCGAGGGCGAACTCTAGTGAGCGCGAGAACTCAGGTGAGTGCGAGAACTCTGCTGAGCGTTAACTCTGGTGAGTGCGAACTCTGGCGAGCCCGAGATGTCTCGGGAGGGTGGGAACTCTGGCGAGCGCGGGAACTGTGGTGAGCATGGGAACTCTGGGGTGCGAGGGAACTCTGGCGAGCGAGGGAATGTGGCGAGTGCAGGAACTCTGGTGAGCGCGAAATCTGGTGAGCGCGAGATCTCTCGGGAGGGCGGGAATTCTGGGGAGAGCGGGAACTCTGGGGAGTGCGAACTCTGGTGAATGCAAACTCTGGTGAGCACAAGAACACTGGGGAGCGCAGGAACTCTGGGGAGTGCGAACTCTGGGGAGGACGGGAAATCTGGCAAGCGCGAGAACTCTGGTGAGTGGGAACTCTGGGTAGTGCAAGAACTCTGGGTAGTGCAAGAACTCTGGGTAGCGCGAGAACTCTGGCGAGGACGGGAACTCTGGGGAGGGGTACTGTGGTGAGTGCGAGAACTCTGGAAAGCGTGAACTCTGGGGAGCGTGAGAACCCTGGGGAGTGCGAACTCTGGGGAGCGCGGGACCTCTGGCAAGCGCAAACTCTGGGGAGCGCGATCTCTGGGGAGCACGAGAACTTTGGCGAGCATGGGAACTCGGGGGAGCGCGGGAACTGTGGCGAGCGCGGGAACTCTGGCGAGTGCTTGAACCCTGGAGAGCGCGAGAACTCAGGTGAGCGCGAGAACTCAGGTGAGCGCGAGAACTCAGGTGAGCACGAGAACTCAGGTGAGCACGAGAACTCAGGTGAGCACGAACTCTGCTGAGCGTTAACTCTGGGGAGTGCGAACTCTGGTGATCGCGGGAACTCTGGCGAGCGCGGGAACTCTGGCAAGTGCGAACTCTGGTGAGCACAATCTCTGGTGAGCGCAAGAACTCTGGCGAATGCGAACTCTGACAAGCGTGAGAACCCTGGTGAGTGCGAACTCAGGTGAGCGCGAGAACTCAGGTGAGCGCAAACTCTGGTGAGTGCGAGATCTCTCGGGAGGGCAGGAAATCTGGGGAGAGGAAGAGAGAAGCAGAGGGGGAAAGAGACCAAGCGGGAGAAGGAGAGAAGGAAAGAAGGGCAGAGAAAGAGAGTCCAGGAGAATGAAGGTGAGAAGGAGAGAAGGAGAAAGAGGCAAACCGAGGGAAAGACAGGAGGAGGGAGGAGGACGGGCAGATAGGAGAGAAAGAAGAGAAAAAAGCAAAAGAGAGCAAGCGAGGTAGAGAAAGACAGCGGGAGAGAGAAAGCAAGAGAAAAAGAGAGAAAGAGTAAGAGTGAAGGAGAGAGAAAGGAGAAACAAGGCTAGTGAGAGATGAGAGGGAAGGAGAGAGCGAGGCAAGAAGAGAAATGCAGAGGGATCGAGGAAGAGAGAGCAAGATCTGTGCCTGACTTCATCAAAATATGCCCAATCCATTGTACGCGATGCTGCACTGATCATACCAGTGCCAAGGGGTAAATGATGACCCACAGCACAAGGGACAGAGAACTGCTGTCGTTATTGAATATGTCAGACCTGATCCCAGGCTTCCTTAAGCCACGTGTGCACCCTGACTGCAGGACTGAACCTCACACATCGAAAAAAACCCTAAAAGCAATTCAAAAATGGGAATGCTGCATATGCTAAGCCCACAGAACAGATATCTTGAGTCTGAATATTAAATCCCGTTCAGTACACAAACTCATCTTCAAGTGCCCCCGTCCCATCAAGGAATGGGTGGCAGGAACGTAAGCCACAGTAGTGGGCAGTAATGTGTCTCCTAACTAGGCTGACAACACTGGCACACGTTTAAGGCAACGTGCAGTGCATCATCCTGCACTTCTCCACAGCAACAACTATTATCAATTGGCTGTGATGTACGGAGGGAGAGTTAGGACTTATTTTCCTTTGGGAAGGATTTATAGACCTGTTAGCCACTAGGCAGACTTAATGCTATACTTTGGAAAAGGAAATGAAAGAGGAAGGAAAAGGAGTAATAAAGCAGATTGGAGCAATTCTGGTTTAGGACAAGTTCCCTCAGCCAGCCTTGTTTTTTATAAGTCAGGATATTCTGTTTCTTTATCTGCTCAAGGGCCAGCAACGATTTTGGCCAGTTTCAAAGAGTATAATACAAACAGTGCTATTAAAAGGCACGTAAAATTAGTACAGACACATATAAAGTCTCCTGGATATGAGACAATCTGAAAGTCCTGCGAATTGTGCTGTTGTCAGAGCTCAGCTGCCTCTAGGCAGCTTTCTTCCACAGCCACTTCTGTGCCATCTGCAGCACATTTCTGTCTCCCTTCATGAGAATGAGAAGCTTGTTGTGAACATTCATTGCTGTAAGCAGACAGTGTTCTCAACACATGCTAGTAGAAGACTGAAAATTAGTATTTCCCCTGTGGACTTCCTTATCCCTCCTCCTCCTGTCCTTTAGAAGAGAAGGAAACTTTTCTTAAAAATTAAAACAAGCTTTGCAGCCCTTAAACCCCATCCTCCTGGCTTTGAGACTTCTCATGAGCCCCCCTAGCTAGCTTTACATCCTAAGAACAGAATCTGGATTTACCTCTATTTTCAGGCAGAAAGGTTGTTTCGCTTCCCAAAGCTCTGCAGAGGTTTACAGCCCCCATTCTACTTTGGGTCCTGTAAGCATACAAAGTCATGCTCTTGGACCTGAGAGTCACTTTCCAAAGCTGGTAGTCAGCTTTTTCCTTTGTACAAGCAAGTCTGCATTTATCTTACCAAAGTGCAGGCTCCTAGGGGCAGTGGAAAAGTGGACATACAGGTAAGCAGGTTCCTCCTTTCACTGCTGAAGAGAGAGGCATCAAAGAGAGAGATTAATCTAGGAAATGCCTAATTCTCTCTACTGATTTTGCAGGAGACACTGTGCTCCTAACTGTTGTACCTAAAATTAGGTAGGATGAATCCGGGTCACAGTGCCAGAGCTGGTGCCACTGGGCTGATGTCACATAGCAACACTGGGAAGAGACTGTAAGGGTGTTTGGGAGCTTTGGGATAGGCCCTCCTTTCCCAAAGTAAATGGTTATTCTAAGAAACCCCATTTTGGTGTACACAGTTTGAGACACCTTATGGAAATCTGATCCTACTTAAAAATACTTAAAGGTATGCCAAGTTAAGCCTGTTTGCCTTAAAACTATGGCAAACAAAACCACTAGCTAATGTTTCAAAACATTACAGATTTTTAAGATGCTTAATCTGGATTAAAGAGGGAAATCTAGGATAATTTTGCATCACCATCCTCCTCTGCATGGTGCACCTGTCATTTGAGAGGGGCATGAACTACACAGGAAGAAAGATGGAAGATTTGCTTCTGAGTGCATTTCAGACCAATTTAGACCTCAGGTTAGGCCACTCTGCAAATGCAGTACAGCTTCTGCCTTCTCTGGAGGAAGCTTATTCCAGCTACCGGAGGAGACAGAAGACCGGACCAGTCTGAACATGGGTCTGTTCTTCTTCGGCAAGTCCTGTGAGCCTAAAGATACTTGGAGGCAAACACCGCACTGTGCACTGTTCCCACACAGAACAGAGACCTCTGTGCAGAACAGGATTCTCTTTGGTGGAGAAAACTCATCAGGAGCCTTTGGTTACTTGAGCCAGTAGAAAACACTGTTTTTTCTATTCGTACAGATGATAAGGACAGTCATGAATGAAAACCGCTGCAGTGCAAAACACACTGCGTAACTCAAATTACATTCAGTTTACCTGCAAGCGTCCTTCAAAGGAAGCTTGCCACTTACTGCCCAACTAGCACTCTCCCCATCCCATGCAGGAATAGCCAAGAAGCAAAAGACACACAGCACATCACTGCCCCAAGGACAGCAGCAGTCGCCTCCAGGGCAGGCTTCAGAGAAAACACAACCTTCCTGTCCACTAGGCACCGCACTGCACACTTACCAGAGGCAGTTCTAGCTCAGCAAATGCAAAAGACCTTGTTCTTCAGGAAGCTTTGATCCCAGAGGCAAGTGGTTTACTAGGGAAGTGCATTCTTCCTGCTGGGTAACTGCCGTGCCACTTCAAGCACTATTTGATTCTCAAACCGTTTTTCTTATTTCCTCAGCCCTCAATTTCCCCCTTAGCTCTGAAGAAAACACAGGCTGTATTTGTCAGCTTGTTTCAAGCAGGCAGGAGAAAGGGAAAACGGAAAGCAATAAACTGCAGTATGTTGCTCTGCTGGATAAATCAGGCACCAAACAAAGCAGCAACAATTTTTTTTAGGAAACACTCCTGTCAATTGTAATATACAACTTAAAAATGCTGCTGTTATTCATCATAATTCCTCTGCTCAAAGGCCTCAGTAAAGACTTGTACTTCTCCACATTTCTGCCTAAATCCACATATCTTCATGGCATATTAAACGCACAGTCCTTCTGCATGGTCCAAGCTACTGCTGGCTACACACCTTCAGAAGCAGCCGTTTTCAGCAGGCCCTTCATAAACCTCTTTTGCTGGCTAATAAACCTGTAAGAGGAAAAGGCTCGGGGCTCTAGTGTCTCCGAATCTTATAGGACATGCATATAAAAATCAACACAACTTAAAATTTGGCAAATTCAGTGGACTCTCATAGAAAATTTTGAGTACAAGTTAACTCAGGACATTTGGAAATTACTCTGGGGAAAAAAAACGTCCTTCCCTCTAACCTGGAAACTCCTTTTGTATCCCAGGTTTTCTTGAATTTCGTGTCTTAGTATCGGCAAGCAAATAAGTTCTTGCCATATGGGCAAGCCCATACAAACCAAGGCGGAAATTTTATACTTAGGATACCTTGAGACAAAGAATCTGGTCAGAACCTCAGCTGTTACAAATTGATTTTCTTGATTATTGCTAGGTATCTTCACTACAATACACAAATTTTGTTCTGGCTAGACTGCTGGCCACACTACCATGCATTTCTTTGAACATTAAGGCAAAAACTGATCCACAGCGAAGCTGTAGTTCCCTGAACATTGCAAGGCAGCAGCAGACAGCCACTGCCGGAATAAGCAGCCCCCTGCCCCTCTGCTGCAGAGCGCCGTCCCTGCGCCAGCATTGCTGCAGCCCCAGCACAGGAAACGTGCAGCTGTGTGCTGAACCCGGTGGGAACTCCTCTGGGTTGAAACGCATCCGGCAGAACAGAAATGTTCTCTCTCAAATTCTTTTGCCTCTACATGCTGCTGTCAAGCACCCTTACCCACGTCAGGGTTTGAGAAGCACCGGTGCAAGCTGTGTACACCCCTCGTCTCGGACTCAGCCGAGTCCTCAGTTTGGCATTCTCTACAGAAGACCCAGCTGCATACCATAAATCCTGGAAAGTATCTGCTTTCTTGCACAAAAATCCTATCTGTGGCCAGAAACTGAAAGGGTCTGGATCATATCTTGTTCCACGCTATCTGGGGGAAAAAGAAGAAAACAGCTAATTACGGCCTGCACCAACAAAGCAAACCTACAGCCCATCTCTAGCTTCTCATAACTCTTAAACCCACTAGTACGCTATAAACCATCACCAGCACAACTGTGCAGCACAGGAAGAGACACTAACGGGCTTAAGTGAACACGGGCATTTTTATACCTTTTCTGTTACCTGATCAGACTAAAATATCGACTCAGTGCTGGTGCTGCTTTTCCCCAGACAAGGAAGTCTGTCAGTACAGCAGAGTGAACTGAACTCAGATTCCATTTGAGCAGTGATGGCAGCACTTAATACCATCTTCTCTGGAAATGTTCTTGCCACTAAATATTAATAAAACCTTTATATTAGAGGTCTGTGGGGTTTGAAAAGAAAAATAATATGTATGGAAGGAGACAAGCAAAGCAAAAGAAACTGGGAAAGAATCATAACTAAGTGGTAAATGAAAGGAGTGATTTATCTGAAGAGGGTGTCAACAGATGTGCTGGTATATTTTCATGAGTGATAAAAAAGCAGAAAAGGAGGAATAGGATAGATACTGAGAGAAAGCAGAGGGGAGAAAGAGGAAAAGTGCAGCAGGACGAGAGAAAAAAGTGTCTTAGATAGCGAGGGGGGACTCTTCAGGACAGAACTAGTAGAAGAGTCACTTCCACGAGTGGGAGCCGTCACCTCTCTCACACCCAGTGCAGCTCTGCAACTTTCAAACCCTCCCAGTGCTGCTATATGCCAACCAGTGATAAATAATGAAGGCCTACACAAAAACCAGAAGGCACTCGCGCTGAAGCACTGCTGAAATTTTAAGGCACAACACTGGGACTAGGTAATAGCTGCGCCAAAACCCCTCGTCTGTCGTGTAGCTTGTCACATATTTTCAGCTGATCTGTCAAAAGCACTGCGTTTGGCTTAACGCCTAACAACCTCCCATTCCTCCCATTAAACGGAATCAGACCCATGCCAGGAGCTCGTGCATTTCCATCCAGTGTCCTCGTGTTTCCGACGGGGCCTGACCAGCACTGACAGCACATTCAGGGCGTTACCCACAGGAACAACAAACTCCCCGAACAAACTCGTACACACGTAACGCCAAGGTAACCAAGTGCAAACTCAGAATAAGCCTCATGTCTTCCCTTCCCTCCTCTCCCATAAGCAGTGACTTTCTTCAGCAGGAAAGGTGAGGAAGGCACGCCAGGAAATGTGAACCCATGTCACTCATTATTTCTTATGATAAACTATTCGGAGACGTTAGGATATTTTTCAGAACTCTGCTGTAGATCCTGGTGCCAACAAAACCAAACATATGGCAAACCTGGGACTTGAGACCTGTGTATCAATGAAAAGCAATTTGCAGACTTGCTGCCTTAGTTTTCCCCCTTAAATGTCCCACATTCAGCACACTTTGTTTGGACTACTTTTGCAATAGCTACAGGGGGAGGCACTGTTTTCACAAGCAATTTCTGGTTTTGGCACCCCAATGAAAATATTTTCAAAGAACTCAACATTCAGAACGTGGGCGTTCCAGTCTTTGACACGATCGGGCAATCCGCTTAATGGGCCTCCACCCGGACACCTCCAAAGCTGGACAAATAAAACATATGGTCACTGCTAAAGGCTGCCCACAAAAAACGTTCTGCATGATTTATCTCCCAATGCTCTTCCAGACCTAAGACAAATCACAATGGTAGTTTTCAGGCAACTTTTTTTTTTTTAGCATTTGCCCTGAATACCTTCCTTGACAAGAAAATAATATTCTTCACCAGAGAGCATCTCACTTTTTCTTTCCTGTTCAAGACCATATAAATGGTACTGCATAGACATTTAACCATTCATGTTGCTCTTCTTTTCCAGACTAACAAATTAGGGTACAGAGAAATTAAATAAATTCACGAGGTCACCTAACAAGTCAAGACCAAAGCAAGAGATAGGACTACAGAGGCCTTTCTAATTGTTACACTGCGATTGAGAAAATAACTTTGCTTAGAATCTGCTTAAGGAAGGAAATAGCTTCTAGCTAAAGAATTTTCATCTTGGCTTATATAAATGAATAAATCAGAGTCAGTGGCTTTTACTTCTTCCTACATTTCCCTGTTATCTTGGATTTTATATTCAAATGACAGTGTTCTGACTAAGTTCAATGAAAAGCATTTTCGTTCTTCAGAGCAATTACTTCATTTAAACTAGTGCTTCAGTTAACCAAAATGCTTTTTTTTTTTCCAGTGGGCAACTTCACTTGGAGACATTACTGATTTTCTGAAGGACTATTTAATGAAATTTAATAGAAGTGTCTTTGATTCATTCTTAATCAACTTGTAAATTTTTCATTTTTAGAAACATATTAGGAAAACCTTTAATTTCATATTTGCTTATTTATTTATTCAATTTAATTTCAGTCTTGCATTTAAGTACTGCTATACTCCTCAAAATATTAAAAATCATATAACCCAATTATTATTATTTAAAATCATTGCACATTTAGAGCAAAATATTTCAGTTAACTCTAAAAAGTATTTGATATTCTAATTACAAGAACCTCTTGGAATGAAACCAGAATGTAAAGGGTCAGCTTACTGTAATTTTCAACTGTTAAAGGAATTTTGAATTAGAATATAAGTAGCAGCTTCCAGTGAATTTTTCTTAGCAAAGTATCAACACCTGCAAAGGAGAAAAATGAATGAAAGTATTGTCATAGTCTTAAATACACCAGTAGAAATGTTCCACTCAATCACGAGAGAGAGAAACAAAAGATGCGAGAGCCTTTGATTACCCAAATGCAAAGCCAGATCACAGAAATGCTGACTTTATCTGAAGCACTAAGACTCAAGAGTTACTGTCTAGCTACCCACGACTGCTCCCACCAACAGGAAGTCACCCACCTGGGGCAGCACGCGGTTTTCCTCCTCCAGCTGTCTCCCTCTTGCCTCCAGCTGCCTAACATAGGACAAGGTTGATTCTAAAATTAAAAAGAAAAAAACTCTCATTATCCACATAGATCTGCTTGTGTATACTAGTGTCAGAGCCTGTGCCACATGCTGACTTGTGCTCGCAGCAGCCTTCTTCTCTTAAAATTCCCTTGAACATGCAGCTCTGTTCCTCTCAAGGGCACTGCAAATAATGCTGGTACTAGAATTAATCCAGTTCTTTGTCACTTTTGATTCTAAACTACTGCACTTTAACACAATATTTATAGTCCCTTCTCAGACAAAGGAAATCTTACAGAAAGGCAACACAGACTTGATTTCTTCTATCCCATACCCCAAGCTCTGTGAGCTTGGACAAGAGCAATGCATTCTTCTACAGGGTCACCACTTCAAAACTCAGAAAGAGAAGACTGTCTTCTGCTGACAGATGCAGCCAAAGAGGTCCCTCCACACCAGGAAGCGGAGGGCTGGTGCAGCACATGCAGACTTCCCATGCAAGCAGTGATCTAGCCTGCAGGGAATACCACAGCTAGCCAGCACGGAGGCACTAGTTGCTTCACTGATGTTAAAAGAAGGTTAGAGTTTCCTAACTTTGAAGAAAAACTGTAATACAGTGGATAAACAAAGCAGACAAGCCACAATAAGAGAGAAAGTCCTCCAAGATGAAAATACTTGGAGGCTGGAGGTATTGGGAGAAAAGTAGAACACTGTTTGCCTTGATCCTAGGCATTTACTTATGGCCACTGTTGGAGACAGGATGCTAGGCCAGACAGAAAGCCGGCGTGGAGCAGCAGGCTCTCCTGATGGCCAGAAAACAGAAGAACATGATTTCATGAGAATGCAAACATCATCTTGGTTCTGTTAACAACAACATTTTTTGCTTGGAAGACCAAGTGACGCTTCGTAAAACAGAAATATGTGCGTTTATCACAGTGTGCCTCTACCACTTAGATGTGCCTAGGCTTGCAAGTCAGATTTAAAACAGATTTCCATGCTTATAAGGGCATTTAGGTGGAACTTGGACTTCCACATCAAAAACTCTAATCTTGAAAAAAATCTGCTTAAACACCATCTCCAAGCTCCTTGGTCACATCACATTTTAAACTGTAAAATTCGCTAGGGAACCTGTTGCGCCTCTGGACTTGCCTAAAATGGCTCCAGCTTGACAGAGCAAAGGAGCTCCGAGTGGAGCTGGCACCTCAGGCAAATGTTCGACACGCCAAGCCTCAGGCTTGGTGGGAGAGGAAGGGACCGAGGCAGAGCGGATAGTCTTTCCCTTGCTTGTCGACCATGCAAAGAATTAATTGGAGACTAAGGTAAAAACAGAGCACAAAAGGGACAGCGAAGCTATCATCCTAAGAGTCTGGTCCTCAAAAGCAAGGCGGGGAAGAGACCTACTTCTGCATTTCAGAAGAGACAGAGCAGGCTGCGAGCAGACGGGTGCAGGACTACCTTCCCCCTCTGCCCTTCCCGGCAGCAGCCCCCGTGCCGGGCCCCCCTGCGCCGAGCGGGGGCTCAGCCTTCCCGTCGTTTCGGGCCACCGTGCCAAGACGCCCAACTAACTTCATAGACTGCAGACCAAGGGGAACAACGTGCGGACCACAGACGTCTCTTCTTCCGCCCTTCAATGGCGCTAGCCCTCGCCAGTAAATATCCCCGACAAATAATACCTCCCCGGCAGAAGGAAGCTGTGCCAGCGTCATTTCTAGTATTCACTTTTCTTCTAAATGCACCGACTCAGGCTCTCGTAATACACAGAAAATTGTGAAGATGCGAGCTCTACTAACACAGAACAATAAATATTTTATACAGTAGTACATTTACGCAATCCTGTTGCATTACATACACTGGATTTCTCTGTGATCCTTCCTGCTATTAGAACACCTGTATTCAGCACAGTAAAAGTGGAGCCACTTGATTTTTACTTCACATTATATATATATATAATATAAAATACAATAGAAATGTAATATATGTATAATATAAAACACATACACGTATTTGTGTTTTCATCACCAACTACCGTATCAGTAATTTCTTCAGACACCATAAGAGCTCTCTAGTTTGTGTCAACAAGCACAGCCCCCCCCAAGTAAAGGGCAGCTGGCACCAAGACCAGAGGCATTAAATTGTCGCTGGCGTCAGGACCACGGCTGCTGACCCCAGTTTGAAACCTGCCTTTCTGAGTAAATCCTAGGTCATCTTCATTTCTTTATGTCAGATGTAACCACTTCAGGAAAAGGGACTGCCTCGGGCTATGTGTCTGCACGCTGCCCGTCCCAGCAGAGCTGCGATACTGCCTGGCCCCATACACAGGCAGCGAGTAAACCAGCAGCCACCAAGGCAAGTTCCCTAAGGAGATGCCTGCGACCTGCCCCACTTCGGCAGTCTGGCCTTGGCTAACAGCCGAGCAACATCCCAGCTAATCCAGTGGTAACTCTCACGCTTTCGCAATGATTAATGTAGTGGGCATATCTACACTGCGAGTGTTGTAGTGCTGTACATACAGTACTGTACATGTGCATACGGTGAATGTATTTACACTGTACATGCTGACATCCGCTGCAAATCCACTGTTGCTGACATGGATTTATTGTTTAATAAATTACGGGTCGGATTTTGAAAGGCAGCCAATGCCCGCTCTGTTCTCCTTGAAGTTACCAGGAAAAGTCTCTCTTGACTTCAGCGGAAAAGTTAGAGGAACACTCAGAATTTTTTTTAAATCCTAACTTACATGGAGATGTAAAAGCTTACAAAATGAGTATACACAAATGTAAATTGCTCAAACAATTCTTTAAATTTACCTCAGAAAATAATTTTGCAGTTTGCAGGTATTTCACTTCAAAGCCACAGCAGACATGAAAGTCAAGAGGAGCAGAGAGAGAGAACTGAGATTCATGACTCTCTTTGTTTCTTAAATCTGGACATAATGCATAATGTTTGAGTCTTAACCTACACCTGAAGTATAACACATGGCAGCACAATGTTTCTTACAGCAAAAGGAGCTATATCTTGTAGCAGTAACTTATAAAACTTAAGTAACACGAATAATTAAGAGGAGATTAACAGAAATATTAAATAAATAATATGTTGCATTAAAATAGCATCACATTTAGGTTTTAAAACTCTTAACAGATAGTGTAAGGAATAGTAAAGCACTTAGAGCAAATAATTTTTACCTTCACCAAATAATCTAACGGTTTAGTGTGTTTAAAGAAGTAACTGCCATACACCCGGACTTTCAACATGACAGAATCTGAGAGGCTGTATACAGTTTTCTGTACTTAGAAGAGGAAGTACCATATCCTAATGCTACAGACATTCTTCCCAAACATTGGGTTTTCTTAAGGGCAACTTACAACAGCAGTTCTGTTAAATAAATAAGGATCAAAATTGCTACCTTTGGTCATGCTGAGCTCCCTTTACTCAGGACCTGATCGTGCACGTAAACTCCAGGTTGGCATGAAGAGCAAGTACAAAGCCTTGGCTGCGCACCACAGCTCACAGGACCAAAGCCCGTCAGGACAAAACCCCATTTCCTCAAGAAATGCCCAATTCATTTCAGAAGTATCTCCCATCCAAACACTAACACACGCACCTAAGCGTGATCCTAAGTACCTGCGCATTTAGGTACATCCAAGAAGCCATATCCCAGTGAAGAATAGTCTCTGTCATACTCCTGAGCCCTTTCACCGCCTAGATGAAAAAGAGCAGACGTCAGCATCTGCAATTGAAACTGAACGAATAGGATTTGCTTGCCCTTGAGGCAAAGGTAATAGTTATAAGAATCTAGCAATTAATTATTACTAAAATGACTTCTTGCATGAGCCTCTGCAAAGGTATTAGTTAAATGAGGGGCGTTTAAATTACAGTGAGACACTTGCAGATTCATAGTTATTTGGATGCGATAGCTCTCAGTAAATGCTGTCTGTTGTAAATCATGACAACGGAATATATTGCAAAACATGCTAAGGAACAGATGACATCTGAAACCAGCAACAGTTTCAAATCGCACATGGTGGACAGATGTCTCTGTATTTCAGCGGTCACCTTGTCAAATTATTCTTCGGACCATAATACTGAGCTCTCAATAGGCAGAGCATCTCCTATCTGCAAGCGCATTCATTTTATCAATCATCTGATTTGTGGCATTTGTGGCATTTGTGGCATCTTCCATTACCACCCATCATGAGACACACTATCCTTCAAACATTGTTACATTTTCAGCACTTTTGTACAAGATGACTTTTAATGTATTTTTCTTTGCTTTCCCTATAAAGAATTAAAGATGAGGAAGGTGAGAAAAACATTCCACTTGCTATATCTTTTCGTAAAACTCTGATCAACTGCTTTTCGTGTAACTTCTAAAATGTGCCTTTTATTATTAATTCAGTGGATCAGAGAGCTCCTGTAAGACCTTCAGAGACTATCTAGAACTATGTGCAGTTTACAAGCTTTAAGCACGTGTAGTATTAGACAGCTGCAACGGTTTATTTGGTTTGGGGCATTCATTTTTTCCCCACATATGCAAAACGGTCACCTCCAAGATCACAGTGCCTCTCACCTACCGCCCACAAAAACTGCACGCTAACCATCTTTATGTGACTTTTTGCTTAAAGAGAAATGCTGCAGCATCTATGCCACAGGTAGATTTTAACAACCACAGTCACGTTTGTATTCTCTCCAAACGCTCCAGCTCTTCCACTCCCTTGACATCTCCATTCTCCCAAAGATGAAGTCACGTCAGCACTGTTAACTGATCAGTAGGAGCTAAGTTTGCCATGGACAAGATCTGGCCTGGCAGGCGTGGTGGCATATGAAAGAGTAAAAAACAGGAGACTGCCTTTTCTGGCTGGATCTTACATTTGGCACTACCACAACCCAAGAAATTCTGTTTCCTCCCAGCACCCATTTCCATCTACAGAGCTATGGGACATGTTGAAGGGATGATAGCCTAAGTACGTGCCTTTGAGGGACTCTTCGAGGAAATCCGTCTGCTGGCATTCGTCCCTAGGCAACTATGGAGCGGCTCCATCTCTTTTGTGGAACAATCATAACCGAGCCAAAACTGCTCTGGTTTCACGTCACCGGAGATTGGAATCTGCTCGGAAGGTACAGCTGAAACATACCCCGAACAACTGGTCTGACCACTACTCTGGAGTTCTAATAACAGTTGTTTAAAAGAGCATCAAATGCATCAGAGGATTTTCAAAGCAAACCATCGCCACCAGGAGCTGGATTTAGAAGCCCTACCTTTACAGAAAGATCAGTGCTTGTCTCATGACACCTTCAAAGTCAGATCTCAACTGAGATCTTCATGGTGAAAAGCCTTGAAAGCAATGGTATTTCCAAGATGCTATTCAGTCACCCTCCCTTACTTCTCTCCTACACAAAAATAAATTGAGAAAGACACTTTGGGGGATATCATAGGATCTAAAGAACAGATAATGGAACAGTGAACCTTTCACTGCCAGGACACCAGAGACTTCACACAGCAGATTTCACCTGAGAGTGATTTTTTTAATGTTTCCGTCCTACACCTCTAGAAATAGGGCTTTAAGAATATGATTTTCACATTCCCTCGGCTTAGGTGTTACTCTAAAGAGAGACTGCTAAAGAAAGCTCGATTACCTGGGACAAGATCAAAAAGACTTAAAAAAAAAAAAATAAAAAAGGTTTCAGGGCAAGTAAGTTAAATGCAGAGTGTACACGTATTTGAGAGACACATTTATTCCATGCAGTTGTATTTTTTCCTGTATTTTTCTCTTTACACAATTCTGTTTAAAATTAATAGGCAGATGGTCAAAATATTTTAACTGTGCACCTATCTCTATTTTTCAGTATCTGAGTGCTCTCTGATTGAGAATCTCTCTTGAGCAATTTTTTGCCATTTTAGCAAATACCCAAATAGGAGCAAACTGAAGAGCAAAACAAGCTGATTGCCAAATTTTTTCCAAGTAAAAAGCACAGCCTGTGGCTTTACCTACCTAACGGGGTCAGGATTTTCCAGCCCAGCAAGTGTTCAGAGAGCTGGCGCTGGTAGAATCCGTGCCCTGGTCTGGCAGCAGTTCACCAGGCAGCATCCCCACGTCCAGAGACCTGGTGCTTTCCATGAAAACCTTGTCCTGCCTGGGAGCTATGATCAATGTATCTGCGGTTCAACCTGTCAGAACTCCTGAAAAGTTTCAGCCAAGTTTTTCATGCAAAGTGCCAAAACTTTCTAAGTTCCAACACACTAGTCTGCCAAAACACTGCATAATCCAGACTTGCAAATCTTTCACTCTTTCAGCACAAACACCCTGTCAGGCGACAGACAGGTTTAGATGAATGCCATCAGAACCAAGGATTATATTATTTCACTCCTGACCAAAATTAGGGTAATATATCACCAGAAACCTAGCCCTAGTGCACCAATGAACCCGTAACAAACCAATAGTAATAGCTGTAAGCAACATTATTAATATCTGACACTAACTGCTGAATGTAAATATGCTGGACCTTCCCTGCAATTTGATGCAACAGGAATGCATGCAGTGTGGGCACGTGGGTCCAAGTCACCTCTCTTTCACAAAGGAAGGAATTTGCATCACTAGATCATGTAGACCCAGGAGAAACATCAAGGGCAGGGAACAGTCTGACAATGAATATTCTGCCTCAAAATAAACTGATGGTGACTTAATAGCCTACTCCCACCTCGCATAATCTGCTGCCAATAAGGCTATGAATGAATGAATGAAACTTCTGCACCAGAAGAGTAAGACACTTTCTGTGGGATATTGGGCACTGAAAAAACAAAAAGTTTGTCTAGTAAAGCTACATAGGAGAACAGAACTGAAGATTTCTATTTTTCATTATGTAAATTGAACAGTTTATAGGACAAAGGTCTGTTTCATTTTCCATTATTGCAATTTATACTTTAAAAAAAAACAAGAGCTTTGCATGAAACACTCTTTGCAGGTTCTTTTTCAAGTGGGCTATGTTAAAAACATCTCCTGTTAATATTTTCAATATTGTTACCCAGTAGCTCTAGAAAGATCTAAATTTTCAAGTACTTTTGCTCAAAGAAAAGGCTGTATATGAAGGGAGCAGACAACCTAGCTGAGTCACACTGGTTCCAAGTAAAAGTACAGAGTATTTGATGACAAATGTGAACTATATGTCCCAAAACCAGTGCTGTGCCAGGTACCTAAGGAACAACATAAGGAAATTTTTCAGAAAGCAAAAATACCAGTTTCCTTCTGTTTACCTTCTGTAGTGTAGTGAAGGCATAATTACCCATGAATGGTACAAAAGGCTGGTTTGAAACTATGATTTTTTCTGAAATGCTTCCAAAATACCCAAATGCAGCAAGGCCCTAAATGAGAACTTCAACATCTCAAGAACATCAATCTTTTGTGAGACTCTTACAGGTTATGTTTTGAGTTGCAGCTGATAATCAGAAGCGGAGAAAAACCTATCTAAAAAGTTGAAGTAGTCTCAGAGGAAAGGGGTGGAAGGAATAGAGATTTGCAGAAAGATCTTTCAAATACCAGTTCAATTTTTTAGACATCAGTGGATTTTGTGTGCACGATGATCTTCAACAGGCAAAACGGTACAGTAGTGGTCATCCTTTTAAGGTACAACCTAAATCAATAGTGTCAAAGATTTCTCGGCCATCTGAAAGACATATGGGCTTTTTTTCCATTTTTGCAATGTTACAGATATTTCTTCTACTTTAAAAAACAACAAACGTTTAAATCAAATTAAGCTCTAAAAAAAATTACCTTCTGATAACAACCACATGCTAAATGGCAGTTGTACAGGCACTGCAGTAAGAGATTACTCACATCTGCAAGTAGAAAGCATTTATCAAAATTAGAGTCTTATAAACCATCACACATAAACCTATAGAAAAATCAATGCCCGTGGCTTATATTAGCAAGGAGCAATGAATTATTACTTATCCAGCACATAACAGAAGCTTGCTTTTCCTGAAAAATTCAAAGCCCTTCAAACCATATCCAAAGCCCTTAGAAGTCAGTGAAGGCTTCTCACTGACTTCCGTGAGCTTTGGCTGACACCCATAGTCTGTCCTTAATCTTGGCAGCAAATTCTATCACTTCTTTCAGAGAAAATCCAGGGGTTGCTTTAAGTGTGTCTAATCCATGAGGACAAAACTTTAATGAGTTTCTAAATTTATATCTTTAGAAGCAAAAAACATATATATATATATATTATAAAAAAACCTGGGACCTAGAATCTATTCCAAACCACTGCTCTTCTTTTCACTGGCTCTGCTCACTCTCCTGAGCCAAAGTCTCTAGATCAAATTCATCTCACACACCTGGGCTAATGGACAGAAAATATACTATAATTCTCTCGCCACAAAGAAATAAGGTTTTTACCTTATCCCTCAAAAACAGCAAAGGGCTTGAGCTCTGCAGACCCATTATCACCTCAGGGAAGCTATCACCACATCTGGCTGCAGATGGAAGTCAGCGAATAGCTACTTACATTAATCATCATCATATGATTTGACATACAGCTTGCTAACTCGGTGTGCGCATGCATGTGCATGTGTATATATAAATGTGTGTATTAATATCTATACTATAATTAATCTGCACTGTGATCACTTCCCAGCACTAGGGGAGGGAAGGTTTCACCTTCCAACGAATAAACACATTTTTAACCAATTAGGCAAGCGTGGGAATGGTTATTTCCTGTCTGTCCGAGCAAATGAAAACCATTCAGGACATTCACAAGATAAATTATCCTTTCCACACTGGGAGATGGCAACAAAATTGCTTTGCGAGTTGAATGACTAAGCCCTTTCCTGATCAACTTAAGGGAGTAAACAATTAAGCCCAATAAATAAGCACTAAAACACTGGGAACATAAACTATTTCATAGCGATTCATAGTTTAAGCTAGTTTCATCAACCCGTGGGCTGTACGGTTACAAATGACTAGCTATGTCTCATTCCAACGGACTCCTTATTTCCTTTTACTTAGTAGCTTTTAAATGAAAGTGATTTTCTCTTAGAATGACTTAAATGGCAGACTGCCTAAAAAAGTGTATTTTATTAATTACATTTTTCAGAAAACTGCCTTGATTTGGCAGAAAAAATATTATCTGCAATTTATTAAGCTTGACTCCACAGTTCATTGGCCATCTGAAGTTGCCTGTTTCTCTCTCCATTAACTACAGAGGGAGCCTTGGGTGACTAAGCTCCCAGCTTTTGCAGTTGGGAATGGGAAGAGAGATGGGAGGAATACAGCCTTCAATTCATCAGACTTGCCAGAAAGATTCAGAGACACCAGTCACTACTGAGCCATTACTCTTCCCCAGGCTTAAAAAGCATAAAAGAAGATTTCTAGGGTCTGGAAAAAAAAATTGGAAAATTGAAACTATATTTGAACTGAAATGTATTTGTCCAATTGCCTTCTGAATTCCCCGCCTCCATAAATTCTTGTTCAGCAAAGGACCACAGACAAAACACTGCAGGTGGATTACTTTAGTTTTTACCAACCTGATGTGCGACTTCAGCTAGGGTTACTGGGATACCTGTCTTAACTATGGAGACTACATAATAAACCTAAGCGTTCAGCATTCCCCTCGACTCTTTTGGTTTTCCAACAGAGAAAAATAATGTCATGTAAAGTGGTGGTGTTACACATTTGATGATTGGATGCTCACTAATGTAACACCCTGCTTAGTGAATAAAAATATGTATTTGTGTCTGAAATGCCATTTTCTGTAATCACTAAACCATATGTTTGATGGAAGTTAGACTTCTTTTTTAGGGCAAGGGCTATACTTCAAATTTTCTGCAACTCTACAACCATACATGAAATATTTGTTCCCAAAAAGTATGTCCACATAAAGAATCACAGCAAGTAACATTTGGGTTAGACATTCACCAGACCTTTATAAGGCTAACAGCAAAGCAATGATATAGACAGCCTGAGGAGACTGTAAGATCTTCAGCATTGGAGATCTGAAGAAAAGGTTAGAGAAATATTTGCCAGGAATAGCTGAGATAGAGTTGGTTCTGCCTTAGTCAGGTAGATGAGCCAAGGGACCTCCTAAAGTCTCTTCCACATGAATCTTCTACGGTTTTCTTTGTGCGTATGTGGGTGCCTGACAGCATGACATCATTTCCAGATGAGAGACATTAGGTTTAGGAAAAATAAGAATTCAAAGAAATGAGGGATTGAGCAGGCCTTTGGGAACAGTAACAGGCTTATCCTTGATACTCACTGTCCATCCTTAAGGTGGTTTAATAAAGGGCAGGATATTGCACATCACAAAATGAAAGCGAGAAAACACATAAGAACTTCTTGTGTTCCACTGGGTTGGTTTATAATTTGGCAGGTCTCTAATTTAAAGGAATTGAACAGTACTTTCTAGGCAGACTTTATCAACCTGAAAACAATAATATCCTACTCTAGTACCTAGGGTTTATTACATTTCTAGCAAAACGACAAATGAGAGCAAACAGGAACCTTTCACTCGTTTCCACCCAAGAACTTAAATTCCTTCACTGACCCATTTTCACAGTCTACAGGAAACTACAGAGCAAAATCTTTTACTTAGTCCCATTTTTATTTAATTTTTAAATACATTTTATTTACCTTAAAGTCATAAACCAAAGCTGGTAAACAGCTGGGCGAGGGGGCCAATGTATGGAAAGAGGAAGATAATTTACTGTGTTTAGTTATACATACACAGTGTAAAAATTACATAGAAATACGTGAACAATGAACTATGTATTTATGATCACACCGATCGTTAGAGTTGCTCGGTGTAGCTCTCTCTGCATCCCTTTTTTACTGTTTTTCTAGTGTTTATCGTCTTTGTGGAAAAGACAATATTCCTTTGTGTTTCGACAGTGCTAGACGCTTTGGGGATGCCACCACAATCTAGCTAATATCTGTCCCCTTAGAACTCGTTGGCTGACACCTACAAGGCTTATTGAGTAAAAGAGAGCAGGAAAGGCCAAAACAAAGCAGAAGTGCAGCAACGAACACTTGCCACAGCAGGTGAAAAAGTACAAATCTGACTAATTCAGTAAGCAGATTCGGATATTGCTCTCAAGGCTTGACCTGGAATAATTTATGACTCCATCAGAAAAAGAGCGTGTACCAGGACTGCAGATGACATAGGTCAAGAAGATGTAATTTGATGTTATCACACCCTTTGACTCATAATGGTGATAAAATAGTTACTATTGAAGTTTTGACCTTTTCCCATCTGGTGCCAGGCAGAATCCTAGGAGGAAAACCCTGTCTTTTGTAAAAAAAAAAAAAAAAAAAAAAAAAAAAAAAAAAAAAAAAAAAGGTTGTAGAGGAGAGACAGAGGGGAGATTTTGTCCCAAAAATATTAAGAAGAAATTTAAAATAAGAGTATACTAGACATCTGAAAAATAGGGATTTTTCCATCTCGGCATACTCTGGGCAAAAAGCTTTGGGAAACCTCTATTCCACTGTGTCCTGCCAAGACAGCTACGGAAATATAGACTGGTTCTTACTGAATTCAGTAGCAGGCCCAGTGCTAAAGCAGGGGAGCTTGCAACTTAAATCCTGCTCTACCTCCCGGGAGCATAAATCGTACTGGCTTTTGCTCAGCCACCAAATAAGAAATTGGTGCCTCCTTCAATACTTCACCACTTATCCTCTTTCCTAGCCAGCCTGCGTTCAGTACGAAGAGTCCAAAGGCAGCTGACAAGTGACACTGCTTCCTCTTCCAGCTCTAGCATCTGCCATGCCCTTCTGGGCTGTGCACCAGGATGGTCTTGAGAGCAGGAGCTGGCAGTGTTTGAATCTACCCCTTCAGCCCTGATCAGTAGCACTGTCCAGCGCTGTTACTGCTGTCCTTGCAGATGCCAGATGCGACACCACCGCATCGCTGGGGTGCAGAACTGGCGGGGGCAGGGACTAAAACCTCCAACCAAACACCTACTGCACTCTGCCCTTCTTCCTTTTTGGTCCTCCAACTTTTGTCCCGTTTGATCCTGCTGAACACATAATAAGTAAATAATGCCTTTCTCCCATTTGCAGATACTGCTAGAGGGCTTCTCCCTTGTCCTTGTTTCATGTTGACTTTTATTCAGTCACATTTTCATATAAAAATGTGCACATCTGTAGGATTTAATCCATATGGTGTTATTTCTGTACATATAGCCTAAACAACATTTCTGCTTGCAAATTCCCTTAATTATAACCATCCACTAGCACTAAAATAAGCCACAGTACCTAATGCTCATAGTCTTCAGTCACAACATGCTCAGTATGAGCTCACTTTGTGTGCAGACCAAATGATCCAGACCAGCTCTATCTATACTGCATAGACAGGCAGACTCTTCTGCACTTAGGGCTCCTCACCAGGTGAGCAAGTTTCTGTGCACGACAGTAATCAATTCAAAAAAACAGGTAATACAAACAATTTGTGGAGTAGCACTTCAGGACTAAGTGAAGATCCAGAATAAAAGACTACATACAGCCTTGAAGTGGACAAACTAACTTGCTGTTTCAGGGACACACGAATTATCACACTGAAGAGCTGAAGTCAGTCTAGTCTCTACCAGTGATTGGATCAAGATGCTGCAGAGCAACAGGCAAACACTCCACCACAGGCTCATGCAGGTTAATTTGCCCCCGTCAGTAGGGAGCATATCTTGTTCTTTACTGGACAGAAGCAAACAAAATCCTGAAATACAGTTATTCTAGAGCAAAGTTTATTCCATTTAATTATGATGACACTGGACATTCCTATATATCCACGTCTGAGTCTTTTTTCAAATATAACTACATTTTAAGCATTGACAACTTCTTTGGGTAGTAATCTTATTTATATATTTAAACAACAGATGTAGATTGTTTTCATTGATTTTGAATTTCCTGGTTTTGAATTTCATGGAGTATCTCTTACCTTTTCTATGAGAGAAGCAGAAAAAAGCTCCAAAGTGTATTCTGCAGTTATTCATGCTTTACATATTTTCAAAATATTTTCTCTTCTTCCTCTCCTTAAAGATTAAAAATCCTTTCTCAATTGCCCTTCAGTGAATCTTTTTCATGAGACGGAGATGACCAGAACTTGACATACTATTTAAGATAAGACTTATACAGAATATACATGTATTATCATATTCTCCATAGCATTCAAGGTCCCATGCAAGCTAGCATTGCCTTCATGTTTTCTAACCAATGCCACACGAGAATATGACCTCATTCAGCTGGAATGCCCAGGTTCAATAGCAGTATTGATGATGCCATGACTTTAGAGCTATGAAAAGTATCTTAGTTATTTCACATCCCTGTTAAAATTATCCTACCTGGACAGTATGGCTGTCATATTCAGGCCACATATCGTGGCCTTGTGCTCTTTAGTCTCAAGAATCCAAACAAATGCCAGCCTCTCTCCCTAGCCTGCATAATACCTTTCTTAGGCACAGGTTTCCATCACTCTTTACAGGATATGCAGGCTTGGAACAATACAACACCCATTTAAGCCACTACAGTAGTTTAAGTTCACCACCGTATACAGAATTTATCGCTCTGAAGACAAGTCGTATCCTTGGTCTTTTTAGTGATCTATCACTGAACTGTGATGAAAGCATTAAAGACGCAATCATTTCCCACACTTGATATCCTATAAGAAACAAGTGCACCAAATTTCAAGATTTTAAATTAATGCAAACGTGTAAATGATTCATATCAGTCATCTTGTTAAACATGTCTAGTGTATGGCATCTGGTGTTAACCATTTCTCCTATCATCAAGCTCCAACATGTAACTAGCTAGCTAGAGTCATTGATCCAACACTGTCAACCCTAGCTTCTCACAGAAAGAAAACAGTAACATATAACGCTTTAGGTAGCAGGGGTATCCACAGCTTCCCCACGAGCAAGCAATTCACACCACCAATGAAAGTATCATGTATGTCATTAAAAATGGAAGAGGGTTAACTAGCACTAGCAAGACAAATCCCAAGATGAAATGTTTTTCAATATGTTGCTTGATACAATATGATGACTTTGCATCAAATTTTTGCAGAAAAATTATATTCAAGCAAGCTGATCATGAATAAATTTGTTTTGCTGTGGAATTTTTCCAGGCATGACTCACGTATTAAGCAAACACTATCCACAATGTGTTTTTACTCCTAAAGGCATTTGAATCTTTTTTCTAAAAAGAGACAGAAGGACAAATATTTGAGACTTCCTCCAGGGGCAATCTTTGTTCAATTGCTACTTTTCCACTGGCTTTTACTTGCTGTACTCACACCTTCACTGTGAATTCTGCAGAGGTTCCCTCTGTTCTCTTTCACATGTCATTCTCTTTTCAGGTGCCCACCATTGATCTAAAGACAGCTTTTCTTATTCGGTAAAAGGGCAACTGGAGGCAGAGCAAGAGTTTAACATTTTCGGTTCCAGTCCTGTTCTGTAGTCAATTTAATCTCATCACCTGCTTCACGCTCCTTTCATTCCTCTTGTTCAGAAACCCATAGACACATGGCAAGAGCTATCCAGAGGCAGAGTGAAACGGCATGCAGCAGGGGCTTAGAGCTGAACTAAGAAAAATTAATTCCAACAAAGGTCAAGTTTTTCACCAGAGGTAACAGAGGGTTCAGTATTGTACTAAAGCGCCCCAAACAAAAGAGCAGCACTTTCTGCATGGGCACTTACAGTACAAACACCTGATCTCCAGGTGACAGACACTGGTCGAATCCAGGCAAGGAGTAGTATTCCTCCTCAGGTGCTCTTTGCAGTTTTATAGTCAAGGTCCCAAAAGGCAACCGGTCACTAAGAGCCAGTGCCAGCGAGGAATCAAGTACTTCACACTCACCTGCGAGGTCAGTACTTTGGTGGTAGTGGGGTCTTCTCTGCTGGAATTTGTAGATATTACACCAGTTGTTCCTGCTGACAGTCCGCAGAACTGGTACAGCAAGAACCAGCGACCGCAGGGAGCATACGCAGCTGCCAGGTGGGAGACCTGCTCTTCCAGTCCCCAGGCCAGCCTTACTAGCGAGGATCAGAAGGCAGAATGAGGAACTTAAAGAAAAGGAGGTAAATGCCTTACATTCACATTGACCAAGTCTCCTTTCCTTTGACCTAACATGGTCCAAAATGAGAGTAAGGACCATCCTGACAGCAAGGGCATGAAAGTTCAGGTAGCCACCTGTGCTACACACACTTTCAGGTGTAAACCAAAGGCAGAGTAACATAGAGGCAGTTCTAACTAAGAGATGGGTCCTGCTGTTTTACCCTGCTACAGTGTCTGCATCATGCCTTCCCCTGTTTTGCAGAACAGCTAAGAGATGACTGAATTGGTCTACATGTACAAATACCTTTTTGCATAGGCTTCTACAGATGAGGTAGACAAGCAAGAGTTTGGAGCCAGCCATGAATACCAGCTGCCATGGCAATAGAATGAAGTGGTTAAAAAAAGCATTAGAAATATTGCGATATTCGCTTTATGGCAGCGGTCTGGAACCAAACCCACAGTATCTCCGAGGTATGGCTGTAGTCATGTTCATATTCAAGCAAGTCCATGTTAGGTACACGGAATTCCCCCCCCCCCCAAAAAAAAAAAAAAAAAGCAGCTCCGTAGCAGTCTGTGCTTAGCCTGAGGTTAAGGGAGGTATACTATTCACTGCAATGACAGAAGAGTTACCTCAATGCTGTATCTAGCTCTGAATACATCATGGCTCATCATTTTCTTCCCTCTTCACTACAATGTCTTTACATTTTTAAAACTCTTTCATGAAGAATAGGGGAAAAAAATGAAAACAGCAAGAAAGATGTATTAATAAGTAACCAAAAAGCCTCTCTTTTCTGGCTATTACTAAATTGGATTAAATGATCTCCTGCAATCAGAGCCACCTCTTACTGGAAAAAGGAGAAATGAAGAAATGGTTCTGAGATGAGAACTGACCTTAAGAAAAATATCATTATTGCCTTCTTTCTCCAAAATGTTAAACATAGTCAAGTCTGTCTTGATTTCATCAAGATACTCCCTAGGCAAGAGAAAAGATTCCAGAAATACTACAAACACTACGACTATTTGCACTGCAACATATTCCCAGACACTTTCCTTGCGATCTATTCCTTCTGACATGACATTCAGAACATCACTAAAGCTCAGTATCAGGCCGTGTCATTCAGCATCTGGCGTTGCAGCAATTATTGAGTTACTGGGATTGAAAGCCTTTCCCTGACTAATCCACACGGACTGAGGGTACTCAGCAGGAGAATTTGACTTCTGAAGACAACACTGATCTTTCTACACTTCAACACAGGATGTGTTTCTAGGTCCTGCACGTTTAGCATAACTCAAACCAGCCACAGCAGGAATTTCAAGGAGTAGATTATTAAAGCACTGGCATTCTGCAACTGCTATTTACTTTCAGAATACCTGCTATTAATGTCTTCTGTCTAAACAAACATCACCATCACTGCTCCCAGTGCTTCCCAGTTTTCTCCCCTCTTCTTCATCACACTACAACTTCCTTAAAGCTTGACTATAAATATTCTTATCATTTTAACTAGTCATTGCATTGTGTGTAAGGAATACTGAGCATCAACTAGATCTTGCACTTTTTCTTTATTCTCCTGCTCTTCTCAGGCTTTTATGATTCCTGCTGACATTGCTTGCCTAGGAAATCTCAGATCTGGAAAAGGATTTTGTTTCGGTTTCTCTAAGAAAATGGAAAAAAGAAAGAAAGAAAGAAAAGAAATATCCCATCAAATCAATTGCCTTACTTAACTCGTATTAATCAGTCAAATGTTTTGGGGTGCTTTCTTTGCAAGAGCTCTAATTTTTTTTCTTTCTAGATTAAGAAGAACCAATGCTTCCTCTAAACTGCGTGTCAGCCTAAGCAGGTGTAGAGACAATGCGACTTCATCCACACTAATGGATTTGGTCCTCCTTTGTTTTGGACTTCCAATACAAGACAGACATTGACAAACTGGAGCGAATCCAGGGAGGGCCACCAGAATGGTCACGGGGCTGAAACACATGGCATATGAAGGAAGCGGGGTTTTTCAGTCTGCAGAAGAGAAGGCGAAGGGGGTCTTACTGCTGTCTATGACTACCTAACAGGTGGTTAGGCAGAAGATGGAGTCAGACTCCTCTCAGATGCACGGGGAAAGAATAAAAGGTTCCGAGCACAAGGTGCATCGAGGGAAATTCTGATGAGCTATTAGGAAACAAAATTCACAATGAGGGTGATCAAATGCTTGGCCAGGTTACCCAGAGAGGCATGCAATCTCCACCCTTGGAGATACTCGGAGCGCAACTGCACGAGGCCCTGAGCACCCTGAGCTAAGCTGGTCCTGCTTTCAGCAGGAGGTTGGACTAGAAACCTCCAAAGGTTCCACCAAGCCTAAACTACTCTGTGTTCTTACGATTCCACCCTGATATCACTGAATCAGAAGAGGCCCATTTTCCAGGCTACTTGATTCCTCCAGACAGTTCACTTCTCTTTACAATGAAAACTCACAACTAGTACAATATTTGAGTATAATAGGCAGCTTGTAACTGGCACCTCACATTTAACCTTTCCTTTCCTCTCATACCAAGCAGGGTGATGCAGTTCTCTGCTCTGTTCCTGAGAATGATCAGGAAACATTAATCTCAAGAATGCTAATAAGCTCTTTTCTGTCAGTAACAAAGGACGTGGGAGGCATGGACCTTCTACTGTAAGGATCCAGGGCCTAGTGATCCGTGTTCAGGAATAAATAACCAGTGATTGTAAGGAAGCCAAGTCTTTTCAGGCCAATACATTCTCTGAAGATAATGAACTACCCTGACATATTCTGCAACTCTTCTCCCTGTCCTCTGTAGCAATGGGAGAATGGAACCATTCATCAGCATGACATATCATGGCTTCCAAATATTGAGACATCTCAATACAGTCAGCTGAGTAATATCGCTTTCTGTATCTCTGCTGTTGCTTTCAAAAATGATCTAGTAACAACCAGGGAAAGACAAAGCTGTGATAACTTTCCACAGGCCAGGTGAAAGCACAGACCAGACCAGGTAAGGCACAATTATTCTGAGCTTCGTCTTCTAGCTCCCTAGGGAAAAGTTTTAGGGCTGCTTTCCTCTCACATGACTTTGCTGAATGCGCCATTTCTGACAACAACACATCCTAAGTACTTTCTTTCTCCACCACATTTTTGCCATTCCCTTCTCTATTCAACCAGGAAACACTAAAGCAAATCATATAGTACAAAGTACGTATTTGACATAAAGTGCAATATATCTTAAAGTATGCATCAAAACTAAATGCTGCCTTTGGATGCAAGCATAAAGCTTCTGCAAGTATCTAAGGGAAAGAATTTTTTCAGGATTCAACTGAGATCACCAAGTACAAGTGTAATACTCAAGTTGTCTGAATTGCCAGAGTCAGAGGCTGGAAGCAGGCCTGTACTTTTTGGCAATACAGCACTTCATATGATGCAACACATGGCTCCAGTCAACACTCCTTTCTCTGGTACAGCAGGCAACAAAAGATCAAGCCATTAGTCCTTCATTGTTTTCTATTCCAAGGTTTTATCCCCTATGTTTCGAGATGCTCTCTCATTCCATGCTGTCTGACAGCACTTTTAGCTTTTTAGAAGTTGGAATTATAAGAATTATTTACATTTGAAAAAGTAACATTTTGGATGCACATTCTGTTCTTGGCCAGAGGCGGCTTTTTTTTTTTAAAACTTTTCTACCTGCTTGGCCTGTAGAACCATTTTAACTTTGCTAAAACTTCCAGAGAAGCAGCACTTTTACCAGCACTGAAATGCACTGCATCTTTCATGTCTTCAAATAAAAATTAAGCCCAACCTGCCATCTGTTAGATCTGTTGCATCTAACACTTCCTGCAAAAGAGTGCTAGTTTGATTATCCTCTAGCTAGACTTTGCTGGAGTGATCACAGGATCCCATCTAAAGCATAGTAACAAATCTTAGTGTCTCTTCCATCAGCAACCCTAATGTACTGTAAATGGCCATAGGCTTAAAACCTATGACTAGATTCAGCAAAATGTTCACTACTATACATAATTGTAAATAAATAATAGAACCTTTTATTATTATTATTACTCACATTGTAAAGGAAGCCAGGAGTACACCATGGAGACAGAAGAGAAACTGCAGTAGTAGTTACAAAAGCAGGCAGTAGAACATATTCTACCATTGACAACAAAGCCAATGTTGAGCGGTCCTGAAAGAGTTTGTGCCTTGAGCAGCCTGACAGATAATGCAGAACATCTACAGGCGATGCAGGAAGGCTACAGCAGAGGGAACAGCAGAAACTGGATCTTGATTTTGGCCAACTTTTTTCCCCCCACTATGACCAGACAGTACAATCCAGTACTAATATTGCCGAATTAGGATCATTTCGGAGAGCTGGTGAAGAGCCCACAGAGGCCTGGCTGTTGAGAAAGACAAAGGAAACTATTTGTGACCTAAGATGCATTTCTTTAATATAAAAAGATTTTTCCATAACTGAAGCTTCATGACTTCACATTCCAGAAGTCAATAATTTGAAATCATTGTTTTATGACTACACTGAGCTTAAGCTTAGTCTTTTAACACACACCCATGTTTACTGCACCATCAACATTCACTCATTTTTTTAACAACTTTTTCCAGTGGTGAAGACTGGGATGCCAACAGCCCCTTAAAGAAACCGTCTCTTTCATAACTACGCTTGTTCATCAGACAGTCAAGCCAGACGCAACTATGAGAGTCCAAATGCTGTTCGTTCTGATAAATACAAGATGACACTGAAAAAAAGGGAGATGCGTAAAGAATAATCATGATCATTTTTTACCCGGCAGAATATTCTCTGGTTTGCAGGGCACTGCAGTGGGTGGTTCTCAGGTAATCAGAGTAGGGAGAATTGCATAGTCACCAGGTACATATTGACTTTACCAGCCAGGATAAGCAGAAATCCAGCTCAGATATTTTGAAATGCTTTAACACAGATTTTTTTTTGAAGACATATAGTCAGAGAGGAAACAGCATTTCCAACAACAGGACAAAGAAGAGTTTTTCCCACAAAGGCAATGATCTCTTCCAGACACAGTCTCAGACTATCTCCACTCTCAGCAGGTATTTTTGCTTATAATTAGATCTATTTGAACTTCCAAAAGTCAAATACTGAAGGCTGGCAGGGAACCGGGAATGAACAAAAAGGGGCAAAGAGATCATATAAGACAAAAGACAGTTTTGATAAAGAGAATAAATAGGTACTACTATGAGAGAAGAGAAAGTGAGTCTGCCTCAGGACTTGAAGCAGATCGGCGTAAAAGGCTGTATTTGTTCAGAAGCACACAACAGTATTATGCAACAGTTCCCGACAAGAAGTGAACGGTAATATTTTCAGCCAAAACAACAGGAGAAATGCATGTGAAGCAAAATGCATCAGCTATGTTAGCAGAGAGCCTTGGAAAAATGTCACTGCTCTTGGTCTTTGGGACTTTAAATAACAAGTCGAAAGAATCTTAGCTTAATCTTTCAGACTTTAACAGGATTTATGACCGACTCAAAGGAAAGATGATGTTTTCTTCCATCACTTCCTAGAGCACCTGTGTCCTCTGCAGAGGTTATACACCCAAGCAATAACCCAGACTGACCACGCTTAGCTTACAAATGCCAAGAACAGCCTCGCTTGCTAAAGTACAGCAGCATGGGAAGGCCCAAGTGAGCAGATGATCTGCTCTCAGATTCCACCTGCTATTTAGATAGGGACAAACTGCATTTTGAAGACACTATACAGAACACACGTAAATAAAGAAAAAACAATACTTCAATAAAAACCTAGGCACATATACATTTCTAACATGCTTGTCACTTAAATGGGGGCAAAACTAAAGCTCTAAAGAACTAAAGAACACTTCCTATTAGGAATTAAATTCTCTTTTTCTACACTGAGTCTTTGCTTCAGTTAGCCAAGACACTGCTGAACCTTCTGCCATTCTGAAACTGCATGAGAGCCTATGTATAAGTGTGGATTACGCAATAACCTCTGAACAAAGCAAAACTGTAGGATCACCTGACCCCTCTAGGGTCAGAACCCAAACCACTAAGAATCTGAAAGAGCAAGTAGTCGCTTATGTCCAGCATTTAGGTGCTAGCGAGACTGTCAAAGTCTTTACTATATGCGGCCTAACTCTGCGGATTCCCAAAGTCCTGTAGACACTGGCGTTTCCACCAGTAGGCACATAAAACACCCCTCACCCTGCTCCTGCAAAGCCTGATGCAGCTGAGCTATTCACCAGCTGAGCTGCTCTTTACTCTGGCAAGACTCTCAAATACGCACTGCTTGTCTCCAGGATCTAATGGACACCGACAGTTCATTCCATCTAGTCAAGATTACCAAGATGAGATTCTCAGCAGGAACCGGCTGTATATGTTCACATAACGCTGCATTTAAGATACCCACCTAGGAAACAGCACAAGTATTTTCAAATCTCCACAGCGCCCGACTCAAACCCAAGTCTCTTCTGTACCAACAGAAATCCCTCATCTCTGTGTCATTAGGCATTTTCTCTCCAGGGGAGAGTTAACATCCATACCACAGCTGACCTATTACCTTTAAGAGGTGATGCCCTGATGTACTTCTCCCCTCGGCCTCCTGTTGGCTTCTCCGCTCAGTTTCCTAGCCTTCGCTAATCCCATTCCTAAACGCTTTATTCTCACCATAAGTTAAAGGGGAAGCCTAGGTACAGAGGCTGGCGCTGAAGACTCCCTTAGGCACTGGAACGGGGCATCCCTTAGGTGATCTAGCCCTGAAAAAAATACAGCGACTTCTCTCTCCCCACCTGGGCTTTCAAGCAAAGGCCTGTCAAGAGATGAGCCCAGACACTGCAGTGGGTAACAAAGCACCGCACACAGAGAGAGGGACAACAGGCTCATCATTTAAGTCAAGCCCCATGAGAGCTTTAAAGAATAACACCAGGAATTTCATATGGAACCGGATTACAGTGAGCTACCAACATCTTTTGCAGCATAAACTGCTGTTAGACTAGCTTCTTAAACATCTCTCAGGGAAAAGGGAAGTATTATTGTTGTGAAAAGCACAATTCTTTAAATCTCTCATATCTTATTTTTGAGGGGTTTTTTAAATGATATTTATCAATCATATAAGAGTCCAGGGGGTACCAAAAAGTGATCAAGTGAATAATCCACTAAAAATTTTGCATGTTGGTTCCACAGCTTTAAAGGTCATCACCAATACATCACCAAATCACCAGCACAAGACTAGAGCATCTATTTCATGCATGAAGCAGCAATTCATCCTGGTAAATTTAGCTGTGGCTTTTATTAAACTCACTGCAGTCTCTGGCCAGGCAGTAGAACCTGAAGAGGCTTTCACATTATATTCCTCGGAGATTCAAATAAATCAAAAACTCTCTCATTTTCATGTACCTACTGGATTTTTAGAAAATTACTTAACCATTTCAACTACTGAACTAGTCAGCACCTTCCTCCTCTTCTCTCACCTTCTCACATACCAACTGAGATAGTGTCACTTCCTAAACTTTAACCAAAATTTTAAGCAATTATCTTTTATTTCATCCCTCAGATTACATCAGAAGAACAGCGACAGCCTGTGTGTTGATGTCACGTCAAATTTATTCTATGAAAAGGAAGGCAACCAGCATGAATTCGCATTTCCTAAACAAATTTGAGGTACAACTTGCAGAGTCTGCAAAAAGTCTTTGTGGGTGGGTGTCTGCTACAGACTGCCAGATCAGGAAGAAGTAGATGAGGCCTTCTTCAGACAACTGGAGGAAGCCTCATGTTTGCAGGCCCTGGTACACATGGGGCACTTGAACCACCCTGATACCTGATGAAAGGGCATCATGAACTGGTGGGAGTGGTTGATACTCCAAAGGGTTGGGCTGCCACTTAGAGGGATCACAACAGGCTGGAGAAATGTGCAGAGAGGAACCTCATGAAGTTCAAAGGGAAATGCCAAGTCCTGTATTTGGGCAGCAACAATCCCATGTATCAAAACAGGCTGGGGGCCAACAGACTGGAAAGCAGCTCTGCAGAGAAGGACCTGAGCGTCCTGGTTGGTGGACAACAAGTTGACCATGGCCCAGCAATGTGCCCTCACAGCAAAGGCGGCCAACAGCCTCCTGGGCTGCACTAGGAAGATCATTGCCAGCAGGTCCAGGGAGGTGATCCTTCCCCTCTACTCAGCAGTGGTGAGACCACACCTGGAGTGCTGGGTCTAGGTCTGGGTGCCCTGCTACAAGAGAGACATGGACATACTGGAGTGAGTCCAGCAAAGATGATTAAGCGACTAGAGCATCTCTCCTATGAGGAGGGGCTGAGAGAACTGGGACTGTTCAGCCTGGAGAAGAGAAGGCTCGGGGGTGGGGGGAAGGGCAACGAGTGTATTAATGTGTACAAATACCTGATGGGAGGCAGTAAAAACGACAGGGCCAGACTCTGTGGAGCCCAGTGACAGGATAAGAGGCAATGGGCACAAACTGAAACACAGGAAACTCCACTTAAGCATAACAAAAAAGAATTTACTGTGAGGGCAGCTGGTGGAAGAGCTTGCTCAGAAAGGTTGTGGAGTCTCCATTCTTGGAGATGATCAAAATGCAAGTGCGCATGGTCTTTGGCAGCCTGCTCTAGGTGACCCTGCTCTGAGCACGGCGGGGGGGGGACTGGACAATCTCCAGAGGTCCCTTCTAACCTCAGCTATTCTGTGATTCTGTCTCAAAAGTCATACCGAACAAATCAGCTCCCAAGGAACAAACCCTAACCTAACCTAACCCTAACCTAACCTTTTCTAAGTGTCAGTGAATTAGTCTATACCAATGGAGAAGCACTGAATCTTAAATAGTGAGGCTACATCCGTTTCCTCTAGAAACGACGGCAATATTTCTATTGATTTCAATGACAACAAGATCAAAACCTCTACCATCAACTTCTCATTCAGATTTTTCCCCCGTGCCCAAAATGAAATGAAAGCAACTTCAGCAGTTTCCAAATTCCTCTGTCCTTTCTCCCCACGCTTTACTGACCATTCTTTTCTGGTGCAATCCCCTGTTTAATGTTCTAAAGGATGAATTGTGGCCTAGTGGGTCAAGGTTTTATTCTGACCCCACACAGCTGTTTCCTTCGCATTGATTTTTCAAACTTCTAACTATCATGGGAAACAGAGGTTCAGGGAAAAAGTTCACTATCAAGTACGAAACATACGTTCCCATGAAAATAAAATCAAAAGGCAATTCTGTACTACCAGCTCTTAACAGTAAGATAGGTTTTTTCCTCTCCTTCTAACGTTCCACTTTTCCTCAAAAACCCAAAATGGTGTTGAATAGTCTGGAAGCAGCACTTTGGAACCACCCATGTCACCTTCTAACCTCCATCACTCCAATTGTCCAGCAGTTAATTGTTGACCTTGGTAGCATTAATTCTTATTCATGCTTCAAAGAACACTGCTGTTTGGCAAGAAAACAAGCCCTACAATTCATCTAGTTCAGTATTTTCTTGATTCTACTTTGGATTTCTCTCTTTCTCTGTATGTGTGTGTTTGTGCACACATATATATATATGTAATTACATGGGATGAGCATGTGTATGGATTTCTCTTTTTGTACATATGTAGCAAAAGGGATTACTGAAAAAGCATACTATACTCTTATTATTCAAAATACATAAGGACCAGAACATCTGATGTGAAGAAAAGTTCAATGATTACAGGAAGTTCTGCTAATTTACCCTCAAGCTTTTAGGCTTATCATTTCAACAACGTGTCCGTTGCTCTGATGAACGCCAGGTCACAGTGCAGGGATCTCAGATACTGGTTACACTGACAATGACCAGCTAGCAAAAGATAGCCAAGGAAAATCTGTTGCTTTTGCCTATCTGACAAAATAAGAAAAACTAACCTTAAAGAGAAAAGTCTCTAATAAATTTAAAAACACATTTTACAGCTATATGGAGTTTTATATGAAGCTTTGTGTCTACTGTAAATTTCTGTTTGCCTTTCCTTTTACTCTGTGCTGCTTGGTAAGTCTTGATCACTTGGCTTTCTTCATATTCCTAATCACAGGACCACTGCTCAGAAACAGGAGTCCATGGGAGTCTTCACATTGACTTTCATCTCATCTAAAGTAATGACAGAACTAACTGTAGCCCAGCAGAACGTAATCCAAGGGCAGTAAAATCCTGCATTTCTCTCTCTCCAAAGCCTCAACAACAACAACACCTTTCCCAATCTAATTCCATTTTCCTGAAAAACAGTGAAATATTTAATGCAATTCCTTTACTTGTGAGGAAAAAGCTCCAAACAGCATGGCCAAAATTACACCCACAGTAATAGTCACTGATCTCTTAAAAGTCACAAACATCTGCACATCACTCAGGGAGCAGAGTTGTCTTCTTTTATCAGTCTACCATTATCTCTTTAGCAAGCAAACACTGCCAGCCCTTGGCTGTCACCAAAGCAAAGTCAAAAGGAAATAAGCAACAGATTAGTCTCCAGAAATGCAATCATATTCCGCGTTAGAACAGCTTGAGTGCTCACTCATATATAGTTTTCTCCTAGAAGCATTACATCTAGCCTGGCATACAGAAAGGCTGTCTCATAGACACTCATAAAATTAACTTCCTGCACAGAGGCGGCGTCACTTCGTGCCATCAGTACAGCGATAGCCTGGCAACAGGTGGCAACACTCTTGCATTAATTCTACTTTACATCTCTTGTTAAATCCCAGACAGCCTGTATACTTGAACATACAGTTCATTTGCAGAGCTAGAATATAATCTATACTTTATTACATTGCATATGCTCTTGCATTTGACCTATCTTTTTGAAACATGGATATAGAATTTTCCAGACAGAAGTGCATATCATACCTGGAGTTTTGCACAAAAGGATCTATAATACATGGAAGGAAGGGGATGGGGGAGAATATAGCCCACATCTATCTCTTTTCCTGAAGGAGCACATATCACTCTGATGAAATCTGAAACATAAAAACCCTCTCTGACAAACATTTTTGCTTTTCACCAAAAACCTTGGCAGGGTGACCACAGCCCCCAGGCACTTGCACCGTTTTACTCTCCAGTCTCTCCAAGACAAAGCATCTGCTCTCTTAACTTAAACTTTTTAAAACAGAAAGGGAATTTCATGTTAATTTTGTCCAGTTCTAAAATCTCTTTCTCATCTCATTGATCTTCCATGAAAGTTTTCACTCCCACAATAATTTTGATAGTTAACAGGAACCAAAGGTAACATTTAGACAAACTGAAAAATTAAAGGTAATCAAGGCTATGCTTAAAGAGAGTCATAACGCTAAAGGCTATGGATTTCAAGTTACTCAAGACAGCTTTCTCATCTACAGCCTTCAAAAGATTATTTAGTTAGTTCCTTGATAATCTTCAAAACAACAACAAAAAATACTCATCATGAATTACCAAAAAGCCTCAGTTTGTCTTCTGAATTGTAGGAAATTGTTTTCAGACCTTAACTAAAAGGCATACATTTACTTAGTAGGGCATTACTAAGGCAAAGCTTGGAATAAGAAGTAGTCATTATTTTTAAAGAGTTTATTGTTGATGCTGTATTTTCTTTATGAAAATATGCTAATGTGAGAGGATATTTCTACAATAAATAAAAAATGCACACAAACTCACTCATTCTTCATAGGCATTTTCTTTCTTCTCATTGGCGTACTGTCAATGAGATTTGTGATCCATTCTGGTGTTGTATCACAACACTGTTCACTACAGGGAGCTAACACTAAGACAGCCTTTCTTATCCTGCCACCTCCCTTTACTCATTTTCATTTCCTCAGATTATGTAGTCCAGTACTTTTTCATGCTAAGTAAGAACCAAAAGACATTATTTTGGAAAGGTTTATTAAAATCTGCTCAGTCATTATGGTGATTCCAGTCTATTGGGGGAAACCATTTAACATTTAAGATTTTTTTTTTTCCAGATTTTTCAAATTCTACCCTGTTCATTTAAGTACTGCCTGGTTTGCAGGATTCGTTTCATGTACGAATTATGAATTCGACAATGCTTCGAGCGAGGCATGGGAAAGGAAACTTACCCACGTTAAAAACAGAAGAAACGGGGAGAAATCATTAGTCAAACTTCTGCCAAGGATCATTTCCCCTCCTGCTTCCTCCTTGCTCCACAAGTGCTGCAAAGGTAATGAAACATTGACTTACACCAGCAACAAACTGCTGCCTGCAATGTACTGCCTCGAACCCTTTGGCTTGAAAATGAAGACAAGAGACCCCTCACTACCTGCTTCTCTCCCTCCATGAGGCAGCAAACAGGCAATTTCATTTCAGCCCTTCCTGCATGTGTGGATTCAAAGCCTAGATAACGTCAATAAGACTCTAAAAGGACAATTCTTTCTTCTTCCTGCTCCATAATCCCTTTAGCTGAAGGACAGACCAAGCGAGAATTCATCCTTTACGAGTATATTCACATTGTCCATCTTTGACTAACTTAGGTGCCTAAATTAGGTGCTTACACTTCCCAAAGTTACTAAAGTCTTCAGAAAATACCTCATACCATCCCCTGGACACTCTGAATACCTTGTATAATGTGTAATATACTTCTGAGAACCTTCATCTGCTGCTGGTTTTCTATACTTTTCTGGCTCTGAACAAATCCTTTGCTACCATTTTCATCCATAAGTTTACTTTCCAGCACCTGAAATACAGACTCCAAAATCCAAACACTAGGAAACAACCTCACGGCAACGTCCCTTGATAACGCTACTGTTATAGGTAAACGTGACAAATTGACAACCACTCGGGCCGGGTTGCATAAATCCCAATTTAATAGAATAACTGAGCAAGTCACAAGTAAGCAAAACAGCGCTGGGCGGCCAGGGGGGAGTCTCCTGCTCCACCAACGGCGCGCACAACCCCCCCTCACAGTCTCCTTATATGAGATTCCAGTTCCGGGTATACGGGGCACCTCCTGTAACTTCTGCGGTTGCGCCGGCTGTTGCTAGGGGGTCTTCTTCAGCCCTCTGGTGGTCGTGGGGATGAAGGCTGGAGTCTTCCTCTGCACTGTGCGCCATATTAGGCTATCTAAACTAACATTGCCGCTTCGCTAGCTCAACTCAGTTTTCTCAGGCAGGGTACATGCCCCCCACCACAGGCTGTAGGATGTTCCCACAGATGTTCCCAAGGCTGTTTCTTGCTGATGTAACAAATTAGCACATACCACAATACAAGATATTCCCAAGGCTGTTTCTCACTTTGATGCAACAAATTAGCACATATCACACTACCCAGTGCTACACACTTCATCCACTTCAGAAAGCTGCATTTCTTCCTCTCTCTCTCTCCAAACATCTTACAGGACTGAAGTTTATGAAAAATTACAGATCCAGCTATTCCCCACCCCCAGCTCTGTTTCTGGGTACGATTATCCAGAGAGCTGCAAGTCCACCTATATGAAATGATGGCGGAAAAAAGACAGGTAGGAAGAGCTTAGTGCTTTTGTTCCAACTAGTACTCATTGCTCTGTTTCTAAAAAAAACAACCTCTTTCTCTTAGCAATAACAACCTTTCCTTTTTTTCAACTTGTGATGAGTTCAGCAGTTTTTCACTGCTAGTGAAAAGCGCTAGTAGAGCTGGTTACAGTCCTGCAGAAATAGAAGAGCACTGGGGGACCAACAGGAGGAGGAAGCCACACTGAGATACTGTTAAATATTGTGTCCCCTTTATAACTGGAGTCAATGTTTGAGTTTGCTATTTATCACTACAAGAGAGAAGAAGAAAAAAAGAAAAAAAGAAAAAGAAAAAAGAAAAAAATGCCTAGCCTAAACTGACAACTCTAAAGACCAGAATCTGAGCAAGTAACACACAAACAACTTCCCTGAGGCCCACAGAAAAACTTGGAGAACTGGCTAGTGGAAAACATATCAGGATTCTGCTGGAAGATATTAGAAGTTTAAAATGATATGTAGATGGTAGTTTAACATGCTAGTTCAGCGGCGCCTTACATCTATGCAATGTACAACTATATGATTATCAAGTGACACACGACAACCTTAGTAACCAAAATTAATTTGTTAGTTTTAATTTAATTAATTTGATAGGTCTACCCATCTGTCATACCTATTATCATGGCATTCGAGCAGTTGACTGAACACTTTTTACTGAATTTGAATGAAGTGGTTCCCTAAATTCATAACTGCTACCATGTAAGGAAACACAATGTGAATCATCATATTCTTCCCTCATTCAGATAATCTACACGATTTTTTTTCCCCCTGAGTGCTAAAGCATAGGCACATTTAGGAAACACTGTGGGGTTCTTCATACCACCAAATGATGACTCTATATTAGCCAGACAGCACCCATTAAAACAGCTGCTAGACATGGAATAATAAGATGAACCAGGAGCAATTCCTACATCCCTGCCTCCCTCTGAATAATACCCCATCTGCTATCAAAAATAAATCCAGGTAAAGTAAACATTTTAGAAGAACCTATTATCTTTTTTAGTCACTGCCAGATTTGCAGTAACAAACCTCAGTATTGGCTAGGGGGAAAGTCCCTCTTCAGGGGAACAGGGATAGTGCTGTTGAAAGCAGAAGAATCACGTCAGATCTGGATGTGACCCCAAGTTTATCTAACGAGATGTATTACACAAACGTAAAAGTCATATACACTAAACTTTTTCCAATACACAAAAGAAATTAAACCTATTTACTACTACACTGCACACAATATATAAGAGATGATGAAATAAGACTGAAACAGAAAACATTAACTAAGTGCTGCATGAAAGGCAGCAATCATAGGATGATGTGTTTTACGAGGACAGACAGGACTCTCACAGCTGGGTTTGTGTTGCAGAACAGAACTTGTAAACCAGGTCTGGAAAACATTTTCTATGACTTTGATCTACGTTAGGTTTGTTTTGCAGTGTCCAAAGCACAGTTTCCAAACCCAAAGTTAATTAAACTTTACTTATCAACACGGTCTGAACTTTAGGTCTGCAACAAATTCCCTGCACCACGTGATTTCTTGCAGTGCCAACTTGAATGAAAAAAAGCTTTGCACAGCTTTGCCCTTTAAAACAAGACCAAGCCCTCATATCAGCAAATACTGCATTTGTACTTAAAATAAGGAACACACAGACAAGCTTGCAGAAGTCAGCAGGATCACTTCAGCACATTATGTTAGAGCTGTTGGTAAATGACCACGATTTAGAGCCAACAGTGTAAAGCTATGCACTTCATAACTGCAAGGGGAGAGGGAGGAGGGGGAAGGGGGAAATAAATGAGGATTGCAACCCAATGCATCTGCTAAGCTATTCTTTACTTCAGAGCAATGTGCACTGTCCCTGGCCTGATAGATCATTCTGATTATGCTTACATGCACATCACTATGCTTTTAAGCAGCTCTACAACGCTGAAAGAACAGTGCTGTGAGAGCCACCTGGATCTTCCACTGAAAGTCTTCATTATATCCTTAGGTACTGCTGGACTCTCTCTCTCTTTTGCCATATTGCTAAACCCATCTGATTTTGCTAGACTTTTCTTGTCTGTTCCTAGACACAAACACACGCCTCCAAAAAACCACACATGAAATTTGGTTGCCAAGCCAGGACTCATGAAAATTCCCTGTTCTCATGGGCAAGATATTTCTTGGCTGAATCTTCTGTCAAACCCAACAGCATTAGGGTAATGCATTTTGCACTTTGAGGAGAGATGGCTGACACACTAATTTGAAGAATTTATTGTTGCAGCAACAAATCACAAAAAGAGAAGAAACTTACCTAGCAAAACTGAAAATCCAAATAATTCCTCGCTAGTGCAAAGTTCACACAAATCATGCACAGGAAAAATACAGGGTCAAAGATTTGCTTGCTGAAGTACACAGGTGCAAAAACCTGCTAGATCCCTCCCCTCCCCAAACAATGTGTAGGCACCAGTGCAAAGAAACCAGAAGTTTTAGAGCAAAACTGACACATGTTGAACTAAGCTTACTTATTATTCACAATCAGGCTTCACAGATCTCTTTATCCTTCAAGATAGCCAGCTCAATATGGCACCTTTCCCATTTGCAATTAATACATCTGCAACTTTTTTCATGGTGTGGACCACATGCTCACGGACAGATCTCAAACTATGATCCTGTTTCTTTTCTATGGATTTTACAAGATTAAAAGCATTAAAAATTTCACAAAGATACTAAGTGTGCATAGACTAGTATCATTAGGGCTTTTTTAATGACTGATGTCTTTTTTTCCCCTCCCTCCCATGTTATAACTGTAGAATTAATTTCCTCTGAAACAAGTTACTGTTATTAATGGTATATCTCACTGTCTTGCAGTCTCACTGTCCAAGGCTCCTTCCAGGCTAATCCCTCCATTTCCTTATTTCATTTGGTATCTTTGAGCTGTAAGACTGTCTGAAAATTTGATCACAAGTGACCAGGTTTCAAAAGAAGGACCTGAGACACAACAAGCTTGGGGGGGGGGGGGGGAGGAAGAGGTAAGAGAGAAAGGTAGGTTTTTCTTGCTTGTTTATTTAGATGCGCTTTTAGGTTTCTTGATTGTAAATGCCCCACACATTATGGAAGATTCTTAATTCATGCATATAAGCACCACTAAAACCCTTCACAGTACTTCAGGTTTGCCATGAAGGTAAAGACCATATTAAGTCCTTCAGGCATATTACAAACCACTGCTGGAGAACAAGGATAGGGAAAAAAAGAAAAATGCATCCACCTACAGAGGACTACAAAAGAACCACCTACAACAATTACAGCTTGCTATACTGGATCAGGCAACTGACCCAATCAGTCTTTCATTCCTTTTCCTATAGTGACCAGTACCAGCTGCTTTAGATGGAGGCGCACAAAACCTCTTGCCATAAACAGAAATGGAATAACACGTCAGAGTGAAATTCATTCTTAGTTTCCATTAGGTAGATGGCAATTTATGCCTTAGACCAAAAGGATCACATCTCTCTTCCAAAGTGTCATGCATTTCCATGTTTTTACATTTCTTTGAATGCTACTGAATGAAAGATAATATGTATGATCCTTTTTAGGACCTCGACAGCTGTTGGGCTCAGTGTCATTTCACAGCAATGAGCATCTGGCTGAATGTGCTAATGGGGCTTAAGAGCTCAGTTACAACTGAGCATCCTATTAAAATACATTTCCAAATTCCACGGTCAAGTGTTCTAGCCCTTTTTCTTTACTATGGCTTAATACTCCAGGTTTCTTCAGACAGACAAGTGGATACAGTGGACTCTTCTGCAGCTTCAAGTATGCGGTTGTAGTAAAACCTGTAGTAGTAAAACAAGCACTGCATGATTCAGGTTTAACCTTTTTGCAAGAACAGATGTGGTATATTAAAGACTGACTTCTTCCTGCATGAAGCAGCAAAATTCAGAGCTCAGTGTTTCCATCCTAGCTACTTTGCTCAATGGAACCCACCCTTTAACTGTTCAAGAAGCACACACACACACAAGATTTATATCAAGATCGTTACTTGAACATAATTCTAAGTGTTCTCTCAGTTACTATAGATCTGTGTATTTGACAATAAGACCTAAGATAAGCTGTGCTTCAGTTCACTAATTGAGACGTGACTTGCTAGCTCAGAAACCAATCAGTTTTCATTGCTAGAGTCATTCTAAGTACACAAAGCTTTATCACACCTCGTTAAATACCCTCTAATTTGGAATGCTTCACTGTCCTATAGCACCTGTCAACATCTAAAGAATGTACTTGGTGTGTGAACAGTAAGTACAATATTTTCAGCACCACTCTACACTGACTGCTTTGTTCCTCACTGGGTATTATTAACCCGTTCAACTCGCTGTACAATCTGCAGCCCCCCATTATTACTTTTCTAATAAAATAAAAAAAGTCACAAGAAAAAGAAAGGCTCCATTAATAGGTAGAGCTGGAAAGACAGGACACCCTTTGATTAACATGCACAGTACATCCTGCAAGGCTGAAGGGCTTAAACAAGCAGCACTTACCAAGAATTAGAATAATATTTCAACTCTGCATTAAAACTGCCAGAGTCCAGAGAATTTGACAATTTAATCACTGCAATAGTTCTAAAAACATTTTACTATAATAATACCATAACACAGTAACTCAGAAGACTGTTTGAAGGGCTACGTTGCACCATGGCCCCTCCTGAAGTTAAAGGTGCTCTCCCCAAGCAACGATTCCAACTAGGCTTTAACATAAGGACTTTTCATCCTGGTACAAAAGTCGTCTGCCTATATATTTCAGGCAGGCAACACTAACTGCCCCTCCAAGCTCCCGATGACTCAGAAATCATCAGGAAGGCAAAGAGAAGGCAAATATCTTACAACTTGGCCCAATTATCATGAAAATAAATGAGCTTTTATGTTGGCTTCAGTACATGATGAAACAACCTCCTACTCACTACTTGAAAAATCTATTGTTTTCAAAACATACATTTAAATAAACCAAAAAACCCTGCAACACATCAGATGCGTCCCACGTAGAACACCAGTAAAGTCAGGGGAGCCACACAAACGCTGGCTTGCAGAGTTGGTCAAGACGCTGACACCACCGGCACAGTGATGCACTACGTCAGCCTTCCGCCTCTGGAGGTCTGCGCTCAAATGCCAGTGAAGTTCTAATGGACGCTCAAAACAAGAGATAAGGCCATAAATCTCAAATAACCAGCCAGCTGGCATAGCCGCTAATCTCCATTTCGTATTGGTTAAATGCTTGGAAGATAAGGGCACTACTCAGGTCTGAAGCGAGGGTTACTGATGGCACTGTGTCAATGCTTCTGTGCAACCGCAATATGCCTGGCCCTGGCCACATACACTGGGGGAAGGGAGGAACTGATTCAGCAACATAAAAGACTAATTCACCCATAAATGAGTCACCCATAAAAGACTAATTAAAATTAAACATATTTTTAAATCTCTTCCAAATAACTTGCCTGAACTAGGGGTATCTCCCATTCCCTCTATAGGAGCCCCATTCACCAAAAAAAAAAATTTTTTTTTTTTAAAACTCTTCTGGCCTTCACACTGAAAGGTATTTGTGTTTAAAAGAACAGGAACACATTGAGGTGCTATTCAAAATGGATAAAATCTGCACTCCACTCTCTACCTTTTGAAAGTTATTTCCGATAGCCTTTGAAACATTACCTTTATTGGTGAGTCCCTCTTTGAGGGCCAATTAATCAGAAGGAAACTACTCTTTAAATAATTTGTCTTCAATAAACTGCCCATCTTGTCCAGCCTTGACCCTGTCTAGCTCTGCTGTGCTTACCTTTGCACAAACTGAAAATGGTACCTCAAGAGGGCAAAAGCTCTTGCTTGTTATTCTATTCACCATCACTTCCCTCCTGCCTTATTAATGCACACAGTCATCACAGGCTAGCTAACAGAGACTTTGCTCTTAAAGATATGTGGCATACTGGTGATGATTTAAAGATAACATATCACTTCCAGGAACCCCTTCCCTGCTCTGGCACTCATAGTGAAAGGGTCACTGCCTGTATCAAGGAAAGACTGAATTAGCATCAAGTCCTGACAGCCAAAATAAAGACATCTGTGCAGCAGAAGCAGCACTCTAAAGGGAAAAGTAAGGAAGCAGAGAAAAGAGATGAGAAGGCGGCTCTGTACAGGTAAACCCTAGGCAGGCTTATCCTCTTTTTTTCTTAAGTGCATAACAAGGTTCATGTTTTCAATCAGTGGTTCAAAATAACCTTGCTTTCGGACCTTCCCACAAAGTGGGTCATCTTGAATTTTACAAAGTATACACTCCATTCCTTTAGCAAGTTATGAAAGAAAACAGTGGAGAACGACAGACGCCTGTGAAAGCTCAATTCTGATACAGCCTTCCTGAAAGGGCAAGAAGTACAGACAGTTACTGAGAAGATGCATCTCTAGACACATTTTCCAAACTGCTGTGGACCTACCTTATGGGAGTTTAATCAAGCCATGCTTCCCTAGCTTGCTAGGGGATATCAGGTGAGACAGGGCCCAAACCCTTCCTAGTTCAAGATAGTTACATTCCCTATCCCCCACTCTCCCCAGCGCCTGTTACTTTACAATACATAGGAGAGAGATTGTTTCGTATCATTCTTCTTAACAAGTTTACCTCAACTTATTTCCTCCTTACCACCTAGACATTTAAAAAGTTTAGTTACTGGTTCCAGTACTTTTCCAGATATTATTATTAAATTGACAATTCCACAGTTTTCTCATTATTCTTTTCCCCCTCAGGACTGGAAAGTCAGCATAGTCTCTCTTCCAAAACTTCACTCATCTTCTTTCAAGATATCAAAGAAGAGATTGAGATTCTCCTTAGAGAATTTACTATGAACTTTATCAGGCCTAGTTTACTTGGAGGAAAGAAAACAAAAAACCCCCACTAATTATTCTTCTCCTCTTCCCTTTCCTTTTTTTAAGTTTGAGGTCTTACTAGAATGGTTTTAGCCATCCGATCACCGTTCACTAAATGGACTAAGACGGAATCAAAAAGTAAAAATCCATCAATGAAAAATCCGGCATCACTTGTAGATGGTATTAAGTAGAAGAGTAGCCGTCATCCTCCTTGTGATAGTAAAATACTTGCAGAATGCTTTTGTCCTTTAAGCCCTTGGTTAGCTGTACTTTCCAACAGCCTTTCTCATTACATCCTCATGGGCTTCTACAGTACACAAGTGCAGAAATAGTACCGTGCACACATTTTCATGCATGTGGTTTCTTTTAAGTATGGTCTCAAAAACACCTCAGCTCACATTCTTCTTCTACCCTCAGAGGAACTGGATCTCACTCCCACTTTATGGAAACTTCGGTGTTGATTTCCTAATCACTGAGGAGCTCACAACCTAAATGCACTGGTCTTTAACTGTACCGCCTACCCTTCTTACACACTGGGCCCTTAAATGGCAGGGGGACAGGCTGCTTGGTGAGTGATATTTTTGTTTGTTTTGAAGAACACCACAGTAGGTAAGAAAATCCCACCCAGAATGCTCTCAGCTGACAACAAGCCTTCAACCCAAGACAGGTGTTATTCATGTACTGCTTGTCCTGCCTGCCCTAAAAGCATTAACAAAACCAAGGGGGTAGGTAAGGCTTCAGCTAAGCATTCAACACTTCAGCATTCAGAAGCCTCCACCAGGCACTTCAGAAATACTAGCACAGAAGCTGGAAGTGGTGAGTTCACGCAAAGTGTTACATACCATGTGTGGCTGTGGTTTATTTGCAGTCCTGGAAGGGGGGGGACTGTTAAGCTGAATCCTTCCTATGCATTCCCACTTTAAAGTGTAGTGCAACCTCCTATCTCCCATCAAATGGCTACAGAGGGAAGCACATCTCTGCAGTCAGCACTGGCTGATTCCCACTCTGATCCTCAGCTGAACTTCTCAGTAACCAGAGTGCTGCAACATTCAGCCAGCTGGTTTAAACCAGACAAGCTTCTTTATGAACACACAGTCTTCCCATTAAGATTCACATACTTTTACTGGAAAGATGATCCAGCATATACTCAAACATTTAAAGCAGAACTATTTTTGCCAGTGAAGTTAAAGAAATGTAAGTGTAAAGTTCTCCCATAAGCCCTCAGACATGAGTTTCTAGTAGTTTCATAGCTCTCATATTATAAGCCATGTTTTAGCTTGGCAAATTACCCCACAGAAAGGACTTTGTCAATAAATACAGCATGCTCTAACCACACACATACGCACATATCAGGCCTCAGTTCTCTTGCAGTCTGTAATGCCTGAACCCGATTTATGAGTCTGATGCAAATCCTATGGAATTCAACTGAAAGACTCCCATTGACATGGAAGTTTTAGACCTCTACACTTAAAATAATAAACCCCTGAAATAAATAGTAGATTAATTCACAGCGACAAGTAGAAATTCTATCAATCCTGTAGCCTTTGTTTATACAGCAGGTTACTCTTAAGAGTAAATAACACTGTGTTAGGCTCTAAATGTCAGATGTATATTGGGTGCCATCAGGAAAGCTCAATTTACACACAAAGTATTGTGCACTGCTACGAATGGCAAGCAAATTATTTTCATTTCAATTGTATGAGAAGTAACACGTAAGCAAGCCTACACAGACACGTGACATCATTTCACTATTTGAGCAGCAGGATAGGAGCTATTTCCACTGAAATTAACTCAGTCACATTATTACCGATTTTTGCTCTCTGAAGTCACATTGCACTTTCCTCTTTTTACTCAAAGCAGTAGGCTCTTATTTTATTTTCCTTATAAGCAGCAACGCATTTATAGCGGAATTTTTCAAAATTTAAGCTGAGTCTCCATTTAAGCCAACAAATACTTTTGCTCAAGAGAGACAGCTTTGCATTTGTTCTGTACATGAGTCCTCGCACCTCCAGCAGCGCATACAGGGTTAGTCAGCACTTTTATTTCTAGTTATTAATAACCTCAGCAGGAAGCAAAAAGCACATCTGAAAGCCTTCTGATAGTTTCCTTTCACACAAAAGTCAAAGCCCAGAATCAAACAAAAGACTTCTAAAATAGAAAATTTACAATAAACTGCTTAGAATAAAAAAACACTTAGATTGCAAATCCTGAACACACATTAATTTATATTTTTTGCACCCACATATTTGTGTCAGAGTTAAAGACTGTCATGTATTATTTGAGACTGCATAAGTGTCCACTGTAAGATGTTTTTACCACTGCTATTTTCTACCTAATTGCAGCCATCTTCCTATCCCAAATAGCCCTGTGCTCATTAACCAGAACATTTTAAGAGGGATTCCAGCAAAAGATCATTAACTGCTACAACACACCTTGAATTTGGTTAGAGCCTTTACAATGAAATATGTTTTCAACTGACAAGCACCAAGCCAAACGGAGCTTTCAGACCCCACTTCTGTGACTCCACGGCTTGAGGGCGCCCGTTTCAGAAGAGACAACGGACCAAAGACAACTTCTCATGTCCCTCATGGGAGCTTAAAAGATGCACGAGGCCCAAACAACGAATGCATGTACCATATCCTGTAATGCAGACTATAGCTACACACCGCATTTCTGAAACCATCACAACATTATATTGCTTAAGAGTTTGACTAAAGCCTGCAGAGATTCCATCTCTGTTCCCTGTATATTTACATGCAAAATTTTGGTATAGATAACTGCACATGACTGAATACATTGCTTCCCTGTGGTCATGCAAGTGCTAACAAGACCAGAACTCAGGGTAAATAGGAGCTATTAGTTATGGATGGAAGATTTTATTTCAACAGAAACAGCTGGGCTGTCTGCAAACATGCTTTCCAAGAAAGAACAACAATTTCAGGTGGACAGTATAGTACTTCTCAGAGCAAGGTCTGATACGCAGAGGAATACCTTCTCCTCTCAGACCTGATCTGGAGTCCACATAAGGCAATGGAGGCCATTCCATCTCATCCAAAGGGAGATGGGCCAGGCCTCTACTGAGCCGGGTAAGTTCCAATTACATGGTTAAAATATATTATTTCTATAGAGAGTCAAAAGATGTTACTCTTCACCATTTACCATTTATCAACACAAAAGCTTCATTCTTGCTGCTCAAACAAATGACAGTCACAGAAGTACTGCTGTAACATTGGAAATGCCCTGCAAAATAATCAAATGGCCGTGCAATCAGCCTACTAGCTGAATATATTCTGAATTTTCAAGTAAACTAGGTTTTCACCAACATGATATAATAGACTTACTACTTGATTTGGGGATAGGAATCAAAAATAGCATCCTTTTACATTGCTCATCTGAGTTTAAGGCCAGGTTTCCATGCCACTTTCTTACCTATGTCTGCACAATTTTAGCATTTCTTGCCGCAGACGCAAAAGTGGCATTTTTGCTACAAGCTCAGCATACAGCTCCCAGTCTGTACTCAGTTGGCAGGTTCATGTATACAGGAACACATAAAACATGCCAATTAAGGTTTACAGATTACATTTGCAGTGATGGTAAATTATACTGGTCAGTGCTTTTAGCACTTTTGTGCAACTTCTTCCCTAAAAGGCCGGGGCAGGGGGGGGGAGGAAGGTAGGAGAGCAGCAGTTGAGCCTAGCTGTGAGGATGTGAAGACAAAGTATTTTCCTCAAGTTTTTAAGGGTTATTCCTTACAGCAAAGCTCACAAGAGTTTAAACACTTGACCAAAATGAGACAAAAAGTCAGACCAAAGCCAGAAGTCAACTCACAGCTAACATCTACCTCATGCTTATATCAAATTACATAAACATGAGAGAGGCTTGACAACTTATCGGGGTGCAAATTCCTCTGCAAAAGTGATTAACACAAAGGGTGGGACAGGCGATGCTCTGATTCAAGTCGATAAACAGACTCCCAAATCACTGGCTCCCCTCTCCAGCTCCCTGTTATCTGAGTCACAACTGCGGCTATTTGAGATGCCCTGCACAAAGCGGGTCAGTCACCTCAGGTTTAAAGTAACAACTGCTGTCATCCCACTGTTAAAAACACAACAAAAAAGAACTATTTGGATTGAAAACACCAGAAAGCCCACCGTGCTGGGAGCAGAAAACCTGTATCCTTGTCTGTGAATGAGTTTGAAAAATGCATACTTAAGACCTTAAATCACCTTTCTACGTAACCAGTGAATACATTCGTGAACATCATGGGCAAAAGTAAGAAGTCTCTAGGAAGTGCGTTTCCATACTACATGCTACTCACAAGTCAGTGTTGTTCCCTTATTTTACCTGAACTGAAGGGAGAAAGAAATACAGCATTTAAAGGAAGTTTTGCAAGGTCAACTTTTAGAACTTACTTATTTGCATCTTCACATAGTTTTCTTACATTCGCCTTATTAATTACCTGTTTTAAAAATTAATTTGAAGTCTCCACACTTACCGCTTTGGGGGTTATCAGCCCTGTGGAATACGCACATGTCACTGAAAGCAATCTGGACTTACACCTACAAAGCAGGTTATCTCAGCTGAAGGCATTCTGCAAGTTCTTCATCAAAGACAAATGGACTGATGCGAGACAGCAACATGATAAATGCTGAGGACAGCACCCGGCAGAGAGCTCACTGTCTCCATCTCACAAGCAGATCCAACAACAAGCAGTCAGCTCCAGCGATGGCAGAAAGACTTCTCGCAGCTGCTTATAAAATGGCAACACATGAACTCCCTCCGAGACAAGTTACTATGGCAAAATCCTCACTTTCTTCTGAGCTCTGTTTCAAATCTACGTACAAAGAACTGAGAAATGAGTTTTCAGCTATAAATAAGATGCTGACTTCTTTTATGAAAAGATCTCAGAGCATGTAGAAGAAAAGAGCAGACTACAGAAATTTTGCTAAGTCTACAAAAAGTTATTTCAACAACAGAAGATGTTTATTTGAATTTTGTTTTTAATTATTTCATTTACTCTATTCCAATCCATATTCATTTCAATAATATTGGCATAACCACTTGTCTCCCAAAATACTAAGATACTTAAATTGTGCCTATCTTAAAAAAAAAAAAAAGTTAATTGCAATCAGTGGGGATATCAGCTCCTTAAAGCTAGGCATGTGTATTGGGTATCTTCCTAAAGGGCAGCAATAACAACAAATATCCCTTAGGATCTTCCTTAACTTTTAATTTGTTATAATTAAATACATGCAAAAATCAAGGCTTTGGAAAGCTTTAGGAGTATCAGATTCATTTATACTGAGCCTAGCTCTTCATCTGGCATCTTCTCCAGAGTTTATGGAAAAGCATATAAGAAGCTTTCCATCAAGAAAGAGGAAATGTTAAAATCTTCAAAGCTACAGACAGACTAGCTTAGAAAGGTGGAAATGAAATTGGAGACATTCACCTCCATTCTGCTGACTCAAATACAGACAGCATAAGAAACACACATAACTCCTCCCTATCTGATACCTGAGGTAAACATAGGTCTACATAGGGACAGTTTATGTCTACCAACCACCGGGCAGAATCAAGTCCAAAAGTTGCTTCTTGATACCTTACACAAGCACTCAAGATGAACTTCTTCCTCCACTCTTTCATCAATCCACCTAAAACCTGGCAGAAGGACAACTGGGTAAACCCCGATTATTTATCAAGTCAGTTAATACTAACATCAGACTTGTTACCTTTCATTTCACATAAAATACTATTCTTTTTCCAAAAGTGTTGACACAGAACTGAAACTACCTTAGGAATTTTGAAAAATGAGCTTTCACTAAATATATTGACCCACCATTCATTCCATTGTATATACTTCTGTGGTGAGGTGACAGCTCATCTGCTACTTGTCTCCTGAGGGGACCTTCTCTGCTGCCTCCACTGAGGTGTTTGAGATGCTCTGGGCTCCCTCCAAAATGTTGTTTGAGGTGCTCAGGGCTCGTACCCCTCACTTTGCGCAGATGTTCTGGGCTTCCGCTTGGTGTGTGCTTTTGAAGATGATCTGGGCTGCCACTGCTGTGCTTTTGATGCTCAGGGCTACTGCCAGGCCTGTGCTTTTGAAAGTGTTCAGGGCTACTACTCAAAACGTGCTTTGGGAGAGTTTCTGGACTGCTGCTGCTGTGCTTTTGTTGCTCAGGTGCTTTGACAAGGGTTTTGTGATGTTCTGGACTTGGTCCTTTCAGGTGATGATCAGGACTGCCAGAACCCCCAGGCTTCTGGAGATGCTCTGGGCTGATGCTCCTGCGTTTCTGATGCTCAGGGCTTCCTTCACCCCTGGTTTTTTGAAGGTGTTCTGGACTAGTACTTGGATGATGTTTATGATGGTCTGCACTGCCTGGACTTCCAGTGCTAGAAGTACTACTCCCATCACCAACATCTCTTATGGATGTACTTGTTGCAGTTAACTGGCACAGGCTGATTTGGCTGTCAATAGAGCTCCGGCTGCCTGCTCCACCAGTCTTCTCCTCATCCAGCAACACACACAATTCTTTTAGCTCCAGCTTTTCTTTAACCACTTCTTCTTGCCTCACTTCCAATCCTTTCAGCTTCTGTAGGTATGAGGCAACCTCTTTGTGCATAATGCTAGCACTGTGCCTGCCCAGTCTCTGCCACTCACGGGATGCTTTCTGGATGATGATAGGCAGAAAGGCAAGAAGGTAACAAAGGTCTCTCAGTTCCTGGTTATCTTCTTGCAGCTTCTGATTGATATCCTTTAAAAGGAAGATAAGCATGAGAGAAGAGTGTCCAAAAAACTTAACATTATACCATTAGCATTGTACAAGTCAGTGAACAGCACTGCTACAAACCATCAGCTAAGCACTCAAGTAAGGCATGAACAATTGTGTGTGTAGATCTGGCATATTATAACTGCATCATGTTTCATACTAGCAGAACACCTGTCCAGTACAAAACTGAATATGCAGAGCTAATTTGGAAAGGTTCAATGACTAACTTCCGATATGGTATGAAAATTTCAGGTGTTTAATTAATGCCCAAAGGAAAAACAAAAAAAACAAAAGCACAATGAGAAATCCAGATGATCATACTCTCTCATGATGTTCTCACTCCCTCAAAAACACTCACTTGTAAAGTTATTGCTGACTAAAACCAGAAAGTACATCAGAAATGGTAATCTCGCCCAGATAATTAACAACATTTATATTCTCTGTTCCCTAAAGCATATTCACATATAAAACGAACTTTTTAGAGATTTAAAATATTTGGGGTTTGTTTGATTCTGCTTCAGATTTGCATAAAAGAATCTTGTCTGTTCTCACTTAATCAGAATTGGTTCAATCACTCTGAAATGAAATAATCTGCTTTAATAGATTTTTCACTTCTAACAAAACAAAGTAGTACATGTTCCCAGTGCCCTTCTCTAACTGAAGAACAGTAATGCTCTGAAGAAAAAACGTTCAGGCTCTTACTGTAGCAGAAGAATACAGCAAAGAAAACATTTTCAGTATTTCGCCATCCTACTTTTACTAAGCTGGCTTGTAACCATATTTGTCTTCTCTGGTCTAAATAGTCTTCCCTTATGTCTGGTATTACAAGCTTAGCCTTATGGAAAGGCCATTTTAGCACAGTTTCCTAAAATAAAAAAGGAAGCTTCTGCAACTCTGCTGGGTGCGTGCCTGAGTGTGTGACCTTCCTCTCAAAATGACTTTGAACTTGACCAGTTTCAACCCAGCTTTGACAAAGGAAAAGTCTCAATGAGGTCGCAAGGTAACCTGAAAAACCTATACAGGATAGGGATTCTTCAGATGACCCCATGGTGGAAAAAAGTTGAAGTGACAGCCCACAGTTTAGCAGTCAGAGTATCTAAGCAGGCAGCAGCCACCCACTCAAGCCAGGCACAGCTGTTCATCGTTACTCATGGACTTGTTCCTTCACATGGGACAAAGAAGCAAGTAGGTACCCACATACCACTGAAATCCATTGGAGCCCAGAGACCTTGTTCTCCCAAATTCCTTTTAAAAGTTTCAGCTGAGACATCTGAACAAAAGGTGGAAGTTGAACATCACTTAGGAAGTTCAGAATTGAGAGAGGAATTTGTCACTCCTTCCTACACATTTTGGCGTGCTTTGTTACTTATCTGGCAGATATATAAACCCATATAACATCACAACACCTTTGAACATAACCAGGAGAATGATATTGCTGCTGTAATTTAAATTGCATTTAAAATGTAAGCTCTGTTTTCACTAAGCTAATATCATTGATGGGTCTCTCTTACCCCCAGACACCTTCTATTGTCAAAGTGGAGGGAGGGAGGGAGGATTGCTGTACGCTGCAGAACAGGAAAGCTTGGATTATCAAAGACACTTGCTCAATAATTTAGTTGTCTAAAACCATTCTACAAGTCATGAACTCTCTTCTGTTGTACCCTCACATAACAATTCAAAAGGCCACACTGCACCTGGGTCTCTCCTCCTCTCCAACCTCACCTCAACTAAGGAATTTTACAAAAAGTGCCACGTGTCACAGCAACAAGACAGATAATGCTTTGTAGTCACGTCCACTTTAAAGTAGCTTTCAAGTTCTCCAGCACAGTCATACCTGGTACATCAGGGTAATTCTTTGGCAGTAGTTACGCTGTCTGCCCAATTCTCAGAAGCAGGGAAGGAAACATTAGGGACTACGCTTCCCACCTAGCAAGGGTTAAATTAAGAAGGCATCAATCATCACAGACTTGGTCTGCCTCTCAGTGCAGTCTGTGGAAGTACACCATTGGAAGGGACTTCCTTAGAGATGCATCCTCAGGTGTCCTTTCCAGACAAGGAAACTAGAGAATGATTCTCATCACTCCAAGGCAGAGCCTAGGAAGTCATCTTAAAAAACGTGACAGAAAACAGCATAGGCAAAACAAAACCTTTTGAATCTCTACAGCTCCACACGTTCTATCTGGAATACACGTGAAAGAATACAAACACTGTATCTTACCAGAAACCAATGAAGTCTACTGCAAAGGTGACAAGAATTAGATGTTCCCATCAGCCCAAAGCGCAGTGGGACACATTATAGAACAGCTGTGCTCCACAGACCGCGGAGTAGTTTCTCACCACTTTTAACCGGGCACTTCATTTCAAGCAGGCTCAATCCTGTTCGCTTTTCACGCCACTCTCGGCCAGAACCGCCAGCACATTCACCTGACGAGGGCTCGGCGAAGCCACTCGCGGTCGGGAGACGCACTCGTGTGCCCGGCACCTACGTGCAGGGAAGTTTTCCGCGCAAGGACCCCGCGCCGCGGGAAGGTCGCCAGCCCCCGCGCCCCCCACCTCGGCCCCGGGGCACCGTCGCAGCTCGGGGCCGCCGGCCCACGCCCCACGCGTGCCGGCAGCTCCGCCGGGCGCAGCTTCGGCCCTGCTCCCCGGCACCGCTCCGTGCTCGCCGCTCCGGCACGGGCGGGCTCCCTTTCTCGCCGCCGCCATGCGCTGGGGACGCACCGGAGAAACTCGCCCCCCCGCCCCGCCCCGCCGCCCGCTACCTTCAAGCCGCGGATCTCGCCGAGGCGGAGCTGGAGGCGGCGGTTCACCTCGCGCATGAGGCTGCTGTGGTCCAGCACCGCGCTCCTCTTCTCGGCCCCGGCCCGGCGGAGGCTGCGGATCAGCTCCTCCTTGCTCCACGCGAGCAGCTCCTCGTCGGACACCTTGCACAAGTCCTCGGCCGCCGCCGCCGCCGCCGCTTTCGACGTGGTGGCGGCCAAAGGGCCCGAGCCCGAGCCCGGCGGGCTCCTCCCGCCCCAGGTGCCCCGCGGAGGCAGCCCCGCAACACCGCCCCAGCCGAGGGCAAGGGCAAGGGGGCGAGCCCGGAGCGGCGCGGGCAGCTCTTCCCGGAGGGAGGGGGGGGGGGGCCGCCCCGCTTCCAGCGAGGGCGGGCAGCGCTCCGCCCGGCTAGTTCGTGCCTCCTGTGCCGGTATAGGATGGGGGGGGGGGGGGGATACGAAGGGAATCACCTCCGGCCCCAAGCAGCGGATCCTGGAAAAAGAGAGGAAGAGGAGAAGGAAAGGGTGTGGAGGAAGCCGGGCTAGAGTCTGGGGAGCAAACTTCCCCCTTCCAAAGGAAAAAAAACAAAAAACAAAAAACACAGGTCTTTCAACAAGTCAACGGTAGCAGCGCGCGTCTCGTCCTCCCTGCTCCTTAAGAGCTGCTCGTCCCTTGAAGCCGTGCTGTCTAACGAGAGCTGCTGTGGCAATCGATTTCTCTTCGGGTGGCAGATGAAGCCACGCAACAGATGAACGCAAAGTCCCGAGCCGAAGCCCCATCGTGCACGGGCGGGCAGAAGCGGGAATCCGCGCAGGGAGACCGCAAGCGCTCCTCCGAAGCCGCCTCTTCCCGCCAGCTTCGTGCCCCCGTGCGCGGGCGGCGGCCAGGGGAAGGGGCGCAGGCGGGGGCCGGCGCGGCCGCCCCGCGCCTTGGCATGTGCCCGCAGGGCGGCGGCGCGGCGGCAGCAGCCAGAGGCGCCGGCGGACGCTGCCGGCGCCGGGGAGCGGGCGCGGGGCGGCGCGCGGCTTTTGAGCGGGGCGCGCAGCACGTGGGAGCCCGCGCGGCGCGGGGGGGGGAGGGAGGGAGGGAGGCGGGGGGGGAGGGAGGGAGGCGGCGCCGGCGGCCGCGCGGCTCGCGAGCGCCCCCTGCCGCCCCCGCGCGGCACCCGCGGAGGCTGCTCGCCGCGGCGGCCCCGGGCGGGACACGCGGGCCGGGTACCCCGGAGCTGCCGCGCGAGGGGTGGGCACAGCCGTTTGCTTTCGCTTACCCTCTGCGGGTCCCCCCCCCCCCCCCCCCACCTCCCGAAGGGGCAGGGCAGCTTCATGGAAGCCCATAAAAAACGCCCACAGAAAGCCCAAAGGGAGAGATTTGCTTTTGTGCCCCCCCACCTAGCTCAAAGCACACCTAAACAGAGCATCAGCGCTCTCCTAAGGCCTACACAAGCCTCGCATTTCCCTCACGTGGTTTAAGTGACGCTTAAGTAAGCAATTTTATTTCTGGAAATAAATGTACAAACACATTCAACTTCACAGAACTTCTGGTACCTCTCACAGGGCGGCTTGCGAGTCGCATTTGATCGCCAAAAGCCAGCACCGCAGCAGCTTTCACCTCATCTTTCATTTACAATGGGAATATTTAAACTTTATAGACCTAATTCTTTCCAGACAAAACTAGATGCAGTCCTGTACTCCAACTCTTTACTCAAGCTGAAGGTAGCATACCATGAAAAAGTAATTAAGATTGGGATATTCATATTTCTTCTTTGAAAATATTTAGCAAGTGCGTTGTGGAAGGCTTACATTTTCCAATTTGCGTAGAGATACAAAGGCTCTATATAAATCTGCCTTGCAGATGATTTGAGAATGAAATTAATCTATTCTTGTTGCTCATGAAAAAAGATGATACAATATATCTCAATGACAGAAGTCGATGAACAGAAATTATTAGGTAAATAATTGATTGAATGCCCATTTTTAAACCACCTAGTTCCCCCAAAACAATCCCCTGCAGACGGAGCAGGGTGCCATATTAACAGGCCCTTACCACCTTTAATTTTGCAATTTTATAATTACTTAGCATTAAGGAAGATTTCTGATTCTTAAGAGGAAAGTTTAAAGTTCTTAACATCTCCACTTTTCTCTTGTAAATCACATCGGTAAATCGTGAGGTTGTGGTGTGTCAGGTCACAAGGAGGGCTGGCTCTGGGAGAAGGCAGCTGCACCTGGAGAACGTGCCCCTCATGGCCCACCATCATTGTCCCAGCAGACAACTTGGAAAAGTTTCCAAGAAATAGTATTTAACCTAAGTAGAGCGCAAGCCACTGCTTCAGAATTGCCAGCAAAACATTGCCATCCTCAGTCAATTCCCAGCAATTAGGAATGACACGCATGATAACTTTTGGAATATATGGGGAGCAGAAAGGAAAGAGAACCAAACTGCTGTGCATTTTGTCACAACTGACGTAGGACAATTGCCAAGGGCAAGTGCTTCTGAAGATAAAAGGAAAGGCTGCAGTACAAACAATTACTTCTGACAAGGAAATATTAGAGGCCAAACAAAAATATGTTCTTCAGGGGACTAGTATTTTCCCTATTTGTAACATCACATAAATAATGCACACAAAGCAAGATCACTGCATAGGGAATTCTTGCAACTGCAGCATCATGTGATAGAGAAGTAGATCTAATCCAGAAATCTAATTTTCTAGGCTAACATAACAAACATTCATCAAAGATTTAAATATAAGATTTTAACCTCCTAATACCTGAAACCAGAGACAATTGGGTTCAATACTACAAAGCCTGAAGAACTGGAGATAAGATGCCTTTACATAAGACCCCAGAAGAGACTCTTGAAAAGCTATGATTAAAAAGAACGTACCTCAACTATTTTTTTTATCAGGTACTCAAACGCTACGGAAGTAGGCAGCTGTCAGATGTCTTAGGACTTTGTCCCAAAACTCACTGGCTTCAATAGGCAACTTTCCATTATTTGTGGGGAGCACTGGATCAATTATTGCTCAATCACTTACCTGTCAGCTTTATTCCTGATCTCTTATTAGAAGCAGGCTACCATTTGTACACGGAAAATGACAGAAAAAAGTAGAAGATGGATATAGCTAATAAAAAAAAAAGCTCAAAAAAAACCCTGAAATCACCTCTTTTTGCTCTTGACAGCTGGCATCCCCTTACAGTTCCAGTACTCCAAATGGTAAGAACTTCCTTATATTACCAAAAATGCAAAATTGTTAAAGAGATTTTTGCAAGTCAGCCATGCGCTAGAAAACCCCAACTGATTTAACTTTGATAAATGTCTTTTATAATAAGAGCAAATATACTCCTTTCGCCACTAGAATGCTTTTCTGTGGGATTTTTAAGCAGGGAGTCTTATCAGCACTAAAACCAAAACGTTATAAAAATGCATGAAATAGAGTCTCTAATGGCAAGCACACACGGGAAGATTTGCTGGCTCCCCAGTTATTGTTTTGGAAATAAAACAGATTCTGGAACCACACCATCCACAAATTTATACAAATTCAGAAAGTCCCGGGTCTTGGTTTGGGGGGGAAAGGGAGGTATTCTTGGACCAAATTGGAAAGCAAATTCCCCCAGACAATCTCCCAAGAGGATCAGATGTTGAAGCTCACCTCAGAAGCAGTTATTTCAGGGGAAAAAGAAAGAAGGAAAAGAAAGTCTGAACAGAAACAGTTATTCCTATATGTTCTTCTCAGCCACAGGCAAGAATGAAGGACTAGTTGGGCAAGTTTCCTCACTCCTGAAGACATGAAAAGGCACAACCACAACCAGATACTATTAAAGAGATTATCGGTTTAAAGCCAGTACCCCTTCTTGAAACAGTGAGAGAAATGTGTCGGTCCCACACGGAAATTAGGAATCTCCCCATCTTTGTGCTACCATCTTCTTGCTTCTAGTCTTCCAGGGTCATAAATCACAGCTGAGCACCGTGACACATCTTTCTGTAGAAAAGCTGTCACGAGACCAGGCTGAATGTGTCCTATCCTGGTCTTAGACAAGATAATTTTGAGAGAGGAAAGCCATCATCTGCACCCATTCATGTAGGACACATAGGAAGATTTATCCATCAATCCACGTAGAGGACAAGCCAGTCTTATTTCTTTGTATGGACAGTGGCAGCTGTTCACTTCACTGGGATTCTGAGGATAGCAATTGCTCCCAAATCACTTTTCCTAAGACTACATCTCAATAATCCAATTAAAATGTAAGAGAAATAATTAAAACTAGTGGATAATGATAGTAACAATAGCATTTTCTGTTTTCAAAGCACTTTTACAGGCATTAACTAATTAATGGATAAAGTGAGCTTAAAAAAAAATCAGTGCAGGATCATAGCATACAATTAGAATTAACATTTTAATTACTCTCCTTCTATGACTACTTTATTTACAAAATTCTGCTTATTTCTTTGTATATGTGTGTAATAATTAAAAAGGATTCTGTATAACTTGTTACAAAGCAATTCTAGAGTTTTTGCACCTCCCTGTAAGTTCAATAAGAAATCATGCATCTGCTCTTTAATTCTCTCTTCATTTTTGCCTTTCGAGGTCAGTTCCAAAGACCCCTATTAATTTAATCTCTGCTTCATTTGCTTAGACTTTGCACATGCACAGGGGTCTCTATGCAGTAATTTCAACCTTAGAGCAACTAGGCTGTACCAGAAACAAAGCGAAGCTCCTCAGGAAAAGCCAGAGCAGCTCCTGTTAGACTGGGACTGAAGTGCTCACATGCAGACAAAACAACCAGATCTGGGAAATTCCAGGGGCCAAATCCCCATCGCTTCTTCCTGGGTGGCTATATCTCTCTGAACTCTTAAGTGATTGCAGCTTTCATTGACTAACCTCAGAAATCACCATTTCTTGTACCGCTGGTACTAAAACCCCAGCGGGGCAGAGCTCACCACAGGGTAACTGCTTCTGGACCTGCTTCTCAGGCAGTTTTTCATCCTGAGCCTTCTGTTGCTGCAGCTCCACAGCAACTTAAATGCAGCACGCATATATACCTGCACATGAGCCAAACACGGAAGTCTTCCATTAGAAGAAACTGAGGCTTCAAGAGGCAGCAAAACAAAGACATATTCTGGTAACTCATCTCTCCCTGATGCCAACCTTAATCTTACATTTTGAAATTACTTCCTTTCAACATCTATTATTTTGTGCCTAACAGACTGACCTTTTGGAGAAGGGAAAAGTTCCTTCTAGGTTTGCAGGCCACTGCTCTGCAGGAATGTTGGGCTGAATGCCTGGATACCTCAGTTTTGGGAGATTTTCCAACAGTTTTCAAAGATTTTCAGGTATTAAAAAAAGTAACCACAAAAGCCATAACAACCCCTACACGCTACTTGTCATACACAGCTTACAATAAAAAGAAGTCTCCCCCAGCTGACAGGGTAAATGCATTTGCTTTTTCTCCACAAAAATAATTTGAAGCAGAGTGCCTTGCTGCAATGAAACTTTGCCTGCTGATACTTTCCTACCCCTCTCAATCTGCAGAGTCTGGGTTTGGCCTCCTGCTGTTTTGCACACCTGGTTAAGAAAAATTAGTTCATATTGCTGCATTTTTCCCACTACATGTGTGGGCTGGGACTCTCTGTGCTTTGCTGTTCTCTTTCTTTCTTTATGGATCAATGCAAATGGCCCAGGTAGAGTTTCTTGTAAGAATCTTTTTCTTCACACATCCCTACGTAATCGTCAAGCATTGCATTTCAATTTGTGAGTGTGCAGGAACACAAGCATTTATGCAGCCTGATACAGTTACCTCATTCAAATGACTTCTCTTTTCATGTCTTAGTCCTTTGTCTAACTGCAGAAGCCTCTGGGCAGCTGATATCCATTCCACAGTCTTTGTTGTACTAGTCACATTTTTCCAATCAATGAAATCAGTAGCACACTTACCATATTTTCCCTATTGCATAAATAAATATAAACCTAATACCTCAAGCACATAGGTTTACGTGACAGAGAAAGTGGAGTACACTAATGAAAACCAACAGAGATTTATGCAAGTCAGGCTGAATAAAGCTCTTACTAATAATTCAATCATCAGTCAGATTTGTCCACTTGAATTACTAAAATACCCACAAAGTTCTAGCTTGAATGTCTAGTGCTGATTTCAGCAGTGTCTTGGGACGATGTTTTGGCGCAGCTTTCGCCGGATTTCCCGTTACAGCAAGTACCTGCCGCGCGCAACAACCACTAGGGCGAGGCGGGGGGGGGGGGGGGGAGGCGCGCGGCGACCGTTAGGGCGACAACGAGGCAGAAGGGCCGGCGACTGTTGCGGCAGCCTGGGCGGGGAGCGCGCGGCGGCCGTTAGGGCGGGGCGCAGGGGCGGGGCGCGCGGCGGCGGCCGTTAAAGTGAGTGGGCTGCGGTGGGGGGTGGCTGTTGGGTGCTGTGATGGGGTGTGTTTGGTGGGGGTTGAGGGTTTTGGTGAGGTGTCCTGCCGAGAGACAGTGTCAGTCCTGGAGAAGGGCTGGTTCTCAGCCTTGTGGGGGAAGGCAGCTGTAGGCTGGTGCCCGGGTGCCAGAACCCAGACAGAGGCAAATTGCTGCTGCCCCGCAGTCCCCAGGGAGCGGGGAGGAGGCGGCGGTGGCACCAAAGCGGCCTTGCAGGGGCTGCAGCTGCTGGGGGTGAGTGGGGCTGTGTGGCAGCCAGCGGTGGGGCTGCCCGGCTGCCTGTGCCATGTGCTGGGGAAGCCTGCGGGGGTGAGAGTGGTGAGGTGACCCCTGAGCGCGCCTGGGTTTTAAAGCCATCTCGGGCTGTGTTGGTGTCCTCTTGGTAGCTTTGCCTCTGCACTCGTGGCTCTTCCCTCGGTTGAGAGGCATTTCTGCTGCAGCATAACGTCCACAGCCTGTTGCCCCCAGCAAAAAGTGAAGCAACCAAAGCCAAGGAGCCTTGATCAGGTGCTGCTGGTATCTACATAAGCAGCGGTGCCCTGGTGGAGTTGCTTGGCCTTTGAGGTGCATCCCTGCAGAGCTGCTTTTCCCTTTGGCTAGGTGTTAGGCTGCTTCTGGCTGTCTGGCCCTGGCTTGCTTAGAAGTGTGGCTGTGTGGCCTGTGTTGAGGAGGGAAAAGCCAAAGGAAGTGAGCTCCAAGGGCTCCATTGCCCCTGGGTGGTCATTGAGTGTGTCCCTTTGTGTTAAGCACCACAGGGTGGGACCTTCCTGCTGTGAATGGGCTGCAAAGGAGTTGCCGTAGGTGGGAGAGACAGCTGCTGAGCTTGTGCTAGCTGCAGGGGAATGGCAAGGTGGGTGTGGGCAGTGGGCTTAGGCAGGCAGGGTGCTGGTGTCCTGTGGTGTGGAAATGTGCTTCTGGGGCAGGCTTTTTATGGTGCTTTCCTGGCAGCCTTGTGCTGCCTTGGAGAGCAGGTGGGAACTTGCCTGAATGTTCTCAGTGAGTAGCTAGCCCCGAGGCTGAAGGCAGCTGGTGTTGTGTGGCTGGCTGTTTGAGTGTGTGGCTTGTGTGGTATCAGTTGTGGCTGCTTTATGCTGGCCTGAATGTGCAGTTGTCCTTGAGGGCGGGCGGGCTCCTTCTCAGCAGTGCCTTGTGGTGGGAAGCTCTGCAGCCTCCTTGTGGGGTTTGTTTTATTCGAGATGCTTGTCTTCCTTGGGTGTGGATCACCTGCCTGGGAAGATGTGCAGGAGCTTTAGCTAAGACTGTTACCAGGACCGCATGCGTAATGATTCTGTCAATATGATAGTTAGTTCCAGGGAATAGAATGAATATGTATAATCCTTCTGGGAAATTCAGTGCATATGTATGTGAGAGAGCAATAGAAACTTTGGATGATGTGAGACACGGTGTGCACGTTGGGTGGAGCTATCCCCCGTGCATCCAGCACTGTAATAAAGAGAATGCCTGCTTCTTAATACTACATTGGTGTTAAGGAGCTTTTTCTCCCGATTTCAGCGACAGCTTTGGCACCCCAGATGGGACCCTGCTTCTGAATCTCGACGCATCTGTGGGATTGCAGGACGTCCAGCCGGCACTGAGGGATTCTCGGGGAGAACCTCTGATCCCTGGACCAAAGAGCTCTGAGTAAGCCCCCTGGGAAGGTAAAGGCATTCCTTTCCTTAATAGGTCGGGTTGCCCGCTGGTCAGACGCAGGGAGCCTTGCAGAGCTGGGTTAGAAGGGTGGAAAAGGTGGGGTTGCCTGCCTGTAAGGTGTGGTGAAAGCCATGCAGGGAGGTCAGGTTGGGCTCTAGAGGTCCCTCAGGGGGAGGAAGGTCAAGTTATTTGTGCACAATTGTGTGTTTATGTGGTAATTTGACATTTGGAATGTTATTGGACTTTGTTTTGTGGATTTTGTGGTTATGGGTAACCAAGTGTTGAAAGAGGGGGGATTTTGAAGAAATCACCCCGGGAGGTATTTTAAAGCATTGGAAGGAGGCGGCAGGTCCGCTGGGAGGTACACTCTACCAAAGGACAATTAATTGAATATTGTAATCATCGGTGGCCAATGTATACTTTAGACAATCAGGAAAAATGGCCTAAAAATGGAACTGTGAACTACAATACCATATAACAATTAATGTTGTTTTGCTGGAGGGAGGGGAAATGGGATGAAGTAACGTATGTAGATTTCTTCTTTGCATTAAGAGACCACCCTGAGTGGCAGAAAGATTGTGGGATGATTCCAAGGGATCCAATGATACTAGCAGCAGAGAAGGAGGGAAAGGGTTGAAATTTGAAAAGGTGTTGTTCTGCTTGTAGTATTGGAAAAAGGTGTTTAAAGTATGAGCAGGAGGAGGAAGAAGACTTGGAGTTGATGGTCGCTCCCCGACAGAGGTTGGGGGAGGATATTGAGGCTATGTGTGGGGCTGAAGGGGCAGAAGGATTTAGCCCGATTGAGAGGAGAACAAGAGGATGACAAGGGGAAGTGGGCGGGCGGGTGGTTTACAGGCTTCCCTTCTGCAGGTGGGTGGAAATAATGGACCAGTAACAGTTCAAGTGCCTTTCTCTATAATGGAGTTAAGGTCCTGGAAGGAAATAGCAGGGAACTATAGAGAGGATCCAGAGAGAGTGGCAGAAGTGTTTGAAACTCTAATTAGGACTCAGGATCCAGATTGGAATGATTTACAGGTAATATTAGACACCCTGCTAGATGATACTGAAAAGAAGATGGTATTAAACACTGCTCAGCAACAGGCTGAAGGAGCACATGCTGGTGGGGATTTGCAGGGGATGCTAGATCAGAATTTTCCTGCTGCAGAGCCAGGGTGGGATCCTAAGCAGCCAGGACCCCGGGGACTCTTAACAAGATATCAGAGATGGATAATGTTTGGCATAAGACATGCCATGCCAAAAGCAGTTAATTGGTCTAGGTATATGAGGTCAGACAAGAACTGACTGAATCCCCGTCTGCTTTTGTGGAACGATTAAAGGCTACTGCCAGGAAATCTACCGACCTGGATCCTGAGAAACCAGAGGAAGCCCAGCAGTTAGCTTCAACTTTTATGGGACAATTGGCGCCAGACATAAGAAGGAAACTTCAAGAATTAGAGGGGGCAGATTTGAGAGATCTGGGGAAAATGTTAGAAGTGGCCTGGACGGCTTTTAATAATAGGGAAAAGGAAAAAGAAATGCGACATATTCGAAGGGAGTACCTAAGAGAAGGGAGATTGATTGCTGCTTTAAGCAGGGCTCCTGGAGGAGCCTATAGAGAAAGGGAAGGCCCAGGAGGGGGTTACCGAGGTGTGAAAGGGAGTAAGGGGAAGGGAACATGACCTCCTTTTGTGCAACCCCATCTAGAAGAAGATCAGTGTGCGCAATGTGCAAAGAAAGGGGGCATTGGCAAAGGGAATGTCCTCAGGCTGGGAACTTAGACGCAGCCCTGCAAGCCATTAAGCTAATGACCTTAAAGGATGAATCGTGAAGGGGACTGGGGGAATCATCCACAGCCGAACCCCTGGTTACACTAAGGCTGGGAAATGAAGAAGTAGAATTTGTAGTTGCTACAGGAGTCAGATACAGGAGCCACTTACTCTGTACTTAATATTTGTAAAGAAAGCTTTAGCCATGAAAGTGTAAGCGTTGTTGGTGCTACAGGGAAAGGAGAGAATGGGCCCTTTTTGCAGCCCTTAAAATTTAAATTGGGAAACCAATGGGTGACTCATCAGTTTTTATATATGCCTGAATGTCGGATGCCCTTGATGGGTAGGGATTTATTGGATAAGTTGAACACGCAGATAACCTTTAAGAATGGAGTGGTGCAGCCACTAATACCTGAATCAAAAGCTGTGGAAACAAGAATTTTTATGTTACAGAGCAGCACGCAGAAAGCGGAGGAGGAGATTGCTGCTGACGTAGAAGATGCAGTAGTACCCTTGGTATGGGCTAGTGGAATTCCAGGTCGGTCTAAACTGGCGAAACCAGTGGAGGTGGTTCTAAAATCTGGGACTAAACCGGTAAGACAAAAGCAGTGTCCTATTAGGTGGGAGGCTAGAAAGGGGTTGGAAGAATTAATAGCTAAATTTTTGAATTATGGGTTACTGATAGTGTGAATCGGAATATAACACCTCAGTATTATCAGTAAAGAAACAAAATGGCAAGGAATATAGGTTGGCTCAGGATTTAAGAGCCGTGAATCAGATTGTTCAAGATATTCACCCAGTAGCGGCTAAGCCATCTACCTTGCTGACCTCCCTGAAGGAGGACCATAAATGGTTTACTGTACTTGTTTTTGCAGTTAAAGCGTCTAACCGCTAAAGCGTCTAACCGCTAAAGCATCTAACCGCTTTTTTTTTTCTTCTCCTTTTTAGGCTACAAAAGGAAGGGGTGCTAGGTGGTTTGGTAAGGGACAGAGCATGCCTGGGCCTGGTGCAGTGAGTGGAAGGAGCTGGATGCCAGGCCAGAAGTACCCCCACTGGCAATGGTTTTAGTTCTGGTTTGGGACTAGGACTCTAATGTGTCGCTGGGAGAAGAATGCCTCTGGGGCCACATTGCCCCCTGCGGGTAGGGAGCAGTTGACTTGGTCAGATCTGTGTTGGAGGTGGAAGCAGCTGGCAGGCAGAGGGTTCCCTTTTCCCAATGGTGGTTTCTTGGCCGAAGCCAAGAAACTGCTGCCTTGTCTGCAGCAGCTTCTCTTTCCTTCCGTGGTCTGCTGTGCGCTTGCCTCCTCTTGAAGAGGATGTGCCTGTGCTCCTCAGCGAGTTCTGCCAGGGGCTTGGGACTGCTGTACATGTCTGATAATCTGTCTTTCAGCATTGTGGTGTTTGTGGTGGTGATCTGCAGGGATGAGCTGCTCTTGCTGGCTGGAGTATGACTGCACTGACAAGGAGTTGGTGCCCACCTGAGGCTGGAGCAGGACTGCAGGTGTGCCAGGGTAATTCTGCTTCTATCTGGGTAACTTTTTTGAAGCTCAGCCTTGCTGCCCAGACTGACAAAGTAGATAGAGCTTAAAAGCTGCTCTTAAGATGCCTGGAAATAGGAGGTGAGCTCAGCTGAGAGTGAGCTGCTGGCTGCACTGCAGGGACAGCTGGCCAGAAGGGAAGAGTTCTGGGAGGGCAGGTTATGTTTATGGTGGTGGCGGGATGAACAGAGCTGATGCTGTATGAAAGCAGGGAGAAGGCTGGGGGTTAGAGTGAGCAGAGGTGTGGCTTGTGTGTGCCCAAGCAAGCCTTGCTGCTGGTCAGGGGATCAGTGATGGCAGGAGTGGAGTGGAGGGCTGCTCCTTCTTGGGAGCTGAGGAAAGCCTTTGGAAGTGAAAGGGGGTGGCATGATGTTAAGAAGTTGGGCCGCTCTCCTTTTGCCAGGGGCAGATGGGGAGGGCTTTTGTCTGTGCTGTTGAGGTGGGGGCGGGGGTTGCCTGGTGGGGATTTGGGGGTAGTGCTGTCCATGCAAGGGAGTGTCCCAGCAAGGCCAGGGAGCCCAAGTAGTGCAGGTGGCTTGCCCAAAGGCAGATGCTTAAGATTGTCAGCAGCTGATGAGCTGAGGCAGCTGCAGGTGTGACATGTGTTGCTGGGGTGCCTTGCCCCCAGGGCAGCCCTGGCATGTGGCATGCCCAGCTGAGAAGCCAAAGAGGTGGGGGAGAAGGAGTGCTGCTGGTGCTGCCCAGGATGCCAGGTGGCAGCTAGTGCCTGCAGGCAGGGCCCCGGCCCCCAAGCAGATGTGCTTTGTGCCAGTAGGTTGCCTTTTACAAGAGGGGTTTCTCTGGAAAATGAGGAGCGCTCCTGTAACTTGGAGCTGCCAAATGGGTGGTAGAGGGGGGCGGAGGGGGAGGGAATGGACTAAAGTCCTTGAAGCCACCTCTTTGGCATATCTCCTCTGGGCAGAGTTGTGGAGACAAGGAGGGGTTTGGCAGCCTGTTGAGTGACACTGTTGTCAGAGCCTGGTGCAGCTGAGGGAGGAGGGTGTGTGGGGGGGTGGTGATAGCCCTGTTGTAAAGTACAGTTGCAGAGAGGGCTGCAAGGGTGGCTTGGTGGCTGGAGCAAAGGTGGGGGGTGGCAGGTGCTTTTGTGCCTGGAAAATGAAGGCTAGCAGGGCTGGTTGCTGTACTTGTACACAGGTCTTGGAGTTGAGGAAAGAAGAAGCCTTAAAAGGCTTCAGAAGCTTGGAGGCCTAGCCCCCTAGGTGGGAGGCAGGTGGTCCTTGGGGCATTAATGTGGAAGTGAAAAGCATGTGGAGCAGGTGGAGTGGCCTATGCCAGGGAGAAGTGGCAGTATGTATTGCCTGCTGGAGTCAAGTGAGTTGAGCATGTCCCAGTAAAGGGGATGGTTCCTTGGGGCCCCGCCTGTCAGGTGGAGGCAGGAGGAGAAAAGTGTTGGGAGCACCTTGAGCTTGAGAGCAGGGCTGCTGTGATTTTTGAGTGCTGGTGTTTGTTTGGGGAAAAGGTAGAAGAGCAGGCTAGAGGAGAGGGGAGAGCAGCCAGGGAGGACAAGAAAGAAGCTTGGCAAGGAGCCTGTGCATGGAAGCCATTTAGTGCAAATGGGGCAGTGTGAGAGCAAGCTTGCTGCAGGCAGGCAGGCTAACATGTGCTGGGCTTGTTGTCCTGCTGTGTCAGCCTGTCTTGCCTGTTTGACCCCCCCAGCAGCTGAGGTGGGAGAGCTGAAGGTAGTGTGCCCTAAAGGTGTGGGAGGGAGGGTGCTGAGGCCTGCCTGGGGCACTGGTGGAGAGTGGGGGTGTGGGGGCTGGTGGGGCAGGGCAGAGGAGTTGAGGACCCCCAGAGCATGTCAGGCTGAAGTTGCAGTGTGGCTTTGTGAGGGAGAGCCTGCCGTGAGGTGGGAGCAGCCAGGGGAGCTGTGGGGGTGTGCCAAGGGGCTCGTGAGGGTCAGAGAGGACAGAGGGCTCCCAAGTGTGAGCCCAGTGTTTTGGGGAGCATGGCTTTTGTGTGCAGTTTTCCCAAGCTGCCCGGGCTGAATTGCTGTCAGGTGCCAAGTGCAGCAAGGGCTCTTTGGCTTCCCCCCTGCCCAGGTGTCAGTAGAGCTCAGCTCTAGTGGTCCAGTCTGTGCCCTTCTGCCCAAAGCTGCAGCTGCTTTGCCAAGTGGAGGGGCAGCGGTTTCCTTGGAAGAGAAGAGGATGTTGTGGAGAGAAGTTTGGGGCTGGTTGTCTGGAACAATTCCGGCAGCTGGCTGTGTACTTGAGACCTAGCGCAGGTTGCCAATGCGCAGGGTTGTGGGTGTGGGAGCTGCCCACTTGAGCATGCTGTGCAGGGGAGCTGCTGTGTTTCCTGTGTGAGTGAGTGGTGTGTGTGCAGGTGTTGAGTGGAGAGCTGGAGGTGCCTTTTGTTTGGAGGAGCAAGTAGGGCTGGGTGTTTAGTGTCTGTAAAGCAGGAAAGAAGGAAGGAGGGTGGTAGGTGTGAGCATGGAGCAGTGGGATGGTCTGGCAGAGAGGTGTTGCCTGGGAGAGCAGAAATGAGTCCTTCTTTCGCAGGACTGCCTTTTGGTGCTTTGGGGGACGCGCCTGCCCCTTCCTGGGATGTGCTTCTCTCTTTGAAGGTTCCCTTTTGTGCTCTGCCTGGACCCTGACTCTTTGTGCCAGAGGGGGTTAGCTGCTTTGGCCAAAGCCCTTGGGAGATGGTCCCGCACACTTCTTTGAGGGTGCTGCCCGGCAGCTTTTCCCTGGGGCTTGGCCACTTCTGGTCCGTGTTTGCCAAGAGAGGACTGCTCTGAAGAAGTTGGGGATATCTCGGAGGGTGGGGGCATGTGCCTCAGCTCTGCTTTTGAGGGCCAGGAGGGGCAGCACGCAGAGATGCAGTTTGTGCTGATGGCAAGTGTTCCTTAGTAAAAGGCCTCAGCTTGCTGGGACCCAAAGCCTGAGAGTGCTGTGGCAGAGCGCGTGGGCCCTCGGTTGTGCCCTGCCTTCTTTTTGGTGGCAATGGCTTTGCTGTGTTGGTCGCTTCTGGGGGCGTTCTGTGCTTTGTCATACGCAGTGGTGGCCAAGCGGTGTCTGCAGGGCACAGGATAATGGCAAGAGGGAAAGGTGCTCAGCAGAGCCAGGACTGCTGCAGCTTCCTGGTGTTGATGCAGTTTTGCAGAGTTGGAGCCCTCTGCAATCTCTGCGGTGAGAGGCAATTTATAATGCTGTGTGCCAAAGGTACCCTGAAAAGCCTCAGCTGTTTGAGCCCTGGGCAATCCTCTAGGCATGACAAGAGGCTTGCGGTTTCTCTTTTTTGGCAGTCCCCTCCTTGCTCTCGGGTCTTTGGAGGTGCAGCCTGGAGTCCTTGCAACCTCAGTGGTGTGCTGCAGGAATTGCCCAGGCTGGAGTGCAAGCTGTATTGCAGGCCCTTGACAAGGAGTGTTTTTGCTGCTGCTGCTGGGCCAGCTCTGTGGAGACAGTGTATTTCCCTTCAGTTTACCCCTTGGAATTGTTTCTCTTTGCTAGGAGGAAAGCCAAGGACTGCACTAACTGTAGTGGGACCTCTGAGCCAGTAACTTGTGGGAACCCCCTGGCAGAGGTCAAAAATAGGATGTGGGTTTTTCCCCTCTTGGGGGTGATAGCTGGAAGTGTTAGGGGAGTTGCTTCTGTGGAGAAGTAGGAGAGGAGTAGCTGCAAAAGCCCAGCTGAAGCAGGAGCAGGTGGGAAAATGTGTCTGGGCTTGTGGGGCCCTTCCACTCATCTACAAGGTGGTTGATCTGCAAGGCATGGTGGTAAGTGAGCTTTGCCAGGCCCTAGATAGCGCAGCTGCAGGCAAGGCCAGCCTGAGGCACCTTTGCTGTGCCCCAGTGTGGTTTCCCCCCAATGGCAGTAACAGGAGCTGGTGCCGTGCTGCTTTGCACTAGCCCTTTAGCCCTTCTGCGGTGGCTTGTCCCTGGGATTTTGGGAGCCGTGCAGGAAGTGGCCTAGGACGCTGGTGCTTCTGGAGGAGCTTAGAGTTGTTTGTGTGTGCTCATGAGGATGCTGCTAGCTTCTTTGCTCTCCTTCTCTAGGTTCCTGTGTGGCATCCCTCTGCGTGCTGTCCGAGAGCCTTCTGCGTGCACTGTCATGTATCGGAGAGCAACAGCTTCCTGGGCTGGATTTCGATCAGAGCCATCAAGATGAAGCGTGCACATCGTCCTGCATGGTCAACTCTCCAGGTGAGTCCAACTGACCAAAGTCTATTCTCTTTATGGGTTGGTGTCCCTGCCAGGATCCTTGAATATGTACCTGCCTGGGATAAGGGCTCATTGGATGCACAAGCAATTTGCAGAGCACGTGGACATCTAATGTTGTCCCTACGAGGCCTCAGAAGAAGGCTGAGAACCACCTAGTCAGGGCTGCCTCCTGCCCCCAGGAGCAACGGATGCTCCAGCTTGCCCAGGAGCAGAGTGCAAGAACCTTGCAAGAGGAGCATGCCGCAGAGCTGGCCTTAACCCTAGATACCCCCCAGAGGTGGAGCAGCCCTGACCAGTCCTCCGTGGCCCTTGACTTGCCAGTGACTGAAAGAGAACTGCAGTTGCAGTGCAGTGGGGTGACATTTGGCAGCCTTGAGACTGCAGTGCCAGGGACTGTGGCTGCGATGGGCACGAGCGCTTGCAGAGTGGCCTGAAGAAGGCAGAGAGCAAGGGGAGGCCCCTCTGGGTGAGCATGTGCCTCTGTAGGACCTTACCAACCCCCTGATGAGGTGTCGCAGCATGCATTGCAAGCAGCGGCGCCATGCCTCCCTTGGGCAGAGGTCAAGGACACAGGCAGCAGTGGGGAAAAGCAGGAGAGGACAAGGCAGTAAATTGGGGCCAGACGCTAAACCCGCAAAGGAGCAGGCAGATGCCACCACTGCCAATAATCACGCACCCTCTGAGCAGGCCAAATACCATAGCCCGCGGTCACCTCAGGCCCTCTTTAAAGTGCCCCTCAGGTGGGTGAAGAATTCAGACCTTTGGTGGCACCCGTGCAAAGGGAACATATCCTCCCCCTCCACTGCCGCAAAGGCTGCCTGAGGACAGGATGCAAGCTCTCCGCAGACAGGTTTATGAGGCAGCTGCTGGAGGGCCAAATATGACCGTGAAGAAGGCAAGGTCACAGAGCATTTGAGTTGCCTGCTGGAGAGCAGGCTCTTCTCTGTGCTCCTGAAACTCCTTCAGGGAACGTTGGGGCTAGGTTGCTTCGAATGAAGAGCTTCTCCTTTGAGCTGCTCCCCAGCTCAGCTACAAAAGGCTGCTGAGGCACCATGAGCAATTCCTCTCCCTTGCTGAGAAGATGGTCCCCAGAAGCCCAGCTGAGTTGCCTTCCAACTCAGCAGACACCTTTCCCCTCGCCTGGAGGGGAACCTAGTCAAGCCCTACCCATCAGCTGCGCAGCCTGAGCCCGGGGGAGGAAGAAACCCCAGGACACTGGGACTTAGTCTCACTTCCAAACAGGCCCCTTCCCAGCAGCTCCGAGGGGTGAGAAGCTTGGCAAGGGAGCATGATGTCTGTGCAGTGGGGCAAAGGGAGCTGCATGCAATTGTGAGAATGAGCCTCAGAGCAGTGACCTGGTCATTTGCTTACGTAGATTTCTTGGTCCTCTGTATCCAGAACGACGGCGCAGCATCGGCGGCTGGCTTTGCATCGGCGGCTGGCTTTGCATCGGCGGCTGGCTTTGCATCGGCGGCTGGCTTTGCATCGGCGGCTGGCTTTGCATCGGCGGCTGGCTTTGCATCGGCGGCTGGCTTTGCATCGGCGGCTGGCTTTGCATCGGCGGCTGGCTTTGCATCGGCGGCTGGCTTTGCATCGGCGGCTGGCTTTGCATCGGCGGCTGGCTTTGCATCGGCGGCTGGCTTTGCATCGGCGGCTGGCTTTGCATCGGCGGCTGGCTTTGCATCGGCGGCTGGCTTTGCATCGGCGGCTGGCTTTGCATCGGCGGCTGGCTTTGCATCGGCGGCTGGCTTTGCATCGGCGGCTGGCTTTGCATCGGCGGCTGGCTTTGCATCGGCGGCTGGCTTTGCATCGGCGGCTGGCTTTGCATCGGCGGCTGGCTTTGCATCGGCGGCTGGCTTTGCATCGGCGGCTGGCTTTGCATCGGCGGCTGGCTTTGCATCGGCGGCTGGCTTTGCATCGGCGGCTGGCTTTGCATCGGCGGCTGGCTTTGCATCGGCGGCTGGCTTTGCATCGGCGGCTGGCTTTGCATCGGCGGCTGGCTTTGCATCGGCGGCTGGCTTTGCATCGGCGGCTGGCTTTGCATCGGCGGCTGGCTTTGCATCGGCGGCTGGCTTTGCATCGGCGGCTGGCTTTGCATCGGCGGCTGGCTTTGCATCGGCGGCTGGCTTTGCATCGGCGGCTGGCTTTGCATCGGCGGCTGGCTTTGCATCGGCGGCTGGCTTTGCATCGGCGGCTGGCTTTGCATCGGCGGCTGGCTTTGCATCGGCGGCTGGCTTTGCATCGGCGGCTGGCTTTGCATCGGCGGCTGGCTTTGCATCGGCGGCTGGCTTTGCATCGGCGGCTGGCTTTGCATCGGCGGCTGGCTTTGCATCGGCGGCTGGCTTTGCATCGGCGGCTGGCTTTGCATCGGCGGCTGGCTTTGCATCGGCGGCTGGCTTTGCATCGGCGGCTGGCTTTGCATCGGCGGCTGGCTTTGCATCGGCGGCTGGCTTTGCATCGGCGGCTGGCTTTGCATCGGCGGCTGGCTTTGCATCGGCGGCTGGCTTTGCATCGGCGGCTGGCTTTGCATCGGCGGCTGGCTTTGCATCGGCGGCTGGCTTTGCATCGGCGGCTGGCTTTGCATCGGCGGCTGGCTTTGCATCGGCGGCTGGCTTTGCATCGGCGGCTGGCTTTGCATCGGCGGCTGGCTTTGCATCGGCGGCTGGCTTTGCATCGGCGGCTGGCTTTGCATCGGCGGCTGGCTTTGCATCGGCGGCTGGCTTTGCATCGGCGGCTGGCTTTGCATCGGCGGCTGGCTTTGCATCGGCGGCTGGCTTTGCATCGGCGGCTGGCTTTGCATCGGCGGCTGGCTTTGCATCGGCGGCTGGCTTTGCATCGGCGGCTGGCTTTGCATCGGCGGCTGGCTTTGCATCGGCGGCTGGCTTTGCATCGGCGGCTGGCTTTGCATCGGCGGCTGGCTTTGCATCGGCGGCTGGCTTTGCATCGGCGGCTGGCTTTGCATCGGCGGCTGGCTTTGCATCGGCGGCTGGCTTTGCATCGGCGGCTGGCTTTGCATCGGCGGCTGGCTTTGCATCGGCGGCTGGCTTTGCATCGGCGGCTGGCTTTGCATCGGCGGCTGGCTTTGCATCGGCGGCTGGCTTTGCATCGGCGGCTGGCTTTGCATCGGCGGCTGGCTTTGCATCGGCGGCTGGCTTTGCATCGGCGGCTGGCTTTGCATCGGCGGCTGGCTTTGCATCGGCGGCTGGCTTTGCATCGGCGGCTGGCTTTGCATCGGCGGCTGGCTTTGCATCGGCGGCTGGCTTTGCATCGGCGGCTGGCTTTGCATCGGCGGCTGGCTTTGCATCGGCGGCTGGCTTTGCATCGGCGGCTGGCTTTGCATCGGCGGCTGGCTTTGCATCGGCGGCTGGCTTTGCATCGGCGGCTGGCTTTGCATCGGCGGCTGGCTTTGCATCGGCGGCTGGCTTTGCATCGGCGGCTGGCTTTGCATCGGCGGCTGGCTTTGCATCGGCGGCTGGCTTTGCATCGGCGGCTGGCTTTGCATCGGCGGCTGGCTTTGCATCGGCGGCTGGCTTTGCATCGGCGGCTGGCTTTGCATCGGCGGCTGGCTTTGCATCGGCGGCTGGCTTTGCATCGGCGGCTGGCTTTGCATCGGCGGCTGGCTTTGCATCGGCGGCTGGCTTTGCATCGGCGGCTGGCTTTGCATCGGCGGCTGGCTTTGCATCGGCGGCTGGCTTTGCATCGGCGGCTGGCTTTGCATCGGCGGCTGGCTTTGCATCGGCGGCTGGCTTTGCATCGGCGGCTGGCTTTGCATCGGCGGCTGGCTTTGCATCGGCGGCTGGCTTTGCATCGGCGGCTGGCTTTGCATCGGCGGCTGGCTTTGCATCGGCGGCTGGCTTTGCATCGGCGGCTGGCTTTGCATCGGCGGCTGGCTTTGCATCGGCGGCTGGCTTTGCATCGGCGGCTGGCTTTGCATCGGCGGCTGGCTTTGCATCGGCGGCTGGCTTTGCATCGGCGGCTGGCTTTGCATCGGCGGCTGGCTTTGCATCGGCGGCTGGCTTTGCATCGGCGGCTGGCTTTGCATCGGCGGCTGGCTTTGCATCGGCGGCTGGCTTTGCATCGGCGGCTGGCTTTGCATCGGCGGCTGGCTTTGCATCGGCGGCTGGCTTTGCATCGGCGGCTGGCTTTGCATCGGCGGCTGGCTTTGCATCGGCGGCTGGCTTTGCATCGGCGGCTGGCTTTGCATCGGCGGCTGGCTTTGCATCGGCGGCTGGCTTTGCATCGGCGGCTGGCTTTGCATCGGCGGCTGGCTTTGCATCGGCGGCTGGCTTTGCATCGGCGGCTGGCTTTGCATCGGCGGCTGGCTTTGCATCGGCGGCTGGCTTTGCATCGGCGGCTGGCTTTGCATCGGCGGCTGGCTTTGCATCGGCGGCTGGCTTTGCATCGGCGGCTGGCTTTGCATCGGCGGCTGGCTTTGCATCGGCGGCTGGCTTTGCATCGGCGGCTGGCTTTGCATCGGCGGCTGGCTTTGCATCGGCGGCTGGCTTTGCATCGGCGGCTGGCTTTGCATCGGCGGCTGGCTTTGCATCGGCGGCTGGCTTTGCATCGGCGGCTGGCTTTGCATCGGCGGCTGGCTTTGCATCGGCGGCTGGCTTTGCATCGGCGGCTGGCTTTGCATCGGCGGCTGGCTTTGCATCGGCGGCTGGCTTTGCATCGGCGGCTGGCTTTGCATCGGCGGCTGGCTTTGCATCGGCGGCTGGCTTTGCATCGGCGGCTGGCTTTGCATCGGCGGCTGGCTTTGCATCGGCGGCTGGCTTTGCATCGGCGGCTGGCTTTGCATCGGCGGCTGGCTTTGCATCGGCGGCTGGCTTTGCATCGGCGGCTGGCTTTGCATCGGCGGCTGGCTTTGCATCGGCGGCTGGCTTTGCATCGGCGGCTGGCTTTGCATCGGCGGCTGGCTTTGCATCGGCGGCTGGCTTTGCATCGGCGGCTGGCTTTGCATCGGCGGCTGGCTTTGCATCGGCGGCTGGCTTTGCATCGGCGGCTGGCTTTGCATCGGCGGCTGGCTTTGCATCGGCGGCTGGCTTTGCATCGGCGGCTGGCTTTGCATCGGCGGCTGGCTTTGCATCGGCGGCTGGCTTTGCATCGGCGGCTGGCTTTGCATCGGCGGCTGGCTTTGCATCGGCGGCTGGCTTTGCATCGGCGGCTGGCTTTGCATCGGCGGCTGGCTTTGCATCGGCGGCTGGCTTTGCATCGGCGGCTGGCTTTGCATCGGCGGCTGGCTTTGCATCGGCGGCTGGCTTTGCATCGGCGGCTGGCTTTGCATCGGCGGCTGGCTTTGCATCGGCGGCTGGCTTTGCATCGGCGGCTGGCTTTGCATCGGCGGCTGGCTTTGCATCGGCGGCTGGCTTTGCATCGGCGGCTGGCTTTGCATCGGCGGCTGGCTTTGCATCGGCGGCTGGCTTTGCATCGGCGGCTGGCTTTGCATCGGCGGCTGGCTTTGCATCGGCGGCTGGCTTTGCATCGGCGGCTGGCTTTGCATCGGCGGCTGGCTTTGCATCGGCGGCTGGCTTTGCATCGGCGGCTGGCTTTGCATCGGCGGCTGGCTTTGCATCGGCGGCTGGCTTTGCATCGGCGGCTGGCTTTGCATCGGCGGCTGGCTTTGCATCGGCGGCTGGCTTTGCATCGGCGGCTGGCTTTGCATCGGCGGCTGGCTTTGCATCGGCGGCTGGCTTTGCATCGGCGGCTGGCTTTGCATCGGCGGCTGGCTTTGCATCGGCGGCTGGCTTTGCATCGGCGGCTGGCTTTGCATCGGCGGCTGGCTTTGCATCGGCGGCTGGCTTTGCATCGGCGGCTGGCTTTGCATCGGCGGCTGGCTTTGCATCGGCGGCTGGCTTTGCATCGGCGGCTGGCTTTGCATCGGCGGCTGGCTTTGCATCGGCGGCTGGCTTTGCATCGGCGGCTGGCTTTGCATCGGCGGCTGGCTTTGCATCGGCGGCTGGCTTTGCATCGGCGGCTGGCTTTGCATCGGCGGCTGGCTTTGCATCGGCGGCTGGCTTTGCATCGGCGGCTGGCTTTGCATCGGCGGCTGGCTTTGCATCGGCGGCTGGCTTTGCATCGGCGGCTGGCTTTGCATCGGCGGCTGGCTTTGCATCGGCGGCTGGCTTTGCATCGGCGGCTGGCTTTGCATCGGCGGCTGGCTTTGCATCGGCGGCTGGCTTTGCATCGGCGGCTGGCTTTGCATCGGCGGCTGGCTTTGCATCGGCGGCTGGCTTTGCATCGGCGGCTGGCTTTGCATCGGCGGCTGGCTTTGCATCGGCGGCTGGCTTTGCATCGGCGGCTGGCTTTGCATCGGCGGCTGGCTTTGCATCGGCGGCTGGCTTTGCATCGGCGGCTGGCTTTGCATCGGCGGCTGGCTTTGCATCGGCGGCTGGCTTTGCATCGGCGGCTGGCTTTGCATCGGCGGCTGGCTTTGCATCGGCGGCTGGCTTTGCATCGGCGGCTGGCTTTGCATCGGCGGCTGGCTTTGCATCGGCGGCTGGCTTTGCATCGGCGGCTGGCTTTGCATCGGCGGCTGGCTTTGCATCGGCGGCTGGCTTTGCATCGGCGGCTGGCTTTGCATCGGCGGCTGGCTTTGCATCGGCGGCTGGCTTTGCATCGGCGGCTGGCTTTGCATCGGCGGCTGGCTTTGCATCGGCGGCTGGCTTTGCATCGGCGGCTGGCTTTGCATCGGCGGCTGGCTTTGCATCGGCGGCTGGCTTTGCATCGGCGGCTGGCTTTGCATCGGCGGCTGGCTTTGCATCGGCGGCTGGCTTTGCATCGGCGGCTGGCTTTGCATCGGCGGCTGGCTTTGCATCGGCGGCTGGCTTTGCATCGGCGGCTGGCTTTGCATCGGCGGCTGGCTTTGCATCGGCGGCTGGCTTTGCATCGGCGGCTGGCTTTGCATCGGCGGCTGGCTTTGCATCGGCGGCTGGCTTTGCATCGGCGGCTGGCTTTGCATCGGCGGCTGGCTTTGCATCGGCGGCTGGCTTTGCATCGGCGGCTGGCTTTGCATCGGCGGCTGGCTTTGCATCGGCGGCTGGCTTTGCATCGGCGGCTGGCTTTGCATCGGCGGCTGGCTTTGCATCGGCGGCTGGCTTTGCATCGGCGGCTGGCTTTGCATCGGCGGCTGGCTTTGCATCGGCGGCTGGCTTTGCATCGGCGGCTGGCTTTGCATCGGCGGCTGGCTTTGCATCGGCGGCTGGCTTTGCATCGGCGGCTGGCTTTGCATCGGCGGCTGGCTTTGCATCGGCGGCTGGCTTTGCATCGGCGGCTGGCTTTGCATCGGCGGCTGGCTTTGCATCGGCGGCTGGCTTTGCATCGGCGGCTGGCTTTGCATCGGCGGCTGGCTTTGCATCGGCGGCTGGCTTTGCATCGGCGGCTGGCTTTGCATCGGCGGCTGGCTTTGCATCGGCGGCTGGCTTTGCATCGGCGGCTGGCTTTGCATCGGCGGCTGGCTTTGCATCGGCGGCTGGCTTTGCATCGGCGGCTGGCTTTGCATCGGCGGCTGGCTTTGCATCGGCGGCTGGCTTTGCATCGGCGGCTGGCTTTGCATCGGCGGCTGGCTTTGCATCGGCGGCTGGCTTTGCATCGGCGGCTGGCTTTGCATCGGCGGCTGGCTTTGCATCGGCGGCTGGCTTTGCATCGGCGGCTGGCTTTGCATCGGCGGCTGGCTTTGCATCGGCGGCTGGCTTTGCATCGGCGGCTGGCTTTGCATCGGCGGCTGGCTTTGCATCGGCGGCTGGCTTTGCATCGGCGGCTGGCTTTGCATCGGCGGCTGGCTTTGCATCGGCGGCTGGCTTTGCATCGGCGGCTGGCTTTGCATCGGCGGCTGGCTTTGCATCGGCGGCTGGCTTTGCATCGGCGGCTGGCTTTGCATCGGCGGCTGGCTTTGCATCGGCGGCTGGCTTTGCATCGGCGGCTGGCTTTGCATCGGCGGCTGGCTTTGCATCGGCGGCTGGCTTTGCATCGGCGGCTGGCTTTGCATCGGCGGCTGGCTTTGCATCGGCGGCTGGCTTTGCATCGGCGGCTGGCTTTGCATCGGCGGCTGGCTTTGCATCGGCGGCTGGCTTTGCATCGGCGGCTGGCTTTGCATCGGCGGCTGGCTTTGCATCGGCGGCTGGCTTTGCATCGGCGGCTGGCTTTGCATCGGCGGCTGGCTTTGCATCGGCGGCTGGCTTTGCATCGGCGGCTGGCTTTGCATCGGCGGCTGGCTTTGCATCGGCGGCTGGCTTTGCATCGGCGGCTGGCTTTGCATCGGCGGCTGGCTTTGCATCGGCGGCTGGCTTTGCATCGGCGGCTGGCTTTGCATCGGCGGCTGGCTTTGCATCGGCGGCTGGCTTTGCATCGGCGGCTGGCTTTGCATCGGCGGCTGGCTTTGCATCGGCGGCTGGCTTTGCATCGGCGGCTGGCTTTGCATCGGCGGCTGGCTTTGCATCGGCGGCTGGCTTTGCATCGGCGGCTGGCTTTGCATCGGCGGCTGGCTTTGCATCGGCGGCTGGCTTTGCATCGGCGGCTGGCTTTGCATCGGCGGCTGGCTTTGCATCGGCGGCTGGCTTTGCATCGGCGGCTGGCTTTGCATCGGCGGCTGGCTTTGCATCGGCGGCTGGCTTTGCATCGGCGGCTGGCTTTGCATCGGCGGCTGGCTTTGCATCGGCGGCTGGCTTTGCATCGGCGGCTGGCTTTGCATCGGCGGCTGGCTTTGCATCGGCGGCTGGCTTTGCATCGGCGGCTGGCTTTGCATCGGCGGCTGGCTTTGCATCGGCGGCTGGCTTTGCATCGGCGGCTGGCTTTGCATCGGCGGCTGGCTTTGCATCGGCGGCTGGCTTTGCATCGGCGGCTGGCTTTGCATCGGCGGCTGGCTTTGCATCGGCGGCTGGCTTTGCATCGGCGGCTGGCTTTGCATCGGCGGCTGGCTTTGCATCGGCGGCTGGCTTTGCATCGGCGGCTGGCTTTGCATCGGCGGCTGGCTTTGCATCGGCGGCTGGCTTTGCATCGGCGGCTGGCTTTGCATCGGCGGCTGGCTTTGCATCGGCGGCTGGCTTTGCATCGGCGGCTGGCTTTGCATCGGCGGCTGGCTTTGCATCGGCGGCTGGCTTTGCATCGGCGGCTGGCTTTGCATCGGCGGCTGGCTTTGCATCGGCGGCTGGCTTTGCATCGGCGGCTGGCTTTGCATCGGCGGCTGGCTTTGCATCGGCGGCTGGCTTTGCATCGGCGGCTGGCTTTGCATCGGCGGCTGGCTTTGCATCGGCGGCTGGCTTTGCATCGGCGGCTGGCTTTGCATCGGCGGCTGGCTTTGCATCGGCGGCTGGCTTTGCATCGGCGGCTGGCTTTGCATCGGCGGCTGGCTTTGCATCGGCGGCTGGCTTTGCATCGGCGGCTGGCTTTGCATCGGCGGCTGGCTTTGCATCGGCGGCTGGCTTTGCATCGGCGGCTGGCTTTGCATCGGCGGCTGGCTTTGCATCGGCGGCTGGCTTTGCATCGGCGGCTGGCTTTGCATCGGCGGCTGGCTTTGCATCGGCGGCTGGCTTTGCATCGGCGGCTGGCTTTGCATCGGCGGCTGGCTTTGCATCGGCGGCTGGCTTTGCATCGGCGGCTGGCTTTGCATCGGCGGCTGGCTTTGCATCGGCGGCTGGCTTTGCATCGGCGGCTGGCTTTGCATCGGCGGCTGGCTTTGCATCGGCGGCTGGCTTTGCATCGGCGGCTGGCTTTGCATCGGCGGCTGGCTTTGCATCGGCGGCTGGCTTTGCATCGGCGGCTGGCTTTGCATCGGCGGCTGGCTTTGCATCGGCGGCTGGCTTTGCATCGGCGGCTGGCTTTGCATCGGCGGCTGGCTTTGCATCGGCGGCTGGCTTTGCATCGGCGGCTGGCTTTGCATCGGCGGCTGGCTTTGCATCGGCGGCTGGCTTTGCATCGGCGGCTGGCTTTGCATCGGCGGCTGGCTTTGCATCGGCGGCTGGCTTTGCATCGGCGGCTGGCTTTGCATCGGCGGCTGGCTTTGCATCGGCGGCTGGCTTTGCATCGGCGGCTGGCTTTGCATCGGCGGCTGGCTTTGCATCGGCGGCTGGCTTTGCATCGGCGGCTGGCTTTGCATCGGCGGCTGGCTTTGCATCGGCGGCTGGCTTTGCATCGGCGGCTGGCTTTGCATCGGCGGCTGGCTTTGCATCGGCGGCTGGCTTTGCATCGGCGGCTGGCTTTGCATCGGCGGCTGGCTTTGCATCGGCGGCTGGCTTTGCATCGGCGGCTGGCTTTGCATCGGCGGCTGGCTTTGCATCGGCGGCTGGCTTTGCATCGGCGGCTGGCTTTGCATCGGCGGCTGGCTTTGCATCGGCGGCTGGCTTTGCATCGGCGGCTGGCTTTGCATCGGCGGCTGGCTTTGCATCGGCGGCTGGCTTTGCATCGGCGGCTGGCTTTGCATCGGCGGCTGGCTTTGCATCGGCGGCTGGCTTTGCATCGGCGGCTGGCTTTGCATCGGCGGCTGGCTTTGCATCGGCGGCTGGCTTTGCATCGGCGGCTGGCTTTGCATCGGCGGCTGGCTTTGCATCGGCGGCTGGCTTTGCATCGGCGGCTGGCTTTGCATCGGCGGCTGGCTTTGCATCGGCGGCTGGCTTTGCATCGGCGGCTGGCTTTGCATCGGCGGCTGGCTTTGCATCGGCGGCTGGCTTTGCATCGGCGGCTGGCTTTGCATCGGCGGCTGGCTTTGCATCGGCGGCTGGCTTTGCATCGGCGGCTGGCTTTGCATCGGCGGCTGGCTTTGCATCGGCGGCTGGCTTTGCATCGGCGGCTGGCTTTGCATCGGCGGCTGGCTTTGCATCGGCGGCTGGCTTTGCATCGGCGGCTGGCTTTGCATCGGCGGCTGGCTTTGCATCGGCGGCTGGCTTTGCATCGGCGGCTGGCTTTGCATCGGCGGCTGGCTTTGCATCGGCGGCTGGCTTTGCATCGGCGGCTGGCTTTGCATCGGCGGCTGGCTTTGCATCGGCGGCTGGCTTTGCATCGGCGGCTGGCTTTGCATCGGCGGCTGGCTTTGCATCGGCGGCTGGCTTTGCATCGGCGGCTGGCTTTGCATCGGCGGCTGGCTTTGCATCGGCGGCTGGCTTTGCATCGGCGGCTGGCTTTGCATCGGCGGCTGGCTTTGCATCGGCGGCTGGCTTTGCATCGGCGGCTGGCTTTGCATCGGCGGCTGGCTTTGCATCGGCGGCTGGCTTTGCATCGGCGGCTGGCTTTGCATCGGCGGCTGGCTTTGCATCGGCGGCTGGCTTTGCATCGGCGGCTGGCTTTGCATCGGCGGCTGGCTTTGCATCGGCGGCTGGCTTTGCATCGGCGGCTGGCTTTGCATCGGCGGCTGGCTTTGCATCGGCGGCTGGCTTTGCATCGGCGGCTGGCTTTGCATCGGCGGCTGGCTTTGCATCGGCGGCTGGCTTTGCATCGGCGGCTGGCTTTGCATCGGCGGCTGGCTTTGCATCGGCGGCTGGCTTTGCATCGGCGGCTGGCTTTGCATCGGCGGCTGGCTTTGCATCGGCGGCTGGCTTTGCATCGGCGGCTGGCTTTGCATCGGCGGCTGGCTTTGCATCGGCGGCTGGCTTTGCATCGGCGGCTGGCTTTGCATCGGCGGCTGGCTTTGCATCGGCGGCTGGCTTTGCATCGGCGGCTGGCTTTGCATCGGCGGCTGGCTTTGCATCGGCGGCTGGCTTTGCATCGGCGGCTGGCTTTGCATCGGCGGCTGGCTTTGCATCGGCGGCTGGCTTTGCATCGGCGGCTGGCTTTGCATCGGCGGCTGGCTTTGCATCGGCGGCTGGCTTTGCATCGGCGGCTGGCTTTGCATCGGCGGCTGGCTTTGCATCGGCGGCTGGCTTTGCATCGGCGGCTGGCTTTGCATCGGCGGCTGGCTTTGCATCGGCGGCTGGCTTTGCATCGGCGGCTGGCTTTGCATCGGCGGCTGGCTTTGCATCGGCGGCTGGCTTTGCATCGGCGGCTGGCTTTGCATCGGCGGCTGGCTTTGCATCGGCGGCTGGCTTTGCATCGGCGGCTGGCTTTGCATCGGCGGCTGGCTTTGCATCGGCGGCTGGCTTTGCATCGGCGGCTGGCTTTGCATCGGCGGCTGGCTTTGCATCGGCGGCTGGCTTTGCATCGGCGGCTGGCTTTGCATCGGCGGCTGGCTTTGCATCGGCGGCTGGCTTTGCATCGGCGGCTGGCTTTGCATCGGCGGCTGGCTTTGCATCGGCGGCTGGCTTTGCATCGGCGGCTGGCTTTGCATCGGCGGCTGGCTTTGCATCGGCGGCTGGCTTTGCATCGGCGGCTGGCTTTGCATCGGCGGCTGGCTTTGCATCGGCGGCTGGCTTTGCATCGGCGGCTGGCTTTGCATCGGCGGCTGGCTTTGCATCGGCGGCTGGCTTTGCATCGGCGGCTGGCTTTGCATCGGCGGCTGGCTTTGCATCGGCGGCTGGCTTTGCATCGGCGGCTGGCTTTGCATCGGCGGCTGGCTTTGCATCGGCGGCTGGCTTTGCATCGGCGGCTGGCTTTGCATCGGCGGCTGGCTTTGCATCGGCGGCTGGCTTTGCATCGGCGGCTGGCTTTGCATCGGCGGCTGGCTTTGCATCGGCGGCTGGCTTTGCATCGGCGGCTGGCTTTGCATCGGCGGCTGGCTTTGCATCGGCGGCTGGCTTTGCATCGGCGGCTGGCTTTGCATCGGCGGCTGGCTTTGCATCGGCGGCTGGCTTTGCATCGGCGGCTGGCTTTGCATCGGCGGCTGGCTTTGCATCGGCGGCTGGCTTTGCATCGGCGGCTGGCTTTGCATCGGCGGCTGGCTTTGCATCGGCGGCTGGCTTTGCATCGGCGGCTGGCTTTGCATCGGCGGCTGGCTTTGCATCGGCGGCTGGCTTTGCATCGGCGGCTGGCTTTGCATCGGCGGCTGGCTTTGCATCGGCGGCTGGCTTTGCATCGGCGGCTGGCTTTGCATCGGCGGCTGGCTTTGCATCGGCGGCTGGCTTTGCATCGGCGGCTGGCTTTGCATCGGCGGCTGGCTTTGCATCGGCGGCTGGCTTTGCATCGGCGGCTGGCTTTGCATCGGCGGCTGGCTTTGCATCGGCGGCTGGCTTTGCATCGGCGGCTGGCTTTGCATCGGCGGCTGGCTTTGCATCGGCGGCTGGCTTTGCATCGGCGGCTGGCTTTGCATCGGCGGCTGGCTTTGCATCGGCGGCTGGCTTTGCATCGGCGGCTGGCTTTGCATCGGCGGCTGGCTTTGCATCGGCGGCTGGCTTTGCATCGGCGGCTGGCTTTGCATCGGCGGCTGGCTTTGCATCGGCGGCTGGCTTTGCATCGGCGGCTGGCTTTGCATCGGCGGCTGGCTTTGCATCGGCGGCTGGCTTTGCATCGGCGGCTGGCTTTGCATCGGCGGCTGGCTTTGCATCGGCGGCTGGCTTTGCATCGGCGGCTGGCTTTGCATCGGCGGCTGGCTTTGCATCGGCGGCTGGCTTTGCATCGGCGGCTGGCTTTGCATCGGCGGCTGGCTTTGCATCGGCGGCTGGCTTTGCATCGGCGGCTGGCTTTGCATCGGCGGCTGGCTTTGCATCGGCGGCTGGCTTTGCATCGGCGGCTGGCTTTGCATCGGCGGCTGGCTTTGCATCGGCGGCTGGCTTTGCATCGGCGGCTGGCTTTGCATCGGCGGCTGGCTTTGCATCGGCGGCTGGCTTTGCATCGGCGGCTGGCTTTGCATCGGCGGCTGGCTTTGCATCGGCGGCTGGCTTTGCATCGGCGGCTGGCTTTGCATCGGCGGCTGGCTTTGCATCGGCGGCTGGCTTTGCATCGGCGGCTGGCTTTGCATCGGCGGCTGGCTTTGCATCGGCGGCTGGCTTTGCATCGGCGGCTGGCTTTGCATCGGCGGCTGGCTTTGCATCGGCGGCTGGCTTTGCATCGGCGGCTGGCTTTGCATCGGCGGCTGGCTTTGCATCGGCGGCTGGCTTTGCATCGGCGGCTGGCTTTGCATCGGCGGCTGGCTTTGCATCGGCGGCTGGCTTTGCATCGGCGGCTGGCTTTGCATCGGCGGCTGGCTTTGCATCGGCGGCTGGCTTTGCATCGGCGGCTGGCTTTGCATCGGCGGCTGGCTTTGCATCGGCGGCTGGCTTCCCCCCTGCCCAGGTGTCAGTAGAGCTCAGCTCTAGTGGTCCAGTCTGTGCCCTTCTGCCCAAAGCTGCAGCTGCTTTGCCAAGTGGAGGGGCAGCGGTTTCCTTGGAAGAGAAGAGGATGTTGTGGAGAGAAGTTTGGGGCTGGTTGTCTGGAACAATTCCGGCAGCTGGCTGTGTACTTGAGACCTAGCGCAGGTTGCCAATGCGCAGGGTTGTGGGTGTGGGAGCTGCCCACTTGAGCATGCTGTGCAGGGGAGCTGCTGTGTTTCCTGTGTGAGTGAGTGAGTGGTGTGTGTGCAGGTGTTGAGTGGAGAGCTGGAGGTGCCTTTTGTTTGGAGGAGCAAGTAGGGCTGGGTGTTTAGTGTCTGTAAAGCAGGAAAGAAGGAAGGAGGGTGGTAGGTGTGAGCATGGAGCAGTGGGATGGTCTGGCAGAGAGGTGTTGCCTGGGAGAGCAGAAATGAGTCCTTCTTTCGCAGGACTGCCTTTTGGTGCTTTGGGGGACGCGCCTGCCCCTTCCTGGGATGTGCTTCTCTCTTGGAAGGTTCCCTTTTGTGCTCTGCCTGGACCCTGACTCTTTGTGCCAGAGGGGGTTAGCTGCTTTGGCCAAAGCCCTTGGGAGATGGTCCCGCACACTTCTTTGAGGGTGCTGCCCGGCAGCTTTTCCCTGGGGCTTGGCCACTTCTGGTCCGTGTTTGCCAAGAGAGGACTGCTCTGAAGAAGTTGGGGATATCTCGGAGGGTGGGGGCATGTGCCTCAGCTCTGCTTTTGAGGGCCAGGAGGGGCAGCACGCAGAGATGCAGTTTGTGCTGATGGCAAGTGTTCCTTAGTAAAAGGCCTCAGCTTGCTGGGACCCAAAGCCTGAGAGTGCTGTGGCAGAGCGCGTGGGCCCTCGGTTGTGCCCTGCCTTCTCTTTGGTGGCAATGGCTTTGCTGTGTTGGTCGCTTCTGGGGGCGTTCTGTGCTTTGTCATACGCAGTGGTGGCCAAGCGGTGTCTGCAGGGCACAGGATAATGGCAAGAGGGAAAGGTGCTCAGCAGAGCCAGGACTGCTGCAGCTTCCTGGTGTTGATGCAGTTTTGCAGAGTTGGAGCCCTCTGCAATCTCTGCAGTGAGAGGCAATTTATAATGCTGTGTGCCAAAGGCGCCCTGAAAAGCCTCAGCTGTTTGAGCCCTGGGCAATCCTCTAGGCATGACAAGAGGCTTGCGGTTTCTCTTTTTTGGCAGTCCCCTCCTTGCTCTCGGGTCTTTGGAGGTGCAGCCTGGAGTCCTTGCAACCTCAGTGGTGTGCTGCAGGAATTGCCCAGGCTGGAGTGCAAGCTGTATTGCAGGCCCTTGACAAGGAGTGTTTTTGCTGCTGCTGCTGGGCCAGCTCTGTGGAGGCAGCGTATTTCCCTTCAGTTTTGGGCAGGGTCATGACAGGGTTCAACTGGTGGAAAGTTACAAGCAGCAAAGCATATGGGAAAGGAGAAGCAAGGAGCGAGGTACAAGGAGTTACAGGTAGCAAAGCGTATGGGAAAGGAGAAGCAAGGAGCGAGGTACAAGGAGTTACAGGTAGCAAAGCGTATGGGAAAGGAGAAGCAAGGAGCGAGGTACAAGGAGTTACAGGTAGCAAAGCGTATGGGAAAGGAGAAGCAAGGAGCGAGGTACAAAGAGTTACAGGTAGCAAAGCGTATGGGAAAGGAGAAGCAAGGAGCGAGGTACAAAGAGTTACAGGTAGCAAAGTGTATGGGAAAGGAGAAGCAAGGAGCGAGGTACAAGGCATGGTTGCGTGTGCGTGATCGGTGTGATGACTGGCTACCTGTGACGTGATCAGCATGATGACTGGCTTAGCAGAGTGTATCTGTAAAACCGCTGAAGCAGCTAACTTAGTATAAATATGCTCAGAAACAAACAATAAATGTCTCAAGATGCACCCCCTCTTGAGTCCGTGCCTTCATTCGCTACAAACGGCGTCCGAACAGGGACCCAGCTTGACGTAAGAAGGTGACGTCGATCCGGTAGCAAAACCTGACTGAACCAGGACTCCAAGACTGAACCAGTACTCCAAGCCTTACAAGGAGTGTGCACCCATCACCTCAACGAAGGTGAGCAGTCAGGAATCATGGGGGGAAGGTTATCCCTAGAACAGAAACCAAGTCTCCATGCGTTGAGACGGCTTCTGGACAGGCACAGTTGGGACATTTCAGAGGTAAAGTTACTAACACTCCTGGACTGGATTATGAGAAATGTACCTGACTTCCTTGCAAATGGGACATTTCAATTCGATGAATGGGCGAAAGTAGGTCAGAGACTATACGAGGAAGTGGGGACTGGAGATGTCGCGGTTTGTAAGCATTTGGCTACATGGGGGAACTGTTACCAGCTCGGACAAGGAGGAGTCTCAACAGGAGGCTCAGACAAACATGCCCAAGGACACCGGTGCAGCTGGGACTGATACATCCTGAGAAAGTACAGATAAACCAGCAGAAGCCAGTTGGAGGCAAGATTAGGACTGAAACAGTTTTCCTCAAACAAGGAAGCAGGCCAAGTTGAGACCATGTATGGAAAAGTAGAGCAGAGTTCATGGCAAGACGCTGAGTGACACCTCTTCTGACACCACCAGAGACCCCCACGGAAGACCCCCAGAGACTCAGACCGCATGTGTAATGATTATGTAAATGTAGTAATTAGTTCTAGGAAATAGAATGAATATGTATAATCATTCCTGGAAATTTAATGCATATGCATAGGATAGAGCAATATAAACTTTGGATGATGTGAGACACGGTGTGCACGTTGGGTGGAGCTATCCCCCATGTACCTGGCGCCATAATAAAGAGAATGCCTGCTTCTTAATGCTACATTGGTGTTAAGGAGTTTTTCTCCCGATTTCAGTGATAGTTTTGGCACCCCAGATGGGACTCTGCTTCTGAACCTCGTCGGATCCGTGGGATCGCAGGACCTCCAGCCGGCACCGAGGGATTCTCAGGGAGAACCTCCGATACCTGGACCGAAGAGCTCTGAACAAGACCCCTGGGAAAGGTAAAGGCATTCCTTTCTTGAAAAGGTCGGGTTAGAGTCCCGCATTGCTCGATTTGTGTGGCAATTTGATATTTGGAGCGTTATTGGACTTTGTTTTGTGGATTTTGTGATTATGGGTAACCAAGCGTCGAAAGAGGGGGGGGATTTGGAAGAATTCACCCCGGGATGTATTTTAAAGCATTGGAGAGAGGCGGCAGGTCCGCCGGGAGGTACACTTACCAAGAGAACAATTAATTGAATGCTGTAATCATTGTAATCATGTTTACTTTAGAAGATCAGGAAAAATGGCCTAAGAATGGAAGTGTGAACTACAATACCATATTACAATTAATGTTGTTTTGCTGGAGGGAGGGGAAATGGGATGAAGTAATGTATGTAGATTTGTTTTTTGCAGTAAGAGACCACCCTGAGTGGCAGAAAGATTGTGGGATGATTCCAAAGGATCCAAAGATACTAGCACTAGAGAAGGAGAGAAAGGGTCAAAAGTTGAAAAGGTGTTGTTCTGCTTGTAGTATCAGAAAGAGGTGTTTAAAGTGTAAACGGGAGGAGGAGGAGGACTTGGAGCTGTTGGTCGCCCCCCCCCCTCCCCCGACAGAAGTGTGTGGGGGATGTCGAGGATGTTGTTGGGGAGGCTGAAGAGGCAGAAGGATTTAGCCTGATTGCAGGGAGAACAAGAGGATGCCAAGGGGAAGTGGGGGAGGTTTTACAGGCTGCCCTTCAGCAGGCGGTTGGAAATACCGGACCTGTAACAGTTCAAGTGCCTTTCTGTATAATGGAGTTAAGGTCCTGGAAGGAAATAGCAGGGGACTGTAGAGAAGATCTGGGGAAAGTGGCAGAAGTGTTTGAAACTCTAATTAGGACTCAGGATCCAGATTGGAATGATTTACAGGTAATATTAGACACCCTGCTAGATGATACTGAAAAGAAGATGGTATTAAACACTGCTCGGAAGCAAGTGGAAGGAGCACTTGCTGGTAGGGATTTGCAGGGGATGCTAGATCAGAATTTTCCTGCTACAGACCCGGGGTGGGATCCTAACCTGCCAGGACCCTGGGGACTTCTAATAAGATATCAGAAGTAGATATTGTATGGTGTAAAACATGGTATGCCAAAAGCAGTTAATTGGTCCAAAATGTATGAGGTCAGACAAGAACCGAGTGAATCCCCATCTGCTTTTATGGAACGATTAAAAGTTACTGCCAGGAAATCTGCCAGCCTGGATCCTGAGAAACCAGAGGAAGCCCAGCAGTTAGCTTCAACTTTTATGGGACAATCAGCCCCAGACATAAGAAGGAAACTTCAAGAATTAGAGGGGGCAGATTTGAGAGATCTGGGGAAAATGTTAGAAGTGGCCTGGATAGCTTTTAATAGGATGCAGTTTTACCAGTTGTATGGGCTAGCGGAATTCCAGGTTGGTCTAAATTGGTGAAACCAGTGAAGGTTGTTCTAAAATCTGGAGCTAAACCAGTAAGACAAAAACAGTATCCTATTAAGTGGGAGGTCCATGTACCTTTGGGCTTCTGACGTTGTTCCATCCCGAAAAGTTGTTAATTGATGGAACTGCCCGTGTTCGGACACAACGGTCCACCCACAGCTTTACATCAGACTGTAATAGCGACATAGAATTGTGGGACCCAACTAAGTGTGTCTTGAGTAGTATTTTCGCAGGAGTAGGAACTGCTCCCGCTTTATCACAACTTACCAAATTAGGATGCTGGCTTGCAAAAGAAGCAAATGCTACTAGTACTGCTTTGAATGCCCTGTTAACAGACGTAGATTCAGTTAGACATGCCACCTTGCAGAATGGGGCTGCGATCGATTTTTTGCTATTGGCCCAAGGCCATGGCTGTCAGGATTTTGAGGGAATGTGTTGTATGAATCTGAGTGATCATTCTGAGTCAACACATACGAGCATTGCAAGATTGAAGGCGTTAACAAAACAATTGCAAGAAGATGATGGGAAAAACTTCTGGGGAGTGTTTGATTGGTTGAATATGCTTGCTGTAGGACCTTGGTTAAAACACATCCTGATTCTAGGACTTATAGTTTTTGTATTTGTTGCAATACTAATGTGTGTGCCATGCTTATTGAATTGTGTACAAAGAATGATTGACAGGAGCATGAAGCAAGTCATGACCCTGCAAGTTCATACCGCCTTAGCCTTTCAATTATTAAAGGAAGGGGGAGATGTGGAGGGTCATGACAGGGTTAAACTGGTGGAAAGTTACAAGCAGTAAAGTGTGTGGGAAAGGCGTTGCAAGCAGCGAGGTACAAGGCGTTGCAAGCAGCGAGGTACAAGGCGTTGCAAGCAGCGAGGTACAAGGCATGATCGTGCATGCGCGCGTGAGCGGTGTAATGACTGGCTACCTGTGACAATCTGCATGATAATTGGCTTAGCAAAGTGTATCTGTAAAACTGCTGAAGCAGCTAACTTTTTAGTATAAATATGCTCAGAAACAAATAAATGTCTCAAGATGCACCACCCCTTGAGTCTGTGTCTTCATTTGCTACAATCCCTGCACACTCCAACGACATCCCTGTACTGCTCCCCAGTGGCCTGTGCCTGCTTCCACCTTCCGGCCACTTCCTTCTTGTGGAGGAGTTTTGCCAGGAGCTCCTTGCTCATCCCTGCAGCTCTCCTGCCCCCTTTGCTCGACTTCCAGCTCAAGAGCAGTGCATCCCAATGAGCAGGGAGGAAGTCATCCTTGACTATTAACCAGCTCTCTTGGACCCCTCTTCCTCCTAGGTCCCTGTCCCCCAAGGGATTCTTCCAGCAAGGTCCCTGAAGAGGCCAAAGTTTGCCCTGCCCAAGTCCAGGCTTGTGCTCCTACTTTTTGCCCTGCTTCCTCCTCACAGGAGCCTCAGCTCCACCATCTCATGGTCTCTGCAGCCAAGGCAGCCCCCAGCCTTCCCATCTCCAGCCAGCCCTTCCTTGTTTGGTAGTACAGAGGCCAGCAGCACACCTCTCCTCCTTGGCTCCTCCATCACCTGTGTCAGAAAGTTATCCTATCAGTGCTCTGCAGGAACCTCCTGGATTGCTTGTGCCTTGCTGTGTTGTCTTTCCAGCAGATACCAGGGTGGTTCAAGTCCCCCATGAGAACCAGGGCCTGGGACTGTGAGGCTACCTCCAGCTGTCTGTACAAGGCCTCATCCACTTCCTCTTCCCAATCAGGTGGCCTGTAGCAAACACCCACAACAGTGTCACCCATGTTAGTCTGCCCTTTAGTCCTCACCCAGAAGCTCTCAACACACTCAGCATCCACCCCTAGGCACAGCTCCATACCTTCCAGTTGCTCTCTCACATAGAGGGCCTAGCTGTGTTGTCTTTCCAGCAGATATCGGGGTGGTTCAAGTCCCCCATGAGAACCAGGGCCTGGGATCGTGAGGCTACTTCCAGTTGTCTGTGGAAGGCCTCATCAACATCCTCTTCCTGGTCAGGTGGCCTGTAGTAAGCACCCACAACAGTGTCACCCGTGCTAGCCTGCCCTTTAATCCTCACCCATAAGCTCTCGACTCACTCTTCATCCACCCCTAGGCACAGCTCGATACATTCCAGTTGCTCTCTCACATAAAGAGCAACTCCACCACCTCACTTTCCTGGCCTGTCTTTCCTAAAAAGTACGTAGCCATCCTTGGCAGCATTCCAGTCATGTGAGCTATCCCACCATGTCTCTGTAATGGCAATGAGATCACGGCACTGCGACCGCACACAGATCTCTGGTTCTTCCTGTTTCTTCCCCATGCTGTGTGCATTGGTGCACAGGCATTTCAGAGAGGTGATTGAGCATGCAGGTTTCCCAGGAGGGATGCAAGAGAATCCTCCATAGCCACATCCCATGCGCACTTCCCTGGCTGTGTTCCCCTGCTGGAAGCGTCCTGACTTCAGCTGTCTTTTGCCAACTACCCTGGCACTATAACTCTCCCCTTCCCCTGTCTTTCCTAGTTTAAAGCCCTCCTTACCAGGTTGGTCAGCCTGTTGGCAAAGACACACATGCCCCTCTTAGTGAGGTGGATCCCATCTCTCGCCATCAGTTGTCGATCTTCAAACAGGGTCCCATGGTCGTAGAAACCAAAACCCTGTTGCCAACACCAGCGGCGCAGCCAGTCGTTAACTTGGAAAGTCCATCTCCTCCTCCTCTAATCCATCCCCCTCACTGGCAGGACTGAGGAGAAGATGGCCTGGGCTCCCAGACCCTTGACCACCATCCCCACAGCTCTGAAATCCTGCTTGATGGTCTCCAGTTTGCCCTTGGTGTCATTAGCGCCCACATGGAAGAGCAGCAGTGGGCAATAGTCCGAAGGGTGGACAAGCCTTGGCAGTCTTTCCATGACATCTCTCACACGAGCCCCTGGCAGGCAACAAACCTCTCTAGACATGAGGTCAGGTCGGCAGATAAATGCCTCCGTCCCCTGCAGCAGGGACCCCACAACAACCACCCGCTGCTTCTTCTGGGCGTTCCTGCAAGGCACAGGGTCTGTTGTCCCCGGTACTTCCCTTGCAGCCATGCCCATCTCCTCCTCATCCTGGAGGGCACTAAACCTGTTCTTCAGCTGCAAGTCTTCGGGAGGAGTAGGAGCCTTTCTCCTCCCACGAGCAGTGACCAGCTTCCAGCCGCCTTCTACAGTGTTATGATGTACCGTTTCACACGGCACAGAGCCCTCCAGCAACTCCACTGCAGTGGGGGGTTGGGACTCCCGAAGCTGCACAGTCTCCGAGAATACCCTGTCTATCTCTTGCTCATCTTCTCGGATGCTGTGCAGCCTACTGACCTCATTTTTACTTCTCATTCCATATAGTAAAAATAAACTATTTGAGCTCATGAAATAGTTAGATAAGAATATGCAGTGTCTGAATAGATGTCTGCCTGTGCAGGATCTTGTCTCCAACAGTGGCCAGTAGCAGGTGTTTGAGGAGGGAGTGCAAGAGTGGCATAAGGAGCAGGGGGATGCTGGGCATCCTCCAAAAGCTCTGCAGTCTGCACTCCAGGCTCTTACTGACGCAGAGCATCTTTTACACATCTTCCACAAGCTTGGCTAATTCATAATTTTCACACGTAATCTGGCTTGCTTGATTTTATGGACATGTCACCTCAGAAGAGATCTGCTGGCCATGGAATTGTGATTTATGATGAGTATGCTTTATCTTGGGGGGGACTGTGATGGAAGCAGTTGAGAAAATCCGTAGATTATGGAAACTAACCAAACCGCTAAACTGCACAGGGAAGTGTCCGTAGTCACTTAAGTAGCTGTTGGTTGTAGTGTCCCCAAAGCTTACTGCAGCCTGCTTCTCTGAAAAATGGGAAAGAGACGCAAAAGTGACAGCTATGTGCAACTTAGTTTCCTTCTTTCACTAACATTGAAAGCAGCTCTACTGAAAGCTGGCCAGTTCGTGTTAGCAGAGGGTTTTGTCCAGCCTGATTTGAAATGGGTATTCTGTGTGGTGCCGTGGATCATATGTCTCTTTCTCTGTAGAAATAAATCTATTCTTGTTGGAGGTCTCGTGTGCTAGTTTGCTGACCTTGGGATATGCCTGTTGTCAGAAACTTTGAAATTACAAAGCTGCATCTTGAAACCCCAAAGTGAACCACAGTTTGGTGGAATTCAGCTCCCTTGCTTGGTTGTTGTAATTTTTCCTTTCCCATGTTGGCGGATTGTGTTGGGTAGAAAAGGAACTCTGAAATGTGGAGAGTAGTCCTCTGCATACGTGCACATCGCTTTCATGCTCAGGGGATGATCGTGTTAGTTTATAACAGTTCACTGTCTTACCAGATATCTGAAAACTGAAGCCTTGGGCTTTTTTCATCTATTTACTGAGATATGTATTGGTATCATAAGTCTGAGTTGCCAGTTTTCTACAAATGCTCAAATTTATGGTTTTTAGAAGTACTGTATTGTGAAATGATAGTTCTGTTCCATGAAGTGTTTTGTCCTTCTCCTTGCTTTGTGAATAGCTGACAAAACTTGAAAAACAACAACAAAGAAAAGAGAAGACCAGAACCTAGGTACCCTCTGAATCAAGTAGAGAAAGAAATGCCCCCCGTAACAAGGATGACCCCAGCGCAAGCAGCGGAGCAGAAGGAGATGTGTCTTCAGAGAGAGAGCCTTAGCTAATCCAAAGCAGGCCTCAGGTATGGCTCTTCCAGCCCTCTGTAAAGCTGTGTCCTACTGCTTGGCAGTCTCTAACAGCACCTGGAGACTGCAGAGAGTTACCTTGAAAGTACTACAAGGTGAAATTCTCATAATCCTGTTAGCTCTGTGAAGCCTGCAGGGCTGCTGGCGGGAAACCTCCTCTTCTGTGTGCAGCGGGTACCTGGAGTTTGCTCTGAAGTAGCCAGCTCCAGAAGATTACTGCTTTTGATTTGAGAGTATTTAAAGCAGTATCCAGGGTTTCTTTAAGCTTCTTAGCAGGACTTTTTCTCCTTTTTGCATTTACAACCATTAGTAAGTTTTGAAGCACATGCTACAGTGGGGATGGGAAGGCCTTTGCTGACACTGACTCAAAAATTTGCTTTCGGGGATCCGGGGGGAGAGCTCCAGTAGTGCCCAGTCCAAGGGGAAAGTGGGGGAGAAGGTGTGTTGACTAAGGGCTGCTGTTACACAAATTTTGGAGGAGGCTGCAGTAACTTAGATAAGTGTCTCTAACATAATTCCACTAGCCCTCAAAACTCAGTGTGATTTAAACTCAAAATATGAAAAGCAGACATCATTCTACCTAATTTTAGATATTAAACTTTCCCCTTCTTGCTTTTAATAATCAGTGGAGAAGAAATTCCCTCTGGATGTACTCATCTCTCTACTGACTAGAGAGTGAACTGCAGGTTACTGTGCTCCTAGCATAGCACATCAATGCAAGATGCATGAATCTGGGCAGAAAAGGATGATCATGTCAAAATTGGATTGTCATGTAATGCAACAACTGGAATCACGTGTGCTCCTGCTCTCTTATGCTTTGTGCTTCAGAGCAAGTAAGCCCTTCCTGTTTTAACTTTGGAGAAGAGTAGCCACATAGGGAAGGAGATGTTGTTAGAAAGTAAAGCAAAAAAGTACTACTTCTCAGCAGCTGTCAGCCTTGCTGCTGTGCTGCAGGAATGCAAGATGTCATTTGTCCCGTCCCCTCCCCAGCTGCTGTTTATCGGTTGTGTGTTGGGATAAGAACAATTTAGCAGACAGGCGTTCATATGCCTTCTGGAATACTTTGATGAGTCTCATCTTTTCAATAGTGTTTGAAAATCTGGTGACCTGAGGAATGTTATATACTGATAATTCAGCATTAATTTTCATGCTGTGACAATAAGTGAAGATACTTTTCTTTATGTAAGTTGAAGGAATCCTGTACTTTCTGTTCTGTTTGTAGTAATGTTCCTGTTTGTTTGCCTTCAACAGTTTCTTGTACAAAAGCTACACTGGATTCTTGAAGAGAGACCTAAAAGACATTCAGCTCAGCACCACTCTTCTAGGACTTTGGAAAAGAATGAAAAATGGGAAAGTGGAATGAAGACGATCGATAGAAACCGGTATCATTCTGTATTGAAACAACCAAAGCAATGTTATCAGATTCAGTTGTTAATGTGTAGCTTCAGTAGTAAAAAAGGACTTGTAACATTTGTGCGTGTGTATTTTCACAGGACTGCTGAATGAAGGATGACTGTAGACAGATTGTAGCAGAACAGTCTCTCTCAGTACATATGCTCCACTTCAGAAAGAAATCAGGGTTTTTCCTTAAAGTTAAACTTGAATTCTGAAAATTATTGAGCAAGCTTGTATTTGGATTCTTACAGTGTCCTGTGCCGCCCGTTTCCATGGCAGTGTGTATGTCTATGTATATTTTGGTATACTGTTCAGCTGCTATGTAACACCAAGTTAGGCAGTCCAGTCTTTCTGCATGGATTAAGATATTTAAAAAAAAAATGGCCGCCAGTCATTTATCATGTGAAACACGTGTCTTGTAAACTTTTTTAAAACCAGGAAAGACTTTATTAAAGAAATGATGCTAGCTGAGTGCTTCTATGTGTTTGCCTGTTGCACTGGGGAAGAGGCAGCAGTGTGCCTAACAAGGCAACTCATCTAGAGCAAAAAGAACAAGCCAAGAAACACCTCCTCAGGCAACTCCTCCACCTCTCTAATGTGACTATGTGATGGTGCGTGAATGTTGTGAGGGGCATGGCGATTTTGTGCCAATGTCTGCGTGGGCATGGTGTGGGTTTGGGAGGAGCGAGCGGAAGCAGAGAGGGGCAGTTCTCTTGAGGCTGCACTTGGCATGCCACTGCTATGGCAGGGGCCGAAGAGGACTTCTTGGCAAGGCCTTGTTGGTGGGGGAGCCGTTTCAGAAGCTCTTGCATGCTGTGCCCATCTCTGCGTGCTGCAGAGTTGAGAGTTGTGTTCTCATTAGCGCCTCATGCCCCTTTGTGCGGTGGGCAGAGCGAGCGTGGGCTTTGTCCCTGCAGCATGGGGGCGGATGGATGGGGGAGCCGCTGCCCTTGGGCAGAAGTGTCCTGGTGCAGAGTCCCCACGTAGCCCTTTTTCTTCTGCCAAGCTGAGCCTGCCCCTTGCCACTGCCTTTGGGCAAAGAGACAGAAAAAGGAGGGTGGCAACAGGGCAACGTGGGGCCAGAGCACTAGCGTTGGGTGTGGTGGTGATTTGGGGCACTTTGGGGTTTTTCGTCACTTTGGCAAGGCAGCAGCTTCTTCCCGCTTTGCTTTGCATGGCAGCTGAGTGCCTGCCTTCTTCCTTGTGGGGTGTCCTTGCATTACAAAGCCTTTGGGAGAGCAACTCTCGAGTGCTGGAAAGGAGTGGAGAGGTGGGGCTGAGGTGGGAGCAGTGTCCGGGTTTGTGAGCGGGGCCGTGTGCCTGCGCGCGGCCCTTGTGCCATGCTTGCTGGCGTGCCAGTGGCGGGGTGGGTGCGTCTGGGGCCGGGGCGCTTGTCCCTCTTGCCGGGGAGATGGTGCCTGTTGCCGAGGCCATTGTCAGCGTTGCGCGGGGTGGCAGCAAGTTCCATGTTCCGTGTTCTGGTCGGTGTGGAGGGAGGCTGCCCTGGCTGCAGGCTTGGTGTCCTGCTGGGCAGCCGGCGTGCTGGCGGGGGGCCCAGCACCGTCACCGGCCTGCGGTAGTGCGGGGGGCGCTGAGCTGTCCCTGGGCATTGGGGCAGAGGGAGCTGTGGGCATTTCCTCACGGCAACTTCTCTCCTCCTTTGCTTTGCTTTGTGCGGCGGCCGAGCGCAGCGCTGAGCACCTCCCGAGGACATGCCGGGTCCACGCGGCGCAGGCGAGCGCGCTGGCGTTGGCGTGTGGAGGGGGCCTGTGCTGTGGCAGATGTAAGCAGCCGCGTGGTGGGCCCCGGAGGGTTGGGGGTGATGGGGGGGTGGGAGAGACCCGAGGACCCTTTTGGGTGGTCCTGCCTGGTGCCTCGGGGCTCTCAAAGGAGTCCTGCACACTGGTGCCAGGAGGGTCCTGCGGGGCGGTCGGGGTGCGGGGGGCTTGTTTCTGGGGGATCTGTGGCCCGGTGGCAGCCGCTGATGGCCTCGCTCCTCCTTTTCCTTTGCCCGCTGGCCGAGTGTGGCTGCAAGCAGCTCCCGAGAACGTCCCAGGCACGTGTGGTGCCGTGCAGCGCAGAGGCGAGAACGGCAGCGTTGGTGTGCGGAGGGGGGCCTTCGCCGCAGCACAGGTACGTGGCCCCGTTGCTGGACACAGGGGGCAGGGGGTGCTGGGGAGTTTGGGGAGGGGTGGCAGGGCCCTTCTGGGTGCTCCCGCCTGGTGCCTTGGGCATCTCCATGGAGTGCCCCAGGGCAGCAAAAAGGGCATCCCCTGGGGCCGGGCACTTTGGGTGACGGGGGGCTTGTTTCTCGGGGGCTGGAGCCCATCAGCAGTCACTGATGGTCTCCTTCCTGCTTTGCTTTGCATGCCGCACGAGCATGGCGGTGGCGCTCAGCTCCCGAGGGCATACCGGGGCCGTGCGGCTTGGTGGTGCGCAGGCGATGACAGCAGCCTTGGCGTGCGAAGGGGGCCTGTGTGGCATGTGAGGTCAGCGGATGCGTGCCGGGCCAGTTGGGGGAGGCGTAGGTGTGCGGGAGGGCCAGGAGAGTCGCCAGGGCCCTTCTGGGTGCTCCCGCCTGGTGCCTTGGGCATCTCCATGGAGTGCCCCAGGGCAGCAAAAAGGGCATCCCCTGGGGCCGGGCACTTTGGGTGACAGGGGCTTGTTTCTTGGGGGGCTGGCACTGGCATCAGCCACTGATGGCCGCGCTCCTCCTTCTCCTTGGTCCGGCGGCCGAGCATGGTGCTGAGCAGCTCCCGATGGCGTCGAGGAGCTCCCGACGGTGTCCCCAGGCCGTGCGTCTTGGCGGTGGAGGCGAGCACGCTGGTGTCTGCTGCGGGCATTCCCACTGCTCAGGAGAAACAGGCGTCTTGTCACCTTGTTTCAAAGCAGGACACACTGTATTAAAGAAACGATGCTAGCTGAGTGCCTCTTTGTGTTTGCCTATTGCATTGGGGAAGAGGCAGCAGCGTGCCTAACAAGGCAACTCATCCAGAGCAAAAAGAACAAGCCAAGAAACACCTCCTCAGGCAACTCCTCCACCTCTCCTTTGGGACTTGGTGCATGCAGTGGCTTCTGCCTGCACCAGTTCCTTTCCCAACTCAGGCACTTGCTCGCACCTTTCTCTTGATGCTCTGCCAAAGGTGGGCTAGCCCCCACACAGGCACATGCTGCATTCCCTTTGGCAGCATGCTGGCAAAGCCAAAAACAGCCATGCCTCTTCTGAAATCATTCCACCCATTTTTGGCTTAAGACCACTGCTGGCTGCTTTGCCCACAGAAAACAGCCACAGCTGCTCTTTTCCCTACTCAGGAAATCACAGAGCATTTGCTGATGGCAAGGGCTGTGTTGGCACAGACCATTCTCCAGGTATGTCTTGCTCTTCTCCTTGGCACTAGCCCTCTGCTCTTGGCCACTGCCAAGTTTTTACCTCTTTGAGCAGCCCGTTCAGTCACTCTATCAATCCTGCCTCTTGAGGATGGTTGTGTCGCTCCCAGAGGCAGGGAACAGATGCAGCAGTGTCTGGGCTCTGCTTAGAACCTCTGCGAACCTTGCTGGAAGTTGTGGGGGCGTTGTGGGGACCCTCAGAGCAACTAGAAGGTGCTTGCTGCTGACAGGTAAGCAGAGCTAGGTAAGGACAGCTACAGCAGGCCTGAACTTCTCCTGGGAAGCTCTAGCCAGCTGTAGCTGCTGCTGCTGCTAAGGAGCTCTGTTGGTTGCCCTTGCTGAGGGCAAGAGAGGGAGGTGGGGCCTTTGCTCCAGCTGACCCTTGATTTGGGTGGGTCAAGCACCCTGTTAGTCAGGGCTAGGGAGAGGCCTAGAGAAGTGCCAGGCCCAGAGCCCCAGCTCCCTGGGGCAGTGGGGCTGAGGCAGCAGTTTGTGTGGCAGCTGGGTGCAAAGAAGGGGCCCTTGTCTCTGACCACAGTAGCATACACTTTCTCAGCTATGGTTATGACACACTGCAGCGTGCGTTCGCCAGGAGCTGTTGGAGTTGCTGCCTCTGCCATGGGGGAGGCTTCCACCCACCCAGACAGACCTGCTGACAGTGGATGCAGCCCTGCAGGTCTTGGGCTGCAGGGAGTGCCTGGGGCCTCTCTGTGAGCCTGGGGCTGGCAGTCATCTTTTCTGCAGAAGGTGTGCTGCTGTTGACGAGTGCTGTTGCCAGGTCAAGGAGCTATGGGAGGAAGCAGGCATGCTGCGTAGCATCTGAGAAGGTGAGCAAGAGATGGATAGGATCTTCTCAGAGACCCTACAGCTTCAAGAGTCTCATTCCCCCCCCCCCCACCCCCACAACAGTGGAGGTGCATGTGGGCTCTGTGCTGTGGCAATGCTAAGTCATAACTCCATAGAAGATGAAGGCTGGGAACTGGTCACTCCTCAAGTGAGGAGAAAGGCTCTTGCTCCTCCTGAAGACTTGCAGCTGATGAACAGGTTCAGTGCCCTCCAAGCTGAGGAGGGGCTGGGCATGGCTTCAAGTGAAGCAACTGAGCTCATGGACCCTGTGCCATGCAGGAACCCCTGGAAGAAGTGGTGCGTGATTGTTGTGGGTGACTCCCTGCTGCAGGGCACAGAAGCACCCATCTGCTGACCTGACCTCTTGTCAGCAGAGGTTTGCTGCCTGCTGGGCACTCGAATCTGAGATGCCAAGCAAAGACTGCCGGGGCTTGTCCCCCACCCCTCCAACTATTGCCCCCTGCTGCTCTTCCATGTGGGCACCAACAATACTGCCAAGGGCAGCTTGGAAAGAGTGATGCTGCAAGTAAACAACCAGCTGTGCTGCTGGTTTTGGCAGCAGGGTTTTGGTTCCTATGACCATAGGCCTCTGTTTGAAGACCGACTATGGATTGGGAGAGGTGGGATCCACCTCACCTAATGGGGCACACACTTCTTTGCCAACAGGCAGGCCAACCTGGTACGCAGGGCTTTTAACTGGGAAAGGTGGGGAAGGGGAGAATTGTAGAGACCATGCAGTCAGCAAAACAGGGCTCAAGCAGGGATACTGCCAGCAATTGCAGGCAGCTAAGGCAGGACCTCCAAGACAAGACAATGGGGAATCCTCTTGCACCCCTCCTGGGAAATCAGCAAGTCACCCCTGCATATCCTGTACCTCTGAGGCTTTAAAATCACAACTAGTTGTGGTTCCTTGCAGATGGGTTGCATTCAGTCTGGTGAGCTGCTGCTCTGCCACTGGCCGGGCAGCTACCTTGCTGTCATGCTCTGGGTGTGACTCTGAGCTAGGCAGGTGGTTGGAGTCCCACATATTGCCATCCCAAGTTTCTGGATCCCAACCCGCTTTTTGCACCAGTGCCCGCAGCACCAGGGGATGGACATCTCTCCGTCCCCACTCTCGCTGTGGGCTAGTTGCAATGTAGGTAGCCAGAATGGCACATTGGGGCTCCAGCTTCTTGCCTTGCTCTGCGCTTGCAGTTGCAACCTCTTGGGACAGTTTGCAAGCCTCCTTAGCACCTTCGAGGTCCCTTTCCAACAGCCCATTTTGCTGGTGCTGCGTCAGCAACACCTTGTCGAGGGTGTGGAGTGCAGTCGGGAAGATCCACCCCAGATCCCCTGCTGCCTTTTGCATTACTAGACCTGCTTTTTGCAGTTGGAGCTTGGATACCAGTTCCACTAGCTGCTCTGGGCATCCCCCCAGCTCACTCTCTACCTCCGGCCATGCTGCGGGGGTGACCCACTGTGGCGTGAAGGGAGGGAAGAAAGGCCCTTCCTTAGCTTGGTAATTGAGGTTGGCCTGCCAGAGCCCCTTCTTCAAGGACTTTCCCTGAGTCTAGTTTCACAAAGCTGTAGATTTTATTAAAGCAACAGCTAACAGAGGCAGCCAACAGATGCAGCAGTTTGCGCAGCAGTTCGCGCAGAAGGGCGCACGAAGATACCTTCGTTTCTGATCCCTGTGGTGTATGCTTCCTCAAGTATGGTCATGACACGCCACAGAGCGCAATCCCCAGTGGCTGTTAGAGTTGCTGTGTCGGCTGTGTCTGAGGCTGGGACCCAGATGGACCCTCTGACAGTAGTTGCAGCTCTACAGGTCTCAGGCTGCAGGGAGTGCTTGGGGCCTCTCCAGGAGGCCTGGGCTGGCAGTCAGCTCTCCTGCAGGAGGTGTGCTGTTGTTGATGAGCTATGTTGTCAGGTAAGGGAGTTAGGGGAGGTGGTCAGTAGGCTCTGTAGCATCCGAGAAGATGAGCAAGAGATAGACAGGGTATTCTCGGAGACTGTGCAGCTTCGGGAGTCCCAACCCCCCACTGCAGTGGAGTTGCTGGAGCGCTCTGTGCCGTGTGAAACAGTACATCATAACACTGTAGAAGGCGGCTGGAAGCTGGTCACTGCTCGTGGGAGGAGAAAGGCTCCTACTCCTCCCGAAGACTTGCAGCTGAAGAACAGGTTTAGTGCCCTCCAGGATGAGGAGGAGATGGGCATGGCTGCAAGGGAAGTACCGGGGACAACAGACCCTGTGCCTTGCAGGAACGCCCAGAAGAAGCAGCGGGTGGTTGTTGTGGGGTCCCTGCTGCAGGGGACGGAGGCATTTATCTGCCGACCTGACCTCATGTCTAGAGAGGTTTGTTGCCTGCCAGGGGCTCGTGTGAGAGATGTCATGGAAAGACTGCCAAGGCTTGTCCACCCTTCGGACTATTGCCCACTGCTGCTCTTCCATGTGGGCGCTAATGACACCAAGGGCAAACTGGAGACCATCAAGCAGGATTTCAGAGCTGTGGGGATGGTGGTCAAGGGTCTGGGAGCCCAGGCCATCTTCTCCTCAGTCCTGCCAGTGAGGGGGATGGATTAGAGGAGGAGGAGACAGACTTTCCAAGTTAACGACTGGCTGCGCCGCTGGTGTTGGCAACAGGGTTTTGGTTTCTACCACCATGGGACCCTGTCTGAAGATTGACTATGGATTGGGAGAGATGGGATCCACCTCACTAAGCAGGGCATGTGTGTCTTTGCCAACAGGTTGGCCAACCTGGTAAGGAGGGCTTTAAACTAGGAAAGACAGGGGAAGGGGAGAGTTATAGTGCCAGGGCAGCTGGCAAAAGACAGCTGAAGTCAGGACGCTTCCAGCAGGTGAATGCAGCCAGGGAAGTGCGCATGGGATGTGGCTATGGAGGATCCTCTTGCATCCCTCCTGGGAAACCTGCATGCTCGATCACCTCTCTGAAATGCCTGTACACCAATGCACGCAGCTTGGGGAACAAACAGGAAGAACTAGAGATCTGTGTGCGGTCGCAGGGCCGTGATCTCATTGCAGTTACGGAGACATGGTGGGATAGCTCACATGACTGGAGTGCTGTCATGGATGGCTACATGCTTTTTAGGAAAGACAGGCCAGGAAAGTGAGGTGGTGGCATTGTTCTTAATGTGAGAGAGCAACTGGAATGTATGGAGCTGTGCCTAGGGGTGGATGAAGAGCGAGTCGAGAGCTTATGGGTGAGGATTAAAGGGCAGGCTAGCATGGGTGACACTGTTGTGGGTGTTTACTACAGGCCACCTGATCAGAAAGAGGAAGTCGATGAGGCCTTCTACAGACAACTGGAAGTAGCCTCACGATCCCAGGCCCTGGTTCTCATGGGGGACTTGAACCACCCTGATATCTGCTGTAAAGACAACACAGCTAGGCCCTCTATGTGAGAGAGCAACTGGAAGGTATGGAGCTGTGCCTAGGGGTGGATGCTGAGTGTGTTGAGAGCTTCTGGGTGAGGACTAAAGGGCAGACTAACATGGGTGACACTGTTGTGGGTGTTTGCTACAGGCCACCTGATTGGGAAGAGGAAGTAGATGAGGCCGCCTGCAAAAACCTGGAAGTTTCCTCACAATCCCAGGCCCTGGTTCTCATGGGGGACTTGAACCACCCTGGTATCTGCTGGAAAGACAACACAGCAAGGCACAAGCAATCCAGGAGGTTCCTGCAGAGCACTGATAGGATAACTTTCTGACACAGGTGATGGAGGAGCCAAGGAGGAGAGGTGTGCTGCTGGCCTCTGTACTACCAAACAAGGAAGGGCTGGCTGGAGATGGGAAGGCTGGGGGCTGCCTTGGCTGCAGAGACCATGAGATGGTGGAGCTGAGGCTCCTGTGAGGAGGAAGCAGGGCAAAAAGTAGGAGCACAAGCCTGGACTTGGGCAGGGCAAACTTTGGCCTCTTCAGGGACCTTGCTGGAAGAATCCCTTGGGGGACAGGGACCTAGGAGGAAGAGGGGTCCAAGAGAGCTGGTTAATAGTCAAGGATGACTTCCTCCCTGCTCATTGGGATGCACTGCTCTTGAGCTGGAAGTCGAGCAAAGGGGGCAGGAGAGCTGCAGGGATGAGCAAGGAGCTCCTGGCAAAACTCCTCCACAAGAAGGAAGTGGCCGGAAGGTGGAAGCAGGCACAGGCCACTGGGGAGCAGTACAGGGATGTCGTTGGAGTGTGCAGGGATTGTAGCAAATGAAGACACAGACTCAAGGGGTGGTGCGTCTTGAGACATTTATTTGTTTCTGAGCGTATTTATACTAAAAAGTTAGCTGCTTCAGCAGTTCTACAGATACACTTTGCTAAGCCAGTCATCATGCAGATTATGTCACAGCAGCCAATCAGTACACTTATCACGCTCGCATGCACGATCATGCCTTGTACTTTGGTACTTGTTTCTCTTTTCCCATACGCTTTGCTACTTGTAACTCCTTGTACCTCGCTACTTGTTTCTCTTTTCCCATACGCTTTGCTGCTTGTAACTTTCCACCAGTTTAACCCTGTTATGACCCTCCACATCTCCCCCTTCCTTTAATAATTGAAAGGCTAAGGCGGTATGAACTTGCAGCGTCGTGACTTGCTTCATACTTTGATCAATCGTTCTTTGTATGCAATTCAATCAGCATGGCACACAGATTAGTATTGCAATAAATACAAAACTTATTATAAGTACTAGAATCAGTATGCATTTTAACCAAGGTCCTACAGCAAGCATATTCAACCAATCAAACATTCCCCATAAGTTTTTCCCATCGTCTTCTTGCAACTGTTTTGTTAACTCCTTCAATCTTGCAATGCTCGTATGTATTGACTCAGAATGATCACTCAGATTCATACAGCACATTCCCTCAAAATCCTGACAGCCATGGCCTTGGGCCAATAGCAAAAAGTCAATTGCAGCCTGATTTTGTAAGGTGGCGTGTCTAACTGAATCTACGTCTGTTAATAGGGCGTTCAAAGCAGTACTAGTAGCATTTGCTTCTTTTGCAAGCCAGCATCCTAATTTGGTAAGTTGTGACAAAGCATGAGCAGTCCCTATCCCTGCAAAAATGCTACCCAAAATATGCTTAGTTGGGTCCCACAATTCTATGTCGCTACTACAGTCTGATGTAAAGCTGTGGGTGGACCGTTTTGTCCGAACATGGGCAGTTCCATTAATTAACAACTTTTCGGGATGGAACAATGACAGAAGCCCAAAGGTACACGGGCCTCCCACTTAATAGGATACTGTTTTTCTCTTACTGGTTTAGCTCCAGATTTTAGAACAACCTTCACTGGTTTCGCCAATTTAGACCAACCTGGAATTCCGCTAGCCCATACAACTGGTAAAACTGCATCCTATTAAAAGCTATCCAGGCCACTTCTAACATTTTTCCCAGATCTCTCCAATCTGCCCCCTCTAATTCTTGAAGTTTCCTTCTTATGTCTGGAGCCGATTGTCCCATAAAAGTTGAAGCTATCTGCTGGGCTTCCTCTGGTTTCTCAGGATCCAGGTTGGTATATTTTCTGGCAATAACTTTTAATCGTTCCATAAAAGCAGATGGGGATTCAGTCAGTTACAATATCCATTTCTGATATCTTGTTAAGAGTCCCCGGGGTCCTGGCAGGTTAGGATCCCACCCTGGGGGGTCTGTAGCAAGAAAATTCTGATCTAGCATTCCCTGCAAATCCCCACCAGCAAGTGCTCCTTCCACTTGCTTCCGAGCAGTGTTTAATACCTTCTTCTTTTCAGTATCATCTAGCAGGGTGTCTAATATACCTGCAAATCATTCCAATCTGGATCCTGAGTCCTAATTAGAGTTTCAAACACTTCTGCCACTCTCTCTGGATCTTCTCTATAGTTCCCTGCTATTTCCTTCCAGGACCTTAACTCCATTATACAGAAAGGCAGTTTAGCTGTTACTGGTCCGGTATTTCCAACCTCCTGCTGAAGGGCAGCCTGTAAAACCACCCCCGCTTCCCCTTGTCGTCCTCTTGTTCTCCCTGCAATTGGGCTAAATCCTTCTGCCTCTTCAGCCTCCCCAACAACATCCTCAACATCCCCCCCCCCCACCTCTGTTGGGGGGTGACCAGCAGCTCCAAATCCTCTTGCTCCTCCTGTTTAGACTTTAAACACCTCTTCCCGATACTACAAGCAGAACAACACCTTTTCAACTTTTGACCCTTTCTCTCCTTCTCTAGTGCTAGTATCATTGGATCCTTTGGAATCATCCCACAATCTTTCTGCCATTCAGGGTGGTTTCTTAATGCAAAAAACAAATCTACATACATTACTTCATCCCATTTCCCCTCCCTCCAGCAAAACAACATTAATTGTTATATGGTATTGTAGTTCACACTTCCATTCTTAGGCCATTTTTCCTGATCTTCTAAAGTAAACATGATTACAATGATTACAGTATTCAATTAATTGTTCTCTGGTAAGGGTACCTCCTGGTGGACCTGCCTCCTCTTTCCAATGCTTTAAAATACATCCCAGGGGTGAATTCTTCCAAATCCCCCCCCTCTTTCGACGCTTGGTTACCCATAATCACAAAATCCACAAAACAAAGTCCAATAACGCTCCAAATATCAAATTGCCACACAAATCGAGCAATGCGGGACTCTAACCCGACCTTTTCAAGAAAGGAATGCCTTTACCTTTCCCAGGGGTCTTGTTCAGAGCTCTTCGGTCCAGGTATCGGAGGTTCTCCCTGAGAATCCCTCGGTGCTGGCTGGAGGTCCTGCGATCCCACGGATCCGACGAGGTTCAGAAGCAGAGTCCCATCTGGGGTGCCAAAACTGTCACCAAAATTGGGAGAAAAACTCCTTAACACCAATGTAGCATTAAGAAGCAGGCGTTCTCTTTATTACAGCGCCAGGTACACGGGGGATAGCTCCACCCAACGTGCACACCGTGTATCGCATCATCCAAAGTTTATATTGCTCTATCCTATGCATATGCATTAAATTTCCAGGAACGATTATACATATTCATTCTATTTCCTAGAACTAATTACTACATTTACATAATCATTACACATGCAGTCTGAGTCTCTGGGGGTCTTCCGTGGGGGTCTCTGGTGGTCCCTAGTGGTGTCAGAAGAGGTGTCACTCAGTGTCTTGCCATGAACTTTGCTCTACTTTTCCATACATGGTCTCAACTTGGCCTGCTTTCTTGTTTGAGGAAAACTGTTTCAGTCCTAATCTTGCCTCCAACTGGCTTCTGCTGGTTTAGCTGTACTTTCTCAGGATGTGTGGGTCACAGCTGCACCGGTGTCCTTGGGTATGTTTGTCTGAGGCTCCTATTGAGACTCCTTCTTGTCCGAGCTGGTAGCAGTTCCCCCATGTAGCCAAATGCTTACAAACTGTGACATCTCCAGTCCCCACTTCCTCGTATAGTCTCTGACCTACTTTCGCTCATTCATCAAGTTGACATGTCCCATTTGCAGGGAAATCAGGTACATTTCTCGTAATCCAGTCCAGGAGTGTTAGTAACTTGCCCTCCGAAACATACCAATTCTTCCTGTCCAGAAGCCATCTTAAAACGTCCAGGCTTTGTTTCTGTTCTAGGGATAACCTTCCCCCCATGATTCCTGACTGCTCACCTTCGTTGAGGTGATGGGTGCACACTCCTTGTAAGGCTTGGAGTCCTGGTTCAGGCTTGTTGTCCTGGTTCAGTTGGGTTTCGCTACCGGATCGGCGTTGCCTTCTTACACCGAGCTGAGTCCCTGTTTGGGCGCCATTTGTAGCAAATGAAGGCACAGACTCAAGAAGTGGTGCATCTTGAGACATTTATTGTTTGTTTCTGAGCATATTTATTCTAAGAAGTTAGCTGCTTCAGCAGTTTTACAGATACACTTTGCTAAGCCAATCATCAGGCTGATCATGTCACAGGTAGCCAGTCATTACACCGATCACGCACACGGCGATCATGCCTTGTACTTTGCTACTTGCTTCTCCTTTCCCACAGCTTGCTACTTGCAACTTTCCTCCCTTGTACCTTGTTACTTGCTTCTCTTTTCCCATACGCTTTGCTGCTTGTAACTTTCCACCAGTTTAACCCTGTCATGACCCTCCACAGTTGGGGGCCTCCTTGGCTGCGGAGACCATGAGATGGTGGAGCTGAGGCTCCTGTGAGGAGGAAGCAGGGCAAAAAGTAGGAGCACAAGCCTGGACTTGAGGAGAGCAAACTTTGGCCTCTTCAGGGACCTTGCTGGAAGAATCCCTTGGGGGATAGGGACCTAGGAGGAAGGGGGGTCCAAGAGAGCTGGTTAATAGTCAAGGATCGCTTCCTCCCTGCTCATTGGGATGCACTGCTCTTGAGCTGGAAGTCGAGCAAAGGGGGCAGGAGAGCTGCAGGGATGAGCAAGGAGCTCCTGGCAAAACTCCTCCACAAGAAGGAAGTGGCCGGAAGGTGGAAGCAGGCACAGGCCACTGGGGAGCAGTACAGGGATGTCGTTGGAGTGTGCAGGGAGAGCACTAGGAAGGCCAAGGCCCATTTGGAGCTGCAACTGGCAAGGGATGTCAAGGACAGCAAGAAGGGCTTCCTTATATACATCTGTACCAAAGGGAAGACTAGGGAGAATGTGGGCCTGCTGCTGCCTGGGGCAGGGGCCCTGGTGACAAAGGGTACAGAGAAGGCAGAGATGCTGAGTGCCTTCTTTGCTTCAGTCTTTACTGCTAAGACCAGCCCTCGGGAATCCCAGACCCTGGAGCCCAGGCAGAAAGTGTGGAGAAAGGAAGACTTGCCCTTGGTGGAAGAGGGTCAGGCTAGAGATCATTTAGGCAAACCTGACATCCACAAGTCTGTGGGCCTTGATAGGATGCACCCACGAGTGCTGAGGGAGCTGGTGGACACCATTGCTAGGCCACTCTCCATCATCCTGGAAAGAGCATGGAGATCGGGAGAGGTGCCTGAGGACTGGCGGAAAGCTGCTGTCACTGCAGCCTTCCAAAAGGGCAAGAAGGAGGAGCCAGGGAACTACAGGCTAGTCAGCCTCACCTCCATCCCTGGAAAGGTGATGGAGCAGCTCATCCTGGAGGCCATCTCCAAGCATGTGGAGGACAAGAAAGTGCTCAGGAGTAGTCAGCATGGCTTCACCGAGGGGAAATCATGCCTAACCAATCTGATAGCCTTCTCTGATGGGATGACTGGCTGGGTAGATGAGGGGAGAGCAGTGGATGTTGTCTCCCTCGACTTCAGGGAGGCTTTTGATGCTGTCTCCCATTACATCCTTTTTGGCAAGCTCAGGAAGTGTGCGTTAGATGAGTGGAGAGTGTGGTGGATTGAGACGTGGCTGAAAGGCAGAGCTCAGAGGGTTCTGCTCTGTGGAGAAGGACTGGGAGTGCTGGTGGACACGAAGTTGACCATGAGGCAGCAATGTGCCCTTGTGGCCAAGAAGGCCAATGGGATCCTTGGGTGCATCAGGAAGAGTGCTGCCACCAGGCAGAGGGAGGTGATGCTCCCCCCCTCTCCTCAGCCCTGGTGAAGCCGCATCTGGAGTACTGTGTCTAGTTCCACTGAAGCGAGTCCAGCAGAGGACTACAAAGATGATTAGGGGACTGGAGTATCTCCCCTATGAGGAAAGGCTGAGAGAGCTGGGCCTGTTCAGCCTGGAGAAGAGAAGACTGAGAGGGCATCTTATCAATGTATACAAATAGCTGAAGGGAGGGTGTCAAGAGGATGGGGCCAGACTCTTGTCAGTGGTGCCCAGCGACAGGACGCGAGGCAACAGGCACAAACTGAAATAGAGGGAATTCCCTATGAACATGAGAAAAAACTTCTTCACTGTGACGGTGACAGAGTCCTGCAACAGGTTGCCCGGAGAGGTTGTGGAGTCTCCTTCTCTGGAGATTTTCAAAAGCCGCCTGGATGCCATCCTGTGCAACGTGCTCTAGGTGACCCTGCTTGAGCAGGGGGTTGCACTAGATGATCTCCAGAGGTCCCTTCCAACCTCAACCATTCTGTGAGTCTGTGTGGTGCTTTGCAGCATCTTAGTCCGGATGGTTTTGCTCATGGGGATCTGATCCAGTCCTGTAAACTCAGGGGAGTGAATTCTGGACAGCATTCCTGATTGCTGCAGCTGGTTTATTCCTGCTGCCACAGTAGTCCACTCGGTGAGCCTGTCACTGATGGCAGTCGGCCAGGTTAGCTGCACTGCACACAGCACCCCCTCCATTAGGAAGGGGGAAACGTTTTGGTTTTGCTGCTGCAGGGTATGGAGGTGCTGCGCAGCATGGCATCCTGGGGCAGAGCCTCCATTCCATCGAGTTCCCCTCTAGTAAAAGCAACCGCATCCACCCCGTCATCCCACAGCCTTGACAGCCACTCTAATAACCCTTCACGGTGCTGCTGCCTGTAGCACCCCTGCATATCCTGTACCTCTGAGGCTTTAAAATCGCAACTAGTTGTGGTTCCTTGCAGATGGGCTGCATTCAGTCTGGTGAGCTGCTGCTCTGCCACTGGCCGGGCAGCTACCTTGCTGTCATGCTCTGGGTGTGACTCTGAGCTAGGCAGGTGGTTGGAGTCCCACATATTGCCATCCCAAGTTTCTGCATCCCAACCTGCTTTTTGCACCAGTGCCCGCACTGTCAGCAGATGGAAATCTCTCCGTCCCCACTGTAGCTGTGGGCAATTTGCAATGTAGGTAGCCAGAATGGCACATTGGGGCTCCAGCTTCTTGCCTTGATCCGTGCTTGCAGCTGCAACCTCTTGGGACAGTTGGCGAGCCTCCTTAGCACCTTCGAGGTCCCTTTCCAACAGCCCATTCTGCTGGTGCTGCGTCAGCAACACCTTGTCCAGGGTGCGGGGTGCAGGCAGGAAGATCCACCCCAGATCCCCTGCTGCGGTTTGTGCCGCCAGCCCTGCTTTTTTGCAGTTGGAGCTTGGATACCAGTTTCACTAGCTGCTCTGGGCATCCCCCCAGCTCACTCTCTACCTCCGGCCATGCTGCGGGGGTGACCCAGTGTGGCGTGAAGGGAGGGAAGAAAGGCCCTTCCTTAGCTTGGTAATTGAGGTTGGCCTGCCAGAGCCCCTTCTTCAAGGACTTTCCCTGAGTCAGCTTCACACAGCTGTAGATTTTATTAAAGCAACAGATACAACATGTTCAGAATTGCCACTGATAAAAGCACTTGCTGCAGCAAATTTTCTTCCTTTTGAGCTCAAACTAGCAATTAAGTGCTTTCAATAATAATATCTTTATGCAGCAGAGAGTGTGTTTTTTAATATGGTAATTGGGGATACTGAGGCTAGAGGCACTATAGGTCAACACTTAGTCCATGACCAGCAAATTTTTTGAATAGGCAACCCTTTGTGGTCAAGGGCGGACCACGATATCTTCCTATCGCTCCCTCCTCCGCCCTGCAACTGGATAAAACTTTCTGGCCTTCCCCAGCTCGTTTGTTCCTCATGTTGCAAAAGGGTGGTATGCTTTGTCTGCCACGGGTCTCCTTTGTGCCCCCCCTCCTTTCCTCCCGAATTCTCTCCTGACTCCACACCCACCCGGCCACCTTGTGAGCCATGGGTGCACATGGACCCGTAGCGGGCTACCTGGGAATGCAGCTCCCTGCCTCCCCCTTCTCCTCTCACCCACAAAGAGGCATCTCCACACCCGTATCCTGCCCACTACGCCAAAGGTGACGGCAAGGTGGGCAAGAGAGGGTCAGATGCTAGCTGAGAGAAACAGTCAGAGTTGGTGAGGGGTTAAACAGTGCAGATTTACTAAAGGACTTGCACTCCAAGCTGCATGAGGAGCCCTGGGAAGTGCACGGAGGCGGTGCTGATGGGAGGCTGCTGGACGCATGGGTTGGAAGCCCAGGCGAGACTCCACTTGGTGCATCCTAAGGGCCCCTTCGCTCTACTGCAACTAGTTCCTTCTCTCAGCTGTGCTAACCTTGAGAACCTACTGTCTGGGAAGCAAATAGGTGTTGTTGACACAACTGTTGTCCCAAACTGGGGATTCGTTACCTGGTGTGCAATGAGTCAATCTACACAGAAAGTTGAGATACCGTTTTATTTCGATGTTGCACAGAATCGGGTGCCAGGTGGTAGATCCACAAAGCTAGCACACCAAGTATTTCTTTCTTTATCATTCTATTTATACAGTTGTTCTCAGCCAGAAGCTGCCTCTTGTTCCGCCCCTATTACATGACTGCTTAAATTATTTGCATATTGCTTCCACTGCAGTTCTCACTAGTGGGGAATGTCTCCCCACAATTAGGGGTCTTCAACCTAGTGGTGTGATTTTTAGTAGTATAATGAGGATAGTTCACTTTAGGTTAGAGCTAGTTACTGTTTTTTGCTGACTGACTAGATATATACGTATTTCCAAGATGTTCCTAACTGGAAGGACGAACATCATGGCAAAACACTGAAGCTCAGCGTTACAGTTCTTGTTTGACTGGAGTAGGCATGCAAGAAAGCAGCAGGGGCCCAAGAGAAGCTGTGGCTGCTTCCTTGATGGTGTGTGAACCTTGTCAGGGGCAGGGTGATTTTTGTGCTAATGTCTGAGGAGACAAGGTGTCAGCTTGTAAAAAAGAGGAAGTGCCAAAAGCCAGCTATTGTTTTCTGGACTAGGCACGCAGGACAAGAGGAGGGGCTGAAGACAACTTCTCTGCAAGAGCAAATCTCGAGTGCTGGAGAGGACTATAGAGGTGTGGTGAGGCGGGAGCAGTGTCCGGGTTTGTGAGCGGGGCCTTGCGCCTGCGCGTGGCCCTCGTGCCATGCTTGCTGGCGTGCCAGTGGCAGGGTGGGGGCGTCTGGGGCTGGGGCGCTTGTCCCTCTTGCCGGGGAGATGGTGACTGTTGCCGAGGCCACTGTCAGCGTTGCACGGGGCGGCAGCGAGTTCCGTGTTCCGGTCGGCGTGGAGGGAGGCTGCCCTGGCTGCAGGCTTGGTGTCCTGCTGGGCAGCCGGCATGCTGGCGGGGGGCCCAGCACCGTCACAGGCCTGTGGTAGTACGGGGGGCGCGGAGCTGTCTCTGGGCATTGGGGCAGGGCCGCCGATGCAAAAGCCGGCCGCCGATGCAAAAGCCGGCCGCCGATGCTGCGCCGTCGTTCTGGATACAGAGGACCAAGAAATCTACGTAAGCAAATGACCAGGTCACTGCTCTGAGGCTCATTCTCACAATTGCATGCAGCTCCCTTTGCCCCACTGCACAGACATCATGCTCCCTTGCCAAGCTTCTCACCCCTCGGAGCTGCTGGGAAGGGGCCTGTTTGGAAGTGAGACTAAGTCCCAGTGTCCTGGGGTTTCTTCCTCCCCTGGGCTCAGGCTGCGCAGCTGATGGGTAGGGCTTGACTAGGTTCCCCTCCAGGCGAGGGGAAAGGTGTCTGCTGAGTTGGAAGGCAACTCAGCTGGGCTTCTGGGGACCATCTTCTCAGCAAGGGAGAGGAATTGCTCATGGTGCCTCAGCAGCCTTTTGTAGCTGAGCTGGGGAGCAGCTCAAAGGAGAAGCTCTTCATTCGAAGCAACCTAGCCCCAACGTTCCCTGAAGGAGTTTCAGGAGCACAGAGAAGAGCCTGCTCTCCAGCAGGCAACTCAAATGCTCTGTGACCTTGCCTTCTTCACGGTCATATTTGGCCCTCCAGCAGCTGCCTCATAAACCTGTCTGCAGAGAACTTGCATCCTGTCCCCAGGCAGCCTTTGTGGCAGTGGAGGGGGAGGATATGTTCCCTTTGCATGGGTGCCACCAAAGGTCTGAATTCTTCACCCACCTGAGGGGCACTTTAAAGAGGGCCTGAGGTGACCGCAGGTTATGGTATTTGGCCTGCTCAGAGGCTGTGTGATTATTGGCAGTGGTGGCATCTGCCTGCTCCTTTGCGGGTTTAGCGTCTGGCCCCAATTTACTGCCTTGTCCTCTCCTGCTTTTCCCCACTGCTGCCTGTGTCCTTGACCTCTGCCCAAGGGAGGCATGGCGCCGCTGCTTGCAATGCATGCTGCGACACCTCATCAGGGGGCTGGTAAGGTCCTACAGAGGCACATGCTCACCCAGAGGGGCCTCCCCTTGCTCTCTGCCTTCTTCAGGCCACTCTGCAAGCGCTCGTGCCCATCGCAGCCACAGTCCCTGGCACTGCAGTCTCAAGGCTGCCAAATGTCACCCCACTGCACTGCAGTTGCACTTGTCTTTCAGTCACTGGCAAGTCAAGGGCCACGGAGGACTGGTCAGGGCTGCTCCACCTCTGGGGGGTATCTAGGGTTAAGGCCAGCTCTGCGGCATGCTCCTCTTGCAAGGTTCTTGCACTCTGCTCCTGGGCAAGCTGGAGCATCCGTTGCTCCTGGGGGCAGGAGGCAGCCCTGACTAGGTGGTTCTCAGCCTTCTTCTGAGGCCTCGTAGGGACAACATTAGATGTCCACGTGCTCTGCAAATTGCTTGTGCATCCAATGAGCCCTTATCCCAGGCAGGTACATATTCAAGGATCCTGGCAGGGACACCAACCCATAAAGAGAATAGACTTTGGTCAGTTGGACTCACCTGGAGAGTTGACCATGCAGGACGATGTGCACGCTTCATCTTGATGGCTCTGATCGAAATCCAGCCCAGGAAGCTGTTGCTCTCCGATACATGACAGTGCACGCAGAAGGCTCTCGGACAGCACGCAGAGGGATGCCACACAGGAACCTAGAGAAGGAGAGCAAAGAAGCTAGCAGCATCCTCATGAGCACACACAAACAACTCTAAGCTCCTCCAGAAGCACCAGCGTCCTAGGCCACTTCCTGCACGGCTCCCAAAATCCCAGGGACAAGCCACCGCAGAAGGGCTAAAGGGCTAGTGCAAAGCAGCACGGCACCAGCTCCTGTTACTGCCATTGGGGGGAAACCACACTGGGGCACAGCAAAGGTGCCTCAGGCTGGCCTTGCCTGCAGCTGCGCTATCTAGGGCCTGGCAAAGCTCACTTACCACCATGCCTTGCAGATCAACCACCTTGTAGATGAGTGGAAGGGCCCCACAAGCCCAGACACATTTTCCCACCTGCTCCTGCTTCAGCTGGGCTTTTGCAGCTACTCCTCTCCTACTTCTCCACAGAAGCAACTCCCCTAACACTTCCAGCTATCACCCCCAAGAGGGAAAAACCCACATCCTATTTTTGACCTCTGCCAGGGGGTTCCCACAAGTTACTGGCTCAGAGGTCCCACTACAGTTAGTGCAGTCCTTGGCTTTCCTCCTAGCAAAGAGAAACAATTCCAAGGGGTAAACTGAAGGGAAATACACTGCCTCCACAGAGCTGGCCCAGCAGCAGCAGCAAAAACACTCCTTGTCAAGGGCCTGCAATACAGCTTGCACTCCAGCCTGGGCAATTCCTGCAGCACACCACTGAGGTTGCAAGGACTCCAGGCTGCACCTCCAAAGACCCGAGAGCAAGGAGGGGACTGCCAAAAAAGAGAAACCGCAAGCCTCTTGTCATGCCTAGAGGATTGCCCAGGGCTCAAACAGCTGAGGCTTTTCAGGGTACCTTTGGCACACAGCATTATAAATTGCCTCTCACTGCAGAGATTGCAGAGGGCTCCAACTCTGCAAAACTGCATCAACACCAGGAAGCTGCAGCAGTCCTGGCTCTGCTGAGCACCTTTCCCTCTTGCCATTATCCTGTGCCCTGCAGACACCGCTTGGCCACTGCTGCGTATGACAAAGCACAGAACGCCCCCAGAAGCGACCAACACAGCAAAGCCATTGCCACCAAAGAGAAGGCAGGGCACAACCGAAGGCCCACGCGCTCTGCCACAGCACTCTCAGGCTTTGGGTCCCAGCAAGCTGAGGCCTTTTACTAAGGAACACTTGCCATCAGCACAAACTGCATCTCTGCGTGCTGCCCCTCCTGGCCCTCAAAAGCAGAGCTGAGGCACATGCCCCCACCCTCCGAGATAACCCCAACTTCTTCAGAGCAGTCCTCTCTTGGCAAACACGGACCAGAAGTGGCCAAGCCCCAGGGAAAAGCTGCCGGGCAGCACCCTCAAAGAAGTGTGCGGGACCATCTCCCAAGGGCTTTGGCCAAAGCAGCTAACCCCCTCCGGGGCAAAGAGTCAGGGTCCAGGCAGAGCACAAAAGGGAACCTTCCAAGAGAGAAGCACATCCCAGGAAGGGGCAGGCGCATCCCCCAAAGCACCAAAAGGCAGTCCTGCGAAAGAAGGACTCATTTCTGCTCTCCCAGGCAACACCTCTCTGCCAGACCATCCCACTGCTCCATGCTCACACCTACCACCCTCCTTCCTTCCTTCCTGCTTTACAGACACTAAACACCCAGCCCTACTTGCTCCTCCAAACAAAAGGCACCTCCAGCTCTCCACTCAACACCTGCACACACACACCACTCACTCACACAGGAAACACAGCAGCTCCCCTGCACAGCATGCTCAAGTGGGCAGCTCCCACACCCACAACCCTGCGCATTGGCAACCTGCGCTAGGTCTCAAGTACACAGCCAGCTGCCGGAATTGTTCCAGACAACCAGCCCCAAACTTCTCTCCACAACATCCTCTTCTCTTCCAAGGAAACCGCTGCCCCTCCACTTGGCAAAGCAGCTGCAGCTTTGGGCAGAAGGGCACAGACTGGACCACTAGAGCTGAGCTCTACTGACACCTGGGCAGGGGGGAAGCCAAAGAGCCCTTGCTGCACTTGGCACCTGACAGCAATTCAGCCCGGGCAGCTTGGGAAAACTGCACACAAAAGCCATGCTCCCCAAAACACTGGGCTCACACTTGGGAGCCCTCTGTCCTCTCTGACCCTCACGAGCCCCTTGGCACACCCCCACAGCTCCCCTGGCTGCTCCCACCTCACGGCAGGCTCTCCCTCACAAAGCCACACTGCAACTTCAGCCTGACATGCTCTGGGGGTCCTCAACTCCTCTGCCCTGCCCCACCAGCCCCCACACCCCCACTCTCCACCAGTGCCCCAGGCAGGCCTCAGCACCCTCCCTCCCACACCTTTAGGGCACACTACCTTCAGCTCTCCCACCTCAGCTGCTGGGGGGGTCAAACAGGCAAGACAGGCTGACACAGCAGGACAACAAGCCCAGCACATGTTAGCCTGCCTGCCTGCAGCAAGCTTGCTCTCACACTGCCCCATTTGCACTAAATGGCTTCCATGCACAGGCTCCTTGCCAAGCTGCTTTCTTGTCCTCCCTGGCTGCTCTCCCCTCTCCTCTAGCCTGCTCTTCTACCTTTTCCCCAAACAAACACCAGCACTCAAAAATCACAGCAGCCCTGCTCTCAAGCTCAAGGTGCTCCCAACACTTTTCTCCTCCTGCCTCCACCTGACAGGCGGGGCCCCAAGGAACCATCCCCTTTACTGGGACATGCTCAACTCACTTGACTCCAGCAGGCAATACATACTGCCACTTCTCCCTGGCATAGGCCACTCCACCTGCTCCACATGCTTTTCACTTCCACATTAATGCCCCAAGGACCACCTGCCTCCCACCTAGGGGGCTAGGCCTCCAAGCTTCTGAAGCCTTTTAAGGCTTCTTCTTTCCTCAACTCCAAGACCTGTGTACAAGTACAGCAACCAGCCCTGCTAGCCTTCATTTTCCAGGCACAAAAGCACCTGCCACCCCCCACCTTTGCTCCAGCCACCAAGCCACCCTTGCAGCCCTCTCTGCAACTGTACTTTACAACAGGGCTATCACCACCCCCCCACACACCCTCCTCCCTCAGCTGCACCAGGCTCTGACAACAGTGTCACTCAACAGGCTGCCAAACCCCTCCTTGTCTCCACAACTCTGCCCAGAGGAGATATGCCAAAGAGGTGGCTTCAAGGACTTTAGTCCATTCCCTCCCCCTCCGCCCCCCTCTACCACCCATTTGGCAGCTCCAAGTTACAGGAGCGCTCCTCATTTTCCAGAGAAACCCCTCTTGTAAAAGGCAACCTACTGGCACAAAGCACATCTGCTTGGGGGCCAGGGGCCCTGCCTGCAGGCACTAGCTGCCACCTGGCATCCTGGGCAGCACCAGCAGCACTCCTTCTCCCCCACCTCTTTGGCTTCTCAGCTGGGCATGCCACATGCCAGGGCTGCCCTGGGGGCAAGGCACCCCAGCAACACATGTCACACCTGCAGCTGCCTCAGCTCATCAGCTGCTGACAATCACAGTATCACAGAATCACTGAGGTTGGAAGGGACCTCTGGAGATCATCTAGTCCAACCCCCTGCTCAAGCAGGGTCACCTAGAGCACATTGCACAGTCTTGTTCAACTTCTTCATCAATGACCTGGATGAAGGCACAGAGTGCACACTCAGCAAGTTTGCTGATGATACAAAACTGGGAGGAGTGGCCGATACACCAGAGGGCTGTGCTGCCATTCAAAGAGACTTGGACAGGCTGGAGAGGTGGGCAGAGAGGAACCTCATGAAATTCAACAAAGGGAAGTGCAGGGTCCTGCACCTGGGGAGGAATAACCCCCTGCACCAGTACAGGCTGGGGGTTGACCTGCTGGAAAGCAGCTCTGCTGAGAAGGACCTGGGAGTGCTGGTGGACACCAAGTTAAGTATGAGGCAGCAATGTGCCCTTGTGGCCAAGAAGGCCAATGGTATCCTGGGCTGCATCAGGAAGAGTGTTGCCAGCAGGTCGAGGGAAGTGATTCTCCCCCTCTACTCAGCCCTGGTGAGGCCACATCTGGAGTACTGCGTCCAGTTCTGGGCTCCCCAGTACAAGAGGGATGTGGCACTACTGGAGCGAGTCCAGCGAAGGGCCACAAAGATGATTATGGGACTGGAGCATCTCTCTTATGAGGAAAGGCTGAGAGAGCTTGGCCTGTTTAGCTTGGAGAAGAGAAGGCTGAGAGGAGATCTTATCAATGTGTACAAGTATGTGAAGGGAGGGTGTCGAGAGGATGGGGCCAGACTCTTTTCAGTGGTGCCGAGCGACAGGACGCGAGGCAATGGGCACAAACTGAAACACAGACACTTCCATCTTAACATGAGGAAAAACTTTTTCACTGTGAGGGTGACAGAGCACTGGAACAGGTTGCCCCGAGAGGTGGTGGAGTCTCCTTCTCTGGAGATATTCAAAAGCCGCCTGGATGCAATCCTGTGCAATGTGCTCTAGGTGACCCTGCTTGAGCAGGGGGGTTGGACTAGATGATCTCCAGAGGTCCCTTCCAACCTCAGTGATTCTGTGATTCTGTGATCGCATCCAGGCGCGTTTTGAATATCTCCAGAGAAGGAGACTCCACCACCTCTCTGGGCAACCTGTTCCAGTGCTCTGTCACCCTCACAGTGAAAAAGTTTTTCCTCATGTTCAGATGGAAGTGTCTGTGTTTCAGTTTGTGCCCATTGCCTCGCGTCCTGTCCTTAAGCATCTGCCTCTGGGCAAGCCACCTGCACTACTTGGGCTCCCTGGCCTTGCTGGGACACTCCCTTGCATGGACAGCACTACCCCCAAATCCCCACCAGGCAACACCCGCCCCCACCTCAACAGCACAGACAAAAGCCCTCCCCATCTGCCCCTGGCAAAAGGAGAGCGGCCCAACTTCTTAACATCATGCCACCCCCTTTCACTTCCAAAGGCTTTCCTCAGCTCCCAAGAAGGAGCAGCCCTCCACTCCACTCCTGCCATCACTGATCCCCTGACCAGCAGCAAGGCTTGCTTGGGCACACACAAGCCACACCTCTACTCACTCTAACCCCCAGCCTTCTCCCTGCTTTCATACAGCATCAGCTCTGTTCATCCTGCCACCACCATAAACATAACCTGCCCTCCCAGAACTCTTCCCTTCTGGCCAGCTGTCCCTGCAGAGCAGCCGGCAGCTCACTCTCAGCTGAGCTCACCTCCTATTTCCAGGCATCTTAAGAGCAGCTTTTAAGCTCTATCTACTTTGTCAGTCTGGGCAGCAAGGCTGAGCTTCAAAAAAGTTACCCAGATAGAAGCAGAATTACCCTGGCACACCTGCAGTCCTGCTCCAGCCTCAGGTGGGCACCAACTCCTTGTCAGTGCAGCCATACTCCAGCCAGCAAGAGCAGCTCATCCCTGCAGATCACCACCACAAACACCACAATGCTGAAAGACAGATTATCAGACATGTACAGCAGTCCCAAGCCCCTGGCAGAACTCGCTGAGGAGCACAGGCACATCCTCTTCAAGAGGACACAAGCGCACAGCAGACCACGGAAGGAAAGAGAAGCTGCTGCAGACAAGGCAGCAGTTTCTTGGCTTCGGCCAAGAAACCACCATTGGGAAAAGGGAACCCTCTGCCTGCCAGCTGCTTCCACCTCCAACACAGATCTGACCAAGTCAACTGCTCCCTACCCACAGGGGGCAATGTGGCCCCAGAGGCATTCTTCTCCCAGCGACACATTAGAGTCCTAGTCCCAAACCAGAACTAAAACCATTGCCAGTGGGGGTACTTCTGGCCTGGCATCCAGCTCCTTCCACTCACTGCACCAGGCCCAGGCATGCTCTGTCCCTTACCAAACCACCTAGCACCCCTTCCTTTTGTAACCTAAAAAAAGAAAAAAAACACGGTTAGACGCTTTAACGGTTAGACGCTTTAACGGTTAGACGCTTTAACGGTTAGACGCTTTAACGGTTAGACGCTTTAACGGTTAGACGCTTTAACGGTTAGACGCTTTAACGGTTAGACGCTTTAACGGTTAGACGCTTTAACGGTTAGACGCTTTAACGGTTAGACGCTTTAACGGTTAGACGCTTTAACGGTTAGACGCTTTAACGGTTAGACGCTTTAACGGTTAGACGCTTTAACGGTTAGACGCTTTAACGGTTAGACGCTTTAACGGTTAGACGCTTTAACGGTTAGACGCTTTAACGGTTAGACGCTTTAACGGTTAGACGCTTTAACGGTTAGACGCTTTAACGGTTAGACGCTTTAACGGTTAGACGCTTTAACGGTTAGACGCTTTAACGGTTAGACGCTTTAACGGTTAGACGCTTTAACGGTTAGACGCTTTAACGGTTAGACGCTTTAACGGTTAGACGCTTTAACAATTAGACGCTTTAACAATTAGACGCTTTAACAATTAGACGCTTTAACAATTAGACGCTTTAACAATTAGACGCTTTAACAATTAGACGCTTTAACAATTAGACGCTTTAACAATTAGACGCTTTAACAATTAGACGCTTTAACAATTAGACGCTTTAACAATTAGACGCTTTAACAATTAGACGCTTTAACAATTAGACGCTTTAACAATTAGACGCTTTAACAATTAGACGCTTTAACAATTAGACGCTTTAACAATTAGACGCTTTAACAATTAGACGCTTTAACAATTAGACGCTTTAACAATTAGACGCTTTAACAATTAGACGCTTTAACAATTAGACGCTTTAACAATTAGACGCTTTAACAATTAGACGCTTTAACAATTAGACGCTTTAACAATTAGACGCTTTAACAATTAGACGCTTTAACAATTAGACGCTTTAACAATTAGACGCTTTAACAATTAGACGCTTTAACAATTAGACGCTTTAACAATTAGACGCTTTAACAATTAGACGCTTTAACAATTAGACGCTTTAACAATTAGACGCTTTAACAATTAGACGCTTTAACAATTAGACGCTTTAACAATTAGACGCTTTAACAATTAGACGCTTTAACAATTAGACGCTTTAACAATTAGACGCTTTAACAATTAGACGCTTTAACAATTAGACGCTTTAACAATTAGACGCTTTAACAATTAGACGCTTTAACAATTAGACGCTTTAACAATTAGACGCTTTAACAATTAGACGCTTTAACAATTAGACGCTTTAACAATTAGACGCTTTAACAATTAGACGCTTTAACAATTAGACGCTTTAACAATTAGACGCTTTAACAATTAGACGCTTTAACAATTAGACGCTTTAACAATTAGACGCTTTAACAATTAGACGCTTTAACAATTAGACGCTTTAACAATTAGACGCTTTAACAATTAGACGCTTTAACAATTAGACGCTTTAACAATTAGACGCTTTAACAATTAGACGCTTTAACAATTAGACGCTTTAACAATTAGACGCTTTAACAATTAGACGCTTTAACAATTAGACGCTTTAACAATTAGACGCTTTAACAATTAGACGCTTTAACAATTAGACGCTTTAACAATTAGACGCTTTAACAATTAGACGCTTTAACAATTAGACGCTTTAACAATTAGACGCTTTAACAATTAGACGCTTTAACAATTAGACGCTTTAACAATTAGACGCTTTAACAATTAGACGCTTTAACAATTAGACGCTTTAACAATTAGACGCTTTAACAATTAGACGCTTTAACAATTAGACGCTTTAACAATTAGACGCTTTAACAATTAGACGCTTTAACAATTAGACGCTTTAACAATTAGACGCTTTAACAATTAGACGCTTTAACAATTAGACGCTTTAACAATTAGACGCTTTAACAATTAGACGCTTTAACAATTAGACGCTTTAACAATTAGACGCTTTAACAATTAGACGCTTTAACAATTAGACGCTTTAACAATTAGACGCTTTAACAATTAGACGCTTTAACAATTAGACGCTTTAACAATTAGACGCTTTAACAATTAGACGCTTTAACAATTAGACGCTTTAACAATTAGACGCTTTAACAATTAGACGCTTTAACAATTAGACGCTTTAACAATTAGACGCTTTAACAATTAGACGCTTTAACAATTAGACGCTTTAACAATTAGACGCTTTAACAATTAGACGCTTTAACAATTAGACGCTTTAACAATTAGACGCTTTAACAATTAGACGCTTTAACAATTAGACGCTTTAACAATTAGACGCTTTAACAATTAGACGCTTTAACAATTAGACGCTTTAACAATTAGACGCTTTAACAATTAGACGCTTTAACAATTAGACGCTTTAACAATTAGACGCTTTAACAATTAGACGCTTTAACAATTAGACGCTTTAACAATTAGACGCTTTAACAATTAGACGCTTTAACAATTAGACGCTTTAACAATTAGACGCTTTAACAATTAGACGCTTTAACAATTAGACGCTTTAACAATTAGACGCTTTAACAATTAGACGCTTTAACAATTAGACGCTTTAACAATTAGACGCTTTAACAATTAGACGCTTTAACAATTAGACGCTTTAACAATTAGACGCTTTAACAATTAGACGCTTTAACAATTAGACGCTTTAACAATTAGACGCTTTAACAATTAGACGCTTTAACAATTAGACGCTTTAACAATTAGACGCTTTAACAATTAGACGCTTTAACAATTAGACGCTTTAACAATTAGACGCTTTAACAATTAGACGCTTTAACAATTAGACGCTTTAACAATTAGACGCTTTAACAATTAGACGCTTTAACAATTAGACGCTTTAACAATTAGACGCTTTAACAATTAGACGCTTTAACAATTAGACGCTTTAACAATTAGACGCTTTAACAATTAGACGCTTTAACAATTAGACGCTTTAACAATTAGACGCTTTAACAATTAGACGCTTTAACAATTAGACGCTTTAACAATTAGACGCTTTAACAATTAGACGCTTTAACAATTAGACGCTTTAACAATTAGACGCTTTAACAATTAGACGCTTTAACAATTAGACGCTTTAACAATTAGACGCTTTAACAATTAGACGCTTTAACAATTAGACGCTTTAACAATTAGACGCTTTAACAATTAGACGCTTTAACAATTAGACGCTTTAACAATTAGACGCTTTAACAATTAGACGCTTTAACAATTAGACGCTTTAACAATTAGACGCTTTAACAATTAGACGCTTTAACAATTAGACGCTTTAACAATTAGACGCTTTAACAATTAGACGCTTTAACAATTAGACGCTTTAACAATTAGACGCTTTAACAATTAGACGCTTTAACAATTAGACGCTTTAACAATTAGACGCTTTAACAATTAGACGCTTTAACAATTAGACGCTTTAACAATTAGACGCTTTAACAATTAGACGCTTTAACAATTAGACGCTTTAACAATTAGACGCTTTAACAATTAGACGCTTTAACAATTAGACGCTTTAACAATTAGACGCTTTAACAATTAGACGCTTTAACAATTAGACGCTTTAACAATTAGACGCTTTAACAATTAGACGCTTTAACAATTAGACGCTTTAACAATTAGACGCTTTAACAATTAGACGCTTTAACAATTAGACGCTTTAACAATTAGACGCTTTAACAATTAGACGCTTTAACAATTAGACGCTTTAACAATTAGACGCTTTAACAATTAGACGCTTTAACAATTAGACGCTTTAACAATTAGACGCTTTAACAATTAGACGCTTTAACAATTAGACGCTTTAACAATTAGACGCTTTAACAATTAGACGCTTTAACAATTAGACGCTTTAACAATTAGACGCTTTAACAATTAGACGCTTTAACAATTAGACGCTTTAACAATTAGACGCTTTAACAATTAGACGCTTTAACAATTAGACGCTTTAACAATTAGACGCTTTAACAATTAGACGCTTTAACAATTAGACGCTTTAACAATTAGACGCTTTAACAATTAGACGCTTTAACAATTAGACGCTTTAACAATTAGACGCTTTAACAATTAGACGCTTTAACAATTAGACGCTTTAACAATTAGACGCTTTAACAATTAGACGCTTTAACAATTAGACGCTTTAACAATTAGACGCTTTAACAATTAGACGCTTTAACAATTAGACGCTTTAACAATTAGACGCTTTAACAATTAGACGCTTTAACAATTAGACGCTTTAACAATTAGACGCTTTAACAATTAGACGCTTTAACAATTAGACGCTTTAACAATTAGACGCTTTAACAATTAGACGCTTTAACAATTAGACGCTTTAACAATTAGACGCTTTAACAATTAGACGCTTTAACAATTAGACGCTTTAACAATTAGACGCTTTAACAATTAGACGCTTTAACAATTAGACGCTTTAACAATTAGACGCTTTAACAATTAGACGCTTTAACAATTAGACGCTTTAACAATTAGACGCTTTAACAATTAGACGCTTTAACAATTAGACGCTTTAACAATTAGACGCTTTAACAATTAGACGCTTTAACAATTAGACGCTTTAACAATTAGACGCTTTAACAATTAGACGCTTTAACAATTAGACGCTTTAACAATTAGACGCTTTAACAATTAGACGCTTTAACAATTAGACGCTTTAACAATTAGACGCTTTAACAATTAGACGCTTTAACAATTAGACGCTTTAACAATTAGACGCTTTAACAATTAGACGCTTTAACAATTAGACGCTTTAACAATTAGACGCTTTAACAATTAGACGCTTTAACAATTAGACGCTTTAACAATTAGACGCTTTAACAATTAGACGCTTTAACAATTAGACGCTTTAACAATTAGACGCTTTAACAATTAGACGCTTTAACAATTAGACGCTTTAACAATTAGACGCTTTAACAATTAGACGCTTTAACAATTAGACGCTTTAACAATTAGACGCTTTAACAATTAGACGCTTTAACAATTAGACGCTTTAACAATTAGACGCTTTAACAATTAGACGCTTTAACAATTAGACGCTTTAACAATTAGACGCTTTAACAATTAGACGCTTTAACAATTAGACGCTTTAACAATTAGACGCTTTAACAATTAGACGCTTTAACAATTAGACGCTTTAACAATTAGACGCTTTAACAATTAGACGCTTTAACAATTAGACGCTTTAACAATTAGACGCTTTAACAATTAGACGCTTTAACAATTAGACGCTTTAACAATTAGACGCTTTAACAATTAGACGCTTTAACAATTAGACGCTTTAACAATTAGACGCTTTAACAATTAGACGCTTTAACAATTAGACGCTTTAACAATTAGACGCTTTAACAATTAGACGCTTTAACAATTAGACGCTTTAACAATTAGACGCTTTAACAATTAGACGCTTTAACAATTAGACGCTTTAACAATTAGACGCTTTAACAATTAGACGCTTTAACAATTAGACGCTTTAACAATTAGACGCTTTAACAATTAGACGCTTTAACAATTAGACGCTTTAACAATTAGACGCTTTAACAATTAGACGCTTTAACAATTAGACGCTTTAACAATTAGACGCTTTAACAATTAGACGCTTTAACAATTAGACGCTTTAACAATTAGACGCTTTAACAATTAGACGCTTTAACAATTAGACGCTTTAACAATTAGACGCTTTAACAATTAGACGCTTTAACAATTAGACGCTTTAACAATTAGACGCTTTAACAATTAGACGCTTTAACAATTAGACGCTTTAACAATTAGACGCTTTAACAATTAGACGCTTTAACAATTAGACGCTTTAACAATTAGACGCTTTAACAATTAGACGCTTTAACAATTAGACGCTTTAACAATTAGACGCTTTAACAATTAGACGCTTTAACAATTAGACGCTTTAACAATTAGACGCTTTAACAATTAGACGCTTTAACAATTAGACGCTTTAACAATTAGACGCTTTAACAATTAGACGCTTTAACAATTAGACGCTTTAACAATTAGACGCTTTAACAATTAGACGCTTTAACAATTAGACGCTTTAACAATTAGACGCTTTAACAATTAGACGCTTTAACAATTAGACGCTTTAACAATTAGACGCTTTAACAATTAGACGCTTTAACAATTAGACGCTTTAACAATTAGACGCTTTAACAATTAGACGCTTTAACAATTAGACGCTTTAACAATTAGACGCTTTAACAATTAGACGCTTTAACAATTAGACGCTTTAACAATTAGACGCTTTAACAATTAGACGCTTTAACAATTAGACGCTTTAACAATTAGACGCTTTAACAATTAGACGCTTTAACAATTAGACGCTTTAACAATTAGACGCTTTAACAATTAGACGCTTTAACAATTAGACGCTTTAACAATTAGACGCTTTAACAATTAGACGCTTTAACAATTAGACGCTTTAACAATTAGACGCTTTAACAATTAGACGCTTTAACAATTAGACGCTTTAACAATTAGACGCTTTAACAATTAGACGCTTTAACAATTAGACGCTTTAACAATTAGACGCTTTAACAATTAGACGCTTTAACAATTAGACGCTTTAACAATTAGACGCTTTAACAATTAGACGCTTTAACAATTAGACGCTTTAACAATTAGACGCTTTAACAATTAGACGCTTTAACAATTAGACGCTTTAACAATTAGACGCTTTAACAATTAGACGCTTTAACAATTAGACGCTTTAACAATTAGACGCTTTAACAATTAGACGCTTTAACAATTAGACGCTTTAACAATTAGACGCTTTAACAATTAGACGCTTTAACAATTAGACGCTTTAACAATTAGACGCTTTAACAATTAGACGCTTTAACAATTAGACGCTTTAACAATTAGACGCTTTAACAATTAGACGCTTTAACAATTAGACGCTTTAACAATTAGACGCTTTAACAATTAGACGCTTTAACAATTAGACGCTTTAACAATTAGACGCTTTAACAATTAGACGCTTTAACAATTAGACGCTTTAACAATTAGACGCTTTAACAATTAGACGCTTTAACAATTAGACGCTTTAACAATTAGACGCTTTAACAATTAGACGCTTTAACAATTAGACGCTTTAACAATTAGACGCTTTAACAATTAGACGCTTTAACAATTAGACGCTTTAACTGCAAAAACAAGCAAAAGTTACAAATATTTCAGCAACACTCACTCCCAGGTCCTGGCTTAACTCGAGTGTAATGAACCCAAGCTTTGATCCCTTCCACCTTGAGTGCAGTGCAACTAGGTAGGAGTACCCGGAAAGGTCCTTTCCACCTCTCTTGTAAAGGTTTGGAGTTCCACCTTTTTAATGTATACGAAATCTCTCGGTTGATACTGATGGACAGGAGTGTCCAACACGAGCAGTCCTGTCAAAATAATATGCCATCAGAGAGCTGCAAGGACTTCCCCTAAAGAAATCAGATAGAACTTTAATCTGTTTTTCCTTTTACAGGGATCTCCCCTGGAATCAGCAGCGCTTGGTATGGTTTCCCCATATAATACCTCATAAGGACTAATCTTACTCCTAGACCTTGGCTGTATTCTGATTCTTAAAAGAGCCAGTGCAAGGGTCTGGGGCCATCTTAAAGAAGTTTCTGGACATATCTTACTAATCTGTTGCTTTCAAGTTTGATTCATTCCTTCTACCTTCCCACTCGACTGAGGCCTCCGCGGGGTATGTAAATCCCACTTGATACCAAGAATTTTACTTAGCTGTTGGACTATCTGCCACAAAATGTGGGCCCCCATCAGAGGACACTCCTATTGGTACCCCAAATCTTGGTATTATGTCTTTGAGCAATATTTCAGTTACTTGCCTAGCTTTATTGGTGCAACAGGGAAAAAAGCTTCCGGCCATCCCGAGAAGGTGTCAGCTAATACCAGGAGATATCTAGAACTGTCTTGCCTTGGTAATTCAGAGAAATCAATTTGCCAATAATCTCCGGGGGAACTTCCGGGCTTAGTGGTCCCCAGGGGCAGTCTTCTCCTGTTCATAGGATTAATTTTTAAACAAACAGGGCACTTTGCCGTCACAGACTTTACTATTCCACTCATTCCTACACATATAATCGAGTTTTGAAGACTAGAAATCAGAGCCTCACTACCCCAGTGTGTTTCTTCGTGTCTCTTTTTTACAATTTCGGTCATTATCTGCGGTGGAACAATGACCTGTTTTGTAGGCGTTATTAACCAACCCTCTCCCTTTGAGGGTGCTTTTAACAGTGATGCTAATTGTTGATCTGCCTCACTGTAATTAGGTTTCAGAATTGGCAGCTTCACCTCTTTTACTGGTACCAATACAAGGATGCCTCATTCGGCCACCTCTAGCGGTTTTATCGGCTAATCGATTACCCACATTTACTGTGGCTTGTCCAAATTGGTGTGCCTTGCAACGCATTATTGCCACTTCCCCAGGTTCTTGAATATTCTCTACAAGTCGGAAAATTTCTTCCTTGTATTTAATAGGTGATCCTTGAGCAGTCAGCAATCCTCTCTCCTTCCAGGTAGCCCCATGTGCACGGACTACCCCAAATGCATACTTTGAGTCAGTCCTTATATTTACCTTTTTCCCTTCAGCTATCTTCAAGGCTTGTCTCAATGCTATCAATTCCGCCTTCTGGGCTGACACGTTAATGGCTAGGGACCCAGCCTCTATTACCCATGTAGCTGTGACCACTGTGTATCCGGCCACCCATTTCCCATCTTGTACAAAGCTGCTACCATCTGTAAACAGTTCCAAATCAGGATTAGTTAGCAGTTCATCTCTCAGATCCTGTCCGCTTGAATATACGTGTTCAATGCTTTGCAGACAATCATGGTGCAAGGGCTCGGGGTCCCTTACTTCCGAGTTCAAAAACATCGCCGGGTTGATTGCTGCGGTGGTTTTGAGTTCCACATCACCCTTTTCCAACAGGATAACTTGATATCTGAGCATACGGCTTGGAGACAGCCAATGTCCCCCCTCTTGTTCCCAGATGTGGAACATACACTATGATTCTTTGTCCTATTGTGAATTTTCCAGCTTCTTGGATCAAAAGAACAGTTGCGGCTACAGCACGCAAACACCCTGGCCATCCTTTACTCACACTGCCCAATTGTCTGCAGAAATAGCCCACAGCTCTTCTCCACGTTCCCAGTTTCTGAGTCAGCACGCCCAGGGCAAGATGTTGTCGTTCATGTACAAATAGCTCAAAGGGTTTAGACAAATTGGGCAGTCCCAATGCAGGTGCTGACAGAGCCTTTTTTAAGTCTTTAAAAGCTATTTGGCATTCAGGGGTCCATAGTAGGTAGCTCTTGTTTGATCCCTTCAAAATTTCATAAAGGGGTTTTACTAATAGCCCATAGCTGGGAATCCACAGTCTGCACCATCCGGCCATACCCAAGAATGCCCTCAGCTCTCGTGCAGTTCTTGGTTCTGCAGTTTGGCAGATCGCTTCTTTTCTGTCAGCTCCCGGTCTCCGTTGTCCTTGTGAAATCTCGAGACCTAAATCAGTCACAGTCTTTTTCCCTACCTGAGCCTTACTTTTTGTTACACAATGGCCTCTTTGTCCTAGAAAATTCAACAGGCTTATGCTCATCTGTAGACACTCTCCCCTAGTCTCCGCAGATGACAACAAAATGTCATCTACATACTGCAGTATTGTTCCTTCCAGGTTTTCCCTTTTCCATGATTCCAGCTCCTTGGCCAATTGCTTGCCAAATATTGTTGCACTGGTTTTGAACCCCTGAGGGAACACCGTCCAAGTAAGTTGTGTTTTGCATCCGGTGGTGGGGCTTTCCCATTCAAAGGCCAATATCGCCTGACTGTCTTTGTCTAGAGGTATGCAGAAAAAGGCATCCCCGAGATCAAGTACAGTAAACCATTTATGGTCCTCCTTCAGGGAGGTCAGCAAGGTAGATGGCTTAGCCGCTACTGGGTGAATATCTTGAACAATCTGATTCACGGCTCTTAAATCCTGAGCCAACCTCTATTCCTTGCCATTTTGTTTCTTCACTGATAATACTGAGGTGTTATATTCCGATTCACACTATCAGTAACCCATAATTCAAAAGTTTACTTATTAATTCTTCCAACCCTTGTCTAGCCTCCCACCTAATAGGATACTGCTTTTGTCTTACCGGTTTAGTCCCAGATTTTAGAACAACCTCCTGGTTTCGCCAGTTTAGACCGAACTGGAATTCCACTAGCCCATACCAAGGGTACTACTGCATCTTCTACGTCAGCAGCAATCTCCTCCTCCGCTTTCTGCGTGCTGCTCTGTAACATAAAAATTCTTGTTTCCACAGCTTTTGATTCAGGTATTAGTGGCTGCACCTCTCCATTCTTAAAGGTTATCTGCGTGTTCAACTTATCCAATAAATCCCTACCCATCAAGGGCATCGGACATTCAGGCATATATAAAAATTGATGAGTCACCCATTGGTTTCCCAATTTAACATTTAAGGGCTGCAAAAAGGGCCCATTCTCTCCTTTCCCTGTAGCACCAACAACGCTTACACTTTCATGGCTAAAGCTTCCTTTACAAGTATTAAGTACAGAGTAAGTGGCTCCTGTAGCAACTACAAATTCTACTTCTTCATTTCCCAGCCTTAGTGTAACCAGGGGTTCGGCTGCGGATGATTCCCCCAGTCCCCTTCACGATTCATCCTTTAAGGTCATTAGCTTAATGGCTTGCAGGGCTGGGGCTAAGTTCCCAGCCTGAGGACATTCCCTTTGCCAGTGCCCCCTTTCTTTGCAGATTGCGCACACTGATCTGCTAGATGAGGTTGCACAAAAGGAGGTCATGTTCCCTTTCTCTTACTCCCTTTCACACCTCGGTAACCCCCTCCTGGGCCTTCCCTTTCTCTATAGGCTCCTCCAGGAGCCCTGCTTAAAGCAGCAATCAATCTCCCTTCTCTTAGGTACTCCCTTCGAATATGTTGCATTTCTTTTTCCTTTTCCCTATTATTAAAAGCCGTCCAGGCCACTTCTAACATTTTCCCCAGATCTCTCAAATCTGCCCCCTCTAATTCTTGAAGTTTCCTTCTTATGTCTGGGGCCAATTGTCCCATAAAAGTTGAAGCTAACTGCTGGGCTTCCTCTGGTTTCTCAGGATCCAGGTTGGTAGATTTTCTGGCAGTAGCCTTTAATCATTCCACAAAAGCAGATGGGGATTCAGTTGGTTCTTGTTTGACCTCATATAGCTTAGACCAATTCACTGCTTTTGGCAGGGCGTGTCTTATGCCAAACATTATCCATCTCTGATATCTTGTTAAGAGTCCCCGGGGTCCTGGCTGGTTAGGATCCCACCCTGGCTCTGCAGCAGGAAAATTCTGATCTAGCATCCCCTGCAAATCCCCACCAGCAAGTGCTCCTTCCACTTGCTTCCGAGCAGTGTTTAATACCATCTTCTTTTCAGTATCATCTAGCAGGGTGTCTTATATTACCTGTAAATCATTCCAATCTGGATCCTGAGTCCTAATTAGAGTTTCAAACACTTTAGCCACTTTCCCCAGATCTTCTCTATAGTTCCCTGCTATTTCCTTCCAGGACCTTAACTCCATTATAGAGAAAGGTACTTTAACTGTTACTGGTCCATTATTTCCAACCACCTGCAGAAGGGAAGCCTGTAAACCACCCGCCCCTCCCCCCCCCCCCCGCTTCCCCTTGTCATCCTCTTGTTCTCCTCTCAATCGGGCTAAATCCTTCTGCCCCTTCAGCCCCACACATAGCCTCAATATCCTCCCCCAACCTCTGTCGGGGAGCGACCATCAACTCCAAGTCTTCTTCCTCCTCCTGCTCATACTTTAAACACCTTTTTCCAATACTACAAGCAGAACAACACCTTTTCAACTTTTGACCCTTTCCCTCCTTCTCTAGTGCTAGTATCATCGGATCCCTTGGAATCATCCCACAATCTTTCTGCCACACAGGGTGGTCTCTTAGTGCGAAGAACAAATCTGCATACATTACTTCATCCCATTTCCCCTCCCTCCAGCAAAACAACATTAATTGTTATATGGTATTGTAGTTCACACTTCCATTCTTAGGCCATTTTTCCTGATCTTCTAAACTATACATGATTACGATGATTACAGTATTCAATTAATTGTTCTCTTGGTAAGTGTACCTCCCGGCAGACCTGCCGCCTCTCTCCAATGCTTCAAAATACCTCCCAGGGGTGAATTCTTCCAAATCCCCCCCTCTTTCGACGCTTGGTTACCCATAACCACAAAATCCACAAAACAAAGTCCAATAACATTCCAAATGTCAAATTGCCACATAAACACACAATTGTGCACAAATAACTTTACCTTCCTCCCCCTGAGGGACCTCCAGAGCCCAACCTGACCTCCCTGCATGGCTTTCGCCACACCTTACAGGCGGGCGACCCCACCTTTTCCACCCTTCTAACCCAGCTCTGCAAGGCTCACTGCATCTGACCAGTGGGCAACCTGACCTGTTAAGGAAAGGAATGCCTTTACCTTCCCAGGGGGCTTACTCAGAGCTCTTTGGTCTGGAGATCAGAGGTTCTCCCTGAGAATCCCTCGGTGCTGGCTGGAGGTCCTGCAATCCCACAGATGCGTCGAGATTCAGAAGCAGGGTCCCATCTGGGGTGCCAAAGCTGTCACCGAAATCGGGAGGAAAAACTCCTTAACACCAATGTAGTATTAAGAAGCAGGCATTCTCTTTATTACAGTGCCGGATGCATGGGGGATAGCTCCACCCAACGTGCACACCGTGTCTCACATCATCCAAAGTTTCTATTGCTCTCTCACATACATATGCACTGAATTTCCCAGAATGATTATACATATTCATTCTATTCCCTGGAACTATCATATTGACAGAATCATTACGCATGCGGTCCTGGTAACAGTCTTAGCTAAAGCTCCTGCACATCTTCCCAGGCAGGTGATCCACAGCCAAGGAAGACAAGCATCTCGAATAAAACAAACCCCACAAGGAGGCTGCAGAGCTTCCCACCACAAGGCACTGCTGAGAAGGAGCCTGCCCGCGCTCAAGGACAACTGCACATTCAGGCCAGCATAAAGCAGCCACAACTGATACCACACAAGCCACACACTCAAACAGCCAGCCACACAACACCAGCTGCCTTCAGCCTCGGGGCTAGCTACTCACTGAGAACATTCAGGCAAGTTCCCACCTGCTCTCCAAGGCAGCACAAGGCTGCCAGGAAAGCACCATAAAAAGCCTGCCCCAGAAGCACATTTCCACACCACAGGAGACCAGCACCCTGCCTGCCTAAGACCACTGCCCACACCCACCTTGCCATTCCCCTGCAGCTAGCACAAGCTCAGCAGCTGTCTCTCCCACCTACGGCAACTCCTTTGCAGCCCATTCACAGCAGGAAGGTCCCACCCTGTGGTGCTTAACACAAAGGGACACACTCAGTGACCACCCAGGGGCAATGGAGCCCTTGGAGCTCACTTCCTTTGGCTTTTCCCTCCTGAACACAGGCCACACGGTCACACTTCTAAGCAAGCCAGGGCCAGACAGCCAGAAGCAGCCTAACACCTAGCCAAAGGGAAAAGCAGCTCTGCAGGGATGCACCTCAAAGGCCAAGCAACTCCACCAGGGCACCGCTGCTTATGTGGATACCAGCAGCACCTGATCAAGGCTCCTTGGCTTTGGTTGCTTCCCTTTTTGCTTTCTCATTTATACTTCTGAAGCTGACGACAAGCAGTCAGGACTGACTGGGGTCTCCTTTCAGAGACGCTTTCACAACTGACCCAACGCCTGAAAGTCACACCTCGCCTGTAACTCCCCAGGATAAACACCACTCCTTAAGGGACTCGGAAGGCAGCCTCAGGAAGCAACTGCCACCCAAGTCTACAAATCCTTCTACTCTCCACTGTGAGAGCAGACCCAGACCCACCAGCTTGCAACAAGCCACAGCTTTACTGCAAGGCAAATTCACACCACCCACACAAGTGCTAGAGTCTGCTTTAAGAGGCCACTGGCCTTCAAGAAGGCACTCCCACACATTGCTAGCATTTAAAACACACACTTCAGAGGTGCCCTGAGCACAGCTGAAGCAGGGCATGACCAAAGAGCTGCTGCACACAGCTGCTGCCTTCACTAGGGAACCCCCAGGCTGCACTGCACTAGCCTCCTTGCCTGCACTGGGACAGGCTGCACTAGGAAGCACTTTCAGGGCTTTGGAAACACAAACAAGGGCACTTCCAGGGGAGCGTCTGGGGGGCAACAGGCTGCAGACATTATGCTGCAGCAGAAATGCCTCTCAACCGAGGGAAGAGCCACGAGTGCAGAGGCAAAGCTACCAAGGGGACACCAACGCAGCCCAAAATGGCTTTAAAACCCAGGCACGCTCAGGGGTCACCTCACCACTCTCACAGGCTTCCCCAGCGCATGGCACAGGCAGCTGGGCAGCCCCACCGCTGGCTGCCACACAGCCCCACTCACCCCCAGCAGCTGCAGCCCCTGCAAGGCCGCTTTGGTGCTACCGCCGCCTCCTCCCCGCTCCCTGGGGACTGCGGGGCAGCAGCAATTTGCCTCTGTCTGGGTTTTGGCAGCCGGGCACCAGCCTACAACTGCCTTCCCCCACAAGGCTGAGAACCAGCCCTTCTCCAGGACTGACGCTTTCTCTCAGCAGGACACCTCACCAAAACCCTCAACCCCCACCCCACACGCCCCATCACAACACCCAACAGCCACCCCCCACCGCAGCCCACTCACTTTAACGGCCGCCGCCGCGCGCCCCGCCCCTGCGCCCCGCCCTAACGGCCGCCGCGCGCTCCCCGCCCAGGCTGCCGTAACAGTCGCTGGCCCTTCTGCCTCGTTGTCGCCCTAACGGTCTCCGCGCGCCTCCCCCTCCCCCCCCAACGGTCGCCGCGTGCCTCCCCCCCCCCCCCCGCCTCGCCCTAGTGGTTGTTGCGCGCGGCAGGTACTTGCTGTAACGGGAAATCCGGCGAAAGCTGCGCCAAAACATCGTCCCAAGACACTGCTGAAATCAGCACTAGACATTCAAGCTAGAACTTTGTGGGTATTTTAGTAATTCAAGTGGACAAATCTGACTGATGATTGAATTATTAGCAAGAGCTTTATTCAGCCTGACTTGCATAAATCTCTGTTGGTTTTCGTTAGTGTACTCCACTTTCTCTGTCACGTAAACCTATGTGCTTGAGGTATTAGGTTTATATTTATTTATGCAATAGGGAAAATATGGTAAGTGTGCTACTGATTTCATTGATTGGAAAAATGTGACTAGTACAACAAAGACTATGGAATGGATATCAGCTGCCCAGAGGCTTCTGCAGTTAGATAAAGGATTAAGACATGAAAAGGGAAGTCATTTGAATGAGGTAACTGTATCAGGCTGCATAAATGCTTGTGTTCCTGCACACTCACAAATTGAAATGCAATGCTTGACGATTATGTAGGGATGTGTGAAGAAAAAGATTCTTACAAGAAACTCTACCCGGGCCATTTGCATTGATCCATAAAGAAAGAAAGAGAACAGCAAAGCACAGAGAGTCCCAGCCCACACACGTAGTGGGAAAAATGCAGCAATATGAACTAATTTTTCTTAACCAGGTGTGCAAAACAGCAGGAGGCCAAACCCAGACTCTGCAGATTGAGAGGGGTAGGAAAGTATCAGCAGGCAAAGTTTCATTGCAGCAAGGCACTCTGCTTCAAATTATTTTTGTGGAGAAAAAGCAAATGCATTTACCCTGTCAGCTGCGGGAGACTTCTTTTTATTGTAAGCTGTGTATGACAAGTAGCGTGTAGGGGTTGTTATGGCTTTTGTGGTTACTTTTTTTAATACCTGAAAATCTTTGAAAACTGTTGGAAAATCTCCCAAAACTGAGGTATCCAGGCATTCAGCCCAACATTCCTGCAGAGCAGTGGCCTGCAAACCTAGAAGGAACTTTTCCCTTCTCCAAAAGGTCAGTCTGTTAGGCACAAAATAATAGATGTTGAAAGGAAGTAATTTCAAAATGTAAGATTAAGGTTGGCATCAGGGAGAGATGAGTTACCAGAATATGTCTTTGTTTTGCTGCCTCTTGAAGCCTCAGCTTCTTCTAATGGAAGACTTCCGTGTTTGGCTCATGTGCAGGTATATATGCGTGCTGCATTTAAGTTGCTGTGGAGCTGCAGCAACAGAAGGCTCAGGATGAAAAACTGCCTGAGAAGCAGGTCCAGAAGCAGTTACCCTATGGTGAGCTCTGCCCCGCTGGGGTTTTAGTACCAGTGGTACAAGAAATGGTGATTTCTGAGGTAAGTCAGTGGAAGCTGCAATCACTCTAAGAGTTCAGAGAGATATAGCCACCCAGGAAGAAGCGATGGGGATTTGGCCCCTGGAATTTCCCAAATCTGGTTGTTTTGTCTGCATGTGAGCACTTCAGTCCCAGTCTAACAGGAGCTGCTCTGGCTTTTCCTGAGGAGCTTCACTTTGTTTCTGGTACAGCCTAGTTGCTCTAGGGTTGAAATTACTGCATAGAGACCCCTGTGCATGTGCAAAGTCTAAGCAAATGAAGCAGAGATTAAATTAATAGGGGTCTTTGGAACTTACCTAGAAAGGCAAAGCAAGATATGCTACCTTCAGCTTGAGTAAAGAGTTGGAGTACGGAACTGCATCTAGTTTTGTCTGGAAAGAATTAGGTCTATAAAGTTTAAATATTCCCATTGTAAATGAAAGATGAGGTGAAAGCTGCTGCGGTGCTGGCTTTTGGCGATCAAATGCGACTCGCAAGCCGCCCTGTGAGAGGTATCAGAAGTTCTGTGAAGTTGAATGTGTTTGTACATTTATTTCCAGAAATAAAATTGCTTACTTAAGCGTCACTTAAACCACGTGAGGGAAATGCGAGGCTTGTGTAGGCCTTAGGAGAGCGCTGATGCTCTGTTTAGGTGTGCTTTGAGCTAGGTGGGGGGGCACAAAAGCAAATCTCTCCCTTTGGGCTTTCTGTGGGCGTTTTTTATGGGCTTCCATGGAGCTGCCCTGCCCCTTCGGGAGGTGGGGGGGGGGGAGGACCAGCAGAGGGTAAGCGAAAGCAAACGGCTGTGCCCACCCCTCGCGCGGCAGCTCCGGGGTACCCGGCCCGCGTGTCCCGCCCGGGGCCGCCGCGGCGAGCAGCCTCCGCAGGTGCCGCGCGGCCGCCGGCGCCGCCTCCCTCCCCCCCGTCTCCCCGCCTCCCTCCCTCCCTCCCCCGCGCCGCGCGGGCTCCCACGTGCTGCGCGCCCCGCTCAAAAGCCGCGCGCCGCCCCGCGCCCGCTCCCCGGCGCCGGCAGCGTCCGCCGGCGCCTCTGGCTGCTGCCGCCGCGCCGCCGCCCTGCGGGCACATGCCAAGGCGCGGGGCGGCCGCGCCGGCCCCCGCCTGCGCCCCTTCCCCTGGCCGCCGCCCGCGCACGGGGGCACGAAGCTGGCGGGAAGAGGCGGCTTCGGAGGAGCGCTTGCGGTCTCCCTGCGCGGATTCCCGCTTCTGCCCGCCCGTGCACGATGGGGCTTCGGCTCGGGACTTTGCGTTCATCTGTTGCGTGGCTTCATCTGCCACCCGAAGAGAAATCGATTGCCACAGCAGCCCTCGTTAGACAGCACGGCTTCAAGGGACGAGCAGCTCTTAAGGAGCAGGGAGGACGAGACGCGCGCTGCTACCGTTGACTTGTTGAAAGACCTGTGTTTTTTGTTTTTTTTTTTTTTCCTTTGGAAGGGGGAAGTTTGCTCCCCAGACTCTAGCCCGGCTTCCTCCACACCCTTTCCTTCTCCTCTTCCTCTCTTTTTCCAGGATCCGCTGCTTGGGGCCGGAGGTGATTCCCTTCGTATCCCCCCCCCCCCCCATCCTATACCGGCACAGGAGGCACGAACTAGGCGGGCGGAGCGCTGCCCGCCCTCGCTGGAAGCGGGGCGGCCCCCCCCCCCTTCCTCCCTCCGGGAAGAGCTGCCCGCGGCGCTCCGGGCTCGCCCCCTTGCCCTTCCCCCCGCCTCGGCTGGGGCGGTGTTGCGGGGCTGCCTCCGCGGGGCGCCCGGGGCGTGAGGAGCCCGCCGGGCTCGGGCCCTTTGGCCGCCACCACGTCGAAAGCGGCGGCGGAAAGTTGCGGGGCGGCGGCGGCCGAGGACTTGTGCAAGGTGTCCGACGAGGAGCTGCTCGCGTGGAGCAAGGAGGAGCTGATCCGCAGCCTCCGCCGGGCCGGGGCCGAGAAGAGGAGCGCGGTGCTGGACCACAGCAGCCTCATGCGCGAGGTGAACCGCCGCCTCCAGCTCCGCCTCGGCGAGATCCGCGGCTTGAAGGTAGCGGGCGGCGGGGCGGGGCGGGGGGGCGAGTTTCTCCGGTGTGTCCCCAGCGCATCGCGGCGGCGAGAAAGGGAGCCCGCCCGTGCCGGAGCGGCGAGCACGGAGCGGTGCCGGGGAGCAGGGCCGAAGCTGCGCCCGGCGGAGCTGCCGGCACGCGTGGGGCGTGGGCCGGCGGCCCCGAGCTGCGACGGTGCCCCGGGGCCGAGGTGGGGGGCGCGGGGGCTGGCGACCTTCCCGCGGCGCGGGGTCCTTGCGCGGAAAACTTCCCTGCACGTAGGTGCCGGGCACACGAGTGCGTCTCCCGACCGCGAGTGGCTTCGCCGAGCCCTCGTCAGGTGAATGTGCTGGCGGTTCTGGCCGAGAGTGGCGTGAAAAGCGAATAGGATTTGAGCCTGCTTGAAATGAAGTGCCCGGTTAAAAGTGGTGAGAAACTACTCCGCGGTCTGTGGAGCACAGCTGTTCTATAATGTGTCCCACTGCGCTTTGGGCTGATGGGAACATCTAATTCTTGTCACCTTTGCAGTAGACTTCATTGGTTTCTGGTAAGATACAGTGTTTGTATTCTTTCACGTGTATTCCAGATAGAACGTGTGGAGCTGTAGAGATTCAAAAGGTTTTGTTTTGCCTATGCTGTTTTCTGTCACGTTTTTTAAGATGACTTCCTAGGCTCTGCCTTGGAGTGATGAGAATCATTCTCTAGTTTCCTTGTCTGGAAAGGACACCTGAGGATGCATCTCTAAGGAAGTCCCTTCCAATGGTGTACTTCCACAGACTGCACTGAGAGGCAGACCAAGTCTGTGATGATTGATGCCTTCTTAATTTAACCCTTGCTAGGTGGGAAGCGTAGTCCCTAATGTTTCCTTCCCTGCTTCTGAGAATTGGGCAGACAGCGTAACTACTGCCAAAGAATTACCCTGATGTACCAGGTATGACTGTGCTGGAGAACTTGAAAGCTACTTTAAAGTGGACGTGACTACAAAGCATTATCTGTCTTGTTGCTGTGACACGTGGCACTTTTTGTAAAATTCCTTAGTTGAGGTGAGGTTGGAGAGGAGGAGAGACCCAGGTGCAGTGTGGCCTTTTGAATTGTTATGTGAGGGTACAACAGAAGAGAGTTCATGACTTGTAGAATGGTTTTAGACAACTAAATTATTGAGCAAGTGTCTTTGATAATCCAAGCTTTCCTGTTCTGCAGCGTACAGCAATCCTCCCTCCCTCCCTCCACTTTGACAATAGAAGGTGTCTGGGGGTAAGAGAGACCCATCAATGATATTAGCTTAGTGAAAACAGAGCTTACATTTTAAATGCAATTTAAATTACAGCAGCAATATCATTCTCCTGGTTATGTTCAAAGGTGTTGTGATGTTATATGGGTTTATATATCTGCCAGATAAGTAACAAAGCACGCCAAAATGTGTAGGAAGGAGTGACAAATTCCTCTCTCAATTCTGAACTTCCTAAGTGATGTTCAACTTCCACCTTTTGTTCAGATGTCTCAGCTGAAACTTTTAAAAGGAATTTGGGAGAACAAGGTCTCTGGGCTCCAATGGATTTCAGTGGTATGTGGGTACCTACTTGCTTCTTTGTCCCATGTGAAGGAACAAGTCCATGAGTAACGATGAACAGCTGTGCCTGGCTTGAGTGGGTGGCTGCTGCCTGCTTAGATACTCTGACTGCTAAACTGTGGGCTGTCACTTCAACTTTTTTCCACCATGGGGTCATCTGAAGAATCCCTATCCTGTATAGGTTTTTCAGGTTACCTTGCGACCTCATTGAGACTTTTCCTTTGTCAAAGCTGGGTTGAAACTGGTCAAGTTCAAAGTCATTTTGAGAGGAAGGTCACACACTCAGGCACGCACCCAGCAGAGTTGCAGAAGCTTCCTTTTTTATTTTAGGAAACTGTGCTAAAATGGCCTTTCCATAAGGCTAAGCTTGTAATACCAGACATAAGGGAAGACTATTTAGACCAGAGAAGACAAATATGGTTACAAGCCAGCTTAGTAAAAGTAGGATGGCGAAATACTGAAAATGTTTTCTTTGCTGTATTCTTCTGCTACAGTAAGAGCCTGAACGTTTTTTTCTTCAGAGCATTACTGTTCTTCAGTTAGAGAAGGGCACTGGGAACATGTACTGCTTTGTTTTGTTAGAAGTGAAAAATCTATTAAAGCAGATTATTTCATTTCAGAGTGATTGAACCAATTCTGATTAAGTGAGAACAGACAAGATTCTTTTATGCAAATCTGAAGCAGAATCAAACAAACCCCAAATATTTTAAATCTCTAAAAAGTTCATTTTATATGTGAATATGCTTTAGGGAATAGAGAATATAAATGTTGTTAATTATCTGAGCAAGATTACCATTTCTGATGTACTTTCTGGTTTTAGTTAGCAATAACTTTACAAGTGAGTATTTTTGAGGGAGTGAGAACATCATGAGAGAGTATGATCATCTGGATTTCTCATTGTGCTTTTGTTTTTTTTGTTTTTCCTTTGGGCATTAATTAAACACCTGAAATTTTCATACCATATTGGAAGTTAGTCATTGAACCTTTCCAAATTAGCTCTGCATATTCAGTTTTGTACTGGACAGGTGTTCTGTTAGTATGAAACATGATGCAGTTATAATATGCCAGATCTACACACACAGTTGTTCATGCCTTACTTGAGTGCTTAGCTGATGGTTTGTAGCAGTGCTGTTCACTGACTTGTACAATGCTAATGGTATAATGTTAATTTTTTTAGACACTCTTCTCTCATGCTTATCTTTCTTTTAAAGGATATCAATCAGAAGCTGCAAGAAGATAACCAGGAACTGAGAGACCTTTGTTACCTTCTTGCCTTTCTGCCTATCATCATCCAGAAAGCATCCCGTGAGTGGCAGAGACTGGGCAGGCACAGTGCTAGCATTATGCACAAAGAGGTTGCCTCCTACCTACAGAAGCTGAAAGGATTGGAAGTGAGGCAAGAAGAAGTGGTTAAAGAAAAGCTGGAGCTAAAAGAATTGTGTGTGTTGCTGGATGAGGAGAAGACTGGTGGAGCAGGCAGCCGGAGCTCTATTGACAGCCAAATCAGCCTGTGCCAGTTAACTGCAACAAGTACATCCATAAGAGATGTTGGTGATGGGAGTAGTACTTCTAGCACTGGAAGTCCAGGCAGTGCAGACCATCATAAACATCATCCAAGTACTAGTCCAGAACACCTTCAAAAAACCAGGGGTGAAGGAAGCCCTGAGCATCAGAAACGCAGGAGCATCAGCCCAGAGCATCTCCAGAAGCCTGGGGGTTCTGGCAGTCCTGATCATCACCTGAAAGGACCAAGTCCAGAACATCACAAAACCCTTGTCAAAGCACCTGAGCAGCAAAAGCACAGCAGCAGCAGTCCAGAAACTCTCCCAAAGCACGTTTTGAGTAGTAGCCCTGAACACTTTCAAAAGCACAGGCCTGGCAGTAGCCCTGAGCATCAAAAGCACAGCAGTGGCAGCCCAGATCATCTTCAAAAGCACACACCAAGTGGAAGCCCAGAACATCTGCGCAAAGTGAGGGGTACGAGCCCTGAGCACCTCAAACAACATTTTGGAGGGAGCCCAGAGCATCTCAAACACCTCAGTGGAGGCAGCAGAGAAGGTCCCCTCAGGAGACAAGTAGCAGATGAGCTGTCACCTCACCACAGAAGTATATACAATGGAATGAATGGTGGGTCAGTATATTTAGTGAAAGCTCATTTTTCAAAATTCCTAAGGTAGTTTCAGTTCTGTGTCAACACTTTTGGAAAAAGAATAGTATTTTATGTGAAATGAAAGGTAACAAGTCTGATGTTAGTATTAACTGACTTGATAAATAATCGGGGTATACCCAGTTGTCCTTCTGCCAGGTTTTAGGTGGATTGATGAAAGAGTGGAGGAAAAAGTTCATCTTGAGTGCTTGTGTAAGGTATCAAGAAACAACTTTTGGACTTGATTCTGCCCGGTGGTTGGTAGACATAAACTGTCCCTATGTAGACTTATGTTTACCTCAGGTATCAGATAGGGAGGAGTTATGTGTGTTTCTTATGCTGTCTGTATTTGAGTCAGCAGAATGGAGGTGAATGTCTCCAGTTTCATTTCTGCCTTTCTAAGTTAGTCTGTCTATAGCTTTGAAGATTTTAGCATTTCCTCTTTATTGATGGAAAGCTTCTTTATGGAAAAGCATATAACTCTGGAGAAGATGCCAGATGAAGAGCTAGGCTCAATATAAATGAATCTGATACTCCTAAAGCTTTCCAAAGCCTTGATTTTTGCATGTATTTAATTATAACAAATTAAAAATTAAGGAAGATCCTAAGGGATATTTGTTGTTATTGCTGCCCTTTAGGAAGATACCCAATAAACATGCCTAGCTTTAAGGAGCTGATATCCCCACTGATTGCAATTAACTTTTTTTTTTTTAAGATAGGCACAATTTAAGTGTCTTGGTATTTTGGGAGACAAGTGATTATGACAATATTATTGAAATGAATATGGATTGGAATAAAGTAAATGAAATAATTAAAAACAAAATTCAAATAAACATCTTTCTGTTGTTGAAATAACTTTTTGTAGACTTAGCAAAATTTCTGTAGTCTGCTCTTTTCTTCTACATGCTCTGAGATCTTTTCATAAAAGAAGTCAGCATCTTATTTATAGCTGAAAACTCATTTCTCAGTTCTTTGTACGTAGATTTGAAACAGAGCTCAGAAGAAAGTGAGGATTTTGCCATAGTAACTTGTCTCGGATGGAGTTCATGTGTTGCCATTTTATAAGCAGCTGCGAGAAGTCTTTCTGCCATCGCTGGAGCTGACTGCTTGTTGTTGGATCTGCTTGTGAGATGGAGACAGTGAGCTCTCTGCTGGGTGCTGTCCTCAGCATTTATCATGTTGCTGTCTCGCATCAGTCCGTTCGTCTTTGATGAATAACTTGCAGAATGCCTTCAGCTGAGATAACCTGCTTTGTAGGTGTAAGTCCAGATTACTTTCAGTGACATGTGCGTATTCCACAGGGCTGATAACCCCCAAAGTGGTAAGTGTGGAGACTTCAAATTAATTTTTAAAACAGGTAATTAATAAGGCGAATGTATGAAAACTATGTGAAGATGCAAATAAGTAAGTTCTAAAAGTTGACCTTGCAAAACTTCCTTTAAATGCTGTATTTCTTTCTCCATTCAGTTCAGGTAAAATAAGGGAACAACACTGACTTGTAAGTAGCATGTAGTATGGAAACACACTTCCTAGAGACTTCTTACTTTTGCCCATGATGTTCACGAATGTATTCACTGGTTACGTAGAAAGGTGATTTAAGGTCTTAAGTATGCATTTTTCAAACTCATTCACAGACAAGGATACAGGTTTTCTGCTCCCAGCACGGTGGGCTTTCTGGTGTTTTCAATCCAAATAGTTCTTTTTTGTTGTGTTTTTAACAGTGGGATGACAGCAGTTGTTACTTTAAACCTGAGGTGACTGACCCGCTTTGTGCAGGGCATCTCAAATAGCCGCAGCTGTGACTCAGATAACAGGGAGCTGGAGAGGGGAGCCAGTGATTTGGGAGTCTGTTTATCGACTTGAATCAGAGCATCGCCTGTCCCACCCTTTGTGTTAATCACTTTTGCAGAGGAATTTGCACCCCGATAAGTTGTCAAGCCTCTCTCATGTTTATGTAATTTGATATAAGCATGAGGTAGATGTTAGCTGTGAGTTGACTTCTGGCTTTGGTCTGACTTTTTGTCTCATTTTGGTCAAATGTTAAACTCTTGTGAGCTTTGCTGTAAGGAATAACCCTTAAAAACTTGAGGAAAAGACTTTGTCTTCACATCCTCACAGCTAGGCTCAACTGCTGCTCTCCTACCTTCCTCCCCCCCCCTGCCCCGGCCTTTTAGGGAAGAAGTTGCACAAAAGTGCTAAAAGCACTGACCAGTATAATTTACCATCACTGCAAATGTAATCTGTAAACCTTAATTGGCATGTTTTATGTGTTCCTGTATACATGAACCTGCCAACTGAGTACAGACTGGAAGCTGTACATTGAGCTTGTAACAAAAATGCCAATTTTGCATCTGCAGCAAGAAATGCTAAAATTGTACAAACATAGGTAAGAAAGTGGTGTGGAAACCTGGCCTTAAACTCAGATGAGCAATGTAAAAGGATGCTATTATTGATTCCTATCCCCAAATCAAGTAGTAAGTCTATTATATCATGTTGGTGAAAACCTAGTTTACTTGAAAATTCAGAATATATTCAGCTAGTAGGCTGTTTGCGCGGCCATTTGATTATTTTGCAGGGCATTTCCAATGTTACAGCAGTACTTCTGTGACTGTCATTTGTTTGACCAGCAAGAATGAAGTTTTTGTGTTGATAAATGGTAAATGGTGAAGAGTAACATCTTTTGACTCTTCTGTAGAAATAATATATTTTAATCATGTAATTGGAACTTACCCGGCTCAGTAGAGGCCTGGCCCATCTCCCTTTGGATGAGATGGAATGGCCTCCATTGCCTTATGTGGACTCCAGATCAGGTCTGAGAGGAGAAGGTATTCCTCTGCATATCAGACCTTGCTCTGAGAAGTACTATACTGTCCACCTGAAATTGTTGTTCTTTCTTGGAAAGCATGTTTGCAGACAGCCCAGCTGTTTCTGTTGAAATAAAATGTTCCATCCATAACTAATAGCTCCTATTTACCCTGAGTTCTGGTCTTGTTAGCACTTGCATGACCACAGGGAAGCAATGTATTCAGTCATGTGCAGTTATCTATACCAAAATTTTGCATGTAAATGTACAGGGAACAGAGGTGGAATCTCTGCAGGCTTTAGTCAAACTCTTAAGCAATATAATGTTATGATGGTTTCAGAAATACGGTGTGTAGCTATAGTCTGCATTACAGGATATGGTACATGCATTCGTTGTTTGGGCCTCATGCATCCTTTAAGCTCCCATGAGGGACATGAGAGGTTGTCTTTGGTCCGTTGTCTCTTCTGAAACGGGCGCCCTCAAGCTGTGGAGTCACAGAAGTGGGGTCTGAAAGCTCCGCTTGGCTTGGTGCTTGTTAGTTGAAAACATTTCATTTTAAAGGCTCTAACCAAATACAAGGTGTGTTGTAGCAGTTAATGATCTTTTGCTGGAATCCCTCTTAAAATGTTCTGGTTAATGAGCACAGGGCTATTTGGGATAGGAAGATGGCTGCAATTAGGTGGAAAACAGCAGTGGTAAAAACATTTTACAGTGAACACTTATGCAGTCTCAAATAATACATGACAGTCTTTAACTCTGACACAAATATGTGGGTGCAAAAATATAAATTAATATGTGTTCAGGATTTGCAATCTAAGTTTTTTTTATTCTAAGCAGTTTATTGTAAATTTTCTATTTTAGAAGTCTTTTGTTTGATTCTGGGCTTTGACTTTTGTGTGAAAGGAAAATATCAGAAGGCTTTCAGATGTGCTTTTTGCTTCCTGCTGAGGTTATTAATGACTAGAAATAAAAGTGCTGACTAACACTGTAAGCGCTGCTGGAGGTGCGAGGACTCATGTACAGAACAAATGCAAAGCTGTCTCTCTTGAGCAAAAGTATTTGTTGGCTTAAATGGAGACTCAGCTTAAATTTTGAAAAATTCTGCTATAAATGCGTTGCTGCTTATAAGGAAAATAAAATAAGAGCCTACTGCTTTGAGTAAAAAGAGGAAAGTGCAATGTGACTTCAGAGAGCAAAAATCGGTAATAATGTGACTGAGTTAATTTCAGTGGAAATAGCTCCTATCCTGCTGCTCAAATAGTGAAATGGTGTCACGTGTCTGTGTAGGCTTGCTTACATGTTACTTCTCATACAATTGAAATGAAAATAATTCGCTTGTCATTCGTAGTAGTGCACCATACTTTGTGTGTAAATTGAGCTTTCCTGATGGCACCCAATACACATCTGACATTTAGAGCCTAATACAGTATTATTTACTCTTAAGAGTAACCTGCTGTATAAACAAAGGCTACAGGGTCGATAGAATTTCTACTTGTCGCTGTGAATTAATCTACTATTTATTTCAGGGGTTTATTATTTTAAGTGTAGAGGTCTAAAACTTCCATGTCAATGGGAGTCTTTCAGTTGAATTCCATAGGATTGCATCAGACTCATAAATCGGGTTCAGGCATTACAGACTGCAAGAGAACTGGGGCCTGATATGTGAGTATGTGCGTGATTAGAGCATGCTGTATTTATTGACAAAGTCCTTTCTGTGGGGTAATTTGCCAAGCTAAAACATGGCTTATAATATGAGAGCTATGAAACTACTAGAAACTCATGTCTGAGGGCTTACAGGAGAACTTTACACTTACATTTCTTTAACTTCACTGGCAAAAATAGTTCTGCTTTAAATGTTTGAGTATATGCTGGATCATCTTTCCAGTAAAAGTATGTGAATCTTAATGGGAAGACTGTGTGTTCATAAAGAAGCTTGTCTGGTTTAAACCAGCTGGCTGAATGTTGCAGCACTCTGGCTACTGAGAAGTTCAGCTGAGGATCAGAGTGGGAATCAGCCAGTGCTGACTGCAGAGATGTGCTTCCCTCTGTAGCTATTTGGTGGGAGATAGGAGGTTGCACTACACTTTAAAGTGGGAATGCATAGGAAGGATTCAGCTTAACAGTCCCCCCCCTTCCAGGACTGCAAATAAACCACAGCCACACATGGTATGTAACACTTTGCGTGAACTCACCACTTCCAGCTTCTGTGCTAGTATTTCTGAAGTGCCTGGTGGAGGCTTCTGAATGCTGAAGTGTTGAATGCTTAGCTGAAGCCTTACATACCCCCTTGGTTTTGTTAGTGCTTTTAGGGCAGGCAGGACAAGCAGTACATGAATAACACCTGTCTTGGGTTGGAGACTTGTTGTCAGCTGAGAGCATTCTGGGTGGGATTTTCTTACCTACTGTGGTGTTCTTCAAAACAAACAAAAATATCACTCACCAAGCAGCCTGTCCCCCTGCCATTTAAGGGCCCGGTGTGGAAGAAGGGTAGGCGGTACAGTTAAAGACCAGTGCATTTAGGTTGTGAGCTCCTCAGTGATTAGGAAATCAACACCGAAGTTCCCATAAAGTGGGAGTGAGATCCAGTTCCTCTGAGGGTAGAAGAAGAATGTGAGCTGAGGTGTTTTTGAGACCATACTTAAAAGAAACCACATGCATGAAAATGTGTGCACGGTACTATTTCTGCACTTGTGTACTGTAGAAGCCCATGAGGATGTAATGAGAAAGGCTGTTGGAAAGTACAGCTAACCAAGGGCTTAAAGGACAAAAGCATTCTGCAAGTATTTTACTATCACAAGGAGGATGACGGCTACTCTTCTACTTAATACCATCTACAAGTGATGCTGGATTTTTTCATTGATGGATTTTTACTTTTTGCTTCCATCTTAGTCCATTTAGTGAACTGTGATCGGATGGCTAAAACCATTCTAGTAAGACCTCAAACTTAAAAAAAGGAAAGGAAAGAGGAAAAAAATAATTAGTGGGTTTTTTGTTTTTTTTTTTCCCCTCCAAGTAAACTAGGCCTGATAAAGTTCATAGTAAATTCTCTAAGGAGAATCTCAATCTCTTCTTTGATATCTTGAAAGAAGATGAGTGAAGTTTTGGAAGAGAGACTATGCTGATTTTTCCAGTCTTGAGGGGGAAAAGAATAATGAGAAAACTGTGGAATTGTCAATTTAATAATAATATCTGGAAAAATACTGGAACAAGTAACTAAACTTTTTAAATGTCTAGGTGGTAAGGAGGAAATAAGTTGAGGTCAACTTGTTAAGAAGAATGATACGAAACAATCTCTCTCCTATGTATTGTAAAGTAATAGGCGCTGGGGAGAGTGGGGGATAGTAAATGTAACTATCTTGAACTAGGAAGGGTTTTGGCCCTGTCTCACCTGATATCCCCTAGCAAGCTAGGGAAGCATGGCTTGATTAAACTCCTATAAGGTAGGTCCACAGCAGTCTGGAGAATGTGTCTAGAGATGCATCTTCTCAGTAACTGTCTGTACTTACAGCCTTTCTGAAAGGGCAAGATCAGAACTGAGCTTTCACAGGCGTCTGTCGTTCTCCACTGTTTTCTTTCATAACTTGCTAAAGGAATGGAGTGTATACTTTGTAAAATTCAAGATGACACACTTTGTGGGAAGGTCCGAAAGCAATTTCAATGATAGCATCTTGACAACTAGTCTTAACAATGCAATGGAATGTAATAAGGATGAATGCCAAATCCTACATTTAGGTAGGAATAGTTATTGCTCCATTAGAGGTTGGGGGATGTTTGGTTAGGTAGCTGTTCTGCAGATACAGATGTGGAGGTTATTTTGAATCACTGATTGATTAAAAACATGAACCTTGTTATGCACTTAAAAAAAAAAAAAAAAAAGAGGATAAGCCTGCCTAGGGTTTACCTGTACAGAGCCGCCTTCTCATCTCTTTTCTCTGCTTCCTTACTTTTCCCTTTAGAGTGCTTATTCTGCTGCACAGATGTCTTTATTTTGGCTGTCAGGACTTGATGCTAATTCAGTCTTTCCTTGATGCAGGCAGTGACCCTTTCACTATGAGTGCCAGAGCAGGGAAGGGGTTCCTGGAAGTGATATGTTATCTTTAAATCATCACCAGTATGCCACATATCTTTAAGAACAAAGTCTCTGTTAGCTAGCCTGTGATGACTGTGTGCATTAATAAGGCAGGAGGGAAGTGATGGTGAATATAATAACAAGCAAGAGCTTTTGCCCTCTTGAGGTACCATTTTCAGTTTGTGCAAAGGTAAGCACAGCAGAGCTAGACAGGTTCAAGGCTGGACAAGATAGGCAGTTTATTGAAGACAAATTATTTAAAGACTAGTTTCCTTCTGATTAATTGGCCCTCAAAGAGGGACTCACCAATAAAGGTAATGTTTCAAAGGCTATCGGAAATAACTTTCAAAAGGTAGAGAGTGGAGTGCAGATTTTATCCATTTTGAATAGCACCTCAATGTGTTCCTGTTCTTTTAAACACAAATACCTTTCAGTGTGAAGGCCAGAAGAGTTCAAAAAAAAAAAAATTTTTTTTGTGAATGGGGCTCATCTAGAGGGAATGGGAGATACCCCTAGTTCAGGCAAGTTATTTGGAAGAGATTTAAAAATATGTTTAATTTTAATTAGTCTTTTATGGGTGACTCATTTATGGGTGAATTAGTCTTTTATGTTGCTGGATCAGTTCCTCCCTTCCCCCAGTGTATGTGGCCAGGGCCAGGCGTATTGCAGTTGCACAGAAGCATTGACACAGTCCCGTCAGTAACCCTTGCTTCAGACCTGAGTAGTGCCCTTATCTTCCAAGCATTTAACCAATACGAAATGGAGATTAGCGGCTATGCCAGCTGGCTGGTTATTTGAGATTTATGGCCTTATCTCTTGTTTTGAGCGTCCATTAGAACTTCACTGGCATTTGAGCGCAGACCTCCAGAGGCGGAAGGCTGACGTAGTGCATCACTGTGCCGGTGGTGTCAGCGTCTTGACCAACTCTGCAAGCCAGCGTTTGTGTGGCTCCCCTGACTTTACTGGTGTTCTACGTGGGACGCATCTGATGTGTTGCAGGGTTTTTTGGTTTATTTAAATGTATGTTTTGAAAACAATAGATTTTTCAAGTAGTGAGTAGGAGGTTGTTTCATCATGTACTGAAGCCAACATAAAAGCTCATTTATTTTCATGATAATTGGGCCAAGTTGTAAGATATTTGCCTTCTCTTTGCCTTCCTGATGATTTCTGAGTCATCAGGAGCTTGGAGGGGCAGTTAGTGTAGTCTGCCTATATATTTCAGGCAGACAACTTTTGTACCAGAATGAAAAGTCCTTACGTTAAAGCCTAGTTGGAATCGTTGCTTGGGGAGAGCACCTTTAACTTCAGGAGGGGCCATGGTGCAACGTAGCCCTTCAAACAGCTTTCTGGGTTACTATGTTATGGTATTATTATAGTAAAATGTTTTTAGAACTATTACAGTGATTAAATTGTCAAATTCTCTGAACTCTGGCAGTTTTAATGCAGAGCTGAAATATTATTATAATTCTTGGTAAGTGCTGCTTGTTTAAGCACTTCAGCCTTGCAGGATGTACTGTGCATGTTAATCAAAGGGTGTCCTGTCTTTCCAGCTCTACCTATTAATGGAGCCTTTCTTTTTCTTGGGAGGTTTTTATTTTGTTAGAAAAGTAATAATGTGGGGCTGCAGATTGTGCAGCGAGTTGAATGGGTTAATAATACCCAGTGAGGAACAAAGCAGTCAGTGTAGAGAGGTGCTGAAAATATTGTACTTACCGTTCACACACCACGTACATTCTTTAGATGTTGACAGGTGCTATAGGACAGTGAAGCATTCCAAATTAGAGGGTATTTAACGAGGTGTAATAAAGCTTTGTGTACTTGGAATGACTCTAGCAATGAAAACTGATTGGTTTCTGAGCTAGCAAGTCATGTCTCAATTAGTGAACTGAAGCACAGCTTATCTTAGGTCTTATTGTCAAATACACAGATCTATAGTAACTGAGAGAACACTTAGAATTATGTTCAAGTAACGATCTTGATATAAATCTTGTGTGTGTGTGCTTCTTGAACAGTTAAAGGGTGGGTTCCATTGAGCAAAGTAGCTAGGATGGAAACACTGAGCTCTGAATTTTGCTGCTTCATGCAGGAAGAAGTCAGTCTTTAATATACCACATCTGTTCTTGCAAAAAGGTTAAACCTGAATCATGCAGTGCTTGTTTTACTACTACAGGTTTTACTACAACCGCATACTTGAAGCTGCAGAAGAGTCCACTGTATCCACTTGTCTGTCTGAAGAAACCTGGAGTATTAAGCCATAGTAAAGAAAAAGGGCTAGAACACTTGACCGTGGAATTTGGAAATGTATTTTAATAGGATGCTCAGTTGTAACTGAGCTCTTAAGCCCCATTAGCACATTTAGCCAGATGCTCATTGCTGTGAAATGACACTGAGCCCAACAGCTGTCGAGGTCCTAAAAAGGATCATACATATTATCTTTCATTCAGTAGCATTCAAAGAAATGTAAAAACATGGAAATGCATGACACTTTGGGAGAGATGTGATCCTTTTGGTCTAAGGCATAAATTGCCATCTACCTAATGGAAACTAAGAATGAATTTCACTCTGACGTGTTATTCCATTTCTGTTTATGGCAAGAGGTTTTGTGCGCCTCCATCTAAAGCAGCTGGTACTGGTCACTATAGGAAAAGGAATGAAAGACTGATTGGGTCAGTTGCCTGATCCAGTATAGCAAGCTGTAATTGTTGTAGGTGGTTCTTTTGTAGTCCTCTGTATGTGGATGCATTTTTCTTTTTTTCCATATCCTTGTTCTCCAGCAGTGGTTTGTAATATGCCTCAAGGGCTTAATAGTATGGTCTTTACCTTCATGGCAAACCTGAAGTACTGTGAAGGGTTTTAGTGGTGCTTATATGCATGAATTAAGAATCTTCCATAATGTGTGGGGCATTTACAATCAAGAAACCTAAAAGCACATCTAAATAAACAAGCAAGAAAAACCTACCTTTCTCTCTTACCTCTTCCTCCCCCCCCCCCCCCCCAAGCTTGTTGTGTCTCAGGTCCTTCTTTTGAAACCTGGTCACTTGTGATCAAATTTTCAGACAGTCTTACAGCTCAAAGATACCAAATGAAATAAGGAAATGGAGGGATTAGCCTGGAAGGAGCCTTGGACAGTGGGACTGCAAGACAGTGAGATATACCATTAATAACAGTAACTTGTTTCAGAGGAAATTAATTCTACAGTTATAACATGGGAGGGGAAAAAAATACATCAGTCATTAAAAAAGCCCTAATGATACTAGTCTATGCACACTTAGTATCTTTGTGAAATTTTTAATGCTTTTAATCTTGTAAAATCCATAGAAAAGAAACAGGATCATAGTTTGAGATCTGTCCATGAGCATGTGGTCCACACCATGAAAAAAGCTGCAGATGTATTAATTGCAAATGGGAAAGGTGCCATATTGAGCTGGCTATCTTGAAGGATAAACAGATCTGTGAAGCCTGATTGTGAATAATAAGTAAGCTTAGTTCAACATGTGTCAGTTTTGCTCTAAAACTTCTGGTTTCTTTGCACTGGTGCCTCCCTATACATTGTTTGGGGAGGGGAGGGATCTAGCAGGTTTTTGCACCTGTGTACTTCAGCAAGCAAATCTTTGACCCTGTATTTTTCCTGTGCATGATTTGTGCGAACTTTGCACTGGATGATTACACATATTGTGTCAGGTGACAGAGCATGGGGAGAAAGATGACAGTATTTGTAATGCTGACCTGTAAAAATCCATATCATCATTTTAAGTGGTTTAGACTAATCGAACACAGCACTGTTCAAACACTGTCAGGAATAAGAGATGCATTATCTTTCAGCTATGATCAGTGAGCCCTGTGATAAACGACAGTATTGAATATCTTTTGAAGTTCTCTATTTTGGTACTTCATCAAAGTTACCTAAATATTCCGAAGCTTTTGTGATATTGTTTAAATTTAAGGTTCTAGTGAGACAGAACCTGCAATATCAAACTTCTATTTGATAAATAGTGAGATCTCTTTCAAATGTTTGGCCTCAAAACTGATTGTTTCTTTTAAGTGCATCTGTTTAAATTCCTGTGGATTTTAAAATTTGGCTTGATCAGCGCTTGCTGTAGGCTTTGGAATATATATTTGCAACTTGGATTCAAAAAATATACATACTTTTACCAAAGGTTGCAGGGTTTATTCATTATTACGTTGCTCATATTCATGCTAAGCTCAGATAAACCTGGGGAAAAGCATTGACTGGTGACCCACATGCCCTGTTGGTTTGTGAGTCCGTTTTAGTTTTACAGTGGGTGAATCTTAATGCTAAATATCCATCTTATGTTTTTTTGTGGTCTGAGAATATTATTGATGGCCTGAAGATGGGTCTCTAAAAAATACTCTTTGTTTCTGAAAGAGCAAAAGAACACTGCATTGAAGGCAGCTAATAAAACAATACACCAAATGCGTTCAACTGAATGCTTAAAGGTTAAACATGCAGATTGTCTTAGTCCTTTAAAGTATTTGATCATTTCACTCCTTGGGCACCTGATTTGCCCTCAAGCTGGGTGCCCAGACAAGAGCAAGATATCCTTGCTCTTGCAGCACTCTTACAGACATCGCTTGCCTGTTATTGTAGTTTGTCTTGCTTGCTTGTATCTATTTTAAGATTTTTGTAACCTGAAGTTAGACTTTGAATTTTAGATTTTTGCGGCATCATTAAAGATACTGCAGTAAAGATTATGCAGTCCATAGAGATAACATAAAAGCAAAGCATTCCAACAACTCTTTTCTCCTAACCAGATCTCCAGCCTGCAAGACCAAAGGCTCTGCAGCCTTAAATTAAGGCAGAAGATCCCAGAATCAGTCTCCTACAGGTACAGGCGCTAAGAATTTTTTGATTTATTCCTTGTTGTTGGAACTTGACACCTGAACTCTACACTCCAATCAATAATACTGAATGCTACATGTTGACTGCTTGCTGCCACAGCACATGTGAATGATTTGGAGAGTTAGGAGGACAAAAAGCATCTTGAGCATATTAAGCCAAACTCTGCTTTCAGTCTTTAGGTGTCTGTACTGACATTTTGCCTTCCATATGAAAGTAGTAAAATGGAAAGATATCTTTTATAATGTGCTGAAGAGTTGTACTTAGGCTGATAAAAATGACTTGCTGGGTTGCCTGACAGCATGAAAAATGACTGATCAGACTATTTTGGAAGCTTGGATCTGAGTTTTATCACCAAGTCATTCCATCATCCTTCTTTTGTCAAGAATGAATTGGATAGTGCTAACTCCTTGTGTTGATCACACTGTTGCAATTATATGCAGTTACAGACCCGTGGAGTACTGAAAAGATACTTGTGGAAGCCTAAAAAGGGACTTGCTTTACCCTCTTTCATGATAACTCTACAACCACCCAAATCAAGCAAAGTGTGTTGCATGGAACAGGTAAGTCAATGCATATCAGCTGCCACCTGAAAATGTGTGCTGTGGGTGCTGAAGCTAGGAGCCAGTTTCCTGGGCAACATGTTCTATTCCAGTTCTATTGCCTGATGCTGTTTTTATTTTAATATATATAGTTATTTAACTAACCCACTCAGTTGACAGAGATGATTCTGATATCTGTTTGGAAAATGGAGGTACATTTGAAGGATTAATAAGGATGTTTGAATATGAAATAATTACTCTTTGAGAGCAAAATATTTGTTGAATTTATCAGTGTGAAAGGTTCTATGCTTTTAATGTGGCAGGTCTTGGTTTGGTTTGTTTTTGTGTTTGATAAAGGTGCACTTAGCAGATGTATCTTTCAGTAAGTTGATGAGAGTTATCAGTCCTACATGTCCATTCTCCTCCTGTTGTGAGATTTTGGGTATTCATTGCCTTGGTTATAGGAAAAGAAGGTGCTGACTGAGGAAATGCAGTCAGGGGACGTTTTCTCTCCAACTTAACATTTTTAAGTAGGTACTTTTAATAAGCCCCAAACTTGGCTAAATTTTTCTTGATTTGTTTTTGAAGTGCTACCCAGAAATACATCATGATGCAAGGAAGTCATAGGATCTTGAAACTGGTCAGAAGGGGTCTGTAATAGAAGATGAAAGTGGTAGAATTTCCACTGTCCAAAATGTGGAAAAATAGAGAGAGTAAATCCAGAGAGTGCAAACGTTAGTTAATGTTGTTTCCGAGGGGACCAGGAACATCTTCAAAACACTGAGGCTCAGTGTATCTTCTGTGTGTTTCTGCTCATCAGTGTAGTATTCAGATGCTCAGGTGTATCTCTTGAGCTCAGGTGTTTAGTCATGCTAGCTAGATGATGAATAAATCAACCAACTGGCTTCCTCAGCCAGGTAGCGTGACTGTTTATACAGTGCTAAGTACTGAACTTGTGTCCCAGTCTATCTGGTAAAACAAACTGGGAAAGGCTGTCTGAGGGTCAGTTCCTTTATTGCTCCAGAAACCTAATGAGGAATCTGGAGGTGTATTGTGCAGAAAAGTAAAGAAACCCTCGGACCCTAACCCTAAACAACCAAACCCAAATGTATATCGGATCTGAAAGCCACCAAAATGAATGTTATGTGGTAACCTTTTTTCTGTGCTATGTTGAAATCTTGCTGAATTCGTGAACATCTGGCAAAAGGAGAGGCTGAAAATCTCCAATATATTGGTCATCAGACTAATCAGCTTAGTGCATCTGCTGGAAAATGGCATTTGCAGTATGTCTGTTCTCTTTGGGCCCAATCTGTTACACTTCTGGATGTGAAAATCTTGCTCTGGTTCTTGCTGGCCAAGCTTGCTTCTGCTTTTCAGTGATCCTATCAGCTTCTCAAAGGCCCAAAGAAGTCTGCAATTTCAGAGATGGGGGCTGTGGTACCAGCTGGAGGACCTGAAGGAGTGCAAGACAGTGCTGTCTTCCTTTGTTCTCCTGATCGCAATGAAAAGCGATCAGAAGGTCCTTTTTTCTCTACAGCTCAGAAGTAGTACAGGTCAAAAAATGTATTTGCAAAATGGAGGCCCTAATGCTTATGAAGAACTATGGATGAACTGTTAACCTGACTTAAATATTATGCTTGTTAGTAGTGCCTGATTATTATTTAGAACTTTTTATCAGTAGGCTTCAAAACAATTTCCCAAGGAAACAAGTATTGTGATCTTCATGTTGCACTTGAAGAACACTGAGCAAAACAAATAACCAAACAGGATTAGTCAACCACCAATTAGACCTGAAATCTAGGTCTTCTGAGTTTTAGGCTGCTGCTTATTCTTTTGCATCACACCGCTTTTCTAACAGCTTCTTTTATAGAAATCTGTGTTTGGTGTGTGGAGTAAAGAATGGGGCTGAGGTTACTAACATGCCTAGAAAACACCTTTATGAACAATTAGCTTGATACAAACATTTTCATTGAGTTTCCTCTCCAAATCAAGTTTTAAGGCAAACTGTTTCCTTCCTTCCTGAATTATGCTAACCAGGCCAGTGAGGAACAAAGCTATTTTTATTTATATATTTTTCATGGAACAGACATCAGGATATGTTAATGTACCTTTTCCATTTATGGGTGCTTAAGAACTCTTCTTGCAGGTTTAAAACAAAGTTCACAATAAATCCAAACTTTGAGTAAAAATGAAGTGCTGTGATAGCTTTTGCAAAGCAAGCTGTATTTCTGTCTTGGTTCTGGTGGCCCGTTTTTGCTGTTGTGAAATGGTCATGTAACTGTAATTGTCTTCATTTGGGAAATCAAGATGCTGATATGAATCTGGGGTGCAGTTAGCTATTAGCTGGGGCTTTCAGGTTTCTCATCTTCCATGAGATTAAATATGGAAAAAGAAAGTGGTCTTAGACTTAAATAAATAAATAAAATCTGAGCACAAGCTGTGGCAAGATGGTCATTTGACCCTTAGTGTCAATCAGTAATGTGCCACCTTGCAAATGTGCCAGGGAGCAGGGGAAGTAGTACTTAGATGTAAATCTCCATGGCGCCTCCCATAGTGTGAACATCTGTGTGACTTGGCAGATGTAGAAGATTGGATCTTGGTGAACTAGTATATTTTGAGATTTTTGGTTAATTGATTCTTCTATTTTTTCCAGCAGACTTATTTCTGGCAGGTGGATGGTTGCTGCTGCTATCTATCAAGTACTGCAGTCTGAAATGTTTAAACTCCTGTGGAGGAGTGGCTGAAAGTGTCAGGGAGATGGTTCTAAATACAGGGCGATAGGAAGAGAATGGCCAGACATGGAGAAACAGATGTGCGCTGATGCGACAGTGGAGTCAGTGTCAGCAAAGGACAAGCAATATGCGGGTTAATGTCAGAATATTGTAGATCCTTTGGTGACTAGTAAATTCCCCGTCTTGGTGCATGCTTGGCATCCCAGCTTGAGGAGCAAGTTGTGTCCAAATAAAGAGGTCTACCAAACCCAGATGCAGATGAAATCACTTGTACGATTGGTTTCTTGACCACTAGGGATGTTTAAAGTCGGTCTGGTCTGAGAACCAAAATGCTCTTGAAGTCAGCAGTAGTGAAACATGTGGACTGGCTGTGTTGAGTAGCTCTAGGAAGAGGATGCAAGCGAAGGAGAACCTCTCCTAAGCGTGCATTACAGTAACTAGCATGAGTGTTGCTCTTACAAGATTTTCATGGGATCCAGAAGAAAGTGTCACACTTCAACTGCAGAAACCTCACTGTTGGGTCATATCCAGGCCATTGTCAATTTTTAGCACTAAAGGAGATCACCTGAGGCAATAAGACTTCATCTGACTTGCCTTGAGAAGAAGGGATATTGATGATGAGGAAGCTTCCTCCAAAAGCTGGTGGAGGTGGGGAGGACATTTTTTTTTTTGATGTCCCTTCTTTCTTCATTCTTCCATAAAGTTGCTAAGGAGTAGTTTTCTAGTGTTCATGGAAAAGATACTGGATGTGTTAGTCATAAAGAGCTGAGAAAGGCAAATTGTATGGTCTTTTTTCTCCTGCCCTGGGAGCAGGATGTTATATGCAGAGACATAGTCAGACCACTCTTAGGAACACTTGTAAGCAGTGCATGCACCACTTTGCCTCCTTCAGAGACAGTCTCTCCAGATGGCTGTAAAGGGAATTTATTTGGGGTGGTGGTTCCTCTTTTCTTTACCCTTTCTCCCTCCTTTCAAGCCTTCTGCTGTGCAGTTTCAGTTCATCAGGCAGCCACTAAAAGTTTCTATGATGAGCAATTAATGGCTCATTCTAATTACTTATTTGCCTTCAGTATCAGTTTGGGCTTTTCAATTCTCCTTTGCAATTGGATTGTGATTGAAAACCATGCAAAAATTAATTTAATCAGTCTTTCAGACACTTCTACATTGCATCCTGCGTAATTCTAGTTATCTTTTTGAACATATCAGAGTGTGTGTGTATATATATACACACATACATACTTAATATTAGTTATTTACTTTGCAGTGAACACAGCAAGGAGTTTTGGTGTTTGACAGCCTTAAAAGGTCAGCAAATACCTTCACTACTGTTTATTCTGGAATGTGCAAGAAATCTCATTTACCAAAGAATGCAGAATAACACATTATATACTGTGAAGGAAAACTGAAAATGTTTTTGAGACTGAAGACCCTGGCATAGCTGACACAGTTTGTATTAGTTCTTTTAGAGGAACAGAATAACCAGAGTACTTTTGCACATTGCTAAACCATTATCGAACATGAGAGAGAATTAGCAAAAGTTTGTTGAACAAACTTGCTCTTTAGAAGTGGGCAAAAATATTTTTCTCAAGGAGTGGTATAGATCTAAAACTACTCCTCTTCCACAGCAGTGGAAAAGCAAGGATGCTGATTAATGTGGTGGTCTTGAAGTAATGTAAGGTATCAAGATATGGGCATGTGATAAGCATTACCCGTATTACCTGTCGATCTAGGAAATGCTCTAGGGCATGCAACTAGTAAAAAACTGATGACAGGGCCTTGTGCTGCCCTGTGCCTTCCCAGGAGCTATGTTACAGAGGAGCCTGCAGCTTGAGTGCACGTAAGGATTGAATTGGACAGGCTTTGAAAGACAAGCTCCCAGAAAATGCTTCCTTTAACATCTGAAGCCTTAAGCCTGTGCATTAAGGTTCAATAAAGAATTTTAGCATGTCTTTTAGGAGTATGCACGAATAGTATTAAACCAACATGTGAAACTCCTGTTGATGCTACTTAGAATAAATGCTTGCCTGTTTTAGGCACTTGTATACTGTACTATAGAAATGCACGTGTGCACAGATGTGTGCTGTAATCTTACTTCTGAAAACAAAATGACTCGCCGTGTTGTCACACTGGAGATACTGTTCTTGCTAATGAGACTGTTTAGGGTTTGATACTGCATTTGTTTATGCAGGTGACAGGCTTTATACACTTGCAGATTCCCACCATGTTCACAGCCTTCCAGGAGCAGTAGTTTTTGCATGGCACCATGCAAACAAGCTGGGCCTTGGAAATTTATTCCAGGGGAAGCGATAGCAATCCCTTTTTGCCGACTGTTCTGATATGAAGGAAATCTAAACTTCTGTTTCAAGAAGTTCTACTCTTCTACCCTCTACTTTCAAAAGGATTGATAGCTGAAGGTTTCCTTGTTATTGAATATGCATGGTTTTTGTGAGCTGCAGATATCAGATTGATATCCCTCCCCCCTTTCCATTATCAGACAAAAATTAGGAGATGTTTTACAGCATCTGCCAGTCCTAATGTGGCTAGCCTCATGGCAGTACTGATTCTGACTGGCTCATAGTGGGCAGTCAGGACACTTTTGTAACATCTTGACTCTATGTGGCGTTTGACGTCTCAAGCGCTTGAGGTGTCTGCTGTAAGTCTCGTCTTATGATTGAGAATGGAGAAATTATGCTAGAAGAGCAACTAAAAGTCTAACACAAGATAAAAGCTTTACAGTGCTAGTACCTGTATTGGGCAGGGATAGTCTCTTGCTACATTCTATGTGCATAGTTTAGACTATCTACAGGTAGAATGGAAGCGAGGAATTATTTGGATTTTCAGTTTTGCTAGGTAAGTTTCTTCTCTTTTTGTGATTTGTTGCTGCAACAATAAATTCTTCAAATTAGTGTGTCAGCCATCTCTCCTCAAAGTGCAAAATGCATTACCCTAATGCTGTTGGGTTTGACAGAAGATTCAGCCAAGAAATATCTTGCCCATGAGAACAGGGAATTTTCATGAGTCCTGGCTTGGCAACCAAATTTCATGTGTGGTTTTTTGGAGGCGTGTGTTTGTGTCTAGGAACAGACAAGAAAAGTCTAGCAAAATCAGATGGGTTTAGCAATATGGCAAAAGAGAGAGAGAGTCCAGCAGTACCTAAGGATATAATGAAGACTTTCAGTGGAAGATCCAGGTGGCTCTCACAGCACTGTTCTTTCAGCGTTGTAGAGCTGCTTAAAAGCATAGTGATGTGCATGTAAGCATAATCAGAATGATCTATCAGGCCAGGGACAGTGCACATTGCTCTGAAGTAAAGAATAGCTTAGCAGATGCATTGGGTTGCAATCCTCATTTATTTCCCCCTTCCCCCTCCTCCCTCTCCCCTTGCAGTTATGAAGTGCATAGCTTTACACTGTTGGCTCTAAATCGTGGTCATTTACCAACAGCTCTAACATAATGTGCTGAAGTGATCCTGCTGACTTCTGCAAGCTTGTCTGTGTGTTCCTTATTTTAAGTACAAATGCAGTATTTGCTGATATGAGGGCTTGGTCTTGTTTTAAAGGGCAAAGCTGTGCAAAGCTTTTTTTCATTCAAGTTGGCACTGCAAGAAATCACGTGGTGCAGGGAATTTGTTGCAGACCTAAAGTTCAGACCGTGTTGATAAGTAAAGTTTAATTAACTTTGGGTTTGGAAACTGTGCTTTGGACACTGCAAAACAAACCTAACGTAGATCAAAGTCATAGAAAATGTTTTCCAGACCTGGTTTACAAGTTCTGTTCTGCAACACAAACCCAGCTGTGAGAGTCCTGTCTGTCCTCGTAAAACACATCATCCTATGATTGCTGCCTTTCATGCAGCACTTAGTTAATGTTTTCTGTTTCAGTCTTATTTCATCATCTCTTATATATTGTGTGCAGTGTAGTAGTAAATAGGTTTAATTTCTTTTGTGTATTGGAAAAAGTTTAGTGTATATGACTTTTACGTTTGTGTAATACATCTCGTTAGATAAACTTGGGGTCACATCCAGATCTGACGTGATTCTTCTGCTTTCAACAGCACTATCCCTGTTCCCCTGAAGAGGGACTTTCCCCCTAGCCAATACTGAGGTTTGTTACTGCAAATCTGGCAGTGACTAAAAAAGATAATAGGTTCTTCTAAAATGTTTACTTTACCTGGATTTATTTTTGATAGCAGATGGGGTATTATTCAGAGGGAGGCAGGGATGTAGGAATTGCTCCTGGTTCATCTTATTATTCCATGTCTAGCAGCTGTTTTAATGGGTGCTGTCTGGCTAATATAGAGTCATCATTTGGTGGTATGAAGAACTCCACAGCGTTTCCTAAATGTGCCTATGCTTTAGCACTCAGGGGGAAAAAAAAAATCGTGTAGATTATCTGAATGAGGGAAGAATATGATGATTCACATTGTGTTTCCTTACATGGTAGCAGTTATGAATTTAGGGAACCACTTGTTGCTTCATTTCAAATTCAGTAAAAAGTGTTCAGTCAACTGCTCGAATGCCATGATAATAGGTGTGACAGACGGGTAGACCTATCAAATTAAATTAAAACTAACAAATTAATTTCAGTTACTAAGGTTGTGTCATGTGTCACTTGATAATCATATAGTTAAACATTGCATAGATGTAAGGCGCCACTGAACTAGCATGTTAAACTACCATCTACATATCATTTTAAACTTCTAATATCTTCCAGCAGAATCCTGATATGTTTTCCACTAGCCAGTTCTCCAAGTTTTTATATGGGCCTCAGGGAAGTTGTCTGTGTGTTACTTGCTCAGATTCTGGTCTTTAGAGTTGTCAGTTTAGGCTAGGCATTTTTTTTTCCTTTTTTCTTTTCCCTTCTTCTCTCTTGTAGTGATAAATAGCAAACTCAAACATTGACTCCAGTTATAAAGGGGACACAATATTTAACGGTATCTCAGTGTGGCTTCCTCCTCCTGTTGGTCCCCCAGTGCTCTTCTATTTCTGCAGGACTGTAACCAGCTCTACTAGCACTTTTCACTAGCAGTGAAAAACTGCTGAACTCATCACAAGTTGAAAAAAAGGAAAGGTTGTTATTGCTAAGAGAAAGAGGTTGTTTTTTTTAGAAACAGAACAATGAGTACTAGTTGGAACAAAAGCACTAAGCTCTTCCTACCTGTCTTTTTTCTGCCATCATTTCGTATAGGTGGACTTGCAGCTCTCTGGATAATCGTACCCAGAAACAGAGCTGGGGGTGGGGAATAGCTGGATCTGTAATTTTTCATAAACTTCAGTCCTGTAAGATGTTTGGAGAGAGAGAGAGAGAGAGAGGAAGAAATGCAGCTTTCTGAAGTGGATGAACTGTGTAGCGCTGGGTAGCATTATCAAGGGATGTTGCCGTGAGGTTGTTTCCTAGTGTTTGGATTTTGGAGTCTGTATTTCAGGTGCTGGAAAGTAAACTCATGGATGAAAATGGTAGCAAAGGATTTGTTCAGAGCCAGAAAAGTATAGAAAACCAGCGGCAGATGAAGGTTCTCAGAAGTATATTACACATTATACAAGGTATTCACAGTGCCCAGGGGATGGTATGAGGTATTTTCTGAAGACTTTAGTAACTTTGGGAAGTGTAAGCACCTAATTTAGGCACCTAAGTTAGTCAAAGATGGACAATGTGAATACACTCCTAAAGGATGGATTCTCGCTTGGTCTATCCTTCAGCTAAAGGGATTATGGAGCAGGAAGAAGAAAGAATTGTCCTTTTAGAGTCTTATTGACGTTATCTAGGCTTTGAATCCACACATGCAGGAAGGGCTGAAATGAAATTGCCTGTTTGCTGCCTCATGGAGGGAGAGAAGCAGGTAGTGAGGGGTCTCTTGTCTTCATTTTCAAGCCAAAGGGTTCGAGGCAGTACATTGCAGGCAGCAGTTTGTTGCTGGTGTAAGTCAATGTTTCATTACCTTTGCAGCACTTGTGGAGCAAGGAGGAAGCAGGAGGGGAAATGATCCTTGGCAGAAGTTTGACTAATGATTTCTCCCCGTTTCTTCTGTTTTTAACGTGGGTAAGTTTCCTTTCCCATGCCTCGCTCGAAGCATTGTCGAATTCATAATTCGTACATGAAACGAATCCTGCAAACCAGGCAGTACTTAAATGAACAGGGTAGAATTTGAAAAATCTGAAGAAAAAAAAATCTTAAATGTTAAATGGTTTCCCCCAATAGACTGGAATCACCATAATGACTGAGCAGATTTTAATAAACCTTTCCAAAATAATGTCTTTTGGTTCTTACTTAGCATGAAAAAGTACTGGACTACATAATCTGAGGAAATGAAAAATGAGTAAAGGGAGGTGGCTGGATAAGAAAGGCTGTCTTAGTGTTAGCTCCCTGTAGTGAACAGTGTTGTGATACAACACCAGAATGGATCACAAATCTCATTGACAGTACGCCAATGAGAAGAAAGAAAATGCTTATGAAGAATGAGTGAGTTTGTGTGCATTTTTATTTATTGTAGAAATATCCTCTCACATTAGCATATTTTCATAAAGAAAATGCAGCATCAACCATAAACTCTTTAAAAATAATGAATACTTCTTATTCCAAGCTTTGCCTTAGTAATGCCCTACTAAGTAAATGTATGTCTTTTAGTTAAGGTCTGAAAACAATTTCCTACAATTCAGAAGACAAATTGAGGCTTTTTGGTAATTCATGATGAGTATTTTTTGTTGTTGTTTTGAAGATTATCAAGGAACTAACTAAATAATCTTTTGAAGGCTGTAGATGAGAAAGCTTTCTTGAATAACTTGAAATCCATAGCCTTTAGCGTTATGACTCTTTTTAAGCGTAGCCTTGATTACCTTTAATTTTTCAGTTTGTCTCAATGTTACCTTTGGTTCATGTTAACTTTATCAAAATTATTGTGGGAGTGAAAACTTTCATGGAAGATCAATGAGATGAGAGAGATTTTTGAACTGGACAAAATTAACATGAAATTCCCTTTCTGTTTTAAAAAGTTTGAGCAGATGCTTTGTCTTGGAGAGACTGGAGAGTAAAACGGTGCAAGTGCCTGGGGACTGTGGTCACCCTGCCAAGGTTTTTGGTGAAAAGCAAAAATGTTTATCAGAGAGGATTTTTGTTTCAGAGTTCAGTACAGAGTGATATGTGCTCCTTCAGGAAAAGAGAGAGATGTGGGCTATATTCTCCCCCATCCCCTTCCTTCCATGTATTATAGATACTTTTGTGCAAAACTCCAGGTATGATATGCACTTCTGTCTGGAAAATTCTATATCCATGTTTCAAAAAGATAGGTCAAATGCAAGAACATATGCAATGTAATAAAGTATAGATTGTATTCTAGCTCTACAAATGAACTGTATGTTCAAATATACGGGCTGTCTGGGATTTAACAAGAGATGTAAAGTAGAATTAATCCAAGAGTGTTGCCACCTGTTGCCAGGCTATTGCTATCCTGATGGCACGAAGTGACACCTCCTCTGTGCAGGAAGTTAATTTTATGAGCGTCTATGAGACAGCCTTTTCTGTATGCCAGGCTATATGTAATGCTTCTAGGAGAAAACTATACATGAGTGAGCACTCAAGCTGTTCTAACGCGGAATATGATTGCGTTTCTGGAGACTAATCTGTTGCTTATTTCCTTTTGACTTTGCTTTGGTGACAGCCAAGGGCCGGCAGTGTTTGCTTGCTAAAGAGATAATGGTAGACTGATAAAAGAAGACAACTCTGCTCCCTGAGTGATGTGCAGATGTTAGTCACTGATCTCTTAAAAGTCACAATTACTGTGGGTGTAATTTTGGCCATGCTGTTTGGAGCTTTTTCCTCACAAGTAAAGGAATTGCATTAAATATTTCACTTTTTCAGGAAAATGGAATTAGATTGGGAAGTGTGTTGTTGTTAATGCTTTGGAGAGAGAGAAATACAGGATTTTACTGCCCTTGGATTACGTTCTGCTGGGCTACAGTTAGTTCTGTCATTACTTTAGATGAGATGAAAGTCAATGTGAAGACTCCCATGGACTCCTGTTTCTGAGCAGTGGTCCTGTGAATAGGAATATGAAGAAAGCCAAGTGATCAAGACTTACCAAGCAGCACAGAGTAAAAGGAAAGGCAAACAAAAATTTACAGTAGACACAAAGCTTCATATAAAACTCCATATAGCTGTAAAATATGTTTTTAAATTTATTAGAGACTTTTCTCTTTAAGGTTAGTTTTTCTTATTTTGTCAGATAGGCAAAAGCAACAGATTTTCCTTGGCTATCTTTTGCTAGCTGGTCATTGTCAGTGTAACCAGTATCTGAGATCCCTGCACTGTGACCTGGCGTTCATCAGAGCAACGGACATGTTGTTGAAATGATAAGCCTAAAAGCTTGAGGGTAAATTAGCAGAACTTCCTGTAATCATTGAACTTTCCTTCACATCAGATGTTCTGGTCCTTATGTATTTTGAATAATAAGAGTATGGTATGCTTTTTCAGTAATCCCTTTTGCTACATATGTACAAAAAGAGAGAAATCCATACACATGCTCATCCCATGTAATTACATATATATATATATGTGTGCACAAACACACACATACAGAGAAAGAGAGAAATCCAAAGTAGAATCAAGAAAATACTGAACTAGATGAATTGTAGGGCTTGTTTTCTTGCCAAACAGCAGTGTTCTTTGAAGCATGAATAAGAATTAATGCTACCAAGGTCAACAATTAACCCCTGGACAATTGGAGCGATGGAGGTTAGAAGGTGACATGGGTGGTTCCAAAGTGCTGCTTCCAGACTATTCAACACCATTTTGGTTTTTGAGGAAAAGTGGAACATTAGAAGGAGAGGAAAAAACCTATCTTACTGTTAAGAGCTGGTAGTACAGAATTGCCTTTTGATTTTATTTTCATGGGAACATATGTTTCGTACTTGATAGTGAACTTTTTCCCTGAACCTCTGTTTCCCATGATAGTTAGAAGTTTGAAAAATCAATGTGAAGGAAACAGCTGTGTGGGGTCGGAATAAAACCTTGACCCACTAGGCCACAATTCATCCTTTAGAACATTAAACAGGGGATCGCACCAGAAAAGAATGGTCAGTAAAGCGTGGGGAGAAAGGACAGAGGAATTTGGAAACTGCTGAAGTTGCTTTCATTTCATTTTGGGCACAGGGGAAAAATCTGAATGAGAAGTTGATGGTAGAGGTTTTGATCTTGTTGTCATTGAAATCAATAGAAATATTGCCGTCGTTTCTAGAGGAAACGGATGTAGCCTCACTATTTAAGATTCAGTGCTTCTCCATTGGTATAGACTAATTCACTGACACTTAGAAAAGGTTAGGTTAGGGTTAGGTTAGGGTTTGTTCCTTGGGAAGTGATTTGTTCGGTATGACTTTTGAGACAGAATCACAGAATAGCTGAGGTTAGAAGGGACCTCTGGAGATTGTCCAGTCCCCCCCCGCCGTGCTCAGAGCAGGGTCACCTAGAGCAGGCTGCCAAAGACCATGCGCACTTGCATTTTGATCATCTCCAAGAATGGAGACTCCACAACCTTTCTGAGCAAGCTCTTCCACCAGCTGCCCTCACAGTAAATTCTTTTTTGTTATGCTTAAGTGGAGTTTCCTGTGTTTCAGTTTGTGCCCATTGCCTCTTATCCTGTCACTGGGCTCCACTGAGAGTCTGGCCCTGTCGTTTTTACTGCCTCCCATCAGGTATTTGTACACATTAATACACTCGTTGCCCTTCCCCCCACCCCCGAGCCTTCTCTTCTCCAGGCTGAACAGTCCCAGTTCTCTCAGCCCCTCCTCATAGGAGAGATGCTCCGGTCGCTTAATCATCTTTGCTGGACTCACTCCAGTATGTCCATGTCTCTCTTGTAGCAGGGCACCCAGACCTAGACCCAGCACTCCAGGTGTGGTCTCACCGCTGCTGAGTAGAGGGGAAGGATCACCTCCCTGGACCTGCTGGCAATGATCTTCCTAGTGCAGCCCAGGAGGCTGTTGGCCGCCTTTGCTGTGAGGGCGCATTGCTGGGCCATGGTCAACTTGTTGTCCACCAACCAGGACGCTCAGGTCCTTCTCTGCAGAGCTGCTTTCCAGTCTGTTGGCCCCCAGCCTGTTTTGATACATGGGATTGTTGCTGCCCAAATACAGGACTTGGCATTTCCCTTTGCTGAACTTCATGAGGTTCCTCTCTGCACATTTCTCCAGCCTGTTGTGATCCCTCTAAGTGGCAGCCCAACCCTTCGGAGTATCAACCACTCCCACCAGTTCATGATGCCCTTTCATCAGGTATCAGGGTGGTTCAAGTGCCCCATGTGTACCAGGGCCTGCAAACATGAGGCTTCCTCCAGTTGTCTGAAGAAGGCTTCATCTACTTCTTCCTGATCTGGCAGTCTGTAGCAGACACCCACCCACAAAGACTTTTTGCAGACTCTGCAAGTTGTACCTCAAATTTGTTTAGGAAATGCGAATTCATGCTGGTTGCCTTCCTTTTCATAGAATAAATATGACGTGACATCAACACACAGGCTGTCGCTGTTCTTCTGATGTAATCTGAGGGATGAAATAAAAGATAATTGCTTAAAATTTTGGTTAAAGTTTAGGAAGTGACACTATCTCAGTTGGTATGTGAGAAGATGAGAGAAGAGGAGGAAGGTGCTGACTAGTTCAGTAGTTGAAATGGTTAAGTAATTTTCTAAAAATCCAGTAGGTACATGAAAATGAGAGAGTTTTCAATTTATTTGAATCTCCGAGGAATATAATGTGAAAGCCTCTTCAGGTTCTACTGCCTGGCCAGAGACTGCAGTGAGTTTAATAAAAGCCACAGCTAAATTTACCAGGATGAATTGCTGCTTCATGCATGAAATAGATGCTCTAGTCTTGTGCTGGTGATTTGGTGATGTATTGGTGATGACCTTTAAAACTGTGGAACCAACATGCAAAATTTTTAGTGGATTATTCACTTGATCACTTTTTGGTACCCCCTGGACTCTTATATGATTGATAAATATCATTTAAAAAACCCCTCAAAAATAAGATATGAGAGATTTAAAGAATTGTGCTTTTCACAACAATAATACTTCCCTTTTCCCTGAGAGATGTTTAAGAAGCTAGTCTAACAGCAGTTTATGCTGCAAAAGATGTTGGTAGCTCACTGTAATCCGGTTCCATATGAAATTCCTGGTGTTATTCTTTAAAGCTCTCATGGGGCTTGACTTAAATGATGAGCCTGTCGTCCCTCTCTCTGTGTGCGGTGCTTTGTTACCCACTGCAGTGTCTGGGCTAATCTCTTGATAGGCCTTTGCTTGAAAGCCCAGGTGGGGAGAGAGAAGTCGCTGTATTTTTTTCAGGGCTAGATCAACTAAGGGATGCCCCGTTCCAGTGCCTAAGGGAGTCTTCAGCGCCAACCTCTGTACCTAGGCTTCCCCTTTAACTTATGGTGAGAATAAAGCGTTTAGGAGTGGGATTAGTAAAGGCTAGGAAACTGAGCGGAGAAGCCAACAGGTAATAGGTCAGCTGTGGTATGGATGTTAACTCTCCCCTGGAGAGAAAATGCCTAATGACACAGAGATGAGGGATTTCTGTTGGTACAGAAGAGACTTGGGTTTGAGTCGGGCGCTGTGGAGATTTGAAAATACTTGTGCTGTTTCCTAGGTGGGTATCTTAAATGCAGCGTTATGTGAACATATACAGCCGGTTCCTGCTGAGAATCTCATCTTGGTAATCTTGACTAGATGGAATGAACTGTCAGTGTCCATTAGATCCTGGAGACAAGCAGTGCGTATTTGAGAGTCTTGCCAGAGTAAAGAGCAGCTCAGCTGGTGAATAGCTCAGCTGCATCAGGCTTTGCAGGAGCAGGGTGAGGGGTGTTTTATGCGCCTACTGGTGGAAACGCCAGTGTCTACAGGACTTTGGGAATCCACAGAGTTAGGCCGCATATAGTAAAGACTTTGACAGTCTCGCTAGCACCTAAATGCTGGACATAAGCGACTACTTGCTCTTTCAGATTCTTAGTGGTTTGGGTTCTGACCCTAGAGGGGTCAGGTGATCCTACAGTTTTGCTTTGTTCAGAGGTTATTGCATAATCCACACTTATACATAGGCTCTCATGCAGTTTCAGAATGGCAGAAGGTTCAGCAGTGTCTTGGCTAACTGAAGCAAAGACTCAGTGTAGAAAAGGAGAATTTAATTCGTAATAGGAAGTGTTCTTTAGTTCTTTAGAGCTTTAGTTTTGCCGCATTTAAGTGACAAGCATGTTAGAAATGTATATGTGCCTAGGTTTTTATTGAAGTATTGTTTTTTCTTTATTTACGTGTGTTCTGTATAGTGTCTTCAAAATGCAGTTTGTCCCTATCTAAATAGCAGGTGGAATCTGAGAGCAGATCATCTGCTCACTTGGGCCTTCCCATGCTGCTGTACTTCAGCAAGCGAGGCTGTTCTTGGCATTTGTAAGCTAAGCGTGGTCAGTCTGGGTTATTGCTTGGATGTATAACCTCTGCAGAGGACACAGGTGCTCTAGGAAGTGATGGAAGAAAACATCATCTTTCCTTTGAGTCGGTCATAAATCCTGTTAAAGTCTGAAAGATTAAGCTAAGATTCTTTCGACTTGTTATTTAAAGTCCCAAAGACCAAGAGCAGTGACATTTTTCCAAGGCTCTCTGCTAACATAGCTGATGCATTTTGCTTCACATGCATTTCTCCTGTTGTTTTGGCTGAAAATATTACCGTTCACTTCTTGTCGGGAACTGTTGCATAATACTGTTGTGTGCTTCTGAACAAATACAGCCTTTTACGCCGATCTGCTTCAAGTCCTGAGGCAGACTCACTTTCTCTTCTCTCATAGTAGTACCTATTTATTCTCTTTATCAAAACTGTCTTTTGTCTTATATGATCTCTTTGCCCCTTTTTGTTCATTCCCGGTTCCCTGCCAGCCTTCAGTATTTGACTTTTGGAAGTTCAAATAGATCTAATTATAAGCAAAAATACCTGCTGAGAGTGGAGATAGTCTGAGACTGTGTCTGGAAGAGATCATTGCCTTTGTGGGAAAAACTCTTCTTTGTCCTGTTGTTGGAAATGCTGTTTCCTCTCTGACTATATGTCTTCAAAAAAAAATCTGTGTTAAAGCATTTCAAAATATCTGAGCTGGATTTCTGCTTATCCTGGCTGGTAAAGTCAATATGTACCTGGTGACTATGCAATTCTCCCTACTCTGATTACCTGAGAACCACCCACTGCAGTGCCCTGCAAACCAGAGAATATTCTGCCGGGTAAAAAATGATCATGATTATTCTTTACGCATCTCCCTTTTTTTCAGTGTCATCTTGTATTTATCAGAACGAACAGCATTTGGACTCTCATAGTTGCGTCTGGCTTGACTGTCTGATGAACAAGCGTAGTTATGAAAGAGACGGTTTCTTTAAGGGGCTGTTGGCATCCCAGTCTTCACCACTGGAAAAAGTTGTTAAAAAAATGAGTGAATGTTGATGGTGCAGTAAACATGGGTGTGTGTTAAAAGACTAAGCTTAAGCTCAGTGTAGTCATAAAACAATGATTTCAAATTATTGACTTCTGGAATGTGAAGTCATGAAGCTTCAGTTATGGAAAAATCTTTTTATATTAAAGAAATGCATCTTAGGTCACAAATAGTTTCCTTTGTCTTTCTCAACAGCCAGGCCTCTGTGGGCTCTTCACCAGCTCTCCGAAATGATCCTAATTCGGCAATATTAGTACTGGATTGTACTGTCTGGTCATAGTGGGGGGAAAAAAGTTGGCCAAAATCAAGATCCAGTTTCTGCTGTTCCCTCTGCTGTAGCCTTCCTGCATCGCCTGTAGATGTTCTGCATTATCTGTCAGGCTGCTCAAGGCACAAACTCTTTCAGGACCGCTCAACATTGGCTTTGTTGTCAATGGTAGAATATGTTCTACTGCCTGCTTTTGTAACTACTACTGCAGTTTCTCTTCTGTCTCCATGGTGTACTCCTGGCTTCCTTTACAATGTGAGTAATAATAATAATAAAAGGTTCTATTATTTATTTACAATTATGTATAGTAGTGAACATTTTGCTGAATCTAGTCATAGGTTTTAAGCCTATGGCCATTTACAGTACATTAGGGTTGCTGATGGAAGAGACACTAAGATTTGTTACTATGCTTTAGATGGGATCCTGTGATCACTCCAGCAAAGTCTAGCTAGAGGATAATCAAACTAGCACTCTTTTGCAGGAAGTGTTAGATGCAACAGATCTAACAGATGGCAGGTTGGGCTTAATTTTTATTTGAAGACATGAAAGATGCAGTGCATTTCAGTGCTGGTAAAAGTGCTGCTTCTCTGGAAGTTTTAGCAAAGTTAAAATGGTTCTACAGGCCAAGCAGGTAGAAAAGTTTTAAAAAAAAAAAGCCGCCTCTGGCCAAGAACAGAATGTGCATCCAAAATGTTACTTTTTCAAATGTAAATAATTCTTATAATTCCAACTTCTAAAAAGCTAAAAGTGCTGTCAGACAGCATGGAATGAGAGAGCATCTCGAAACATAGGGGATAAAACCTTGGAATAGAAAACAATGAAGGACTAATGGCTTGATCTTTTGTTGCCTGCTGTACCAGAGAAAGGAGTGTTGACTGGAGCCATGTGTTGCATCATATGAAGTGCTGTATTGCCAAAAAGTACAGGCCTGCTTCCAGCCTCTGACTCTGGCAATTCAGACAACTTGAGTATTACACTTGTACTTGGTGATCTCAGTTGAATCCTGAAAAAATTCTTTCCCTTAGATACTTGCAGAAGCTTTATGCTTGCATCCAAAGGCAGCATTTAGTTTTGATGCATACTTTAAGATATATTGCACTTTATGTCAAATACGTACTTTGTACTATATGATTTGCTTTAGTGTTTCCTGGTTGAATAGAGAAGGGAATGGCAAAAATGTGGTGGAGAAAGAAAGTACTTAGGATGTGTTGTTGTCAGAAATGGCGCATTCAGCAAAGTCATGTGAGAGGAAAGCAGCCCTAAAACTTTTCCCTAGGGAGCTAGAAGACGAAGCTCAGAATAATTGTGCCTTACCTGGTCTGGTCTGTGCTTTCACCTGGCCTGTGGAAAGTTATCACAGCTTTGTCTTTCCCTGGTTGTTACTAGATCATTTTTGAAAGCAACAGCAGAGATACAGAAAGCGATATTACTCAGCTGACTGTATTGAGATGTCTCAATATTTGGAAGCCATGATATGTCATGCTGATGAATGGTTCCATTCTCCCATTGCTACAGAGGACAGGGAGAAGAGTTGCAGAATATGTCAGGGTAGTTCATTATCTTCAGAGAATGTATTGGCCTGAAAAGACTTGGCTTCCTTACAATCACTGGTTATTTATTCCTGAACATGGATCGCTAGGCCCTGGATCCTTACAGTAGAAGGTCCATGCCTCCCACGTCCTTTGTTACTGACAGAAAAGAGCTTATTAGCATTCTTGAGATTAATGTTTCCTGATCATTCTCAGGAACAGAGCAGAGAACTGCATCACCCTGCTTGGTATGAGAGGAAAGGAAAGGTTAAATGTGAGGTGCCAGTTACAAGCTGCCTATTATACTCAAATATTGTACTAGTTGTGAGTTTTCATTGTAAAGAGAAGTGAACTGTCTGGAGGAATCAAGTAGCCTGGAAAATGGGCCTCTTCTGATTCAGTGATATCAGGGTGGAATCGTAAGAACACAGAGTAGTTTAGGCTTGGTGGAACCTTTGGAGGTTTCTAGTCCAACCTCCTGCTGAAAGCAGGACTAGCTTAGCTCAGGGTGCTCAGGGCCTCGTGCAGTTGCGCTCCGAGTATCTCCAAGGGTGGAGATTGCATGCCTCTCTGGGTAACCTGGCCAAGCATTTGATCACCCTCATTGTGAATTTTGTTTCCTAATAGCTCATCAGAATTTCCCTCGATGCACCTTGTGCTCGGAACCTTTTATTCTTTCCCCGTGCATCTGAGAGGAGTCTGACTCCATCTTCTGCCTAACCACCTGTTAGGTAGTCATAGACAGCAGTAAGACCCCCTTCGCCTTCTCTTCTGCAGACTGAAAAACCCCGCTTCCTTCATATGCCATGTGTTTCAGCCCCGTGACCATTCTGGTGGCCCTCCCTGGATTCGCTCCAGTTTGTCAATGTCTGTCTTGTATTGGAAGTCCAAAACAAAGGAGGACCAAATCCATTAGTGTGGATGAAGTCGCATTGTCTCTACACCTGCTTAGGCTGACACGCAGTTTAGAGGAAGCATTGGTTCTTCTTAATCTAGAAAGAAAAAAAATTAGAGCTCTTGCAAAGAAAGCACCCCAAAACATTTGACTGATTAATACGAGTTAAGTAAGGCAATTGATTTGATGGGATATTTCTTTTCTTTCTTTCTTTCTTTTTTCCATTTTCTTAGAGAAACCGAAACAAAATCCTTTTCCAGATCTGAGATTTCCTAGGCAAGCAATGTCAGCAGGAATCATAAAAGCCTGAGAAGAGCAGGAGAATAAAGAAAAAGTGCAAGATCTAGTTGATGCTCAGTATTCCTTACACACAATGCAATGACTAGTTAAAATGATAAGAATATTTATAGTCAAGCTTTAAGGAAGTTGTAGTGTGATGAAGAAGAGGGGAGAAAACTGGGAAGCACTGGGAGCAGTGATGGTGATGTTTGTTTAGACAGAAGACATTAATAGCAGGTATTCTGAAAGTAAATAGCAGTTGCAGAATGCCAGTGCTTTAATAATCTACTCCTTGAAATTCCTGCTGTGGCTGGTTTGAGTTATGCTAAACGTGCAGGACCTAGAAACACATCCTGTGTTGAAGTGTAGAAAGATCAGTGTTGTCTTCAGAAGTCAAATTCTCCTGCTGAGTACCCTCAGTCCGTGTGGATTAGTCAGGGAAAGGCGTTCAATCCCAGTAACTCAATAATTGCTGCAACGCCAGATGCTGAATGACACGGCCTGATACTGAGCTTTAGTGATGTTCTGAATGTCATGTCAGAAGGAATAGATCGCAAGGAAAGTGTCTGGGAATATGTTGCAGTGCAAATAGTCGTAGTGTTTGTAGTATTTCTGGAATCTTTTCTCTTGCCTAGGGAGTATCTTGATGAAATCAAGACAGACTTGACTATGTTTAACATTTTGGAGAAAGAAGGCAATAATGATATTTTTCTTAAGGTCAGTTCTCATCTCAGAACCATTTCTTCATTTCTCCTTTTTCCAGTAAGAGGTGGCTCTGATTGCAGGAGATCATTTAATCCAATTTAGTAATAGCCAGAAAAGAGAGGCTTTTTGGTTACTTATTAATACATCTTTCTTGCTGTTTTCATTTTTTTCCCCTATTCTTCATGAAAGAGTTTTAAAAATGTAAAGACATTGTAGTGAAGAGGGAAGAAAATGATGAGCCATGATGTATTCAGAGCTAGATACAGCATTGAGGTAACTCTTCTGTCATTGCAGTGAATAGTATACCTCCCTTAACCTCAGGCTAAGCACAGACCGCTACGGAGCTGCTTTTTTTTTTGGGGGGGGGGGGGGGAATTCCATGTACCTAACATGGACTTGCTTGAATATGAACATGACTACAGCCATACCTCGGAGATACTGTGGGTTTGGTTCCAGACCGCTGCCATAAAGCGAATATCGCAATATTTCTAATGCTTTTTTTAACCACTTCATTCTATTGCCATGGCAGCTGGTATTCATGGCTGGCTCCAAACTCTTGCTTGTCTACCTCATCTGTAGAAGCCTATGCAAAAAGGTATTTGTACATGTAGACCAATTCAGTCATCTCTTAGCTGTTCTGCAAAACAGGGGAAGGCATGATGCAGACACTGTAGCAGGGTAAAACAGCAGGACCCATCTCTTAGTTAGAACTGCCTCTATGTTACTCTGCCTTTGGTTTACACCTGAAAGTGTGTGTAGCACAGGTGGCTACCTGAACTTTCATGCCCTTGCTGTCAGGATGGTCCTTACTCTCATTTTGGACCATGTTAGGTCAAAGGAAAGGAGACTTGGTCAATGTGAATGTAAGGCATTTACCTCCTTTTCTTTAAGTTCCTCATTCTGCCTTCTGATCCTCGCTAGTAAGGCTGGCCTGGGGACTGGAAGAGCAGGTCTCCCACCTGGCAGCTGCGTATGCTCCCTGCGGTCGCTGGTTCTTGCTGTACCAGTTCTGCGGACTGTCAGCAGGAACAACTGGTGTAATATCTACAAATTCCAGCAGAGAAGACCCCACTACCACCAAAGTACTGACCTCGCAGGTGAGTGTGAAGTACTTGATTCCTCGCTGGCACTGGCTCTTAGTGACCGGTTGCCTTTTGGGACCTTGACTATAAAACTGCAAAGAGCACCTGAGGAGGAATACTACTCCTTGCCTGGATTCGACCAGTGTCTGTCACCTGGAGATCAGGTGTTTGTACTGTAAGTGCCCATGCAGAAAGTGCTGCTCTTTTGTTTGGGGCGCTTTAGTACAATACTGAACCCTCTGTTACCTCTGGTGAAAAACTTGACCTTTGTTGGAATTAATTTTTCTTAGTTCAGCTCTAAGCCCCTGCTGCATGCCGTTTCACTCTGCCTCTGGATAGCTCTTGCCATGTGTCTATGGGTTTCTGAACAAGAGGAATGAAAGGAGCGTGAAGCAGGTGATGAGATTAAATTGACTACAGAACAGGACTGGAACCGAAAATGTTAAACTCTTGCTCTGCCTCCAGTTGCCCTTTTACCGAATAAGAAAAGCTGTCTTTAGATCAATGGTGGGCACCTGAAAAGAGAATGACATGTGAAAGAGAACAGAGGGAACCTCTGCAGAATTCACAGTGAAGGTGTGAGTACAGCAAGTAAAAGCCAGTGGAAAAGTAGCAATTGAACAAAGATTGCCCCTGGAGGAAGTCTCAAATATTTGTCCTTCTGTCTCTTTTTAGAAAAAAGATTCAAATGCCTTTAGGAGTAAAAACACATTGTGGATAGTGTTTGCTTAATACGTGAGTCATGCCTGGAAAAATTCCACAGCAAAACAAATTTATTCATGATCAGCTTGCTTGAATATAATAAACTTGTCCACAAAAATTTGGTGCAAAGTCGTCATATTGTATCAAGCAACATATTGAAAAACATTTCATCTTGGGATTTGTCTTGCTAGCTCTAGTTAACCCTCTTCCATTTTTAATGACATACATGATACTTTCATTGGTGGTGTGAATTGCTTGCTCATGGGGACGCTGTGGATACCCCTGTTACCTAAAGCGTTATATGTTAATGTTGTTTTCTTTCTGTGAGAAGCTAGGGTTGACAGTGTTGGATCAATGACTCTAGCTAGCTAGTTACATGTTGGAGCTTGATGATAGGAGAAATGGTTAACACCAGATGCCATACACTAGACATGTTTAACAAGATGACTGATATGAATCATTTACACGTTCGCATTAATTTAAAATCTTGAAATTCGGTGCACTTGCTTCTTATAGGATATCAAGTGTGGGAAATGATTGCATCTTTAATGTTTTCATCACAGTTCAGTGATAGATCACTAAAAAGACCAAGGATACAACTTGTCTTCAGAGCGATAAATTCTGTATACGGTGGTGAACTTAAACTACTGTAGTAGCTTAAATGGGAGTTGTATTGTTCCAAGCCTGCATATCCTGTAAAGAGTGATGGAAACCTGTGCCTAAGAAAGGTATTGTGCAGGCTAGGGAGAGAGGCTGGCGTTTATTTGGATTCTTGAGACTAAAGAGCACAAGGCCACTCTATGTGGCTTGAATATGACAGCCATACTGTCCAGCTAGGATAATTTTAACAGGGATGTGAAATAACTAAGATACTTTTCATAGCTCTAAAGTCATGGCATCATCAATACTGCTATTGAACCTGGGCATTCCAGCTGAATGAGGTCATATTCTCGTGTGGCATTGGTTAGAAAACATGAAGGCAATGCTAGCTTGCATGGGACCTTGAATGCTGTGGAGAATATGATAATACATGTATATTCTGTATAAGTCTTATCTTAAATAGTATGTCAAGTTCTGGTCATCTCTGTCTCATAAAAAAGATTCAGTGAAGGGCAATTGAGAAAAGATTTTTAATCTTTGAGGAGAGGAAGAAGAGAAAATAGATTGAAAATATGTAAAGCATAAATAACTGCAGAATACACTTTGGAGCTTTTTTTCTACTTCTCTCATAGAAAAGATAAGAGATACTCCATGAAATTCAAAACCAGGAAATTCAAAATCAATGAAAACAATCTACATCTGTTGTTTAAATATATAAATAAGATTACTACCCAAAGAAGTTGTCAATGCTTAAAATGTAGTTATATTTGAAAAAAGACTCAGACGTGGATATATAGGAATGTCCAGTGTCATCATAATTAAATGGAATAAACTTTGCTCTAGAATAACTGTATTTCAGGATTTTGTTTGCTTCTGTCCAGTAAAGAACAAGATATGCTCCCTACTGACGGGGGCAAATTAACCTGCATGAGCCTGTGGTGGAGTGTTTGCCTGTTGCTCTGCAGCATCTTGATCCAATCACTGGTAGAGACTAGACTGACTTCAGCTCTTCAGTGTGATAATTCGTGTGTCCCTGAAACAGCAAGTTAGTTTGTCCACTTCAAGGCTGTATGTAGTCTTTTATTCTGGATCTTCACTTCGTCCTGAAGTGCTACTCCACAAATTGTTTGTATTACCTGTTTTTTTGAATTGATTACTGTCGTGCACAGAAACTTGCTCACCTGGTGAGGAGCCCTAAGTGCAGAAGAGTCTGCCTGTCTATGCAGTATAGATAGAGCTGGTCTGGATCATTTGGTCTGCACACAAAGTGAGCTCATACTGAGCATGTTGTGACTGAAGACTATGAGCATTAGGTACTGTGGCTTATTTTAGTGCTAGTGGATGGTTATAATTAAGGGAATTTGCAAGCAGAAATGTTGTTTAGGCTGTATGTACAGAAATAACACCATATGGATTAAATCCTACAGATGTGCACATTTTTATATGAAAATGTGACTGAATAAAAGTCAACATGAAACAAGGACAAGGGAGAAGCCCTCTAGCAGTATCTGCAAATGGGAGAAAGGCATTATTTACTTATGTGTTCAGCAGGATCAAACGGGACAAAAGTTGGAGGACCAAAAAGGAAGAAGGACACAGTGCAGTAGGTGTTTGGTTGGAGGTTTTAGTCCCTGCCCCCGCCAGTTCTGCACCCCAGCGATGCGGTGGTGTCGCATCTGGCATCTGCAAGGACAGCAGTAACAGCGCTGGACAGTGCTACTGATCAGGGCTGAAGGGGTAGATTCAAACACTGCCAGCTCCTGCTCTCAAGACCATCCTGGTGCACAGCCCAGAAGGGCATGGCAGATGCTAGAGCTGGAAGAGGAAGCAGTGTCACTTGTCAGCTGCCTTTGGACTCTTCGTACTGAACGCAAGCTGGCTAGGAAAGAGGATAAGTGGTGAAGTATTGAAGGAGGCACCAATTTCTTATTTGGTGGCTGAGCAAAAGCCAGTACGATTTATGCTCCCGGGAGATAGAGCAGGATTTAAGTTGCAAGCTCCCCTGCTTTAGCACTGGGCCTGCTACTGAATTCAGTAAGAACCAGTCTATATTTCCGTAGCTGTCTTGACAGGACAACAGTGGAATAGAGGTTTCCCAAAGCTTTTTGCCCAGAGAGTATGCCGAGATGGAAAAAATCCCTATTTTTCAGATGTCTAGTATACTCTTATTTTAACTTTCTTCTTAATATTTTTATGAGACAAAATCTCCCCTCTGTATCTCCTCTACAACCCCATATATATATATATATATATATATTTTTTTTTTTTTACAAAAGACAGGGTTTTCCTTCTAGGATTCTGCCTGGCACCAGATGGGAAAAGGTCAAAACTTCAATAGTAACTATTTTATCACCATTATGAGTCAAAGGGTGTGATAACATCAAATTACATCTTCTTGACCTATGTCATCTGCAGTCCTGGTACACGCTCTTTTTTTGATGGAGTCATAACTTATTCCAGGTCAAGCCTTGAGAGCAATATCCAAATCTGCTTATGAACACAGAAGACGAAATTAGTCAGGTTTGTACTTTTTCATCTGCTGCGGCAAGTGTTCGTTGCTGCACTTCTGCTGCTTTGTTTTGGCCTTTCCTGCTCTCTTTTACTCAATAAGCCTTGTAGGTGTCAGCCAGTGAGTTCTAAGGGGACAGATATTAGCTAGATTGTGGTGGCATCCCCAAAGTGTCCAGCACTGTCGAAACACAAAGGAATGTTGTCTTTTCCACAAAGACGATAAACACTAGAAAAACAGCAAAAAAGGGATGCAGAGAGAGCTACACCAAGCAACTCTAACAGTCGGTGTGATCATAAATATATAGTTCATTGTTCACATATTTTTATGTAGTTTTTACATTGTGTATGTATAACTAAACACAGTAAATTATCTTCCTCTCTCCATACATTGGCCCCCTCGCCCAGCTGTTTACCAGCTTTGGTTTATTCACTTTAAGGTAAATAAAATGTATTTAAAAATTAAATAAAAATGGGACTAAGTAAAAGACTTTGCTATGTAGTTCCCTGTAGACTGTGAAAATGGGTCAGTGAAGGAATTTAAATTCTTGGGTAGAAACGAGTGAAAGGTTACTGTTTGCTCTCATTTGTCGTTTTGCTAGAAATGTAATAAACCCTAGGTAATAGAGTAGGATATTACTGTTTTCAGGTTGATAAAGTCTGCCTAGAAAGTACTGTTCAATTCCTTTAAATTAGAGACTTGCCGAATTATAAACCAACCCAGTGGAACACAAGAAGTTCTTATGAGTTCTCTCTCTTTCATTTTATGATGTGCAATATCCTGCCCTTTATTAAACCACCTTAAGGATGGACATCAAACATATGGTTTAGTGATTACAGAAAATGGCATGTCCAACACAAATACATATTTTTATTCACTAAGCAGGGTGTTACATTAGTGAGCATCCAATCATCAAATGTGTACCACCACCACTTTACATGACATTATTTTTCTCTGTTGGAAAACCAAAAGAGTCGAGGGGAATGCTGAACGCTTAGGTTTATTATGTGGTCTCCATAGTTAAGACAGGTATCCCAGTAACCCTAGCTGAAGTCACACATCAGGTTGGTAAAAACTAAAGTAATCCACCTGAAATGTTTTGTCTGTGGTCCTTTACTGAACAAGAATTTATGGAGGCGGGGAATTCAGAAGGCAATTGGACAAATACATTTCAGTTCAAATATAGTTTCAATTTTCCAATTTTTTTTCCAGACCCTAGAAATCTTCTTTTGTGCTTTTTAAGCCTGGGGAAGAGTAATGGCTCAGTAGTGACTGGTGTCTCTGAATCTTTCTGGCAAGTCTGATGAACTGAAGGCTGTATTCCTCCCATCTATCTTCACACTCCCAACTGCGAAAGCTGGGAGCTTAGTCACCCAAGGCTCCCTCTGTAGTTAATGGAGAGAGAAACAGGCAACTTCAGATGGCCAATGAACTGTAGAGTCAAGCTTAATAAATTGCAGATAATATTTTTTCTGCCAAATCAAGGCAGTTTTCTGAAAAATGTAATTAATAAAATACACTTTTTAAAGCATTCTCCCATTTAAGTCATTCTAAGAGAAAATCGCTTTCATTTAAAAGCTACTAAGTAAAAGGAAATAAGGAGTCAGTTGGAATGAGACATAGCTAGTCATTTGTAACCATACAGCCCATGGGCTGATGAAACTAGCTTAAACTATTAATTGCTATGAAATAGTTTATGTTCCCATTGTTTTAGTGCTTATTTATTTGGCTTAATTGTTTACTCCCTTAAGTTTATCAGGAAAGGGCTTAGTCATTCAACTCACAAAGCAATTTTGTTGCCATCTCCCAGTGTGGAAAGGATAATTTATCTTGTGGATGTCCTGAATGGTTTTCGTTTGCTCGGACAGACAGGAAATAACCATTCCCATGCTTGCCTAATTGGTTAAAAATGTGTTTATTCGTTGGAAGGTGAAACCTTCCCTCCCCTCCTGCTGGGAAGTGATCACAGTGCAGATTAATTATAATATAGATATTAATACACACATTTATATATACACATGCACATGCATGCACACACCGAGTTAGCAAGCTGTATGTCAAATCATATGATGATGATTAATGTAAGTAGCTATTTGCTGACTTCCATCTGCAGCCAGATGTGGTGATAGCTTCCCTGAGGTGATAATGGGTCTGCAGAGCTCAAGCCCTTTGCTGTTTTTGAGGGATAAGGTAAAAACCTTATTTCTTTGTGGTGAGAGAGTTATAGTATATTTTCTGTCCATTAGCCCAGGTGTGTGAGATGAATTTGATCTAGAGACTTTGGCTCAGGAGAGTGAGCAGAGCCAGTGAAAAGAAGAGCAGTGGTTTGGAATAGATTCTAGGTCCCAGGTTTTTTTATAATATATATATATATGTTTTTTGCTTCTAAAGATATAAATTTAGAAACTCATTAAAGTTTTGTCCTCATGGATTAGACACACTTAAAACAGCCACTGGATTTTCTCTGAAAGAAGTGATAGAATTTGCTGCCAAGATTAAGGACAGACTATGGGTGTCAGCCAAAGCTCATGGAAGTCAGTGAGAAGCCTTCACTGACTTCTAAGGGCTTTGGATATGGTTTGAAGGGCTTTGAATTTTTACAGGAAAAGCAAGCTTCTGTTATCTGCTGGATAAGTAATAATTCATTGCTCCTTGCTAATATAAGCCATGGGCATTGATTTTTCTATAGGATAATGTGTGATGGTTTATAAGACTCTAATTTTTATAAATGCTTTCTACTTGCAGATGTGAGTAATCTCTTACTGCAGTGCCTGTACAACTGCCATTTAGCATGTGGTTGTTATCAGAAGGTAATTTTTTTTAGAGCTTAATTTGATTTAAACGTTTGTTGTTTTTTAAAGTAGAAGAAATATCTGTAACATTGCAAAAATGGAAAAAAAGCCCATATGTCTTTCAGATGGCCGAGAAATCTTTGACACTATTGATTTAGGTTGTACCTTAAAAGGATGACCACTACTGTACCGTTTTGCCTGTTGAAGATCATCGTGCACACAAAATCCACTGATGTCTAAAAAATTGAACTGGTATTTGAAAGATCTTTCTGCAAATCTCTATTCCTTCCACCCCTTTCCTCTGAGACTACTTCAACTTTTTAGATAGGTTTTTCTCCGCTTCTGATTATCAGCTGCAACTCAAAACATAACCTGTAAGAGTCTCACAAAAGATTGATGTTCTTGAGATTTTGAAGTTCTCATTTAGGGCCTTGCTGCATTTGGGTATTTTGGAAGCATTTCAGAAAAAATCATAGTTTCAAACCAGCCTTTTGTATCGTTCAGGGGTAATTATGTCTTCACTACACTACAGAAGGTAAACAGAAGGAAACTGGTATTTCTGCTTTCTGAAAAATTTCCTTATGTTGTTCCTTAGGTATGTGGCACAGCACTGGTTTTGGGACATATAGTTCACATTTGTCATCAAATACTCTGTACTTTTACTTGGAACAAGTGTGACTCAGCTAGGTTGTCTGCTCCCTTCATATACAGCCTTTTCTTTGAGCAAAAGTACTTGAAAATTTAGATCTTTCTAGAGCTACTGGGTAACAATATTGAAAATATTAACAGGAGATGTTTTTAACATAGCCCACTTGAAAAAGAACCTGCAAAGAGTGTTTCATGCAAAGCTCTTGTTTGTTTGTTTGTTTTAGTATAAATTGCAATAATGGAAAATGAAACAGACCTTCGTCCTATAAATTGTTCAATTTACATAATGAAAAATAGAAATCTTCAGTTCTGTTCTCCTATGTAGCTTTACTAGACAACCTTTTTGTTTTTTCAGTGCCCAATATCACACAGAAAGTGTCTTACTCTTCTGGTGCAGAAGTTTCGTTCATTCATTCATAGCCTTATTGGCAGCAGATTATGCGAGGTGGGAGTAGGCTATTAAGTCACCATCGGTTTATTTTGAGGCAGAATATTCACTGTCAGACTGCTCCCTGCCCTTGATGTTTCTCCTGGGTCTACATGATCTAGTGATCTAGCAGTTCTAGCAGATCTAACAGTTAGTGTCAGATATTAATAATGTTGTTTACAGCTGTTACTATTGGTTTGTTAAGGGTTCATTGGTGCACTAGGGCTAGGCTTCTGGTGATATATTACCCTAATTTTGGCCAGGAGTGAAATACTATAATCCTTGGTTCTGATGGCATTCATCTAAACCTGTCTGTCGCCTGACAGGGTGTTTATGCTGAAAGAGTGAAAGATTTGCAAGTCTGGGTTATGCAGTGTTTTGGCAGACTAGTGTGTTGGAACTTAGAAAGTTTTGGCACTTTGCATGAAAAACTTGGCTGAAACTTTTCAGGAGTTCTGACAGGTTGAACCGCAGATACATTGATCATAGCTCCCAGGCAGGACAAGGTTTTCATGGAAAGCACCAGGTCTCTGGACGTGGGGATGCTGCCTGGTGAACTGCTGCCAGACCAGGGCACGGATTCTACCAGCGCCAGCTCTCTGAACACTTGCTGGGCTGGAAAATCCTGTCCCCGTTAGGTAGGTAAAGCCACAGGCTGTGCTTTTTACTCGAAAAAAATTTGGCAATCAGCTTGTTTTGCTCTTCAGTTTGCTCCTATTTGGGTATTTGCTAAAATGGCAAAAAACTGCTCAAGAGAGATTCTCAATCAGAGAGCACTCAGATACTGAAAAATAGAGATAGGTGCACAGTTAAAATACTTTGACCATCTGCCTATTAATTTTAAACAGAATTGTGTAAAGAGAAAAATACAGGAGAAAATACAACTGCATGGAATAAATGTGTCTCTCAAATACGTGTACACTCTGCATTTAACTTACTTGCCCTGAAACCTTTTTTATTTTTTTTTTAAAGTCTTTTTGATCTTGTCCCAGGTAATCGAGCTTTCTTTAGCAGTCTCTCTTTAGAGTAACACCTAAGCCGAGGGAATGTGAAAATCATATTCTTAAAGCCCTATTTCTAGAGGTGTAGGACGGAAACATTAAAAAAATCACTCTCAGGTGAAATCTGCTGTGTGAAGTCTCTGGTGTCCTGGCAGTGAAAGGTTCACTGTTCCATTATCTGTTCTTTAGATCCTATGATATCCCCCAAAGTGTCTTTCTCAATTTATTTTTGTGTAGGAGAGAAGTAAGGGAGGGTGATTGAACAGCATCTTGGAAATACCATTGCTTTCAAGGCTTTTCACCATGAAGATCTCAGTTGAGATCTGACTTTGAAGGTGTCATGAGACAACCACTGATCTTTCTGTAAAGGTAGGGCTTCTAAATCCAGCTCCTGGTGGCAATGGTTTGCTTTGAAAATCCACTGATGCATTTGATGCTCTTTTAAACAACTGTTATTAGAAATCCAGAGTAGTGGTCAGACCGGTTGTTTGGGGTATGTTTCAGCTGTACCTTCCGAGCAGATTCCAATCTCTGGTGACGTGAAACCAGAGCAGTTTTGGCTCGGTTATGATTGTTCCACAAAAGAGATGGAGCCGCTCCGTAGTTGCCTAGGGACGAATGCCAGCAGACGGATTTCCTCGAAGAGTCCCTCAAAGGCACGTACTTAGGCTATCATCCCTTCAGCATGTCCCATAGCTCTGTAGATGGAATTGGGTGCTGGGAGGAAACAGAATTTCTTGGGTTGTGGTAGTGCCAAATGTAAGATCCAGCCAGAAAAGGCAGTCTCCTGTTTTTTACTCTTTCATATACCACCACGCCTGCCAGGCCAGATCTTGTCCATGGCAAACTTAGCTCCTACTGATCAGTTAACAGTGCTGACGTGACTTCATCTTTGGGAGAATGGAGATGTCAAGGGAGTGGAAGAGCTGGAGCGTTTGGAGAGAATACAAACGTGACTGTGGTTGTTAAAATCTACCTGTGGCATAGATGCTGCAGCATTTCTCTTTAAGCAAAAAGTCACATACAGATGGTTAGCGTGCAGTTTTTGTGGGCAGTAGGTGAGAGGCGTTGTGATCTTGGAGGTGACCGTTTTGCATATGTGGGGAGAAAATGAATGCCCCAAACCAAATAAACCGTTGCAGCTGTCTAATACTACACGTGCTTAAAGCTTGTAAACTGCACATAGTTCTAGAGAGTCTCTGAAGGTCTTACAGGAGCTCTCTGATCCACTGAATTAATAATAAAAGGCACATTTTAGAAGTTACACGAGAAGCAGTTGATCGGAGTTTTATGAAAAGATATGGTAAGTGGAATGTTTTTCTAACCTTCCTCATCTTTAATTCTTTATAGGGAAAGCAAAGAAAAAGACATTAAAAAGTCATCTTGTACAAAAGTGCTGACAATGTAACAATGTTTGAAGGATAGTGTGTCTCATGATGGGTGGTAATGGAAGATGCCACAAATGCCACAAATCAGATGATTGATAAAATGAATGCGCTTACAGATAGGAGATGCTCTGCCTATTGAGAGCTCAGTATTATGGTCCGAAGAATAATTTGAGAAGGTGACCGCTGAAATACAGAGACATCTGTCCACCATGTGCGATTTGAAACTGTTGCTGGTTTCAGATGTCGTCTGTTCCTTAGCATGTTTTGCAATATATTCCGTTGTCATGATTTACAACAGACAGCATTTACTGAGAGCTATCGCATGCAGATAACTATGAATCTGCAAGTGTCTCACTGTAATTTAAACGCCCCTCATTTAACTAATACCTTTGCAGAGGCTCATGCAAGAAGTCATTTTAGTAATAATTAATTGCTAGATTCTTATAACTATTACCTTTGCCTCAAGGGCAAGCAAATCCTATTCATTCAGTTTCAATTGCAGATGCTGATGTCTACTCTTTTTCATCTAGGCGGTGAAAGGGCTCAGGAGTATGACAGAGACTATTCTTCACTGGGATATGGCTTCTTGGATGTACCTAAATGCGCAGGTACTTAGGATCACGCTTAGGTGCGTGTGTTAGTGTTTGGATGGGAGATACTTCTGAAATGAATTGGGCATTTCTTGAGGAAATGGATTTTTGTCCTGATGGGCTTTGGTCCTGTGAGCTGTGGTGCGCAGCCAAGGCTTTGTACTTGCTCTTAATGCCCACCTTGAGTTTACGTGCATGATCAGGTCCTGAGTAAAGGGAGCTCAGCATGACCAAAGGTAGCAATTTTGATCCTTATTTATTTAACAAAACTGCTGTTGTAAGTTGCCCTTAAGAAAATCCAATGTTTGGGAAGAATGTCTGTAGCATTAGGATATGGTACTTCCTCTTCTAAGTACAGAAAACTATATACAGCCTCTCAGATTCTGCCATGTTGAAAGTCCGGGTGTATGGCAGTTACTTCTTTAAACACACTAAACTGTTAGATTATTTGGTGAAGGTAAAAATTATTTGCTCTAAGTGATTTACTATTCCTTACACTATCTGTTAAGAGTTTTAAAACCTAAATGTGATGCTGTTTTAATGCAACATATTATTTATTTAATATTTCTGTTAATCTCCTCTTAATTATTCGTGTTACTTAAGTTTTATAAGTTACTGCTACAAGATATATCTCCTTTTGCTGTAAGAAACATTGTGCTGCCATGTGTTATACTTCAGGTGTAGGTTAAGACTCAAACATTATGCATTATGTCCAGATTTAAGAAACAAAGAGAGTCATGAATCTCAGTTCTCTCTCTCTGCTCCTCTTGACTTTCATGTCTGCTGTGGCTTTGAAGTGAAATACCTGCAAACTGCAAAATTATTTTCTGAGGTAAATTTAAAGAATTGTTTGAGCAATTTACATTTGTGTATACTCATTTTGTAAGCTTTTACATCTCCATGTAAGTTAGGATTTAAAAAAAATTCTGAGTGTTCCTCTAACTTTTCCGCTGAAGTCAAGAGAGACTTTTCCTGGTAACTTCAAGGAGAACAGAGTGGGCGTTGGCTGCCTTTCAAAATCCGACCCGTAATTTATTAAACAATAAATCCATGTCAGCAACAGTGGATTTACAGCGGATGTCAGCATGTGCAGTGTAAATACATTCACTGTATGCACATGTACAGTACTGTATGTACAGCACTACAACACTCGCAGTGTAGATATGCCCACTACATTAATCATTGCGAAAGCGTGAGAGTTACCACTGGATTAGCTGGGACGTTGCTCGGCTGTTAGCCAAGGCCAGGCTGCCGAAGTGGGGCAGGTCGCAGGCGTCTCCTTAGGGAACTTGCCTTGGTGGCTGCTGGTTTACTCGCTGCCTGTGCATGGGGCCAGGCAGCATCACAGCTCTGCTGGGACAGGCAGCATGCAGACACATCGCCCGAGGCAGTCCCTTTTCCTGAAGTGGTTACATCTGGAATAAAGAAATGAAGATGACCTGGGATTTACTCAGAAAGGCAGGTTTCAAACTGGGGTCAGCAGCCGTGGTCCTGACGCCAGCGACAATTTAATGCCTCTGGTCTTGGTGCCAGCTGCCCTTTACTTGGGGGGGGCTGTGCTTGTTGACACAAACTAGAGCGCCTCTTATGGTGTCTGAAGAAATTACTGATACGGTAGTTGGTGATGAAAACACAAATACGTGTATGTGTTTTATATTATATATATATTACATTTCTATTGTATTTTATATTATATATATATATAATGTGAAGTAAAAATCAAGTGGCTCCACTTTTACTGTGCTGAATACAGGTGTTCTAATAGCAGGAAGGATCACAGAGAAATCCAGTGTATGTAATGCAACAGGATTGCGTAAATGTACTACTGTATAAAATATTTATTGGTCTGTGTTAGTAGAGCTCACATCTTCACAATTTTCTGTGTATTACGAGAGCCTGAGTCGGTGCATTTAGAAGAAAAGTGAATACTAGAAATGACGCTGGCCCAGCTTCCTTCTGCCGGGGAGGTATTATTTGTCGGGGATATTTACTGGCGAGGGCTAGCACCATTGAAGGGCGGAAGAAGAGACGTCTGCGGTCCGCACGTTGTTCCCCTTGGTCTGCAGTCTATGAAGTTAGTTGGGCGTCTCGGCACGGTGGCCCGAAACGACGGGAAGGCTGAGCCCCCGCTCGGCGCAGGGGGGGCCCGGCCCGGGGGCTGCTGCCGGGAAGGGCAGAGGGGGAAGGTAGTCCTGCACCCGTCTGCTCGCAGCCTGCTCTGTCTCTTCTGAAATGCAGAAGTAGGTCTCTTCCCCGCCTTGCTTTTGAGGACCAGACTCTCAAGATGATAGCTTCGCTGTCCCTTTTGTGCTCTGTTTTTACCTTAGTCTCCAATTAATTCTTTGCATAGTCGACAAGCAAGGGAAAGACTATCCGCTCTGCCTCGGTCCCTTCCTCTCCCACCAAGCCTGAGGCTTGGCGTGTCGAACGTTTGCCTGAGGTGCCAGCTCCACTCGGAGCTCCTTTGCTCTGTCAAGCTGGAGCCATTTTAGGCAAGTCCAGAGGCGTAACAGGTTCCCTGGCAAATTTTACAGTTTAAAATGTGATGTGACCAAGGAGCTTGGAGATGGTGTTTAAGCAGATTTTTTTCAAGATTAGAGTTTTTGATGTGGAAGTCCAAGTTCCACCTAAATGCCCTTATAAGCATGGAAATCTGTTTTAAATCTGACTTGCAAGCCTAGGCACATCTAAGTGGTAGAGGCACACTGTGATAAACGCACATATTTCTGTTTTACGAAGCGTCACTTGGTCTTCCAAGCAAAAAATGTTGTTGTTAACAGAACCAAGATGATGTTTGCATTCTCATGAAATCGTGTTCTTCTGTTTTCTGGCCATCAGGACAGCCTGCTGCTCCACACCGGCTTTCTGTCTGGCCTAGCATCCTGTCTCCAACAGTGGCCATAAGTAAATGCCTAGGATCAAGGCAAACAGTGTTCTACTTTTCTCCCAATACCTCCAGCCTCCAAGTATTTTCATCTTGGAGGACTTTCTCTCTTATTGTGGCTTGTCTGCTTTGTTTATCCACTGTATTACAGTTTTTCTTCAAAGTTAGGAAACTCTAACCTTCTTTTAACATCAGTGAAGCAACTAGTATCTTCTGCACTGATGATTTATTGTTTAGAGTTAATCAAAAGGCGGTATGTAGATACCCAGTGGTCAATTTTTGCAGAGAACTATTATTAGTATATTTGGAATCAACATTTTTTAAAAATCCAGAAAAACAGAGTTTTAGTTCTTGAGTTAAAGCAGTTTTAATGGATTATTTTCTGAGCTTATGTCAGTACTAGAGGTATTACATCTTCTACCCTTACTTTACCTCAAATATAAAGGCATTAGATAATATCCCTTCCACCTGCCTTATTGCGCTTGGTGCCCAAGCTCACTTGAACAAGTAGAAGTATAGGTTGAACCCTTGAGTTTTTCCTTTGTATGGGATTCTGATCTATCTGTTTCACGAGGAGCTAACAGCTGGGTAAAGGTCCTCATATTTTAGGAAGTTCTCCAGTGCTGTCCCACATTTGCCTGTACCTTGTAACCCCCCTTGTCTCTGTAACTTCCATTACCTCCAGGGTGCCAGAAATGACCTGCTAGATCATGCCCATTTCATCAGTGTGGGCTCTCTTACTCCCCACACATCTTCTGCACCGCTCGTCTTCTCTTTACCAGCCTGTTTAAGAGACTGTCGCATCAGCTGGCTGGAAGAAGATATTGGCGTCCTGGTTAAACATTGTTCTGAGAAGGGAGGTTACAGGGAACGTGATTTTTGGAAAAAAAGTGTTTGTGTGAACCTATTTGGAGCTGGGAGAGCAGGATCAGGTGGACAGATGTCTGCTTAAGAGAGTGCATTACTTAGATGTCTGTCACATAGCAAAGGGTAGTGTCTGTGAGTCTAACAACTCCATGTCCACATGCTGCTTACTGCGGGGATTTTGAGCTGCTGCCTCGAGTGCAGAGCTCACAAATCAGCATGACTGGGGAGTGCACCAGTTTCTAGAGGAGCAGGCCCTAGAGTAGCTTCTAGTAAACGAGGAGGTGAAGTGACAAGGACAGAGCTAACAAAAACTGGGATGTTGGAACAGAGTCTGAGTCAAGCTCTGCAGGGGAACTATGAGGGGAAGATGCTGCAGCTGTTCCAGTTTGGAAATGGGAATGGGGAATACTGTGGACTGAAGCCTGCAGGCTTTCCAAATCTTTTTGGTTACTTCAGATGTTTTAATGTTGTTAGTAATTTGTTTTTTTCAGTGTAATATTTGGGTTGTAATAGAGATAAGAGAAACAGAAGTTGGCTCTTTTATTATCCAATATATGCAATTTCACATACGCCGCAGAAAAATGAACAGATTAGTTACCCTGTAAACTGCCAGAGCACGCTGCCTTGCAATCCCCAGCCCTGCATCACTTTTCTCCATGGTTTATCCTGACTATATGAGAAGAGTGGTGCCAAAACATCCTGTTTCTTCTTCTCCGCTCAAATTTTATGATGGTAGAAGTGATGGTACCTGTGCCAATGGTGACAGTTGTGTTTTCTAGTTATCCTTTTAAGAGCTGAAAATTGTGGGGCTACTTAGAAAGTACCACTTTATTTGGAGGGGAAAAAAGGACCTTGCTTCTCCAAATGGGTAAACAGGAGGCCTGCTTAGCATCCTGGCATCATGAGACTTGGTACAATCAACAGCAGTTGATCACAAACCGTCCTGTAAGGCCATTCAGTCCACAAGACCATCAGCTAGTGTCCTTTGCTTTGACTGAGATGCTCGCACCTGTGAGGAATATATGAGTGCAGTTTGGGAACCTAGCATGCTCTGAGTAACCCATCATCTCAATCTCCAGTATTATTCCAGGCATAGTGCCTATTTGTGCTGTCCTAAGGGCGGCTCATTTTTAATAACTCCATGTAAGTCTAGTGTTGCAGTACTGACATTTTACTTGCTAGTACCAGCTGGTTAGTAGTAGCCCCCTTGGTAAGGAGCCTGCTCGGAGCTGATAGCATCCTATTTCTGTATCTCCACAGCCTCCATCACCTCAGTGCCTGGGCAATGCAAGGCTTTACGCTAGTTACCCCCATCTACGTGACCCCATTTACCAGAGGGAATTCGCAACGGCAGGATGCTGCAGGTGTCTCAACACTGCTGCGTTGCGGCCCAGCATGGCTGGCGTCTTTGCGTTGCAGTGCACCCTGCTGCCTTCCTCTAAAGAAGGGCTGAAATGTTACCGCCATCTCCGCTGGAAGAGTGGAGCTACAGTAAGGAGCAGCTCATCCTGCCACGCTGGATCCCTGCCTTGGCACCAGCCGGAGCAGATGAAAGTCAGGAACGCAGAGAGCCAGAAGTGCTGAAGGGTGGAGACCGGGGACGCTTTGGGGAGGGTAGGTGAGCTCTCCTGTGAGGTATGGGGAGTCTGTGCCTGGTGTGACTTGGACTGGGGGGACAGGGGGAGGAAAGGAAGAGAAGGAGAGTGTGCAGCTCTGCAGTGTGAAAGCTTGTTTGTGAGAGGCTGCCTGCGTGCTGGGGACTCTCCCCCAGCTGTGCTCTGCAGCGTAGACAGAAGTGCCGCAGCGAGCGTGTGGGCTAGGAAGGCTGGTCTCCAAAGGGAGCCAGGCTCACGTGCACGTCCTCAGGGCTAACGCTGATGTGGAACAGAAAAGTCTTTTTTGGCTTTACTTGTCACTGGATCAATGCCTTTTTAATACTGGCCTTAAAAGGAGGAAAAAGAAAAAAAAACAGAAAAGAAGGGAATCTGTCTTTAGAAAGTTAGAATTTAATGTGACATCTTCAACCATTCTAAAAGAGCAGAGGATAATCTAGCTTAAAGAACATTATGAGGTATTTAATAGAGTGAGATCAGGCATAGACACACAAAGAATGGATAAAGCCAAGGCACAAATATGCCCTTGGCAGCAACATACGGGTCTGATAAAGTTTGACATAAGCCCAAAATATCTACTAGCTTCAAGAGTGTGGATGTCAAAAGAAAAAGAGATCAGCTACATCAATATTGATGTTCTCTAATAACATGTTAGAATGATGGATTTGGAGAAAGAGCAGATTGTCACTGAATTTCGCTAAAAGCAAGATATTATTGTCTCTATAATAATTTGGAAAAGAATTTGAGTTTCATTCCTGAAATGAAGCACTGCACAATGATCATATTTGCAATCATCTTAAGAGCATGGGAAGCTAAACTGTGGAAGTTCCTTTGGTGAAATTGCAAAGTTTTTTCTGTTTTTTTCCACTGGAAAGATCAAATAAATTTGAATATTATTTGTCACTGAAATAGGACTTAGACTACACTAATGGTAAATTAATAGTCCTATAACTTAGTTCCTTGGTTTGCTCCTGGTCTTCTGATCATGTTTATTGCAGGTTTTTTTCACAAGCTCTTTTTTGGAGTGAACCGATTAGTTCTCTCTGAGACAAAACCCGGGGTTATTTTATTCTGGGAACTGCTTTCTACAGCTGTTATAGACAAGACCATGTCACGTTTAACTTCCTTCACCCTGCGTGATCTAACACTTTCCCAGCATGCGTTGTACACCTCCCACTCTGTCGTGTCATGTCCCACATATATACCATGCTGCGTGCTTAAAAACACCGTTCTGGTAAGACAGGACGTGTTCCTCACATTATTCCAGATGCTTTGCACTGAAGAAAACATGCAGGGATCTGTGGCTTAGAGCCCTAGGGGCAAACAAACTCGCTGAGTGTGGACTTGGGCAGGCCGCACTGGTGTGAACGAGAGCCACTGTGAACCCCTTGGCCTAAGAGTGGGTGACTTTAGCGGTGTGGATGTATCCCGAAGGAGCAATGTGTAAAGAAATATTTGGGAAAGAATATGAGAACGGGAGTTTTTTCCATCTTTAATAGATAGTGATATAATTTAGGAGCATTAATGTAGGAGCATTAATTTATTCGGTATAAATCTGGTAGTGAGAATGGAAATTGTTCAAAATTGTTATTTCAGTAAAACTTCTGCTTAGCAAAGGAAGCCTGGAAGGAGCACAAATAATGCAACCAAGAAGCCCGTAGTTGATGAAACTGGTAATTTGGCTACCACAGTGTCATGTCTCTGTGGTCAGATCTTGTTGAGATGTTGACCCAAATTTATTGTCTGTTTTTATCTGCATTTGATCTCAAAACAGTTAACAGTTTTGTGCTGTTACTCAGAATACAATACTAGAGCTTTTATAGTGTTAATACAAATACCGTTTTTTCCTTTTGTATTTTAGACAGAGGGAGCTCCCTTTAGAGCTGTATTTGGAAGTTTGTATATAAGCAGTCTACTACTCAAATTTAAGATCTGGCAAGTAATGCAGGGCTTTTATGTGTACTTGCAGTTGTGTGAAAATTATAGATATTAAATAAATCTACTCGGGAAGGATAAAACAGAAAAGGTTTTATGACTAATGACATCAGCTGAAAAATCCTGTTTGCTCAGGTTATTTTTCGGAGCAGTGATTGCCTGACATATTGTAGCATCTTATAAAATGCTTTAATGTCAGATAACAATAATGTTATGAAGAAATGCTACGTTTCTGTTCTCCTTGACTTTGGGAGACATTTGTTTTCAGGTCAGATACATATTCTTGTTGAAAATAAAGCATTGTGATCATCAGTTCGTTCTGCCTCAGTTTAAACCTGCTTAATTTTCATGTGAAAATTTGCCTGGAACAACAAGGAGAGCGACAACAGGTGACCATTTTCTGGCAGGCAGTTTAAGGTCTACTTTTTAGTTAGGGCTCTTTACTGGTCTCCAGGCTAGTTAAGAAGAGATGGATTTTATAGTCCCTTCCATAAACACTTTTACGATGCAACTTTTTGGGGATGGTTTGCTGTCGACATCACTGATGACAGCATTTCACTTTGTGTGTTTTCAGTTCCTCGTTCTCTTGTGTCCTTGACTGCCTTTTCCACTCTCCCTTTCCTCTAAGCTCATGCATAGCATCACAGTAGAAATACATTAACAGATACTGAAATATATATGCATCTAGCCTATACGTCAAGAATGCTCACATAAATAAGGATTTGCTAGATCAGGCCTTTGGTAGCTGACCTAATTTTCAGTTTTCATCAGATTACAAAAGGAAATTTAAATAAATGTTTCACACTTTAAAAGGGTTAAAACGCCAGGAGATTTTAGACCAGATCCTCAGCTGGTGTAAGCTGGCACTGTGAGGTTCTGAGCTGACAGTGGAGCTGTCTTTTTGGAGGCAGCAGACATCTCGGCGCTAGACTCCAACATATAAGTGAAGGAATAAAACTGAGAGGCAAACTTTGCCGAGAGCTATGCAGCATATACGGAACTAATAAATGGTAACACAGAAAATGCCTCGGAGTTAACGGGAATTCAGAAGGGAGCTTGCATGAACTAAGCGGGTGAGCACGGCATGCTCTGAAGGGGTCGCCGGGGGTATATTATACTGCTTTTGTAGCTGTGCTCGGGTTTGTCTCAGGCCTGTGGATCCGATTAGCTTGAGGCAATTGTGCCCCCATGTGCAAACCAGTCCCCACCCTGCCCCTGGATTTTGGGGCCAGGAAAGCTGGCTGGCTTCCACCCGGGCAGAGCTGGGGTATTAGTCAATGCGTTGTCAGATGTGGATAACGGGGAAGTTGGACTTGAATGTGAGCTTGGTGCCCAAGCTGACATAGCAGCAGAATTGTAACCAACAAATTGAGAGATTGCTAGTGCCGAAGAAAGCCCCTACTTCAGTCCCTCAGAAAAGGTGGTTGCACAAAAAACCATCTTCTGTAGAAAACAACAGAGAGGAGAAAAGAAATGTGCTGGGAGCTATTGCCAACACTAATGGCCATACCAGTGAGGAAGCTTCTACAGCTCCTCGCAGAAGCGCTACTGCTGGGAAAGGAGCTGATTTGATGGGAGGGACCCTGTCGTCTATAGTTAATTGAATAAGCCGTTCATTTTCTAAGTGCTCATCCGAACCGGGCTTAGCAGCTCTCCAGAGATGCACCCATCACTAGCTATGAAAATCGTTATGCCGTAGAGCACACAGAACCTCAGATTACCTCTTTCCCTTTTGTTGTACAATGCTATTTTTAATCCTGTGCCTTGCTGTGCAGTAATCATTTTTGACAAATTTCTGTCTGTTGTCCTCATGTTCTGTAAATTCGCATGCACCATCTGTGCGTGCATATTTTAGCCTACTGCAGTCTCACAAGAGCAATAAGTGACACCTCATGTCCTGTCACTTTTATTTTATGGGCAGGCTGGCACGGTGATTTAGATATCAGAGGAGAAGGGTACACAAATTCATCTGATAATTTATATCAGAGAACTGCTCTGGTGTCAATGCAGCTTTGCAGGTTGATATCAACTGCCAGTACTGCCCTGACACCGATGGATTCCATACAGTTAGACATCAGAGATGTAGCTGTTTCCATTTGTACACTAGTTACATGGTAGTATGAGTACATATAAATTAATGGAATTGACTTCTCAAAGAAAGTTTAATGGATCATTGAGTCAGGAGTGAATCCATGGTGGACTTGCACCTAAGTATGAGGAGGTACTAGAGTCATAGCAGTGATTCTGTATTGAGAAGAGGTCTTTTCTCTTACAGTGACCAGCTACTTTCCCAGGCATGTATTTTTTCTAGGTACAGTATTTTAATGGCAGAATTTCTGTGTGCCCCCAAAATGTGTGATACAAAACCTCTCAGATGCTTCTAGCGATGGATCTTGGATCTACTCTTCTTACAGTAAATTCTTGGGAACAGAACAGACTGTGACTCATTTTCCAGGGGGAAATAAGACCATTGATTGAAACATTCAGATGCTCTTTCAGTACTCATATCCACGGGAAATGTTATTCTCCATAATCAATCAATTTATCTTATGAAGGCCAGTGATGTTACTCGTGAGGAGGGTGGGTGGGATTTTGCTCTGCAGCCAAGCAGCTTTACGAGAGCGTATGGTAGTACGGTGCTGCCCTAGCTCGCACGAGGAATAATAGTTGTAAGGATGCTGTGTCTCAGGCGGTTGTGCGCTCTATCAGCCAGACTCAAAGCTCTCTCAGGACCCTGGAGATGCACACAACTGATTCCCAGCACAGGCTAAAGCCAGGACAACGCACCTGATTCCCAGCACAGGCTATACCTTGTGCCTCCGTGCTGGCTAGCTGTGGTATTCCCTGCAGGCTGGATCACTGCTTGCATGGGAAGTCTGCATGTGCTGCACCAGCCCTCCGCTTCCTGGTGTGGAGGGACCTCTTTGGCTGCATCTGTCAGCAGAAGACAGTCTTCTCTTTCTGAGTTTTGAAGTGGTGACCCTGTAGAAGAATGCATTGCTCTTGTCCAAGCTCACAGAGCTTGGGGTATGGGATAGAAGAAATCAAGTCTGTGTTGCCTTTCTGTAAGATTTCCTTTGTCTGAGAAGGGACTATAAATATTGTTTTAAAGTGCAGTAGTTTAGAATCCAAAGTGACAAAGAACTGGATTAATTCTAGTACCAGCATTATTTGCAGTGCCCTTGAGAGGAACAGAGCTGCGTGTTTAAGGGAATTTTAAGAGAAGAAGGCTGCTGCGAGCACAAGTCAGCATGTGGCACAGGCTCTGGCACTAGTCTACACAAGCAGATCTCTGTGGATAATGAGAGTTTTTTTCTTTTTATTTTTAGAATCAACCTTGTCCTATGTTAGGCAGCTGGAGGCAAGAGGGAGACAGCTGGAGGAGGAAAACCGCGTGCCACCCCAGGTGGGTGACTTCCTGTTGGTGGGAACAGTAGTGGGTAGCTAGACAGTAACTCTTGAGTCTTAGTGCTTCAGATAAAGTCAGCATTTCTGTGATCTGGCTTTGCATTTGGGTAATCAAAGGCTCTCGCATCTTTTGTTTCTCTCTCTTGTGATTGAGTGGAACATTTCTACTGGTGTATTTAAGACTATGACAATACTTTCATTCATTTTTCTCCTTTGCAGGTGTTGATACTTTGCTGAGAAAAATTCACTGGAAGCTGCTACTTATGTTCTAATTCAAAATTCCTTTAACAGTTGAAAATTACAGTAAGCTGACCCTTTACATTCTGGTTTCATTCCAAGAGGTTCTTGTAATTAGAATATCAAATACTTTTTAGAGTTAACTGAAATATTTTGCTCTAAATGTGCAATGATTTTAAATAATAATAATTGGGTTATATGATTTTTAATATTTTGAGGAGTATAGCAGTACTTAAATGCAAGACTGAAATTAAATTGAATAAATAAATAAGCAAATATGAAATTAAAGGTTTTCCTAATATGTTTCTAAAAATGAAAAATTTACAAGTTGATTAAGAATGAATCAAAGACACTTCTATTAAATTTCATTAAATAGTCCTTCAGAAAATCAGTAATGTCTCCAAGTGAAGTTGCCCACTGGAAAAAAAAAAGCATTTTGGTTAACTGAAGCACTAGTTTAAATGAAGTAATTGCTCTGAAGAACGAAAATGCTTTTCATTGAACTTAGTCAGAACACTGTCATTTGAATATAAACCCCAAGATAACAGTGAAATGTAGGAAGAAGTAAAATCCACTGACTCTGATTTATTCATTTATATAAGCCAAGATGCAAATCCTTTAGCTAGAAGCTATTTCCTTCCTTAAGAAGATTTTAAGCAAAGTTATTTTTCTCAATCGCAGTGTAACAATTAGAAAGGCCTCTGTAGTCCTATCTCTTGCTTTGGTCTTGACTTGTTAGGTGACCTCGTGAATTTATTTAATTTCTCTGTACCCTAATTTGTTAGTCTGGAAAAGAAGAGCAACATGAATGGTTAAATGTCTATGCAGTACCATTTATATGGTCTTGAACAGGAAAGAAAAAGTGAGATGCTCTCTGGTGAAGAATATTATTTTCTTGTCAAGGAAGGTATTCAGGGCAAATGCTAAAAAAAAAAAAGTTGCCTGAAAACTACCATTGTGATTTGTCTTAGGTCTGGAAGAGCATTGGGAGATAAATCATGCAGAACGTTTTTTGTGGGCAGCCTTTAGCAGTGACCATATGTTTTATTTGTCCAGCTTTGGAGGTGTCCGGGTGGAGGCCCATTAAGCGGGTTGCCTGATCGTGTCAAAGACTGGAACGCCCACGTTCTGAATGTTGAGTTCTTTGAAAATATTTTCATTGGGGTGCCAAAACCAGAAATTGCTTGTGAAAACAGTGCCTCCCCCTGTAGCTATTGCAAAAGTAATCCAAACAAAGTGTGCTGAATGTGGGACATTTAAGGGGGAAAACTAAGGCAGCAAGTCTGCAAATTGCTTTTCATTGATACACAGGTCTCAAGTCCCAGGTTTGCCATATGTTTGGTTTTGTTGGCACCAGGATCTACAGCAGAGTTCTGAAAAATATCCTAACGTCTCCGAATAGTTTATCATAAGAAATAATGAGTGACATGGGTTCACATTTCCTGGCGTGCCTTCCTCACCTTTCCTGCTGAAGAAAGTCACTGCTTATGGGAGAGGAGGGAAGGGAAGACATGAGGCTTATTCTGAGTTTGCACTTGGTTACCTTGGCGTTACGTGTGTACGAGTTTGTTCGGGGAGTTTGTTGTTCCTGTGGGTAACGCCCTGAATGTGCTGTCTGTGCTGGTCAGGCCCCGTCGGAAACACGAGGACACTGGATGGAAATGCACGAGCTCCTGGCACGGGTCTGATTCCGTTTAATGGGAGGAATGGGAGGTTGTTAGGTGTTAAGCCAAACGCAGTGCTTTTGACAGATCAGCTGAAAATATGTGACAAGCTACACGACAGACGAGGGGTTTTGGCGCAGCTATTACCTAGTCCCAGTGTTGCGCCTTAAAATTTCAGCAGTGCTTCAGCGCGAGTGCCTTCTGGTTTTTGTGTAGGCCTTCGTTATTTATCACTGGTTGGCATATAGCAGCACTGGGAGGGTTTGAAAGTTGCAGAGCTGCACTTGGTGTGAGAGAGGTGACGGCTCCCACTCGTGGAAGTGACTCTTCTACTAGTTCTGTCCTGAAGAGTCCCCCCTTGCTATCTAAGACACTTTTTTCTCTCCTCCTGCTGCACTTTTCCTCTCTCCCCTCTGCTTTCTCTCAGTATCTATCCTATTCCTCCTTTTCTGCTTATTTATCACTCATGAAAATATACCAGCACGTTTGTTGACACCCTCTTCAGATAAATCACTCCTTTCATTTACCACTTAGTTATGATTCTTTCCCAGTTTCTTTTGCTTTGCTTGTCTCCTTCCATACATATTATTTTTCTTTTCAAGCCCCACCGACCTCTAATATAAAGGTTTTATTAATATTTAGTGGCAAGAACATTTCCAGAGAAGATGGTATTAAGTGCTGCCATCACTGCTCAAATGGAATCTGAGTTCAGTTCACTCTGCTGTACTGACAGACTTCCTTGTCTGGGGAAAAGCAGCACCAGCACTGAGTCGATATTTTAGTCTGATCAGGTAACAGAAAAGGTATAAAAATGCCCGTGTTCACTTAAGCCCGTTAGTGTCTCTTCCTGTGCTGCACAGTTGTGCTGGTGATGGTTTATAGCGTACTAGTGGGTTTAAGAGTTATGAGAAGCTATAGATGGGCTGTAGGTTTGCTTTGTTGGTGCAGGCCGTAATTAGCTGTTTTCTTCTTTTTCCCCCAGATAGCATGGAACAAGATATGATCCAGACCCTTTCAGTTTCTGGCCACAGATAGGATTTTTGTGCAAGAAAGCAGATACTTTCCAGGATTTATGGTATGCAGCTGGGTCTTCTGTAGAGAATGCCAAACTGAGGACTCGGCTGAGTCCGAGACGAGGGGTGTACACAGCTTGCACTGGTGCTTCTCAAACCCTGACGTGGGTAAGGGTGCTTGACAGCAGCGTGTAGAGGCAAAAGAATTTGAGAGAGAACATTTCTGTTCTGCCGGATGCGTTTCAACCCAGAGGAGTTCCCACCGGGTTCAGCACACAGCTGCACGTTTCCTGTGCTGGGGCTGCAGTGATGCTGGCGCAGGGACGGCGCTCTGCAGCAGAGGGGCAGGGGGCTGCTTATTCCGGCAGTGGCTGTCTGCTGCTGCCTTGCAATGTTCAGGGAACTACAGCTTCGCTGTGGATCAGTTTTTGCCTTAATGTTCAAAGAAATGCGTGGTAGTGTGGCCAGCAGTCTAGCCAGAACAAAATTTGTGTATTGTAGTGAAGATACCTAGCAATAATCAAGAAAATCAATTTGTAACAGCTGAGGTTCTGACCAGATTCTTTGTCTCAAGGTATCCTAAGTATAAAGTTTCCGCCTTGGTTTGTCTGGGCTTGCCCATATGGCAAGAACTTATTTGCTTGCCATTACTAAGACACAAAATTCAAGAAAAAACTGGGATACAAAAGGAGTTTCCAGTTTAGAGGGAAGGACGTTTTTTTTTCCCCAGAGTAATTTCCAAATGTCCTGAGTTAACTTGTACTCAAAATTTTCTACTAGAGTCCACTGAATTTGCCAAATTTTAAGTTGTGTTGATTTGTATATGCATGTCCTATAAGATTCTGAGACACTAGAGCCCCGAGCCTTTTCCTCTTACAGGTTTATTAGCCAGCAAAAGAGGTTTATGAAGGGCCTGCTGAAAACGGCTGCTTCTGAAGGTGTGTAGCCAGCAGTAGCTTGGACCGTGCAGAAGGACTGTGCATTTAATATGCCATGAAGATATGTGGATTTAGGCAGAAATGTGGAGAAGTACAAGTCTTTACTGAGGCCTTTGAGCAGAGGAATTATGATGAATAACAGCAGCATTTTTAAGTTGTATATTATAATTGACAGGAGTGTTTCCTAAAAAAATTGTTGCTGCTTTGTTTGGTGCATGATTTATCCAGCAGAGCAACATACTGCAGTTTATTGCTTTCCGTTTTCCCTTTCTCCTGCCTGCTTGAAACAAGCTGACAAATACAGCCTGTGTTTTCTTCAGAGCTAAGGGGGAAATTGAGGGCTGAGGAAATAAGAAAAACGGTTTGAGAATCAAATAGTGCTTGAAGCGGCACGGCAGTTACCCAGCAGGAAGAATGCACTTCCCTAGTAAACCGCTTGCCTCTGGGATCAAAGCTTCCTGAAGAACAAGGTCTTTTACATTTGCTGAGCTAGAACTGCCTCTGGTAAGTGTGCGGTGCGGTGCCTAGTGGACAGGAAAGTTGTGTTTTCTCTGAAGCCTGCTCTGGAGGCGACTGCTGCTGTCCTTGGGGCAGTGATGTACTGTGTGTCTTTTGCTTCTTGGCTATTCCTGCGTGGGATGGGGAGAGTGCTAGTCGGGCAGTAAGTGGCAAGCTTCCTTTGAAGGACGCTTGCAGGTAAACTGAATGTAATTTGAGTTACGCAGTGTGTTTTGCACTGCAGCGGTTTTCATTCATGACTGTCCTTATCATCTGTACGAATAGAAAAAACAGTGTTTTCTACTGGCTCAAGTAACCAAAGGCTCCTGATGAGTTTTCTCCACCAAAGAGAATCCTGTTCTGCACAGAGGTCTCTGTTCTGTGTGGGAACAGTGCACAGTGCGGCGTTTGCCTCCGGCACTGGGCGAAAATGGCCTGAGTATCCCTAACATTTTGCAGCCAACGAGAGGGAGATACTAAATTTCCATTCATCTGTTGCTTTGTTAAGTGGTATTATGGGCTTGAGGCAGGTTTCCTGTGCTTTCTGTTCACTAAAGAGTTGCTTATTGCCATTAGGTATTTTGTGGATTTACTTACAACAGAAGATGGATCTGCACATTTACTGATTGCACTGCTCTCTGTTATCTTTGCGACAAAATATGCAGGGAATATTATGTGTGTTCTGCCTCCTAAAGTCAATGTGCTTTCTGCAGCTGCATAATTTAGACACAGTATGCGTTTGACTCGGAGGAAGCAATCTGCAAACCGTGCTGTAGCTTGGGCAGATGGGCTAGGCAGGGGCAATAGGGAAGTCTGACAGTGCAGGATGAAGGACAAAGTCAATTCTTTCTCTCACATTGACCGTGCGCAGTACCATTTACTCAAAATGGCTCAAGATGTTTAAGATCAATGCAGATTTCAGCACTGCTCTATGGAGCCATGACTTTATGACTGTTTGATTTGTTTCCATGTCCACAGCTTGGTTCCTGGATAATAGATGAGAAGATCTGTCCTAGACATGTGGGCACATGGGACGCCCATTTTGAGCGGCTGAAAACAAATGCACTGTGTGGTGTTAGAGAAGAGGAGAAGGGGAACAGGGAATTCTCCTCCCTTCCTCAAGTTCCTGCTCAGGATGTGGTTATAATTGATCAGCCTTGGCCTGGCAGTGGTGGAAAAGGGACTCAGTGGAGAGAAAAGCAGGTCACGTTTTGGTGGAAGGATGAACATTGCCATGCTCCCCGCTGGCAAGCAGCTCCTGGGACAGTGGGTCTGAAAAGCCCACTTTTCTAGTCTCTTGAGGCATCTTGTTTGCAGATACCAGCACTTTGGAAAAATGTCTTTTCCTCTAGTTTTGCTTTACTGCATCAGAAACTTGTCATGGAGTCAATAGGACCAAAGTATCTTTAGGCTCACAGGACTCACCAAAGAAGAACAGACCCATGTTCAGACTGGTCCAGTCTTCTGTCTCCTCCAGTAGCTGGAATAAGCTTCCTCCAAAGAAGGCAGAAGCTGTACTGCATTTGCAGAGTGGCCTAACCTGAGGTCTAAATTGGTCTGAAATGCACTCAGAAGCAGATCTTCCATCTTTCTTCCTGTGTAGTTCATGCCCCTCTCAAATGACAGGTGCACCATGCAGAGGAGGATGGTGATGCAAAATTATCCTAGATTTCCCTCTTTAATCCAGATTAAGCATCTTAAAAATCTGTAATGTTTTGAAACATTAGCTAGTGGTTTTGTTTGCCATAGTTTTAAGGCAAACAGGCTTAACTTGGCATACCTTTAAGTATTTTTAAGTAGGATCAGATTTCCATAAGGTGTCTCAAACCGTGTACACCAAAATGGGGTTTCTTAGAATAACCATTTACTTTGGGAAAGGAAGGCCTATCCCAAAGTTCCCAAACACCCTTACGGTCTCTTCCCAGTGTTGCTATGTGACATCAGCCCAGTGGCACCAGCTCTGGCACTGTGACCCGGATTCATCCTACCTAATTTTAGGTACAACAGTTAGGAGCACAGTGTCTCCTGCAAAATCAGTAGAGAGAATTAGGCATTTCCTAGCTTAATCTCTCTCTTTGATGCCTCTCTCTTCAGCAGTGAAAGGAGGAACCTGCTTACCTGTATGTCCACTTTTCCACTGCCCCTAGGAGCCTGCACTTTGGTAAGATAAATGCAGACTTGCTTGTACAAAGGAGAAAGCTGACTACCAGCTTTGGAAAGTGACTCTCAGGTCCAAGAGCATGACTTTGTATGCTTACAGGACCCAAAGTAGAATGGGGGCTGTAAACCTCTGCAGAGCTTTGGGAAGCGAAACAACCTTTCTGCCTGAAAATAGAGGTAAATCCAGATTCTGTTCTTAGGATGTAAAGCTAGCTAGGGGGGCTCATGAGAAGCCTCAAAGCCAGGAGGATGGGGTTTAAGGGCTGCAAAGCTTGTTTTAATTTTTAAGAAAAATTTCTCTCTCTTCTAAAGGACAGGAGGAGGAGGGATAAGGAAGTCCACAGGGGAAATATTAATTTTCAGTCTTCTACTAGCATGTGTTGAGAACACTGTCTGCTTACAGCAATGAATGTTCACAACAAGCTTCTCATTCTCATGAAGGGAGACAGGAACGTGCTGCAGATGGCACAGAAGTGGCTGTGGAAGAAAGCTGCCTAGAGGCAGCTGAACTCTGACAACAGCACAATTCGCAGGACTTTCAGATTGTCTCATATTCAGGAGACTTTATATGTGTCTGTACTAATTTTACGTGCCTTTAATAGCACTGTTTGTATTATACTGTTTGAAACTGGCCAAAATCGTTGCTGGCCCTTGAGCAGAAAAAGAAACAGAATATACTGACTTATAAAAAACAAGGCTGGCTGAGGGAACTTGTCCTAAACCAGAATTGCTCCAATCTGCTTTATTACTCCTTTTCCTTCCTCTTTCATTTCCTTTTCCAAAGTATAGCATTAAGTCTGCCTAGTGGCTAACAGGTCTATAAATCCTTCCCAAAGGAAAATAAGTCCTAACTCTCCCTCCGTACATCACAGCCAATTGATAATAGTTGTTGCTGTGGAGAAGTGCAGGATGATGCACTGCACGTTGCCTTAAACGTGCGCCAGTGTTGTCAGCCTAGTTAGGAGACACATTACTGTCCACTACTGTGGCTTACGTTCCTGCCACCCATTCCTTGATGGGACGGGGGCACTTGAAGATGAGTTTGTGTACTGAACGGGATTTAATATTCAGACTCAAGATATCTGTTCTGTGGGCTTAGCATATGCAGCATTCCCATTTTTGAATTGCTTTTAGGGTTTTTTTTGATGTGTGAGGTTCAGTCCTGCAGTCGGGGTGCACACGTGGCTTAAGGAAGCCTGGGATCAGGTCTGACATATTCAATAACGACAGCAATTCTCTGTCCCTTGTGCTGTGGGTCATCATTTACCCCTTGGCACTGGTATGATCAGTGCAGCATCGCGTACAATGGATTGGGCATATTTTGATGAAGTCAGGCACAGATCTTGCTCTCTCTTCCTCGATCCCTCTGCATTTCTCTTCTTGCCTCGCTCTCTCCTTCCCTCTCTAACCCTAACCCTAACCCTAGCCCTAAACTGGAATGCTTCTCCCTGCTGCAGGGGTCTCTCTCTCTCTGTCTCTCTGTCTCTCTCTCTGTGTCTCCACCTCCCTTTCTCGTTCCCTGTTTCTTTACTTTCCCTCTATCCCTTTCTCTCTCTTCTTTCTCTCTCTCTCTTTTACTTTCTCCCATGTTCTTCCTCTTTTGTTCTCTCTCTGTCCTCCCTTTCCCCGATTCTGCCTTTCTCTCTTGCTCCTTCTCTGTCCTCTCATTGTCTTTTTCCCAGTCTCTTCTCTTCTCTCTCCTCACTCTATCCCTCTCTTTCTCCCTTCTTCTTTCTCCCTCCTTCTGTCTTCCTTCCATCTTTGTCTTTCTTTCTTTCCCTTTCTCTTCTCGTTCTCTCTTTCCCTCTCTTTCTCTTGTTCTCTGTCTCTTTCTGCTTCTCTGCCTCCTCCTCTCTTTCCCTCTCTGCACCTATGTCCCACTCTTTTTCCTGGCTTTTTTCTCTCCCTTTCTCCCTCTTGCTCTTTCCTGCTTTCTTCCTTCCCCCTGCTTTTTCTCCCTCCTTCTCCTCTCTCTCTTTCCCTCTCTCCTTCTCCTCTCTCTCTTTCCCTCTCTCCTTCTTTCTCTCTCTTTCCCTGTCTCTTTCTCTCTCTTGCTCTCTCCTCCTCTCTTTCTCTCTCTCTGCCCCATCTCTTCTTCCTCTCCCTTTTTTCTCTTGTTCCTTCTCCCTCTCTCTCTCCCTCCTTTGCTCTCTTCTTTCTCTTTTTCTCTCTCTCACTTGTACTCTTCTCTTCTCTCTCTCTCTTGCTTCCTCATCTCTCGGTTTCTTTCTCTCTCCCTCCCTCTTTCTCCCTCTCCCTGCCCCCCTCTCTTTCCCTCTCTTCTCTCCCTCCCTCTCCCTCTCTCTCGTCTCCTTCTCCCTCTGTCTCTTGCTCTGTCTTCTCTTTCTCTTGCTCTCTCTTCCTCGGTCCCTCTGCATTTCTCTTCTTGCCTCGCTCTCTCCTTCCCTCTCTTCTCTCACTAGCCTTGTTTCTCCTCTTTCTCTCTCCTTCACTCTTACTCTTTCTCTCTTTTTCTCTTGCTTTCTCTCTCTCTCTCCCGCTGTCTTTCTCTACCTCACTTGCTCTCTTTTGCTTTTTTCTCTTCTTTCTCTCCCATCTGCCCATCCTCCTCCCTCCTCCTGTCTTTCCCTCGGTTTGCCTCTCTCTCCTTCTCTCTTTCATTCTCCTCGACTCTCTTTCTCTGCCCTTCTTTCCTTCTCTCCTTCTCCCGCTTGGTCTCTTTCCCTCTCTGCTTTTCTCTTCCTCTCACCCTCCTCTTTCTCTCCCTCTTTCTCTTTACTATTCTTCCCTCCCTTTTTCCTCCCTTCCTCCCTCTTTCCCTCTCTCTTTTCCTTTCCTTCCCTCTTTCTCTTTCCTGCTTTCTCTCTTTGCCTCTTTCTCTCTTGTTCTCTCTCCCTCTCTTCTCCTCTCTCTTACTCTCCTTCTTTCTTTCTCTCCCTCTTTCCCTCCCTCTCTCCCCCTTTCTTGCTTGTTTTTTCTCTTTCTTTCTTTCTTTCTCTCTCCCTCTCTCTTCCTTCTCTCTTTCCTTTGCTGTCTCCCTCTCTCCCTCTTTATCCTGCTTTTCCTGTCTTTCTCTCTTTCTCTGATTCTGTCATCTTTTCTTTCTCACTCTCTCCCTTTCTCTCTCTCCCTTTCTCCCTTCCCCACTCTTCTTCCTTCTCTCCCTCTCTTTCTCCTTCATTCTTTCTTTCTTTTTCACTCTCTCATTCTCTCCCTTTCTCCCTCCTGCTGTCACTCTCTCTCTCTCCCGGTCTTCTCCCTCTATCTTTATCTGTATCGATCTCCCTCTTACTCCCTCTCTCCTTCGCTTCTTTTGCCATTCCTTTCTCTTGCTCTTTTTCTCTTTGACTTTCTCTTTTCTTTTGCTGTCTTTTTCCCTCTCTCTCCCTCCCTCCCTGTTTTCTTTTTCTTTCACTCTTTCCCTTTTTGCCTTTCCTCTCTCTTTTTTCCCTTGCTCTTCCTCTTTTCCCTTTCTCTCTCTCGCTTGCTTTCCTGCTCTCTCACCATCTTCCTGCCTCCGTTCCTCCCTCCCTGCCTCCTTCCGTTCCTCCCTCCCTCCCTTCCTGTCTTTTCCTTTCTTTCCCACTTTCTCTCTCCCGCTTTCTCTCTTTCCCTCTCTCTTGTTCTCCCTCCCTCTCCCTTCCCCTCTCTCTTCCCCCCTCCCGCTCCTTTTTATCATGCTTTGCATCTCTCTCTGTCTTGGTCTTTTTCGCTGCCTCTCTTCCTCCTTCTCTCCCCCTTTCTCTCTTTCCCTCTCTCTTGTTCTCCCTCCCTCTCCCTTCCCCTCTCTCTTCCCCCCTCCCGCTCCTTTTTATCATGCTTTGCATCTCTCTCTGTCTTGGTCTTTTTCGCTGCCTCTCTTCCTCCTTCTCTCCCCCTTTCTCCCTCTTTCTTCCCTGTTTCCTTCTCTCCTGTCTTTTCTCGCTCGCTCTCCATCTTTCCTTCTCCTGCTTTCTTTCTCGTTCTGTTTCTCTTTTTCTCCCTTCCTCTTTTTCTCTCTTTCTCTCCCTCTTTATTCCCCTTTCCCTTTCTCTCTTTCTGGTTCTGTTTCCCTCTTTGTTCTTTCTTTCCCTCTCTCTCTTTCTCTCTCTTTCTCTCGCTCTGGCTTCCTCCCTCTCTGTCTTTCTCTCCCTTCCTCCTCCTCTCTTCTTTCTCATGCTTTCCCTTTCTCTTTCTGTCTTGTTCTTTCTCTCTCCCTGTCTTTCCTTCTCTCCTTTTCTCTATCTCTGCCTCTCCTGTTCTTTCTTTCCCTTTCCCTCCTTATTTTTCTCTTTTATCCATCTCTCTTTGTCCCTTTCTCTCACTGTTTATCACCTTCTCTCTCTTCCTTGTCTCTTTTTCTTTCTCCTTCTCTCTCTCTCGTCCTTTCTTTCCTTCTCCTTTGTTTCTTCTTTTCTGTCTTTTTCTCTTTCTTTCTCTCTTCCGTCTTTCTCTTCCTCTCTCCCTCCTTATTCCGCTTTCCCTTTCTCTCTCTCTTTCCTTTTTTCTCCTTGTTTCCCTCTTTCTTTCCTTCTCTCCTCCCTCTCCCTTTCTGCCCCCTCTCTCTCCCTCTCTCTTTCTGTCTCCTTCCTTCCTTTTTCCCTCTCGCTCTTCTCCCCGCCGCTCCGGGCCCCGCCGCTGCCGCTGTCGCCGGTCGCCGGTCGCGGGGCCCCAGGGCGCCGCCGCGCGGGGGCTGCCCGGGCCCTGCAGCGCCCCCGCGGCCGCCAGGCGGCGCCGCCGTGCGCGGGCGAGCGGCGCTGAGGGGCGGCAGGTGCGCGGCGGCCCCGCGCCGGGCCGGGCGGGCGCTACCGGAACCGGAACCGGAACCGGCGGGGCGGGGCGCTACCGGAACCGGAACCGGCGGCGGCGGCAGAAGCAGCGGGAGGAGCGGGCAGAGGAGCAGCAGCGGGGAGCGGGGAGGCGGGACGGGCTCCGGCTCTGCCGGGAGGCACCTGGGGCCCCCCGGGGGGTCGCAGCGGGCGGCCCGGGCTTGTCCGCGGGGCAGCGGGGGGCGGAGGCCCGGCCCGACCCGGCAGCCGCCGGGGCTGGCGGGAGCCGCGGCCGCCGGGAGCGCCGGGCCGGGCCGGGGGGAGCCGCGGCCGCCGGGAGCGCCGGGCCGGGCCGGGCCGGGCCGGGCCGGGGGGAGTCGCGGGGGGGGCGGCCCCGGCCCCCGTGACAGCCGCAGGCGGGCGGCGGCGGGGCCCGGCCGGGGAGGGCAGGGGAGGGCAGCAGCGGGCACCCTCGGGGGAGCCCCGGGCCGGGCCCGGTGCGGAGCCCCGTGGGGCCGCGAGCGCTCCCGGGACGCCTCTGCCCTCTCGCGGGGGCCGCGAGCCGCGGGGCTGGCACGCACGGACGGACGGACAGCGCCAAGCGGGAGCCGGACGGAGCCGCCGCCGCCGCCGGGAGCAGGAACTGGACGGAGGGACGGAGCCGCCGCCGGGAGCGGGACGGAGGGACGGAGCCACTGCCAGGAGCGAGCGCCGGACGGAGCCACAGGCACAACAGAGCCGCTGCTCGGGCACAACAGCTGGTGCGGAGTGATGAGCTTGTGCACATGGCATCAGCCTGCACTGATGAGCTCACACTGATCCAATAGCCAACTGTTTAATTACTGTTTAATTACTGACAGGGCCATAAATCAGTTGCTATCACAGCTCAGAGCTTGGTGGCATCACTGAAGGTTGCATCAGTGTTGAAGCCTTAGCTGATGGATATGGGATCAGTGTTGGCTAATTCCCTTATGAATATTCAGTGAAGGCTGAGTAATGAGCTCAGGGACATTGGCTCAGGGATGACTAATGACCTCACACATCTGGAATCCCTAGTGACTAGTTAGTTCCTGGTGCTTCAAAACCTCTAAGCTAATTGTTTATTTAGTACTGAAAGTCTTGTGTGAATGTTGACTAATTGGTTTCTATATGTCCACTCACTGTTGACTCCTCGAACTAATTGAGCATTTAGCTTGTGAATATTGAATCGATAGTGACTCCCTGGTCAGGACTGATTCAATACTTCCAAGCTCATTGGTTAATTAGTGGTGAAAGTCTTGGATGAATGTTGAATAAATATTGGCCCTGGAAGATGGTGTCTCCTGGTGTTTCCTCCTCCCCAAAACCACTTTTGCGCCAGAAACTATCTCAGACGCGAGGCTGGGCCTGGTGCATGCCAGCCTCCCTGCCCTCAGAGTACTCGCGGATGGACTCCCCCCTTCGGGGAGGGTCCACACACCCTCCCTCCCTCCCATCCCACTGCCTCCCCCCACCCCAAAAAGGGCCCCCTCAGCCTCCCCTTTGGGGCTGGAAACAGCCAAACTTGGCTCTGTTTCCAAGTCCCCAAAACGCAGGACTCAGTCTGTGTCTTCAGCCACAGAAACAGCCAAGTGAGCCTCCATTTGTGGCCCCCAAAACACAGGGCTTAGCCTCTCTTTTGGGCCCCCAAAATGCAGGACTCATTCACCTGTTCTTGTGCTTGAAAACAGGGACTAAGCTGCCCTTGGTGGCCCCAAAACACAGCACTGGCCTCTGTTTTTAGTGCCCAAAACAGCTGACCTCGCCTCCGCTGCCAAGTCCCAGAAACATGCGACTCCTTAGCCTCTGTTTCTGGACCTGACAACATACGACTTGGTCTCCACTTTGAGGATTAGAAACAGCCACCTCAGCCTCCCTTTCAGGCCCCCCAAACACAGGCCTTAGCTGCTGTTTGCAACCACAGAACAGCCAACTAAAAGCCCCTGTTTCGGGCCCCTAAAGGCAGGCCTGAGCCTCCCTCTCCACCCCCCAAAACAGCCCCCGAAGCCTGTTTCTGACCCCAAACCCAGGGCTTCAGCCCTGCTGCTGAGCTCAGAAACACAGGCCTGCGGCACCCGCTTGAACGCAGAGCCCGGGGCCCCCAAAACGCAGCATTCGGCCCCTCCCGGCAGAGCTGGAAGCAGCGACCTCGCGTCCCTCCTCCAGCCCCCAAAGCCCCCCGCGGCCGCTGCTCCGGAGCCCAAACCCCCGGGAATGAGGCCGTGCTTCCAGCCCCGGGAGCAGCCGGGCTCCCCCAGCCCGTGTCCGGCCCCGCAGCCCCGCACGCGGCCCGTGTCGCCCCCGCCCGCCCCTGCCCCGGCCGTGTGCGGGGCCCGGCGCAGCAGCCCCAGCCCGGGCGGCCCCGGGCGGCTCTGGGCCCTGCTCGGGAGCTGCGCCGGGGCGGCCCCACGGCGAGGGCGGCGGAGGGCAGCGGAGCGGAGGGCAGCGGAGGCCCCGGCCCCGGGTGCGGGGCAGCCCGGGCGGGCGGGCGGGGGGGGCGCCGGGCTCCGGCCCTTCGCGCTTTAGCCCCCGGCCCGGCGCGGCGGGACACGAGCCGCGGCCGCAGCGGGAGGAAGCAGGGCCCGGCTCCGGCCGCCGCAGCCCGGCAGCCCCAGCCGCGCTCGCAGCCCCGGCCCCGGCTGCCCCCGCCCGGCCCCGCGGCCGAGCCCCCCCGCTCCTCACCTGGGGCCGCCGCCACCGCCCGCCCGGCCCCGAGCGCCCGCGCCGTGACGGAGCCACAGAGGCAGCGAGCGGCCGCCAGCCGCGAGGCACCGAACTGAGCACGCCGCCCGCCGCAGCCCGCGCACGCGCCCTGCCGCCCGCCCCGCCCCCAGTGCCCCGCCCCGCCCCCCGCTCCCCTGGCCCCGCCCCCGGGCCCGCCCCCGGCCCGCTACCTCCCGCCCCGCCCCGCCCCCGCTCCCCTGGCCCCGCCCCCGTTGCCACGCGTGTCACGAGCGCTCCGTTCTCGGCCGGGCCGCGTGCGCTGGGCGACGTCCCGGCAGCGCGGGGGCGATCGGCGGGTGCCGCTGCCCCGCCGCGGGCCCGGGCTGCCCGTGTCCGGCCCCGGCCCCGGCCCCGGCCTCAGCCCCGGCGCTGCGCTGCGCCCCCCGCGCCCACCATCCCCGTCCCGGGCTGCAGCCGCGCCGGCCCCGGAGGCGGCGCGGGGACCCCGCGCTCGGCTCGGCTCAGCTCGGCTCGGCTCGGCTTGGCTCTGCCTGCCGCGGGCGGCGCGGGGGCCGGGGCCGGCTGAGGGCGGCTGGGGCGGCGCGGGGGCGGGCGCGGGCCGGGGCGGGTCGCTCCGTGTTGGCTGCAGCCCGGTGACGGGCGGCGGCGCGGGGCATCGTCGCCCCCCCCAACCCCGCCGGGACGGAGCCGCGCGGGGCTTCGCGGGGCGCCCGGGGCCGCGGCGGATCTGCCCCAAGCGCCGCCGTGCGCGGGGTCCCGCGTGGCGGCGCTGCAGGGCGCAAAGGGGCCGCTCGTGCCCCGCGTGACCGGCGCGGCGCGGCTCTGCCCGAGGCGGCACGTGGCGGCCGCGGCCCCTGCGGGCGCCGTTGCTGGCGGCGTTGTCCCAAATCGGGGCTTCGTCGCCCGGGCTGCAACGAGTCCATGCGCCCACGGAGCCGAGACGTGGGTTCATTTCGCGGCTGCGCGCGGTCGGTGCCGGGGGTGAATCCCCAAAGGCAGCAGCCAGGCTGCTCGGCATCGCTCCGGCCGGACGGGTTTTCTCGGCCAGAAGCTGCCTCTTGTCCTGCCCCGGTACAGGCCGGGTTCAGTTAGTTGCGGGCTGCTTCCGCTGCGCTTCTCACTTCCGCACGCCCGGTGGGGAAGGGGCTCCCACGGCTGGGGGTCTTCAGCCTGGTGGGGGTGAGTTTTAGCATTATAATGGTGTTATAATGAAGAAAGTTCACTCTCGGTTACAGCTGGCTGTTGTTTTTTCCTGACTGATCAGATATAGCCATGTTCCCAGGTGCTGTCCTTGAAGCTAGGAAGCAAGGAAGGTAGCGGTGTCCCCCCGGGGTCAGTACTGGGTCCAGTCCTGTTCAACCTCTTCATCAGTGACCTGGATGAAGGCACAGAGTGCACCCTCAGCAAGTTTGCTGACGACACCAAACTGGGAGGAGTGGCCGATGCACCAGAGGGCTGTGCTGCCATTCAGAGGGACCTGGACAGGCTGGAGAGGTGGGCGGAGAGGAACCTCCTGAAGTTCAACACAGGCAAGTGCAGGTTCCTGCACCTGGGGAGGAATAACCCCCTGCACCAGTCCAGGTTGGGAGTTGACCTGCTGGAAAGCAGCTCTGCGGAGAAGGACCTGGGAGTGCTGGTGGACACCAAGTTAAGCATGAGGCAGCAATGTGCCCTTGTGGCCAAGAAGGCCAATGGTATCCTGGGGTGCATTAGGCAGAGTATTGCCAGCAGGTGGAGGGAGGTGATCCTGCCCCTCTCCTCAGCCCTGGTGAGGCCACACCTGGAGTCCTGCGTCCAGTTCTGGGCTCCCCAGTACAAGAGGGATGTGGCACTACTGGAGCGAGTCCAGCGAAGGGCTACAAAGGCGATTAGGGGACTGGAGCATCTCTCTTATGAGGAAAGGCTGTGAGAGCTGGGCCTGTTCAGCCTGGAGAAGAGAAGGCTGAGAGGAGATCTTATCAACGTGTACAAGTATCTGAAGGGAGGGTGTCAAGGGGATGGGGCCAGACTCTGTTCAGTGGTGCCCAGCGACAGCACAAGAGGCAACGGGCACAAACGGAAACACAGGCAGGTCCATCTGAACATGAGGAGAAACTTCTTCCCTGTGAGGGTGGCAGGGCACTGGCACAGGTTGCCCAGAGAGGTTGTGGAGTCTCCTTCTCTGGAGATACTCCAAACCTGCCTGGACGCGATCCTGTGCAATGTGCTCTAGGTGACCCTGCCTGAGCAGGGGTGTTGAACTAGATGATCTTCTCCTGAGGTCCCTTCCAACCTCAACCATTCTGTGATTCTGCGATTCTGTGATATGTGAGAGCGTCGGGACCTCCTCCTTGCTGGGAGAGAGCACCAAAGCCACCAGGAGCACTAAGGGAAATGTACAGCACCAGGAGAGCTCTGGTTGCTTCAGGCGGTGCACAAGGCTCAGCGAGGCTAGAAATGTTCGTGCTAAGGCCAAACGTACAGAGGGAGTGGTGCCAGCAAGAAAGCAGGAGAACGAAACGCAGCTTGACGGGTGATGGGAGCTGGGGCACAGGCTTGGCGCCGGAGCCCCCACGCCTCTCCACAGCTGCCCCCGGGCCAGCTGCCGAAGCGCAGAGCTGGGGCTGGAGCAAAGTGGCTGCAGGGGGGGCGGGCAGGAGAGCAGGGAGCGAGGCTGCAGCAGGCGCTGGCACGGAGCTGCAGAGCAGCGAGGCGAGCGCAGGGGCCCGAGCGTGCGGCAGAGAGCCGGGCTGCCGCCGAGGGGCTCCTCGAGGGCGGCAGCAGCAGCAGCAGCAGCAACCGCGGCCGCCAGCAGGCCCGGGCTGCCCGCACAGGGCGGCGCCGGCGCGCGGAGGGAGCGCGGGCCGCGGCGGGGGTGCGCGGCCCCTGGCGCCCCGCGGAGGCGCGCGGAGGGCGCCCGTGAGCTCACAGAGGGGCCCCGCGTTGCGCTGCGCTGCGCTGTGTTGCGCTGCGTTGCGCTGCGGCGTGTTGCGGCGTGTTGTTGTGCTGCGCCCGGCAGACGCCGCTCCGCGCGCGCGTTGCTCGAGGGCGCCGGCGGGGGGCGGCTGCTGGCGACGGGCAGCATGGTGCGAGCGCGGGGGGCGTCCGCCCCCGGCCGCCGCCTGCTGCTGCTGCTCGGCCTCCTGGCGGCCCTGCGTGCCCGGGACAGCCGGGCTGCTCCGCGGGCAGCGCCGGGCCCAGGTAGGGCGGGCGGCGACGGAGGCACCGCCGCCCCCGCACGGCGCGGCGCGGCAGCCTGGGGGCCGCGGGGCCGGCTGGCGAGCGGCCGGGGCGGCTGCGGCCGGGGCGGCGGGAGGCGGCTGCCGGGCTGCGGGGCCACGGCGGCGGCGGCGGCGTCGGGGGCCGGGAGCAGCTCCGCGAGGCTCGTGGGGCCGCGGGGAGGCTGGGGGCGCTGGGGGCGCTGCGCGGGGCAGCGCCGGCGCCGGGAGCTGTCCGTGGAGCAGCGCCTGGCGCTGTGTGGCGGGAGCTGCTGTCCCCGCGCGTGGCTTCAGCGGTGCCTGGGGGCGATGGCGATGGCGGCGCTTGGCCGGGTGCCAGCGGTGAGCCTCACGGACGGGCTGGAGGCGAGTCGTCAGGGGATCTTCCCTGGAAAGGCTGGAAGCACGGATGTCCTCGCGCCGCTTTGGCCTTCAGCGGGCCGGCGGGCTCTTGTGCCCACGCGGTGTAAATGAGCCTTCCTGCGCTGCGGTGCTGAGGCTTCCCCGTTTGTAGAGTCCTGGCTTCCTTGGTGGGCGTTTGAGAGCTCCCCGGAAGAAGGCACCGAGGGGCCCCGTGTGTTTGTGCCGGGGGCGCTTGGGGGCTGTCGTATAGCGCCTGCACAGAGGGTTTGGAGAGCTGCCAGGTCGCAGCCAACAGGTGCCCCCGGCCCCTCTGCAGTTGTGAGGCTCTCGACCTGCCTGTGTGACCTGGGGAAGGCTTCCGAGATCTGCGCTGGCCGCTTTGGCTCGCAAAGCGCTGTTGGCGAGTGCCCCCGAGCCAGTGGCTGCTGCAAAGCCCGGGGGCATGATGGGGTTGAGTTTACAGCTTGTGTGAACTCCAGGGCGTCCCTTCCCCCAGCAGCTCTGTGCCTGCTGACATTTATGCCCATACGGTGCCAGTGCAGACACCCGCTAGGTGTCTGCAAGGTGCACGGGAGCAGAAGTATGGTGTAATTATACGTTCCCCATCATTCACCACCCTTCAAATCAGCAGTCGTCTATGGAAATACTTAATGAGAACTGTTCCCGTCTCGGCTTGGTTACAGATGCGGCTGTAGTGGGCGTTTATCCAGCTTCTCAGCTGCATCCTGTTGCTGAGCCTCGGGGTCTTCCCAGGGGTACGTAGTCTATTTTTACTTCCCTGAAAGAAGGAGAACTTACTTTGTACTATTCTGTTGACATGAAATTGTACTTCATACTTGCTCTTCAGGTCGTCCAAGGGCTTTAGAGCCGCGGGGGCGCCCCAGGGGTAAGTTGTGAGCATTTCTTTACTTTGAGAGCTGCCAGGTGCCAGACCAAAGGTCATCTCTGCCCCTCCACAGCTTTGAGACTCTCGACCTGCATATATGTCCCATGTCATGACGTGACCCCCCCCCCCCCTCCATTCATTACACCTGCTTTGTGAAGAAGCTGGTAGCAGCTTGTAAGGAAAACTGGCCACCTATGTGTTGGCTTTCTGCTCTGCCTGTAGGTAATGGTTATCCAGATTTTCAGCTGTACCCCCTTCCCGAGCCTCGGGAGGATCCGCAGGGTAGGTAGTTAAGATGCATTCACTTCACAGAAGAAGCTTTTCCGTTTCCAACTTTTCTTGGTGTGGAGTGTAACTGAATAAGTGCTTGGCTGCTGCTCGCACAGACGGAAGAGCAGAGTGGGACTCGGGAGGCCTTCAGAGATGTGCCTCGGGGTGCTTTGCCTTGCAGAGCCTTTGTGCTGCTTCCAAAGCCTGCTGCAAAGCCAGCGGGCTTGTTGGGGTTGAGTTTACAGCTTATGTGAACTGCAGGGTGTGCTTTCCCGCGGCAGCTCTGTGCCTGCTTAGATTGGTACCCATACGGTGCCTGGGCACGCATGTGGTGAGCGTCTGCAAGATGCTCGTGAGTGGAAGGGCAAGACAAGTGCCTAGCTGTGATTCTGTGTTCCCCGCCGTCATTCACTACCATTCAAATCTGAAGAAGCATATGGAAATCTGTGTAATGGGAGTTGTTCCTATGTGTGTTTGGTTACAGGTGTGGGCATAGGCGATGGACATTTGTCTTCTCCTCTGGACCCTGGATTTGAACCTGGAGGTGAGTAGTCAGCAGATAGTCAGTTGAACAAATAGGCCTTTCTTTTCTCACTCTGTAGCGCCCTCCTGAGGAAGCCAAAGTCTGCAGCACACATCCCCTGACCAAAGGGCAGCAGAACAACTAGGGGTAACGCTGGTTTGGTCTTCCACCGGCCCGCGGGCTCCTGTGCGTGAGCAATGTAAATGATCCTTGTTGTCCTCCGGTTCTACAGGTTGCCTGCTGGTAAAGTTCTGGTTTCCCTGGTGTGTGTTAGAGACCTCCGCAGAAGGAAGCACCGAGGGGCCGGATGTTTGTCCTGGGGGTGCTTGGGGGCTGTTGGGTAGCGCCTTGAAGGAGGATTTGGAGAGGTGCCAGGTCCCAGCCAACAAGTCCCCCTGGCCCTCCTGCAGCTGGGAGACTCTCGACCTACATGTGTGTCCCCCATTCCCCTTCCGGAAATTCACGGCAAGTCACTTCTGCGGAAGTATGTGGCACCACGTGATGAAAACTTGTCTTGTCTGTGTTTGCTTACAGGCGTTCCTGCAGGCAGTGGCCTTCCAGCTGCTCAGCTGGATCCCATCTCTGAGCCTGAGGGGCATGCGAGGAGTAAGTGGTGGAGATTTATTCACTTCCTGGAATGAGCATTTTGTTTGAGAGTTTTATTCATGGGCCGTGTAGCTTAATTCTTTGGCCGAGGCTCATGCCTGCAGAGGAGCAGAGTGGGCTTTGGGAGGGCTTCAGAGATGTACGGTGGGTGTTCTGCCTGGCTCCTCCAGCCTTGTGCTTCTTGCAGCGCCTACAGCAAAGGCAGCAGGTTTTTGGGGTTGAGGTTACAGCTTGTGTGAACTCCAGGGCATCCTTTCCCTGCATGCTCAGATTTGTAGCCACATGGTGCCTTTGCAGATACCCGATAAGTGTTTGCAGAAGACTCAGGAGTGGAAGGGTGGGACAAGTGCCTTGGTCTAATGATACATTCCATGGTCATTGACTCCCATTCAAATCTGAAGCAGCATACCGAAAGAGCTCTGCTCGTCTCTTTGGTTACAGATGCGGCCGTAGAGGATGTCTCTGCAGCTTCTCAGCTGGATGCAGGTTTAGAGACTCTGGGGAATCGTGCAGGTGGGTCGTGACTATTCTCCTACTGTTTTGGTTTACTTGAAAGAAGCAGCATTTCTTTGTGCATGTCTCGTTCATGTGAAATTCAGCTTAATCCTTTCTGTTTAGGTCCTCGGCGAAAGGAAAAGTCTTCTCAGAAATCTTCTGAAGTCCTACAGGAAATCTTGAAGGACTTGGAGAGAGCAGCTGGTGGGTAGATTTCACTGTGTGTTAAGCGCAATCATTGTAAACCCGAGGTTTTAGAAACAGGAATGGATAAGCTGTAGCTTACGCAGGAGAAAGGGATTGACCAGAGCCTTGCCGCAGTGACGCACCATTTCACACCTTGCAGGCGCTGGCAAGCTGCAGAGCTTGTTCGGGGTCTCTTCTACGAGCGTGTTCTTCACCATGTTTGTGAAAGCGCCCTGGATATAGAGCGGCAAGAGCTTGGGGCTCAGTGCACTCTATGTGACTGCTGTGCATACTGTGTGGTGGATTTGGCATGATGAGCCTTATTGAATGCTTTCCTTCAAAGAGAGCAGGAAAAAGCTGTAGCCGGTTCAGCTGGGAAAAAGGCCTTCTGAGAAACAAGGCTCATCATGCCAAATCTCTCTTGCCAATTCTCAAAAAGGCACCAAGTGGAATGGGAACGAGAGGATCACATGCAATTGTCTCGTCTCCCCACCCAAACAGCCGGTGTTGCTGCCCGTATTGGTTATCTGGAAGATTTTGCGCGCTTTGATTTTTCTCTACAAAGGACACATTATTTGGGCTAGTGACCGGGTGCCCGCCCTGAAACGCCAGGTTTTGTTTCTGAGGTTTTTCCTGAAGCCTTTTGAAAAGTATTGCCTCCTGAAGATACTGTGAGGAAGTGGATGAGGAACAGTTCTTTCTAATCAAGCTGTCTTGCTTTCTTTCCAAAGAGAATCATCAGGAGACCCTGGAGAAGGAGACCTTTCCGGCAGGAGGCAGTCACAGCCTGCCAGTCCCTGATGAAGAAGGAGAGGCAATTCAAGCAGCGGGCATGCCAGGTACTTGCTGTCCATTGTCATCTGGTGTAGGAACTCCAAATCCCTGTGTGTCTGCAGGCTCTTCCCTGGGGGCCCACTACTGCACAGCATGTCAGCAACCAAATGTTCAAGTATGAGGGCACCGGAAGTGTTCTGAAACAAGCCAGGAGCAGCTTTCTGAAGATGACTTTTGTCTCTGGCGTGTGGAGATGATTGCAATTAGTGTGCCCGAGATGTGCATAGCAACCTTTGTGGGTCCTGTTAGACAGCCTCACTTCCCCCCCCCCAAGCAGCTCCCAGGGATTTCGGGGCTTTGCCATTTGGGGAACGAGGCAATTTTAACCACATTGAGTGCAGGTTCCACAGGCTCCACAACTCTTAATCGACTCGACCTCCTGCCGTGTCTGCATCTCAGAACTTGCAGGGAGTCCCCAGAGGCCCTAGGCGCAGAAGGAGCACAGAGTGGGATGCCTGCTGTGAAAGGAGGTCCCGAGTGATGCCCTGATTCAGCGGTCGGGCAGGGGTTTGGAGGGAAGCTCGTCCGTCCTTCTGCATGCTGTGTGCCTGAGCAGTGCTGAGGCTTTACCTCTCTCTGATTCTTGACAGGGCTTCCAAGTGTGTCATGGCCCGGGGAAGCCCTCCACGACAGGAAATACGCCTTTTTTCCAAAGCACCGAGGTACTGAGCAGTCTTGCAGGGATGCCTAAGTGAGAGAGTTGTTCTGAAGATGTGGAGCACACAAGTGGTGTTTGGAAGAGCGGAGGGTGGAGGAAGGGGAGGTGGTGCCTGTGTTGGAGAAAAGGCAAAGGGAGAGAGCCAGCTTCAGGTGTCTCCTTTGCTGCCGGCCGCCCCAGAGGAGCCGGCCCTGGCTGCTGGGCTGGGGAGCGCAGCCAGCACCATTTCAGCTGGAGCCGGCACACGGTGTAGCCAGGAATACCGATGTCACGGGCTATGGAAGCCAGAGCCCAAGAGAGCCTGACTCTTTCCCCTTGGGGCAAGTGTGCCGACCGGGGAGGGAAGAGTCGGAGTGGCACTCCCTGGACCCGGGATGGCTTTTGTCCACGTCACTCAAAGGAGTTATTGGTAAAGCAGATGAGCACCGCCGAGTGCTCTCCGCCTGGCCTAATGAGTCTTGTTCAGTGGGACGACTTGTCCCAAAGGGTCAGAGCATGCCTCCGTGCAGCAGCACTTTTGAGCCTCAGAAAGGCGAGAGAGCACCAAAGGAATTGTGGGATGTAAAGGATCGCCAGAAAGGGGGAGCAAACCCATGCAATTGGGAGAACTGGATTATGGCCATCGCAGAACGTAAACAAGGCTGAGAGGCTAAAGAGAGACTCCAAAGCGTGCTCATTTGCAGTGACTTGGGCACTTTTTGCTGCTACTGAAACCAAGGAAGCGTTGCAGTCCCCGAGATTTCACTCCTTCAGAGATGCTAAGAAAGGGGAAAAAGGAAATTTCCTGGGAATGTCAAACACATTGTGAGATTATCAGCAGTTCAGAACACAGTAACATATGGCCTTATGTAATTTCCTCCAGGTTTGGCGAGTGAGAGAAGCGCAGCTGCTGCAGATCCAAAAGACGTGTGGAAGCATCGCGCGATAGGCACTGCAGCAGCCTTGGGGATCCTTGTGGCTGGAGCAGTGTTGTGCTGCCTAGTTATTTTGCTGCGGAGGAAGAGGAAACGGTGCGTGTGCTTTTTTCCCCTAAAATTCTGTATTAGACGGCTGCTATTAGTAAGGAAGAGTTTACAGATGTAGTCTTCAGGAGGGCAAAGTTAGCTGTTGACGGCGCTCTACTGAGATTTCTGGTGTAAGATTTTCTATTTGGCCCCTTAGTTCGTAGCAATGAGTATTCTTTGCTGAAAGCCATTCCTGCTGTTGCCAGTATTACCTAATACTGACGCTGTTGCTAAAAGAGAAGACGCAGGCACAGACGAAGGCAAAGCCAAGTCAGGAAGAGAAACAAAGAAGGGCGAGATTGCCATAGAAAGTAAGAACTGCAATAGCTACAGTCCACTATGAGGGAATTTGGCGACAGAAATCACCTTGTTATCTAATGCCATTAATTCCAAATGTGCTGCTCAGCCTAGCTGTCATTGCAGCAGAAGTTGTGATCTTGTTTCCTTGGGGATACCCTGAGTAGTCGCTGTCAGTCAAATATTACAAGTTGAGTATTGGTCTTTGTCAGGCACGCTGAGAAGTAAGACTAGGCAGTTCTCCTAGATTCTGGCATACTGTGCAGTACTTCAGTCCCCGCTGTTTCTCAGAGTTCGATTCCCCCTCCCAGCGTGTGCAGAGAAGGCAGGTCAATGTGGTACGGGCCAAGAAGAACTTGAGAGGCCGCTAGGCTTGGGTGGCCGGTGCAGGGGAGCAAAACCAACGCTGTGTGGGTGCAAGTGTGCCCTGTTTTCTACGTGTAGCTTTCGGTACCCCACAGCTCCTACTCGGAGGCAGGGTGCCAGGCACCACGGGGGCTGCACGCCGCTCCGCCGGCACCCTCGCATCAGCTGTGGCCTGGCCCAGCCAGGCGGCCGATGGGGCCCGGAGCAGCAGCCCTCGGAGCCCGTCCACACCGCGGGGCTGCTGCGCCCCGGCAGCTCCAGGCTCTCCTGCGCCCTGGGACCCACAGCCTGCGTGTCCTGAACAGCCACCTCTCCCCGCAGGAACCTCCGCGCAGCCCAGAGATCCGGAGCGGACACCAGCGGCCGCCTCTCATGCCGGGACAACTGGTCCCCCACCCCGGCGCCCGGGAGACCTGGACCCAACGCCAGCGGCCGCCCCTCGCCCCCGGAAAACCGCCCCGGCCGCCCCAGAGAAGGGGACCCACCACGCGCGGGCAGCCGCCCACCCCGGCCGCCCCCGCCGCGGCCCTCGCGGCCCCCCAGCACTGCCCCGGCACCTGGGCACCAGCAGCCAACGGCCGTGGCCCAGATGCAGCCGTGGGCGAAGCAGCAGCTGCCACCCGCTGTGCCCGGTGCTGTCCAGCCCCCTGCAAAACCGCCTCCCCAGCCCCCCGGCCCCCCGCCTGTGCTTCCCTGCTGCTGCACTGGAACCAGCTGGAGCCGGTCGAAACCTGGGGGCATTTAGGTCCGGTCGTGGAGGCAGCCAACGATTATATCATAATAAATATCTATAAACTGCCCAGCCGGCAGCAGTCAGGACCCAGGAGGCACAGGCCTGCAGCCCCTCTTGCCCTTCAGCTCCAGCCAAGGGGCTGCGGGAGCTCTCCCCAGGATGGAGCGCAGCTCAGGAGGTAGGGAGCGTGGGAAGACTCACTTCAAGAGCTCACTCCTGATCTCCGCTGAAATGCTAGTGTGGACGTATGCGTAGGGAGAGCACCCAGTGACCTTCAGACATGACGGAGGCTGGCCAGGGAGGTCCTGCCTGGGAAATTCATGGTGGGGCTGAGCCAGAATATAGTCCAGGCAGACAGAAGCTAAATCGCCAACCTCTAGCAGTTCTTCTGAACGTGCAAATGACAATTTATTCTGGGCTCTCAATTCTTAAAGAATTGAGCGCAATTTTTCACAGGCAGGAAAAATGCCATATTTGGAGCCAGAGGGCAAACTGCTCCCAAACTTGAAGTCCTTGCATCAATAGCTTGGGATCAGTACAGCCTCCAACAACAGCCACCAGCATTTTCTGACCTTAGCACTTCTGACCTGTTTTCCCTCAAACTTGCATGTGAACTGAACTCTTTTGGCAATGCAGCACTTCATCCAGGGTAGCTATATCCTGGCAAAGCTGTAGGCAGTAGAGAAATGGATCTTATGGTGGAAACTGCTGGAGAGAAGCGCTGGAAAATGCTGTGCACGTGCTGAAAAGGTACAGAGTCGCCATTATAGCTGCTGTAAATAACCTGTACCTACTGTACTGTTACAAGCTGAAAGGAAAATATGGGTGAGTTATCGCAGCAAAAAAACACCATTCGGGGGCTTTTGTTTGAATTCACTACCTGCTACGGATGACTTTTACACTTGTCCCAGCATTAAATTTTTGTTTCAGCTCTAGATGCTGTCAGAAAAACCCTGAGTATTAGAGAGCAAAACCCACCTATATCTGCCTCAATTAACTGCCATGTTCTAGTGAGAGCATTGCTGTACCTCAAGCTCACGCTGTTTCTTTCTCTCTTCAAACTGCAACCTCAGCTCTGCAACTCTTCCAAAGCAGCTCTGTACATTGCATCTTGGGCATTCTGGAGCTCAACGATCTGATCAAAACCAGCCCGAAGCTAGTTGAGAGGTACCTGTGAGATCGTACAACAGCAGAACATTGAGGAGAGTTCTACAGTGAAAGAGACTCTTTGGAACATGCAGAAATTTAATCTTTTTAAGCACAGCCAGACAGGCTGCTTTGCAGGGCCCCAGGTCAGCTGCTGCCTGAGAATGCAGCTTCTCAGGACCAAAAGCAACTGGCTCACATCATTGCAGCAAGTTTTATAATCAGCACCCACGTGTGTGTGCAGGGACTAGGTACAAAGCCTACCACAAGTCTTATATCAGAGGGGGGAAAAATGACTCTTCCCGGCGTTCCTGTAACATAACAGAGGAGAACTGCTAACCCATGAGCCAAGATCACAAAAGCTACAGCTTAACGCAAAGGTAACGACTTACCCTGGAGTCACTATCCAGCAAGCACTGAGCGATGATTGTGTCCAGAAAAACCTCATGAGCCGCAATGATGTGATCCAAGTCCTGTGCTTGTCGGACCTTGTTCCAGAGTTCATCCCACGAACATTCAAGTGCCTGGAGCAATGATTCAGGATGGGGCTATTTTGATTTGCTAGATGACAAGCTCTTTGAAATTTAACACACACAACACGCACAGCATATTAGAAGCGCTTCTTTTTTAAGCAACCAACTGGGTGGATAAAGTGTACCTCAAATGTAATGTAATAGTGCATTTGATGAATGAAATGGACCATTTCTGATGCCCGAATGTGACACTGATGCAGCACCCCAGCAAGCTCTGTAAAAAATTCAAAGAGATGGTATGTTAAAGACCAAAAGGACAGTGATAGCCATCAAACCAGCTTGGCAATGGCTTTTTTTTTTTTTGCCAAACGGAGTACCCCACAAAACAGCCACTAAACTTGGATGGTAACTGCAATACTGGCTGGTAACGCAAGACCAAAGAACTTTGCGCAATGAACTTCTTGAAAACAGAGCCAAAGACGATGCCGGCTGTGTGATCAGACAGCGCTGAAAACCTGCGGAGCATCACAAGAGAAGAAGACCCTTGCAGTCCCCCAAGAGACCAAAATACAGTGAATGCTGCATGCACTCTTTGGTAGAAAGTCTAAGACTACAGATCCGCAGTTGCTTCTTCTTTCGCTCTCCTCAGATCTCTTGCAATGAGCCTTCAAAGACAGAGGTAGCATAATCTGCATTACTTAATTACACTGAGACCAAAATGGAGGATGGCTGTGACGGGACTGGGCAGTTCATGACTCGGGTGTTCCAGGCTCCGTTCCTCATGCCACCACAGAGACACAGGGGCAAGTCATCCTGACAGCCTCAGCTGCTCACCTGTAGAAGAGGGTATCTCTGTTGCAGAAGGGTAGGCTCAAGAAAACCAGCAATGGCATAATTCTCCAGTATGTGCATATTCAACGTTCTGGAACTAGGCGGTTGTCTGGGGAGAGGAAGACCTCTCTCTCGGCAGCTGCCAAACTGATCGTGCTGCTGTAGACGAGCACACGAGACTGCTACAGAAGGAATGCTGCCTTTTCATATGCTGCGATGTTACAGAACCATACGCTGCGCTGAATGATAGACCAACAAGCTCCTCTGTTCTTCATTCCTCACACCTTTGCAGGAAGACTGCCTCCAACATCTTGTGTTGCATCAACTTGAAACAGGGTCAATGAAAATAACTTCCCGGGTTGGCCGAAGAGCAGAAATTCCCTAACATTGGTGATGAGAGTGTATTTGTATTCCTTCTTCAGACTACTGACACGAAAAGAGCAAGCTTGATCTTACTGCCTGTAATTCCTCCTTTAAAGGATTAAAATCCCGGGTGTTCATATGGTTCGGGAACGGGGAATAAAGCTATCCTAGAAAGAGAACGCGACCTCTAGGGAGTGGGCAAAGTCCCTCCAGCTGCTCCTTCCATCCCTCCAGCCAGAAGCCAGACCATGTCTTTGTCAACACACTCCCCTTTCTCGGGGGTACACACCCAGAGAAGCCCACGCTGGCCTCCTTCCGACAGCAACAGCTATAAGGGCCTGGCCAGCATGCTAAACAACGGTGGTGTTTAACGTGCAGCCGAAACGGAAGGTGGTGAGCAATGGAGCTTTTATCTGCAAACAACTGCTCCACGGCAAAGCACAAGAAATGCCTCCCGGCAGGGGGAAATAGGAACAAAGACCAAACTTGCTTCTGAGAAAAAACAAAGCCCTCACAATGGGAGATGCTTGCAGTCTGAAAACTGCGGGCTGAGGAAAATGAGATTGGTTACCTGCCCCCTCGTCTCAAAGGAGTCCAAAAGGGAGAACACCGAAACACACTGGCTTGGAGTCAGAGAAGCGCTCACTGGGCACAGAGAAATGACAGTAAAGTAAATGCCACTTCCCAGGAACAGGAGGGAAACGGACTCATGCCAAAAAGTCCCACAGACCAGCTCTGTGAATCGGAGCAGACTCAACAAGAGCCTCTTTCCCAGCCGCCTCCAGAGGCAGAGGCGTTCTTTGCCTCCTCACGTCTAACTAAACCCACAGCAAAGTGCCTCAGAGCTGAAGAGCAGCCTTGGACTCTGCAAATAAGGAGGCAACAAGCTCTGAGAAGAAACAAATACTGTGCCAGCGCCTGCATGTCCACGCTTTGTTCCAAAGCCACCTACTTGCCACTGGAAACTTGGGTCCTGCAGGAAGAGAAGTATTTGCACCTCGGGCATCTTAAACTCGTGTCCAGGCGGACGATTCACGTCCACGCCTCGAAAGGGACGGAACCCACCTGCGTGCTAGTTATGGCCGGTCTTGCAGAAGAGAGCCCTTCACGCTCCTGTGGCGTCATTGTAGAAGTCGGGGGACGCGCAAGCCGAACCATGAGTAAAGACAGAAATGCCTCCCTGCCTGTGCACATTCTTCTGGGCCACTGATTCTTTCCTCTGAGACCTTTCCTGCCTCCCCTGCCCCCAAGCTTTTGTGACTCAGAAATCACTCAACATCACCTTGAATGGACAAGAGGAAATGTAATCAATGCCCTTTGCCTGGAAGAGCTTGTGCTTAAGACACAGGGTCCGTGCTTCTGCTAGGAAACCCAGGGGCAGGTGGCTGGGCAGGCTCAGCTCTGCTGCTCCACCGCAGCCCACGAATGCCAGCCCTACCAGAAGGTGTGAAAAATGCAGGAAGCTCCCTGCCCTTCCGTTCTCTTTCCTGCCCTTCCCAAAGGTGCTGTTCCCCTGATCACCAGGGCCACAAACAGTCACTCCTGCCTTAGAGAGGGACACCTACAGGCCAATACCTTATTGCCAAGACTGCAAGCCATCAGTTGACTACACCACGAGTGTCCCAGCTCTTCAAAGGACACAGCACAAAGGTGAGGGTTTTACCTGCACCAGTGTTGGGCACCCCCATGCTCGTAGCCAAAAGAGTTAAGGAAGAAGTAGACGATTTGCTTACACTACTCAAGGGAAAGGCAAGCAAAGAGCTTGCGTATTCGCCACTCCCATCAGGAACAGAGCAGCAATGGCCGGAGAAGGGAAGCTCTCCAGCCAGTCAAGGAGTTCCTGCTGGGGGATTTCTCTTAAGAGGCACGTGGCTGAAAACACCCGGGATGCGGGCCTCTAGTAGCTGTGGTACTGTAACACCAAAGCTGTGCAAAACTCATACAAGCAACACTAAACATGGACACTGACGTTTCCGCTTTACCCCTCTACTCCCACCAGCCAAAAAGGTCCCAATTCTAAACACCTAGACCCATCTTGGTAAATGTTACCATGCCACAAAGAAGTGTATCCCTCCGGAGCTAGAGTTACTGAGAGACGTGCAGCTAGGTCCGAAAAGGCAAGCCTGAGTCAGCACCCGTGCTCAGAGATTCTACGATCTTCTCAGCTCAGAAGCGCCACCTGAAGGTCCCAAGCCCTTCTGAGCACACCAGAGCTGCTACACTGCACACCTTCCACTTCCTTCTCCAACAGCTGCTCCTCCTAGCTGAGCCTCTTCTGCTCTGCTCGGAACTAAGCCAGAGCACCGGCAATGCGGGAGGGGAAAACACCCAACTTGGGAAGGCTTGTTACTTGCAGCACAGGAGAAAGGGAAACACAGGGGACAGTGGGAAGGCCTCAAGGAAGCTGAACAAAAGGGAATGGAGAAGGACCAGGCAGTAGGAGGCAGCTTGCCTCTCTCTCCTGCTCCCTCTGCTATTCAGCTTCAGAAAGGTCTCTTTTGAAAGCTGCTCTCCCTGCCTCAGAGCCAGCCTGAGTCGAGGCTACAGTTTTTCCTCCAGTCACACTGCATCTGTGAGCTCCTGAAGTCCACAGGTGGCCTGGTAAACAGGTCTGAGGGACTCCGTAATTGAAACAGGCAGACACACAGTTTGGGGTCTCTCAAGGGGGAGGGCAATGGCAGTATTCTCCAGTCTCCAGTTGCCTGCTTTTTCCTTCTCAGCATGAGGAGCGCAGAGTGGGAAGACACGCAAGCCATCCTCACGAAGTCCAGCTTCCAGTGCCAGGATATGGGAGCGCGTCAGGAACTCCTTCTTGCCGAGAGCAGCAAAAGCCACCAGGAGCACAAAGGCACACGAGACCTCTGTTTGGTTCCGGTTGTGCACAAAGCTCAGTGAGGCTAGAAATTTTTCTCTTAAGCTAAACCTAAACATTCAGTGACACCAGTAAGAGACAAGGAGTCAAAATCATATCTTTCTGGTCATTGTGCAGCTCCTTAAACACCTTCATCAAAAAGAAAAAAGAACCAAATAACACCCCCATAGGCCAGTAGCTGACATGCTAAGCAGGGCCAGAACATGTTTGCTAGATACATGCTAGAGCAACGATCGAAAGAGGCAATGTTTTCTGGATTTCCGGGTAAAATCTGTGCAAGAAGTCCCCCGCCAGGAGTGCATCTTTCAGGCCGTAGCATGAAGTTAGACATAGAAGAGCTAGCGTGTGCTACCTGGTGTAGTCTTAAGACAGGGTTGTTGAGAAAAGTAATGGTAAGCACAAGGAGGGAACGCTGGTGGAGGGAAGGTGAAATGCGTACAAGGAAAATAGACCTGAGTACTTCTTTTATGCCATGCTGAACCTTAATGCTCTATACCAAAAGGAATGTATATTCAAAGTGCTCAGGTTTCGCAGAGTTGCCACTGTGTGGATTATTTGTTTCTGTCTTAAACATACAGAAAACAATCTCTATCCAACTCTTCTATCTGCTCCATTCTGAACTTGCAGTTAGGAAACTCGACGTTTTCTCTGACGTCAAAACTAGAACCCTGTGATGCAACAAAGCTAGGCATAAAAGAGATTGTGTTACAGAAAAGTAAAGGCTACAAAGGCAACTAAAATGTTATATTGCCTCAGTTTCCCTTCTTTATTTATCTTCTGTCTTCAAATCAAGAAGCATACTGAAGCTTAATTTATTAAGCATCCATAAAGCAGTATGTTTCAGATGAAAACCCATTTGATGAAGAATACGTAATGTGCATAAGCAGCAGCTGGAAAGCCAGCGAAGTCACAGAGCTTCGCATGGGCTGAGCCATGTACCCAGAAGATCTCCATCATATGATTGGGATCTGTCAACAATAAAAGGACAAAACATCTGCAGACTTGGCCGGCACCTTCTTCTGTTACACTCCATGACTGAACTTTACTAATCCTTAAAGCACACTCTGCTAATTTGTTAGATGTAAATTAGAAAGTGCAGTCTACAAAAGTAAAATGACTTTAGCTGTATTATGACAGTGTTCCCACTGCTTGGCTCTTCCACAAAAACACCTGCCTTGAAAAGAGTCACTTCACTGCTTGCTTTCTTCTTTCCAGAGAAGAACTCCACAAGTGACCTGGGGAGCTCGACATGAAGAGGGGAGGGTGGGAAGGCACACAAGCCAGCCTCACAAAGTCCAGCCTCTGGTGCCAGGAGGCACCTCTGGTGCTGATGATAGCAAACTGGGAGGAGTGGCTGATACCCCAGAGGGCTGTGCTGCCATTCAGAGAGACCTGGACAGGCTGGAGAGGTGGGCAGAGAGGAACCTCCTGAAGTTCAGCAAAGGCAGGTGCAGGTTCCTGCACCTACGGAGGAATAACCCCCTGCACCAGTCCAGGTTGGGAGTTGACCTGCTGGAAAGCAGCTCTGCGGAGAAGGACCTGGGAGTGCTGGTGGACACCAAGTTAAGCATGAGGCAGCAATGTGCCCTTGTGGCCAAGAAGGCCAATGGTATCCTGGGGTGCATTAGGCAGAGTATTGCCAGCAGGTGGAGGGAGGTGATGCTCCCCCTCTCCTCAGCCCTGCTGAGGCCACATCTGGAGTCCTGCGTCCAGTTCTGGGCTCCCCAGTACAAGAGGGATGTGGCACTACTGGAGCGAGTCCAGCGAAGGGCTACAAAGGCGATTGGGGACTGGAGCATCTCTCTTATGAGGAAAGGCTGCGAGAGCTGGGCCTGTTCAGCCTGGAGAAGAGAAGGCTGAGAGGAGATCTTATCAACGTGTACAAGTATCTGAAGGGAGGGTGTCAAGAGGATGGGACCAGACTCTTTTCAGTGGTGCCCAGCGACAGGACACGAGGCAACGGGCACAAACGGAAACACAGGCAGGTCCGTCTGAACATGAGGAGAAACTTCTTCACTGTGAGGGTGGCAGGGCACTGGCACAGGTTGCCCAGAGAGGTTGTGGAGTCTCCTTCTCTGGAGATATTCAAAACGCACCTGGATGCAATCCTGTGCAATGTGCTCTAGGTGCTGCTGCTTGAGCAGGGGGGTTGGACTAGATGATCTCCAGAGGTCCCTTCCAACTTCAACCATTCTGTGATTCTGTGAATTTGCAGAGCACGTGGACATCTAACCTTGTCCCTACCAGGCCTAAGAACAAGGCTGAGAACCACCTACCCAGGGCTCCCTCCTGCCCCCGGGAGCAAAGGAGCCTCCAGCTTGTCCAGGAGCAGACTGCATGAACCTTGCAAGAGGAGCATGCCACAGGTAGCAATCAGGAAAAGCAGGAGAGGACAAGGCAGTAAATCGGGGCCAGACGCTAAACCCGCAAAGGAGCAGGCAGATGACACCACTGCCAATAATCACACACCCTCTGAGCAGGCTAAATACCATAACCCACGGTCACCTCGCACCCTCCTTAAGCTGCCCCACAGGTGGGTGAAGAATTCAGACCTTTGGTGGCACCTGCACAAAGGCAACATATCCTCCCCCTCCACTGCCACAAAGGCCGCCTGGGGACAGGATGCAAGTTCTCCCCAGACACGTTAACAAGGCAGCTCACAACTGAATTTCACCTTGACTCACAGGCTGAGCTCCCTCCAAAGGAAACAGAAACCTCAGCTGCTCAAGGACAAAATATGACCTTGAAGAAGGCAAGGTCACAGAGCAGTTCAGTTGCCTGCTGGAGAGCAGGCTCTTCTCTGTGCTCCTGCAAATCCTTCTCCCATTAACAGGAGAAACACCAAGAAGCACTTGAAAAATACAACCACTGTGAGAAGAGCTGCCATGAATGCCTGCTCCAGAAATCACTCCAGGTGCAGCAGGTCACATTTCACCCACTGATGGGGTCACAGGACTGCCCCCCATCTCACATCCTAGTCCTAACCATTGACCTTGTCAGCTGAGGGAAAGGTTCTCCAAGCACATACATACACACTTGCTATACCTTACTTCCATAAATCAAACAGAGGGTGCAAAATAAAATAGCAATTACGTTGAATGGCAGTGCTCGGACTGATTGGCTGGGAGGCAATTTCTTCAAAATGCTGTGCAGTTCTTCTGCTAGAAAAGGGTACAAAACATTAAATTAGAAGTAACCCACAAAAGTCAAAGAGGAATAACAGAAGAAAGTATGCGAGAAAAGCTGTCTCAAGGGACTGACTACCCATCCTCTCCTCTCCTATCACTGCCTCCCTCCTCCCTCCGAGAGGAAAGAAACTTTTCTTGGACTGTAGTTTCCCATAAAAAGCACGTGACAAAAAAAATAGTACGGAAAAACTCAAGGCCACCTTGCTTCGAACAAAGAGCATCTCCTTTGAGCTGCTCTTCAGCTCAGCTACAAAAGGCTGCCAAGGCACCGTCAGCAATTCCTCTCCCTTGCTGAGACAATGGTCCCCAAAAGCCCAGCTGAGTTGCCTTCCAACTCAGCAGGTACCTTTCCACTCCCCTCGATGGTTAAACTAGTCAAGCCCTACCCATCAGCTGCCCAGCCTGAGCACAGGGGAGGAAGAAACCCCACAACACTGGGGCTTAGTCTCACTTCCGCACAGTCCCCTTCAAACCACCTCTGAGGGGTCAGAAGCTTGGCAAGGGAGCATCATGTCTGCACAGTGGGGCAAAGGGAGCTGCATGCAACTGAGACTCGGACTCCGAGCAGTTGCCTCGTCATTTGCTTATGTGGCTTTCTTGGTCCTTTGTGTCCAGAAGGAGGAAGATCATTTGCTGGGCTGCTTTCTTATTTCAAGTATTTTCAAGGGGCTCCATTGCTTATCATCAAATGCCACTTCGTCTGCCACCCCTCCACACACCATCCTTCTCTTGGGGAGATAAGGAATGGTAGCTTCAAGGGCCACGAGGCAGTTGCACCTCAACAGTCAGTGCCAAACACCACAAGGTCACGTACTGATGGGAGTGAGGCACCTCAGAGAAGAGCCCTTAACACCAGCTGCCCAGAAAGGACAAACAGCCAAAATGTTTTCCTCCCCAAAAGGGCTCACTGCCCTGGCTTTTCCTCTCCCTTTAAAACCTATTGCTTTTTCAAAGCCCCCGAATGGTGAGCTGACAGCCTGGGAGGTGAATTGCTGTGTCTAAAAGTCCTCACTGAGGATGTGAAGACTTTAAAAAGCCTGGGGGAGAGGAAAAAAAGGACACACTAACATTTCCTCCCTTTGCTCGAGGAGGCTGTAGTTAAATCCAGGGTCCCTTTGTGCTGGGCACTGTAACACCTCGCGAGAGAGAAGGCCTGTGCCAGAGAGCTCCTCACCTCCATGGCCACGGCGCAGAGCAAGGACCAGGGCAGCCAGGTGAGAGCAGCCGCCACGGACGGCCCAGGCAGCAGCAGGGATGGGACAGGCCTCTAAATCTCTTCTGCAGCTCCACAGCCTCCTCTCACTGCTGCACTCTGGGCTCAGCCCAGCCCCTGTGGAGCTGCAGAGCAAACACACAAAGTCTGGGTCTTCCTCTCTTCTTTAAAGCAAAGGCTTGTTTCCCTCCCTTACAAGTTAGAGTGAGGAATATTAGGCTGCAACTGTCCCATGTAGGTCTCAAACTCCTCCTCGTCAAAGACACTCGAGTGTTTTTCCCCTGTCCTTCCTGCTGCTGCAAGGTCCCACAGAAAGGCTTGGTCCTGCTGAGTCCCCCAGGTCAGACAGTGCTTGGGAAGAGCTCAGCCTTGCTGCCTTGTCCAGTTTGTGTCAGACCTCCTGAGAAACCTGAGGTTGTGTGAACCAGCAAGCAGTTTTGTTGGTGGGTGTTTTTTTGTTTTTTTTTTTTTCTGTAGGGGAAGACTAGTCTCTCTCAGATGCCTGCTCCATCTGCCTGGGCTTGCACTGCCCAGGGCAGAGAGCTTTGCAGAAGAGCAGCTGGGGGCAGCCAGTCCCCTCTGTGCCCAGTGTGTCCCCCAGCAAGGCCCCTTTGAGCAATGGGGCAGTTGCTCTGCTGTTGTCAGACGACCCTCTGGAGCCTGGGGGTGGCTTGGGACAAGCAGGGAGGATCTTCAGTCTTCTGGTAGCTCCCAGCATGGATGTGGGTGGGATGGGGCTGGGGGTGGCATGGGAGGGCAGGAATGGACACAGCCCAGAGGGGTGAGGGGGAAGGCGCATTTTGAAGGGGGGATGTGGGCAGTGACACTGAGCCTGTGCTTCCAGTTTTCTTTTGGTCAGGTATTGCTGGATTTCTCCCCTGAGACTGAGCTGCTCCAATGCCATCAGCTCTCCGCCTGGCTTTCGGAAAGGTTTGTTGTTTTTGCAGCAGTTGAGGCAAAGCAGAATTACCAACCCCCTGTCAGGTCAATACAGGCAAAGGGAATCACTGCACGCGCCATGCTGTGCATGCACGAGCCTTCCTGGGTCAGCTGTGCTGACACGCTGGTTGGGCTAATGCCCTTTGGTTGGCAAGCAGTTGCGTTAGCAGCTGCCCCAGCAGGGTTAGTACCAAAACATCTTCCGTGGGTGGGTTTTTTTTCCAGGCTTTGGGTTATTTATTTATTTATTTATTTTTTAACCTCCTCATGTGGTTCTGAATAGGTGGGTGATTCATTTCTCTCTCTCTGTGTGTGTTTAATTTTGCCTCAGCCTACCATTTTCTGCTTTAAACTAAAGGACAGCTCTTGGTTTGGTTGTGCCATAGGAGGAATGTATGAGCTTGGCACTGTGAAAACTGCGACAGAGCTGTTTTGTATCTGCTTGAGCCTAAAGGGAGATTCTGTGCATGCCTGGCATATAAAACTTGAAACTAAAAAGAAACCCAAACCCCACAATAAATTCACCACAGGATGCCCAACCTTCAGATTACCCGTAACTCAATGCCTTCCCTATACATCACAGATGCAACAAATTAGCTGCAGGGGTAATGATAATCTTAAAGCAAACACAGCTGGGTGTGGATGGTAGTAAGGAAAGTCACTCGGATACAGCAGCACTTACTGAACATAGTTTGGGGCCATATGAATCTACTTTGCAGTGGATGTGCAGCTTTTGAGCTCAAGAAAAGGTTTCTTGACTGTTGGAATCAAGTACAAACCCTTCTTGCTCTCTGCGTAGAGTGAGTCCTCTTGCTATAGCGTGATTCCATTAGGGGCTTCTCAGCGGAAAGGTCGAAAAAGTGTTGAGAAAGTTGAAAGGCTGAAAAAGTTGCAAGCGCAGTGAAAAGGGTGAGGGCTCATGTAGGTAGCGCCCAGGATCAGCTCGTGGAATAAAGGCAGCCTCTCTAAGCAAGGACAAGGGAGTTTTCCCCAAAGCAGCGTCTAGTTTAGGCTGCGTGGAGGTTTTGGGCAAGTTGCTTTAACAGCTGGTGCTGGGCCGGGCATTTGAAAGTAGTAAAGAGCCGGTGCAAGCGCAGGCAGCCTAAGTGGGCAGAGCAGGGCCTGTTCCCTGGGGCCCCAGGCTGCAGGGCTGGGATCAGGCGCTGTGAGGAGCCCAGTGCTGAGGGGTCTGTTGTGGGGTGGTCTGAGGCCGGGGCACTTTGTGTGGGGTGCCGCTGCTGGCAGCGGGCCCTGCTGCGAGATGAGACAAGCAGGGGAGACGGAGGCAGAGCGAGCCCATGAGGGTCTGCAGCCAGCAAGGAGCCGCTTGCACTGTGCGAGTCCTGCCCAGCAGTGCCCAGGCGCTGAGCAGAGCCACGGTCGTGCCAGAACCACAAAACTCTTTGCTGCAGCCTGAGCGCTGCCCCGGCCACAGCCTCCACGCTCACCACAGAGCTAGTTATTTCACCTGTCGTCAGCCCCAGAGCCCCTACCACTAACCTCGTGCAGCCCCTGGTGCCGTGAGCGCTTCTGGCAGCGCGGCCGTGCTGGGCTCTGCGGAGGTCGGGGGCTGCTGAGCTCAGGGCCGGGACCTGGGGAAACGCAGGGGGCTGGGTGGGAGCTGCCTGTTGCTGTGAGAGCAGCCTGGACTAGATGCAGCTGCTACTTGCAGCTGGTGGCTTCGGGAGGGGAGAGACTCTGCTGCACAGCTGTAAGGGAGGTGGTGCTGGCAGGGCTGAGCCTGCGGCAAGCTCCGGCCTTGGCCTCGGCAGCCCCAAACTGAGCCCGGCAGCCCTGAACGCATAGGAGCAGCAGGTGCCGCCAGAGGTGTCTGCAGGCAGGCCGGGCTGGCGCTCGGTGCAGCTGGCCCGAGGAGCTCCTGGGTGCCTGCGCTGCCTGCGTTGCCACACTTGCCTCCTGGCAAGTTTTAGCTGTCTTCGGCTGAGCTCTGGCCAGTTTTGCCCCCCCCCCCCTTCCCTTTTCTGCAGGGCAGCCTGGTTTTGTGTTTGTGGGCTTTAAGGGAGAGCACAAGAAAGAATTGCCCAAACCTCCAGGCTTGGGCCGAGGGGCAAACGCTTGGGAAGGAAGAGGCAGGGGCTGCAGCAGGCAGTGGTGGAGGAGTGAGGCTGTGCGGAGGGAAAGGGGTGCTGGGGTGGAAGAGGGGAGAAAGAAGGCAGCATTTCAATGCAGACATCTCAGCCCATGGGCCAGCACGTTCCTGAAGCCGGGTCTCCTGGCAACCTGAGCCCTGGCAAGCCTGGCCTGGGCTTCAAGCAGGCGTGGGGGCTGGCGCAAGGTCTTCTGCGGGTCAGAGGCTTTGGCGTGATCCTGTTTCCCTTGTGGTGCTGCGGTTGTGGAGCAGTGGTGCAGAGGGATAACCACGTACTTCCGCGAATGGGAGCAATGTGTCTTCCCTCGCCTGGAGGCAGCCCAGCTCTGTGCTCCCACTTACCTCCTCTTCTGCTGCGTGCGCAGGAACTGGCGGGGCTGTGAGGAGGAAGAGGTGAGTGTTGCTGCTTTTGCAGCCGTGGGCAGCGGTGGGCACATCCGCGGGGGCCGGTCGGGCTGTGCGCGGTGCTGTGCGAGGAGCCCAAGGGAGCAGGCTGGCCGCGCAAGTGCCCCAAGCCGGGAGCCTGCAGGCCACGTGCCGCAGCGAGCGGTGCTGGCTGGCGGCAGGACAGCAGCTCCCCGTAGCGGCTCTGAGCTGGGAGCCGCGGGGCTGGGAACATGCTGGGAAGCATGCGAATCCTGGGGCCTTTTGGCAGGGTGGGCTCCAGGGCGCGGGGAGGAAACGCTCTCCGTGCTGGCGAGCGAGCCCTTCTCGCCAGGGATGAAGGGGAAGGGAAAGCCCCCTGTGCGGGAAGGGCAGGCTGGTGCCTGGGGGAGGTGAGCTCTCCCTCGGCCCTCGACACGGTGTGTCCCTGTCCCTCAGCAGGTCAAGCAGGCTGTCCTCAGGGCGATGGGTGCCATGATGGGTGTCCTCGTGCACGCGGAGGAGCACCACAAGCACGCCTGGGAGCAGCTCCTCTGGCTCCTGCAACAACATCGAGAAGTCCAGGAGCCCTTTGGGGTGACCACGGTGAGGTGTCGTGCAGGGCACGGTGCAGCTGGGGTTGTGCATGCGCTGCAAGGCGTCGGGGAGGGTGCTGGGAGGAGCCGTGGCCCCTTTGAGCAGGAACAGGGGGAAGAGGGGCCTGTGGCTTCCTGGGCTCTTGCTGGAAGAAACCAGCAAGGCAGGAGGGCCAGGAGGGAGCAGCGAGGGACTGGGGTGAGCGGCTTGGGAGGGGAGGCTACGCTGCCTCACGGGTCTTGGGAGCGTGCGAGGAGCCCTGCCCTCGCACCCAGGGGCCATGTCCAGCCCCTGTGAGGGGGGTGATGTGCCGGGAAAGGCTTTCCCGGCGGGGCTGTGCAGAGGAGAGACCTCGTGGCGCTGCTCTGTGGAAAGGACAAGTCAGAAGCCCCGTGTGGGGCTTCCCTGGAAGTGGGTTCAGGCCGTGGCGTCTCCCAGCGCTGCTGGTTTCTCGCTTTGTAGGCAGCTTATGGTGACAGCCCCCCCTCCCTCTCGCTCTCCCTTGCAGAGTCTCGGCTGCTTCCTAGGGGCTGTGGCAGGGGTCGAGACCCTTGTACTCTGGACCAACCTTGTGCCTTTATCTATACCGCCGGCATGTATTATGCCGCCTTCCGACATAATGCGCCCCCCTGCCACTTGTTACACTCCCTTCTGCCATATAATGTCCCCCTGCCATTTATTACACCCCCACCCCTTCTGACATATTATGCCCCCCCCACCACTTATTTGGCCCCTTCAGACATATTGCACCCCTCCTCCATTTCTTATGCCCTCCCCCCCACAACTTATCACCCCCTGCCCTGGGCACTTCTTACACCCCTCTGCAAATTCTTATGTCCCCTTCCGACGTATTACACCATTCCGCCAATTGTTACGCCCCCTTATGACATACTACGCCCCCTCAACCATTTATTAACCTCCCCATCCAGTTCTTATGCCTCCCTGCTCATTATTACACCACCTCCTGATAAAACACACATCCCCTCCACTTATTATTAATATCTTATTATTGATGTCAAAAATAGTCAACGTCAATAGTCATCGGTGGCTACCGAAAGCACCGTGGGCTCTAGACCAAAAGGTATGTGTGCGAGTAGGGAAAGAGAGGTATTGGTACCTATCACTAGGGTTCTGTATTGATTGATATTGCCCCCCTGTTACTTATGAAGCCCCCTGTAAATTATTTTGCTCCTCCGCCATGTGTTATGCCCCTTTCTGAGATATTATGCCCTCCCAGCCACTTATTACACCCCCCGCCGGTTATTATGCCCTCTGCTGACATATTACACTCCCCACCATTTCTTTCACTCCTTTATGATATATTACGCCCCCCACAGCCATTTATTAAGCCCCCCAGCCACTTCTTATGCCTCCCTGCTCATTATTACAGGCCCTCCTGACACATCACACACCCCCTCCATGTCTTCTTGATATCTACATCGAACCCTTTTGAAAGGTGTGGAATTCGGCAGGCATCGATGCTGCTCGATCTTGTGAGGGATCGATACTGATACGTTCAATGCCTCCCAAGAGCAAAATGGGGGCGAGCGCAAAAGCGATAGCTGCCTGTTGAGATGAGAGGTATGGGTGGCTATGGGCACGTATCGATACCGACAGTCACCGATACATCTAGATGCACAGTGTTCTTGATGCCGCTAAATGCATATGGCAATCGAAAAGCCTCCATGCCTATTGACATGGAGAGGTATGGATGTGTAGTGAGAGGGATGGATATACTTGGAAGCTGTGCCCTAGTGATCGGTATGGAAATCAATACTGGTGGAGGCCTGTCAATGTCAAAAACAATGTCGATAGTTGTCGATGCCTAGGGAGAGCAGCATGGGCCACAGAGCGAAAGGTAAGCATGCGTGTGGGGAAGCAGACGTATCAGTACCTATCGATAGGATTTCATATCTGTATCGATCGATATCACGCCCCCCCCCATTTATTATGCCCGTTGCAATTTATTAAACCCCCTGACATATCATACCCCTCTGACACTCACTCTTGATACTGATGGCTTTCTATAGCTGTGGCTTTGGACAGGCATCGATGATGCTCAATATTGAGAGGGATCGATGTTGATACATTTGATGCCTGGCAAGAGGAAAAGGGGGGGCGAGATCGAAAGCGATCGATGCCTGTCGAGATGGAGAGGTATCGATGGCTGTCGGCAGGGATGGATACGGACACTTATCGATAGCTGTCAATGCACAGTGCTATTGATGCCTCTACGTGGGTCTGGAAATGGAGAGTCCTTGAAGCCTGTTGGGATGGAGAGGTATCGATGTGTACCGAGAGGGAAGGATAAGGTAGGGTATCGTGCCCTAGAGGTGCACCTGGAAATGAATATTCATCAAGGCCCATTGATGTCAAAAATGGTCCATGTCGATAGTTGTCAGTACCTCGGGAGAGCAGCGTGGGCCTCAGAGAGCAAGGTATGCATGTGCGTGTGGAGCAAGGGGTATTGGTGCTTATCAATAGGATTTGATATCAATATTGTTATCGAACCCTCTCGATAGGTGTGGAATTGGACAGGTATCGATGGTGCTCGATATTGAGGGGGCCTGAAGTCAATAGGTTCGATGCCTGCCAAGAGGAATCTGGGAGTGAGGGTGAATGCAAGAGATGCCTGTTGAGATGGAGAGGTATCGATGGCTATCGGCAAGGATGGATAGCGACAGTTACCGAGAACTAAGGATCCGTCGTGCTCTCGATGCCTCGAAGCGGGTCTGGAAATCCACAGGCCTTGGTGCCTGTTGAGATGGAGCGGGAGCGATGCGTACCGAGAGCGACGGAGAGCTAGGGATGTCATGCCCTGGCGATAAGTGTGGAAATTAATACTCACCGAGACCCGTCGAGGTCAAAAACGGTCAATGTCGAGAGTCATCGGTGCCTACCAAGAGCAACATCGGCCACAGACCGAAAGGTATGCGCACGTGTTGAGAACAGGAGCTATCAGTGCCTACGGAAAAGGTTCAACGTTAAGTCGCTGTCTTACTGCAATAAATGTAGTGCTGCTTCCCTCTTACGGGTGAAGTGCATCGCTCCTTTCGTGCGTGCTCGCGCGAGTGCTCACACAACCACGCACATATGCGAACGAGCACTCACGTGAGAATGCACTCACATGATCATGCACTCAGTTGAGCAAGCACTCACATGAGCAAGCACTCGTGAACACTCACATGAGTGAACATGCAGTCACATGAGCACACATGAGCGAGCACTCATGCGAGCACACAAAGGCAAGTGAGCACTCCAGTGAGTGAGCAATCACAAGAGGGAGCACTCCGGTGAGGGGGCACTCCGATTATCAAGGACTCCGCTGAGCAAGCACTCCGGTGGGTGAAGACTCCAGCAGGCGAGTGAGCTCTCTGGCGGGCGTGCACTCCTGTGAGAGAGCACTCTGGCAGGTGATCAGCCCAGTGAGCGAGCACTCCAGTGAATGAGCGCTCCGGTGATCAAGCACTATGGTAAGTGGAAACTTCAGTGTGCGAACAATCTGGTGAGTGAGCACTCACATGAATGAGCACTCTGGCGAGCGAGCACTCAAATGATTGAGCGCTCCGGTGAGAGAGGACTCGTGAGTGAGTACTCCAGTGAGTGAGCACTCCAGTGAGTGAACACTCTGGTGAGCGAGCACTCACACAAGTGAGGACTCCAGGGAGCAAGGACTCTGGGGAGTGAGAACTCCGGTGACAGAACACTCTGGGGAGCGAGCACCTCACACGACTGAGCACTCCAGGGAGCAAGCACTCTGAGTGCAGCAATCACACGTTTGAGCACTCACATTTGTGAGCACTCCGGTGAGCGAGTTTTTCCGGCGAGCGAGCACTCACATTTGTGAGCTCTCTGGTGAGCGGGCAGCCACGTGAGCAGGTGCTCCAGTGAGTGAATACTTTCGCAAGTAGACTCTCCGGTGAGAGAGCACTCACGTGAATGAGTACTTTTGTGAGTGAGCACTCTGGTGAATGAGTAGTCCAATTAGTGAGACCTCCGTTGAGCGACCACTCACATTAGTGTGTGCTCCTCTGAGTGAGTGCCCCGGTGAGTGAGCACTCCGGCAAGAGAACACTGCAGTGAGTACTCTGCTGAGCGAGCACTCACATGAGGGACCACTACAGCAAGGGAGTGCTCCGGCGAGGGAGCAATCACACAAATGAGCACTCTGGTGAGCCAGAAAGCACTCATGTGAGCGAGCACTTACTTGAGTGAGCCCCCCGGTGAGTGAACATTCACAAATGTGAGCACTCCGGCAAGCGATCCCTCCAGTGAGCGAGCACTTGCATTAAAGAGCGCTCCAGTGAGCAAGCACTCTGGTGAGCAAGCACTCTCACGCATAAGCGCTCCGGTGAGTGAGCGCTCCGGTGAATGAACACTCTAGTGAGCACCCTGTGAGTGAGTAGTCTGGTAAGCAAGCGAGTAGTCTGGCAAGCGAGCACTCTGGTGAGTGATCACTCCTGTGAGTGAGCCATCACATGAGCTATCACTGCAGTGAGCGAGCATTCCACCAAGAGAGCGCTCCAGTGAGCGAGCGCTCAGGTGAGTGAGCTTTCCACCGAGAGAGCCCTCTGGTTAGCGAGCCCTCTGGTGAGTGAGCACTCACCCTTGTGAGCGAGCACCCCGGTAAGCGCTCACATGAGTTAGCACTCTGGTTAGTGTGCACACCGGTGAGTGAGAAATCCAGTGAGTGAGCGCTCTGCTAAGTGAACACTCATGTGAGTGAGCACTCCAGTGATCGAGCACTCTGGCACGCGAGCAGTCCAGTGATTGAGCACACACATGAGTGAGCACTCTGGTGATCAAGCACTCCAGTGAGTGGAAACTCCAGTGAGCGAACACTGTGGTGAGTGAGCACTCACATGAATGAGCACTGCAGTGAGCAAGGACTCTGGTGAGTGAGCACTCCGGTGAATGAATATTCTGGTGAGCGAGCACTGACACAAGTGAGCATTCTGTGGAGCCAGAAAGCACTGCAGTGAGGGAAGACTCTGGTGAGCGAGCATTCTGGTGAGTGAACACCCTGGTGAGCGAGACTTCACGTGACTGAGCACTCGGGAGAGGGATCACTCACATGAGCGAGCGCTCTGGTGAGTGAGCGATCACATGAGCGAGCGCTTTGGTGTGTGAGCACTGCGGTGAGAGAGCACTCTGTTGAGCAAGCACTCTGGTGAGTGAACACTGAGGTGACAGAGCACTCTGGTGAGTGAGCACCCTGTGGAGCGAGGACTCTGTTCAGTGAGCACTCATGTGAGCGAGCGCTCCTGTAACTGAGCACACCTTTGAGTGAACACTCTGGTAAGTAGGCACTCTGGTGAGCAAGCACTCTGGTGAGGAAGGACTCACATGAATGTGCACTCCAGTGAGCCAACACTCCTGTGAACGAGCACTCTGGTACGTGAGCACTCCAGTGAGCAAGCAGTACAGTGAGTAAGCACTCCGGTGATCGAGTATTCACATGAGTGAACTCTCAGGCAAATGAGCACTACACAGAGTGAGCACTCTGGTGAACAAGCACTCCGGTGAGCGAGCGCTTGCACAATTGAGCGCTCCAGTGAGCGAGCACTCTGGTGAGATGAACTCCAGTGACTGAGCACTACAGAGAGCATGCACTCCTGTAAGTGAGCGCCCTGGTGAGTGAGTGCTCACATGAGCAAGCACTCTGTTGAGCGAGCACTCTGAGTGAAAAAGTGAGGTGACAGAGCACTCCGGTGAGTGAGCACCCTGTGGAGCGAGCACTCCAGTGAGTGAGCACTCACATGAGTTAGCATTGCAGTGAGCAAGCACCCTGTGGAGCGAGTGCTCCAGTGAGCAAGCGCTCACAGAAGCAAACACCCTGGTTAGGGAGCACTCACGTGTTTGAGCACTCTGGTGACAGTGCAAACATGAGTGAGCCCTCTGGTGATCAAGCACTCCAGTGAGTGGAAACTCCAGTGAGGGAACACTCTGAGCGAGCACTCACATGAGTGAACACCCAGGTGAGTGAGCACTCATGTGTCTGAGCACTCCAGTGATCGATCACTCCGGTGAGCGAGAATTCCGGAGAGTGAGCACTCTGCTGATTGAGCACTCTGGTGCATGAGTACTCCAGTGAGCAAGCAGTATGGTGAGTAAGCACTCTGGTGAGTGAGCACTCACATGAGAGAGCTCTCAGGCAAGTGAGCACTACGTAGCGTGAGCGCTCCGGTGAGCTTGAACTCTGGTGAGCGCGCGGACTCTGGTAAGCAAGAACTCGAGTGAGAGGATGAACTCTGGGGAGCAGGAACCCTGGGGAGGGAGTGCGGGAACCCTGGGGAGCGCAAGTACTCTGGTGAGTGCGGGATCTCTGGCAAGCGTGAACTCTGGGGAGCGGGGGATCTCTGGCGAGCGCGGGATCTCTGGCAAGCGTGAAGTCTGGGGAGCGGGAGAAGTCTGGGGAGCATGAAAACTCTGGTGAGCGGGAACTCTGGCGAGCGCGAACTCTGGGGAGCGTGGGAACACTGGTGAGCGTTAAAACTCTGGTGAGCGTGAACTCTAGGGAGCGCAGGAGCTGTGGCGAGCGCGAGAACTCTGGGGAGCTCGGGAAATCTGACGAGCGTGCGAACTCTGGCGAGCGCGAATTCTGGGGAGCCCGCGAACTCTGCGGAGCGCAGGAACTCTGGCAAGTGCCAACTCTGGGGAGCGCGGGAGCTCTGGGGAGCGCGGCAAGTCTGGGGAGCGCGAGAACTCAGACAAACTCTGGGGAGCGCGGGAATTCTGCGGAGCGCAGGAACTCTGGGGACTCAGCTGTCCCTCTGTCCTGTCAATATTACTGTTCTTTTCTGTTCCCTATTTACAAATAGTTAGCTTGATTTGATTATGCAAATGATTTAAAAGCTGTTTTTATTTGAGAATCACTACAGACTTTTTCACTGGAGCTACCAGACCTCCATGGAAGGCTTTGGGGAGCTTTGTCATACTTCATAACATGCATATTTGGGGGTTGTTTTTTACCTTAACTTTTGCTGACAACCAGAAGTAATCTCTGGTTTCCAAGCTGCTTGCCACTTCCTGAAGGAAAGGAAGCAAATGTGATTACTTTTAACTGTCCTTGTAGTTTTGAATCTTTGTAACCAAATTGAGAAGAGATTTAAGAACACCATATCTTTGAGGCCTTGAAGTTTCATGAAAGGTGGTGGCTTATAAAATAAGGAGACTCTGTCAGACTGTTCAGTGAGGAGAGAGATTGGAATAGTTCAATTTGATCAATTCCGTTTGACCCCTTGAGCCACCAAGAGGTAGCAGCTTATCAGCAATCAGCATGCATGTAACGCAGGACAGCTTGTCGCATGTGCTGTCTCTTCTAGCTCTCAGAAGACAAAATTAGAGGATATGGTGGGGACCTTTAGGTCCTTTGGAGAGAAGACAGAGCAGATATGGCAGGGAGCTGGTGATAGTGTCATAGAGAGGTGTAGGGGATATTTGAAGAAGTTTGGGGATACTATGGGAGAGGGAACACTGGAGAAAACTGGATAGATGGAGGAAAACATGGAGATGTGGAGGAGGGAAAGAGCAAGTATTTAGGTAATGTAAACTGGCTTCCCACAGGTTTGTAGTTTACGCTCTTGACACTCGGCATATCAGGCTTTAAGGAAAAATATGCATGGGGGAAGCAACTTCACCTAACATCTAGGACTAGATTATCCTAGTTGCTCAGAATCTGTATTTGGGGCATGAATTTAAAAAGAAATCACTTTCTAGGAGTAATGAGCAGTCTGAAAGTCTGCTAGTATGGAGACTTCACTTCTGTTAGCCTCAATGAGGTATGTTGCATGTGCTCATAACAAGTGGAAAAGGGAACTGGCTTGTCTTCCTCTAGAGCTCCAAGATGTGGCCAGGCATGCCCTAAAGAAATCTCCAAAATACAGGGAGCTCTGTCTGCTTAAGAGGATAAGTATAAATGCAAATAGCTGTAGTTAGTTTTGTAGACAAACTGTTTTGATCTGCAGTTCTATTGTGGGTAGACTTAAAAGGTTGCTTGTATACTTTCCACTGAGAAATCTCTTTCCATCCAATTTTTCTGCCATGTAGTGTGTGCTTTTGCTATCGTTGAATGCTTAATATGATCGTGTCTTTCCACTCGAGGCATAGTTGTTACCTGTATGTTTTTTCACATCCTTTGATGCACACCAGTCCATCTTGGTCACTGCTCTGTTTTAGAAGGTGTGTTATAACATGGTGAGAATTGTAACAGTATTGTAAGGACAATGAGTGATTAAGATATTATAATGAAACAAGCTGGACTGTGTGCATATCTAAAAGTCCTTCTTACTCTAAATACAAATCTTGTTTTTTAAATTCTAGGTGTGCATTTTGTGAAAGCATCGTACTTACCTGAATGGTAGATACTGTGTGTACACCAACTGGCAGGTGGTCAGCAGAGAATGACTATGCATGGAAAAGTGCTTATCTTGTAAACTCCTAAAACTTTGACATAGAAGTCAAATTCAATGTGTCAAATTCAACTCCTCTTACTAAGTAAGAACAAGTGAAAAAGGATATCCTGTAACACGAGGGTAAAAAAAGGAATTCAGTAGTTGAAGTACTGCTAATTTGCTGATTCATTTTACGTGTCTTGTTGAATGGTTGGCTTAGTTCTGTTAAGGACAAAGCTTGTAAAAGGTTAGGCTCAGCATGTTCATGTCTGAGGCTGTCCTCCTGAGCTACGCAAGGTCTCACAGAAAGCCAGGACTCCATTAACCTTCATTATGTGCTGTTTGACACAACTTTGCTTACTGTTAAGCACAGCAGAGTTGATACTTCCTTATAAATGTATTTAAAACTCTTCTCACCGTCAGGTGAAATATGGGGCAGGTCACATTTTGTCAATGGAGGTAGATACAATTTTTCACTCTCTGGCCTCATTCAAAAGCGCTGATCTCCCACTGACCTCCAGAGATCCACAGAAGTCAGCGGGAGTTTTTACCCTCACTATAGTGGGTACTCTTGCTGCTGTTGAACACAAAGATTTAAGAACTGACACTCAGAAATTATTAAAAACATCTCAGCACTGGTTATATTGTTCTCAAAGCAGCAGCAGGTAAGCCTAAACCAATTGGACTGTGATTTTTTCTCTACTATTTACAAAGTCAAAGTTTATTTTCCTTAAGCTGGTTTAAAATCAAATGTATTGCAGATGAATAAAATTTAACATGCATCTGTGATGGAAATGGAATATCAATCACCAAAAGCTTTGTATTGTGTCAATAGCCTGTCTGTTTGCTAAAAGTTCATGTTGGCTGTAGGAAATGACATTTACCACACATAAATTTTATTACTTTCTCCCCACTCATCTCTTGGAATAAAACTGTTTTTCTTCTTTCCTATAAATCAGCTCTAATTTGAGTTTAAAAAGAACTCAGTCCTAACAAGCTGAGATTTCAAAAGAGCACACTCCACCGTTTTTCTTGCAAAAAATAATATGCAGTTCCTAAAGAACAGCCTCTTATATAACCTCCCTTCTCCGTCACTATGTTGTTACCATCAGGCACAGCTTGAGACGGCACTTTCCTCCTAAGCACCTCTTGCCTGGCAGTTATAACTTTCTGAAGATTATTCTTGGGGCTGAAATTCCTCATGCCTCTTCTTAAACCAACATTCAGTATTTTAGGACACTTGTGTGGGAGAACAGTCCAAACCATTTTATGCTTATCAGCACCTGCTATTTCTTGATTATCCCTGATGCCCTGGCAAAACTCCTGAGCAGGTACACTATTTTTCATCCTCTTTTCTAAGTCACGTATAGTAAAACGGCATGGTGTGAATCCAGGGGGATGCTGTGCTCTCTTGAAAGAGCGGCTGCATTAGTGGGGAGTGCACAGAGCTGTGTATGAGGCACCTATCTCACCTGAGTCTTATTTATTATGCCTTCCACAATAGTGCCTGGAGTGAGCAAACAAGTTAAAGCTCTATAACGCTCAGTCTGTGCAAATGTGAATAAAGACTCATTTCATAGCTCTAAAAAGAAAAAAAAAAACCCTAAAATCCAGCTACTCAAAGATCCTACACCTCTATCTATAACATACTACTAAAAAGTAAGTTCTTTGAGATCTTTCAGTGACAAGCTATCATTACCACATGGTGTTACTGCCTTCATCTACCTCTATATGAATCTCTCTACCTCTCTGTCTATATATGATCCAAGTGATAGCAATGTACTTTGTTCAGTCATCGACTTCTTGTGGAAAAAAAAAACTTATCCCAGACAGTAACCATCCCTGTAGTCTATCTATTACAAATTATTCCATCCAGCGATGATGTCTCATAATGAATAGAGTCAAAGTTAATTTCAGAGCCTCCAGCTGAATGGCTGCGTGAGATTTCTCCGATCAGCCTCAGAGAGGATTTCAGTGGAACTTCATGTCCTTTTTTTTTGGTAGACTTTAGAACTGTTTTGCTTTTAAAAAAATTAATGTGTGCTTCTCGCCAGCTGTAAAATATGCCCATATAAATGTGTTATCTGTCTATTAGTTTCCTAAGTGAAAAATGTATTGAAATCTCTGATTTAAAGGGACAAAGATATCCCCCATTGTTTTTGACAGGTTGAATATTGCTGAACAGTATCTTTCCTTCCTCTACTAGCAGAACAGCTATTATGAAACCAGAGCACATTCTCGTCCATGGATGTGCTGCTCTGTATTTTAGCATCGGTGAGATGTTTCATCTGCAAATGGTAAGCCTGCTACACATTTCTAACATCAAATAGCTTCTGCAATGGGGTGGCTCAGTAGCTGGAAGCTGTCTCCCTCACCCATCCCATTTCTTTCCCCAAGAGGTCGTTCATGGTTGTAGGTATTGCACAGTATTTACAAGTGCTCTTTGGAATGCACGCATAATTTTAACTGGAGGCAGTTTTTCTAGTGGCGTAGCTACTTCGAGGTAGGTCATCTCACCGCAAAATCTTGTTAGAAAAAACGAACTGACATATCCTCCCAATGATCAAGATGGCTCTGGAGTACCACCGCTCCATAAAAGCCTTTAAATAACTATTGCACGAGTTACCAAATTTAATAATAGAAACTTAATGGTCAAAGTGATCCAATGAGAAAGGTTAATTGGAAAATTTGGCCCTGATTGCCTGTTCTGGGGAAATTTACAGCATTGCCAAACCTGTATAAAGCAGCATGCAAGCAGGATGCTGCTGGGTTTTATACCCACTTTATACCCCACGTGTCCCCTATTACATAAAAGGGAAAGCAGGGTAATGGAGAGGCAGGCTGCTTCTTCCCATATAGCTGTGAAGTCCTCGTTCAGTAGCACTGCTCATTGTTTGACAAGTGCAAGGTTTGTTTAGGAAGACAGAAAAGAAACCAAAGCTTCAGTTTTCTACTTCACCTACCAGCACCTTGGCAGATGGCTTAAAAGAGCCATTTGCCGATTGTGTAGGAAATAGGCTGTAACAACTCTAACAATTCCAAGTCACAAGGATTCAAGGTTTTCTTTCAAAGCTTTCAGAGTCATCTAAAACTCCTGCACCTGTGAGCTAGTTCGCTGCCATCTCAGTGTGCACTGTTCGCTCAAAGAGGTTTCAAGCTGCCGCGGGGTTTTCGTTAGCAATCTCATGATCGGGACTGTCCTAGTCATTGTTAAAGTTAGTGCCAGCTTCCTTTTCTAAAGCCCCTGTTTAATTAGGTTCCTCATGACAATAAGCGCAGTTCTGTCATTTGGTTCCAAGCTTGCTTGGTGTTTTTTACATAGTGGATAGTAATGAGGAAAAATCTGTGACAGAATGCTTTTTGGTTAAGCCAAAACAGAGGCTAACATCCCGTAAAAGCTAGACCCAAGCTAATAGAGACACAGCTCTGGTTCTAAATCATTTAACTGAGGGCAGGCCAGCATGTGTAACAAAAGACACACCTGAAGTGGCATGTATTTTAAAACTGCATGAAAAATTTCAACTATTATTTAATTGCAATTTATTATTTTTATTCCAGATATCCTCCAACCAGACCTGACCCTTTCACTGTCACTAACATCGCATAGGACAAGAAGTCTCTAGAGACAAGAACAAATGTTCTCATTAGCACAGGGAAAGGAGGAAATAGATGTTTAGTTAGGAGAGAACAACAGTTAAATGATATAAACCAGAAGGAACTATCCTTGTCTTCCAGTCTGAAGAGCGCATTCAGAGATATTCACCATCTCTTTTAGGGACCTCCACAAACCAACTGGAGTCTGTCATTATCTCAGGCAATGGCTCACGTTACTTGACGCTGATTGCAATGTTGTTCCTGAACAAAAACCATACCTGCCTATCTCCCTGCCTCTAAGCAACTGTCAGGCAACAGAGTCCAGTTCCTTCATGTCACAGGCAACCACATCATGTAACAGCACTTAAAAATCATCAAAAATCCAGCTTATGTTTCATGCCTTTGTTTTGCTTCCAGAAGGACGTTCCCAGAGTTTACCCCATCAACATTTGGCAACCTTCTCCTAATTTCCATACCAGATTTGCTCACAACGAATGTATGGCTATGTGTTTCTCTAAATTGCCCTCTAGCTTAAAGAGCTAGACAGCTAAACAGCTCTTTGCTGTTTACCATTTCTCCTCCCAATGAGGTTAATATTCTCAGCCAGTCAATGTGTTGTTGGGGTATCTGACGGGCGAGTGAAGAGTTAACAGGACTGAAGTTTGTCAATTGATATGCAGAAGAACTGAAAGCGCAAGAGCTGACGTGCACAAAGCTGTTGAACAGAGGACTTAACAGGACTAAAGTCGTCTACCAAGCGATATGCACAAGGACTGATATGCGCAAGGCTGCGGAATGATTAACAAGACTGGAGAAGTGAAGTCTGCCACCTGGAATCTGCACGGACCCCCGGGGAGGGAAGAAACAATACAGAGGTGTTGTGATCTTGCCTCGCTAGCAGGGTCCTCCCAAGCAGACAAACAGACAGTCCTGTGATTGCAAAACTTGCTAAAAGTCAGCAAAAGCAGTGTTTGCCCAGAGCCCCAGCCATATAAAAAGAGACTTGGGAGCGAGGAGAGTCTGAGCAGGGACGGGAACGTGACCTGACCATCCTCTCCGGCTGGACTGTGAGTATTCCCCCCCTCCCCTTTTCCTGGGACGCTGGGTTAAGGTAACTCCTCGAGGTTGAGAGCCCTCTCACTAGGAGAGTGAACAAGAAAGCTTTTAAGTAGGGATAAGCAGTCCTTCCAATTAATAACGCAGTAATCGATGGTTTCAGGTTATCCTTTCTAAATTAGTAACTGATGGTTTTGTGTTATCCTTCCTAAATTAGTAATCGCATTATTTTAATGGATGTTACTAATCCAAGAACTTGTGTGAGGAAATAAACATCTTTTTTATTATTATTATATTACTGTCTCAGTCATTGCTATCGAACCTTCATAGCATGACAGCGTGACAGTATCTGAGCTCATAGAATAAAGCCCAGCTACCTGAACAGTGTGTTGAGGAAATAAATGTAGCTGTTTAAATCATGATTTAAAGTTGATTTAAACAATCCTCCTTTGAACACAATGACAAAATTGCCATCATCTTCAGTGGGACCAGACTTTCACATCACAATATATCCTCAGGAGTACTTAAACAAAGAAGAGCACAGTGCCAAACAATCTTCTGCTCAAAAATATCTTTTCCATTCCTCTGCTTACATGTAAAAATCTATCAAAAGGGTCTTCTGCAGTATGTCCAGCAGTCATAAATTTCTGGCCATTTTGAACTAGAGCTGGGAAGAAGATCCCAGAGTCCTAGCCACGAGGACCTGCCTTAAACATCTGTGAGGACTACAGCTCTGTGGCACAAAGCAAGCATTGATCTGGCATTTGTTTTAGAACACCATCGAAATGTTGACAGCAACACAGACAAAATGAAGGTTGATGGTATGTTTCTGGTACCTCCTTCCCTGGTTTTCCAGCCCAGTCTGGTAATAGCATGTCCATCTTTCCAGAGAAGTGGGCCTCAGGAACTCTGTCCCGAGCACAGCTGGGGGACTGGGGCCGGGACAGGCCTGGTGGCTGGTCTAAGTTATTAAGTATGCTGCAGCACTGAGTGCAGCTGCGACTAAGGGAGAGTGTATTAGTGCAGTGATTTGAAATGAAATTTTGTGCACCATTTTTACAGCACTATAGAAATTCTAAAGGCTTAGGGAAAGTGGGTTTTGTGTGTGTGTGTGTGTGTGTGTGTGTGTGTGTCAAACCCAACAGTGTTCATAAAAGGCAATGAAAAAGATTCAGTAAATCATTTCCTTTTTCTGTAGTCATTGTCTTACAAGAAATAAATTATAATATTAGAGTTTTGATGGGGTCACAGTGGCAGCTGACACTGGATGGAACAGAGAGCTTTTCAATACGATAAGAAAATAACTACACAAAAGATGGAGATTTCTGACCTTTCAAATTGCAGCCCGAGACAAAATGATTCTTTAATGCATAACCTCCTCACTGCTGCTGCACTGATCATGAGCTTTCTGCTCATAGATTCTGTTTACGGTGAGCATTCAGGACACGTCAGATTCTGTCACCCTCCCAGAGTGGAGATGCAGAAGGACACCTCTGCTCAACTTGGCTCCAAGGCTACGCAAGGAATGAGACCTCTCAGCAAATCCAGCATGCCATCCTGAAAACACTTTCTCAATGGCTAACTGTTTTAGCCATTTTCCACTTTTTTTGCTGAATAAAGAATTCACATAGCCTATGACCAAGTCACCATTTCACCTTCTTTTTGATATGTGAAATGGAGTATTTTCCACACAGGGCGTAGTTTCTGGCCTCAAATCATTTTAGTGGTTTGTCTATGTACTCCTTTCAATTCTCCATCATTCCCCTTAAAATGCAGAGCCCAGAGCTGTACCCATTTATTGTCTTTACTCATGCTAGATAGAAGACAATATCACCTCTTTATATTCATGCAGCTCCACCTTTTAGAAATATATCATCCTCCACTTGCACTGTTTAGACATCACTTAATCAAGGTACTATGCAGAAATTTATCTTCTCATACACTTGGCTCATAAATAACTCTCTCTTATCCATTCATCATTTTTGTTGCTACCATATGAATTCACTGTAATGCATCTCCCCAACAGGAAGCGAGGCTCTGCGATTGCACATAGTAGCCAAGTGGTCTTACCCAGCTGCATCTGTAGGTATCAGCATTTCTGAAAGATAAGCAACTACTGTAGGTCACATATATTTTGGAAGAACATCATGCTATTTTTAATCATATGCTTCAGTGAAGATTTACTTCTACATCATAAGTATAGAAACTAAAAGATGTGACTATAAGAACATTCATTGCTCCAATTAACTTCAATTTTGGATATAGAATGTTACTGCTCTTAGAAGCTGCTTACTGAGCAGTAATGAAGAACACAAATGAAAAATTGCTTTACGGTACAAAGCATACTTAGGTTATCAAAACTATAAACTGTTCAGGACAGCACCATCTTTTTCTTATGCGTTTATATAACGTGATAGAGAATTAATCTGTCATTCATCTAAGCACCTAGCCTCTGCCAACATACAAATAATCAATAACAATTAGCAAATAATTCCTTTTCCAGTGTATGATATCGTTACTCTTTGTCACTTCTGCCTAGGTACTTGAAACGGATCGAGAGGGAGATGGACAAAGCAAAGAATATTCCATGATGCAGAAGATTAGACCATTTCCAAATAAAGAACAATTTATACGGTTCTGCAGAAAATGGAGTCATTATGCCAAGACTCAGATGTGATGTCTCGGGAAACTCCAAGTCTTCAGAGGAGAACAGTAAGCCTCAGAGCTCTGGTACCCATGTGGGAATATCACCATGATGATCCAGATGTGGCCACTCAGAGCAGTGTGTTTTTTTCAGGGGACCAACACCTATATAATACCCCTTTTTTGAAATACATTAATGGCATTTTCATAGTGCACACAACACACTAATGCAGTAAAAGTACGCACATTTTCTGCTTCTGGGTGATAAGCACTCATGCACAAAAGGCAAATAAGGTCTTGTTAAACTCAGGCCAAAATTTAAATCCATTGGGGTGATTTCTGAATGCTACTACCTTTCTCCTTTCAGGAGTAGCTGTCCTTTTTGTTACAACCTTCTTGTGCTTAGCCCAATGTCATAAACATTTTCATTTACCTCTATGTACTAAGCTGCTCATGTCCTTGCACAGAGTTCTTCCAGAAACGTTATCTTCTCAACAATGAACTCATCCTTTGGCTGCTTCCACTAGTCAGAGGTGACTGGAAGCATATTAGGATGAAACAGCAGTGTCTGAGATGTAAGACAGCCAAAGTACAGTGTTTGTCATTAATTCAGTACTTAAATTTGAGCTAATGTCACTTCTATAAATAGGCTGCTGCCAAACAAAAGATAGGAAGTAATGAAGAACAGCAAACTTTTCTTCAAAGAAAACTGCCTTCCTTTTCCCTACCTAATCACTTGTCTCTTGTGAGGCTAAATTTTAGACACTTCACCTAAATATCCCACTAACAAAAGTGCCCAAATTATCTGGCAAACCGGCAGAGAAGGTTACGTGCCTTTGAAGGCCTCCAAAGACATTTTAGCCCCTTAATGTAAAGCCAATGGTAGGAAGGTTTGATCCCCATCTTAGACATTGGCTGCTCACTTAGTTAATAGTCCCCCATGGACTCGGGGCCAAGAAACTTGCCAAAGCCACAGGAGAGGTCAGTGGTCTAACACAGAATGAAATCTTCATCTCCTAACCTCCTATCTGGAGCCTTAAAATCATTCTCCCTGCACTACTTCCAACAAAATTTCACTGCCCTGGGCCTGACGAGGCCTGTAAAGAAAGTAATGAATAATCAACACATTTATCCTTTTCATCTTTTTGTTGCTAACTAATAGTGAAGAATCTTAATCAGTTCTCCCTAATCTTCTCTGGTACAGGAGCGGCAACCTTAAGCACAAGATATTTTTTTGCTACTGCCCAAAGTGGCTTCCCCTCTTGTCTTTGAAAGCGAGTGTCCCCACACAGCTGCTAGGAGCCCACTACACTCTTTTGCGTCTTTACGATGTGAGAAGGCGCCCAGTCACCACGACACACATTGTTCGCTACAAGCACTTGACAATCTCACCCTGCAGGTTTTCCATGAGATTCACTACTTCTCCATTTTAGTTACTACAGCCTGATATTTTTCAAAACTGTAGAAACAGTGATTTATCCATGGGCGTTGCTCATGAGCGAGAAGTCTAGCTGCTTTTGATGGGATGTTCCTGGCCACAAACATGCCATTCTTCTGCTTACCTCCAGCAGCAGGCTATGTTACCTGACAGGCAATTTAGCTATGCACCATCTTGCTTGCAGCAGTTGTGCTGTATGTTGTATAGCTTCCCTTCATTACCAAGGGCAACCACAAGAGCATATGACAAAAATGGGACATTACAGGTTACAACACTGTGGGATGCCTCTCCCCAACATAATTCAATTCTCTGTAAGCTTCTCTTTTGTGTCGTCATTCTGATGAGAGAAGAACCTTGAACTCCTATTTAAAAGGACATAGGTATTTTTCTAATAGCCATTGTAAATTAGACTAGACTAGTGAAACTTGAAAAAATCCATCCTCACACCCTATTGTCTACATTGGTCCCAGACTTTGATAGAAACACGAAGATGCTCAAACATAGCTTTTCTATAGCTGGCAGTTGCTCTTGAAAGGTCAATTAGAGTCCAGAGGTAAGGGTGCCACCAAGAGAATACTGCGAATGACTGCTTTAAATTTGCTTTTCTTTTTTAACTGGTTGACAAAGTGCACTTCTTCCCCTTTCAGTTCTTGCACAATGGATACCGACCAGAACCTTCTCTGCTTCCCATCATGAACTGTAGTGTGTGCCTTCACAATAAGTTTCCGTGGAAAGAAGTGACACCTCTCAATTCCTTCACTCGCCAAACCAAATTTAGGCCTATATTTAGAGAGTGCTATGAACAGGTACCTAATAAGGTGGAAAGGCTTCCTCCAGCTGGCTCAGAATTCTTGAATTACATTCACAGCTTTTTGTATAAAAATTATTTCGAGGCTGTCAACATCCATAAACATGAATGAGGTCAGTTAGACTAGGACATTGTAAATAATACTGAAATCCCTTATTGGTGATGGCAGTGTCTCACTGAGTCACAGATCTCTTTATACTTCTTCACTTTGGGTGTCACATTTGTGCTAAATTAGAGCAGCTCAAGGGCACTTGAAGATATCAATTGGAAATATGTTCTTGCAGGAGGTGGGAGAAGTGCAAGGGATACAGAATCTGTTAAGGTGCAAAGCATATTAGCATTGTTCATTGCTGGACATGTCTGGTAGCAAAATATCACCTCTGGGCTGCAATGTCACCGTTGTTAGGAAATTGCATCTGATCTTTAATACAAATATCATGCCCATGCCATTTTGAAACATGGCAGAAGAATACCAAATCCATTCAAGGACATTACAGGACACAGCAATATGGAACAAGCTGAAACATTAGTAAATGAGGTAACAGAAACTTCAGTCTGCAATGACATTTTTCTTAATATGTATCTAAAAAGGTATGCTTGGGAGAAAGATTGAAAAATTTTGCAGCATTCCCGTTTGGCAAATAGGTAGAGGCAGATGGACCAGCTACTAGCTTCTAGTGCTGTTCCTTGCCCTTGAATAAGGGATGCAAGATACAACAGAAATTGCCTATATGGTTTCCATCCATACATTTTCCAGTGTTGTGACTGTGCTCAGGAACAACAGAGAAAAAACACAGATGACAGACTATCCTTTTGCAATCAGCAGGTAATGGGCATAAGTAATATACACACTTTAAAAGCTTGTCTTAGATATGCCTGGGATAACAGGGAGATATGTTTAGCGAGGTTGAACTTCTTGTGTCTCAGTTTGGCAAGTGTTCTGTCTAGATTCTTAGCCAAATCACCATTTCTGGAAATCCTATGGGGACAGAATTTGTTGTGATAAGCGGTTTCTGAATATCTGGATCTAGATTAGGCTTATTATAACTATTATTATGATGATGATGATGATGATGATGATGATGTTTCCTAGAAAAGAAATAGGCAGATGAAAATGCATAAACACTGAAAGTCAAGAACCTTGTGTAAGAAAGAAGGCAGTCTTTAATTCAATATAATTTTTTCATGTACAGCTAATTGCATGCACACTTGCGGACATAAACAATCAATATTTAGGAATGACATTGTCAGGAAAATCAGACTACTGGAAGCTTTTGTCATGTAAACACAAAGGTAACTGAAGTAAATCAGCTAAATTTGTGAAATCTATGCACATAAGTGTTTGTAGGAAAAAAGAGTATCTTTCATTAGGCCCACAAGTATAATGTACTGTTTAAACACACACACACAAACACATACACATTATACACATATTACCTGTATGTAATACATCTATACTACATATGCTAAGCCTCAGTCATAGGTATAAGCCTCAGGTTTTACTGACTAGTTCTGCCTTCAGGCCTCCCACCTCCCTGCGACTAGGGACAGAGTCCAGGAAAGTGAAGCATTTTGCACTGAAGAGGAAGATTGAGTTAGGCACTGCTTAAGCAAACTGAGTACATACAAGTCCATTGGACCAGACAGGATACCTTCAAGGGTGCCAAGGATGCCCACCAATAACATTGTGAGGCCACCTTCTGTCATCTTCATGGTGGGTTGGAGGAAGTTTCTGATTATTAGGAAAAGGCAAAAATCAAGTCCATCTTCAAGAAGGGCCAGAAGGAAGTTCTGGGGAATTACAGGCTTGTCAGCTTATCCTCAGTCCCTGGGAAGGTTGGGGAACAAATCTTCCTAGCAGCCTTTCCAAAGCATGTGAACAACAGAAAGGGGATTGGGAACAGTCAGCAGGATATACCAGAACCAAATTTTGTCTGACCAGACTGATTGCCTTCTGTGATGAGATGATGGCTCTGTGGATAAGGGGACAGCAGCTGACTGTGTATACCTGGAATTTAGCAAAGTCTTCAACATGGTTTCCCGCAGCATCCTTATAGCCAAAGTGGTGAGATATGGGATGAATAGTCATACAATCAGGTTGGTGGAGATTCCGTGGGCAGTGGGCCCAGAGTGTGGTGATCAGTGGTATAAAGTCTAGCAGGTGGCTGGTTACTAGCGACGCCACTGAGGGGTTGATGCTGGACTCAATTCTGTTTCATGTTGTAAGGGTCCAGCGGGGGCGACGCCTGGCCCCCCGGCAGGGACAGATACACAAGGTACACTAAAATTCTGATTATGTAAAACTACTTTTTCTTTTAATTATTGATTTGATCTTGGTTAACAATACCAACTGTGTGTTTATCTACACTGCTGCTGTAACAAAAATACAAAAAGATACTGGTTGCAGCTGTGCATTTCTAAGTGGGAAACAGTGACAGAGAATGAAGGCAGAGATACTCTCTCCTGTCACAGAGCGGGCACATCAGTGAGGACAAGTGTGCAGTATTGCTTTTTTTTTACTGTTACTGAACAAAATCGAATCTCAGTTTCTGTCATATACTCATTTCAGGGTGGCGTTTAAGAGAATATTTAATACTTATGCTCGGTGGCTATAGAGATCTGAGCAAAGGTCAGGCAATACTGCCATAAAAAGCTCATGTCTGTATTACTACAAGAACAGGCATCTCGGGATTAATCACCCACACTTGTAGTATTGAACATATGCTTCTGCCAACACAAAAAACTTTTGGGGATGAATTGTGGTTCTACAGCATTTTTATTCTGTTCATGTGTATTTAAACAGCCGCACAGAGATGTGTGTATGGGGGAAAGCTGGCCAGTCGGAGCAGGTAGCGACTGTTCATCCAGTCTGTGGGCTGTTCCCTACCTGGCCTGAAGAGCCCGGAGGGAAGAAGACAGCCCGGAAGAGGCAGCAGCAGCATGCTCCAGACCACTTGTTCTTGCACGTTCCTCAAATCTAAGTGAGCAGGGAACTAGGCAAGAAATTACTGCTCATAAAGTGAACCTGACGCTCTGGTGAAGCGCTGAACTGTCAGGTACACATAAAAGCTCTGGTCATATAACGACTGGGCTTTCACTGCAGAAATGTCCCTGACAGGAGAGGAAGCAATGGTACGCACTTAGCAAAGAGTTAATGGGAACCATTGGTTTAAACTACCAATAGCTACACTATGGCTGTCTTCAGCCAAGCTACACCTGCCGCTGCCCATTGCCTCCGAAGTGCTGCTGCTGACTGCGTTATTTAAAATGTTGAGGAGGGAAGGCAGGATTGAATATAGCATATTGAATTATATTGAATATAGCATATTGAAACATAGCATACTGAATTCTTCTCAGAGTCTCAAGCTAGGAGAAACAATTTTAGCACTGCAGCTTTGGGTTTTTCTTTTTTTTTAAAAAAAAACTCTTGATCAATATAGCTCTTGTTTGTGCTGCTTCTGCAAATGCATCTAAGGGGAAAATCATTCCAGAGGAGAGGACTTGCACAGAACTTAAACATGGTTATTATGGGTTTGTTTTACAGTAGCAGCTCAGGGCCCCATTATACCTAACTCTGTACAATGCCCTTGTCTTCTGATGCAACAGGCTTCCAGTGCAATAGGCAAAGGATTTCAGTGGTGCCTGTGTAAGACATTTTATTGTTGTCTGTGGGGACAGGAATTTCATCTACATGGTTTTTTTTTGCTAACTTTCACTGTTACCTTTTGTTCAAGATATTTATTACACTTACCAGAACAAATGTGCAGACGTTAAAAATTCAAACAGAGTGACCAGAAGGATTTATGATCTCATGTACAATGATATTGCAACAGAAAAAATTAAAAAAAAAAAAAGGGGGAAAAGGATCATCATGCCTCCATTATACAGAAACTGGTATTAAAGGCAATGTTCAGTTGCTGGAATAAAAGGGTTGAGTAGTTTCAAATCTCTGCACTGTAACACCCAATAACCCTCAGATGTGTGAGGCCAGAAGGCAGAACAGAGCCAGTGCATTTTGTGTTGTCCATTATCTTTCTATATTTCAACCCTCTAAGCTCTCCTATTGTCATCTCTAAATAGCTTCTATTTCAAGGCTTTGAACAACTTCACCTCACCTCGCATCTGTGTTAGAAAATTAACTCCTCTGCTTCTCTAACTGGCAGTCTTATTTTTCTTTTCCCCCTATTTTTTAAAGTGGAAGTACCACCTGCTTTTTCCTCAAGACCCACCCACAACTCTGATGTCTGCACTTTTTGCAGAACAGACTATCTTTGAAAACCTAAACAAGATGTAAATAGTTAGATGTAAAAGGACTCTAGTCCCATCCCGCCCCCATACTGCTAAAGGCTACTGTATTATGTTTACCCCCATATTTTGTGAGAAACAGAGCTACCATTACAGTGCAGAGATGTTGCAGATGTCATCCCCTGGAACAGATTTCAGCATCCCTTTCCAAGTATATGAAGGATAAGAAGGTGATCAGGAGTAGTCAGCATGGCTTCCCCAAGGGGAAATCATGCCTAACCAATCTGATAGCCTTCTCTGGTGGAATGACTGGCTGGGTAGACGAGGGGAGAGCAGTGGATGTTGTCTGCCTTGACTTCAGCAAGACTTTTGACACTGCCTCCCATAACATCCTCATAGGCAAGCTCATTAAGTGTGGGTTAGACGAACAGACAGTGAGGTGGATGGAGAACTGGCTGAATGGCAGAGCTCAGAGGGTTGTGATCAGTGGTGCAGAGTCTAGTTGGAGGCCTGTAGCTAGCGGTGTCCCCCAGGGGTCAGTACTGGGTCCAGTCTTGTTCAACTTCTTCATCAATGACCTGGATGAAGGGACAGAGTGCACCCTCAGCAAGTTTGCTGACGATCCAAAACTGGGAGGAGTGGCCGATAAACCAGAAGGCTGTGCTGCCATTCAGAAGGACCTGGACAGGCTGGAGAGGTGGTCAGAGAGGAACCTCAGAAGTTCAAAGAAGGGAAGCGCAGGGTCTTGCAGCAGCAGCGTGGCATTGCTGCAGCTCCTGGCTGACAAGGTAATCTCCTCGCAGGATACATCAGGAGCTGCAAAATATTGATCTGTAATTTAAAACTAAGACTAATGTTTGTTATTGGACACACATGCTAAGGTCTGTAATTACATTATGTCTATTTTCAAATGATCATTTCAGCTGTTTATCCTATTTTGCAAAACAGTATACAGTTTCTAATGCTACTTGCCGCCTTTGTTATTTTAGCATATAGTTACACTGATCATAAACACTGCAAAATAGACGTGGGGTTTTGGTCTCTTCTCAGTATAGCTGGCACTGTACACGGTGTCTGTAAATAATGCCTACAGCAACTGTCTTCGCCTTCCAAGCCTTGACTTTAAGGTTGAAAAGATATGTTTAATCCCTAACCTCCTTCCATTTTCTAGCTGCTTTCTCTCACTGAAAGAATTTGCACAGCACATGAGATCTTCAGCCTTATGCATAGAAACATCCATTATGATTTGGAAGGGTTTTCCTAACATCATTTAAATTGCTCGCCTAGTCAAGTTTAGATTAAAACTATAATATACAAGTAGACACTGGGAAAAAGGTTCAGGGAGAAAAATGAGCCAGACCATTCCTGCCATGTAAACAGAGAAGAATTCTCAAAAGTTCACAAGATCCTGAAATTACAGGAGAGAGTCTTGCAAAGCATCAGATATTATAGCACTTATTAAAAAAACAAACAAACAAAACAAAAAAAAAATCATGAAGTGATATACTGAGGACATTTAGAATATGAAACTGATTTCTGATTCAGCAGTATAAGAGATGGGAATAAATTAAAAGAGGGTGGTCGATCATCTTTTGCAGGAAAGATGAGATGGTGATGGAGTTGCATAATGAGATAGAGATTGAGTAATATGATTATAGGTATAATCCAGGTTAGGAACAGAACTCTTTTTCCTGCTCTGACACTGTGGGGCATCATTTTTCTTTGGAGCCTTTAATATTTTCAGAAGAGAAATGAACATTCAGAAATAAACTTCCAGCACTGAAATCCAACCATCATGCAAATTCTGCAAATCAAAAGCTGAGCTGGTAGCATGTGCAGTCTGAAGTCACACACCCCTTTCAATTCTAACACTGAGTTCTCACATTGCTATTAGAACTTTACATATAATAATTGCCTATTTATACACATTGGTCATTTTTGCCTCCCATCACTCTGCATATGTTGTACTTTGAGAACCAACACACCATAAGCTCAGACTTCTGGATATTGTGAATGAAATACCTGTAAATTAAGGCATTTTACCTCTATGCAAGACCTCACAAGTGCTTTGGGTGGTAAGTTCCATTATTTCTAGCTACTTTGCTACAAAAGCCACCTTCACTATTTCTTGCCAACTTCAGAAGTATACTAATAATGCAGAAACTTTACAAGGTATGGGATTGTCTTTGTATAAAAAGTTGAATTGATAGCAACATTGGTACCTTCCTGCAAACCAAAACCTTGAGCGTAGCAGAATGCTGGAACATGCAATCCAGGAAAACTTGATTTCCAAATGCTAAATGGTGCTGGGATTCCTTTGAAGGTGTCTTTCAAACTGCTGTCAGAGAAAAAAAGATGAAATCTTACTTTCAGAATTTATTACATTTCCAGAATTGGGCTGAAAGGCGAGACAGGCACTGATTGCATTAGCAATTCTGTGTGATGGCAGCAGAGTCTTTCCAGGTCCAGCCTCTCCTTAAAAGCAAACGAGCCACTCTCTTCACACGTTGTTGCTCCTTACCCCCATGCTGACAAGAACGCTGTGAAATATTTGTGCTGATAAATTTTAGGTGGATTTTGTATTTCATTTTTGTCTCCCTTTACAACCTCTAAATGTGAACATTTCCGTAAACATCTTTACCAAGGTACACAATTTCTAAAGGAAAGACCACCATTTTTGAAGAGAGGCATACTTTTACACAAATATCTTTTGATGTGGAAATAGCCATTTAGAGTGACATTTTTGCTTAAAAGGCAATTTCAGCAGCAGGAAGTCATACAAAATTGGGAAAATGGACATTTAGAGTCTGAGAAAATGGAAGAGTGGCACATACCACACTGATCTACAATAAGCTATGTACCTCTGGCCCTAGAAAAAGGTGACTACCATACTAGAAGATCATTGTTGTTCAGAGAGTTTTGGTTAAAACAAACAAGAAACAAACCCTTAGAAACCTTTTTCACTAGCTGAGGATCACAGTCACAGCTGAATTAGCAAAACATAATATTAAACAGTATTTTCTAGGCTGTAATTCCTTCATGTGCAAGAAAGAATACATTAAAAAAAAAGAAAAAATCTCAGGAGAATGTTCTTGTTGCTTTGGCTAGTCCCTCTGAAGGACCTCAAATCCTCTTTGTGGAGAGTGGCAGAGCTCGTCCCACAAACCACACAGAGAAGGTAAGGATCACGGCAGGAACATGTATGGTCCTGACAAACCAACCAGCTACAGCTCCTGTAGCATGAAATATCTGTATGTGCACATCAACATTTCCTTCAGAGCAATAACATCACGATCAGGCAATGCTTGCCGTCGAGGAGCTTGCTCCTCCAGACATCCCTCTGCTCCAGGCTTGCTGCCAGAGGCTCCTCAGGGAATTTTCCAGGAGCATCCAGCAAAGCAGGTTGCCCCAGCACCCACCGAACAAAGGTACGAGCCCATGCCATTTTCTTCAGCCAGAGTTTCTCATCATCCCGTGCAGCCGTTTCACCAGCACTGCACGCCCACGTATCCCTAATGACATCCAGGGCGGCTCGGCTCAGGAAGCCACCGTAAAACTTTATTGCACGAGTGGAAGCGAGAGCAGATTCAAAGCACCCATTAACATTACCCTCTCCAGCAAACACACACTTCCAAATCCCCTAGTTGGTTCACAGCCAGTCCTGGGTGTCTGCTTTATTAGATGACGGGGAACTCATTTTCTGATAAAACAGAACTTGCCAGTTGTTTTTAAAAAGGGTAAGCGCAACAGCTTCATTAGAGCATCTGGCATTTTGATGCTACTTCTCATAGCTCACCTAGGCTGTCACATCCTCCCTCTGAGAGGAAAAGGAACAGCAGCCATTTTATTTATTTATTTTGAGAGGCAGCATTTTTCTGTAATCAAGTATTACATTTTAAGAAGCTGATTTTCTGAAGCATGAAATGGGTATATAAATACAATTCCATGACCTGTAACATCCAATTTCAAAGTCTTTTATCGAGCAGCAGCTATCTAACAGGAAACTAAAGATTCTCATTTCTTGGAAAGTTAACTGTAAATTATTCAAAAGCATTAATCATGCAAAGTGAATTTTGGAACCTTACATTTATTTCAGATGTTTTGGTTTACTTAAAAATCCAAAATGCATTTTTTTTTCCCAAAGCCAGGGCATGCATATCAAATCACTTTTTCACCCCTTTTCTTCATGTATCATACACAAACATAACAACAGATCAAAGACACAGCTGATAGCCTGCACCCGCGGAGCACGCAGCCTGACATTCCTGGCATCAAGCAAGAACAAGACAGACTCTGTGGCATTGCATGTCCCAAACCTTTGCTGAACTGCATCAGACCTTCCAGAAAACCATGGTCTATTTGAGGTGAACTCCTGCCTCTGCTGACACCATTGACAGAACTCCTGCTGGGTTCGGGGAGGCCGGGATCGTGCCAAGGGCGAGAGGCGCTGAGGCATGAAAGATGGATTTCAGTCTGTGCAGAGCCTGTGTGGGGACTTGGACAAAGCTCCAGATCCTAGCTGGCCTGGACTCCTAACATCCAGAGCTCTCTTTCCTACAGTTAGCTTATTGTTTCTGTCCTAGATGGAATATATCTTTGTTTTATATTTTTCCCCAAAACTGCACATCTTTTTTCTCCAGCTAAATGGTGCATTGTTTTTTCTCCAGTTTGAATCTCAAAAGAGCCTCCTTTTCTATGAGCAGACTGACTACCTGGGCCTTTACTGCTGGTGATTATCACTTAGATTACAGTGGCATGTAGCAGTCCCAGACTGCAATAAGGATCTCAGTGAACCGGGTTACTTGCATCCTTAAATACAGGAGATAAAGCACTTGTTTCTGCATATTCTTCCTCATAAGCAGAGATGCACATTTGCTAACCCAAATCTTGGCAAGAGTTTCAGGTTTTAATGTTTCTCTTCACTGAACAGCACCATTGAAATTACTTTAACAACTAGTGGCATTTTCCAGCCCAGCTCTGCAGGGAAATTATTACTCTCCCATCCTGCCATGAGGCATCCTCCCCAAACCTAGCCATGAGGCAAGGGATGCGCCCAAGTGAGGGTCAACCATTTGATTATGAACAAAACTTCCCGTGAAGACAGGTGGTGGAGCATATTCCTCAGAAATATCTTTTTTACTTGCTGACGTCCAGCTCCCTGCCCCTGAGAGGAAGGATTCAGCCTTCCCACTGCCATCTTGGCCCTGGAAGAGGGGAGGGAAGAGAAGAACCCGTCAGGTTGCCTTCGGTTTTGGTTTCCAGAGCATTTCTGCTGGTAGCACAGCTTTTACCTCTGTACACTTAACTATTTGTGCAGTCGCAGGATGAACTGGACTGCAAGACAGATCTGGATTATACCAATCACTTTTCTTGGGTTAAAGCTGATCTCAGGTTGGTAGTTCCCCAATCTTGTTTATCTGCTGATACTACTGCTACTACCGGGTACTGCAAGAGAGGGAACAACAGGGAGGGGAGAAGGTCTTCATCTCCTCAAATCAGTTTTGTTGCTGAAGAAGCGTCTGCAAAACCACATCCTGTAGCCTCTTATGTAGCTTAATTGGCAAATGAGAGTTACAGAATACTGACCTAAGCATAGAAAGATAAAAACAGATCCACAAGGTATTGAGACGGGATTTGCTTTGTCACTCCTCAACAACACAGCTCTTTGCATGAGGTCACATTTAAAAGGGAAAGGGTCATATTTTCTTCCTTTGGTTCTCCAGCATCTGTCCGTTTTTATAATTCAAGCCAAAATTAGCAAGGGAAATTTCTGGAAAGGTTAAGCTGGAGTTTAGTGTATTGTGGTCCCATTAAGAACTCAATGGCAATAATCCCACTGATTTCAATAGGCTCCAAATTTCACCCAGTTGATTACTTTATGCAAAGCCGAAAAAGTTTGGGCCGCTACCTGTGTGACTGCATTGGGCACCGGCGTGGTAAACACCCAGCCAGGTGCGAATGACTTCAGCCAGACGGGAAAAATATGTATGCTCTTTGCCCCCATGATAAAGCATCCAGTCCAAGTTCGACAAAATGTGTTGCAGAAATGCATTCTTCAAAATTACCGGTGAGGATGCATGTATGACAGCCACGTTTCCAGAACACATGAAAAATCATCAAGCACCAGATGTTCTGCAACTCTGAGTATATTCCTTTTGGGTGAGCAAAACCAGAAGACCTATTATAAGCATTCTTTGTGAGGCCTGCAGTAATGGGAGAAAATGCTAATTCGGCAGCTCATATTTCTGAAACGACTTGTCTTTTCCTCCCTGCCACTTTAGTGTTGGATTTATGCAGTTCCCAGGAGAACAGGACTGTGCCTAGGAAAGACTGAATCATAACAGGAGACGCTTCCTTTGCATGACAATTTGAAGAACTTTCTTCCTTTCATAAACTCTCTGTGAAGAAAAAGCCTCCACATACGAAGGAATATTTTCACTGATTTTTCTGTAGGAGATACTGGGAAAACAGACACATAAAATCTCTTTTGCTTTGAAAAAGCAGGGAAAGAAATGTGTTTGTGCTCAGTTAAAATAAGTTAATATAGTAATCCCATATCCACATGGCAAGCTTTCTCCACAGAGCTCCTCTCTCTTGCTACCATGGAATAGGAATTGCTAGAATTAGATGAATGGGGTATATACAATCATTTTCTAATATTTTGGGTATTTTAGCCTATGATACTAGCACCCTAGCGCATAGTGGGGAACTAGAATGTTAACTTACACATTTACACAGTTTACACATCTAGTTTGCATTCAAGTAAATAGCTCATCAAGTCAGGAATCGTCATCAGCACCACTTTGCACGAGAAGAAACCATGGTAGTGAGGAGTCACGTCCCTGGTCTGAGCTCAGACAGGAGGGTGGTGGCACAAGTGGGAACATCACTCTGTCCTCCGATCCCTGGTGCAAAGCCTTCATCTCCTAGGTTAGAGTATGAACCACTTCCCTTGCTTCCCTCTCCAATCCAAAACTGTGTTCCAGAAAAGGAAATTACCATCTTTCATACGCAAAGATTTCAAGCATAACTATAGAAAAAGTGAAAGTGTTTGAATCAAGTTTTTATCACTATCATAAAATGCCTTGTACTGGAAGGATTACACAGAAAAGGAGCTTCACATCTGCCCACACTGCTGCTATAACAGGAAAAGGAAGGTTTTGTAGGAACCAGGCAGACCAGTCAAACCTTTCCCTGAGAAAAATGTGATCTATGTCATGCTACTTTCTTCCCGTGCTAGCTTTCTTTCCAGCACTACCAGTCATCTTATCACACTGATGAGAGGAGGAGAGAAGAACATCAGGGACTGATTTCCAGACTGAAGTGGTGGTCCAGGAGAGACCCCAAGCAAGCCTGCAGAGGCTGCCTGATGGCATCCTTCTTCCAAGGGCTCTGCAGGAGGAAAGCTGAAGCCTGCTTGGAATCACTGCAGCACGAAATGAGCAGGCAAAATATTTTTGACAGGTAGCCAAACCAATCAGTAGTTGCAAGAAATTCAAAACCATGTTGGTGCAAGTGTTTTTTTGTTTGTTTGTTTTTAAATAACAACTGCTGCCAAAACACAGAGGTCCAAGACTCTTTGGCAACTGAACTTCATTATAGTGAAACATTGTCCATTTTGATGGATGCTATATTTTATAGAGGACAGAAACTACAAGCTTTGGTAATTTGTATTTGCTGCTTGTGTGTGATGCACCTTAACCTTAAAAGTCTGAATAGCAACTGGGGATTTCAGAAGTGCTTTTCCCTCAACCAGCTCTACTTATACTCAGTCAAAGGCAAAAATTCCCGCAAAGATCCTACCTCTTATTCTGCAGCACTAATAAAACCACCTTAGCTAAGCAAACAGCACAGTCACCGGACTGTTTAAAATTCAAGCCACAGCTTAGTCAAAAAGCTGTCGATGGAGAAAAATTTTAGTGCAAGCTAATGAGGCATAAGGAGACACTCTCTTCCTCAACCCTATTCACACACTCTCTATTAAAAACTTACACTTTTAAGAAGTGGAAGACAGAGTAGCCTGGGACAGACTTTCTGTGATCACACCAGCTTGTAGAAAAGGCATACAGGTTTTATTTAAAACTAGGTTTTCAAAAAGGCTGAAAAATAATAATAATAATAAAACAACCCCCAAACACTCCCATCATTTAAGCATGTGCAAATCAAGAGTAAGCCCTGCTGTTTCTTCATGCTCGCATTAATGTCGTACAGAATAGAATTTGATATGCAACTTATTATTGTTAAACAGGGAAACTAGAGAGCTTTAGAGGGGCCTTTCCATCACACGCAGCACGGTACGCATTGCGGCAGCACAGAGGGTCACCACGACAAGGGGCATGCCGCTCCAGAAGCCCACAGCCTTTTGGCAGAGCCCTTTCTCTGCTGAAAGATGCCATTTTGACAAAATCCAGGTGTCTGTACAGAAGGCACAGACATCTGTTGATGGAAAGCAGGTATGGGATCTTTCCTGCTTGCTGCCAGCTCTTCCTGGGAATGCCCAGGGTCACTACAAAGAAAGGAGCCTGTGCAGGGGCAGTTGCCCAAGGACACCACTAGCTCTGTGATTCCCGCAGAGGGAGATTGCAAACTTACAGGCCTCAGGCTGCAAGAAGCCCTTTCACTGATTTCAGAGCCCCTTTCCACTGATTTTCATAAACAAAAAAATTCCTCTTGCCCACTTGGGATAGCTAGAAGAACAGGTATCTGAAGGAAGACAACACTAGCCAGACAAATGCAAGAGGACCACTGATTACACAGATTCATAGACCATCAGGTCAAAAGAACTATTGAAATAACTGCATGACACGCCATAGAGTTGTAACATTTCACTATACATCCAAACTGTAGATTGAGAGCAGAGCTAGTCCAGGCATAGGAGAAACTTACCTTGGTGGCATCTCAGCCTGGGTAAACAGCTGCAGCACCTGCACCCCCAAAGTAATTTGCTTTAAATTAACTTAGGAATCTACATCACCTGCTACCAGCCTACCCTAAAGAAACCACCTGCAGTTGCAAGCATTAGTTTACTGGGGATGAGGAAGGTCTGGAAAGTCTGTTATCCCTTCTTCTGCACTTATGCTGAAGGCAGGTGTGCTCCCAGCCACCTGATTGTGAAGGGACTTTGCAGGCCTTGAGAGCCCCTTCCACTCCAATTGAGGCTGCATCTACCAAATTGAATTCATAATTCTGGGTTGAACAACATTTGGAGATAATGTCATCTGTGTGAGGGAGTCCTTTATGCACTTGAATGGGGCTGTTTATCTGATAAAATTAAACCAGACAATAAAAAATATATCTTGTTCAGTGTTTGCCTGAATGCCTGTAAGAAAAAGAGGAAAGGGGGGAAAAAAGGGAAGGGAGCTATTTTCTCCCAGGGTACACAAAGTAAAATTCAGGAAAAACTAATGAATGGGAAATTAAAGCATTTTACAGTCAGATTACAGGATTTTATTGCCTGGCCAGAGACAATAATGATCTTAGGTAACACAGGGAGGGATCCTGCCAAAAGTATAATGAATCTAAGCGAAGACCCAGAATTTACAGGGCTGTCAGGATTATTGTTCTGCCTCGAATTTGCCGGTTATCTTAAAATAATACATTAGCTTTCTTCTGCATCACTACTAAGGCCTGATGCTGTTTTTTTCTTTCACTGATTTCAATAGTATTACTACTGCTTTACACCAATGTAAATGAAACTAGACTGAAGACCAAAGAATCTCGTGGTACGAAATGTGTTTTTACGTGATAATAGTTGCTGAGAGAAAGATCTCTAATACTTGCTCAGGAAGTTGGTTTTTTTGTTTTTTTTTTTTAATACTCAACCACAGTGCATGTTAAAATGTTGGAAATTTGTGGATTCATGTACAGGGAAGCAGGTTTTAATGTTGCAGAATTTCTCTACCCTTTCACATGGACTGTGATTCTCTCCTTTGGCCTAGAAGCACATAGTTGGGTTATTGAAAAGAGAAACATGAAGGCTATATTGCCCAAAATGCAGGGCGTTACCACCACTTCTGCACATCCTCTGTCTGATACCGATCTTGGATCAAGTATTCTTCTGTGGTCTAATCCTGATTTAAAAGAATCAGAAGGAATCAGAATTTATCCAAAAACACAAGCCTCATTTAAATGAAATTCAGGAGATTCTCTATTTTTGAAGGAAAGTACACTCGACTGGTCTGTATTTTTCAGTTTGGAGATATATTTGTCAATAAAGAGAGTGGGGTTTTTTTAATTGTTTTATTCTTGAAGAATTTTTCTTCTCCAGTGTTTAAATACTTCTGAATGTCAACCCTGAATATTATATTAGACTGTTTATTAATAGGCATTTATCTTTAAGAGAAACGCACATTGAAAACAACTCAAAGAACCTTTCATAGGTCTGAAAGAGAAAGTGATGAATTAGGTAAGAATGGAAGAACGAACTGCCTCTGAGCACCTACGAAAGTGCATAATAGTGTCCGGCTGCCTGTAGAGCATTAATAACAAGGAAGAAGAGAGGGGCTGTTTCGTACGCAGGAATGTAACTCAGAAAGAATGAGTTGAAATAAGGGAGGGAGAACTGAGGCTGAATACCCTAAAAGTGCCAACCCTACCTTGGCAGAGGGAAGGACTGAACGAGCTGATGGGTCGGAGACACATCTATCCACAATTACCCTGTAGCTTTAGATAAAGAGGGGGCCAATTATTTTGCCTAGTTGAGGTGAAGCTTTGCTTTGCTTACAGCAATATGCACAATATTATGCACAGCTGAGGAAATGCAAAGTTGTTCAGACTAAACTATTTCGCTTTGGTTTAAATATAGACTAAACCGTTTGGCTGAACTACGTTAGCTGCAATTAACACAGTATGGTAGAGCCTACCGGTATAAATTATTACTTCATTTAGACAGAGAAGTCAACATGTCAGTTTTTATTAAAATAATAGCAACAAAACGAGTAACGGCTTCCTGGTGGCATTCGTTTAACCCTATCGCCAGTGCTCTGTAGCCAGGGCGTTTCAGAATGTGTCCGCTTTTGCACTCTTTGATCTCCAGCTATTGAAGAAGTCCAATTTTTTTTTACCAATCTGTTTCTTTTTCCCTTTTATTCCTTGATAATCAAGTGATCAAATGACTAACCACCAGCCAAGACACGAGCAGATGAGAAGGGACGCATCGTACTGAAATAGGGAAGCCGGACTGGTAAACAGAGGCTTTCGACAACTGGGACTGGCCCAGAGGAGTGCCGGGGAGAAAATATTAACTAAGAACACACAAGCACTCATTCTTTGCTTCTGTCCATCGTGGCAAATCCTCATCCCCAGCTTCACGTGCAAGTGGCACGCGAAGACGTTCCCGAGCGTTGTGCCTGTACAGGGGAAACTAAATGGCACAAATAAGTAACTTCCACATGGCCCTTGCTGAGTTGTTCCAGTAAGCGGATGGGCAACGGGACTGGGGTTTCGAGGCAGCAATAGCGGGCTGCTGGTGTGAGCGAGGATCGTGCGCATGGAGGTAATGCATCTCCGCTGATGTGCAGCAGGAGGGGGATCGGGGCCCTTCGCTGCCAAAAGGCAGAATAAAGAGCACTAGATGCATCTAGTTTGCTGTTCCCACTAGTCCTCCTTCCCCCCAGCACCCAGGCTGGAGAAGCAACTCACATTTCCCTTTCAATTTGGGCTGATTTCCCTGCACAGGGCTCGAACGCTGCGGTGCTCCTTCGCGACAGCTTGTGGAAGTCAATACCCTCCCATGACGGCGCTGACCTTCCTGGCATTCGGTGATTTGATTAGCTGACTATTCACGTTCTGCTCTTTCACAACCTTGATACCCCTCTTTGGAACAAAACGGGGAGAGGAAGGAAAATGCAGCATGGGCAGCTAGTTAAAAGGCACAGAGAAAAGGTTGGGAGAGCTGCGCCGCTGAGTTTCAGGTGCCCCCTTGTAACACCTGCGCGCTCCACATGCAGCGGCTCCACGCACCCATTAAACAGCTCTTACAGCCAAGACTTTTTTTTCTCTTCCAAGAAGTGGCCAGCACAGTAATCGCTGGTTTATTGCAGTTTAATCATTGTAGGGTTCAGCCTCCTTGAGATCAATGCATATATCCAAATGCATTTTAGATTTCTCATATATTATATTTGTATATGGGTAGAATTTGGGTCCAGTCTTGCCATTTACTTGGACTGAAGCACATTGTACTATATACAGACATTATTATTAATATTATATACATTATTATATATAGACAGCCCAATATGGCAAATGTCTCCTTGCCTATAAAGTATCATTAATATATTCTCTGGTAATATATTGGCATGGCAGTACACACAAGTTACATGTCATTTATTATAAGAATTCAGGATGAGAGTCTAAACAGAAAGTGTTAAAATAATCATGCAGTAGCCATATTGAGAAGGCTGTTGGGAAAATTGTCATTAAAGGAATCTCCCAAGGGGCAGCTTTATCTCATTGAAGTTCATTTGGTCTCTGTTAACCCTACCTAATTTCAGATATCTAGTGCTATGCTTTATTTCAGAGCACAGTCACCCATGTACAGTAAGCAGGGAGAGCTGATGATTCCAGAGTGACTCAAATCTTAGGTGGCCTGAACTTAAACGTGCCTCCTGCTGACAATTTTCAGTGTACAAAGATGGCCACAGTCCTATATCCTGGTCCTCAGCAAGGTGCTGGAAGGTAGGTGTGGTGGAGCTGTACCTTGACATTGCAGAAAGGTTTCACAGATCAATAGTTTTTTCAGCCAGAACTAGAGTTCTTGGCTCCATGGCAAAAACCTGGAAAACCAGATAGGAATCTGGGAGCTCTGGTGCACTTAGTGCCATTGCAACTGGGAGGAGGAAGTTGCTTCCAAGCCAGTGGGCAGGGATGTAACAGTAACAGACAGCAAATTGAAGTAACAGACAGCAAATTACCTCCCAGCAGTCAGGTGAGCTGGTTGAAAAGCAGACATTTCCCACAGGCTCCTGCCTGTGAATTAGTGGAAGTTCCATCAAAACTGATATATTTTCTACAAAATAGTTTCATTTCAATGAATCAGTATTTGTCAATGAAATCTGGCCAAGCAACTGTAGTCTGTATTCCATCCCCACAAGCCTCTGGAAAAGGATTACATTCAAAGGTCAGATCCACCTACTTTGCAAGTCTTCTAGATTAATGAAAAATTGAGAGTCACACCAGCATCTACCCTGAGCCAAGCTAAAAGCTGACAGCTGAGCACATCTCTCAGATCTGGAATCTCACTTCATGGATGGACTGCCTGAAGAGATCAGATGGAAGAAAAATCAGTGCAACATGATGCGACAGGGCAGCCCCTGTAACTAATGTTTATCTGCTGTATGCCCATCAAACGTTATATTAGTCTCCAAAATTTTAGTCAACATCAACAAGAATTTTACCTGCTTGTGTGCAAGGAATATAGACCTTGCTGTAGTTATGCACTGTAGGCAGGAACATAAGGGGATTTAGGCTCCCAAATTTGGCATAAATCATTGGCTGCTGAGTCCCAAATGTCACAAGAATCTGAGGCTATAACTTTCATCAGTTGGACTTAACTCCTATTACCTCACTCTAATCAGCTGGATAAAGGCTCAGCTTTTGCTAAACCCTTGCTTGTTCTTTCGCCAAACTTTCAGCACTTGTCATCCAGCCAGAGGCCTATCCTGCCTCTCCTCTTTTCAATATGAGCAGGTTCTAGTAACTTCTAAAGAAAATTTCAATCTGTAGGTGGATTAGTGACTGTGAATGGCAACTTCAGTTTAATAAAGTTGGTGACATTTTTAAAGGAATGGCATTTTGTTAATTATTAAGAATCCTTGCCCATTTTTCTTAGAATCAGGTTAAGTGATATACTTCTTGACAAAAGTAATTGTATTATTATAATAAAAAGTCCAAAGCAGAATAGGTACTTCATAGCTCTCTGGCAAATGGTGTGTGCGTATGTGTGTGTGTGTGTGCAGAAGATTAGTTCCTGTGCTAGATTTTTCTCTTGGTACTATATGGTGAAATGCAAATTCCATAGATTTTCCCTCCACCCACAATTAGTAGATTCTGTCCCCACCATTCCTGATTGCATGATGGAGGTCTGTGAAAATGATATGGTTGCTTCTTTAAGAGAACTCACTGTCCTCAAAGTGTTCAGAGGTCTGCGAAATGCAATGCAAAGAGTATGATAGGACATGTTTGTACCTGTTAAACAGTCTAAGAGATTGCCTAGGGAGAAGGTAGATTATCCATCATCAGAGGCTTTAAGAAGAGATCAAATATTAGTCAGGAGCCACACAGGTGTAGTTAATCTGCCTAAGGTTAGTAGAACTGATGAAATGACCTCTCAAAGCCTCTTCCAGTCCTATTTTTCTGTGTATGCGTATGTGTATGTGTGTTTGTAAAGATCAGGGCAAATCTGCCTTGAATTCTCCTTCCCGTCAAAACCCCACACTGCAAATAGAGTCTGCAGCAACCTGCACATCTCTTTCACAAGAGCTTCGTACAAATCCTTTCCTGAGGACTCCCAGGGTAGCCATAGGTGGACACATTGCTTAATGAAGAGTCATGTTAGGAACTTAGAACCAAACTTCTGTGTGCAAAGACGAAAGTGAATCCAGACTGTGGTGCTGCTGCACAACTTCTGAGAAGCTGTCGTTCTAGCCTACAAGCTAAAACAGCAGCCGGTTATCCAGGGGATGGTCCATTTCTGTAGGCCTCACATTCTTTACGGAAGATCTGCTCAGAGGCAAGCAGACGTCTCAGAGACACTCAGAAGTCTCCTCTAATGCGATTCTCTGCAGAGCTTATTGCTTCCATTAGCATAAACAAAAAAATGGCATGCTAGAGTGGGCAGAACGAAGAAAAATGGCAAAGAGGGATTTCCATTTCTAAAATATTCATAGCACTCAAAAGCATGCTATAAATGCAATAAAAATGCACCTTTGCATCCTCATCTCAGAGATTACCACTAAATGTTAGATGTGGGACAACAACTAATGGTGACGAATGTCAAGGAGAATATGGTAATGTGAGGGTTACAACAACTGTGATGTGAGCATTTAGCTATCTGAGTGTGGAAAATTGGTGTTTGAAACCCTAATTTCTGTTGCTGTCACAAAGCTTTATAGCGTGTTTGCGGCAGTGAGACTTGCATTTACTCAGGGAGCCAATTCCAGCAGCATCTAACGGCTCTGCTCTGGAGTACCACGGAGGAGATGAGGCGAAGATGACTCTCCTATACCCAGAGGGAGACAGACGACTGTAGCTTCACTCTGCCTGACATCTCAGCTGGCTGGATGAAGGCCAGTTCTTGTCCAGATGTTATGTGGCAGTCATGCAGGCTGTATCCAGCCTTCCAGAGCCTGGCTGGCTTGTGGCATGGATGGATGCTGCTGCCCAGTTAAACACTGGGTGGGAGGAGGATTGGAAGAAGACACAACATTTCTTATAGTGCTCTCCTCTTCTCCTGCTTACCTAAAAATGTCTTTATGTGGCACTGTGTCAAATACTTCAATAAATTCTGCGTAGTCTGAACCTAAGGTTCTTCTCTTCTGTAAAAAAAATCATTTTTTCCTTACAGAACAACTACCTGTTTCTTTTTCAGACAGTCTGTCTCAGAAAAACTGTGTTTAATTTTAAAAAGCCATCTTTTCCATTTATGTCCCCTCTCTTCATTTATTCTTTCCTTCAATATTTGCTGTACAGCATCACATACTACTAAGGTCTAGTGGGCCTGTCATTGACCACATCATTTTTTCTCTTTTTCCTAAATGTAGATCTTCTGCTTGACGCTCCTCACTCACACTGTCCCACCTTCGGTTTAGAGTCCTAATATTGATGTTCCAATTCAGACCATATAGTTACATGGAATAAAGGCAAATCATGAGGTATTAGAAGATATCCTAGGCAGTGACTAATAAAAATCTGTTTGTATTAGATGCTATCTCATACTTTCTGTTCTGCACAATATGCATTACCTGTGCAGGAGGTCCGACAAAATCTATCGCCCTTATTCTGAGACAACATGGGAGCTTCTTGCCTTCATTCTTCCTGCCAAACAATCCCCAGTGGTGTGTGCATATTTTCCCCCCCAAAAGTTACTCTCTTTTCCATTAGGAATCATACCTCTGTAACAAGAAATCATTTTGTCCCACTGAGCCCCAAACGTCATATGTTAGCAAAGAGCAAAACCAAAACATTGTCCCTTTCAGTTGTCTCCCTCTTGACTAAAGTGCATAAAGCTTGAGCTGTTTGGATTTGGTTCGGTTTAGTTCATTTAGGTATTCATTAGGCTATGATTTTTTTATTTCCTCATTGAACTAGACAGATTTTGTTTTCTTCTTAGTTCAGAGAATTTGGAATAGGGCTAGATCAACAAAGTAATCACAAATCTTTCTAGAATTCATTTATCAAGATCAAAATAAATGAATACTCCAGTCATTTTGAAATAACACATAATATAGATAATGGGCTTCACAAAATCTGGCATGTAACTAAACCATTATCACTGAATGTACAAGGACTTGACTTTGCTTCCCAACACAAACAAGAACTGCTCCTCAAGAGATTTGCTAATAAATTACTGTGTTGAAAGGAGGTGATTAAGCACAAAGATAGAGCACAACTATGAATTCCTCTCTGTGTAGTTAAAGAGAGTTTCTAATGAAATACTCTTGCTTGAGTTACTTCTTTAACAACCATATAAACACATTTGAGATTACTACTTTGGATGGAAGGGTTATTTTGGATAAAATAATAACAACAAAAATGTCTAAACTTTTTCAAAAACTCTTAATGAACAAGAAGTTTTAGATGGCTTTTGTTTGTTCGCTTCTATGAAATTTGGATTTTGAGTGAACAAGCTTTTAGATTTGGATGTGTACAGCTTTGATGTAAATCAATTAATTTTTACCATTTTAACCTCTGGGTAAACAGGAGTGTGTCATTAAAGCCAGGCCTGAGTCAGCAAGCGCTTGCGGGAATGCTTATTTCCACAGGGCCACGGGCAAGACAGATGAAGAAATGTGAGTTAAAGATCAAAGAGCAAGTCAGTAGCTGAGCAGTTTGGTGGTGCTGTGTGCATGCTCTCTATCAAAAAAATACAGCTTTCCAGGAAACTGATGCATGAATATATAAAAAGCTGGAGAACCTCTACGATGAGGTGGCTGAGAAGTCAGGAGGTTAGAGAATCTACATTTTACACCTGTGCAGCTGCACACTGGATAGCTGTGTCCCTATAGGGATCCAGCCGTAAGACCTCTTCTACCTACTAAAGGGAAACACTGCATGTAGCTATATAAAAATAGCCAGTGACAGCTATAGCTCCTCATAGCATAATAGCTGTGAGGAACAACATTGCCTTTGTGTCTTCTTCCTCACACTTGACTGTTGATCTTCAATTTGAAACAACCAACATGCTGATTTTCATGAAACTAATCCCAGGAATTACAGAATCACAGAATCACAGAATCACTGAGGTTGGAAGGGACCTCTGGAGATCATCTAGTCCAACCCCCCTGCTCAGCAGGGTCACCTAGAGCACATTGCACAGGATTGCATCCAGGTGCGTTTTGAATATCTCCAGAGAAGGAGACTCCACCACCTCTCTGGGCAACCTGTTCCAGTGCTCTGTCACCCTCACAGTGAAAAAGTTTTTCCTCATGTTCAGATGGAAGTGTCTGTGTTTCAGTTTGTGCCCATTGCCTCGCATCCTGTCGCTCGGCACCACTGAAAAGAGTCTGGTCCCATCCTCTCGACACCCTCCCTTCAGATACTTGTACACATTGATAAGATCTCCTCTCAGCCTTCTCTTCTCCAAGCTAAACAGGCCAAACTCTCTCAGCCTTTCCTCATAAGAGAGATGCTCCAGTCCCCTAATCATCTTTGTAGCCCTTCGCTGGACTTGCTCCAGTAGTGCCACATCCCTCTTGTTCTGGGGAGCCCAGAACTGGACACAGTACTCCAGATGTGGCCTCAGCAGGGCTGAGTAGAGGGGGAGAATCACCTCCCTCCACCTGCTGGCAACATTCTTCCTGATGCACCCCAGGATACCATTGGCCTTCTTGGCCACAAGGGCACATTGCTGCCTCATGCTTAACTTGGTGTCCACCAGCACTCCCAGGTCCTTCTCCGCAGAGCTGCTTTCCAGCAGGTCAACCCCCAACCTGGACTGCTGCATGGGGTTATTCCTCCCCAGGTGCAGGACCCTGCACTTCCCTTTGTTGAACTTCATGAGGTTCCTCTCTGCCCACCTCTCCAGCCTGTCCAAGTCTCTTTGAATGGCAGCACAGCCCTCTGGTGTATCGGCCACTCCTCCCAGTTTTGGATCGTCAGCAAACTTGCTGAGGGTGCACTCTGTCCCTTCATCCAGGTCATTGATGAAGAAGTTGAACAAGACTGGACCCAGTACTGACCCCTGGGGGACACCGCTAGCTACAGGCCTCCAACTAGACTCTGTGCCACTGATCACAACTCTCTGAGCTCTGCCATTCAGCCAGTTCTCAATCCACCTCACTGTCCACTCATCTAACCCACACTTCCTGAGCTTGTCTATGAGGATGCTATGGGAGACAGTGTCAAAAGCCTTGCTGAAGTCTAGGTAGACAACATCCACTGCTCTCCCCTCATCTACCCAGCCAGTCATTCCATCAGAGAAGGCTATCAGATTGGTTAGGCATGATTTCCCCTTGGTGAAGCCATGCTGACTACTCCTGATCACCTTCTTTTCCTCCACATGTGTGGAGATGGCTTCCAGGATGAGCTGCTCCATCACCTTTCCAGGGATGCAGGTGAGGCTGACTGGCCTGTAGTTTCCTGGGTCCTCCTTCTTGCCCTTTTTGAAGACTGGAGTGACATTGGCTTTCTTCCAGTCCTCGGGCACCTCTCCTGTCCTCCATGACCTTTCAAAGATGATGGAGAGTGGCTTAGCAATAACATCCGCCAGCTCCCTCAGCACTCGTGGGTGCATCCCATCAGGGCCCATGGATTTGTGGGTGTCAAGTTTGCTTAAATGATCTCTAACCCACTCCTCCTCCACCAAGGGAAAGTCTTCCTCTCTCCAGACTTTCTCTCTTGCCTCCAGGGTCTGGGGTTCCTGAGGGCTGGCCTGAGCAGTAAAGACTGAAGCAAAGAAGGCATTCAGTAACTCTGCCTTCTCTGCATCCTTCGTCACCAGGGCACCCACCCCATTCAGCAAAGGGCCCACATTTTCCCTAGTCTTCCTCTTGCTGCTGATGTATTTGAAGAAGCCCTTCTTGCTGTCCTTGACATCTCTAGCCAGAAGCATGAGAATATGTCTCCTGAGAAGAGAGTTGCTTTTTTGGGTGGGACACTAACCTGGACATTGTACTGCACGTGTAGCCAGAATATCTAGAACTCATGTTTCTGTAGTCCTTCTGATGCTGTCATGAACAAAGACCGTCCACCAGATCCTCTCACCCCTCCAGTCTTCATCAGGCTTTTGAGGGCCGTGCTGATAGACTGGGAATCTTCCTTTGCTATTCCTCATAACATCCTTCTATTCCTCATAATATCTGTCTTCATAATGTCTGTGTTCTCTTTTCCGCTCTCCATGGTACCGCTTGACATTGAAGTCTTATTTGTAGTATTTTGAAGCACACCTTGAATATGCCCTTTTCCTTCTACAATTCTTATCTTCTGCTACCACCACAGCCTTCACTTTGAAACTCACCACTACAGTTAACAACTAAAGCTTCAGCAATTACTCCAGTTCTTCCCTTCACATGGCCCTGTCAGTTAGCTTCAGCACAAACAGCACTTTGTATTGCAACAAGTATTCTGGCCTCTTTTTTTTTTCTGAAATTTAAGAAATGTTGTTAAAATTACAAAAAGAAGAGAAGCTCTGGAAAAGCCTTTTTTCCACATTTCTGTAAAAGTAACAGTACAGTTTTTCAAAACAGTCTAGGGAATTTTGACACATCTTAATAGTATCTCACTGATTCTTAATAATTTAGACATATTTCTAAATTCCCAAGACTGATCTGAAAAATGTCAGCTTAAGAAAACCTGCAAATGAGTAAATAAAAATATAATGCCTCTTGCCTTTATTCTATATGACAAAATAATCAACTTCAGTCATTACACAGGCATTAAACAGAAGGATAATGATTTCTCAACTATCCCATCATTTCCACAGACTGCAATTTCCTTTGTTCCACTGTAATATTTTCATTAAACAGCAGAATAAAAGTGTTCTGTTTTTACATAAAAGAGTGACCATTTCTGTAATGACGGTCAAACTCCATTAATTCTTTAGAATTTTTTTTAGCTTAATTTTTTCCAAACAAATAAGATATTTCCCAATGAGGTCATCATGCTCTGAGGCAGACAGAAGCATTACAAAACACAGTTCTGCCGAGGCAGCTTTCTTATTGCTATACCTGCCTATGATGTATTTATATGGATGTCTACCATAAGGTGATAAATACATTAAAGATGATGCACCTTTTTAATGTGTTTCCTTTTTTTATCAGGCACCCAAACATCATACACACACACACACACACACACCCCTATACACACACACAAATATATACGTACATGGAGGATAAGACAGTCCTCTTGGCAATGGGGAAACCAGTTGAGCAGCACATAGCTGCTGCAAAACAGCACAGTGCGGATCTTGGAAAGGAGAAGGGAAAGTCAGTGAAGTGCCCTAGTCAAAACAGCCTTGCTCGAGTTCTAGCATAAAGGTGATGCCTAAAGCTCCCATTACTACCCTTTACACCGTGGACTGGCTTGCTTCATCCGCTGGAGCATGGGTGACTGCCAATCCACCCTCTGTACTCAAAGTCACTAAGATCAAAATCCCTGGCAATAACAGCGTTAGCAGCAAAAGGCAGCACAGCTGCTGTAAATCAAATGTAAAGCAGGAGCTGAAGGTATTATTGAGTATGGTATATTTCATGGGTAGAGAAATATTAGGGATGCTAGATGAGTACAAGTGATACAAGTGAGGTTGTCTCATCTGACCCTGGAACTACAGGCTTTCTGACCTGCCTTCACAGATTATATTGATGTGGCTTTGATGTTCTTGAACCTGATTTCCTCTGTATAGAAGATATTACAGCACTTCCCAACCTGAAAGGATTTTTGAGGAGAAACGCACTACAGATGCGGTAGTGATTTGGAGCTCTCCTTGACTGTAGATCTGTCTGCTTGCAGTTCCTGCTGGCCAGACTCTAACAAGGTGAGGGCTGAAGCTGGATGGGTCTCACCAAGACAGCCTGGGTAATATCTCACACTCTGCGCTGTGCCAAGACAGGCTTCCAAAGCACATTGGGTGTTCGGCTGGCTAACCTGGAGCCTGGTTAGAGCATTTACAGGACAACATGCCCTTCAATGATTTATGTACATCAAAGAAGCGAGGATTAGTGTCAAGATACCATGATGAATTATTTAATTTCCCTACTGTGCTAATGTCTTCTCTTTGCTCCCTCTTGTCTCTACTGACTGAAGTTAGCTGTGACTATATAACTACTATATGCAAGTGTATCAGAGCTCTGTTAATGTTGGTGGGTGCTACTGTAAGAAAAAAATAACAATTGTGCTGTATCTTCAGAATATATTTCATATTTTCTTTTTCCTTCTAAATGCAGTTAATCTATCCATCACAGCTTACCTGAGAAAGCCTGACATATCTTGGAGTGTTTTTATTGTATGCAAAATGCACAGGAGAAAAGTATTTGAGGGTCTGAACGCTAAAATCAAACACAGAAAAAGACGAAGAATGTTGATAGTGTCTCTTGTAGATTGAGAAGACAAGAACACTTACAGCAGCTGAATTGGTTGCAAAACCCAAGAGCTGCAAAGAATGGAAAAGCACAGGTGTATTGGGGCAGAATTCAAGCGGAAAGAGTTTTAAGAATACCCTGAGATCAAAGTTCAAATACATGCTCCAGAGAATAAACTACATTCAAATACAGGAATGGGCATTTTGTCCAGGGGCAGATATAACAGCATTTCCATTCACACTCTCCACAGGGACCTGTCCTCCCCGGTTACCTGTACGGTGATGGATTTGCTCAATCACTGTCATACAAATGGTGTCTGAGTGCAGTCATCTGCATCCAGCCTAGATGTGCAACTACTGTGTAAGTCAGATTTATATCTAAAATCTGCTATATTCACAAGTGAAACATGAAGACTGAATAATCACTGCAGCTGACTGAAGCAGAGGAAAGCATTCAATTGCACTAGTCTGAATCTAGTATCTCCCTTTAGCTAATATTTAGTTTTAAATTAGTGTAAATCTAGAACAATTCCTCCTGACTTACTCTGAAATCACAGTGATATAACCCAGAGAGAATTTGGCCAAGGGAAAAAAAACAACAAAACAGAACTAAATAAAGATTTTCTACTGAAAACACTGAGTTAAGAACTGAAACTAGCAAGCAATGGGAGAAAAAGGGTGGGAAAAAAAATGAAATAAATTAAATATTGAAAAGGCACTTTAAAGTAGGCTAACATTCTTTTTTCTTGTTGCAAGTCAAACATCTGATTTGGTTCCATTCCAGCAGTAATGTCTGAAAACAGTGGTACTGCATTCTGCAACAGTCCCATGACTGCAGAGGTACTAACCTTATGTGACTGCACTGCTTAATCTTTATTCAGGAGATGTAAAAGAATGTGTAATCTCTGGTGCTTTCCTGTGATCCCAGCCTTCTCTTGAATATATACAGTATGTCCTATGACAATATAAGTCATGACCTTCCTCCATGAGGAGGACTGAAGGAAGATAGGTCAAGAAAACTGCGGTAGCCCACATTGGGGAATTCTTTTGCTAGGTACAGCCGTAGAAGGAAACAGTGATTGTCTGGCATGCCGGTCAGGTCTAGAGAGTCTGAATTGGACAAAACAAGAATGAAATATGAATTTCCACTTACTTTCTGATCCAAAACCATTGCTGAGACAGAAAGAGCAGTCAGCGTCTGGTCGGTGATTTTAAAAAACGAACTTCCTGTCAGCACCCATAATTTACAACCTAGCATAGCCTGATGACAGAAACTATTTGCTGATGTAAATGGAGAGGCGCTGCTTGTGCTCCAGATTGACTTGGACACAAGCCCACTCTGAACTGAAAACTCGGCACTGCCGGTGGTGCAGCAGCGTACCCAGGCTCCTACACCTTGCTGAAGGGCTCATCTGCTTTGCTCAAGCACAGCCCCACATGAATCGAGCTGTGAGGCTCCTTAGGAGGGACCTTAGCTCTCAGTAGCTCTGAAGTCAGGCAGAGGTTCAGGTCTGCTTCTGTCTGGGTAGCTAGGCCTATAATCTAATCCAAGGAGAAATTACACTCTGTTATTAAGTAACTCTTTTGTCTTGGTAGGCGTGTTCTGACACTTGGCCTGTACCCGCTGTATGGTTGATACACAGTTTTCAGTTTACATCCTGTTTACATCCTGTTTACACGTGTTAGTTCGCATAGATAGAGAGTTATTAGTTCCGCAGCAGCCTATTCTACATGCCTCAATATTCTCATGCAAACCTCCTTTTCAGCAGCACGCAGGAAGTCCAGAGGACAGCACCAACTATCTTTTATACTCTGCATGGCCGTGTAGAGTGGCGGGCTCTTGGAGTCTCACGGGAAGCTACATTTACTACATTTTTACAGCACAGTCCAGCATAGGCACCAGTTTTGGTGCTTGCAACATCAGATGTACATCATGCAAATCTCCCCAAGGAGCTCTTCCATTGGTAGTTTTCGTTTTTCAGTTTCAGATTCATTTATGGATCTCTTAAGCACCTGAATGCTGTGCTTTCCCAAGCAAATGCGTACTGATACCACTAGGACACCCTGCCTGAATCTCTTAAAATTTCCTTAGGCAGAAGACAATACTGAGAACACTTGTCTAAACTGTTTTCTGACTCAAGAGATTCACGCTGACCCAGCCTTCCCCCCTCCTCCCCACAGGCTTATTAGACAGATGTATAAGTTTGCCTAGGAGAAGAATTCCCGTGACTTTGAGATAGTTACTTATATCCTGAGTCCAGTGTATGTAGTAGGTCACAGGAGAGCATCCTTTGAAACCATTTTTAAAGCCTATGGAATGCACAATTGGAGATACAACTTGAACTCATCAGTGTTTACATATGCTAGTGCCCCTTGCCTTGCCTAGGACGAGATTTGTTGTGTAAACTAAGGGCTCAGCTAACCTTTTCTGATAAATTGATACAGTTGCATGTGCCAAAGGAAACGGCTTGGAGAGCCCAGCTATGTTTGAGAACTGAGAAGCAGTTGCAAAGGGCAGAAATTCCCGACGAAATCCTGGATGCCGTAATACCCTTCGTATGGGCCACAGGGAAGCCTGGACGAGCAGTGAATGCAACACCGGTAAAAACTGAATTAAAACCTGGAGCACAACCGGTAAAAATACCCAACATACTATTAAGTTAGAGACTAGGCAAGGTTTGGAACCTTTGATAAATACCTTTGTCCAAAATGGAGTATTGCAAGAATGTCAATCTGAGTATAAGACCCCTATTTTACCAGTAAAGAGACCCCGAACCCAGGAATATCGATTAGTACAAGATTTAAGAGAAATCAACTGAATAACTGTTGATGTCCAGCCGGTAGTCCCGAATCCATATACTTTGCTATCCTCAATACCTGAGAACAATCTCTATTTTACAGTGTTGGATTTAAAAGATGCTTTCTTTTGCATACTGTTGGAAAAGGAAAGCCAAAAAATATTTGCCTTTGAATGGGAAAGCCCTACCACAGGTCGGAAAACTCAACTTTGCTGGACTGTGCTACCACAAGGGTTTAAGAGCAGTCCAAGGCTCTTTGGTAATGTACTGGCTAAGGAGCTGGAGGACTGGCAAGGTAGGAATCCTTCTGGGACTTTGTTGCAGTATGTGGACGATATACTATTGGGATCTGAGACAAAACAAGAGTGTAAAATGGCTACTATAGACTTGCTGAATTTCTTGGGATTGGCTGGATATCAGGTGTCTCAGAAAAAGGCTTAGGTGGTGCAGCTTATGGTAATTTATATAGGTTTTGAAATGTCTCAAGGAAAAAGAAAATTGGGGATGGAAAGAAGAGAAGCCATATGTAGAATTGCTCCACCCAACTCAAAACGAGAATTGAGAGGCTTCCTAGGAATGGCTGGATGGTGCCAGCTGTGGATACCGAATTTCAGTCTGATTGCTAAACCATGGTATGATGCTATGAAGGGACCTGGAGAGGTCTTAGATGGACCCCTGAATGGTGTAAGAGTTTTGACACTATAAAGACTGAATTAATGAGAGCACCCGCGCTGGGCTTGCCAAACCTGACTAAACCTTTTTCATTATGTGTGCATGAGTGACAACATGTAGCATTAGGAGTTTTGACACAGACCTTGGGAGAATGGAAGAGAGCAGTGGCCTACTTTTCTGAACAACTGGATGATGTGAGTAAAGGATGGCCGACATGCCTCAGAGCAGTTGGTGCAACAGTATTATTGATTAAAGAGGCACGGAAATTGCCCTTAGGACAACCCATCACCGTATAGGTACCTCATGCCGTTTTAGCAGTATTGGAACAAAAAGGACATCCCTGGCTTTCACCAAGTAGATTGATTCAATACCAAGCCGCCTTAATTGAACAGGATGATGTTTCTTTAAAAGTGTCTTCTGTTTTGAATCCTGGTACATTGCTCCCGATAAACCAGGAAGGAGAATTGGAACATGAGTGTTTGCAGGCTATTGAGGAATTTTATTCCAGCCAGCCTGACCTGAAAGATGAGCCCCTGACAAATCCTGAATGGGAACTGTTTACGGATGGAAGCAGCTTTACAGTAAGGGGAGAACGGAAGGCCAGATATGCAGTGGTGACTTTGCAAGGAAAGACAGAATCATCTGCTTTCCCCGCAAATACGCCTGCCCAGAAAGCAGAAATTATTGCCTTAACTCAAGCCTTAGAACTGTCTAAAGGGAAAAAGTCAATACTTATACATCTTTATACATATTTATATATTTATTCACCATTGCACTCCATTGCCCTCCTCAGCCCCCTCTATCCTCGATGACACCCCTCTGCCCCCTTTGCCCCCATGACACCTCTCTGCTCCCCTTGTGCTTCCATTGCACCCCATTGCCCCCCAAATCACTCCATTGCACCCCTCTGCCCTCTCTGCCCCCCATGGCAGCTCATTGCACCCCTCTGTCCCTCATGGCACCCCACTGCACTCTTCTACCCCCACCGCCCGCCATGGCACCCCCTCTGCTGCCATGGCACCACTTTGCAGCCCTCAGCCCCCCATGGCACCCCTCTGCCCCTATGGTACCCCATTGCATGCTTCTGCCCCCACTGCCTCCCATTGCACCCCATTGCACCAAATGGCATCTACTGCCCCCCGTGATACCCCTGTGCCCCCTCTGCCCACTTTGCACCCTGTTGCACCCTTCTGCCCCCCCATGGCACTTCCCTGACCTCTCTGCCCCCCACTGCACCCCTCTGCTTCCTTTGCACACCATTGTGTGCTTCCACCCCCCAGGGTGCCCCTCTGCCCCTATGGCACCCCAAGGCACCCCTCTTTCTCTCCTCTCACCTCCCCTCTCAGCAGAAGGGAACCATGTCCATATGTGCATCTACCTGTGCATCCTAACACACAGTACAACATGGCACATGCACAAGCATTCCCCCCAGCACGCACGTGCATGCCCCCCCAAACACACAGAGCTTCCACGTCTTGCTCAAAAGGACCCTAATGCAGTCAGCATTGCAAACCATCCCACTGCACACACCCCCCGTCTTGCACACACACGCACACACACAACGCACTTCTCTCACAACCCCCACCACGATGCACACACACGACCACTGCACACAAACACCTCCCCCAGACTCTACGTCCTTCCCAGAGCATGCTGTGGCATTGCACCAAGGTGATGCTGTGCCTGGGTGGGATGTTCACTAACTTAAGGGGAACCGTGCCAGAGCAAGGACTCCGGGTGCAGCACAGCTCTCCATTATATGTATTTTATTGCTCACTCCTACATTGCAATCGTGCAGTGCAATTTGCTATAGCCAAACACTAAAATATTATTCTGCACATGCTTTGGGTTCACAGCCGAGTTGCTGTCTTAGGGATCCCGATCCTTCGCTGTCCCATCAGTCATGGAGGAATCGTGGTGCAGGTGTGGTGCCTCAGGCCGTGGACACACGAGGCGATAGCCGACTATCAGAAATCTCAACCATTTGAAACATTTCGTATTCATTTTTGCACAAACCATTTTTTGTTCAAATGTTGGATACACTGGGATGGGAGAGTCGCGTGACACAGGCTCGGTGTGTTTGAGTCATGACAATTGTTTACTACATGACAAGCAACAGCATATTAGCACAATTAACAACAATTAGCATATTAGCACAACTATTAAACACACTAACAGAGCAGAATGATGATAACAAACATACTTTGTAAAACAAGAGAAGTTCCATGTCCAAGTATTCCAGAAAACCACAAGGATCAATTGTCACTTTGATGTCATGGGTTTATTCTGACAAGTATTTTCTGAATATCATGGCACACTTCCTCGTCATTTGAGGGTAGATAGGTACTACATTCCTTACCAATCAGGGTACAAAAAATGCCTTTGACAGCTCGGATGGTCATGACCTTCCTTTTTCATGAGCTACTTAGCCGAGTTATGTATGTATATATGCATGCGGGGAAGTTTTCAGAAGAAAGCAGCCTACAGATGATCGGCTGCTGTTGGTCCATTCCCAGGCTTTGTGGCTCTGAGAGTTTTTGCGGGTTTGCGTCTTTCTTAACACTGTGTGAGGTAAGGGTTTGCCTCTCGCGTGCTGGTTTGAATGTTTGATGCTTGATACCCGTCGTGGTGTTTAAGGCATCGGGCAGCAGCACTTCAGATGTTCCTGCCTGAAAGGCGTTCTGCGGGTTAGCTTGTGGAATTGCCTCGGTGCCAAGCGCTTTGTCGCCGAGCCCTAGCTGGCATCCTCAGACTGTGGCAAGAATTCCATTCCCCGGCCTCTGAGCACCTTCCCTGTTTAGTGACTGTGGATTCCTTGGCTCGAAGGTGTAAATCTGTAAAGTACCTGGAAGAAGTCCCAAGATGCCAAGGTGTGACTAATAAAGGAATCCTACGTCCATAGGCAGTATTATTTTGGTGTGCTTGGGCTGACTTGGTGGAGACCAGTCTTCAATGAGGAGAAACTGCTTAGGCTCTGCAGAATGGCTTTTCCTTGGCATCTTGGTGTGTGGTGTTTTCCATGAAGTGGTGAAGAGGAGTCCCTGTGGTGCCATTTGCAGAACTCTGTACAATGCTGCCTTGGAATTTCCAGGTGTCCCGAATTCAGTGGTTAAGAGCAGCTGAAGTGAGGCGCTTTCATCTGTGGCCTGTACGAAGCAAGTGATTTTTGTGCTGCGTCTAGTGAGCGAGGGTCCCTGGTCCTACAGCCCCCCCATAGTTGTTGTTAATTAGGGCTGAAGCAGTGTTGAAGATAACGAGTTGTGCAAGTGTAACTCTGGGCTGTACCGCAACTGGCCAGAGAAGAAGGCAGGCAGCCACAGTGCTTATCCTTCCCCTTTGGTGAAGATGGCGTGCTTTTCAGATGTCCCGTGGATGGGGAAGCTACTCCTGTCTGTGTTCATCAATGACTATATTCCACGTGGTTCTCCCCCTCCCCCTCCCCCTCTCTCTCCCTCTCTCTCCCTGAAGGGAATGGCTGAGGTGATGATTGCTAACAATTTTAGGGTAGCCTCCAGCTAAGGCTGTTCTGCTCCCTGGAACAGGGAGGGGTAGGTAGTATAGGAGTAGGGAGAGGGAGAAATGTTTGAGGCATGTCTTTTTGGCCATACCTCTTAAACGAGGTGTGAACTTCAGTGTGGCTTTTTTGCTTCTTTTAATGCTTCTGTAGGTTCATAATTGCCCGGAGGACTTGGTCACTGGCTTACGGACAAGGCACGTGCCTTCGGAGGAAGACCAAAATCAGCAGGTACGTCAATGGTTGCTGTGAATTTCTTCTTCTAGGCTTGGAATATTTTGTGTGCAGGCAGCTAAAATGTCCAGGAATTCCCTGACAGTGACCTCCTCCAAGGGCCGCTGCCCACTGATGGCTGAAGATCCCCCTGAAACTTTAAATTAAGCTGTGCTCTCCACTGATGCAGATACATAAGTACCCCCCGCTAGTAGCAGGTGGCCTTCCCTTTTGTGGGGGGATACACTCTAGGTGTCTTGCAGAGCTCATTTCTTTACACTTGTGAAGTGGAAGACCCGCCCAGAGGATGAAAGCCCTGGGTTGGAAGTAGGAAGCTCTGGCTTTGATGATCAGAGTAATATCTGCAATCAAACTATAGCTCTTGCCCTTGCATCAGAGCAGATTGTGCCTTATCTTAGAAAGGAAGGAAACGCTCAGGCCTGCACTCTCAGCGTCTCTTCCAAGAAGAGTGATACTAAGCCCTTTTTACATATTAGGAACCAGCAACCCTCCTGAAGAGATGCCAACAGATTAGAGGTCCTCAGGTGACCAGAATGGCTAGAGGTCTTCAGTTGTGCAGGTGCCTGCTGGTGGTGGGCAAAACTGCTTCTCTTTGAGTTCACTCTGAAGACTGATGTAGTGAGTGAAAAGAAGAGCCTAGTCCATGTTCCTGCCCTCTTCTTCAAGCTCACGTAACAACCTTTCCTTAGGCTATGGCCGGAGAGCTGCTGGAGGAGGTAGCCGATGCTCTTGAAAAGCAGTCACTTCCCGAAGCTTTGCTTGAAGTTACAAAGCTTTGTTGCAGTGAGCTGAAGGAGGGCAAATTGCAGTTGCAGGAGGAACTGGACAGGGTTAAAGCCAAGGTAGGCAAAGCCTGTAACTACGTTAATGACTGTGACAACGTTGTTTTTCCCTGTAAATGAGGAAAAAGGACAAAGCAGTATTCTGAGAACAAGTGCTGGGGGATCTGAGCAAGTCAGTAATTATACCCTGTCATAACCCGTGAAGGCGGTGGAACCTTGAAGCCAATGACCTGCTCTTCCTCTTCTGGCGTGCAGGGTACTGTAATTTGAAACATGCAGAAGCCAGCTGGTTTCCCTTGCCAGTAAGAGCTGATATTGCTCTTCAGCCCACAGGCGTAAGCCCTCATTCAGGCTCTAGGGTAGTATTGCAGCAGTGTCCCTTCTGTTGCCTTCTTCCTCCCCCTGCCCCATGGTGGCCAACACAACAGGCCCTTCAGGGAGCTCGTTTCAAGCGCGAGGGGCCCAGCAGTGTGTTGGGAGCAGCCTTCTGGTGGGTACGTACGAGCAGAGCAGTTTGTTGCCTCTCCAAACCCACCTGTGTCTTGAGGCCCACCTGAAGGTGACAGTGGGTGAGCTACAGGTGCCCTGAGAGTGTTGCGTATTTTCCTGTTCAGGCTCTTGCTCCCTTTCTTTATATTTGGCTGTGTGTGTAGAGATTTTGTTCCTTCTTTGTAGCTTGTTAAGTGCCTGCGAAGGTCACTGTCTGTGTTCTGGGGGTGCAGCGCTTAAAAGGGTGCGATCCTTCTTCATGGTTTGCCCTCGCACGTGGCGAAATGGGAGGATGCCGAGGTGGTTATTGAAAGGAACTGGAAAAAGAAGAGAACTTTAACAAGTGCTTAAGACAGTGTAATCCCCACGGCCTGACACCCACGCTAAGTAAGAAGCAGCCCTCATTGATAGGTGGGGGTTTTGCACTGTATAGGTGAAGCAGCATCTCAGGCAGGTGCTCTGAATTGTGCTGCGGGCTGAGCTAACGTTGTCTTCCTACACTGGGCATAATGTCAACAGGGGAGATTGAATGGCATGAAAGTGACTTGCCTTGTTTTCTAACCCTGCTGCCTAGGGTTAGGAAGGTCTTTGACGTGCAGCCACTGTGTCCTTCCTTGGACAAAGGTGCGCGTATTTCCCTGAAAAGCCGCCGACCACGTTTGTGGTGCGTATGGATGTTCTTCCATTTGGTTTGGCAAAGGACGGTGCCTGCTCTGGAGAAACAGTGGGCGTACTGGACTGTTGGCATGGTGCCTTTTTGCATTCTCTGCCCTTTTTCTTCCCGCGAGCAAGGAACTTGCGGTCAGTTCTGAATTCTTTTGCGACTTACTCTGTGTAGGGACCGTCTTTGCACCGTTTGTGTAAGAATAAGGTGTAGCGGCATGGGCAGTGTTGGAATAGCAGTCTCCCTGATTTGGCCATTATTCTGGAGTTGGGAAGTCGCTGCAGGAGAAGGGTGAACTTTTCAACTAATGCTTCGCATGGAGGAGTGACCACCTGGATGCTGGGAGCATCATGAGTCATTGAAAGAGTAGGGTTGATGTTGCGGCAGTGTTTAGGGCTGCTTGTAGGCAATCAAGATGGGGATGGGAGAGGCCAGTATGAAAGAGGATGAAGCAACAGGGTTTTGGAGAGCCGACTTGAGAGTCGAAGCAGTCGACTTGTCTGTATGGAAACGCAGCTGACTACCGTGGGTCCTAGCTGTGGTTTTACAGTTGCAGGAGTTGGAAGAGCAGTGTGTTCAGTCTGAGCGTTGTGTTCAGGATTTGAAGACAGCCCTGGAAAATAAGCAAAGAGAAGCGCTGGCTTCTTCCCAGCAACTGCAAGATCTTCTGGGAGCCTCCTCGGGAGCTGTTAGCCTAAAAGACCTGGAAGAACGAGTGGGACGGTAAGGAACTGACACAGTGAAGCAAGGCTTTGCTTTCTGGGATGGTGGAAAAAGCAACAGGATTGCCTTGCTGCATCACAGCAAGTCAATATGTGATTTTGAGAGAGGCTTTTGCTTTAGACTACATTCTTTCACGCAGTCGTGTCGGTATTTGTGCTCTTGTGGGTTCCCATAACGAGACCTGTGTTTCTTTTCAAGGCTTGAACTTGCAAACGCCAGCCTGGAAGGCAGAGCCCAACAACACAACGATAGCCTCGCAGTTCTTCAGAAAGAGCTGCACGGCTCTGCCTCTGTAAGCTAGTCATGACCTTCCTTTTTCATGAGCTACTGAGCCAAGTTATGTATGTATATATGCATGCGGGGAAGTTTTCAGAAGAAAGCAGCCTACAGATGATCGGCTGCTGTTGGTCCATTCCCAGGCTTTGTGGCTCTGAGAGTTTTTGCGGGTTTGCGTCTTTCTTAACACTGTGTGAGGTAAGGGTTTGCCTCTCGCGTGCTGGTTTGAATGTTTGATGCTTGATACCCGTCGTGGTGTTTAAGGCATCGGGCAGCAGCACTTCAGATGTTCCTGCCTGAAAGGCGTTCTGCGGGTTAGCTTGTGGAATTGCCTCGGTGCCAAGCGCTTTGTCGCCGAGCCCTAGCTGGCATCCTCAGACTGTGGCAAGAATTCCATTCCCCGGCCTCTGAGCACCTTCCCTGTTTAGTGACTGTGGATTCCTTGGCTCGAAGGTGTAAATCCGTAAAGTACCTGGAAGAAGTCCCAAGATGCCAAGGTGTGACTAATAAAGGAATCCTACGTCCATAGGCAGTATTATTTTGGTGTGCTTGGGCTGATTTGGTGGAGAAAGTCTTCAGTGAGGGGAAACTGCTGGATCACTGGAACAGGGGGTAGATAGTAAAGGAGTAGGGAGATGGAGGAATGTTTGTGGCATTTCTTTTTGGTAATACCCCTTAAATGAGGTGTGAGCTTCAGTCTGGAAAGCGTCAGTGTGGCTTTTTTGCTTCTTTTAATGCTTCTGCAGGTTCAGAATCGCCTGGAGGACCTGATCACTGGCTTATGGACAAGACGCGTGCCCTCAGAAGAAGACCAAAATCAGCAGGTGCATCAATGGTTGCTGTGAATTTCTTCTTCCAGTCTTTAATTTTTTTTTATTATTATTGTGTGTGTGTGTGTGTGTGTGTGTGTGTGTGTGTGCGTGTGTGTGCGCGTGCAGGCAGCTAAACCGTCCAGGAATTCCATAACAGTGACCTCTTCCAAGGGCCGTTGCCCACTGATGGCTGAAGATCCCCCTGAAGCTTTAAATTAAGCTCTGCTTTCCACTGATGTGGACGCATAAGTACCCCCTGCTAGTAGCAGAGGGACTGAGGAAGCTGTTCTTCAGGGTCTTTTCCACCTTTCCCCCATGGGCCCCTAGTAGCGGGTGGCCTTCACTTTTGGTGGTGGTGGGGAATGGGTCTGGCAGGCAACTGTTTCTGTCCCTCAGTATTGGCCTGTCTGGTGGGAGAACTGAAGCGCCGACCTTTATGTGGGAATTCTGTCCCCTGGAGTTCTGCGGCCCTTGGCTAGCAGAGAGAGACGTCCTGCAACATCTTTGTGAGGAACGTCATCTGCGCCCAGTGCTTATGGATGCCATTACTGAGTTGTGTGTGCCATTTCTTCTTTCTGTTTGGGAAGTGTGAGAGCAAAAGAAAGCCAGCGAAGGAGTTGGTAGAGGGGAAACAGCCAGCAGAAGCCCGACTGGAGCAAGAAATGAGAAGAAACATGGAACTGCAGAGAGAATGCGACAGGTACGTATGGGTTTTTAGTACTTGTAAGAAATATCAGCTGGGCTGGGAGTCAAGCTTCATTTAACTTGACCCTAAGACTATGAGTACGTAACAGTTTGTGAGCAACTTCAAGCCTTGCTTTAGATCTTGCAAGTGGCTTCTGTACGTGAGCGTACGGTTTTAGGTATGTGGAAGAGCAGGCTGCCCTGCAGTTGTCGTGGGGAGGGAGGGTGAGTGGGCAGGCAGGCAGGAAGAAGTCCCTTCCCTCTGTTTTCAGGCAGAGGGAGTACCTTCATGGGAGCAGCCGAAATTTTGAGCCTGCAAGTGATCTGTGGGAGGGGAATGATTTTTTTTTGCTTGGTTGGTTGGTTTGTTGTTTGGTTTGTTTTTTGGGTCCATAAGTCCTGGTCTATCAGTCAGGTTACAAATGAAGTAAGCCCCGTCCCTGGTGCTCACATAAGTGTGTACGCAAAGGCTGACTGTCCTTGGGCTTCCTATCTTACTTACTAATTTGCTGTGCAGGTCCAAGAGGCTTCTGGAAACAGCTATGAAGAAACTGAGGGCGTATGAGAGGCGAGAGAGTGAGTCCCAGTTGGATTTCCAGGGCAAAATGGAGGACACGTGTTGTGGAAGGGGCAGCGAAGTTGGTAGATTAAGAGCAAAGGTGAGCTTTGGTTGGTTTGGGTTTTTTGCTTTCTTTGGAGGTCTGTATGATTTCTTTTCCTGACTTCTGTTTCGTATTGTTAATTATCTGGTGGCTGTGTTTTGAAATGAAGGGATTTCCCTTATGATCCCTGAAAATGTCTAACTAATCCTTCCTGAAGTGAAGAAGTGTTGCGATACCAGGGTGCTGGTGTGGAAAAGGTAAATTTCTGAGGAGAGAAGACAACAGAGTTTTAGTTGACCTTTGGGGCCTACCGAAAACCTGGTACTTCCTAAAAGTTCTTGAAAACAAACTACCGCTTTGATCTAGAAGAAAATATGCCTTCTTTCTCCACTGCTTGAAAAGCTACTTTCTGGAGCACTGCTGACGAAGCTTTCGGTGTCACGGAAGGAAGAGGATGTGTTTCTTGTGATTTCTGCCTTGAAGTAATCTGACTGTGTGACAAACCTGCCACAGCCCTCGCGCCCCCCTCGTCCATCCAAAACACCTCGCGTGATCTGTGTTGTTCCTGATGAAAGGAGAAGGTGGCTAGCTCTGTGGATGTTTGAGCGTATGAGGCGCTCACTGTAGAATAGCCCTAGTGCTTTTCAACCCACCCACAGGGGTGGAAAGCTGCTAGTTTGTGCTGTCTAGGTGAAGTCTCTGTTGGTTTGTGAACTGTTGGAGAAGAGCTGAGAAGGGCGGGAAACTTGAGGAAGCCTCCTGGAAATCATTTAAAAGATGTGCTTATTTTAGCAGAGGAGCATGGCTCTCATTTGGTTTAAATACTGAGTCAGCTGGTGACAAACACAGTCTCAATGGACACTCTCCATGGATTGTCACAGAACTGCGTACGGTTAGACCTCTCTGTCTGGTTAAGGGAGTCTGTCCTTTCCCTGTCTACAGGTCCGTGAACTCTCCCACTGGCTGGAGACAGAGCGGAGAAAATCGAGGCAGCAAGAAAAAGCAAATGAAGGCTTGCGAGAAGAGTTGGCTTGGATGCATGGGAGCCGTGAAAAACTGTGGAAGAGGAAGCGGCAGCTGGAAGAAGAGGTGGTTGTCCTCAGGTGTCATTTAGAGGCCAAGATGATGGATCGTAGCCACGCAGAAGAACGTAAGAGGGAGATTGAACAAAAGACTGGGTAAGAGCTAAGGCAAAGACTGCAGGAAGTCAATCTCTTTCTGCAGGTAAACTTACTTCCCACTTCCCCCACTTGTGCCTTGTCATTCATTCCTTCTTTACTGTTGCCATTTTTCAGTACTTCGTGCTTCTGCCGGTCAGGGCTGTGGGGTCATGGGCTCTTGATATCTTCAGGAGGCTGTTGAAGGGTGTGAGCTGGTTGGATGGTTGTCCTCAACCATTCTGAGATTCTGTGAATAATCTTCTCTACGCGCATAGGTCACTGGGGAATCTGGTAACAGCGCTAAGAGAAGAATTGCAAGGAGACTAGTGTCTTGCTGAGACAGAGGTTGCTTAGTCCTAGCTTTGATTTAAAAAAAATAAAAGTTGCGCTAAGAGCAGGTTTCTTTCTGAACAAAAAGGATTATGTAACGTGGTGCTTCTGGGTTTTGCCCTTGATTGTTGAGGGCAGTGAGGGGGCACAGTTGCCTCCCTGCGTGAGGCTGTGCTCTTCAAATTGGGTGTGTGGAAGCTGACTGGGGGGAAAGTTCTCTTCTTCTTTCCTGGGGGTTGAAATTGCATGATCTGCTTCAGACACAGGCAGCCACCCAGCACCGAGTGGAACAAATAAGAGCCGCTACTGAAGCTTCCACAGTTGGCCGACTGCAGCAGCGAATTAGGGATTTAGAATATGAATTGGCTCTCACAAAACGCCTGCGGCGGGACCGAGCTAATGAGAGGCTTGCGGAAGCCGGTGCTGCACATCGTCATGAGCGCTACAGAAGCCACTCTGCTGATGGACCCAGTGGGCAACGCTTCCTCTGTGACAGACAGAGTGGAAGCTCATATGGCTGAGGTAAGGCCCTGTAAATCCATGTTATTCTCGAATTACCTTTGAAGAACATGAATAAGCTAGGTTCAGCTTTTAAGCTGAAAATGAGCGTCCATTCCTAGCTCCAGGACACCCAATCTAGTAGTCTAAACGTGATTGCTGACCCTCACAATTCCCCAAGGACGGTCATCTGCATCACCCTGTGAGACTCCATGAGACAATGCTCAGAGCCTGCTGCAACCTCAGCAATAGCTCTGGTCCGAGTGTGCCCCGGAATCAGCAGTCTGTGTGACAGCAGAATAACAGAATATTATGCAGTTGCTTTTAAAAAACAGAGAGAAAAAACAATGTACATGCATGTACACCACCCCCCCACTTCCCCCCCCCCCCCCCCCAGAGCTCTGAATAATCCCACGTCTTTGTGATAATTGTTCCTCCAGAGTCACGGCTTTGCAGTGGCTGGGCCTGTTTCAAAGCAGATAGCCCCTGAGAGCAATTCCTTCTGTTCCAGTAGTCTTTAATCTCCTAGCGAGTGGCTGCCTCTTGCTTTCTAGCTCTTTGCATTTGCTTGGACGGACACCAGTCCGTTGCATTGAATCCGTCTGCACTGTGAATGGAGTTGCCTGTCTACTAGGAGTAATATGGTTTGTTTGGTCTGGGGACTTGTTAGCTTTTCCTACTGTAACACTAACAAAGGGCATTTTCTTCCCCCTCCCCCTCCCCCGGCTTCCTCAGCAATGGCTGAACTGAAAATTGGATCGGCTGGAGCTTCTGCCTGGGCATCTACTGAAGGATCTTCAGAAAATGTAGACCCAGGAGCCACTTCCCAGGGCAATACATGAGTGCTGCGATGTTTTGACCACAGATGATGGGATCTGATTTGAACAAAAGTGCTAGGGAGCCGCTGCTCTGGCAGAGCTGCGTTTGTCATTTCATACCTGCAAAAGTCGTTAGCGATCAGAAGATGCTGGAGCAGAGGAAGTCCCCATTCCAGAAAGCTAAGAGTGGATATGCTGAGATGAATGAAGCTTGGGGAAACGTGCCTTCTACCTCTTAATGGAGTGGTGTGGAGATAAAAACGTGCTGTATTTAACTGAAAGTATTCTTTTCCAACTTTGTATTTCATAAATTTTGTTGTCTAGGATGTCTCTCTGTTTTATTCCGTTCCCCTTCCTGCCTTTGCCTGCCCTGCCCATACGATTGTACCCTCTTACTCCCTCTGCTCGTCTCTCTCCCAGAGTAGTGCCTGTCGGATTGCTGCCAAAGGGGTGAGTGGCAGCAAGGTTGCGGGATGATTCCAAGGGATCCAATGATACTAGCACTAGAGAAAGAGGGAAAGGGTCGAAATTTGAAAAGGTGTTGTTCCACTTGTAGTATGGGAAAAAGGTGTTTGAAGTGTGGACAGGAGGAGGAGGAAGATTTGGAATCGGTGGTCGCTCCCTGACAGAGGTTGGGGGGGGATTTCGAGGCTATAGGTGGAGCTGGAGGTGCAGAGGGACCAGGGGAGGGGAATTATGAACAGGGAGGAGGATTTAGAGGGGCGGAAGGATTTAGCCCGCTTGCGGGGAGAACAAGGGGACGACAAGGGGAAGCGGGGGAGGCTTTACAGGCTCCCCTTCGGCAGGCGGTTGGAAATAACGGACCAGTAACAGTTAAAGTAGCTTTTTCAATAACGGAGTTAAGGTCCTGGAAGGAAATAGCAGGGAACTCTAGAGAGGATCCAGAGAGAGTGGCTAAAGCATTTGAAACTGTAATTAGGACTCAGGATCCATATTGGAATGTTTCACAGGCCATATTAGACACACCGCTAGGCGATACTGAAAAGAAGATGGTATTAAACGCTGCTCGGAAACGAGCAGAAGGAGCACGTGCTGGTGGGGATTTGCAGGGAACAATAGACCAGAATTTTCCTGCTGCAGACCTAGGGTGGCATCCTAAGCAGCCGGGACCCCGGGGACTCTTAGCAAGATAGCAGAGATGGATAAGGTTTGGCATAAGACACGCCATGCCAAAAGCGATTAATTGGTCTAAGCTCTATGAGGTCAGACAAGAGCCAAATGAATCCCCGTCTGCTTTTATGGAACAATTAAAGGCTACTGCCGGGAAATCTACCACCCTGGATCCTGAAAAAGCAGAGGAAGCCCAGCAGTTCACTTCAATGTTTATGGGACAATGAGCCCCAGACATAAGAAGAAAACCTTCAGAAATTAGAAGAGGCGTATTCGAAAGATTTAGGAAAATGTTAGAAGTGGCATGGATGGCTTTTAATAATAGGGAAAAGGAAAAAGAGATGCAAGAGGTTCGAAGGGAAACCCTAAGAGAAGGCAGATTGACTGCTGCTTTAACCAGGGCTCCTGGAGGAGCCTACAGAGAAAGGGAAGGCCCAGGAGGGGGTTACCGAGGCGTGAAAGGGAGTAAGGGAAAGGGAACATCACCTCCTTTTGTGCAACCCCGTCTGGCGAAAGATCAGTGTGCAATCTGCAAAGAAAGGGGGCATTGGAAAAGGGCTGGCAACCTCAGGCTGGGAACCGACCCAGCCCTGCAAGCCATTAAGCTACTGACATTAAAGGAGGAATCCGGAAGGGGACCGGGGGAAGCGTCCCCAGCCGAACCCCTGGTTACACTAAGGCTGGGAAATGATGGAGTAGAAGTTTTAGTTGATACAGGAGCCGTTTACTCTGTACTTAATACTTGTAAAGGAAACTTTAGCCATGAAACTGTAAGCGTTATTGGTGCTACAGGCAAACGAGAGAATCGGCCCTTCTTGCAGCCCTTACAACTTAAACTGGGAAAACAGGGGGTGACTCATCAATTTTTATATATGCCTGAATGTCCCATACCCTTGATGGGAAGGGATTTATTGAATAAGTTGAACGCGCAGATAACCTTTAAGAATGGAGAGGTGCAGCTACTAATACCTGAATCAAAAGCTGCGGAAGCGAGAATTTTTATGTTACAGAGCACGCAAAAACCGGAGGAAGAGATTCCTGCCGAAGTAGACGATGCAGTAATAGCCTTGGTATGAGCTAGCGGAATTCCAGGTTGGTCTAAACTGGCGAAACCAGTGAAGGTTGTTCTAAAATCTGGGACTAAACCGGTAAGACAAAAGCAGTATCCTGTTAAGTGGGAGGCTAGAAAAGGGTTGGAAGAATTAACAGCTACATTTTTGAATTATTGGTTATTAATAGAGTGTGAAGCAGAATATAACACCGCAGGATTATCAGTAAAGAAACAAAATGGCAAAGAATATAGGTTGGTTCAGGACTTAAGAGCCGTGAATGGGCTCTTCAGCGACCGCCAGGGACTCCCATAGAAGCCCCCCGGAGACTCAGACTCAGACTGCATGCGTAATGACTCTGTAAATATGATAATTAGTTCCAGGAAATAGAATGAATATGTACAATCATTCCGGGAAATTTAATGCATGGGTATGTAACAAAGCAATAGAAGCTTTGGCTAATGCAACACGCGGCATGCACGTTGGGCGGAGCGATCCCCCGTGCACCCGGCGCCGTAATAAAGAGAATGCCTGCTTCTCAGTGCTACACTGGCGCTAAGGAGTTTTTCTCCCCATTTCGGTGACAACGGGGCGGACGGGAGCGAGTGACTTAGGTGGCAGCCCCCGGAGGCAGCCCTCGGGCCATAGCGGCCCCCGTGTCTGTGGTGCGGGCACCAGCGCCTTTCTGTTTCCCCTGAGCTGCTGGGTGCCCGCGGGGGTGCGCGCAGTTCGCTAGCGAACGGCAAGCTGGGCTAGCCGGCGCGTAGGAGGCGCCTGGGCACGGACGGCGGGCAGGCTGAGAGGCCGAGCTGATATTCGAGGGAGCCGCGAGTGCGCGGGGACTTGGGAGGCTGCGGAGTCTCATGAGGGAGGGCGTTTTTGCTGGTGAACTTCCACCTCCCTGAAAGGAGGCTGCATCTCCTCTCCTCCTGGCGAGTCGCCTGGATGCAAGCAAAGGCGCTGCCTTTGGGGAGGGAAGCCCCGGCCCCCGGCCCCGGCCCCCGGCCCCGGCCCCGGCCCCCGGCCCCGGCCCCGGCCCCCGGCCCCGGCCCCCGGCCCCGGCCCCGGCCCCGGCCCCAGCCCCGGCGGTACTGCGCAGGCGCGCAGCGGCCCCCCCGCTCCTCTGTGACGCCGCCCTGTGACGCCGCCGCGCGACCTCGCCGTGGCCGTTGCGCATCGCGGCCCCCGCGCGGCGTCTGGAGGCGGTTGCTCTCAGTGCTGTGGCCGCCGCTGCTGGAGCGACGGCGCGTGCCTCGCTGGGAGCCTTGCTGCGTCCCTGCTCTCAGCCCGCGCCTCTGCCCCCGGCCCGGGGGCTCCGAGCCCGCGGCCCCGCAGCCCGCCGGGGCGCAGCCCTGCAGCAGCTGTCCCGGGCCGCGGCCACTGGCCGGCGCTCGGCTCCTCTGCCCCCGCGCGAGGCGGGGCCGTGTCCGCGGGGCCGTGCCCGTGCCGGGCCGCGTCCCGTCCCTGCCGCAGCATGAAGAGGCTCTTCGGGCTCTTCAGCAAGGGGCAGGGGCCGCCGCCGTCGCCGTCCGGCGGCGCTTCCCTGCCCTGCGTCGGCGCCGCCTCCGAGCTCCGCGAGAAGGAGCTGGGCAAGCTGCACCGCGCGGCCGCCAGCGGCGACCTGGCGCGGGTGCGGCGGCCGTGGTGGCTGCGGAGACTCGGCATCGACAGGCGGGACAAGGCGAAGCGGTGAGGGGGGCGGCGCCGCGCGCGCCCGCGCCCGCCCGGCCGGGCTCTGGGCCGCGCCGCGAGCGTGGGGGCAGGCGCGAGGGGCGGCCGCGAGGGCCGGGCTGCGGCGGCGGCGGTGGCGGCGGCGGCTGCGTCTGTGGCGGCGGCGCGGCCCCACAGCGGCGGGCGGAGGGGGCGGCGGTGGCGCAGCTGGGAGGCTCCAGCGGGCCCTTGCTGCGAGCAGAGAGGTCTCCTTGCCTGGTGGCAGCCCGCGAGGCGAGGCGAGGCGAGGCTCGGCTGAGGAGGGCGAAACGAGGGGCAGGTTTTGCGAGCGGCTTCTCCTGCAGTGTCACCTGTACTGCGTGCGTGGCAGCAGCCCTTCGGAGGTGGTCACGTGTTCCTTCGTAGCCGCATCGGCTGCGGTGGTTTGATTGGAGATGCTGGGCAGTTTGAAGGGCCGCCTTTCTTCCAGGCGTGGCAGGGCAGGGCAGGGCCCTTCCTGGAAGGAAGGGAGGGAGGAAGGAAGGGAGGGAGGAAGGAAGGGAGGGAGGAAGGAAGGGAGGGAGGAAGGAAGGGAGTGCCGTTTCCTTCAGCTGGTGAGGGCTAGTGGAAAGGCAGCTCTGCTGCCTTGGAGAGGGCTTCCTCCGTGGTCGAGCTTGTAGGAGAAGGGTAGCTACGACTGCCGGCAAGACAGAGCGCTGCTTTGTTGCTGTGGGCATGGCAGCGTTGTGGGGGAAGGTTTCTGCTGGCTGGTTTGCTAGGTGTTACCGAGGGTGCTTTGGAGTGAGCGTGTCCTCGTGTCTGCTGCAGTAGTGAGCTCGGGGAAGGGACAGAAGGCACGAATTCCCAAAAAGCACAGCACAAAGCTGATGCGATGGTGTTCTAAAAGCCACCTCCTTAGCCTCTGGCACGCTGTTGTCATGTGAGCGATGCTGGTGAAAGCTAGAGGGTCCCTTGCCGTAGGCTTAAGGTGCCCAAGGCTTGGTCGTCCTTGCTGGGCTGTGTGTGTCGTGCTGTTGGAGGCAGTGGCCAGTTGCCTGGGCAGAGGTGTGGAGGGCAGCAGTTTCCCACCGGAAGCCTGAGGCTGTGTGGGAAGGGTCCTGTGGCTGGGCGCAGGAATCCATTTGCAGGGAACGAGGCGGGGAGCTGAGTGACCGTCGTCTTTATAAATGGGGGGTGGGGTGGTGTGGTGTGGGGGGCATTTTTCCTAGCCAGCCCCAGGCTTTGGGTGTGCAACTGCTGTCATGCCTGAAGGAATGAGAAACTTTTTCTAAGTTTGTTTTTTGGAACCGGAAATGGGTGGCCCTACCCACGTGCCATAGGCAGGAGCGGTGTCTTCAGCTGTGTGCGTGTCTGTCGGTGTTAACGTCGTATATTTAAATTTTAGGACCCCTCTGCATCTTGCTTGCGCTAACGGGCATTCGGAGGTTGTTTCCTATTTAGTAGGAAACAAGTGCAAGCTGGATCCTCGTGACAATTTCAAGAGATCGCCGCTGATGAAGGTACGTGGAGTATGTGATGCTGCTGTAGATAGGGCTTATAAGTTACGCACTGAGCGATCCCTCCCTTGGGTGATTCTTGACCTAGGTGTGGGTGGCGATTGTGTCGTGCTTGGTGCCAAATAGGCGCCTAACGTTACCTAATCTTTGAACGCGTTATTGTTTTCCGAGGTTGGCAAGCTGTGGGAGTTGTGGCAGAGGGAAACGTAGTTGCTGGAAAGGTTTCCTTTTTTCCTGTGTTGTTTCCAGGCAGTACAGTGCCAGCAAGAAGAATGCGTTGCCATTCTGCTAGCGCACGGTGCCGACCCTAATCTTGCCGATGTTAACGGCAGCACTGCCCTTCACCTTGCTGCCATTGCTCCTAACACCTCTCTAGCAGGGCAGTTACTGGAGCACAATGCCCATATTGATGCACGGAATGAGGTAAGCGCAGAGTTTGGGTAAGGCCGCTCTTGGAAAGAAAAGGTTGCTTCACTTCTCTGTGTTTTTCTAACTGAGGGGATTTATGCTTTCAGATGGGATACACTCCCCTTGCTCTTGCCGTGTCCAAACATCACGAAGAGATGGTGGAGTTCCTGCTTAAAAAAGGAGCTGACGTGCACGCTCGAGATCAGTCTGAAAGGTGAAGGGCTTGTCCAAACAGGGCGTGGGTCTCCTGAGTATTCTTAAAGTTTGACTGATGAGAGGCGTGGGCGTGAGCCTCTAAAAGGCCTAAGTAAGTAGCCACACGGAAGCAGTTGCTTCTGCGTGACTTTGGAAAAGTGATCTGCGCTTGGCTGCTGTTGCGCCTCACTGGCTGGCTTCTGCCTTCAGGACTGCCAGAAAGCATTGTGTCTGGTTGCCGCAAGGCAGGGGAGTTGCCGTTAGTTCTCCAGCATTGCTGCTGGGCAGGAGCGGGTTTTTAGAACCCAGGCATGGTTGGTAGGTAAGTGTTGTCTCGCGGGCAGCGTTGTCTCTCTGTCCTGACACTTGCTTTGACAACAGGCACGCGTTGAAACGAGAGAGGTTCCAACTGGATGTGAGGAGAACCTTGCTGGCTGTGAGGACAGTGACGTGTCGGAACGGGTTGCCCGAGGAGGTTGTGCAGCCTCCCTCCTTGGCAGCTTTGAAGAACCGACCGAGTAAAGCCATGAGCAACCCGGTCTGGCCTCGTAGCTGAGCATGCTTTGGGGAGGTGTTAGGCGGAGAGACCTCCTGAGGCCCCTTCCGACCTGAGTTCTCCTGTGCTTCCGTGTAGTTGGCTCTGCTTTCCTTCTGCCTGTGGGAAAGGGGGAAGTAATTGTTTTGGGAGCAAATAGGGCTGCAAATAATGCCAGTGAAATGTCTGTATCGGCCGACAGATTTCCTATCGTCTTTTGGATGCTCTAGGACCCCTCTTATGCTTGCTGCTTCTGCTGGGGACATGAGCGTGATAGAAGTTCTTCTTCGCTATGGTGCTGATCTTTCCCAGGAAGACGTTCTTGGATGGACAGCGGAGGATTGCGCTAGAACTTCTGGACGTGCTCGGTAGGTGCTTTGGGTCACCGTTAGAGTTGCTAAGTTGTCCGAACGTCCGTGTTGGTTTATGGGCATGCTTGGTAACAGCAGCAAGGTTTAATGGTGTGTGGAGACCTTTGTTGCAGCTGGGCGAAAAGGACTCTTCTGGTACATATTGTTCCCGTGTCAAGTGCGAATTGGGAAATTGTCCTCGACTTCCACCCAAATGCTCCGTTAGGTTTCATGTTTGTGATGCTGAGCTCGCATCTGAGCAATGCAAAGTCTGAAAATCAGCGTGTTTCCTTTCTTTCTGTATACAGTGTTAGTCAACACCTGGTAGACTCTGCAGTCGGGGAAAAGGCGGGAGAAGCTTCTGCAGGCGGCGCAAAGGGCGTGCCAGCGCTTAGCACACCTCCCGGAGCAGGAGCTGCTGGCTTTGCATTGGGTGCCTGCGCTCTGGCCAGTGGAGGTAGGATCCTTAACCGTGGAGGAGCTGATGAGGAAAATCCCTACGGCCTTTTCTTTTGGTGGCTTGTATTGTTGAAGCTTACCGTGTTCACCATTGACTTCAGTGGAGGTCTCGGATGGAGTAGCGCACACAGTTTTGTAAATGCGCTTCTGTGTTGCCGACTGGACACGTGCCTTGCAAGGCCGTGAGGGCGCTTCTATAATTAGCGTGTTAGCCGTCCGTTCGGAGGGTTGTTGCCTATTGGATCCCCCATGTTTATAGATGGGGGCTTTCCTTTTTTCTTAAAAAAAAAAAAAAAAAAAAAAAATTAGAAATACCGTGCAGTACCTGGCATTTTCAACCACAGGTTGGTGGAGGGGGACGGGACAAAGAGAGAATGAGAGAGAGAGAGAACAATCTCTGCCTGTGGCGTATGCTCGCATGCGTGGTATGAAGAGTTCAGCAGTTGAGTCACTTCTTATCCTGTTCAGCCCGCGCCAGCATTTGCTAACTGTCTGCTCACATAGCATCTTGGCGCCATGCTAGTTTTTCGGTTAGGAACGTTAGAAGGAAATATGAGGACAGTGTTGAATTTGCTTGCTTACTTAGTTTTGGGGGGAGAATTCAGTATGATGAGAAAAATCAGTGGTTTGGGGCATGCTTTTGTTCATGCTGTCTTGCCTGAATGTTCCACTCCAGTGTGGCCTGTAGAACTGTCAGTGTTACACGCTTGTAGGCATTGTTGACATTGGAAGGTCTGACATGCTAAGAATTAATCATGTCAATTAATATTTGAACAGTGAGAGACGACGTTTCCCACGGATACTTTGTAAGGTGAAGGTTGAGGGTAGTGAATGTCAGTTGAGGGAGCTGTTTTGTGGTAGTGCTAGGTAAGGAGCGTTGTTTCTTGGTGACTTGCTGCGCGTGTGAGGATGTTTTGACTAACGCTTTGAGGGTTCCTCCTCTACCGTGCAAAGTGCTTGTGAGTGCCAAACTCTGGAGCCCTAGTTTGGAGGGGAGATGCCCCCGAAACCTCCCTACTCTGTGACTCTGGCCTGCCCGAGCCTGGTTTGCATGCTACCCGACCATCTGTTGGGCATTTGTTGTAGCCGTGTGAGCTGCCGTGCTGGGCTTGGGCATCTTCTGCTGCAGAGAAGGCCACGGGAAGTGGCGAGAACACGGCGGTGCGGCTGGGGCTGAATGACACGGCTTTGTTTTTCCTCTGTAGTTGAACTGTTCTCCGTCTCTTGGCTGCAGGGCTTGCCTGATGGAGGAGAGCAGCAGAGTGAAAGAAGGACTCATGGCGTGTCGTTTCTTACTTCCTTTGTAGGTGTTACGTCGGCAGCAGGAGTGGAGCGGGAGGAAGACAGCGACTCTCCCTGGGACTCCGAGGTGCTTTCAGTGAGGGGCGCAGCGGGGTCCCCGTGGGGGGGAGCACTCGGGAGCTTGCTTTGGACATGGGCCCCATGAGTGATGAGGCTCGGTTCCCTCGTTGGCTGCTTCCGCCGTACGTTTGTTCCTGTGAACTTGAGCAGCTTCTGCCCTGTGCAAGCTGTTCAGTCAGCACTGTGACTGGCTAGGGCCTGCTAATGTCCTAGGCCTCATAGCAACAGGCCTTTGAGTGGGATTTCTAGTGTAATATTGAAAGAGTAAAGATTGTGGTTCTGCAAGTGCTTGGAAGGGCTGCTTCTTCTTTGCCACGGTAGCCAGTGAAATGAGTGTTTTTGGAACCGTGCAGCCAAGTAATAACCACAACAAAACAGTCAGTGTAGGCTCGGAACCCTGTTTGGGTTCTGAAAGGCCTGTTTTGCTTCCAGAGCCTGCATTCCTTGACGTCCTGCCTGAGTGCAGAAGCAGCAGTGAAATGGCAGGTAATGCTTAAGCGCCGATCCCAGTCATGCTTGGGTATGACACCAGTTAAACTGCAGATTGATGCTGAAGTGTTTCTGGAGATTCCTTGCCCCACTCCGTGCTTGTCTGTGTTCTCGCTCACCCAGGTGTCTGCAAATGAGAGAGGAAAGCGTGCCAGACACAAGGCAGCTGCAACACAAACAGATTTTCAGTATGACGGACAGGTGACTGTGTTAAAGAGCTGTGAAGATGTTAGCGTAAAGCGAGCTGTTATTCCCAAGTGAGCGCAGGAGGGAGACTGCAGAGAGTAGCGGATTCCAAACATACTTTAGATGTTGTCACGCTATGAAGGTTGGATAGTAACAACCGAGACAGTAACGTAATAAAAAAAATTGTTTACTCCCTCACGCAAGCTCTTAGATTAGTAACATCCATTAAAATAATGCGATTACCGATTTAGAAAGGATAACCCGAAAGCATCAGTTACTGCGCTAGTAATTGGAAGCACTGCTTCTCCCTACTTGAAAGCTTTCTTGCTCACTCTCTTAGTGAGAGGACTCTCAAGCTCGAGGAGTTACCTTAACCCATCATCCCAGGAAAAGGAGGGGGAGGGGGGGAATACTCACGGTGCAGCCGGAGAGGATGGTCAGGTCACGTTCCCGTCCCTGCTCAGACTCTCTTAGGTGCCAAGTCTCTTTTTATACAGCTGGGGCTCTGGGCAAACACTGCCTTTGCTGACTTGCGAGTTTCATAATCACGGGACTGTTTGTCTGCTTGGAAGGACCCTGCTAGCGAGGCAAGACCACAACACCTCTGTATCGCTTCTCCCCTCCCTGTGGGTCCGTGCAGATTCCTCGGCCTTGTCAGGCGGCAGAGTTCTTTAGTCCTGTTAGCTCTTCTAGTCTGCAGCCTTGAGCATATGAGTCCTTGCGCATATCAGGCGGCAGACTTCTTCAGTCCTGTGAACTCTTGACTGGCTCGTCAGATGTATTGCAGAATTAAGGATGAAAGGCACGGGCTGGAAGTAGGAAGCCCTGGCTTTGATGATGAGAGTAATATCTGCAGTGAAACTATAGTGAAAAGGAGGACACATTCCACATTCCTGCCCTCTTCTTCAAGCTCACGTAACAACCTTTCCTTAGGCTATGGCCGGAGAGCTGCTGGAGGAGGTAGCCGATGCTCTTGAAAAGCAGTCACTTCCCGAAGCTTTGCTTGAAGTTACAAAGCTTTGTTGCAGTGAGCTGAAGGAGGGCAAATTGCAGTTGCAGGAGGAACTGGACAGGGTTAAAGCCAAGGTAGGCAAAGCCTGTAACTACGTTAATGACTGTGACAACGTTGTTTTTCCCTGTAAATGAGGAAAAAGGACAAAGCAGTATTCTGAGAACAAGTGCTGGGGGATCTGAGCAAGTCAGTAATTATACCCTGTCATAACCCGTGAAGGCGGTGGAACCTTGAAGCCAATGACCTGCTCTTCCTCTTCTGGCGTGCAGGGTACTGTAATTTGAAACATGCAGAAGCCAGCTGGTTTCCCTTGCCAGTAAGAGCTGATGTTGTGGCAGTGCTTAAGGCCGCTTGTAGGCAATCAAGATGGGGATGGGAGAGGCCAGTATGAAAGAGGATGAAGCAACAGGGTTTTGGAGAGCCGACTTGAGAGTCGAAGCAGTCGACTTGTCTGTATGGAAACGCAGCTGACTACCGTGGGTCCTGGTTGTGGTTTTACAGTTGCAGGAGTCAGAAGAGCAGCGTGTTCAGTCTGAGCGTTGTGTTCAGGATTTGAAGACAGCCCTGGAAAATAAGCAAAGAGAAGTGGTAGCCTCTTCCCAGCAACTGCAAGGCCTTCTGGGAGCCTCCTCGGGAGCTGTTAGCCTAAAAGACCTGGAAGAACGAGTGGGACGGTAAGGAACTGACACAGTGAAGCAAGACTTTGCTTTCTGGGATGGTGTAAAAGCAACAGGATTGCCTTGCTGCATCACAGCAAGTCAATATGTGATTTTGAGAGAGGCTTTTGCTTTAGATTACATTCTTTCACGCGGTCGTGTCGGTATTTGTGCTCTTGTGGGTTCCCATAACGAGACCTGTGTTTCTTTTCAAGGCTTGAACTTGCAAACGCCAGCCTGGAAGGCAGAGCCCAACAACACAACGATAGCCTCGCAGTTCTTCAGAAAGAGCTGCACGGCTCTGCCTCTGTAAGCTAGTCATGACCTTCCTTTTTCATGAGCTACTGAGCCGAGTTATGTATGTATATATGCATGCGGGGAAGTTTTCAGAAGAGATCTTCCTGTATGGTAATTCTACCCACTACAGCTTTCGGATCGTGTCAACTGATATGGGCCCATGGCATTCCTGGTGGGGAAGGGCATACCTTATATTCCTTCAACTTCTCGACATCACGGGAGCAGTCAAGCGCCGGCATTTTCTGGGCAGCCATGGCTTTCCCCTGCTCAGACCTCTCCTGGCTTATTGCTGAGCGGTCACTTCCCAGCTCTCCCCACCCACACTCACCAGGTGGAGAGTTGGTATCCCCAAGGACCTTCCAACACTGAGGGAATCCTGTCCGTGACACCAATTTAATATGTCACGTCCCACCTCCAAAAAAGGGAGGGGTGGTGTGACTCACATTTTCAAATCCCCTTCGGTGTGGACTAAGGCGAGATAACACTCGAGGTCCTTACATAAGCATCAGCTTTAATGGAACAAATATCCTGCAAACGTTGGCCCTCTCACAATTATATCTACCCGAGCTATGGGGCTTTATGAGACAGGTGTGAACCTCAACCTTAAAGGAACAGATATCCTACAAACATTGGCCCTCTCACAATTATATCTAAACCAAGGTAGGCTTTGCGTTGCTTAACAATTTTAAGAGAAGAAAAAAAGAGAGAAAGAAATAAAGAGATAGGGAGATCACCACCCTGGATCCAGCATCGGACCTGCCAACAGGGGTGTTTGGTGTAAAGCACCCGCCCCAGGCTCCTGCATGGCCCTATTTATTGCCCCAGTTCCTGGGCTTCCAGAACCTTCCCTTGCCCCGGTTCCAGGAGTGATTGAGACACCAGTCAGTCAAGAGAAGTGACACCAGGCCCCTCCCCATGACTTTCTGGGGCTTTCTCCCATTTCAGGAACCTTCTTTTGGGGCGAGGTTCGGGCTCACAGTGCGGTGGTTTGGGTCTCGTCCCTTACACCAACTTCTTCAGGCCATCAAATGTCATAGGGAGATTTTCTCTGTGTGTCGTCTTATCCCCCTGATTTGTAAACTCACCCTGTCATATGCAGAGCATTCATTCTTTCCACCAGCTGCCAGTGTTGTTCTTGGTTATGTTTCCTGGGTGTGTTTTGCACTCTACATTAACCTTAACCATTAAGTGGTAGAGGAGAGCCTTAGCCATGTTTCTGTTTAAGTTACTGCTTTATATTGCATTTGGGAGTGACCAATAAGGTAGGTCTCTCAGGCCCAAATACTGCATTTCTCTTTTCTTAAGTGAAGTTTGTCTGACAGTAGGTCAGTACTGATGCTTTAAATTGTCACGTGTGGCTGAAAAGGAAGTAACTTGTGTTTCCAGCTACTTTGGTTTCTCTTTTGGTGCTGTTGCTTTCACAGATGCAAAAGCAGAATGTGCTGTCTGTGACAGCAAAAGATCCACGCAGTACGTGGGAGGAGGAACTGAAATCATGATCCCAACTTAAAGATCGCCTTGCTCAGCTTGAAAGGGAAAAGGCTGAGCTCTTGGAACAGGTGAGCCTAGAAAATTCTCCAGGCACCTAACAAATACCCAGGAGAACAGTGTTACTTTTTTGTCGAGTTCTTACAGTTTCGGGTTTTCATTTTAACCCCGCAGTTCAGGCTCTTGTTAACTTGTGATTTGGGAGGTCATACTGGAAAGTAATAAAAGCAGTTGGGTATTTTTGTGAAATCTCTGGGTGCTTCTCTTGTGGGGAGAGCTCCCAGTGTTGTCTGCTATCGGTTTAGCATACGGAGCAAGGCTGAAGTCCCCTAGTTCTTTCCTTGGATTCTCTCTTGTTCTCTTCTGGCCCTCAGGAAAGTTCTCCAGGGTCTTTTCCACCTTTCCCCCATGAGCTCCTAGTAGAGGGTGGTCTTCATTTTGGGAGGAGGACATCTATTTCTGTCCCTGGGTATTGGCCTGTTTGATGTGAAGACTGAAGTGCTGAATTTTACGTAGGAATTCTGTCCCCTGGAGTTCTGCAGACCTTGGCTAGTGCATAGAGATACCCTGCAGCTTCTTTGTGAAGGATGCTATCTGCACATATTGCATATAGATACCTTTTTCTATTTTTTGGAAGTGTGAGACTGAAAGAAAGGAAGCGAAAGCACTGATAGAATTGAAACGACTAGTAGAAGTCCGTCTGGACCAAGCAATGAAACGAAACATTGAACTGCAGAAAGAATGCAACAGGTACAGCTTTTTAGCACTTGCAAGAGATATTGGATAAGCTGGGTGTTGAGCTTTATTTAACTTGACCCTAAAACTATGAGTACCTAACTGTTCACAAATTCAAGCCTTGCGTTGGATTTTTGCAAGTGGCTTCTGTATATGAGCATATGGTTTTAAATAGATGCAAAAGTCATTGCAAATGCAGGCTGCCTGCAGTCAGCCTGGGAAGGAGAGAAGGAATAAGTCCCTTATTTCTGTTTTGAGGTAAAATTTTAACCTTCCAAGACATTGTGGGACCAAATTTCCCCCTCTCTCCCCTCTTTTTTCTTTGTTAGCAATTCCTGATCTATAGAGCACATTAAAGATGAAGTAAGCCCTGTCCATGCTATTTACATAAGCATATGTGAAAGAGGCCAGTTGTCTTTTTGCTTCTTATTTTCTTTACTAATTTGCTGTGCAGGTTCAAGAAGCTTCTGAAAACAGCTATGAAGAAACTGAAGGTGCAGGAGATGCGAGAGAGTGAGTCCCAATTTGGTTCCCAGGGAGAAATGAAGAACAGGTATTCTGAAATGGTCAATGAAGTCACTAGATTAAGAACAAAGGTAAGCTTATTTTTTCTTTTTTTATACTGTTTTATTCTTTTCCTTGCTTCTTTCCGTGTTGTTAATTATCTGTTGGCTGTATTTCAAAACGGACTTGACTTCTCCACATTTCATCTTCCGTAGTAGAAAATAATGATGGATGCCTATGTAGTTATCACTGTGGGTAAAAATGACACCTTCACGTGCAGGGCAGTCTCCGTGAAGGCAGAAAAAGGGCAGACTGGTGCGCAAAGGGAGGGTGAACCTGGAGCCAAGGGCTGCAGCAAGGCAGGTGGGGGCCGCAGCCTCCTTGCGCGGGGCACGGTCCCAGAGGACAGAATCACAGAGTGGTAGAGGTTGGAAGGGACCTCTGGAGATCGTCTAGTTCAACTCCCCTGCTCAGGCAGGGCCACCTAGAGCATACTGCCCACAACCCCATCCAGACAGCTTTTGAATATCTTCGAGGAGGAAGACTACACCACCTTTCTGGGCAACCTGTGAACCCGAGCAAGAAGAGTAGAGCAGGTCTGGTGACAGTAAGCAGGGTTAGCCAAGAGCCCCAGGGTGGTGCGTAGGGATGTGCAGGTCCACAGTCAGGCCAGGAAGTCAAGTCCCCATGTCAGGGTCAGGGTCGAGAGCAACATGGCCAGGCACAGACCTGGCCCCAGCGTAGCTCAGGCAGAGACCGAGGACAAGAGCCTAACTTCAGAGCAGCTCCTGAGCTCTGGGGGGCCAAGCCTCTGCTGTGGTCTCTCGCAGCTCTTCCAGTACAGCTGCACTATGTAAGTCAGCCCTGTACGGAGTCAGCCAAACTCCTGTGTTTGGAGCCCTGGCAGCACCTTCTAGGCCTGAGGGATGAATTCTTTCTCTGGAAGAAAGGTAAATAAAAGCATCATAAATCTAACAACTGTGTGAAGTTGGCTTTGTTCAAGGTCATTTCTTGTGCCCTGTCTTCTGTATCAGTTGACTAGGAGACGGTTCACGTTTTGCTCTTCTAAATTGTCATTGCTTCTGAGGGTGGGAGGTACCAATGTGACACAGGAGTTTCATACCTTATTGTTCACTAGTACCTGTTTCAGCCCATCTTTCCGACTCTTAGGCACCTGGAAAAGGAATTCAGAGAAGTGCTTTTGAAGTTGCTCTGGCTATCCTGTTCTCATAAATATATATGCATTTTTGCTCATTAGCATGTAACCTTTATCTGCCTTCCCCCTAATTGTTTAAGTTCAGATTTGTTGTTAAAGCCCTGTGTTTTAGAGATGTTAGTTTTATAAGATACTGTTGTAGAATGAGTCAAGTGCCTTTGCGGTGGTGCATTTTTAGTAATAGGGCTAGTAGTATTTATGTGGCTTCTTTGCTGTTAGAACAGTTGCTTCTGAATGATGGGGATTATGTTTAGGCAATTTAGGAATGAATCTAAAATTTCTGCTGTTGGTGGCTCTTTGAAGCGTTTGCTATGCTGTATTTCCAGGTTAGGTTAGGTTAGGTTGGTTAGCTTAGGTTTGGTTTGGTTTGTTATTTACAAAAGGCAAGGACATGATGGGTATATGTTCAATACATATAGAAAAAGTACATTTCCGCGGAGAGGAAGACAGAGTTTTACTTGATCTTTGGGGCCTATTGAAAATCTGGTACTTCCTAAAAAATTCTTGAAAACGAACTACCACTTTGATCCAGAGGGAATATGCCTTCCTCCTCAACTTGAAAAGGTACTTTCTGAAGCACTATTTATGAAGCTTTCGGCGTAATGGAAAGAAGAGTATCTGTTTGTTGCAAGTTCCTTATTGAAGCTCTGACTCTGACAAGCATGTGAAGAAGCCCCTGAAATATGATGTGGTGTTTCTGATGAAAGGAGAAGGTGGCTAGGTATATGTGTATTTGATTTTCTGTGAGCATACGAGGCGCTCGTTAAAGAAAAGCCCTGGTACTTTTCAGCCTGTCCACATGGGTGAAATGCTGCTAGTCTGTGCTGTCTAGGTGAGGTATTTGTTGGTTTGTGAGCTGTTGCTGCAGAACTGAGAAAGGATGGGAACCTGAGCAGTGCTATCAGAAATCATTTAAAAGATGTGCTTTCCTTTGGTTTAAATACCAAGTCAGCAGATGACAACTCCAGTCTCGATGGAGACATTTCATGGATTTTCACAGAAGTGAGTAACTTGAGATGTCTGTGTTTTTTGTTTTGTTTTGTTTTTTTCTGACCACAGGTTGGTGAACTTTCCCGACAGCTGGAGATAGAGTCTAAAAAATCCATGCAGCTAGAAGCAAGAAATCAGGATCTAGGAGAAGAGTTGTCTTCTATGCGCTGGAATCGGGAGAAGCTGGAGAAGAGCGAATGCCAGCTGAAAGAAGAGGTGTCTAACCTCAAACATCATTTAGAGACTAATGTAGTGGATCACAACCAAATAGAACAATATAAAAAAGAGACTGAAGAAAGAGCTGGGCAAGAGTTAAGACAAAAACTACAAGAAGTTAACCTGTTTCTGCAGGTAAATGTATTTATCATTTAGTATGTAGTCACATAATGTAGTCTACATTATGTGACTTTGTTGTTGTTGTCACCTTTTAGTATTTTACCTTCGGTATCTGGTTCTCTCTGTTAGCGCTATACTTCTGCCTTTCCTGAAGAAAAATGGGAGAAGGGAAAGCAGTTGCACAGAAATGCTTTCATGCGCGTGCATGTGCAATACGTGTGTATGAAAGATTGGGCATGCTCTTTGATTGCCTTCCAGTGACGTCTGCAGGTCCTTGAGTCAAAGGCCCGCCAAAGGCAGATTTCCGTTTTTTGCAGTTCTCTGGGGGAATCACCATCTTGTCTTCTCGTTTTGGCTGTCTGTTGTGAGGAATTGGCATTATTTTGTGTTATCCCCTTGGCTGCAGAACTGAATCCAGGGAGATCACAAGTAGCACAGGAGAGCATGGGGACATGGGCTCTTTTTGTCTTCAGAAAGCTGTTGAATGGCCATTTCAACTCAGCATTTGTGTGGCCAGGCATACGGGTGCTACTTTGTCATTCTGCGGGGGAAAGTGCTCAGAAAAGAAGTCACTGAAGTTGCTTTCCTTTTTTGGGAGGCTCTTGTAATTTCAGTGAGGAATTATTTTGTGTATGCCCTGTCCTACAGGGATAGTGTTCTTTCAATAATAGCTTTGATTAATAACAGTGGTAAGAGCAGGTTTCTTTCAGACTTTGCGAATGAAATAATGTGATGGTTTGCTTTCTTCCTTGATTGTTGATGGTAGTGAGGAGGCACAGTTGTGCTTTCTGAGTAAGGCTGTGCTCTTTAGATAGGTTGTGTGAAATTGATCCCTTTTTCTTTCTGGTTGTTGAAATTGTATTGTCCGCTTCAGACGCAGGCAGCCTTGCAGGACAGATTAGAACAAATAAGAGCCAGTCATCATGCCTCATTGAGAAACCAGCTAAAGCACAGAATTAGAGATCTGGAATCAGAATTGGATAAAATAAAAAATACACAACAAGACAATATTTTTCAAAAAGAATCCACACAGGCAGAAGTGGGAAAGTACAAAGAACTCTATTTGGAAGAAGTAAAAATTAGAAGGTGCCTAGCAAATAAACTAGAAAGGTAAGTAAGTCTACACTTTTTTTTTTTTTTTTGGAACAAGTAATAGGATACTACTTTTTTGTCATGAATTTTCCTCCTAAAATCTCTCTTCTACATCTGGTCAGTATGCTGGTTGTAAGTCTAAGATGGCATATTTATGAAGAAAGTAAGCTAAGACCCTTCCCTGTATTTAGGACTGTCTTCCTTTCTCTGTGGTGTTCCAGCAGTAACACAACCGATCAAGCCTTTGTAGAGGATTTCTGAAGTTATCTGTGTTTTCCTAGTCAGCCTTCCGGCCAATCTGTAATAGCCTATTCTTCTTCTATATACAGCGAAAAAGAAAAAATTCATGTTCTGTCCTGTTGTCCTCCAACTATAAATGCTTGAATAAGAAGAGGCCCTTCGGAGAACAGAAGTTGATTCTGTGGAGCAAAAGAATCTTTTTGTCTTCCATTTTAGCAGCGCATCTTTGGTTTGAGTTTACATTGGGAAGCGGAGGATAGCCCAGAGTGACTACTGTTCAGGAAAAAGTCATGTAAATAGATGGCATTGATTGTTTTGAAGCTCTGATCCTGAAAAGCCCTAAGTATTGGTGACTCTTGCTGCTCCCTACAGGTAGTCTGACTTCTTGGAAGTAGGCTCTTCAAAAACTCCAGATCAGATTAGGTTCTCTTTTTGGACCCTCGTAAGCCCTTCCATTTTCAGAAGTCTAATAATAGTCTAAGACCTGGAAAATAACTTTCTGAAAGCATTACCAAAAATATTTCATGCACGCTTCTGAATTTTTCACAGAGCTAATGAGAGACTAGCAGAAGCCAATGCTAAACTCCTTAACGAGCGCCATAGAAGCAGATCTTTAATTGCAAGCAGCATTGTCAGTGGAGGAGGTCTGACTGCAAGCCCAATTCTGTATTCAACTCAGCTGGGACATCTCGGCAACAATTTGGCACTGAATAGAAGTCTTAGTCTTGGAGGAAGCTTCGTGAGCCCAACTGGGAATGCTTTATCGTCAAGAAATAGAGTTGAAGCCTATGTGGCTAAGGTAAGGTGTTTTTTTTGTTTTTTTTTTCTTTAAATGTGATTCTAAACTACTTCTAAAGAATATCAGTAAGCAAGGTTACACTTCTGAACTGAAGATCAGCATCCATTTCTAGTTCCAAGACATGCAGTCTAATCTGCTAAAACAGCTGCTTGTCATCCAGATAATACACAAGTATGTGGGGTAGGGGCAAAGTATTTTAGTCACCTGGGTTGTACAAAATTCAAGAGTGCTCACAGACCAAAAATTATTTGCATCTACATAGTGATTTTTATAACTGTATTCTTTTAAAAGAGAAAAAGTGATAAAGAATGCTGTTGCATGGGAAGCTCCCAGTCGACATATTTATTACAGGTCATTAGAAATTCTCTAGATTAAAAGTAGGTAACCTATTTTAAATTGATAACTTTATGATGAGTGTAAAAGCCCAACAGATGTCTTTAAGGCACATTTTCCTTCCTCACTGATCCTCATTCTAGTGCCTTCTTCACTGGAAGGTGTTCTAGTACGTTAATATCAACAAATGGATGCTTCAAAAAAGAAGAATGATATAAGTGCAATTGTTTAACTTCTCACTCTATACTGTCGTGAAGGATTTGTGCTATGCCTAGGACACGTTTCTTTTTAGGAGTTCCTGCTATATATTATTAATTCATTTGGTCTTCCTTTTCACAGATGAATACTGTGCAGTTGCACAGGTAAAACTGACTGCCCCTTGGAAACTCCTTTCAGCTCTAATTTGGCAGCAATGCTGCAACCTTGGCAATGCCTCTGGCCAAAGTGTGCTCCATAGCTAGCAGTGTATGCGATAGTATGTTCCTCACAGAATAGTAGCATCATATCATAAGATTTGGGAGCCACGTGTCAATAGTTGGACAAGGAAGTACGTAATTCTTCACAAAATGCCACGATCTCTTCCCTTCTTTGCATAGAATGGAGGCATGGACAAGCTCTCCTCTGCCGTCTGTTTTATCCCCCCTTTATCCCGTTGTTGACAGAACAGGAGAAGTACTCGGGTAGCTCTAATTCTGACTCGGTGCTGTGGCACTGCCCACGTACCGAGGATTCTGTTTAAACAAGGTGTCTGCGTACTGCGCTGGATTTCAAGCAAACAAACAAGCAAACAAACAAACGGGTAACAGGCAAAGCAGTGCAAGTAACGAGCAGCGGTGGCAGTTGCGGAGATTAATTTTTTTGGATCCCTGTGAATGCTTGTTTCGGATGAGAGAGGAGGATGCACATTACAGAAAGAACTCAGGAGGCAGCCAGTACTGTCCCATCAGCAGGGGCTGTTCTGTATGCAAGCAGTGGAAAGCAGGCAAAATGCAAGGACCTTTTACAAGAGTGAAATAAGGTGAAATAAGGCTGGGACGAGGGAACAGGAGCGGTAGGACAAGGGAGGAAAGCGAAGGACACAGAAAATGGAGCGGGATGTTAAAGAAGGAAAATCATCCTCCTTCTAGGAAAACACTGTCCTAGTTTAAGAGAAAAGGACTGAAAGTTTTGCCTTTTTTTGATATGCCTATGTTCTTTCTTATTTTTGTATGTGTGGCCTCTTAAGGGCTTCTCTTCCTCCCATTTGGAGAATAGTCACAAGACATTGCATTGTGAGAGCCCTGTGTGAGACAGAGCTCTTCAATAATGGAAGCTCCATGTTTTTAGAATCAGCAATATTTTACTTCTTACCACAAGAACTGCTGTTAACATCATGACAGCATTCATGAACTTGATTGATTCAGAACTTCCTTTTGGAAAGTTCTCATTTGTTCTCATTGTAACAATGTCTAGACTGATAGCTTACCGAAATGAAGCCGTGCCGATGTGTTTGGGGTCCACATCCAGCCAGGGAATCCTACTTGATGGTGCTAAGTGTTGTCACTCGCTTTGCAGGAGCTGAATGCAGAAGGCATAGTTAGGTGTCTAATACGCATATGCAAAGGACAAGGAGGTAGCATGGCACCTTGGTTTGGGATTCACAACAGCCAGCATGCTAAGGGAGGCTCTGTGCCTGTCAGCCAGTAAAAGGACCAGAGAGCTGTTGTGAAATTTGCTGGACTTGAGTACATCGGTTCAGTCCTCATGTACAAAGGTGGGATTGTTGTTCAGTACGTACCAGAGCATCTGTGATTCAGGCACTGTGTATTGGCACCTGTCTTGCTGCTTACTTTCTTTTAGAAAGTGGCTGCTGTTCTTCTTGGGTATAGGGTACTTTTCTGAAAAAGCCTGAATGGCTTTGAGACCCCTCAAAGGCTGCTGAAGGAGGGGCCTTGACACCATTTCTTTGACTTCTGGGCAAAGGTTCTGATCGGGTCGTTCTCCCCAGACTCTGGGCAGCACCAACTCTTTGCAGTGGCCTTAAGTGAAAGTGTCTGCAACTGCAGTTGTTTGTGCTGAGCTCAGTAACACCCATGTATATGTTGAGCATGCTGACCACACTGGGCCCCGGAGTGGCATTTGTGAATCCTTTCATGTAGTCCGGGGCTGCACAGCCTTTCAGCTGGGTAAAGAGACTGATGGCAAGAGCCTGAGCACACATTGTAGTAGAATCTGAGATGCCTCTGCTTCTTTGTGAAACCATTGGCGTCCCTGGACTTGCAAGTACACGATCGGTTCCACAGAGCTCGATGTGATTTTTGCAGACTTAGACGCCTAAATCCCATGGCAGTTGCACTTCAGGGATTAAAGTCCCTGGTCTAGCCCTGTGTTTGAGCAACTGTCAGTACCAAGGTGTGTGAGAATGTGCTGCTAGCTTCAGCAGGCATCACTTCTATATCAGAAACAGTTTCCAAGGGTTCCCTTTCTTTGGTGTGAGTTTCTGCACCCTGCATCATGATGAATGCCAGTGCTCTCTGAGCTGGGGCAGTGTGTTTGCTTGCTCTCTCACAGGTGAGTTGCTGTTACAAGGAGAAGGTGATTCCAAATCATCACATACCTCATTGGTTCTTCAGTATGGCTTAGTTAACTGGCATTGGCTTGCAGTATTCCAGGCAAATAAACTGCTGTAGTCTGACTTTTGCTTCACAAGTTGACTGGGCAGAAAACAGTTCAAAGTAAAACATCGTCAGCCGTGTATGTTGTGTGGTAGTAAACTTTCTGCCATGGCCCAAAAGAATCCTGCAGTACAGCACTGGCTGAAGCAGTTTTACTGATAGACTATCATTCAACCTGTAGTCCAGGCCTTGGATTCATCTGGACTCGATTGCACTGCCTGATTGCCAGCACATTATAGCAGCTGAACTAAGAGAGAGTGAGATGGACAGTGATTGCTGTCTCCACCATTCACGTCTGCCCTGAGTATTATGCTTTAATCTGCAGTTCTAAAGCGCTTTGTATCGTCCTCGGCTTTCACAGGCTTTGGACTGTTAAGTAACCATGGGCATGTAGTGGCTGCTTTACCCTTTGTTCTCTCGGATGACGGCATGAGGATGCAAGGGGTTTGTCAGGCTTATTCGTGGACGCTGTCTGGCTCTATGCAGTTGAAATTAACTTGCATTTAGAGTGAGATGGATCAACTCCATCTTGCAGTCCAATACTGTCAGTAATCTATGTAAGATAGATTTATAGCTAACCTGCAGCACTTCATTACTCAAAAATGTGTGTTGTGAAAACCCTGTGACTGGGTTTTATTTCAGTCCTTTCGTCAAGTTTCAAATACGCTTCATCAAGGCAACCTGGCGCTCTGTTCATGGAATGTTCCTTAGCTTTGCAGATTTGAATTAGTGGAGAAGTAATTCCTGAGATTTCCAACCTTGGTTTTCTTTTCTCAGTTGATAATGCCCACCTTTAGCAACGGTTCTTTTAATAATGGTTCTTTTAAAGGTTCCTGGTGCTTTTATTAATGGATACTACAGCACTAGCTCTTGTGTTATCTTCTGGTTTCAGCTGAAATGCCTCACCAGGTAGTCAAGTGTTCAGAAGACCCCTATGCAAAGCGTTTTGGTGGTTAGTCTCAGTCCTGGGTTCTGCATAATATGGTAAATGTGTTTGAGTTTTGGATGTTAATTATTCATGTGAAACACAGTAGTGGGCTTGGTCCCAGCATGCTCTTCTTCCAAAGAATTTGATGCAGTGTAGCTTAGCAAGAAGACCTTACCTTCCTAGAAGGTAAGGTAATAGTCTTTCATGTGCGTTCTCAGGATTGCCTAACTGTCCTAAGCTATGTAAGTATCGTTGTGAGAGGCATTGTAACCAAAGAGCAAAACTCTTCAGGCAGTTATTTCCATTTTAATTTTCCAGAAGTTGGAATTCTTTGGGCATCTCAGAGTTCTATCAAGATAGCTAATTTTGCTGGTTTAGTAACTTCAGATGTTGCTTGCTTACTCTCTCTGAATGTGGGAACACTTCCCCTTAAATGTATTACAGAAATGAAAGATTTAAAAAGGCTGTTTCATAGCTTATTGTTAGTATCCAGTTGGGCTACTTCAAAACGTCATGAAAAATGGTTCCAAAATCTACTTGCAAGAAACATTAATCTGAGCTGATACCACAAAAAGTGTGTATGTGAGAATGATGATACTGCCCTCGTTCAGTATCCTGACTTTAGCGGTAGCCGTGAAGTTTCTTTTCAGATCGTATATCTTTTGCTTTTTCTGAAGGATTGCTGTGGTGGGGAATGTTTCTAGGTTTCAGTGCTATTTTTTGAGGCTTCACTTTGAAGGTTTGAAAACCAGAACCCAAAGTCCCCATCGGCCAGGAGCCGATTCTCGAGGGAGTGCAAGAACAATTGAGTTATAGCTGATATTTTCCCAGTCCCCAATTACTGATGTCAGAGGTGTTTTGTTTTGTTTTGTTTTGACCTAAATTCTTCCTCACTAATATAATTTTATTAGTTTGTGGGACTTACTACCCTGAAGTTCTCTCTGGGCTTGTTTATAACCTACAGAAACTTTTACCTTGGTGTCACCAGAGGAGCTGGGGATTATTGGCTCTTACTGTACACGTTTTATTTTCTCTATGTACTTAGTCAGATTAAGAATTTACCTTTCAGGGGATGATTAGCTTTTAGCTCTAGAACAGATTGTTTTCTTCCCTGGATGAAGGTAGGTAGAACTACAGGTAAATCCTTGGAGAGCTTACCCGTTTCTTCCCGCTCCTGCCTGATCCTCTTGAGAAAAAGCCGGAAGTTCTTAGCATAACTGTTCTGCCCCAGTCAGAGCAGAAGGCTAGTCTCTGGAACTTTGAATTATCGGTGTGAGTTTATTCTCCCTCTTGCCAATTCCAGCTGCACGTCCTTTAGTGATATGTCTTCTATCTGTGTAAGCACCAGGTAGGGAACACCTTTGCCTAATTGTAGTGGCACTGTTTGTACCCTCAGGTCACTGAACTGTTGAAGGTGTTCAGGAGATTCTCCAGAACTCAAAGAAGAGATTAAGTATTATGAAAGAGAAACGGTGTTCTCACAGGTGCAGGAGGTGCTAGAGGACGTACATCTAAATGTGTATTTCTTTTCACAGGGAGTGAAGTTGCAACATGCCTCTTGTAGTCATCTCATATTATGTGTTTGCAATGTTATGGCTTCTGGGGTAGCTAATCCACCTGACAAATGGATCGCACCTGTTATAACGGAACTTCTTTAAACTACAGAAATGGGTTGTTTTACCCTCTTGACCAGTTCTGACGTTCAGAAAGTTCTTGACAGTAACAACGGTTATACCTGAAATGCCAGTAACGTTCTGAATTGAGTTACTAGACTCTGAGCATCATCTCATGGAGTCTCACACGATGATCCAGATTACTTTGTCCTCGGGCAGCCCCCATGAGTAAATAGTAAGTTGGCACGACTGTCTGAAAAAGAACTAGCTGAAAGGTGACCGCTTTCAAGGGCGAAAGCCAGTGTGTTGCTGCCTGCAGAGAGGAGCAGTGAGATGAGCAGTATGGCAGCGCAGAACTCAGTGCAGAAAATATCAGAGGTCGCTGTTCTGTTTTCCAGCTCTGTGACGAATCTGGCAGAAGCATTTCTGGAATCTGCAGTTCTCATCCTTACTGCTCAGGAGGTTTGGGATAGTCAGCTGCTGCGATGCCCTTTGCATAGGGGTGAGGGGGAAGGGGAACAATGGAGGCAAGTTACAGTACTCAAGAGCACGTATCTTGCCGGACTCTTCATCTTCCAGCAACTAGTGACTCACCTTTTATTTTCCCCACTCGCTCCTCTTTCCTCAGACCTGGATGAAAAGCACAAAGGTGTTAGTAGCATGAGTGAGAAGAAAACACAATCTTTTTCTTCTGTTGACTGATTTGCACTGGTGGACCATATGGTCATTGTGAAGGTTCCAGAAACCAGGGAAAGTGGTTTCTTCCAACACCTCAACTGCTACTGCTTCTCTTAGGATTGGTCCTGTTTTTGAGTCATCTTTTGGTCTGGGCATTATGTTTTCCTGCTTCTTTCTGTCAACAATTTCTCCCTTTATCTGTTAGGCTTCTTTCCAGGCTTTTGCTGCTGCTCCCCCCTGTTTGTAAATGGAGGCTTGGGGGCTGGGGCTCCCGGTTTTCTCTTGGTTCCTTCGGCTCCCGGCTCCCTTCCTGCAGCCGTGAAGGCAGAGGCTACTGCGACAGAGCATCCCCGAGCGGTTCTTCGCCTTGAGGAGCGGGCAAATTTGGCTGCAGCGCTGCCTGTCGAGAGGGCCCTTGCCTCCGCTCTCCCGGACTGAGGCCCCGCTTGTTTGGGCCTGGAGCGGCCTGTGACCGCTCCTGCTGCGGGGGTTTGCAGAGCACTTCCCTTCCTGAGGCTCTGGCGCTCTCCAGCCTGTGGCGTTTGCTGTTGAGTACAGTAAAGGGTATTTTGGTTCTTCTCCTTGCCGGCGTGTTGCTAGAGGAGCCTGCTGACCTGTCGCTGAAAGGAATGAGGATTCTCGCCGGGATTCAGCACTGAAACGACAGAGTCGCAGAAGGGCTGAGGTCGGAAGGGGCCTCGGGAGATGCTCTGGGCCAGGGCCCTGTCAAAGCAGGCTCGCGCAGAGCAGGTTGCTCAGGGCCATGTCCAGCCGGCGTTTGAGCATCTCCGAGGATGGAGACGCCAGCACCTCTCTGGGCACTGACGGGCCCTGAGCAGCCTCACCTGGGGCCCCCGTTATATTGAAATGGAATTTCCTCTGTTTCAGTTTGTGCCCATTCCTTTTGTTCTTTCACCAGTTACTGCTGAGAAGGGTCTGGCTCTGTTGTCTTTACCCCCTGCCCCATCAGGTATCTTTGCACACTATAAGATCCCCCCAGAGCCTTTTCTTCTCCATGCTAAACAATCTCAGCTCACCCAGGTCAGGTGCTCCAAGCCCCTAATCATCTTCGTGGCCCTAATGTTTGCTAATTACATAAGCCTGGAAGTTGCATACCGTCTGTTTTGACAGTCACTTCTATGTGTCGCTTTTTTTTTTCCTGTGCTGTGGAATATGTCGATCTTGCAGCAGCTGCTGTTGCAACTGTTCTCTTACAAAGCTGCAGAAGTAGCCTCAGCTGAGGTTGGCCCAGTGTATGGCATTTATGCATGTTTCAGCTAAACAGACATTCTACTCGTGTATTTAAGGCTAGAGTGTAACCATACGTTGTTATAAATTCCCTGTGCTGTTTTTCTATATTGTTTTAGAAGTCCAGTTATGAACCAGCTGGTGAGTTACAGATCATTTTGCGATACGGTTTATTGTTGCTCAGCAATGAGAATGCTACACTCCAGCTGACCAAGAGTTTCTCATCAAAAAATTCAAATCTCAAACCTAGATGTTTTCCATTTGTATTACATATTATGGCTGGGTTTTAAAATGTTTCAGAAGCTAATATTAGAAAAATGTAACTATTGAAATATTAACTATATTTTATATATAATTCTAGGTATGGCGGGAACTGGATGAAAAAATCACTAAAGAACTTGAACAAGGTAATTTGTTAGAATATGTCCCAATTTAATTTTATTTCCAGTTTAGTTTTAGTTCCAATTTTATTTCAAAGGTTTTTCAATTTAGAGTTTTGTGTGGAAATTTCCTGGCAACCAAAATATTTGTACAGAATATTTTGCAGTTGCCTAAAAACAAAACAAAAAAATCCCCCCAAACCAAACAAACAGGAAGAAAACCAGCCCCTCTTCCCCACAGAGATAAACTTGGTTTAAGCTGAAGTCACTTTTCGCTACAGTTAATCGTTAAGCACAAATGTTGAACACAAAAGAAGCCCTGCGTTAAGATTTTTATATACTTCAATCGCTTCTCCTCCTATACATGTTGATTGCATTCAGCGCTAAAGCATGCCATATACGTTCTCTGGTGTTAGTTCTTGATGTATGCTGTCTCATTTATTGCTTGCATTTGTTGTTTATACATTGCAGTCTTTTGGGGGTCAGCCAGAAAAATACAAATCAGTAACAAAAGATATCTCTTTTTAGAAAAAGATCATTTAGCAGCTTTTAAGAAAACATACAATGATTTGATTGCTTGTAATATACAGCATAAGCAAAACATACAGGTTCTATAATATGAAGCCAGGTTTCCATAGAATAATTCCACCTTTTCATAATGATTGTTCCTCCAGAGTCATGGCTTTGCAGTGACTGGGTCTGTTTCAAAGCAGGTAGCCCCGGAGAGCATTTACTTCTATTCCAGTAGTCGTCAGTCCGCCAGCAAGTGGCCAGCCGTTTCTTTATAGCTGCTCTTTCCATTTGTTTGGACGGACACAAATCTGTTGCATTGAATCTGTTTGCATTTTGAACGTAATTACATGCCTAGTAGGAATAATATTATTTATTTGGTTTTGAGACTTTGTGTGAATACGGGTGAATATGGTGGCTGGAGAAAGACAGCAAATGGCTTTTTTTTTTTTTTTTTTTGCTTTCATTCAATGTGTGCTTTCATGGAAGGAAGTGTTTTGATAGAGCAAGCTATATAGACGCCCATCAGAGAAGGATATATTAATAGTATGCTGGGAGACTTGTCTTGGCCTGACTGCAGTACAAAAGTATTTGCCTTTTCAAAGGCTGATTATTTTGGATTTTATCCCAGAAAATGCAGAAGCTGTTTTCAAGTGTAGCATTCCAAAAAAGAACTGCTGTGAACTTTTAAGGAAAATGGAAACTTGAGTGTAAAGAGGTCTGCAGGATGCTAAATCTACCACTGGTGTAAGCAGAAGTCATTTTTGAGTTTCCTGAAGGCTTTTTGTGTGTAGCCTCTGGAATTTCTTTCACTAGCTTTAGCAATATTGTTGACTAATAATCAAACATGAAAAATCATATTTATTTCTTTGTGCCTGTCCTATTGACTGTTTGTTTCCCTTGGATGTTTTTAAATCTCTCTCCAGCTCTTCACCCTTTGCACTTACCCACTTTTTTCCAGTGACTTATTTGGCACAGTCTACTGTAAAACTAATGCATGGAATCGTATCTTCTTTTTTTTTCCCCAGCCACTGCTGAACTTGAAACTGGATCTGCTGGAGCTTTCCCCATGGTATCTACTGATGGATCTTCAAAAAATGTAAACGCAGACCAGGATCCACTTTCCAGGGCAATACAGGAGTACCGCGATGTTTTAACCAAAAATTATTTGATTTGATCAAATACTAGGGAAAGGCTGTGTAAATTATATGGTTTACTTAGCATGTTAATGGTTTTCCATTAGATAGTTTAGATGTGAAAAATCTTTATTGCAGTTTGAATAGAAACTCTAACTGTAGTAAATGGATGTCAAGCACACTGCACTTGTCTGTAAAGAATATTGCAGGGATATAGTGTTTGTTTATTTTGCACTCACAATAAGAAGCATATCTAGTTTTCGTGACTAGCAGATTGACTAATCTTGATTCCTGAGCTTGACAGAACTGCTGAAACGTCTCTTATTAGAGCAGATGCATTGTCTTGCCCCATTCATGTTTTGTGCTTTAACCAAAGCATTCCCTTTGTCCTTCTTCATCCTTTTCATTTTATGTGAATTTAAGGTTTCCAGTGTTATTTTGATACTTAGCACATTATTTAATCTGCTTTATGCCTGCTACTTCCATTCTGATGCAGTGAATATTTAGGTTGATTAACTGCAAGTTTCACCAGTGCTCAAGCTGGAGAATAGGGCATTTTACATTGCTGTCGCTTTTATGTGCTTCAGGTTAAAAAGTACTGTTGGCAGGTTAAAAAGTGCTGTTAGCTTATAGCAGTGCCAAGAAAATTGATGTGTGGTCTTTTTGGTATGTTTGTTTCAGTATCCCATGTTGATTTTTGTATTCTATAATGCTGCGGCTTTAGACATTTGCAGTCACTAGATCAACATCTATGCTGCACCGGAAACACTTTGTAAAGGAAAAAGGAAGGTTAATATATCAACCTTCAGTTTCCTCAATATTTTCCAAAATTTATGTGACAGGATAGCCAAGCTTTTTGTTGCTGCTGTAGTGGCTGATGATGTGATGGCTGTAACCCTGGTGAAGGGCAGTGCTGTGGGGCATTTGCATCAGAAACACATAGGCAGTTTGACTTACTCAGGGAGTTATGCACTGAAGATCAGTATTTGCCATTTCATGTCTCTAAAAGTTGTTAGTGACAAAGAAGATGCTAAAACGGAGGAAGCACTAATTTCAGAAAGTTAAGAATGGTTATACTGAATTGAATGCAGACTGAAGATATTTGGTTTTACCTACCAATTCAAGGACTTAAGTTCCTAGGCAGTGAGGAAAAGCACCAAACGCTGCCATCACTCTCTGCTGCTTTTTTATAGGAGTACAGAGTATTATCTACACAAAACTGTTGTATTTAATTCAAAATATTCTGTTCCAACTTTGTAGTTAATAAATTTTGTATTCTAGCAATTCTGTTGTGTTTTTTGTTTTATCCTGTTCCTGTTCTTTGCTTTCTCCCCTCCCCTACTTATGACTGTACCCTCTTACTCCCTCTGCTTGTCTCTCTCCCAGAGTAGTACCTGTCGGATTGCTGCCAAAGGGGGAACGCTGGTAGGAGTCTGGCCTGTTGCTGCATTTTTGGCAAGCGGCTGCGTTTTGTCCCAGGATTGGAGCTGTTCAGCCCTAACCAGTACGGATGGTGAAAGTCATGGCTTTGAAGGCTTAGTCGGGCTTTCTTCCTGGGCAGGCAGTTAGCCCTTCTCCCTGCCTCCCTCGCTCTCCCTCGCCTTGGTCTGACCAAAACCCACTTATGCAGACACCTCCAGGGCTGAGGGAAGAGAGGCCTCTCGTCCAAGGGAGAGCTCTCCTCTGCTGCCTTCAGCTGGCTTCACAGCTGCTCCTTCAGCCTGTCCTGGCAGGCAGGCCAAGGGCCAGAATGCAGACTGTGTCCTTTTCCTCAGTGGAGCCTGCAAGCAGGAGTGTGTTGAGACGGGCACCTCGAGTTCAGGTCTTGCTAACACTGAGGCACTTGACTCCTGCTGCCAATGGGAAGTGTCAAGTGCTGCACTTGGGGACAAATAATCCCATGCACCGGGGCAGGCAGCTTTGCAGAGAGTAGCTGGGAAGCTTGTGTGGGCAGCAATAAGCCAGCAATGCACCCTTGTGACAAAGGTGGCGAACAGCCATGGGGATGGTGGTCAGGTACCAGTGTCCAGGAGCAAGGGCTGGCTGCTCCTGGCACGGATGGGGAGCCGGGAGCCGAGGGCAGTGTGGAGTCAGGAGAGAATTTGGGAGGAAAGGAGCGGGCGGGCACAAAGGAAAAACAGGACGTGACAGACAAAGCATACCACCCTTTTGCAACATGAGTAACAAACTAGCTGGCGAAGGCCGGGAAGTTTTGTCCAGTTGCACGGCGGAGGAGGGAGCGATATGAAGGTATCGCAGCCCGCCCCTGCCTGCAAAGGGTTGCATACCCCAAAATTTGCTGACCACGGACTAAGTGTTGACCTACAGTCCCCCAAGCCTCATTATGCCTCATTTACCTTATCAAAAAACACACCCTTTGCTGTATGGCGATATGTAAATAAGGGGGGCATGGCATACCCCACAACAGTCACGCAAACCCCAATCTAGCCAATGAAGTATGACTGCCGCACTTCCACATCCCACCTCAGCAACTATAAAAGAGAGGACGGCCCACTAAAGTTTTGGGAAGGGAAGAAAACTGAACCCCCCAACTGTTCACCGGAGATTGCTGACGAGAGACCCTCCTTCTTTCCTCCCCCAAACAGGGACGCCTCTTTGGTAAGGCTCGCGCCTCCGACAACGTCGGACGTTACCCGGGGAAATATATTATTATTGAAAGCTGTTAGTTTGAGCTCAAAGAAAGAAAATTGCTGCAGCAAGTGCATTTATCAGCGGCAGTTCCCAACCTGTTGTATCTGTCACTTTAATCAATTCTTATTCCTTTCTACTTCGAGAAACTGGCTCGGGGAAAGTCCTTGAACAAGGGGCTCTGGCAGGCAAAGATGAATTACCAAGACAAGGAGGGGCCTTTCTTCCCTCCCTGCACGCGACAGGCAGAGATGTGGCCGCCAGGGCAGGGGCCTCAACAGCCAAGGCCTGGCCCCACCATACGCGAGCGAGGGAGCAGGGCAGTCCCAGCGGCGGCAGCCAGGCTCAGCCAGCAGCCCGGATCACCAGGGAAGTTCAAGCTGGTGCGGCAGGGCCGGGGTGGGGCCAGGAAGTCAGTCTGCAGGTGGGGTCCGGGTTCAGGCCAGCGCTGGCAGCCCTGCCGCGGCACAGGCTGCTCAGGGCCCGTCAGTGCCCAGAGAGGTGCTGGTGTCTCCATCCTCGGAGGTGCTCAAACGCCGGCTGGACATGGCCCTGAGCAACCTGCTCTGCGCGAGCCTGCTCTGACAGGGCCCTGGCCCAGAGCATCTCCCGAGGCCCCTTCCGACCTCAGCCCTTCTGCGACTCTGTCGTTTCAGTGCTGAATCCCGGCGGGAATCCTCATTCCTTTCAGCGACAGGTCAGCAGGCTCCTCTAGCAACACGCCGGCAAGGAGAAGAACCAAAATACCCTTTACTGTACTCAACAGCAAACGCCACAGGCTGGAGAGCGCCAGAGCCTCAGGAAGGGAAGTGCTCTGCAAACCCCCGCAGCAGGAGCGGTCACAGGCCGCTCCAGGCCCAAACAAGCGGGGCCTCAGTCCGGGAGAGCGGAGGCAAGGGCCCTCTCGACAGGCAGCGCTGCAGCCAAATTTGCCCGCTCCTCAAGGCGAAGAATCGCTCGGGGATGCTCTGTCGCAATAGCCTCTGCCTTCACGGCTGCAGGAGGGGAGCCGGGAGCCGAAGGAACCAAGAGAAAACCGGGAGCCCCAGCCCCTCAAGCCTCCATTTACAAACAGGAGGGAAAGCCTGGGAAGAAGGGCCCAAACCTAGGAACAGCAGTAGTAGTCGAGGCGTCAGAAGAAACCGCGTTCCCCGCTTTCTGGAGCCTTTGTGTAACTGCATTCCTGTTGAATCCTTTCCTAACTATCTTTCCGTGCCATCTCCCTCTCTGTCCCATGGGTGAGAGCTGCAAGGTCCCGGGGGCAGCAACTGTGCTACCAGGGGCCTCAGACAAGGACTCTAAAAGGGGGAGGGAAAGGGGGGGAACTGTTACCAGGAGCTTCAGACAAGAAGGCACCCAAGGACACAATTCTCGCAACTGTAACTGATGCATCCTAAAGGAGTACAGATAAACCAGCAGAAACCAGTTGAAACCAAGGTTAGGAACCAGACAGCTTTCTCCAGCAAAGAAATGAGCCAAGCTGAGACCATATATGGAAAAGGAGCTCAGAGTTCATAGAAAAGGCACCTCTTCAGCAACCACCAGGGACCACCAGAGACCCCCATAAAAGCCCCCCGGAGACTCAGACTCAGACCGCATGCGTAATGACTCTGTAAATATGATAATTAGTTCCAGGAAATAGAATGAATATGTACAATCATTCCGGGAAATTTAATGCATGGGTATGTAACAAAGCAATAGAAGCTTTGGCTAATGCAACACGCGGCATGCACGTTGGGTGGAGCGATCCCCCGTGCACCCGGCGCCGTAATAAAGAGAATGCCTGCTTCTCAGTGCTACACTGGTGCTAAGGAGTTTTTCTCCCCATTTCGGTGACAGTTTTGGCAACCCAGGTGGGACTCTGCTTCTGTGCCGTGTGAAACGGTACATCATAACATCATAGAAGAAGACTGGAAACTGGTCACTGCTCGTGGGAGGAGAAAGGCTCCTACTCCTCCTGAAGACCTGAAGCTGAAGAACAGGTTTAGTGCCCTTCAGGATGAGGAGGAGATGGGCATGGCTGCCAGGGAAGTACCTGGGACAACAGACCCTGTGCCCTGCCGGAACGCCCGGAAGAAGCGGCGGGTGATTGTTGTGGGGGACTCCCTGCTGCAGGGGACGGAGGCATCTATCTGCCGACCTGGCCTCATGTCTAGAGAGGTTTGTGGCCTGCCGGGGGCTCGTGTGAGAGATGTCATGCAAAGACTGCCTAGGCTCGTCCATTCTTCGGACTATTACCCACTGCTGCTCTTCCATGTGGGCGCCAATGACACCAAGGGCAAACTGGAGACCATCAAGCAGGATTTCAGAGCTCTGGGGATGGTGGTCAAGGGCCTGGGAGCCCAGGTCATCTTCTCCTCAATCCTGCCAGTGAGGGGGATGGATGAGAGGAGGAGGAGATGGACTTTCCAGGTTAACGACTGGCTGCGCCGCTGGTGTTGGCAACAGGGTTTTGGTTTCTATGACCATGGGACCCTGTCTGAAGATCGACAACTGATGGCAAGAGATGGGATCCACCTCATGAGGCAGGGCACGCGGGTCTTTGCCAACAGGTTGGCCAACCTGGTAAGGAGGGCTTTAAACTAGGAAAGATGGGGGAAGGGGAGAGTTATAGTGGCAGGGTAGTTGGCAAAAGACTGCTCAAGTCAGGATGCCTCCAACAGGTGAATGCAGCCAGGGAAGTGCGCATGGGATGTGGCTATGGAGGATCCTCTTTTACCCCTCCTGGGAAACCTGCATGCTCGATCACCTCCCTGAAATGCCTGTACACCAATGCACGCAGCTTGGGGAACAAACAGGAAGAACTAGAGATCTGTGTGCGGTCGCAGGGCCATGATCTCATTGCCATTACAGAGACATGGTGGGATAGCTCGCATGACTGGAGTGCTGTCATGGATGGCTACGTGCTTTTTAGGAAAGACAGGCCGGGAAAGCGAGGTGGTGGAGTTGCTCTTTATGTGAGAGAGCAACTGGAATGTATTGAGCTGTGCCTAGGGGTGGATGAAGAGCGAGTCGAGAGCTTATGGGTAAGGATGAAAGGGCAGGCTAGCATGGGTGACACTGTTGTGGGTGTTTACTACAGGCCACCTGATCAGGAAGAGGAAGTCGATGAGGCCTTCTACAGACAGCTGGAAGTAGCCTCACGATCCCAGGCCCTGGTTCTCATGGGGGACTTCAACCACCCCGATATCTGCTGGAAAGACAACACAGCTAGGCACAAACAGTCCTGGAGGTTCCTGCAGAGCATTGGTGACAACTTCTTGACACAGGTGGTGGAGGAGCCAACAAGGAGAGGTGTGCTGCTGGACCTCGTACTAACAAACAAAGAAGGACTGGTGGAAGATGTGAAGGCTGGGAGCAGCCTTGGCTGCAGTGACCATGAGATGGTGGAGTTCAGGATCCTGCAAGGAGGAGGCAGGGCACTAAGTAGGATCGCAACCCTGGAGTTTAGGAGAGCAAACTTTGTCCTCTTCAGGGACCTACTTGGAGGAATCCCATGGGTGAGGGCCCTAGAAGGAAGGGGTGTTCAAGAGAGCTTGTTAATATTCAAACATCACTTCCTCCAGGCTCAATAGCAGTGCATTCCTATGAGTAAGAAGTCAAGCAAAGGAGGTAGGAGACCTGCATGGATGAGCAAGTTGCTCCTGGCAAAGTCAACCAGAAGAAGGAAGTCTACAGAAAGTGGAAAGGGGGACAGGCCACTTGGGAGGAATATAGGAACGTTGTCAGAGTATGCAGGGATGCGGCAAGGAAGGCTAAGGCCCGTTTGGGATTAAATCTGGAGAGAGATGTCAAGGACAACAAGAAGGGCTTCTTCAAATACATCGGTAGCAAGAGGAAGACTAGGGAAAATGTGGGGCCTTTGCTGAATGGGGTGGGTGCCCTGTTGATGAAGGATGCAGAGAAGGCAGAGTTACTGAATGCCGCCTTTGCTTCAGTCTTTACTGCTCAGGCCAGCCCTCAGGAACCTCAGACCCTGGAGGCAAGAGAGAAAGTCTGGAGAAAGGAAGACTTTCCCTTGGTGGAGGAGGATCGGGTTAGAGATCATTTAAGCAAACTTGACACCCACAAATCCATGGGACCCGATGGGATGCACCCACGAGTGCTGAGGGAGCTGGCGGATGTTATTGCTAAGCCACTCTTCATCATCTTTGAAAGGTCATGGAGAAGAGGAGAGGTGCCTGAGGACTGGAAGAAAGCCAATGTCACCCCAGTCTTCCAAAAGGGCAAGAAGGAGGAGCCAGGGAACTACAGGCCAGTCAGCCTCACCTCCATCCCTGGAAAGGTGATGGAGCAGCTCATCCTGGAGGCCATCTCCAAGCATGTGGAGGACAAGAAAGTGTTCAGGAGTAGTCAGCATGGCTTCACCAAGGGGAAATCATGCTTAACCAATCTGATAGCCTTCTCTGATGGGATGACTGGCTGGGTAGACGAGGGGAGAGCAGTGGATGTTGTCTCCCTTGACTTCAGCAAGGCTTTTGACACTGTCTCCCATAACGTCCTCATAGACAAGCTCAGGAAGTGTGGGATGGATGAGTGGACAGTGAGGTGGATTGAGAACTGGCTGAATGGCAGAGCTCAGAGGGTTGTGATCAGCGGCGCAGAGTCTAGTTGGCAGCCTGTAGCTAGCGGTGTCCCCCAGGGGTCAGTACTGGGTCCAGTCTTGTTCAACTTCTTCATCAATGACCTGGATGAAGGGACAGAGTGCACTCTCAGCAAGTTTGCTGACGATCCAAAACTGGGAGGAGTGGCTGATACACCAGAGGGCTGTGCTGCCATTCAAAGAGACTTGGACAGGCTGGAGAGGTGGGCAGAGAGGAACCTCATGAAGTTCAACAAAGGGAAGTGCAGGGTCCTGCACCTGGGGAAGAATAAGCCCATGCAGCAGTACAGGTTGGGGGTTGACCTGCTGGAAAGCAGCTCTGCGGAGAAGGACCTGGGAGTGCTGGTGGACACCAAGTTAAGCATGAGGCAGCAATGTGCCCTTGTGGCCAAGAAGGCCAATGGTATCCTGGGGTGCATGAGGAAGAGTGTTGCCAGCAGGTCGAGGGAGGTGATTCTCCCCCTCTACTCAGCCCTGGTGAGGCCACATCTGGAGTACTGTGTCCAGTTCTGGGCTCCCCAGAACAAGAGGGATGTGGCACTACTGGAGCGAGTCCAGTGAAGGGCTACAAAGGTGATTAGGGGACTGGAGCATCTCTCTTATGAGGAAAGGCTGAGAGAGCTTGGCCTGTTTAGCTTGGAGAAGAGAAGGCTGAGAGGAGATCTTATCAATGTGTACAAGTATCTGAAGGGAGGGTGTCGAGAGGATGGGACCAGACTCTTTTCAGTGGTGCCGAGCGACAGGACGCGAGGCAATGGGCACAAACTGAAACACAGACACTTCCATCTGAACATGAGGAAAAACTTTTTCACTGTGAGGGTGACAGAGCGCTGGAACAGGTTGTCCAGAGAGCTTGTGGAGTCGCCATCCTTAGAGATATTCCAAAGCCGTCTGCACAAGGTCCTGAGCAACCTCCCCTTGGTGATGTTGCTTGAGCGGGGGGTTGGACTACATGATCTCCAGAGGTCCCTTCCAACCTCAACCATTCTGTCATTCTGTGAAGATATCACCTGCAGTGCTGTGGAATCAAAGAAGAATTTTTCTTTCTTAAGTAGGTCTTGAGTTTATTATTATTGGTTTTTTTTTTTTTTTTTTCTTGAGGACTCAGTCTGCCCTCTGTAATCGAAGCCCTGCTTTTGCAGGTGGGAACATACAGTCAGCATCGCTGTGTGAGCGTAAAGTACTATTTCATAAGTGTAAGGTTCCAGAATCTAGCTGTTCGATTTGTGTTGTAACAAAAATTGTGTTCCTGCAAAGGCTGTAAGATTGCATTTTCCTCAGCTCATTTTGGTAATGGAAAGTATGTAAGGGTTTCTGAGTTCTCAGAAATACCTGAGAAGCAGTATCTCTGACTGTTAGTGGGATCTTCTGTCATACAATACTTCTCCCTTTTTAAATTATAATCACTAGGCAAAAGTAGAGTATTCTGTCTGAGAAGAATAAATGCCTTTCAGTTTTCTTCTCTTCTTCAGTCTGGTGCATCATCTTTGTTCCCAATTTTATTTCACTTTATTTCTCTTCTGCAAGGCTATAGGCTCTGATTCCTGTAAGACATTCTGAGGTCACGTATTGCTGATACAAGTAAACATGGATGTGATTAATTTCATCTTAGATCTGATAAGCAATAAACTAGAAAGCGTAATAGTGGATTACAGTTCAAATTGTCATTTGGCATTTTCAAGATTTTCTCCTAGGTTGTGCACAGTAGGTTATTCAAAGAAAGTAGATTTCCAGCCGTAGGATTTTTCTCAATTATATGCTTGGCTGTAACAGGTGGCTGATGTGATTCCAGGGTGTCATTCAGTATCTGCGTGGCACAATTCGTCCATCAAGTAATATATCTTTGAGAAGCTTGACTAATGCTGCATATGCCTTTGAAATCCTTGGGCAAGACTTTCTATATAGTGCAAACTGTTAATCAGATCATTAAATAATTCTGGAATAGTAATGTTCCTACAACTGAAAAGTTTAATTGATAGAGATGTGATCTGACTAAATAGCGTACTAGTGTTCCCTCTTTTCCCCTCTGACACACATAGTTTGAGTACCTGGGGCTTTGACCTGAGATTGCAAGAGCTTATAGTTAATAAAAACGTCAATGATTTGGACTGGGGTCTGTAACCGAGAAGAGGATTTGTAATTTCAGAGGAAAAATAATGAGAAAAGTTGCTCAACGCATAAATTGTCTGTATAAGATCATTGACAGATTATCTCTAGATGATAGGAGGCAAAAAATGGAGGTTGGGGAGAAGAGGAATGAACACACATTTACTCAGAGGTATGCCCTAATTTATGGCAAAATAACACACGATTGGAATAATAGCGCAGAAGAATGTGGCTTATTAGGAATTGTGGACATGTAAGAAAAAGATAGTAGTAGCTTATAGAGCAAGGATTACACGTATCTTCCAAAATCGGGAAGCAGTGGAAATAAACTTGTTGAAGATTCACAGTTATTGATTTAAAAATAAAAAAAAAAAAAGAGAGAGAGAATGCAATGCTGTCATGGCAGCAGCTTTGTACAGACACTACCAAGTCAGATAGACAAGGTTTCCAATAGTAGAATTATCCAGTGCCTGGGACTTGGTTTAAATGGGTAAATTTGCCAATATATCTGAGCATTAAAGGAATATAGCAGGACAAACTGTCCAAAAATTTTGGAATTTGCTGGGAACAGCAGCTGTTTCTTGTAAACAGAGATTTCTTAGACATTGATTCCTGCCAATACAGAGTATTGTGAAATAATGTAAGGCAGAAGACAATTTGATCATGTAAGTTGTGAGGAAGATAGACAGAAGAGAGATGTAAGAAGGATAGTAAACAGCATAATAAAGTAGACTAAGTTAACTGGGAAGCAGGTAGGCTGCATGGAGCTTAGAACAGAAAAACGATTAGTGTTTGGCAGTTCCTTAAACATTTTTCAGAAAGGAAGCACAAACTATTCATCATGGATCCAAACTAAAAACGTAGGAGAAGAGTGGGTCTGGAAGATTCTCTCTTTTATAACCTGAAACTCAGGACGGAAGTGTGCAGGAAATAAAAAACCATGTCAGATTCCAGAGGATAAATACTCTAAGTCTCTATGGATGAAGACAGAAAATCCAGGTGCAAAACAGCAGTCTAGCAATAGCTAGAGACTAAATGGAAAGAAAGAAATATTGTTTAAGTGTGGGAGTAGTAAGAAGATAACTAGGAAAATTTGATGGGCTGCTCATTAAGGAAAGGAAAGTTATCAGAAGTCATCAGAGGCTGCAATATGTATTAATTTTTTTGTCTGCTTTTGCTTAGAAGGTAACTGATTAGGTGGCTCATATCATTAATGCCAGTGATAAAGGGTTTGGAGCTTCCAAGAAAAATGCAGTTTAAATGATACTTAAATGTTTTCACACCCTGAGTACCTGGCTCTTGAAAATCATATATAATTGATAAGGTCCTAGAGACTAGAAAAAAAGAAGGGAAGTGCTTGCCTTCAAGAAAGGAGGAGCCAGGGAGTTGTATACTAATCAGCTTATACTCTGGTTTGGAGGTGGGGAAGCCTTACAATCCAGTGGGCTGAGTTTGGCTTCACTGTAAAAAGAGACTTGTTTTAAAGTCAATAAGGAAAACTTTCTAAGTGAACAGACAGGTAAGCACTACAGTAGGTGTTTGAGAGAGATGATACAACTTTTCATGGGATTCTTAAAACCAAAAATCATCAAAATTGGGTATGGTGCTTTAGTTGATCCTTCCTCTTCTTGAGGAGAAAGATCAACTAGATGGTCTCTTCAAGGTCTTTCTGTTTCTGTGGTGATGATTCATGAATATATTACTTTTTTTTCCCCTACAGGAAAAAGGTCTTTGCAGGAAGACAGTGACAATGATGGTGAACCAAATGAATATGATCTTAATGACAGCTTTATAGATGATGACGAAGAGTGCGAACCTACTGATGAAGATTCTGACTGGGAACCAAATTCAGAAGAAAAGGATAATGAAGATGTTGAAACTCTTTTGAAAGAAACACACAAATTTGTTAATACCAAAAAGTAGCTGCACTTAACATCAAAAACTCCCTCTCCAGTTGAGTTAAAACATGAATGTATGAGAAGGGGAACTGCTTTGATAACTGTTTTTTTCCTCAGTGATGTAGGCACTATGGAAAGATTTTAGTGGGGGTGAGGGGACTGAGCAATACTTTTCATTTCATATATATTGTTTTGACCTTTGTTTTCTCAAGTGGTGGCATCCAGTGATTGAGCAGTGATAGAAGTGTGGGTTTTTTGTTTTTTGTTTTTTTTTTTTATGGAAGTTTCTTCTCTGTTTCTTTTCCAACCCTGTTAGTGTCTCATAGTTTGAAATACAATTTTAAAAGTTGTTATGCTTCATCATTCTGTGCTTGAAATAAATATTGGCATTAGGAAAGCCTTTAGTTTTGCTAAAGCATAATATGTACAGTGCTGAATGAAGAGGAGTTGCACTTCACACCTGCAGCAGCACAAACTAATTCTTGACTATCAGTGGGGAATCTGCCTAAACCATTTTTTAATGTTCTTTTGAGTTAGCGTAATCTTAAATTTCATTAGTCTGCTAATAGCTTTCCTTTTGGTGTTATTTCTTTGATGCTCTTGATGTACAGTAGCTAAATACAGGCTCTCTAAATAATTTGAACAATATCTAAGTGTACTGAACCTCTGGTTATGTCCCAACACCAATCATGGAGTATTTGTTCTAATTACAGTATCTCTTTCAGTACATGTGCATCACTGAAATTGTGTTCAATCTTACAGCAAAGATGAGATTTTAACAACTTTTTTTTTTTAAACACAGAAAACAATTAAACTTATCATTGGTATACTGTAGGAAAAATTTGTAACTGTGTCTCTGCATGTGATTTCTAAAGAATATGCTGTAGAAACTTACCTTCAGTGTGTTAACAACTTTCCTGAACTTTCTGGAAAGAAATTTGGCCTGTCTTGAGTTTAAAAAAAAATTTTTAGTATGTTTCAGGGCAGATGACTTAAGCCATTTCTAAGAACACGATTAGGAGAAAACAACATTTTGCTGTGTTGATCTTGCACTTTGTTTTGATTCATAATACTGAAATTTGGCAGGGGAATCATTCCTGCGTGCCTCTTGATACCCTGTGAAAATCTGTCCAATTATGGTGGAATAATAGGAATCCAAATAAACTCAAGCCTTTTAGGTTGGTGGTGAAATGCTTTCTGCAGGTACACTTCAGGGAGTACCTGTTCCAGCTCTCCTGCAGCCCAGCTGCTCGCGCAGCCTGTCCCTGCAGTGCGGACGAGAATGCCACGTTCCTGGGCTTTGGAAGAAGCAGAACTTTGTAGTTGCCCCTTCTGTGTGCTGTGGCTGCTGGAGAGGGTTTAGGAGAAGAAGGATTTTTTTTTTTTCTGTGCTGTCAGAACTGTCCCAGCCTGTCCCGTTCTTGACTTGCATTAATTATGAAGCCGGGGGGAAGCAAGTGACCTGGCTGAAATACAGGAGGCTAAAGATCAGAGGAAAGGCAGAAGGACAACTGGAGAAGTGACGTGGAGCTCAACTAACAGAAGATTTGTGTTCAGTTTTGTATTTGAAGTGGCAATGAGAATGAAACTAGAGAACTGAAGATCTCGTAGTGCATGTGTGTTATCCTTAAAGACTGCATATGTTAATTCCCTACCTCTTTAATATGGTTTTGCAGTCTTACATTTTTTAACCTTTTCTTTTTATATGTAGTTGTAATTCCATGTAGTTCCATGCTTGTAGAGGTTGAGTGTTATCAGAAGCAAGCTCTGCTATTCAGGTTTGTACTCGGACAACATAACTTTTTTGTAAGGTCTTCAGAAAATTGCTTTAAACAGATTAGTCACTTCCCCAGCCTGTTTTGGGGTGCAGGATAATGTTTTGGCCAATTGTGTATTAGAAGTTTCTCTAAAAAATGTAGATACTAAAAACAGAAACATTCATGCTTGGTGACCATTCTGTATTTTGAGAACATGAGAGTAATTGGCTTACTGTTTATTAGAGCTATTTCATATAAAAAGAATCTAATTGGTGGGTTTTTGTAGTGTCTGATGATTTCTGTGACCTTAACCTTCATCAAGCAGAAACATTCTGTTTTGTAGTGTTACACTGTGAATGGCTATTTAAACTATTCCAAGAAGTTATAATTTACTTTGCAAGTAGAAATAGCTTTTCATAACTGGAGGCTTCCAGTCAGATGTGTAATCACAAAAACAAATCTAGACATCATTCCTAGTTTTGCATGGTAGATTGAGTTTATTACTGATGCCTCAGGTTTGAAAAACTATGTATGACCAAAGTAGTACATTGGAAACGTCAAAGCTGTAATCAAGCTGCTACGTAATGATAAACTGAAATGATGTCTGTTTAAGAATATTTTTCTGTTCTTGTATTCTTTCCTTAACAACGAGATGTATTTTTATGCTTCTGGATTGGCGGACTTGTAACTCTAAAAGGTATCTGAATATCAATCAGAACTATTCAGTTCAAGGTACAGATGAGACTACTCAGAACACTTTATTTTTTTCTTTCTCTTTTTCTTCCTCTTTTTTATGTCAAGTTATCCAGCGTTTTTTCAGTGAGTCCAGTATGCATTACAATGTAGAGGGCTGAGTCCAAATCAAAATATATGTGAACTTAAATACAGGTATGGGTTGAGTGAAAGTACTTGGAGGTCAATTTTTGAAGTTAGTTATATGATTAAACTCTCTCTGACTATAGTTCATTCTGTAAATACATTAGTGCTACTGCTCGAAGAATGGCAGGGTCCAATACAGAGAAGCAAAAGTGCATTGTGGATATACCATCTATCTCAGTACAGCAGTTGTTACACCAACTTTGGAGGTTTATATTTACGCTATTTTTAATTCATATTTCTAATAGACTGAGCCTTGACTGTGTATACCTTTCTGTTAATGAAATTAGGAGCAATTTGGTTGCCAAGGTCAATTTAGAAATGATCTGGGAATACAGAGCAAGTACCACCACAAGCTCATCAGCCTTAATATGCTAGCTGTTGGAGTCTGGTAGAAAATATGCTGAAGAGACAGATGCTCCTATGTTTCTGTGGTAGGTCATAACTGAGGATCAGCAAGAGGAGGCACATACTTCCGTATTATGTGACAGGAGCTTGTGTGGCCTATACATCATTGAGACAAAAACTGAGCCAAAACAGTTCAGTCTTTTTCTTTGCCACGGTTATTAAGTGTCTAAAGCAGACTGCCATAAAATTAGACAAAGCTACAAAGCTGTTAACTTGCAGCATCTCACATAAGTGTTTTGTATGCAGTTGAAACCTAATAGGCTATGCAGATGACTAATGGGGTCATGCTAAGTAGTGTAGTTCATGTATCACTTAGGTTTGGGTTGGAGTGAAGATTCTAGTACTGCTAGGGTATGCGTCTCCTCTCTCTTTCTGAGCCTCTGTGGTGCCCTACAATAAAATTATGGGAGCATCCATGTCTTTAAGGGGTCTCCTACCAACCTCGGATATCTAGCATATCAAGGATGATCTTGTGGTAGTACTCGTGTGCAAGTTCATATTTAAATTGACCCTTGCAATTAAATTGTTCCTAACTTGATTGCTGTGCCTACATCCCCCTTGCTACGTGCCATTCATTTTCTGCTGTTTCGCAGATGCCTAGCTTTTAAGTTGCTTTCAGAAAGTCCTTACAGCAGCACAACTACTTAAAACTCAAAGTCGGCTACTTTTCTGGTTATTATCTTTAATCTCTATTTTTTGAAATGGCCTGTCAAGCCAGCTGGGACTGGTAATTTGATAGGAACCTTTCCAATACATAAGGATCTATGTGTCTGATGCTGCCAGCTCTCTGGCAGGCTGTGCTGTTGGAGCTGATCTGCTGATAAAAACACAGTCAGTGTTTGTATAAGCCTTATTCTTTCACTGATGTTATTTTTTTCCAAATAAATTAATGGTCAAGTGCTGAGTACATGCTGTGCCTTTCTACTGATCACACTGCGTGATGCAAACATGCTAGGCTTGGGTATGCTTTCTTAAATCTTATGGTGCTTGGCTTAAACATATTGACGATTAATGATGGCTGCAATCTTAGAGCCATGTGATTTGCTTCAGAAACAAGTAGGAGAAGGAGAAGAAGAGAGAAAGAAAGAGAAGGAGGAAGAGAAAGGGAAAGGGAAGGAGAAGGAGAAGAAATAGAGAGCAAATAAAGGGAGGAGAAAAGAAAGAAAGAAAAGACATGGAGAGAAAACCAAGAGAAAGAAAAGAAATGGCGTAAAAAGAAATGGAGAGAAAAGAAAGGGAAAGAAAAGGAAGGGGTAGGGCAAGAAAGTGAAGAGAAAAAAGCGGGGAGAAAAAAGGTGTAGAAAGGAAGGGGGAGAGAAAAGTGAGGGCAAAAAAGGGGGAGAAAAGGGAGAAGAAGCAAAGGGAGCAAAGAAGATGGAGCTAAGAGAAGAGGAGAAAGAGGAGGGAGAAAAGGAAGAGGGAGAAAAAAGGGGGGGGGAGAAAGAAAGGGGAGCAAAAGGGTGAAAAAAGGGGCCAAATGAAGGGGTGCTAGAAAAGGGGAGGAAAGGGAGAGGGAGAAAAGGGAGGAAGAAGAGAGGGGGAGAAAAAGAGTGAGAAAAGGGAGAAGAAAAGGAGGGGAAGGGGAAATAAGCAAGAGAGAAGCAAAGGGGGACTAAAAAAGGAGGGTGGAAATGGGAGAGAAAGGGGAACAAAGAGAGGAGGAAGAAAGGGGAGAAAAAAGGAGGGAGATAAGCAAGCGAGGGAAAAAATGGAGAGAGAAGAAGGCGGGAGAAGAAGGGGGAGGTAAGAAAGCGTGAGAAAAGAGGTGTCAGGAAAAAAGAGGGAGAAAAGAGTGAAGAGAAATGGGGAGAAAAAGCAAAGGGAGAAGAAAGGAGGAGAAAAAAGGGGGGAGAAAAATGGGGAGAAAGGAGGGGGAAATAGCAAAAAGGCGGGGAGGGAGGGAGAAATAAAAGGGGGAGAAAAGAAAGGCAGAGAGAAAAATGAGGAGAAAAAAGGGGTGGGAGAGGGGAGCTAAGAAAAGAGGGAAGAAAAGAGGGGAAGCTAAAAGGGGAGGAAAAAGGGGTAGATAAGAAAGGAAGAGAACAAAGGGGGAGAGAAAAAAGAGGTAGAAAAAAATGGAGAAAAGAATGGAGAAAAAGGGAGAGAGGGAAAAGGGGGAGAGCAACTGAGGAGAAAAAAGGGGGAGAAGAAAAAGGGGGAGGAAGGGGGAGAAAAGGGGGAGAAGAAAAGGGGGAGAAAGAAGAAAGGGAGTAAAAAGGGAAGAAAGAAGGGGGAAAAGAGGGGGGGAGGAAGAGAAAAGGGGGAGAAAAGAAAGGCAGAGAAAAGGTGGGGGGAAAGGGGGGCTGGAAAGGGGGAGATGAGAAAAGAGGGAAGAGCAAAGGGGAAGAGAAGGGAGGACAGGAATGGGAGAAAAAAGGGGGAGAAAAGGTGGAGAGGAAAGGGGGCAGGAAAGCAGGGGGAACAAAAAGGGAGGAGAAAAAGGTGAGGAAAAATGGGGAGAACATCAAAGAAGGGAGAAAAAAAGGGAGCTAAAAGGGGGAGAAAAACGGGGGGAAGGGGGAGAAAAGAGGGAAGAAAAGGGGAAGAAAAAGTGGGAAGAGGAGAAGGGGGACAAAGATGGGAGAAAAAAGGGGGAAGATGATAAAAGGGGGGGAAGGGAGGAAAAGGGGTGAGAAAAAAAGGGAGGAGAAGGGAAGGGAAAAAAGGGGAAGAAAAAATGGGGAGAAGAACTGGTGAGAAAAGCGGGGAGAAAAGAAACGGGGAGATGAGCAAGGCGGATAAGGGGGCAGATTAGCAAGGGGGAGATAAGGAAGCAGGGAGAAAAAGGAGGGGAAGAGAAGGAGGGGAAGCAAAGGAAGGGGAAGAAAAGCGGGGGAAGAAAAGAAAGGGGCCAAAGAAGAAAGGGAAAAAAAGGACAGGGAAAAGGGAAAGGAAAGAGAAAAAAGGAAAGACAAAAGGGACGAAGGAAAGGAAAGGAAAAAGGAGAAGGTAAAAAGGAACGAAAAAAAGGAAAGAACAAAAAGGAAAGGAACCCCTCCCCCCCAACCCCGCCTTTGGCAGCATCCTCATCCCCTTGTAACAGCGGGAAGCCTGCCGGGACGGGCAGTGTGCTTCTACCTGTGGGAACTTGTCTGTGGTTAGCACTGACCTCCCCGTTGAGGGCCCCGGGGAGCCTCGGACCAGGAGCAGGGGGACTTTGGATTTACGCCCGTGTAACTTCACTGCAATAAAGCCCTTTTCCGCAGGACGATTTGACGGCTCCTTGTCTCTCCCTGCAACACTCGGGCGCCAAATGTCCTCCACCGACTTTGGGATGGTTCCGCAGGTGCGGCGGGGCTGTTTGCATGCCCTGGCGTGCACACCGCCGTAGCAGCAGGGCAAGGCACTGAGCAGCGGTAGCACTGCCGCTGCTGCTGCTGCTGTTGTGGGAGAGGGCAAGGGAGATTTGGGGAAGCAATGCCTCTGTGCCAGGGAGTCAAGGGCCACCGCCGAGAGCAGCAGTCCCCAGGGAGGGGCAGAGAGAAGCTGCCGAGAGGCGACGCTGCTCCAGAAGGGGCGTGCGAGAGAAGGAGGCCACGGGCACGGCAGGGCTGCTGCTTCCCAGGTGCGGCTGTTGCCCGGACACCGAGGAAAGGGGCAGGAGAGCACCTGGCCTGGCAGGAGGCGCGAGCGGCAGAAGCCGCATGCTGGCAGGCTGCAGCTAGGGAAGGTGCCCCCTCCGTCGGCCCCTGTCGGCAGGGGCACTCTCCTCGCAAGGCAGCCGAAGGAGAGGGGCCCGCTGCCACTTGCAAAAGGCATTGGCCATTCTCGGCCATCTGCAGCTCTTCCGTCGCGTGGCGTTCAGCTCTCCCTTGCAGAAACCAGAAGCATTTGTCCTGTTGGCACGCATGGGCAGGAAGAGACGGCCCATGCCGTTGGTGCAGAGGAAAGACCCAGAGGCCACAGAAGCCTCCAACTGCCTCTAAGCAGAAACACAAGGATTTCTTTGGCAGGGGCTGACTCACTGCAGTATGGGACTGTGAGCAGCCTGGGGGTGCCAGGAAGAGGACGTGCCCGTTTCCTGGCCTCTAAGCAGCCCAGACAACCCAGGGAGGAGGAGCCCAGGCACTTGCCCAGAGAGGAAGGGGGTCTCTCTTTGGGCCCAAGGGGGTGGCCCAGGGCCGACGGGACAGCGATGCTCAGCAAGCTTAGCCGGCCTCCCAATACTCAGCACACATGGGCCTGAACCTTCCCACTTCCAGCTTCTGGCTAAGGAAAGAGGCCTTGGTCCTCTGGGAGCCTCTTTCCAGGCACTTGCAGCACGCCGAAGGAAAGCAAGAGAGGGGCACCAAACGCAGAGGAGCTCTACGCATCGGTCACAAGCAAGGGCTAGGGGGAAGGAGTTGCCTAAAACTGTGCTCCAACCCCTCTCAGCTTGCTCTTGCAAGTGCAAGAAGCACCACGATCGAACAAGACCTAAATGGAAACGCACCCCACAGGAGATGTAGCCCCTCCCTCCTCTCCAGAGAGCCTTTGTCTCCCTCCATCTCTTTCCTTAAGGACTTGCCCTGTCAGTCCACCTGTCCCTTTACACAGGTGACCTCCAGACACGCACTTGGCAGGCCTCCAAAGACTAGAAGCCCACAGAAAGCAGAGGGCTTTGCTTTAGTGCGCCACGTTCTGCCTTCAGCTCGGAAAACTGCTTTACCCAGCTACCAGAGCGCCCGACCACAAGCACGGGGCCAGCCCAGCCCTCCTGGCCTCCAAGGCTAAGGCCCCCGAACCACTGTAGCCAACAGGGGAATTCTCTGGGGGCCTTTGCCAAAGCTGCCTTTGGCTCCCTAGCCACAAAGACCAAAAGCCCTTTGACCAACAGCTGCATCGACGGGAGCTGCCTTTGGGCACAGGAGCCAAGTGACGTCGGCGAGGCCCCTCTGCTCCTTGGGCTACTCCATGACGACTATTGCACCCCATGCTTCGCACATCCCGTTTTCTGTTTAAGTGCCAGGAAGACACTCTAATCATACCAGCATGAGTAAAGCAGAAGAGCCAAGCATTGCCGTGGCAGACAGTGCTGGAATTAAGCCTCCTGCTGGGGCCGCCTGAATGAAGCTCCTGGCATCTGCAGCCCTTCCCATTGGGGAGAACACAAGGGTGCCCGGGACCATCTCTGAGGCCTCTCTATTTCTACCTCAACCCTTTAGATATGGTCGCAGACAAGAAGAGGAGGAGGAGGAAACCCCCAAGTAGTGCTGCTTAACCCTTTGCATTGAGAATTACCTAATGCAGGATCGATGAAGTACCTATTGGGAAAAGCTAGCGCTAATTTTTGAAGCAGCAGCCAATCCTGCTAGTGACGCTGTAAAAGTCCTTACTGCTGCAGGATCAGCAATACAGCAAATGGTGTTGCAAAATTGGATGGCACTCGATTTCATCCGAGCTGTCAAAGGCCTTTTTTGTACCCTGATTGGTAAAGAATGTAGTACCTTTCTACCCCCAAATGACGAGGAAGTGTGCCATGATATTCAGAAAATACTTGTCGGAATAAACCCATGACATCAAATTGACAATTGGTCCTTGTGGTTTTCGGGAATACTTCGACATGGAACTTCTCTTGTTTTACAAAGTATGTTTGCTATCATCATCCTGCTCTGTTAGTGTGTTTAATAGTTGTGCTAATATGCTAATTGTTGTTAATTGTGCTAATATGCTGTTGCTTGTCATGTAGTAAACAATTGTCATGACTCAAACACACCGAGCCTGTGTCACACGACTCTCCCATCCCAGTGTATCCAACATTTGAACCACAAAAAAATGGTTTGTGCAAAAATGAATACGAAATGTTTCAAATGGTTGAGATTTCTGATAGTCGGCTATCGCCTCGGGTGTCCACAGCCTGAGGCACCACACCTGCACCGCAATTCCTCCATGACTGACGGGACAGCGAAGGATCGGGATCCCTAAGACAGCAACTTGGCTGCGAACCCAAAGCATGTGCAGAATAATATTTTAGTGTTTGGCTATAGCAAATTGCACTGCACGATTGCAGTGTAGGAGTGAGCAATAAAATACATATAATGGAGAGCTGTGCTGCACCCGGAGTCCTTGCTCTGGTACGGTTCCCCTTAAGTTAGTGAACATCCCACCCAGGCACAGCATCACCTTGGTGCAATGCCACAGCATGCTCTGGGAAGGACGTAGAGTCTGGGGGAGGTGTTTGTGTGCAGTGGTCGTGTGTGTGCATCGTGGTGGGGGTTGTGAGAGAAGTGCGTTGTGTGTGTGCGTGTGTCTGTGCAAGACGGGGGGTGTGTGCAGTGGGATAGTTTGCAACGCTGACTGCATTAGGGTCCTTTTGAGTGAGACGTGGAAGCTCTGTGTGTTTGGGGGGGCATGCACGTGCGTGCTGGGGGGAATGCTTGTGCGTGTGCCATGTTGTACTGTGTGTTAGGATGCACAGGTAGATGCACATATGGACATGGTTCCCTTCTGCTGAGAGGGGAGGTGAGAGGAGAGAAAGAGGGGTGCCTTGGGGTGCCATAGGGGCAGAGGGGCACCCTGGGGGGTGGAAGCACACAATGGTGTGCAAAGGAAGCAGAGGGGTGCAATGGGGGGCAGAGAGGTCAGGGAAGTGCCATGGGGGGGCAGAAGAGTGCAACAGGGTGCAAAGTGGGCAGAGGGGGCACAGGGGTATCATGGGGGGCAGTAGATGCCATTTGGTGCAATGGGGTGCAATGGGAGGCAGTGGGGGCAGAAGCATGCAATGGGGTACCATAGGGGCAGAGGGGTGCCATGGGGGGCTGAGGGCTGCAAAGTGGTGCCATGGGAGCAGAGGGGTGCCGTGGCGGGCAGTGGGGATAGAAGAGTGCAGTGGGGTGCCATGGGGGACAGAGGGGTGCAATGAGCTGCCATGGGGGCAGAGAGGGCAGAGGGGTGCAATGGAGTGATTTGGGGGGCAATGGGGTGCAATGGAAGCACAAGGGGAGCAGAGAGGTGTCATGGGGGCAAAGGGGGCAGAGGGGTGTCATCGGGGGTAGAGGGGGCTGAGGAGGGCAATGGAGTGCAATGGTGAATAAATATATAAATATGTATAAAGATGTATAAGTATTGACTTTTTCCCTTTAGACAGTTCTAAGGCTCGAGTTAAGGCAATAATTTCTGCTTTCTGGGCAGGCGTATTTGTGGGCAAAGTGGATGATTCTATCTCTCCTTGCAAAGTCACCACTGCATATCTGGCCTGCCGTTCTCCCCTTACTGTAAAGCTGCTTCCATCCGTAAACAGTTCCCATTCAGGATTTGTCAGGGGCTCATCTTTCAGGTCAGGCCGGCTGGAGTAAACTTCCTCAATAGCCTGCAAACACTCATGTTCCAATTCTCCTTCCTGGTTTATCGGGAGCAATGTAGCAGGATTCAAAACGGAAGACACTTTTAAAGAAACATCATCCTGTTCAATTAAGGCGGCTTGGTATTGAATCAATCTACTTGGTGAAAGCCAGGGATGTCCTTTTTGTTCCAATACTGCTAAAACGGCATGAGGTACCTATACAGTGATGGGTTGTCCTAAGGGCAATTTCCGTGCCTCTTTAATCAATAACACTTGCACCAACTGCTCTGAGGCGTGCTGGCCATCCTTTACTCACATCATCCAGTTGTTCAGAAAAGTAGGCCACTGCTCTCTTCCATTCTCCCAAGGTCTGTGTCAAAACTCCTAATGCTACATGTTGTCGCTCATGCACACATAATGAAAAAGGTTTAGTCAGGTTTGGCAAGCCCAGCGCGGGTGCTCTCATTAATTCAGTCTTTATAGTGTCAAAACTTTTACGCCATTCAGGGGTCCATTCTAAGACCTCTCCAGGTCCCTTCATACCATAAGCTGCACCACCTAAGCCTTTTTCTGAGACACCTGATATCCAGCCAATCCCAAGAAATTCAGCGAGTCTATAGTAGCCATTTTACACTCTTGTTTTGTCTCAGATCCCAATAGTACATCGTCCACATACTGCAACAAAGTCCCAGAAGGATTCCTACCTTGCCAGTCCTCCAGCTCCTTAGCAAGTACATTACCAAAGAGCCTTGGACTGCTCTTAAACCCTTGTGGTAGCACAGTCCAGCAAAGTTGAGTTTTCTGACCTGTGGTAGGGCTTTCCCATTCGAAGGCAAATATTTTTTGGCTTTCCTTTTCCAACAGTATGCAAAAGAAAGCATCTTTTAAATCCAACACTGTAAAATAGACATTGTTCTCAGGTGTTGAGGACAGCAAAGTATATGGATTTGGGACTACCGGCTGGACATCAACAGTTATTCAGTTGATTTCTCTTAAATCTTGTACTAATTGACATTCCTGGGTTTGGGGTCTCTTTACTGGTAAAATAGGGGTCTTATACTCAGATTGACATTCTTGCAATACTCCATTTTGGACAAAGGTATTTATCAAAGGTTCCAAACCTTGCCTAGTCTCTAACTTAATAGCATGTTGGGTATTTTCACCGGTTGTGCTCCAGGTTTTAATTCAGTTTTTACCGGTGTTGCATTCACTGCTCGTCCAGGCTTCCCTGTGGCCCATACGGAGGGTATTACGGCATCCAGGATTTTGTCGGGAATTTCTGCCCTTTGCAACTGCTTCTCAGTTCTCAAACATAGCTGGGCTCTCCAAGCCATTTCCTTTGGCACATGCAACTGTATCAATTTATCAGTAAAGGTTAGCTGAGCCCTTAGTTTACACAACAAATCTCATCCTAGGCGAGGCAAGGGGCACTCGCATATGTAAACACTGATGAGTTCAAGTTGTATCTCCAGTTGTGCATTCCATAGGCTTTAAAAATGGTTTCAAAGCATGCTCTCCTGTGACCTACTACATACACTGGACTGAGGATATAAGTAACTATCTCAAAGTCACGGGAACTCTTCTCCTAGGCAAACTTATACATCTGTCTAATAAGCCTGTGGGGAGGAGGGGGGAAGGCTGGGTCAGCGTGAGTCTCTTGAGTCAGAAAACAGTTTAGACCAGTGTTTTCAGTATTGTCTTCTGCCTAAGGAAATTTTAGGAGATTCAGGCAGGGTGTCCTAGTGGTATCAGTATGCATTTGCTTGGGAAAGCACAGCATTCAGGTGCTTAAGAGATCCATAAATGAATCTGAAACTGAAAAAGGAAAACTACCAATGGAAGAGCTCCTTGGGGAGATTTGCATGACGTACATCTGATGTTGCAAGCACCAGAACTGGTGCCTATGCTGGACTGTGCTGTAAAAATGTAGTAAATGTAGCTTCCCGTGAGACTCCAAGAGCCCCCCACTCTACACGGCCATGCAGAGTATAAAAGATAGTTGGTGCTGTCCTCTGGGCTTCCTGCGTGCTGCTGAAAAGGAGGTTTGCATGAGAATATTGAGGCATGTAGAATAGGCTGCTGCGGAACTAATAACTCTCTATCTATGCAAACTAACACGTGTAAACAGGATGTAAACAGGATGTAACCTGAAAACTGTGTATCAACCATACAGCGGGTACAGGCCAAGTGTCAGAACACGCCTACCAAGACAAAAGAGTTACTTAATAACAGAGTGTAATTTCTCCTTGGATTAGATTATAGGCCTAGCTACCCAGACAGAAGCAGACCTGAACCTCTGCCTGACTTCAGAGCTACTGAGAGCTAAGGTCCCTCCTAAGGAGCCTCACAGCTCGATTCGTGTGGGGCTGTGCTTGAGCAAAGCAGATGAGCCCTTCAGCAAGGTGTTGGAGCCTGGGTACGCTGCTGCACCGCCGGGAGTGCCGAGTTTTCAGTTCAGAGTGGGCTTGTGTCCAAGCCAGTCTGGAGCACAAGCAGCGCCACAACATAGGCAGGAAAGGTGAGGGCAGGCCCTGTCAAAGAAGCCCGGTTGTGAATCGAAATTTCCAAGTTCATTTCATAGGAGGTGACCAACGTTCAGCCTGTCCGAAGAGCTCGCCAGCTCACGGCCTGCTGTCTCATTTCCAGAGGCTCCTTTGGACCAGGTTACTTGCTCGGGAAGACCACAAGCCGTTGCTCGCGGGTGGTACCTCAAGCACAAAAGCAGACAAGCCGCTGCCTCATGACCAAAGCGGCAAGCATGCCTTCACAGGATGCTTCTCAAATGCTTCTACTAAAGGTCCAGATGCTGTAATACAGGGAGGCCCAACAACAGAATGGATTTCCTGCCTAAAAGTAAAAAGGAACAGAACAGCACTAAGTCTATTTGTGCTTTACCTTTCTCATTAAGAAAAAGACACAGATGTAGAAATAGAAGTGTTCTGCAAGTCAAAATGCCATTAGTGCCTACAGTGCAGCGTTACAGGCTGCAGGATTGTTTACTTTTGGTAAATGTACCCAACTAAAGGAAATGTTTATATTAATCAACAAATGTATTATAACTGTTCCTCTTAAGTTAAATGAAAGAAAAGAAACACATTTCTTTCCACAAAAACACCTAGGTTGCATTCCACCATTATTATTAAAAAAACAAAACAAAACAAAACGGTAGGCTAGAAAAAGTGCAGGGCCTGCAGTCAGGCTGATGCAGGGCCATGCAGTGGTGGGAGCTACAGTGTTGTACGAGGCGATGGAAACCACGATCTGAATCCCCCTGAGATCAGCAGAAGCTCTTTCCATGGAGAGAGGTTTATGAGCAGTGTCTTCCAGCTCCCTGAGCTGCCAGCAACATCCTGACTTTTAATTTGGAGTGGAAGATACTGTGTGTGTGTGTGTGTGTGTGTGTGTGTGTGTGTGTGTATGCATATATATGCACATATATATATATATATATATATATACACACACACACCCCTATATTTATTTTGTGGTAGAGTGCTTGTGTAGAACAACAGAGTCACCTCACAACCGCATGAACTGTGTTGTTGTAGTTCTGTGCTGTGCGCGGTTCATTTGAATAGGATAATAAATCTTTGTTTTTAAATGCAACAGCAGTCTCTTGCTTTCAGTGTGCAAATAGTCCCAAACAAACCAACCAAATCCCTGCTTGTGTGAACTCGGTGATGAGTGTCTTCAGCGGACTCCACGCACCCTGCTGGATCCACGGCAGCAGAAGCCCGGCACGAGCCCCCCTGCCCAATGCTGCCTGGGGGCAGCTCACTCCTCCCTGGAGAGCCCAGCCCAGCAGGGAAGAGCCCTGCAAGGCCAGCGCGCTTCTGGCCCAGCGTCTTCAGTGACAGAAGTGCCCTCACAAGCCATTTCACAGCCGTGTTCCTGCTGCTCAGCTGCTCAGACTGAAGTGACCTCACAGCCGCTGTGCTGATGCTGTTCCTGCTGCTGGGCTATCCAGGTGGCTTTACAAGAAACTACAGCAACCAAGAGCCTGCCGATGGCCTAACAGGTCCTGAGGCAGAAGTGACCTCAGAATGAGCGGTGAAGCCATGTGCCTGGTCCTTGTCTGTCAGGTACTGAGGCAGCAGTGACCATACAGCCCCGTGTCTGAGCCACGTGCCTGCTGCTGCCCTACCATTTCCTCAGGCAGCAGCGCCTGCACAAGCACAAACTCCAGCCCTGTCCCTGCTGCTGGCCTGTAAATGTTCTCACACAGGAGTGACCCTGCCATTGCCTCCCATGAATGCGGAGAATGGTTTTCCCCCCCGGATTTGCTTTCTTCTGCAGTGGCTTCCAAGGAGCTGAGAGAGGGCCTAGGAGGTAGCAGGGCCACGGCCTCAGGCACATGTCAGCATCTTCCCCTTGCAAGCCTTGGGACCTGTCCCTCCTCCCTCCAGTCCTCTGAGCAGCCAGCTGCTCTCCAACAAGGTGGCAAGAGCCTGAGGTCTCCTTGCCCATCTGGAGGGCATGGTCCACAGCAGCTCCAGGAAGACCTGGCCCGACCAAGGCCCGCACTCTTTCTCTGCCTTCTCCCTATACCTGACACTGACCACCTCTCCGTTGGACTCCCTAGCACCGGGGAGAAGATGCCCTTGGAGCAGCGGAGGGGAAGGCACTAGGAACTGCTGCCGCGCAAAGGGGAGACCACCCTGTACCTGAGATGGACTCCTCTGCAGGGAATAAAAAGAGAGGTGCTGCTGTGAACCCCTGGCTTTGCTGGCCAGGCAGTGATCCGCTGGGTGGGGAAGGCTTGGCCTCTCAGCCTCCTTGGCATAGGCTGATCCCCTGCACTCCTGGGGGGGCAGATGGGTGCCATGGGGGGCAAAGGAGGTAGAGGGGTGCAATAGGAGTCAATGGGGGCAGTGGGGTGCAATGTGGGGGCAGGGAGGGCAGAGAGGTGCCATGGGGGAGGGGGAAAGAGGGGTGCCTTGGGGTGCCATAGGGGCAGAGGGGCACCCTGGGGGGGGAGGCAGAAGTGTGCAATGGGGTGCAATGGGGGCAGGGCTGTGCAATGTGGTACAATGTGGGCAGAAGGGTACCGTGGGGGGTCAGAGAGGGGAGTGGGGGGCAATTAGTGCAATTGGGCAGAGGGGTGCAATGGGAAGCAGAGAGGGCAGGAAGGTGCCATGGGGGGCAGAAGGGTGCAACGGGGTGCACATGTGGCAGAGAGGGCAGAGGGGTGCCATGGTGGGCAGAGGGGGGCACAGGGGTGTCATGGGGGGCAGTAGATGCCATTTGGTGCAATGGGGTGCAATGGGAGGCAGTGGGGGCAGAAGGGTGCAATGTGGTGCTTTGGGGACAGAGGGGTGCCATGGGGGGCAGAGGGGCCAGAGGGGTGCAATGAGGCGCAGTGAGTTAAGGGATGTAATGGTGTGATATGGGGGGGCAGAAGGGTGCAATGGTGTGCCATGGAGGGCAGAAAGGTGCTGTGGGGGATGCCATGGGGGGGGGGCAGAAGGATGCAATAGGGGCAGAAGGGTGCAATGTGGTGCCTTGGGGACAGAGGGGTACAATGGTGGGCGATGGGGCAGAAGGGTGCCATGGGGGGCAGAGGGGTGTAGTAGGGGGTCTGAATGGTGCAACGTGGTGCCATGGGGGCTGAGGGGTGCCATGGGGTGCAACGGGGGCAAAAGGCTGCCATGCGGTGTTATTGGGGGACAGAGGGTTGCCATGTGGGGCAAAGGGGTGCCATGGCATGCAGTGGGAGCAGAGGGGAGGCAGAGGGGTTAAATGGGGGCATTGGGAGCAGAGGGGTAAAATGGGGTGCAGTGGGGGCCGAGGGTGACATGGGGGGTGGAGGGGTGCCATAGGGGGGCAAAGGGGTGCAGTGGGGGTACCATTAGGGGCAGAGGGGTGCAATGGGGTCATAGGGGTCAGAGAGGTTAAATGGGGAGCAGAAGGATGCCATGGGGTTCAACAGGGTGCCATGGGGGGCAGAGGGGACAGAAGGGTGCAGTGGGGGCAGGGGGGTGCCATAGGGGGCAGAGGGAACAGAGAGGTGCCATGGGGGGCAGAGGGGGTGCCTTGGGGGCAGAGATGGCAGCAGGGTGCAATGGGGTGCAAGGAGGGCAGAGGGGTGCCTTGGGATCAGAAGCGTTCAATGGGGTGCAATGGGTGCAATGTGAGCAGAGGGGCAGAAGGGTGCAAAGTGATGCCATGGGGGCCGAGGGGCGCAATGGGGGCAAAGGGGGGGCCTGGGAGGGCAGAGTGGGCAGTGGCCTGCAGTGGGGTGCAAGGAGGGCAGAGGAGTGTCATGGGGGGGCAGAGGGTGCAGGGGGGGTGCAATAGGGGGGGCAGAGGGGGCAGAGGGGTGCAATGGGGGCAGAGAGGGCCGAAGGCTGCCATGGGGAGCAGACGAGGCTGAAGGCTGCTATGGGGAGCAGTGGGGGCAGAGGGGTGCAATGGGGTGCAATGAGGAGCAGAGGGGTGCCATGGGGTGCAATGTGGGGCAGAAGGTTGCAATAGTGGGCAGAGTGGACAGCGGGGTGCCATGGGGGGCAGAGGGGGCAGAGGGCTGCAATAGGGTGCAATGGGAGCAGAGGGGTGTCATGGGGGCAGAGAGGTCACAGCAGTGCAATTGGTTGCCAGGGGGGCAGGGGGGTGCAGTGGGGGGGCAGTGAGGCCATTGGGGTGCAATGGGGTGCAATGGGGTGCTATGGGAGGTGGGGGAGGGTTCCATGCAGGGCAGAGGTAGCAGAAGGGTGCATGGGGTGCAATAGGGGCAGAGGGGTGCCATGGGGGGCAGAGGGGGCTGTGGGTGGCATTTGGGGGCAGTGGGGACAGACATGACCCCCCCCATGTCCCCATGTCCGCCTGCCCTGTGCCAGCCCCGTGTCTCCATTCCCCCCCCCCCCAGCCCCTGTGTCATCCCCCCCCCCCCCCCCGTGTCCCCATTCCTCGCCAGCCCCACAGGAAGCCAGGGGGGAGGAGGGGGGTGGCTCTGGGGTTTGCGGTGGGACACGGGGACGTGACAGCCAGGAACTGGGGGGCTGGGCTGTCCCTGTCCTCCGTCCCCGCAGGCCTCCATGGCCTCCTGAGCCCCCCCCACCATGTCCCCATACACTACCCCCCTGCCCCGGTGTCCTCAGGTCCCCTGTGTCCCCCCCAGGTCTCCCCCTGTCCCCCCAGTTCCCCCTAAGCCCCCCCCCATCCTCCCAGTTCTCCCGGTGCCCCCAAGCTCCCCTTGTCCCTCCCGTCTCCCCTTCTCCCTCCTCAGGCCCCCCAGGTCCCCAAAGGCACCCCAAGTCCCCCCCAAGCCCCTCTTGTCCCCCCCAGTTTCACCAGTCCTCCCAGTTTCCCCAGGTCACCCCAGGTCCTGCCAGCCCCCCAGCTCCTCCTTTGCCTCCCCCTTATCTCCCCCAGGTCCCCCCTTGCCCCCTCCTTGTCACCCCCTGTCCCCCCAACTCCTCCCACCCCCCCCAAGTCCCCTTGTTCCCCCAGTCTCCCCAGGTGCCTCCAGCCCCCCAGCTCCCATCCTACCCCCCTTATCCCCTTCAGGTCCCCAAAGTCCCCCCCAGGTCCCCCCTTGCCTCCTCCTTGTCCACTCAGGTCACCCCAAGCTCCCCAAATCCTCCTTGTCCCCCCAAGTCCCTCCTGTCCCCTCCAAGCCCCTCTTGTCCCCCCAAGTCCTCCCAAGCCTCCTCGTCCCCCCCCCACACCCTGATCAGGTCACTGTTGGGGGGAAGCTCGCAGCCCCCCCAGTGGGGGGGACGTGACATGTGACCACCCTGCCCGGATGCCTGGGTCCCCCCAGCCCCCCACTGTGGTTTCCGGGGGGGGGGGGGGCCCTTCCTGCCCTCAGCCCCACAGTGTGCCTCCCCGCCCCCCCAGTGGGTACATAAGGCACCCTGGGGCACGGGGACAGCCAGCCATGGCCCCACCGCTGCTGGCCCTGCTGCCTGCTGTCACCGGTGGGGACCGGGATGGGGACATGGAGACTTGGGGAGGTGGAGGGACGGGAAGGGCCAGGGACATGGGGACAAGGGGGGACGGGAGGGATGGGACAGACAGGGGGCCACAGAGGACAGTGGTGGAGGTGTGGAGAGACAGGAGGGATGGGGATGTGGGGGGACAGGGGGACACGGAGGACAGGGACGGAGATGTGGAGAGGTGGGAGGGATGGGAATGTGGGGAATGGGGGGACACAGAGGACAGGGATGGGGACATGGGACGGGAGGGGACGGGAGGGATGGGGACACCAGCAGATGGGGACATGTGGGGATACGGAGGGATGGAGACAAGAGGGAACGGGGACATGGGAGGAAGGAGGGCTGGGGATACCAAGGGACATGGGGGGGGGCAGGGATGGGGACACGGGGGTACGGGAGAATCTGGGATACCGGAGGGTCAGCGACATGGAGGGGTGGGGACACAGGGTGGTGGGGAGGCGGGAGGTTTGGGGACGGTGCAGGTGCCAGCGGCCCCTGACGCGGTGCCCAGCCCTGCTGCTGGCCGGCATGGGGGCCGAGGGGCTGCACCCCAGGGTCCGGGCCATGCCCGCGAGGGCCAAGGGGTGCAGCCCGGACACCCCAGAGTGCCAGGTCCCCTCTGCCTCGGGGGATGGCCTGCAGCTCCTGTTCGAGGACCTGGAGATGCTGGAGAGGATGGTGAGCGGGCACAGGGTGCATGGGGGGCACCCTTGGGGGCATGGGGTGGGCATCAAGGAGGTACCCATGGGGGCACCCATGGGGACACCCTTGCAGACACTGGGTGGGAACTGGCAAGCACTGGGTGGACATCTATGGGGCACCCATGGGAGCACTGGTGGGCACTGGGTGGGCATCAGTAGGGACACCCAGGGGGGCACTGGGTGGGCACCAGTGGGGACGACACCATGGGGGGCACTGGGTGGGCACGGGTGGGGGCTGTGGGTGGGCCCTGGCTGGGCACCACTGGGGCACCCAAGGGGCGGGCAGGGTGCCCGGCGGGTGCTCACGGTGCCGGGCACGCAGGGGGCTGCTGGACAGGACCCCGGCGAACTGCGCTGCGCAATCTGCAAGAAGGTCCTCAAGAAGCTCAAGAGTCTAGTGCCCAACATGCACAACATGGTAAGGACCGGGGCGTGCGAGGGCTGTGCAAGGGGCGTGCGAGGTCCAGGCAGGGGTGTGCAAGGCTGCGCGAGGCTGTGCAAGGGGATGCCTGGCGTGCAAGGGGGTGCCCACCATGCAAAGCCGAGCGAGGCTGTGCAAGCTCGCGCAAGCCCATGCAAGGCGGTGCCCACCGTGCAAGGCAGTGGGAGCTCGTGCAAGCCTGCGCAAGGCCGTGCCAGCTTGTGCAAGCCCGTGCAAGGTGGTGCCTGTCGTGCAAGGCCATGCGAGCTCATGCAAGCCCGTGCAAGGCAGTGCTCACGGTGCAAAGCCCTGCAAGCCTGTGCAAGCTCATGCAAGCCCGTGTGAGGCAGTGCCCGTCGTGCAAAGCCGTGCGAGCTCGTGCAAGGCCATGCAAGGCGGCGCCTGCCGCGTGAGGCCACGTGAGCGCGTGCGAGGCTATGCGAGGCGGCGCCTGATGCGGGGCTGTGCTGGTGCAGACCCGGGTGACGCAGGCGGCCCGCATGGTGTGCTCCCTGCTGCCGCGGGAGATATCCGAGTGCTGCCACAACCTGGTGAGCCGCTACCTGGAGCCCATCGAGGCAGGGCTGATGCAGGACGAGGAGCCCGCCAGCATCTGCACCAACCTCCGCTGGTGCCAGCCCTGACCCCAGGTGAGGCCCCCTCCCTCTCCACCCCCCCCACCCCCTGGCTGGGGGCCCAAGCATCCAGGCAGCCCCACCCCGGGTGAAGGGCCCTTGTGCCCGGCCATGCCCACCGCGAGGGCTCAGCGGCACCAGCGGCTGCTTCAAAGCGGTGCCTGGGGTGGGGCGGCCGCCCGGGAATGCGCCCGCACCCATGGGTGCTGCAGGCATGGGGACATGGTGCCCCTCCAGGACGGGGACACAGGGTCATGGGGGCTGGTGGGCGCGGGAACAGGGACATGGGGACACAGGGACATGGGGATATGGTGCCTGTGGGGAATGGGAACACGGGGTCATGGGGTTCTGGGGGACATGGGGACAGGGACATGGGGACATGGGGGGGCATGGGACATGGTGCCCATGGGGATGGGGACATGGGGGGGGGTGCGGGGACACAGTGCCCACGGGGATGAGGACGTGGGGAGCACAGGGACATGGTGCCCACGGGAACAGGGACACGGGTGGCACAGGGACACCGTGCCACCACTGTCCCCTCAGTTCAGCCTCTCTCTACCCCCAGGTGCCGGCTGGCTCTGAGGGCACCCGAGGGATCCTGCGTCCCCTCCAGCGCTGTCCCCTGCGCCGGCCCCCGCGCCGGCCACCCCTTACCCCAGCTCAATAAATCTTTGGCATTGAAGGAGCTGGATCTTGTGCTCGCCGACGGGGTGGGGGGACACCCGGCCACGGGGATGGGACACCAAGGGGGACACGGGGACACCAAGGGGCACAGGGACATGGGGGACACTGAGGGGCATAGGGGACATGGGGACACCATGGGACATGGAGACACGGGGATGTAGGGAACATGGGGGACACTAAGGGGCATAGGGGACATGGGGACAGCAAGGGGCATGTGGACATGGGGGACATGGGGGACACCAAGGGGCATAGGGAACATGGGGACACCACGGGCAATGGGGCGCACTGAAGGGCCCAGGGAAACAGGGGACATGGTGCCCTGGGGCCCCCAAGGGACCCTGGGGGTGGCAGCCCAGGCTGGCGTCCCCGTGGCACATGTGTCCCTGCGGGCGCTGGCAGGGGCCCAGCCCGCGACGGCCACGTCCCCACCGGGGCTATAAGAGCCTAACCCTAACCCTAACCCTAAACCCTAACCCTAATGCCTAACCCTAACCCTAACCCTAACCCTCTAACCCTAACCCTAACTTTTTCGAGTGCAAGGAAGATGTCTGCTGAGCTGCTGTAGCCTGCTGCCCCAATGAGCTCTCCGGAGCATTTAAGAAGCAGTGAACAGCTGGGAAGACAGAAGCAGCTGGGGAGTTGCTCCCCCTTTGCGAGGGGCACAGTGGGATTTCTAGCAAGGAGGGAGCGTTCAGGCAGCCTAAAGGCCCCTTGGTGGGAGGCAGCTCCTTTTCATCGGCTGATGGGGTTTTCACTCGCTCTAGGCTTAGTTTAAGCTGCGAAGTTAAACTAGGGGGGAGAGGGGCAGAGTTTCGTGCAGGTGGAGGAGCCCATGCTGGGTGACGTGTGCTCATTGCTCCCTTGGGATTTTCCAGAAAAGCTGTGCAATAGCAAAATTAAGTAACTAAGTTCATTAGCATTCTTAGTGCTGATCCAGGGAGAATGTGCGTGTCAACTAAACAGCAGGAAGAGTTATGATACAGGGGAGGGGAATTGTCTGGGGCGGCTGGTGGGTAAAAGCATGTGTTTTACCACCCTCTGCTGCAAACTAGACCTTCCCCGGAGACCAGCGCAAGATTTGGGGAGCGCCTGCGTCTTTCCTTGCAGCTCTTCCCTCCTGCCCACCAGGAAGCATACGTGTGCCCAGGACATGGCTGGCCTTGTCCCCCCTGCCCCGCGGCCAGCGCTGGGGCAGGCGCCCGGGCCAAGATGTTGGAGCAGGGAGCACCAAGCTTGCACCCGGGGGACCCAGGCAATTGCTTTCTGCAAAGCCCCCAGCTGCTGGGGGAGCGACTCCGCCTGGCAGCACAGGGCAAAGCCACATGGAGACCTCCGTGCTTTGAGGCATCTGGCAGGATCGAAGCCTTCCCATGGGAGAGGAGCTGCAGAAAGCCCTCCCGTACCCCTGGAGAGCCCCTCCTGCGGGGCCGAGACCCCCCCCTCCTTAAAGGGCTCTAGGCGGCAGAGGCAACAGCGTTCGTGCCGCACTGGCAGCAAAATCTGCCATGGTGGCTAATGCGATGCCATCAGGCGCCCCGGCTCCCATCGCCCTGGGGCGCCACTTCCTCTTTTCTCCACAAAGGTGCTTCTCCGGCGGCAGCGTCTGAGGAGGGGACTGTGGGCTGCCGCGCTCCACGGCCGCTCAGCAGGACTTTACTGCAGCACAGAGCAGAAGGGGCCTGTTCCCGCGCCGCATCCAGGAACCCCAGGCACGCTGCAGCTCTTGAAGCACCTAAGCTCGTGTTGTTCCCAGTTGCCTTTTTTTTTTTTTTAAATGTCTAAACTCGACAGTTATTACGACGACAGGCTCGCAGGAGGCAGCATATGAATGGAGGATGAACTGAAACCTCATGCTACCTGCCAGGTGCCTGCACTTTGCTGCGACTTAGCCCTGGAGGCAGTGATACCGCGGAGACAGCAGAGCGGACGTGCAAAAAAAGAGGCTGCGCCTAGAGGACTGGCTTGGCGGCAGCTAAAACCAACTGTGCGCGCTGGTGTGGCACGCACACTCCCAGTGCACACACATGCACACCCCTTCATGCACATGCATGCACATGCACACCCCAGCACACACATGCCCATGCACTTGCACACACGTAGCCCAGCACACACACACATGCACACACACACACGCATGTGTGCACCGCCCCCCCCAAACACCAAACCTAACGCAACCCCAACCCCCAAACCCAACCCCCAAACCCCAACCCCACCACGCTAGTGCTGCACAGTGTGGGCCTGTCGGAGTGGGGGGGACGGACCCAGAGTAACGATGAGTCTCAATATGAGTATGGTCGTTCTCCCTTTATTAGAGCTTACACAAAGTATATATAGACAAGCAATAAGCATGCGCTAGCAATAGCTACATGATTGGCTACAGTTTCTGTCCACGCGCCTAAAGCGAATACATGATTGGTGCAAAGTTGCTGTTCACGTGGAGGGGCTTGTCGGCCCCCTCCTTGACTTGTTTACCACTACTTGCCTTTCCCTTTTGTAATGGTCTAGGAATGTTCAAGGACAGTTCACATAGCCGTGGGATCCTCCCTCCATCGTGAAGACAGGATTGCTCACTTCTAAGAGATCATGCCCCTTTTCACTTAACCGTTCTTCCACATGGGCCATGCTCATTGAGCACAAGGAACAAGAGCAACATCAAGACCTGAGCAAAAGGTAGCACAGCTACAACACACACCACATAGACGACACAACACTGCAGACAGAGGCTGCAGCTGCCCTGCCTAGCACACCCTCACCTCTGCCATGCACACCCACTGCCTCTGCCTCACACACAAGCACTCATCCAGAAGAACCCTCTGCACTACACTTGCTGTCAGTGCGTGCGCCCACACACACACACACACGCTCACACAGGGTCAAGACACACCAACACCCGTGGCCCCTCAACTTAGCTTCTGCAGTGCTCTGGGTCACCATCCATCCTCAAGAGGCATCCTCAATGGCAGCTGCATCCTCTCTCATCTTCCTCCAGTCGCCCCATTCGCCTTCATCACCTGCTAAACCAGAGTGCAAGCAGTCACCCCCAGGCCAGCCAGCTCTAGCCTCGTCCGCAGGAACGCCCTCCGCCAAAGAGCCATGGGCACTCTGCTCACCTGCACTGCTCCAATTCCAAATGCCAACGTCGTGGCTGGGGGGGCAGATGCCCACAGCACCTGCAAAAACAACACAAAGTGACTCTTCTGCCAGGCAACACTCACCAACCCCACAATGTCCAACAGTAATCCACTCACCTGAAATCCCCAGCCATGCCTGGGAAAGGGCCACACTACCTGAAAAAAACAGAGCAAAAGACATCACCAACAGGAAGCCCAACACCACCCACCGCATAATAAACTTCTGACCCAACAAGCTCCTCCTCTCACCTGCTCAGGCTCTTGTCAGCACTCAACTTCTCTTCTCCACAACTTCCTGCAAAACCTGCAAACAAAGAGAAATCATGCGCTCAGGTGACGCCCGCAAAACCACAGCAAATCCACATCAAGCATTTGCTTCCACACCCTTACCTGCTCTGCTCGCCAATCCTGACTGCCACACCATGGGTCACCATGCCAAAGCCTGTCACCACACCTGTAAAACTAGAACAGCAGTGGGCAACGGGGACAGCACCAACAAGACAACAGCCCTCTGCTAGGCTCTGCTTCCTCTCTCAGACCAACTCTCACCTTGCCATGCCTCTTCTGAGCACAAGCAACCCACTCTGCACATCGCACCACACTGACAAGCACAAAGCAAAAATGGATCCGGGAACCACTGCACACAACATTGCTTCCAACAACAAATCTCTAGCTCACCTTCTTAGCACATGACCCTGTCTTCCCCAGTCCCCTGCAGGCACTCGCACCACTGTGCCACATCTGCAAAACAACAACATAAAGTGCAGCACACAGATGCTGACCAATCACCATTCCAGTCCAACACTGCCACGCTCCACACACCACCATTGCTAACACCTACAGGCAAGGCAGCTCCAGCCCCAAACACACAGACAGACATACAAACATGAGACACAGACATGCAATAGAGCCCTACACAAAAAGAACTATTCCCACGTATAAGACGCTGCTGGCCAGAAAGCTCTATGATGCCACAACTGTGCAGCTCTGATGCTCTGGATAAGCCCAAAAAAGAGTCTAATACCACCACCCATGACAGAAAGGGGCTGGAAAAGCAAGAAATATTGATGCAGAAGAGGCCAGCAAGAAAGACCTGAAGCTGTGACAACACAGGGAAGAAAACCCTGAAAGAATGCCAAAAACACACGGAAGAAGAATGGCCAACAAGATCTCAAAGATGGCTGCAAAGATGACCGGCAACAAATGGCTACAATGCAAAGCCAGTGCAACAGACCGCCACTTTTAGCTGGCTGCACGGAACAAGATGCCATCCATTGGTGCAAGGCTGATGAGTCAGGCCAAGCAAAAGACAACGGATGCCTACCGCACTAGTGCTGCACAGTGTGGGCCGTGCTCCTTGAGCACAAAGGAACAAGAGCATCATCAAGACCTGAGCAAAACACAACACAACTACAACACACACCATATAGACTACACAACAACACAGACACAGGCTGGAGCTGCCTTGCCTAGCACACCCTCACCTTCTGCCAGGCACACCCCACCGCCTCTGCCTCACACACAGCACTCATCCAGAAGAGCCTATACTACACTATGTCAGTGCACACACAGCCAAGACACACCAACACCCGTGGCCTCTCAGCTTAGCTTCTGCAGTGCTCTGGGTCACCATCTGTCCTGAGGAGGCATCCTCAATGGCAGCTGCATCTTCTCCGATCTTCCTTCGGTCACCTCATTTGCCGTCATCACCTGCCAAACCAGAGAAAAAGCAGTTACCCCCAGGCCAGTCAGCTCCAGCCTCGTCCGCAAGTGCACCCTCTGTCAAAGCCCCATGGGCGCTCCGCTAACCTGTGCCATGCCAATTCCAAACTCCAACACTGTGGCTGGGGGGACACCCACAGCACCTGCAAAACCAAAACAAAGTTTCTGTGCTGCCAGGCAGCACTGACCAGCCCTAGAACAACTGAAACACCATTCTCATCACCCATTCTACCTCACCTGAAATCCTCAACCATTCCTGCAAAAGGCCCACACACTACCTGAAAAAGCAAAGCATACAGCCCCAGAACCCAGGGTAGGGGTCAGAAGCAGATCCACAAAAGAGCACGTGGCAGTGGGTTCAGGGGCACGGACATAACAAAGGAGATGGCAGGCAAGACTGCCAATTGTTTCCTCGTGGTCCAGAGAAGTCCAGCAGTTTCTTCCCTCTCAGCACTGAGGCTTGGCCAGGAAAAGAGGTGAGCTTGTTACTTGTTTGTAGGTTAGTTTCTGAGCCCTTGGGGCACATGCGCTTACTCACAATTGGGTTTGGTGTCCAATGACGTGACTTCCTTTCCTCATCATACTGTACTTGAAGGGAGGCAGGATGCTTCCTTCCCTCTTCAGATAAAGTCAGGAATCTTCTACAAGTCTACATGCCACAAAAACCCCACACAGTTTCTCCCTGAACAGGGCTGACAATATTTCTGAGGAGCAGCAAAACATCTAGCAAGCGAGCCAGAAACCAGACTAGCTGATGAGAGCAATACCTCACACACATCCCAGTTACCGGAGATGCTACCCCCCAAAAAAACAAAAAACAAACATCCCACACCCCCCACACCTAGGGTGTAAATGTAAGAGGAAATGTTTTCCCAGGACCTCTGCTGTCTCCTCTTGTCTGCAGTCCAGGAGAGGAACAAACAATTCCTCAAGTGTGATCCTCTTGAAAGAGTCCAGTGACGAAGCTGCATTCCTTCCACAGTAAACACAGAAACACCAGAAAACAATACTGACAGGTAACAGAAGATACAACTGGAGACTCAGAAGCCCTCTCTCACCCCTGAACACCCCCACACCAAGATATTGACCCCAAGAAAAAAACTGCCTGCAACAAGCAGCTTTCTGGCATGCTCACAACTCCAGCTTGAGCCATCCCCTTGCTCTTACATTAAGGAATGGCCTTTGCTTCTCCAAATGCAGCAATAAGTCTTCCTGGGTAGCTTTACTTCCTCAAATTCCATTATTTGCCAAGGCAATTCCAGAGCACTGCCCCCATAGCAGAACAAAAGCAGAATGAACTCCCTGGCCCCAGACCCTGGCTTTATGTAACCCTAACCCCACCCACTGACCCACCCACAAGCCCTTGGAAGAGGAGGGGCAAACCAATGGCACCCATAAATACACAGGGCTAGGCAGAAGCAAGGCTTTTTCTTCCACTCAGTATCTAGAATGGAGAGCACAGAAAGGATAAACAGACCTCTTTCATGAAGCAGACCATCTGCTTGGTTACTGAGACTTCATATACTGTATCCATAATATCAGGAGGTACGTTATTTTTTACCCTAACTAGCACTAGCCTTTGCATTAAAAACTAGAAATCACTTCTGCTTATGCTTAGGAAGAAAGCTACAACATTCCACATAACCTATAAAGGGCACACTATACCACACTCCTGTGATTGGTCCAGAACTGCAGATAGCACAGCTGTTCTAGCAGGGCGGCATTTCCTGTAGGGTAAAGCAAGAGATCAAAATAAACTCCTGGAACATGTATGCTTCTGTAATGTGAGTTCTTCCAAAGAGAGATGTTTCCTATATAGCACCTAGAGTAATTAGAAAAAGGGATCAGTGGGCAGAATGGGTAGATCTCCAGGGGAACACGAGCTCTGTTTCTCTAGATGAATGAGACACACAAGGAGACAAGAGGGGTGCTAAGAGGACTGGAGAACCAACACGGGGCTCTAGGGCACAAAAAAGGCTTCCAGAAGGGGTTCTGAAGGCACTAGAGGGGTCCTACAAGGTCTAAAGGGCCAAAACAGAGCTTGGGAACAAAAGGAAGGCTGAAAGAATAGTCCAAAGTAAAATAAAGGGCTTCCTCAGGGCTCGACAGGACAAACAGAGATCCGTGCAGAACAACAAAACTCTGAAGAAGAATCCAGAACAGATCAGACATCTCTTACAGAGACTAGAGAGCAACTAAAAGAAGCCAGAATAGGACAACCAAGGCCTCCCAAGGGGCCCAGAGGAAAACAGGGGTGCTCAGGCAACTGAATGATGAAAAGAGCACTCTAGGGCATAAGAGGCCTCAGGAACAATTCTGAGAACACTACAGAAGTCCTAAAGGAGCTAGAAACCAAAAGACAACTCTAGGGAACAAGAAAGGCCAAAAGAGTGGTCCGGAACACCCTAGAGGGGTCCTAGGGGCACTAGATGGCCAAAAAAGTAAAAACTGGGGAGCAAGGAAGACCTCCAGAGGTGGTCTGAGGGGACAAGAGTTCTGCAGGGTGTGGAGGGCCAGAAGACAGCTCTGGGGCACAACCAAGGTCTCTGGAGGTGTTCTGGGGGAACAAGAGGGGTCCTAAGGGGTCTAGAGGGCCAAGATACAGCTCTGGGGCAGAAGGAAGCTGAAAGAGTAGTCCAGAAGGCACTAGGGGGGTGCTAAGCGCTCTACATGGAGAAAACATGACTCTGAGGAACAAGGAAGAAACCTGGAAGGCTTCTGAGGAGACCAGAGGGCTCCTAAGGAGACTACACGGCCAAGACATAAAAACAGGGCAACAAGACCGACCTCCGGAGGTGCTCTGAGGAGACAGAAGAGCTCCTATGGGATGTGAATGGCCAAAAGAGGGCTCCAGGGCACAACAAAGGCCTCCAGAGGAGTTCTGAGCGGACTAGATGGGTCCTAAGGGGACTCGAGGGCCACAAGACAGCTTTAGGGCATGACAAAGGCCTTTGGAAGGGTTCCGAGGGGACTAGAGTGGTGCTAAGTGGTCTAGAGGGCCTACAGAGGTCTGTGGGTGTAAACCAAAAGGCCAAAGGAGGGGGCCAAAGCAGAATAGAGGGCTGCTAAAGGGGCTGGAGGGCCAACGGAGGGCTCCGGAGGGACTCTGAGGAGACTACAGGGTTCCACAGAGGGCTGGGGGGCCAGAAGACAGCTCTAGGGCACTATTGTGGCCAAAAGACAGGTCCAGGGCAGACTAGAGGGTTGCTGAGAGGGCCGGGTGACCAAAGCAGGGCTGCGGGGCACAACAAAGGCCTCTGGAGTGGTTCAGAGGGGACTCGAGGGGTGTGAAAGGGGCTGGAAGGCCAGAAGATGGCTCTGGGGCACAAAAGAAGGCTGAAAGAGTAGTCCAGAGTGCACTAGAGGGGGCGCTAAGGGGTCTAGAGGGCCAACAGAGGTCTGCGGGTGGAAACTAAAAGGCCAAAGGAGGGGGCCAAAGCAGAACGGACGGCTGCTAAAGGGACTGGAGGGCCGACAGAGGGCTCCAGCGCATGAAGAAGGGCTCCAGAGCGATCCTTGTAATCTTGCAGGATCTAGAGAGAAACAAAGACTTCTTAACGGACAGGAGAACAAATGCAGTGCCTTGGAGCACACCTAAAGGCAAATGGATAGGTCCTGAGGGAACTAGGGAGCAAATGTGTGAGTCCTGGGGAGACAAGGGGGAAAACTGAAGATTCTGGGGCATTAACTCACCCGCCATAATCTTCCTGCTTGGACCCTGTCTCTTACCTCTGAGAAGTTGGCCTTTGCTTTCATTCCACAGGCAGCTGTCAGCTGTTGCATAGTCTTGGCAGACAAGTTAGGGACCGCTGCCCAGGCAGTCGTGACCCACAACACCACATGCTCAGAAAAGTTCTCAGGAAGTCATGCAGATTCATAACCTGAAGGGCAAAAAGCAAATATCTCTTGAGAACAGTTTTTATTTCATCATAGGAGCAATTTTTCCCTCTCTTCTCCACTGTACTGCGTCTAACAACACACCTTCCTCATCACCATTTTCCCCCATTACTTCTACTCCTCTCAGTTGCCCCTGTTGCATCTCAGTTGCATCTTAGTCCTCTAAAGCAGCTGTTTCTCATCCACATGTACTTTCATTTCCTGTCACCGATTCCCCTTCCTGTTTGTCCTATAGCAGGCAGCTGAGACACCCTGGCCTGGTGTTTAGCCGCACATCCCTTTTCATCTGGCCAGCAGCTGAGACAGAGCAGAGGGCAGCAAGAAGGGTGGCTCTGAACATAGTAGACCTGGGTACCAAGCAACACAGAAGCAGCAGCAAGGCATCAAAGAGATCGCATCTTTGTAAAGAAAATACTTATAGTTCCAGGTCCTTAGAGGCAACTGGGGATTCTCTGTATGCACGCCCAGGCCTCCTACAGGCTCTTTTCGCACAGTTAAAGGTACCTGAATGCAATGACCTTGGGAGGCAGGGACACAGTGTCCCTGGGGCTGCTGTGAGGTACCTGTGGCTGTTCCAGGGTCTCTCAGGCTGTTCTAGGCTCCTTGGACAGAAACAGTGCTGATCACATTTCCTTGAGGACTTTCTCTTGCGCTGCATAACAGGACAGCTCTGCACCAAGCCCTCCCAGCACCACTGCTCCTCATAGCTGATGCCTAACTAGCCTCAGTTCTGAGCAAAGCTATGACTACCAGTCCACACAGCCCCTCACACTCTCCTTGCCCTCCCCGTTGCTGAGAGGAACAGCCCCAGCCCCTGGGGACAACCCTGCCTGGTCACACCAGAGATGCAAAACACTTCCTGACCTGTACGAGGGAAAAACTGGGAAATTCCACTGTCCCCGATGACCTATGGGGACTCTCACGTGAGCGGCACATGTCCAGTAAGGACCAGACACAGCAGGCCACTGCTGCAGGGCAGAAAAGGCACAGGCACCTGCAACTACAGCTCCAGGCCTGCCACAGAGCACAACGCAAACAGCTGCTGGGAATCCCGCTGACTGAGACCTGCACCTCCTGCCACCTCGAGAGGCGCAACATGGTCTCCCAGAAGGCCAATATAGGAAGACTACACCTCCCGGCAAGACCTGCAGAGCAAAATGGCCACCGGGAAAACCATTGCCAAAAGACTATACCTCCCAGAGTGCCGTGCAGGCTAAAATGGCCTCCCGGAAGCCCCGTGCCGGAAGACTACTGCTCCCGGCATGCCGCGCAAAGTAACATGGTCGCCCGGAAGCCCAGTGACAGAAGACTATTGCTCCCGGCATGCCGCGCAAAGCAACATGGCCGCCCGGAAGTCCAGTGTCGGAAGACTACTGCTCCCGGCATGCCGTGGGGGGGGGGGTTGTGCAGCGCTTCGTCAGGTTTGACCCTCTGGCGATTCCGTTCCGACCCGCCCCTATTCCCCCCCTCGGGACCCGGATACCGCCGCAAAGCCGGGAGCGCGGCCCCGCGATCCCCCGCACCGGCCCCGGACTCCCACGACAGCGCCGCGACCGGCCCCGGCTCAGCTCCGACACTGCCTCTGCCCCCCCCCCCGCAGTCCTCCCCAGGGATTCTCTTGGGATCCCTCCTCCCCCTCCCCGACACGCTCCCGGTCTGACCCAGGACCACCACCCCCCCCGCTCCTCCGACCGCGCAATAAACCCCACCACAGCCCCGGCGCTCCCCCTTCCTACCCCCCCGCCCCACCACAGCCCCGGCGTACACCCTCCCTGCCCGCTCTCCATGGCCCCAGTGCACCGCTCTTCCCCACCACGTCCTCGGCCGGCCCCCACTGCCCCGGTGCACCCTGGTTGTGCCGCGTTGCCCGGGACGCTCCCGTCCGCCGGGACCCCAGCACGTGGGGGACCCGCAGCCCCGAGTGTGGACACCCTCGCCCTGCTCACCTCCTCCATGGTGCAGCCGCAGTGCCGGTCCCAGCGGGCGGTGCTCAGCAGCAGCTCCATTGTCCCGGACTGGCCCCAGCGCAGGCTTCCCCCAACTGCAACCCCAACCCCGGTGCGTACCCACTGTTGCCATCAGCCCCACCTGGGGCTCATCCTGCCCCCCCAGCCCCACCTGGGGATCATCCCAGCCCTAGGGCCCACAGCTGCAGCCCATCAGGAACTGGGGAGGGGGAATGGCTATCAGCCCCATCACAGACAGCTGGGGCGCCCAGGGTAGCAGAGGCACCCTCACTCCTGAGAGCAGGTTGCTGAAAGCTGAAGGGAGACCCCTGGGGTGTACAGAGAGGAAAAGGAAGTATTCAGGAGACAAGAGAACAAATCCAGAGCTGTGGGTGCAACAAAAGTAAAAAAAAGGCAATGATAGAGCAAACAGTGACTCTGGGCGCACCAGAAGGCAAAGGGAGAGCCCTGGGGCACACCAAGAAGCACCCAGAAAACTCTGGGACAGGGGAGAAAGCTAAATGGAGAACTTTGGGGCATGCTGCAAAGCAAACACAGGGCCCTGGGGCACACCAAAAGGCACAAAAGGGGGCTTGAGGGCAACCCAAAATGTGAATTGAGGGCTCCTGAGGGCATCAGAGGGCAAACACAGGGCTCTGGGGCAAACCAAAATACAAACGAAGGGCCTTGGTGCACACAAAAGGGGCCATAAGGCACATCACACGGCTCGAAGTGGCTGATGGGACGGTGCCTGCAGGCTCCCCCCATCCCCACAGAAACTATCTCCCAGCTCCAGGCACATAGGCCTCCTCCCCAGACACACAAGGGACATGGCGAAGTGCTGAAAGCAAATCCGGAAGCAGCCTGGAGACCTCACGCAGCCCTGGAGGGGCCCTGGCTGCCCCCAGGATGATGAGAAATGCCACCGACACCACCCCAAGGTCCAGGCAATGCAAGGGAAATTCCCCACAACCCTGCGAACAGCACTGGGTTCCCTGGGAACCGCAGGGACACCAAAGTACGAGGGACTTGGGGACCAGCTCCCAGCAGCACACACAATGTGTAACCTCCTCCCCTGAGCATTATCTTCAGGCAAAGCGATGGCAGAAACCACAGACATGAGTGCAAAGAATAAAGCAACTGTTTATTGTTTTACTGAACAGAAACAACACCTGGGCGTGAGTCTGCCATGCTTCCCCTTATCCTGTGACACCCGAAGAGTCATGACCACACCAGCGTTCATCCATCTGTCAGGGAAGGGTCAGCTCCTGCTGCTGCCCCTGATGTGGCAGGTTTCTGAGTAGTCAACAACCTACCCCCTCTGCTCTTTCCTTCAGGGATAGGATCCAGCTCTGAGAGTTGAGAGGAAAATGCCTGATCTCGCCTGCCTGTGCTTCTGCCCTACCCCAGACTAGAGCCCTGCAGGACGCTTTCACAGTGCTCAGCTCACCCATCGCATCGCCAGTCTCGGTGTGATGGGCCTGCTCCGCATGAAGCCCAGACCTCAGGTCAGCGCGCAGAGCTGAATGCTGGGTACAGGGGAAGGTTACAAACCTCAAAGGAGGGTTTGCAGTCTGCTGCTTAGGCTTCAGGGCTTACAGTTTATTATCCAAGGATTTAGCCCTTTTTGTTTATCAGTAAGCTGTAAACCCTGCACCCTAAGTGACAAACTGCAAATCTTGGAATCCAAATGGTTGCCAAGGCTTTAAAATTTAGGGATGAGGTTGGATTTTAAATTCTGCGCCCTGATTGCTAAATGAGCAAACTGTAAACTCTGACTGATAAAGACTGAGCCCCACAAAATGAAGTAATACACCATAACCCCTGAGTGACAGACCCTCAACAACAAACTAAACAATAAACCTTAAGTGAAAAACTTCAAACCCTCAGCTTTAAGCAAGAAACACCAAAGCACCCATGAGCATGAGAACAGTACAGAGAAGCCATGGGGTTTTGCCCACAGTTTAAGAAGTTTCCCCTTCATTTAGAATGGCAGCAGAACAGGAAGACACGCACCAAAATCACGTGACAGTTGCTGTTTATAGGCTTGGTTTTAGCCACCGTTCAAATGCGAGCATGTGCAAGAATCATGCCACTGGACTGCACTAAGCTGCACTTCCACTAAACCTACCTGAAACACTGCAAGCACTAATTCATCTGTGTTACAGACAATTACATTTTTGGTCCTCTCAGCTCTATGGGCAAACATCCACAGCCAATGACACCAGTAACCACCTAGGGCAAAACCAGCTTCCACCTCCCAGCCCTGCTCACATACAGTGCAGCCCCAGGACTTAGCTGTGTCAACGCTGCAAGTCAGAGCTCATCCTCCATGGCCAGCCACAGATCTCCACAGAGCTCCCAGCTGTGACAATGCTCCTTTGACTGCTGGACTATGCTGCAGCCACCTGCAAAGCGGCCAGAATGGTTACTGAGAGGCACAGCCCTCCTAAAACTACTCCCTAGTCCAAGGCCCATAATTGTTTCCGCAGTTATGACTGACCCTCTGTGCTGGTTCACTCACCCTCTCTGGCTCCATTTCACTGCAAGGATGTCACAGCAGCCCTCACGTACAGTCAGGCTTGGTCAGTCACCTGGCCACCTCCAGCCTTCAGTAGATCATCCTCCTCAGGGAAACTGTGCTGCTGACAGACACTCTCAGAAAGCGCTGTCCAGCCAAGGCAGGATAAAAACTAAGGCCTCCAGAAACTCCAAACTCTGGAGAGACTGAGCTGATGGGAAACTGACTCTGGCTGGGACAGTGCCAGGAGGAGGATTTTGCTTCACTCGCTCAGGCTGCCTAGCAGACAACACAAGTGGCCCAAGTCAGACAGACCCTACTGGAAAGCCCTATGACACGACAGCGTGCCAGAAAGCAGAGTCGAGTGCAGGCTCCTGGAAGAGGAGCAGAGCAAGGCTGATGTAGGGAAGGCACCAGTTTGCATAAAGGCAGACCTGACAGAAAACTGGGCTCAATGCCAGCATCACGATCGTGACTCAAGCTGCACCACACAGCAGCCCCGTCTGCGCACAGGCAGACAAGACGCAATAACTGCAGACTGCACTGACGAGTAGGACAGACAACAACAGCAGCAGCTCCAGACTGCCCTACCACGAGCACCTGTCCTAACATCGGAGTACTCTGAGCCTCTGCTGCTCTCTGCCTCCGTGACACCTTCCTTCCCCAGGAGCCTCTTCACTGCCTGCTACATCCCCCACTGCATCTTTGGCCCATTACTGCTCCCCCACTGCACAGCCACAGCCCTCCACACGCAGAGTCACTGCAGAGGTGTCTGACATGACTGGAACCAGGCAGACTGATGGGACCCACTGGTCGCTGCTGGCACCGGACAGAGTGACAGGGAAAGAAAGAGAAGGATGGCGAGCTGGACAGAGGGACAGGGAGTGGAACCGGACGGATCCAGTCAGCCCGGAAAAGCTCTCGCCACGCTCCAACCCACTTGCCTGCCGAGCACGCAAAGTCCCTGCAGAGGTGTCTCACAAGACCCGAACCAGGCAGATTGATGGGACCCTCTGGGTGTTGCTGATCATCTCTGCTGAGTGCCAACTGCCTCTTGGCACCTGCCACACCAGACAAAACACAAAGGAATGACAAACCTTCAGCTGGGCACAGGGACAGGGAGCAGAACAGAAGAAAAGAGGGATAAAGAGCTTGGCAGATGGATGGAGAAAGAAAGAGAAGACTAGAGACCTGGCCCCAGGGTTAAGGGTGCTGCACAAAGGAATAGACAGAGAGGGATAGAGGGCCAGACAGATGGATGGAGGGCTGCACAAAGGACTGGGGAGCAGAAGAGGGAAAAAGAGAGATACAGAGGTGGACAGAAGAATAAAGAGAGGAAAGGAGGGAAGCGGAGGCAGACAGAGGGACAGGCAGCAAAAGAGAAGGGGGGAGAACCAGAGAGAGGAATGGGGACTGGAAGAGAGGGACAGGGAGCTGGTCAGAGCAATGGGAAGGGAAAGAGAAGGATGAAGAACCAGCCAGAAGGGTGGGGAGAGAAAAAGAGGGAGGGAAAGTCAGACAGAGAGATGGGATAGAACAGCAGAAAAGAGGGATAGGGAGGCCAATAGATGGATGGGGAGCTGAACAGAGGGACGGAAATAGAAAGAGAAGGCTGGAGAGGAGGACAGAGGGCTGGAGAGGCAAAGAGAGGTACAGAGAGACAGATGAGAGTGGCAGAAGGATGGGGAGGCAGACAGAAGGACAGCAAGCAGGTAGTGGGATAGGGAGAGGAAGAGGAGCTGGATAGAGTGACAGGGAGCCAGTCAGAGGGATGTAGGTATTGACAGAGGGATGGAAAGTGTACAAGAGGGATGGGCAGCTGGGCAGAGAAAAGAGTATCTAAACAAAGGGATGGGGCACCGGACCGAGCCACGGGGAAAGAAAGAGAAGGATGGAGAGCTGGACAGAGGGACAGGGAGCAGAACTGGATGGATCCAGACAGCCTGGAACAGCCCTTGCCACTCTCCATCCCCGTTCACCTGCCAAACACGCAGAGCTCTCTGCACACCACTGTGCCCAAAGCCCACTTGTGGGTCTGCTGGCCTGTTTCCCTACAGCTCCAGGGTGTCTGCATCTGCAAGAGCGAGGGTGCACGCACAGGCACAGACTGGGGAGGAACTTTGTGTTCAGTCACGGTATTTTACTACTCCTTGTGCCTTAGCCCCTTTCAGAGGCTTAACCCCAAATTCTCTCAGCCCTTAACAACTTCAGTACCCACGGCACCTAGTTTTTCCACTCTCCAGTCTTCCTTGCTCTTTCCCGTCTTGTTTGAAAATCCTTCCAGACCCCTTCTGTACTTACACGCTTCCTTAAAACAGTATCACCAAAATCAACAAAATGGGCTGAGCTGCTCCTCTTCAAGTTGCCAGCCCTCAGAACGTCAGCCTGCAAATGAATCAAACCACCAAGGTCACTGGGAGAGTCTCGTTTTGGAGCTCTTCCCCCCCCCCCAAAGCTTTAATGATGGTTCCCGAACCTGGGCAAACACAGATCCTCCTCTAAGCACTGTAGCGGTTTTTATTCTGGGGTCCCAAGTTGCTGTTATGACATTAAGCAGCCACCTTGTGGCCTCGCTAGCAACAGCAATGCCGTAGCGATTGGGCTACCAGTCGCTATCCCCCCCCTCCTTTGCTGGTCCGTGAATTGTGGCTTATTACTCACAAGTCCGGTAAGGACGCGGCCGACCCTCCTATGGCCAAAGGCTCCTCGTCAGGACCGGGCAGAAAACCTTTCTACCAGCATTGGAGTCTCCTGGCTGCTCCTGACACGTGATAACTTACAAAGGGCTGAGGGTGGTAGCCTGTAGTTCTTCATGGTGGCATACAGTCATTCCCCGATGTTCTGAACACCTAGAATTAACACAATTTATAAATACAAAAATATTACCACTGTAGGGTATAAAGCCGAGCTAAAATTTCTGCAGCCAAAGAAAACCTCTTCATGTCTGACAGAACGAGCCATATGCACCAGTGCCTATAGCTCAAGGCTAGCAACCCCTCCCAGGCGACATTCTTCTGGCAGGCTGCGTAGCTGAACTCCTCCGTCTTGCCTAAGAGTCTCTGCTGGGACATAACAACTTTGTCAGCCAGTGCTTGTTGATGGAGGCATAGTAAAATCCATTGCCCTACAAAAGTATAAAGCAAAGCAAAAAAACAAAAAAAAACCCATTCAAAGCTCTGCAGAGAATCATAAGAATCCAAAGCTGTTTATAAGCACAAAAGCGGATCTAATACACACACAAGCAAGGTAAACGAGAATACGCAAGCCACAAATACCGCTTCCTCCAATCTCTGTTTTGGAAGCTGTGACGACAGTCGGGCTTGCTGTGAAAGGGAAGTTAGACCAAGTAGCCGCTAGAGATTAATCTTTCAGAAGCCTCCTGTGTCCACATTTTTGGCACAACTGTGCTCTGTCAATTCAGACACGCACAAGAAGATCCACTTCTTGTAACACTTGCACAGTAACCCCCTCACCCCACCGCGCCCCGCTCGTTAAGATTAGTGCCCGCTGGGCCACTTGGATAGATGATGCTCTGCTGTCTATTTGCTTCCCTGACATTAGCTACTTCAGAGGGAACTGAGCAGATCGGATTGCCTCTGTCCTCTCAAAGGTGAAAGTCTCAAAGACAGTTACAGCCCAGACTGCTGCTAAACAGTCTTTCTCGCAGCCGGAGAATTTTTGTTCTGGCCCCAAAGGGGATGTAAGGATGATGCTACTGGCACCCACTTTCCCTTACCGCTGTTTTCTAACGGTGCTGCTCCCATGGACTCAGCAGATGTGGAAAGCATTACTGAAAAAGGCTTGCCTTGTCCTGGGAATTTGAGGGCAGCAGATTTTACAGCCACTTTTTCCAGTTCAGTGAAAGCAGCCTCACGTTCCTTGTTCTGTTCCTGACTCCTTTCCAGTAATTTCCACCACAGTCTGCTGATACCAGCAAAGCTATGTTAACACTACAGGAGGAAATTAAATCCTCCTAAAACTGCTCTAAGTTGGAACTGATGAGAAGGAGCCTTAACTCCACAAGGCTTTAACCTTTCTTCCATCTACTGTCTTCCCGTTTCCCCAAGTACCATTGCCAGGTAATTAACCTGGGGTTGCGCTAACTGAGCCTTCCTGAAAGCGCTCTCTTAACTTTACAATTTGGACACTTCTGTCTCTCTGTCTCTTCAGTAACTCTGGCCACTTGACCACCATTCCCCTAAGGTAATAGTTTGCTGTCTTGTAGCTCTTAAAGTATGATGCATCATAGATGCATAAAGTCACACGCGCAGAAATATATGTATGTAGCATACTTTTTGTAATGCCTACAGACCTTCCATTGTATGCTGGTGATCTATTATTTCGACCGCTATTAATGGCGATCCTTCCTCGCCAGGAGGAATGGGCTTTCCCTTTTTGGGCGATGGAGTTGGTTCCAGCTCTCAGTTGCTTCCATTTGATTTCATTACTTCAGCTTGCTTACATTTTTCTGATCTCTTCAACTTCAGCCATGGCAATCAATCTAAAAATTAAATATTATATCTTTCCCTTTCTATATATGCACGTATGATAACAAAACAGAACGGGTTACTTGGTCCTCAGTGCTGCCTCTGGGAGGCCGAAATAACTAACAGTCATTATCAAGAGTTACCTTAGTTACCCATGCCAGAACACCTCCTTCTGTAGCAGTTTCTGGTGATATCAAGGGTCCGCTAAACTGCATTTTGGCTTCCTTGTTTCATCCCATCCCTTCAGTATTAATCACAAAAAAACTGCTTGTCCAGCTTTTCTCTTTGTCAGCATTTCCTATCATTGGTTCCACCTCCGTTAGAAAGAGATAAACTTGCATTTTACTTGCAGTGAAACACTACTTAGATTTATGCATGTTCTTTTTCTCTTTACCGTGTTCTTTTCTTTTTTTTTTTTTCTTTTCCTTAAAGGAAAGGTCTTAATACAGCACTTTGCATCATACATTGCAGGGTAAACAGTTTGGAAACATGACATACAGCAATTAGGGCTAGGTTAATAGACAGGGAGGCACATCACCTAATACTTACCTACACCATCTTCCATGAAACCTGATTTTTATTCTGCTTCAGTATTATTGTTACTGTTCAGTATCCTTTCTCAAACCCTTGTATACACACGCTTAACCGACAAGTCTCTCAGTCTTTAGCTACACGGAAGAACAACAGCACTTGATTTGCCTCTCTCTGCTTCAAACCTATTACTTTTTTGATGCAGCTCCTAGATTCCTCTTACGCTCGGATGCTGACCTCACAGGTGATGACCAAAATGAACAACTGGGTCACTAGGTCTAGCTGCTTCTCTTCAAGATGCCCCCCCTTCGGTGGGCTACCCTGCCAAACAAACCGAGAAGACTGATGAGGCTGTGAGGGTATCAGATCCTTGGACCACTTCTCCAAGGCTTTCTGGGTGATTGACATAATTGCTTCTCTTCACATTACTCAAAGCCACATTCATCTATTACCTAAGACTAAACTGTTTCTGTTTGAAGAGGGGACTGTTGTTTGTTGAAACTTTACATATAGTCCGTAACCTGCTATGCATCATCTCTAGTCCCTTCTGCTTTCACAACACTTTCGGTAATTAAAGGTGGTAATTAAGAGCACCCATTGTCCTATGGGCTGGAGTAAGACATTTCTCCTGCTCTGAGGAGGTGCCTAAAACCCATGCTGTTTTCTGTAGCATCACTGGGGCTTCCCATAGCCCATCAGTGCTCTCTTAGGCTTTTCCCGAGACTTTTATTTTTTTAGGTTATTCCTTAGCCTGTAATTTTATGTCAATATTCTCCCTAAGCATTGTGCACAGCATGATTATCCCAGGTCAGCCACCTTTACAGAGTCCTCTTGCACGCACAGAGGCTGCTAAGAGGTGGCTCAGAAGAAAAGAGAGAAAAATCTGTTTGTCAGCTGGGCACCCACCCGTCAAGATTCTTCACCAAGAAGTGCTGTAAATTCCCTTTTCTCTAAAGTGGGACCAAGTCAAGGGGGAGACACAGATCACCCCCATATTTATTAGAACACCTCACTGCTGTGGGGACTGGCTCTGGGAGTGGTTTTAGGATTGTTTGGGGCTTTGGGACAGAGTTTAGGGGAAAGTCTGGAGTCAGTGACCATGTTGCGGCAGGGTTTGGAGGCATTTAGAGGTCTGTGGGGCTGTTGGGGCAGGACTTGTGGGTGGTTTAATGGCTTTGGGGGGGCTGGTTGCAGGAAGGGCGGGAATCTGCAGGGCCCTCAGGGTGGGGGGGGGGGCATCCTAGATGCACAGTGAGCCCGTAGGGGTGCCGCATGTGGCTGTCAGCTTTGCAGGAGGAGCCACTGGTCTCCTGCCCCACGAGAGGGGAGGAGGAAGAGGAGGGATGTACAAGCTTGCAGAGAACGCCAGAAGAGGCAGCAGGGAACTCCCCAAGGGCCCCATATCCCAGAAGAGCTGTGAAGGACCCTACGTGCCAGACAAGAGGAGGCATCAGGCTGCTGGGCCACTGCTGGAGACATCCAGACCCCTGTGCAGCACATGAGTGCCCGGGGAGCCGTCAGAGGCAACGGAGGACCTGTCACCACATACTGCACTGGGGAAGCCCATGGCTTTGGGGCAGCTGTACAGGAGGGAGCAGGGCTCAGCGAGGCTCAGCAGGGCTTTCAGTCAGTTGGTGCCCGCATTGGCTGGTGACCACAGTCTGTGCCTGGGGGTGGGGGAGGCCTCCAAGTGCCTGGGAGTGTCGTTCTTCTATCCATCTTCTTGCTTGCCTAGCCACAACTCTCAAGGAAATAACCTGGGGCTGCACTAATTGTACCTCACGTACGATTGAAGTGACCTTCAACCTGCTGGGTACAGAAGTTTTAAACCTCCTCGGGACTTACCAGCACTCTTGGGCGTGCCTGCCATAACAGGAGCCGTCCTCCCACGGACACCACGCCACAACCTTGCTCTGGGGCCCGCCTGCCTCCCCGCTCCTCCGGGCTGCATCCGCAGGGGCGAGCACACACCCCAGCCCGCGCTGGGGAGGAACTGGAGCCCTAAAGGCGACACATGAGGCAGGAAAAGTCCAACCGTGCTCCGGCAGACGCCGCCCCACGCAGACCCTGCCCTGCGCTCCTTGCGCAGCGCGGTGTGGTGCCAGGCCCAGTCCCCGCCACTCCTTGCCCTGCACTGCCGCCTCCACGCACCAAAGGCACCAGCGGCCAGGACGCAACGTGACGCCCGCAGCCACCCAAAGGCCTGCGCTCGCCTCACCGGCACCCCCAGATCCTCGACTCCGGGCGGCCTTGGCCCTCACCCACCGCCGCCACCGAGCGAAAATGCCAGCCCCGCTTGCCGCCATGCTGCTCCCCGCTGCCGCGCATGCGCAGGCCGCCAACGCAGCGCGGCTGCAGCGGGGGCCCAGTGCTTGAGCACCGTGCGTGCGCTGGCTACGGACCAAGCGGGAGGGGCAGGGGGGAGCAGGGGGAGCGGGAGTGAGGTGAGACCTGCAATGGCGCCCTCGCGTGCTTGCGGCATGGTGCTGCAGCCGGCCGGCTCGGGCGTGTGAACCGCAGCCTGCTGCGGCCCTGTGGGGCTCCCACGAAGCAACGAGCACCCCGAGGCTGCCCGTGCCTGTGCCCGTGCCTGTGGTGGGCATCAGCAAGCAGGCTCTGGTGCTGCCCCGGTGAAAGGGCACCGCGGAGCAGCTCCGAGATGGCACCGCCCATCCCCGCGACACCAGGAAGCACCGATAAGGAACAGTGTTCTGCGCCACCAGCCTGTGAGCACCGGGAAGGGGCGACGAGCACGGCCCATTCACTTACCTGTTACCGAAGCACTGGAGAGTAGTGGCGAAGACGGCGACGGGCACTGCGTGTGCGCGCCGGCTGGCTGCGGTGTTCTTTGTACGCGGGGGGAGGGCAGTGGTGGCTGCAGCACGGGCGCGTCGACACCCGAGGGCAGCAGTGAGCACGGGAAGCCAGTGCGCGTGCGCTCGCCTTGCGTGTGCAGTACGGAGCTTTTGACACCCGGGGGCAGCAGTGAGAACGACGGGAGGCAGGGCGCATGCGCTACGGTGCAGCAGTGCTTTTTCGACACCCGAGCGACACATGTGCGGTAAGGAACAGACACAGCGGGCCACTGCTGCAGGGCGGAGAAGGCACAGGCACCTGGAAGTACAGCTCCAGGCCTGCCACAGAGCACAACGCGGCCGGCTGGTGGGAACCTCGCTGACAGAGAACTGAACCTCCCGCCACCTCGAAAGGCACAACATGGTCTCCCAGAAGCCCCCTATGGGAAGACTACATCTCCCGGCATGCCCTGCAGACTAAAATGGCCACTGGGAAAACCACTGCCAGAAAACTATACCCCCCCCCGCATGCTGTGCAGACTAACATGGCCGCCTGGAAGCCCAGTGCCGGAAGACTACTGCTCCCGGCATGCCCGGGGGGGCGGGATGCTGCAGTGTTGGATCCTGTGGCGACTGCGTTCCGTCTCGCCCCTCTTCCCGCCGCACACCTGCCCTCGGGACCCGGATGCCGCCGCAGAGCCCGGAGCGCCGCCTCGCGATCCCCAACACTGGCCCGGGATTCCCCCGACACTGTCCACGGAGAGACTGATATTTTCGGAACGCGACAGCAGCTGTGAGCACGGCAGGAAGCAGTGTGCGTGTTGCGGGTGCAGTACTACTTCTTCGACACGCGAGGGCAGCAGTAAGCACGGCGGGGCGCAGTGCTCATGCCCACCCCCCACCCCCCCCGGGTGCCGTTCTGCAAAAGACTAATGGCTTGATCACCTGTGTACCACTTACCTGGCTTGATTACCACAGGTATTAGTAATGAAAGTGCATAGCCTTCTCTAAAAGGTAAATACGGTCTTTTCAAAACTTCCAGGGACTCCACAGAATTGTCATTACTTTTGATTGGTAGCCAGCTTCTTCTAACCCAGCTGCAAGAAACAATTTGCCCTCAAGTCACAACTTTCTGCTCCCCAGGGGTTAAAAGGAGTCCTGTCATTCACTACTATCTCTCAAGATGTACAGCAAGCCCTAAAGTACAGGACAAGACACCTTCTCTAAGGAAACTGGCTGCTATGTCTCCTTCACTGCAGGTCTCTCTTCGTATCGTGGTCCATTCAACAAACAAAAGAGTATGATAAATGTTTTAATCTGCTCTAAGTGCTTTCATGTAAGAGAACAACATCAAAATGTGTTATTATGGGATTTAGTCTTCACTACACATGCTACCCCAGTGACATGGACTTGCTTTAGAGGATCGGTAACGTACGCATTTTTGCGCTAATATTCATGGAATGAATAGGCACCTGATCAAGTATGATTGTTCATAAAAAACTTTGACAATGTGTTGCTAGGTAACAAACCTAGGCAAGCAGTTATTTCCTCTGATCCTTTGGCTTACATTTCTTCAGCTGGATGTAGTCAAAGGTGTCTTTTTCACGTCCCACTGTCAGGGCCGCCCCAGCTAAAGGGGCTGGAGGGCCAAAGGACGGCTGTGGGGCACAAAGGAAGGCTGAAAGAATAGTCCAGAGTGCACTAGAGGGATGCTAAGGTGTGTAGAGGGCCAACAGAGGCCTGCAGGGGGAAATTAACAGTCTAAAGGAGGGGCCAAAGCAGAAGAGAGGGCTGCTAAAGGTGCTAAACGGCTAACAGAGGGCTCCAGGGCATGAAGGTGGCCTCCGGAGGGATTCTGGGGGAACTACCAGGCTCCTAAAGGGGTCTAGAGGGCCAAGGTACAGCTCTGGGAAACAAGGAAGGCCCCAAAAGTAGCCCAGAACACCCTAGGGAGGTCCTAAGGGAACTAGGGGGCCAAAAAAGTAAAAACTGGGGAGCAAGGAAGACCTGCAGAGGTGGTCTGAGGGGACAAGAGAGATTCTGCAGGGTGCGGAGGGCCAAAAGACAGCTCTGGGGCACAACCAAGGTCTCTGGAGGGGTTCTGGGGGAACAAGAGGGGTCCTAAGGAGTCTAGAGGGCCGAGATACAGCTCTGGGGCAGAAGGAAGACTGAAAGAGTAGTCCAGAGTGCACTAGGAGGGTGCTAAGGGGTCTAGAGGGCCAACAAATGGGCCTAACCCGAACCCTAACCCTCTAACCTAACCCTAACGCTAACCCTAAATGGCCGCAACCCTAAACCCTAAGTCTAACCCTGTACCAGGGAAAAACAGGGAAATTCCGCTGTCTCCAGTGACCTACAGGGACTCTGGTGTGAACGGCACATGTCCAGTAAAGGACAGACACACCGGGCCACTGCTGCAGGGCTGAGAAGGCACAGGAACTACAGCTCCTGGCCTGCCACAGAGAACAAGGCAGCCAGCTAGTGAGAACTCGCCTGCGGAGAAGTAACCTGCCGCCACTTCGAGAGGTGCAACATGGTCCTCTAGAAGCCCATAATGGGAAGACTACATCTCCCAGAACGCCCTGCATATTAAAATGGCCATCCGGAGGCTAGGTGCCGGAACACTGCGCCTCCCGGGATGCTCTGCAGGCCAAAATGGCCACCCGGAAGCCCGGTGCCAGAAGATGAGAATTCCCTGCATGCTGCAGCGCTCAGTGAGTTTTGACCCTGTGGCGATTCCGTTCCGTTCCGTCCCATTCCCCCCCCCCCCCCCCGGCCCGGGACCCGGAAGCGGCCGCAGAGCCTGGAGCGGGGCCCCACGATCCCTGACACCGGCCCGGGGCTTCCCCAACACCGCCGCGACCAGCCCCGGGGCAGCTCCGACACTGCCCCTGCCCCCCCCACGACCCCCTGCAGTGCTGCCCCTGGGATCCCCCCGCCTGACACGGTCCCGATCTGACCCAGGACCCCCCCCATCCCCGCGCTACTCCAACCGCGCAATAAGCCACCCCAAACCGCAGGACTTAACCTCCATTTTCAGCCACAGAAACAGCCCATTGACCCTCCATTTCCAGCCCCCAAAATGTAGGATGTAGCCTCTGTTTTTTGTCCCCAAAACAGTCAACCTTGCCACCGTTTTCAAGTCCCCAAAACACGTCTCAGTCTCTGTTTCTGGACCCGAAAACAGAGGACTTAGTCTCCATTTTGAGTAGTAAAAACAGCCAGCTAAGCCTCCACTTCAGGCCCCAAAAACACAGGCCTCGGTCACTGTTTGCAACCACAAAGGCAGCCAACTAAAAGCCCCTCTTTCTGGCCCCCAAAATGCAGGACTTCTTGGCCTGTTTTCAGACACAAAGGCAGCCAACTAAGGCTCCATTTCTGGTCCTCGAAGTGCTCGAACTAGCCTGTGTTTGTGGCCCCAGAAACGCAGGATTTTAGTCCCCATCTTTGACTCAAAAACGGGGAACTTAGTCTCTGTTCTCAACCAGAAAAACAGATGGCTAGGCCCCTGTTTCTGAGCTCAAAAATGCATCCCCAAGTCTCCGTTTTTGGCCCCAAAACCTCACAACTTCCCTTCCTGCCTGCCCTGGCACGTGGCCCCCCAAATCCCTGTTTTTGGGACGCAACCTCCTGCTTGCCCCTGCCACTGGCCTGTGCGCGGGGCTCACGGGAGCAGCCCCATCCCGGGCTTGCCCTGGGCGGCTCTGGGCCATGCTTGTGAACTCGGCTGGGGTGGCCCTGTGGGGAGGGCCCGGCCCTGGGTGCGAGGCAGCCTCGGTGGCGCTGGGGAAGCAGGGGGTGCTGGGCTGCAGCCCTTCGGACTTTATTCCCTGGCTGAGCCTGGCCTGGCCTGCTGCAGCCAGGCAGCCCTGCGCCCTGGCCGTGCTCATAGCCCCAGCCCCAGTCCCCCCAGCCTGGCGTGGCCCCACAGCCGAGCCCTGCTGCTCTTCACCCGAGGCCACCGCCACTGCCCTCCCAGCCCCCAGCGCCCAGGTCACTATGGAGGGATGGAGGGAGGGGCGGACAGCTGCCATGAGGGGCCAAATGGAGCTCCCCACCCGCAGCAGCCCACACTCACCCCTGGGGCTCGCCCTGCTCTGGCCCCATTCCCAGCTCCACCCCATGCTCCTGGCGCTGCCCCTGGAGAGCAGCTCCACCCCCGGGTCTGCACTCACCCCCAGGTGCCTCCCAGGGACTCCTGGGGCCCCTTGGCCCCCCCTAGCCCCCCCTTGCCCCCCGGTCCCTCCACTCCCCATGGAATCCCCAGGGCCCCTCTCATCCCCTGTCCCACCCCAGTGTCCCCCAGCGTCCTCAGGCACCTCCCAGTGCCCCCATCATCCCCAGTGCCCCCCACTCACCCCTGGTCTCTCTGCTCCCCTGTGTCCCTACTACCCCCACGCCGTGTCCCTGGGCAGGGCATGGCGGGGGGGGCACCAGGGCCATGTTCTGGGCGCGGCAGGGCCGGGGTCAGCGCAAGACCTCCAGAGAGCCCAGACATAGCCGACACCTTCCCTGTGTGGACGGAGCTTTATTGCCCTCCTGCCCTGGGGTGCTGGGGTCCCCCAGCGCAGGGCACTGGGGCTGCCGCCCGCCATGCACAGGAAGCCTCGGCACGCTGCCGCCTCTGCTGAGCTGCAAAGACAATGCAGGGAGGCATCATGGGTGCTTGGCAGCCGTTTCCCCCACGGCCCTGGGTGCCCCGCGGTGCCCAGCCAGGGGTGGCTTCCCTGGCCAGTAGCCTGGGGGCTGTGCGAGTCCCCTCTCCCCACGCCCCACTGGCTTTCAGCACCAGTGTCCCTGGCTGGCACCCACGGGGCCTCCGGATGCCTCCCTGTCCCTCGAGGTGGGAGCCCGGCCGCCATCACCTACCTCCCAACAGGAATGCCAGGTCCCGCTGCTGGAGCCACTTGGCTGGCGCGGTGTCCTGGAGGACGCCTGGCACACAGGAAAACGCAGCCATTAGGACATGGCCCTAGCCCTAAACCCCAACCCCGGCCCTGGACCCTGACCCCGACCCGGGGGACACAGCCGGGAGGAGCGCAAGAGCTCGGTGTTGCCTCTCACCCAGGACAATGACGGCTGCTGCCTGCGATGCCTGGTAGCTCCCCGTGCAGCAGCTCTGGGTCGTGCTGAAGAGCCTCTCCAGCAGCACAGGGCAGTCTTGGGCCTAGGGCAAAGCAGGGACGTGGGAGCTCATCTCCGGCTGCAAACGCCCCTCCGCGCACCCACGGCCGGGCGGCCCTGCGGCACAGGAGCCATGGGACATCCGGCCGCAGGGACGTGGGCCCCAGCGCAGAGCTCACTCACTAGGTGACTGCAGACCTCATTCTGCAGCTCGGTTGCACTCAGCCCAGCGCTCTCACCCTTGAGCAAGTTCGGGTACCTCTGACATTAAGGGTCTTATCCAGCTGGTTTTTCCCTGTCTCCAAGTATGAAGGTTTCACAGTCTCTCTAGGCTTCTGTCCCAGCGTTTTGTCACCCTCTGGATGAAAAATGTTTTCTTTGTTAAAAAACTTGTTTGCATTGGAATTTTTCATCTTGTAAGGACCATATGTAAACAGTGAGAGGGGGAAGCTAGTCTTTTTAGTCTATTCCATGAGGCCTGGGCTATCTTTTAATAAGTCCTCTTCCAGACTGGCTTCAATGGGCTATGTATGAAAGTGGGACCTCTCATTTCTGTTTCTCTGTGTGTCTAGTTACCATGTACTGAGTTCAAGGGAAAAAGTCTGTACATAGGTGACAGAGCAGAAATATTCAGTACTACTGTGCTTGCTAACATGCATGCTATTTCCAGCCTGCCTTCAACCCCCCCCATGTCTGATATGGGGAAAGAACTCCTTCTCCTGCAAGGTATTGGGGAATTCAATAAATGCTTGTTACTTAAATTACTGCTTGCCTTGGTCAGTGAGGAACAGGACAGTGAAGCTGAACCAGGTGTCTGGGTTACATAACCCATATGTCTTTTCTCTAGTCTTCTCACTCAAGCTAGGAGAGAATATCTATGAGGCCTGATTCTTAGGCTTCCTTGAGTCCACATGGTGAATAATGCATGTATGTGATCTGTTTGCTCTGTGGTGTGGTTTTCTTTTTTTTCTTTTTCTTTTTTTTTCTCCAGATGACTATTTCTATATCAGGATATAGGAACTGTCTCCCGAAGTCTGTGCCCATCTCATAGCACTACCACCAATGGCTTGCCTCAGTCATTTGGAGGTCCTTAACATAGACACCACTTGCTCCATCTGTCTTGACTACCTGCAGGACCCTGTCATGATTCCTGGTGGCCACAGCTTGTGTAGAGCCTGCATCACCCACTACTGGGAGCCAGTGGTCAAGGACTTCAGCTGCCCAATGTGTCAGCATGTTTGTGCTCAGCAAGTCATGTACCCCAACCGGCAGCTGGCCAGCATAGTGGAGACAGCCCGGCAGTTGCCTTTTGTCAAGGAAAAGATGCAGAACGAGAAGCTCTGCTGCCGGCACCATGAGGTCATCAATCTCTTCTGCAAGGAGGACCAGGAAGCCATGTGTGTGGTGTGTGCAGTCTCCCACGGCCATCTCGCTCATACAGGAGGGCCCCTGGATGAAGCCCTCAAAAAACACAAGGTAAGCAAGTGGTATCTCCCAGAGGTACTGCTAGAAAGCATTTCCTTCACAAGGTTTGAGATACCTGGCATTCCACTCCAGTCTTTAAACTTCTAACCATCTCATCCTAAGTAAGGAAGTAGGGCAGTTCAGACCCACCAATACTTGTTAAGTCACAGGAATGCAGCAGAACAGTCTGGGAACAAGTGTTGCTTCTCTAGTTTGACTTTGATGCTAAATATTTCAAAAGGGTGCTGGTGACCAGAGAAGCTCTAGAGAAATTTGTATTCAAGCACCACAGTTTGGAAGTGGAGTCTAGGGATCAGAACATGAGTAGATTATGAAAGAGGATGTAGGACCTCCCCAGTTCTGCGAAGGAGTTTAATCTAGGCATAAGAGCTGAGTGTAGGCCCAATGACTACTGGCTCCTACCCGCTCTAAGCAGCGAAGCAGAACTGATTAGTAGATTCTGCTCTTCTCTGCAAACAGGGAGGAGAAAGACAGTCCCTGCTACAGAAGGAGGAGGGTACGTGCTGGGGGCTCAGGGTTTCGTTTCTATGATCCAGTAAAGAAACTGGAGTCTAATGGATAGAGCAAGGAGGAACAGGAACTAAGGCAGCTGTATGTAGAAATGTACCTATACCTCATGGCCAGCTTGAGGTGAGACCACCCAATACTACAGTAATGATTCCGACATCAGAAACTGATGTTACTGCTCACGGACTCTCCATCTTGAAGCTGAAGAAACATTCCAGCAGCTGAGTGGGATGTGTGGTTCACCCTCTGAGGCAACCTCAACCAGTTGAGCTAGCTGTGTTGGTGGCTAGAACCAACAGTCTGACAAGTGTACTTATTCACTTCACCCGACAGTAGATGCATGGTCAGCTAATTAGCTTTCTAGAATACTCCTGTGACTATACTGACATCTAGTGGAATTTAGGCATCTAATTCATCTAAATTTAGATGTCTTAATCTTGGACAGAATCCCAGCAAAGGTGTCTGCACAAGTTGCATCCAAAATGTTGGAGGCATTTTTCAGGCCCCTCCCCCATTCTTTTTTTTTTTTTTTCCCTCGGAATCACAACTTAGGATTCGATTAGTCGTTTTCAGAGGCAGGAGGGAGTGTTAGAGCAAAATTTGTGATGTTCCACTGAGTAATTCCTGCTGTCCCATATCTGAGGGTGGAGTCAGAAGTTCCATTTTGATTCAGAGATACAGTAGGTTTCCTGGAAAGTTGCTCTGGTGATTGACTCCCTAGAAAAAATTAATCTATACAGTGTAGAACTATCTTGCTTTGACTCCTTGTCTGCACTTCTAGCTGCTGTTCAGAAGCTAAATTTTGAAGGCAGAGGAATATTGTAACCTGTATTGCTGCTGTACACACAGGTGTTCAGAACTTTAACCCAGAAACACTCTGTGTAGTACCTGATGCAGATGTTCAGTGTGAATAGCCAGAGGATTGCTGGAATTTATAATTGACACCCCATGAAAGCAAAGTGCATGAAGTGACATGTCAGATCAATTGGTATATGATTCTCAACTGGTATGATCCAAGCCTTCTCAGTGCTGGTTCAGCATCTGATGCCTTGGACCATTTTGCCTGAGTAGAATCTCTTGCCCTTCCCTCTCCAGGATAAGCTACAAGCTTGCGTGGAGCTTCTGGGCAGAAAAGCAAAGGATTTGAAGGAACATTTATCCATGGAGGAGAAAAAGCCCAAAGAGCTGAGAGTAAGTGGAAGAAGGGGCAGAGCTGAGAGGAGTGGGGTAGGGGCCTTCTCTTTAGGCCCACCCAGCTGGAGTGAACTGGAGTGGTGTGGTGAGCTCAGAAGAGTTGACAAGAGGGGCTCTTCCCTTTCCTGGGGGTGTTGCCTCAGGTCAGTCCCCAGCTGGGAGATGCTCTCTAATCTCCTGGTGACTTCTCTGTCCCACAGGAGTTAGTGTGGAACTGTCATAAGCGCATTACCTGTGACTTTGAGGAGCTGCGCTCCTTCCTGGAGCAAGAGGAGGACCAGCAGTTGCATTGCCTGAGAGCAGAAGAGATTGAGATGCTGGGGGGGCTGAAGACCACCACAGCACACCTCTCGGAGCAGTGCTGCTCTCTCAACACCCTCATGGTGGACATGGAAAGATACCTGGAGTCCAGAGCAGGGGTGCTCAAGGTTTGTATGCTGGGGCTTTTCCTACCACCAATGTGTGGATGACAGCCTTTCAAAGAAGCTCTTGTGGCAGTCGCTTTCTCTGGGGCAGGGGTGAAGCTCTGCCTTGCATTTTTAGAGGTCACTATTAATCTGTATGGCCCTCTGCAACCAGGAGCCCTGGATCTCCCTGTTTAATCTCTTCCATGTGGTCTAGCTGATAGCAACATGACTTTCATCTTTCATGGAGAGGTGAGGAAAAGGCTGAGCTTTAAACTTAGTCATGGTAGGTCTGCACCTTGGAAAGCAAGACTTTATACTCAAAGGGTAAAAATGGGGTGTGACTCATCCAGATGTCATGAGCCAGACCTTACAAGTGCTGCCTTTCTTTCCATTTCCCCCAAATAATTAGCAGAATTAATGACACCTGGGTTAGATAAAGCCCAGCACTAACAGGCAAAAGGATTGCTGGGCATGCAGACACACCCTACAATATTTATGCTGATGGGGGTGTTTTTGGTGGGATCTGACTTACTGTCTTCCCTCTCCTTTTCTAGGACATGCAGAGTGTCCTGCAGAGGTGATGTACCCTATTCCTCTTCCTATTTGGGGGGAGGGGAGGGGATACGGAAGGAGCCGTTAGTAGTTGAAGATGCAATTGCTTGGTAGGAGTGCTCCTTTCCTCTGGGATTAATGCCATGCCAGTGCTTCAGTGCAGTGCTAGGAGACTGGCTGCATTGCACTGAAATAGAATGATACCCCTGGAAGATAAAACCTGAAATATTGGTGGTCAGTTCCATCCTTTGCCTTTTCTCAGACCAGGATAGTTATACTGACTCTGGGCCAAATCCCAACATATATGAACTGTCAGCTTCTTCCCCTTCATTTTTTCCTGTCATGGTTTCTCAGTGGGAATATAGACTTCTGGTAAGCTTCCAGCATTTCAACCTTAGCATAGCAATAATTCCTAGAAACAGCTGCTGTGTTTTGTACTAGGGAATGGCATCTTCTAGACACTGTGATTGATTCAATTACTAGATGAGGTCACTTCTTTCCTTAGGCATGAAACACTTAAGAACCTGGAGCTACCTTCTGCCCCTCTTGAGCTGAAGAGGGCAATGGCCTGTTTCCCTAGGCCGTTATTTCAGCTTAAGAAGATACTGAAGAAGTACACTGGTAATCAAGCTATATAGAGACCTAGGTCTGGGACTTGAGTCCAGTCCTTGGCTCTGAAAAGTGTCTTCTGTTTGGCAGTGAATTCACCTGTATGTCTAGGCCTGGTTTAAAATGTTGAAGTGACTAGACTTGACTCTTCTCATTTAAATGGTTGTCTTGTTGGTGAACCCAATGAATGGACCTGAGAGCTCATTTGTGGGCCCCTTTGTGGAGAAAACCCATTATATCAGTGCATGTGCTCAACAGCACCCCTGTCACTCTGCCAAAGTGCAGAAGTGACCCCTGGTCCCAGTATTGTTGGTGCCTGCCTGAATAAGGGGTCTAGAGTGGGGCGCTTGAGAGATGAAACAGATGATAGTGCAGACTATCAGAGGAAGGTAAGCAACTTCAGGAGAAAGGTGGCATAGCATAGAGCTAAGACAGTTTGGGGTAGGGACTCAGAGAAGGCAATTTGAGCGTGTGGTATGGTGAGGAGATGGGGCATGGAGGGTTGACAGATGCCCAGCTGCCTTGTGGTGAATGGGCAAATGGCTGTGTAATTGCTCTTCTCTAGCTGATTCTTCTGGGGTGAGGTGTGTGAATCCATTGCTCCCTCCCCCTTGGTTTTCCCTGCTTTCTCATAGTCTCTGCTCTGCCAAAGGAGATGTGTCTCTGGACCCTCAGACAGCTCATGCCAGTGTGGCGCTCTCGGAGAATCTCAAGAGCGTTTATTTCACTGACATCCCCCAGGAGCTGCCACACAGCTCTCGGCGTTTCACCACTTACCCCTGTGTGCTGGGATCATCTGCCTATTCATCAGGCTGCCACTACTGGGAGGCTGAAGTAGGAGACAAAACCCACTGGGCCCTGGGTGTCTGTTATGAGTCTGCCAGCTGCCATGTAGAGGACCCCAAGCAGGAGATGGGCTACTGGAGGGTGCGTCAATGGAATAAAAAATATGTGGCCATGACCACCCCCTTCACCCCACTGCTGCTTAGTGTCTGTGAGTGTCTCTTAGAACTGTTGGTAAGTACAGACATGGTCCCTTCAACAGCGGGGATGTAATATCTCTGAATATTGATTTCAATCTTCTTTCTCTATATTGTCAGGAGGCAGACACCTGTGGTGCAGGATGAGCACAGAAATAGTGTGCCCCTCTCTACAATCAACTTAGATGTTGCAGATGAAGTTGGATGGATATGATGTACAAGGCAGCAGCTGAAGTACTTCCTTGAAGCCATCAAGTTAAATTTGACAAAATTTAGGCTCTTGCTTAAAATGTAATCTGTTTCAAGTGTGAAGAGAAGAGAAATACTTGAATGAGCAGCTGGAATGCATGGAGCTCTCCGTGGGGACAGGTGGGGGGCCAGCTGAGAGCTCATGGGTCAGGACTGGGGGGCAGACCAGCACTGGTGACCATGTAATGGGTGTCTGCTGTAGACAATCTCTTCAGGAAGAAGAAATAGGTGAGGCATTCTTCAGAGAACTGGAATGAAGTTTATGTCCACAGGCCCTGGTCCTATGAGCTTCAACCACCCTGATATTGGCTGGCTGGACAACAGAGTAGGGCACAAGAAATCCAGGGAGTTTATGGAGTGCATTGATGACAACTTTCTAACACAGGTGATCAAGGAGCTGAGGAGGAGAGGCACTCTGGATCTCATACATACAAACAAGGAAGGACTGATTGGAGATGTGGAAGTCGGGGGCAGTCTTAGCTGCAGTGACCACAAAATGGTGGAGTTGAGGATCCTGTGAGGAGGGAGCAGAGGGCAAAAAGCAGGATCAGTACCCTGGGCTTCAGGAGAAGAGAATATGGCCTGCTCGGGAAGGATTCCATATGATATGGTCCTGGAGGGAAGAGGGGTCCAAGACAGCTGGCTGATATTCAAGGATCACCTCCTCCAAGCTCAAGAGTGGTCCATTCCAACAAGCAGGAAATCAGGCAAAGGTAGCAAGAGGCCTATGTGGATGAACAAGGAGCTCCTGGCTGACCTCAAACCTAAAAAGGAAGTGTACAGGAGAGATTCCCAAGGACTGCAAGAGAGCAAACGCCCCTGCTACATTCAAGAAGGGCAAGGAGGAGGATTCAGGGAACTACAAGCCAGTCAGCCTCACCTCAATCCCTAGGATGGTGATGGAGCAACTAATCCTGGACATCGTTTCTGGACATGTGAAGGAAAGGTGATAGGCTGGAGGTAGACAGGATGGCTTTATGAGGGGAAAACTCTGCTTAACAAAGCTGCCAGCCTGCTATGAAGAGATGATTGGCTTGGCGGGTGAGGGGAGAGGAGAGGTACTTGTTTACCTCAGTTGCAACAAGGCTTTTGACACAGTCTCTCATGACATCCTCCTAGAGAAACTGATGAAGTTCAGGCTAGATAGGTGGACAGTGACAGCTGACATCAGGGCATCCTTTACACCTGTGTTTCTCAGGCTGTGGATCAAGAGATTTAGCATGGGGATGACATCATATAAAATACAGCTCCAATTTTGCCTTGCCATTGTGAGCTGTTGCACTGAGGTTGAACATAAACGCAACTAGCTGTTGCATATAGCACGCTGACTGCTATCAGATGGAAAAATTCTTTTCTGTGAGCTGATAGCATCCTCAGGATGTTTTGAAAGCCCCCTGCAGTGTGCTTAGATGCCACTGAAGATTTTCAGTATTTTACGTTATGCATTTTGTTTGCACTGTCAGCCTGAGGAGCGGAATATATTGACTCTGATTTGGATGTTTCCCTCTAAACTAGAGAGATAGAAGAACCTTTAGATGGTGATTCATTTCATTCTTGGAGAATTATCTTAATATACAGACAGTATTTATTAAATATGGTGGATATAAATAAACAACAAGAGTAAAACTACAGGAAAGCAGGCATGTAATAGAAGAAGTTTCTAAGTCCTTTGCGCCACTGGCTTTTCATTCCATAGATAGGAAATCCATAGGGATTTACAAGTGATTGGTCTAATATCCGACAGCAGAGCAGAGAAGAAAACAGAGGTATACTACATGACATTCTACAACATACCCCTTTTGTCTCTTCCACCTATGATTTAGTTGCAAAAGGTTTGAGAAAAGACTTCTGTCGCGAAAGGAGTGATGCACTTCCCTTGTAAGGGGGAAGCAGCACTACGTTTATTGCAGTAAGACAGCGACTTTACAAAGTTCAGTCGTAAATAAGAACGATTTAACGAGGTTCGATTGGCAAGGTTCTCTCAGTTATTTACTGCATGAAGGACAGGGTCAGATGCGTGTACAATGGAGACCCTCCCGTTGAGTCACGAGGTTCAGACTGGACCCCCTTGTTTTCTAAACTCCTTTGGAGAGGAGCCCAGGTATGGCTGGATCCAGTCCTAGTCCCAGACTTGGTCAACGGTTCATATCTAAAGGAGTGAGTGCAAAGGGAACCCTCCCATTGAGTCACAAGATTCAGACTGGACCCCCTTGCTTTCTAAACTCCTTCGGAGAGGAGCCTAGGTGCGGCAGAATCCAGTCCTAGTCTCAGACTTGGTCAACGGTTTATGTGTAAGGAATTATGTGTGCTCTCAGTCAGAGCTATAACTCAGGAAAGTTACACAAAGTTTGCAAAAGTTCAGCATGCTATTAATCACTTGCTGAGGATCTGTCACAGGTAAGGAATCTCTCTCAACCTCGAGAAGTAACCTGGAGAGGCATCCCTGCTCAAGAGGAGGTTCTGCAGTGCAGCCCACTGCCCTGCAGGAGGGCTCAATGGGCTCTGGGCTGCCCCCTATTTATGGGGGGGGGGATGATTGACTCATGGTCGTATTTGCATGCTAGACAGGTCTTAGCTGGTGCATGCTCAACTAGCCCCTACATACCTGCTGTTTACAGGGAGGTCAGGTTGAGGGGGAGAGAGCACATCAGTGGGGGGAGAAAGGAGCACACCGTCACAACTTCTTTCCTTAGTCCACTCACTCTCAAACAACTGTATATGAGGCAGAGAGGAAGAGTCAGAAAAGTTTCTTGCATCTCTGAATTTTGCATTTTCCTGTATAATCCCACAAGGCTTTCAGGGTGCTGCAGTCTGGTTGCATCTCTGCATGCTGCTCTTAGTAGGGCTGTTGTTTCTACAGCAGACAATCTCCTTCCAAAAAAACCCAATCTTCTAGATCAAGTATTCAAACAGACAGATATCCATGCTAAACCCAACAGAAGCAGCAATGACCAAACTTACCTCAAGCAGAAAGAAGCTAATCCCTACAGCTTCTAAAGGCTTTAGCCTGTGTTCCCGGCAGAGATCATTATACTATAGTCACACTTTTTTTTTTTAAAACCATTACATCAGGATTTCCTTGACAGTGCTGTCCATTCCCACTCTCAGACAACTGTTTGATATGCAGTTCAAAGTCACCTGCACATGCATTTAGCATGGGGATCACATCACATAAAATACTGCTCCAATTTTGCTATAGAGCATGGAAACGATCCTATCCTGATTGGGTGAGTAGCTGGAGGAAGTCTGTACATATGTGCAAATGGTGTTGCCATAGAAAAGGCATACCACTATGAAGTGAGAACCACAAGCGGAGAAAGTGGTGTGCCTGCCCTCAGCAGAGTTCTTGCACAGGACAGTCAAGAGGTGCTGATTCCAAGTGCCGAAGGGTGGGCTTTTCTTCCAAAGCCGGAGTCAGGAGCAGGACCAAGGGATTGCAGCTCTAAAAGGCCTGCTGCTTTGTTTGGGTTCTGCCTGGGCTCAGCAGGACGAGATCAGAGCCGCAGCGTGATCTCAAAGAGTGAGGGCTGCATTTAGCGCTCACTGGTCGGTCAGCGGCCAGTGCCAGTGGAGATGGTGAATGGTCTTCTTGCAGTTACCTGCCTGCGGCTGTCCCACATGTAACAGGGCTAATGGCAGATGCCCAGCCTTATGGAGGGGAATCTGGACATCATCAGGAGAGCTCAGGGAGTCTGCGGGGACACCATGTGCCTAGTGGTGGGTAAGGATTTGGAGCCTCACAAAAAGAGAGACCCTTCAAGTTGAACTCGCTCAAAGGTAAAGTGTGAAATGTAGCTATCCACAGGTAAGCCAGGGCTCTGCAACCCCAGGGGAGGCAGTGAGGACCAAAGAGACGCAAGGAAGAGAGACTGGAGAGTCATTTGTGTCACGCTGAATGAAATGCTTCAGGCTGGATCTGGCTGCACACCCAAACACACCTCAGGCCATTGGAAATGCCCCATGATCCTTTCAAGTATCATCCTCAGCCACAGAGCCAGTGGAAGGTGGCAGAGTATTTGTGAGTCCCTTCCAGCTGGGTCTGCTTCCTGCCCTCACCATCACTGCCAGTGCAAGTCACCCCTTCACCTGGGGCACTACAAACACGGGGCTGTTGCAGGGAGCACATGGCAGGGGGTCCAGGAACAGCATGGATGTCAGGCCAGCATGGATGCACTTCCCTGGGGAAAGCCTCTGTGTGCAGCAGTGACCTTCCTGGAGAAGAGCAGAGGATTGTGTGCGTGTGCATGTGGTGAGAAAGAATGAGAAAGAGTAACCGGCGAGAAATCAGCAGTTTCTGCAGGTGCCAGCTCAGGGCAGTCTGCTCTGTCGCTGGGCAGCGGAAGCTGCCCGAGGAATCCCAAGGCCAGGACTCTTGTGCCCTTCTTGTTGTCTTTGACACCCGTTGCCAGATTAAACTGCCCGGGTCTGTGACCCACATGAAAATAAAGCTTAGGTGGCCACAGCTGCTGGGCATGGTGCCAGCCCCAGAGCATGCCTGTGTCCCTGCCCTGCTCGTCCCCAGACCCCTGCGGTGCCCACCACAGGTGGGAGACAGAGCAGGCAGCCAGGCTGTCTGCATCACTTGTGCAGGAGATGGTGGCTGTGAAGCTGGTAGGACAGAGACGATCTCGGTGGGGATGAGGGTGGTGGTCTGAGCCCCCAAAGCCCAGCAGTCTTGCCCACACCAATGCATGGCCCTGCTGTGCGTTGACCTGCAGGAGGAGCAGATATCCGCTAGGAACATGATTGCCTCATGGGCCTCTCGTAGTTCCCTGACACATCTGCCGTTTCGTACATAGCGGTGGGACTCGGGCGGTGCTTAGCACAGCCCTCTGGAACTTGCAGCGCCCTCTGGAAGAGCCCTGCGCAAGCCTGGGGTGTAGTGCAGCCCTGCGGCTTGGTGTCTAGGTGGCGGTGTGTAGACAGCGCTGGATGGGGCTGAGGCGTGTGCAACCCTCAGTTGCCCCTTGTGCTCCAGCAGCCACATGCAGGCACAGCAGTGCTGTCAGAGAAGGGCAGTGAGGTCAGAGAAGAGCAGGCATGTCACAATAGCCTGGGGCGGGACGAGGTGGGGTGGGGTGGGGGCAGGCAGTCAGCTTCAGGTGAGGTGGGCTGACATCACAGTGGGGCACATCAGCATCCTTGGCACTTGGGCCACAGAGCTGCCTGCGGCTCCTGGAGGAAGGGTGCTCTCGGGCTGAGGGCGTGAAGCTCATTTGGCCCAAAGGAGCTGGAGGCCCCTTGGCCTGCAGTGCATGCTGGGCCCCATGGAGCTGGAGGACTTGCAGCTCTCCTTGCAGTGCCACCAGGATGAACGCCGGGAGCTGCTGGAGAAGCTGCTGGAGCTGGAGCAGGCTTGCGGGCTTCTGCGAGCAGCCAGCTGCCAGCTGGAAGACGGGTGTGCATGGCTGCGTGCTGCTTGGGGCTGAGACTCAGGTCGCGGGGGCTGTGCGCAGCACCTGCACGCCTGGGCCCTTGATGGGGCTTCCTGCGGGGCTGGGTGGAGGTGGGGGGGCCCTGCCAGCAGTCCTGGAGGGCTCTGTGCACTCCCTGCCTGCCTGGGTGCCTCATCTCTGCCCTGGGGGTCTGCACTCAGCAGTCTCCCATCCCCTCAATCCTGCAGGCTGCAGTGCTCCGGGGAGGTGCCTGAGGAGCCCCATGTGGGGCTGAGGGAAGAGCTCGGTGCCCTCTTGGGCTGCCTGAAGGAGAGCGAGAGTGAGGCAGCTGCAACGCGGGAGCAGCTCAGGCGCTTGGTAGGTGTTGGCGATGCCCGGGCATGTGCAGAGGGGGCTCCAAGCCCTGCTCTCCACCACTGTCCCCATGCCTGCAGGAGAGGGAGAAAGAGGAGCTGCGCACCACCCTGCAGGAGCTCACCACTGAGGTACCGAGACCCCCATGCCCACACCTGCTTGGACACACCTCTGGCTGCCCCATGAGCACCCCACGGTTGGCACTCACCCCTGTCTCATCTCCGCAGCGCCTGACCCTGGCAGCGCAGCATGCCCAGAGCTCCCAGCAGCTGGAGAGCACCGGAGAAGTCCTCACGCAGCTCCAGGTGAGGCAGATGCTCTGCTCCGCACCTGGCCCCCAGGCCTGCTGCTCTTGTGGGTCTGACAGGCACCATGACAGAAGGGTTGGGGGTGGGCATGTTGGGGCACCCGCAGGGTGCCTGGAATGGCGGGGGGACCCTGATGTGGGTCTGCAGGCTCCCCAGAAGGGTTGTGGGGGAGCAAAGTGGGTTGGGGAACCCTCGCGGGTGTCTGGGGACATCGTGTGTGACAGGCACCCTGATGGGGGCGGGCAGCTGTGTGGTTTGGGGACGCCCAGTCTCAGCCAGGGCATTGGGCCTTGAGCCCATGCTGGTTTCATGCTGCTCCTCCAGCCGCCCCCACTGAGATGCTCTCGCTGCCTCTTCTCTCCCAGGCAGAGCTGACTGAGGTGAAGGCAGAGGGAGATGCAGCCCTGAAGGAGCTCCACCAGGTCTGTGACCCACATGAAAACACCGCTTAGGTGGGCAGAGCTGCTGCGTGTGGTGCCAGCTCCCAAGGATGCCAGTGTCCCTGCCTCCCGGGCCCTGGCTGGCCTCACAGTGCCCTGGAGACTGACTGCGGATCCCCAGGCCCACCTGGGCCCCTTGTAATGCGCCCCCGTTGCTTTGCAGGAGAAGCAGTCAGCAGTCAAGCTGGCAGAGGCCCTGCAGGAGCAGGCCGAGATTGAGAAGGTACTAGGCACAGGAGGCACGGTGGCACAAGGTCTTTGTATGGGGAAAGCCCCCTCAGAGCGGGCACGGGAGTGGACTACTAACCAGGGCCCTTCCTTTGTGCAGGTCCTGAGGAAAGAACACAGGCACCTCAGGGAGAGACGCAAGGGTCTGCAACGGCAAACAGCTGGGTGAGTGGTGACAGGCACCCGAGCCCAACCTGTGGGGGTGGAGCTCTGTGCAGCTCCCAGGGATCTGTGTCCCCAGGGCCGGCTTGGCAAGGTCTGTGCCAACGTTGGACAACAGAGCCGCTGATCTAATACTCCTCTGATGACATCTAAGCTGCTCCCAAGCCCACTAGAATGCCTCTGGAGCACTCCCAACTGCCTGCACGGCTTCAAACCACCTCTAAACGGCAGTCGACCACTCGCGCAAGCTCTAAAATCCTTTAAGGAGTGCTGAGCAGCTCTGCGCAGCCCTAAGTGGCTCTAGGACACCTTTCAGCTTTCCCTTCCCTTCTCTGAAGAGCCCGTTGCCTTTTGCAAAGCAGCTCATGAAAAAAAAAAAAAAAAAAAATCCCCAAATGCCGCTTGGCTCTTTGAAGCAGCTCTGAAGAGCTCCAAGCCTCTCCTAAATGCCCTTGGAGCCTGAGGCGGGAAGGGAGTAGAGGGCAGGGTCTTTTCAATGCTGGCACCCTGCGGCGCCTTGCCTCAGCCCCAGCAGAGCCTGCCCAGCACCTTGGCTCCCTGTTCGCCATGTGGCGGTCCCAGTGCTGAGCGAGCTCTCTCCTCACAGCCCAAACACCTGCGGTGCCCACAACAGGCGGAAGACGGAGCAGGCCGCCAGGCTGTCCACGTCCCTTATGCAGGAGATGGTGGCTGTGAAGCTGGTAGGTCAGAGAAGCCCGATGCGAGACTTGGGGAAGAGAGGGTCTGCAGGGTAGCCATCGGCTTTGGGGGCGCTGATATCAGTGGGGATGAGGGTGGGGGTCTGAGCCCCCAAGGCCCAACAGTCTTGCCCACACCAATGCATGTCCCTGCTGTGCATTGACCTGCAGGAGGAGCAGCTGGTGGCAAAGAGGCGTGGGATCAGTTTCTGGCTGCAGTGAGTTGCCCTGTGGGGCTCGGCGTGCCAGGGCTTATTTGTGGGTGGTGGGATGTCCGGGCTAGTGGTCCCAAGGCATCCGTCAGCTTTTAACTTCTCAGCACTGACATTGCTCAGGATCCCTTTTGCCTGGGTTGTGGGGTGGTGCTTGTTTGTGGGCCCAGCAGGGAGATGAAGAGCAGATCTGAGCTGCCGGGGCCCTTAACCTGAGGCCCAGGAGCGGGGCAGGGGGTGGTGTGGCCAGCATGATGCAGGGTGCCAGTGCTGGCCTGGCGGTGTCTGCAGATGATGTCTGGAAAGAGATGAGGCAGATTTTTCCCGTCCTGTGTCTTAATCTTCTCCTGGCCTGCAGGAGGCAGTTTCTGCTCCTTGCCTGCCTGCAGCTGGTGTTGCTGCTCTGCCTGGTCCTGCTCAAGAGCGACAGCGTCAGCTGGGACCTGCCGTGCAGGCTGGCGTCCGCCTTTGGGAGCTGCCCAGCACGGCCGCCACCCTTCTGATACGCCTGGCCTTGCACCGTGTGGGGTAGAGAGCGACAGGAAGACTGGGCGCCGTGCAGACAGGCAAACATCCGACTGTACAGCACCACCCTTTTCTGGGGGCACCACTGCGCACATCTGGAATGGCATGTGCAGGCACACTGTGTGTCCAGCCGCGACTACACCTTGCTGTGGGGGATGTTTGCCTGCTGAATACTTGCCACTAAGCTCGCCCTCTCTTTAACAATATAAAGGACAACTGAGAACCCCGACTCCTCAGTCTGTGATTTTTCCTTGGAAAGAGACTGACTTGGTCAAGGAATTTCAGGTGGCTGATACAGCACTGACGGCTGGTGCCAGTGCGATGCTATGATTGTCCAAACTCCGTTTTTCAGCTGTAGCTTAAAAGTTGCCATTACTTGTTAATATGTCTGTCAGTAGACTTACCTGCCTCTAGCAAAGACTTACCCTGGCCAAGAAACACTCTAACACCCTGCTCTGCTCACTTACCCTGGCCAAGAAACACTCTAACACCCTGCTCTGCTCTTCCTGGGAAATGAAATGTGACCTGTAGTTACCTGGAAGCGTGCTGAACGAGTGATGCTGTGTTCAGTGACTTTCAACTCTTCCTGTCGTATGCATTACTCTACCTCAAACACTCCATGCTTCAGATCTTTTCCGAAAGCAAGGTATTCATTCACGACTTCTAGCTTTGAAACCAGCCTTCAGGAAGGAGATGAAAAGGGAGAACAAGTTTTTCCCAGATTCCTCGTAAACGCAGTACGTAAAGTTGAGTAGACTCTTTTTTGCTGCAAAGAAATGAAAAACGGAAAGGTGAAATCTGTCAATAATTCGGTATATTGAACCACACCGAGAAGGCAGAGGCCCTCAGTGCTTTCTTTGCCTGGGTTTTTACCGGTAAAAATTTCCCTCAGGGGGCATAGACAGAGCTGGCGGGTGAGGGGTGAGTGTGTGTGCTACCTCCTGTCCCATTCGGCACCACCCCCGCCACCACCCCCCCCCCATTAATTGTCTGTGGGATTTCAGCAAGAAGACATGTAGAGAGAGAGGGATTGAGGGAGGAGTTAGTGATGGGATGAAGACAGAAATCGCAGAAAGGGCCTGGGTGAGACTGGGAGCAGAGGGGAGCATTTGGAGGAAACACTGCTGCTAGAGTTATGAACGGCACTGAAGAGTGAGGCTGTGGGGCAGGAGAGATGGCAGGAGGAGCAGAGGCCCAGGTCATCTCATCTCTGTTTCCAGGTGTGAGTTCTCCCGGCTCTTCTGTCCGTCCAGCTCAGCCCCCCTGCCATGGCATGGTATAGATCATGTTGCGGACCCATCTGGCGGAGAAGGGGAAGTTCCACAGGGGACAGGAACCCTGGGAGCTGCTCTGTGAGCAGCACCAGGCATCTGACTCAGGGGCCTACAGGGTCCTGAGGGGATGCCTCTGAAGGGACAGAGTTATGTACCTCATAAGCCGGAGGCCAAGGGCTGGACGATCACATCAGGGGTGATGTCTTCTGCCTTGGTGCCCCTGTGCCAACCCTGCCCTCTGTTCCCAAGCTCTGGGAGATGTTGGGCGCCTTCTCTGAGGCCGTGTAATCTCCATTGCAGTCCGATGTGGGAGAAGTAGGCAAGGTTTGGTCCCTCAGGTTGGTGTGGGTCACCGCTGAAAAGTAGCCCATCAGAAGGGCCCGCTCCCACTGTGACACAGGGCTGGAGGCATGCAGTAGGCAGGCCAGCAGTCGCTGCAATGCTGGGGCTGCAGAGTCTGTGGCGAGAGCAGCCCAATCCTGGACTCAGGAGAGAAGCTTCCTCCTCACCAGCTCTGCCCATACCAGCCCTGGGGACAGCTCTTCTCTGCCTGCCCCCTTCTACACCCCTGCGTTGTAAGCAAGGGGGTGAGGGCAGCGACTGTCCTGGGACAGCTCTGCAAGGCGTTTGGACACTGCCTTTGTCCCTCGGCAGCAGAATGAGTCACATGCCTTCCTCCCCACAAGTCCCTGCTCTGCGGTCTCCCCTCCGCTCCTCCTTTCTCCAGGCTCCTCTTCAGAGGGCTTCATGGCAAAGCTGCAGTCTGACCTGGGGACAGCAGCAGGTAATGGAGGGGCAGGCAGAGTAAGGGGCTTGATCTTTCCTCCCATTAGATGTGTGACAGTGGTGTCATCACCTGCGCTGAGGAGGAAATCACCCTCTGCCTCCTCCCCTTGTTTGGCTGCGGAGGGAAACTCCTTCCAGACTCTGACCATGACCCTTTAATCATCCTCTGGAGCCAGCCTTCACCAGGCAGCCACAGTGACCATGTGTCATAGCAGGCAGCAGAAGACATCTGGGGCAGTGCTGCTGTTCGTGGGCCCTGGGGGCTGTGCTGGCAGAGATGTTCAGGAAATCCTTGGATGCCACCCCCACCCCAGGCCTCCAGCACTCCCTGAGCAGCCTGACCTTGCTGCTCCATTTCTGCAGATCCACACAGCTGTGTGCCCGGGAGCCAGACACACTGCCAGGACCCTGCAGGGTCCTAGTTGCTCCATGCTAGAGGAACTGAACAGCAAGAACACAAAGCAAGTTTGCTGTCCAGGGGAAACAAGGTCTTACTCCTTGCTGCAGATCGGGGACAAGCGTCAAGGCTGAGAGTGCTGAAACTTGCCCCTCTCTTGTCAGTCTGTGCAGAGCACTCCTTCCAAGCCGGCAGTTGTGTTGGTGCCCAAATTACTCTTTCTCCTCCTCCTATTTCCGAACAGAGCTAGTGCTTTTCCTAGCCCCTCTCTTTTGGCATAATACCCTGAAATGTCCATATTCAGGACTAATGTACAGGACACTTAGGTTCATCTGCCAGTTCCTGGCACGCGGAAGCTGGGCATTTGTTGCACACACTCCTCCTTCCCTGTTGTCATATCAAGACGTCTCCCTTATGAACCCCATTTGTTTCCCCAGTCTTACCTTTTCGCAAGCCCACACTGGAGATTTCAGCCCACTTTTCACACGGTTCAACCTGCCCACGATCGCTCATTACGAGATGGCTCATTACTAGGGCTCCTTACTAGAAGCACCTCTCGGGGACATTTGGGGCTTTGAGAGCTGTACGGAGCAGGCAGAGGGGAGACATGCCCATGTGAGCTGGTGGATTGGACTCACTTTGTGTTCGGTGGAGCCAAAAGAAACTTCCAGAGCAGAGAAGTGTTTTGTTTGAGGACTGACTTGTCTCCCCAGTGAAGATGCAGTCACACAGAGAAGAGCCTGGCAGTTGGTCTGGGTGCTATTTTCATCTCTCGGAAGTAAATGGAGAGTATTCCCACTGGCTCACTAGACCAAATCCCCTTCACTCAGCTCAGGGCATCCAGTCCCAGTAACCCCCACCAAATACCTGCCCTACAAGAGGATTGATGGGCGGGCGGCCCCTGTTCCTTATGGCACGCTCAAACAGCATAAGCCAGAGCTCAGTCAAAGGAGCTGACCAAAGGCCCTGCTGGTAAGGAGAAAGGAAACGTAGAGGGTGTCTGTGAGAAATGGAATGGATTTTGCTCAGAGGACCCTGCTGGAACTTGGTAATGCCTTTTCCTCCTTGGACAGTCCCCCATGCCCAGAAGGAGAAAATGTCCAGCAGCAGCTCCTTGACCGAGTTCCCCCTCCTGGCATTTGCAGACGTGTGCGAGTGCAGCTCTTGCACTTCTCACTGCTCCTGGGCATCTACCTGGCTGCCCTCCTGGGCAATGCCCTCATCATCATGGCTGCAGTCTGCAACCACCTCCTCCGCACACCCGTGTACTCCTTCCTCCTCAGTCTATCTATCCATTCTGGACCTTGGCTCCATCTTCTCCACTCTCCCCAAGTCCACGGCCAGTTCCCTGTGCAACACGAAGGCCATTTCCCATTGGGGATGAGCTGCCCAAGTCTTTCTTTCTCTTTTTCTCATTTTCCGCAGGTATTCTCTTCTCACAGTTATGGTCTTTGACTGCTCTACGGCCATCTGCCAACCCCTGCGCTCTGAGACACTCAGGGGCAAGAGGGCTTGCATCAAAACTGCAGCAGCTGCCTGGGGCACCACTTTTGTCTAGGCTGCGGTACACACTGCTAATACGTTTTCAATACCATTCATACCAATGCTGTGGACCAGTTTTTCCGTGAAATTCCCCGGCTTCTCAAGCAAGGAGCAAGTCTGAGCAGGAAAGCTCAGACTCCTACGTCAGGGAAGGTGGGGTTCTTGTGGTTAGTCTTTGCTTAGCTTTGGGTTTGTTTTTTTTTTTTTTTTTTTACATTGTTCTGTTCTATGTGCAGCTCTTCAAGGCTGTTCTGAGGATCCCCTCTGGGCGGGGACAGCACAGAGCCTTTTCCACATGCCTCCCTCACCTTGCTGTGGTCTCCCTGTTTATCAGAAGTGCAGTGTTTGCCTACGCGAAGCCCCACTCTGTCTCCTCCCCATCCCTGGATGTGGTGGTGGCAGTTCTGTACTCAGTGGTGCCTCCAGCAATGAACACTCTCATCTACAGCATGAGGAACGAGGAAGTCAGAGATGCACTGGGAAAACTTATATCACAAATTTTATTTCAGCAGCCATAACCTGCCCTCCTCTTCCCACTCATAAGTCCCAGGGTATTTGAGGCCAGGTCTCCTCCCCTTTCCTCTCTTCCTTGCTTCCTTTTCTCCTTCCATCCTTCTCTCCCTCCCTCCCTCTCTTTCTTTCTTTCTCCTGTATTCACGTTCAAAGACAAATGTTTGGATTCATTCCACTTTTCCTCAGGCATCTATCTACCTCTCGAAGTTGACCCAGAGGCCTTGTGTGAGCAAGGAGTCAGTGCTACCCTGTCAGCAGGAGAGGGAGGAATCTGCAGAGGCTGTTCCTCGGAGCTGCCTTGGGTGCCTTTACTGGAACGAGCAGAATTTCCCTCTGGCAGTATTTGTTGTAGCACTGATACCGAGGGAGCTCAGGGTGACAGAATCAGGCTCAGACATGTGGAAGACTGGTAGGAGCAAGGTATGAGGAATGCCAGGGTCCACATGTCCTTTAGGATTCCTTAGCTCCTCTGTTGACAGTAGGGGTGTGTCCTGGCACATCTCTTCTGTGGTGGAGGAAGCAAGCTGTCCTTGTGCTCTGATGCCTTCCTTCTGCACCGTACCAGTACTCAGAGCGGCTTTGAGGAGAACAGCAGTTCCAGCCTGGGCTCTCCCCTCCCACAAAGAGCAGCATGTCTCTGGAGCCAAAGCAGCAGCACCAGTGTGCAGAGGAGATGCAGAGAGGGAAAGTCCAGCCACAGCATGCAGGAACAGTCCTAGTGCCTGTCAGGAAAGTCCCCTCACTGCCATGGCAGGCACTTCCTTACCGCAGTAGTTGAGTCTGAACTGCTGCTTTCCTGGAGCTACGGTCATTTCCTGACCTTCCTCTCGAGCTCTTGTGTGCGCATAAGGCCAAAATGCTACTGTAACATTGCATGTACTGCTGTGTCTATGTGTTCAGGACCAGACAATGTGCACCTCTGGGCCGGAGCTGGCCTCCATAACAGCAGCGCTGTAATAAAATGGTCGGTGCTGATTCCAAGTGCCAAAGGGTGGGCTTTTCTTCCAAAGCTGGAGTCAGGAGCAGGACCAAGGGATTGCAGCTCTGAAAGGCCTGCTGCTTTGTTTGGGTTCTGCCTGGGCTCAGCAGGACGAGATCAGAGCCGCAGCGTGATCTCAAAGAGTGAGGGCTGCATTTAGCGCTCACTGGTCGGTCAGCGGCCAGTGCCAGTGGAGATGGTGAATGGTCTTCTTGCAGTTACCTGCCTGCGGCTGTCCCACATGTAACAGGGCTAATGGCAGATGCCCAGCCTTATGGAGGGGAATCTGGACATCATCAGGAGAGCTCAGGGAGTCTGCGGGGACACCATGTGCCTAGTGGTGGGTAAGGATTTGGAGCCTCACAAAAAGAGAGACCCTTCAAGTTGAACTCGCTCAAAGGTAAAGTGTGAAATGTAGCTATCCACAGGTAAGCCAGGGCTCTGCAACCCCAGGGGAGGCAGTGAGGACCAAAGAGACGCAAGGAAGAGAGACTGGAGAGTCATTTGTGTCACGCTGAATGAAATGCTTCAGGCTGGATCTGGCTGCACACCCAAACACACCTCAGGCCATTGGAAATGCCCCATGATCCTTTCAAGTATCATCCTCAGCCACAGAGCCAGTGGAAGGTGGCAGAGTATTTGTGAGTCCCTTCCAGCTGGGTCTGCTTCCTGCCCTCACCATCACTGCCAGTGCAAGTCACCCCTTCACCTGGGGCACTACAAACACGGGGCTGTTGCAGGGAGCACATGGCAGGGGGTCCAGGAACAGCATGGATGTCAGGCCAGCATGGATGCACTTCCCTGGGGAAAGCCTCTGTGTGCAGCAGTGACCTTCCTGGAGAAGAGCAGAGGATTGTGTGCGTGTGCATGTGGTGAGAAAGAATGAGAAAGAGTAACCGGCGAGAAATCAGCAGTTTCTGCAGGTGCCAGCTCAGGGCAGTCTGCTCTGTCGCTGGGCAGCGGAAGCTGCCCGAGGAATCCCAAGGCCAGGACTCTTGTGCCCTTCTTGTTGTCTTTGACACCCGTTGCCAGATTAAACTGCCCGGGTCTGTGACCCACATGAAAATAAAGCTTAGGTGGCCACAGCTGCTGGGCATGGTGCCAGCCCCAGAGCATGCCTGTGTCCCTGCCCTGCTCGTCCCCAGACCCCTGCGGTGCCCACCACAGGTGGGAGACAGAGTAGGCAGCCAGGCTGTCCGCATCACTTGTGCAGGAGATGGTGGCTGTGAAGCTGGTAGGACAGAGACGATCTCGGTGGGGATGAGGGTGGCGGTCTGAGCCCCCAAAGCCCAGCAGTCTTGCCCACACCAATGCATGGCCCTGCTGTGCGTTGACCTGCAGGAGGAGCAGATATCCGCTAGGAACATGATTGCCTCATGGGCCTCTCGTAGTTCCCTGACACATCTGCCGTTTCGTACATAGCGGTGGGACTCGGGCGGTGCTTAGCACAGCCCTCTGGAACTTGCAGCGCCCTCTGGAAGAGCCCTGCGCAAGCCTGGGGTGTAGTGCAGCCTTGCGGCTTGGTGTCTAGGTGGCGGTGTGTAGACAGCGCTGGATGGGGCTGAGGCGTGTGCAACCCTCAGTTGCCCCTTGTGCTCCAGCAGCCACATGCAGGCACAGCAGTGCTGTCAGAGAAGGGCAGTGAGGTCAGAGAAGAGCAGGCATGTCACAATAGCCTGGGGCGGGACGAGGTGGGGTGGGGTGGGGGCAGGCAGTCAGCTTCAGGTGAGGTGGGCTGACATCACAGTGGGGCACATCAGCATCCTTGGCACTTGGGCCACAGAGCTGCCTGCGGCTCCTGGAGGAAGGGTGCTCTCGGGCTGAGGGCGTGAAGCTCATTTGGCCCAAAGGAGCTGGAGGCCCCTTGGCCTGCAGTGCATGCTGGGCCCCATGGAGCTGGAGGACTTGCAGCTCTCCTTGCAGTGCCACCAGGATGAACGCCGGGAGCTGCTGGAGAAGCTGCTGGAGCTGGAGCAGGCTTGCGGGCTTCTGCGAGCAGCCAGCTGCCAGCTGGAAGACGGGTGTGCATGGCTGCGTGCTGCTTGGGGCTGAGACTCAGGTCGCGGGGGCTGTGCGCAGCACCTGCACGCCTGGGCCCTTGATGGGGCTTCCTGCGGGGCTGGGTGGAGGTGGGGGGGCCCTGCCAGCAGTCCTGGAGGGCTCTGTGCACTCCCTGCCTGCCTGGGTGCCTCATCTCTGCCCTGGGGGTCTGCACTCAGCAGTCTCCCATCCCCTCAATCCTGCAGGCTGCAGTGCTCCGGGGAGGTGCCTGAGGAGCCCCATGTGGGGCTGAGGGAAGAGCTCGGTGCCCTCTTGGGCTGCCTGAAGGAGAGCGAGAGTGAGGCAGCTGCAACGCGGGAGCAGCTCAGGCGCTTGGTAGGTGTTGGCGATGCCCGGGCATGTGCAGAGGGGGCTCCAAGCCCTGCTCTCCACCACTGTCCCCATGCCTGCAGGAGAGGGAGAAAGAGGAGCTGCGCACCACCCTGCAGGAGCTCACCACTGAGGTACCGAGACCCCCATGCCCACACCTGCTTGGACACACCTCTGGCTGCCCCATGAGCACCCCACGGTTGGCACTCACCCCTGTCTCATCTCCGCAGCGCCTGACCCTGGCAGCGCAGCATGCCCAGAGCTCCCAGCAGCTGGAGAGCACCGGAGAAGTCCTCACGCAGCTCCAGGTGAGGCAGATGCTCTGCTCCGCACCTGGCCCCCAGGCCTGCTGCTCTTGTGGGTCTGACAGGCACCATGACAGAAGGGTTGGGGGTGGGCATGTTGGGGCACCCGCAGGGTGCCTGGAATGGCGGGGGGACCCTGATGTGGGTCTGCAGGCTCCCCAGAAGGGTTGTGGGGGAGCAAAGTGGGTTGGGGAACCCTCGCGGGTGTCTGGGGACATCGTGTGTGACAGGCACCCTGATGGGGGCGGGCAGCTGTGTGGTTTGGGGACGCCCAGTCTCAGCCAGGGCATTGGGCCTTGAGCCCATGCTGGTTTCATGCTGCTCCTCCAGCCGCCCCCACTGAGATGCTCTCGCTGCCTCTTCTCTCCCAGGCAGAGCTGACTGAGGTGAAGGCAGAGGGAGATGCAGCCCTGAAGGAGCTCCACCAGGTCTGTGACCCACATGAAAACACCGCTTAGGTGGGCAGAGCTGCTGCGTGTGGTGCCAGCTCCCAAGGATGCCAGTGTCCCTGCCTCCCGGGCCCTGGCTGGCCTCACAGTGCCCTGGAGACTGACTGCGGATCCCCAGGCCCACCTGGGCCCCTTGTAATGCGCCCCCGTTGCTTTGCAGGAGAAGCAGTCAGCAGTCAAGCTGGCAGAGGCCCTGCAGGAGCAGGCCGAGATTGAGAAGGTACTAGGCACAGGAGGCACGGTGGCACAAGGTCTTTGTATGGGGAAAGCCCCCTCAGAGCGGGCACGGGAGTGGACTACTAACCAGGGCCCTTCCTTTGTGCAGGTCCTGAGGAAAGAACACAGGCACCTCAGGGAGAGACGCAAGGGTCTGCAACGGCAAACAGCTGGGTGAGTGGTGACAGGCACCCGAGCCCAACCTGTGGGGGTGGAGCTCTGTGCAGCTCCCAGGGATCTGTGTCCCCAGGGCCGGCTTGGCAAGGTCTGTGCCAACGTTGGACAACAGAGCCGCTGATCTAATACTCCTCTGATGACATCTAAGCTGCTCCCAAGCCCACTAGAATGCCTCTGGAGCACTCCCAACTGCCTGCACGGCTTCAAACCACCTCTAAACGGCAGTCGACCACTCGCGCAAGCTCTAAAATCCTTTAAGGAGTGCTGAGCAGCTCTGCGCAGCCCTAAGTGGCTCTAGGACACCTTTCAGCTTTCCCTTCCCTTCTCTGAAGAGCCCGTTGCCTTTTGCAAAGCAGCTCATGAAAAAAAAAAAAAAAAAAAATCCCCAAATGCCGCTTGGCTCTTTGAAGCAGCTCTGAAGAGCTCCAAGCCTCTCCTAAATGCCCTTGGAGCCTGAGGCGGGAAGGGAGTAGAGGGCAGGGTCTTTTCAATGCTGGCACCCTGCGGCGCCTTGCCTCAGCCCCAGCAGAGCCTGCCCAGCACCTTGGCTCCCTGTTCGCCATGTGGCGGTCCCAGTGCTGAGCGAGCTCTCTCCTCACAGCCCAAACACCTGCGGTGCCCACAACAGGCGGAAGACGGAGCAGGCCGCCAGGCTGTCCACGTCCCTTATGCAGGAGATGGTGGCTGTGAAGCTGGTAGGTCAGAGAAGCCCGATGCGAGACTTGGGGAAGAGAGGGTCTGCAGGGTAGCCATCGGCTTTGGGGGCGCTGATATCAGTGGGGATGAGGGTGGGGGTCTGAGCCCCCAAGGCCCAACAGTCTTGCCCACACCAATGCATGTCCCTGCTGTGCATTGACCTGCAGGAGGAGCAGCTGGTGGCAAAGAGGCGTGGGATCAGTTTCTGGCTGCAGTGAGTTGCCCTGTGGGGCTCGGCGTGCCAGGGCTTATTTGTGGGTGGTGGGATGTCCGGGCTAGTGGTCCCAAGGCATCCGTCAGCTTTTAACTTCTCAGCACTGACATTGCTCAGGATCCCTTTTGCCTGGGTTGTGGGGTGGTGCTTGTTTGTGGGCCCAGCAGGGAGATGAAGAGCAGATCTGAGCTGCCGGGGCCCTTAACCTGAGGCCCAGGAGCGGGGCAGGGGGTGGTGTGGCCAGCATGATGCAGGGTGCCAGTGCTGGCCTGGCGGTGTCTGCAGATGATGTCTGGAAAGAGATGAGGCAGATTTTTCCCGTCCTGTGTCTTAATCTTCTCCTGGCCTGCAGGAGGCAGTTTCTGCTCCTTGCCTGCCTGCAGCTGGTGTTGCTGCTCTGCCTGGTCCTGCTCAAGAGCGACAGCGTCAGCTGGGACCTGCCGTGCAGGCTGGCGTCCGCCTTTGGGAGCTGCCCAGCACGGCCGCCACCCTTCTGATACGCCTGGCCTTGCACCGTGTGGGGTAGAGAGCGACAGGAAGACTGGGCGCCGTGCAGACAGGCAAACATCCGACTGTACAGCACCACCCTTTTCCGGGGGCACCACTGCGCACATCTGGAATGGCATGTGCAGGCACACTGTGTGTCCAGCCGCGACTACACCTTGCTGTGGGGGATGTTTGCCTGCTGAATACTTGCCACTAAGCTCGCCCTCTCTTTAACAATATAAAGGACAACTGAGAACCCCGACTCCTCAGTCTGTGATTTTTCCTTGGAAAGAGACTGACTTGGTCAAGGAATTTCAGGTGGCTGATACAGCACTGACGGCTGGTGCCAGTGCGATGCTATGATTGTCCAAACTCCGTTTTTCAACTGTAGCTTAAAAGTTGCCATTACTTGTTAATATGTCTGTCAGTAGACTTACCTGCCTCTAGCAAAGACTTACCCTGGCCAAGAAGCACTCTAACACCCTGCTCTGCTCACTTACCCTGGCCAAGAAACACTCTAACACCCTGCTCTGCTCTTCCTGGGAAATGAAATGTGACCTGTAGTTACCTGGAAGCGTGCTGAACGAGTGATGCTGTGTTCAGTGACTTTCAACTCTTCCTGTCGTATGCATTACTCTACCTCAAACACTCCATGCTTCAGATCTTTTCCGAAAGCAAGGTATTCATTCACGACTTCTAGCTTTGAAACCAGCCTTCAGAAAGGAGATGAAAAGGGAGAACAAGTTTTTCCCAGATTCCTCGTAAACGCAGTACGTAAAGTTGAGTAGACTCTTTTTTGCTGCAAAGAAATGAAAAACGGAAAGGTGAAATCTGTCAATAATTCGGTATATTGAACCACACCGAGAAGGCAGAGGCCCTCAGTGCTTTCTTTGCCTGGGTTTTTACCGGTAAAAATTTCCCTCAGGGGGCATAGACAGAGCTGGCGGGTGAGGGGTGAGTGTGTGTGCTACCTCCTGTCCCATTCGGCACCACCCCCGCCACCACCCCCCCCCATTAATTGTCTGTGGGATTTCAGCAAGAAGACATGTAGAGAGAGAGGGATTGAGGGAGGAGTTAGTGATGGGATGAAGACAGAAATCGCAGAAAGGGCCTGGGTGAGACTGGGAGCAGAGGGGAGCATTTGGAGGAAACACTGCTGCTAGAGTTATGAACGGCACTGAAGAGTGAGGCTGTGGGGCAGGAGAGATGGCAGGAGGAGCAGAGGCCCAGGTCATCTCATCTCTGTTTCCAGGTGTGAGTTCTCCCGGCTCTTCTGTCCGTCCAGCTCAGCCCCCCTGCCATGGCATGGTATAGATCATGTTGCGGACCCATCTGGCGGAGAAGGGGAAGTTCCACAGGGGACAGGAACCCTGGGAGCTGCTCTGTGAGCAGCACCAGGCATCTGACTCAGGGGCCTACAGGGTCCTGAGGGGATGCCTCTGAAGGGACAGAGTTATGTACCTCATAAGCCGGAGGCCAAGGGCTGGACGATCACATCAGGGGTGATGTCTTCTGCCTTGGTGCCCCTGTGCCAACCCTGCCCTCTGTTCCCAAGCTCTGGGAGATGTTGGGCGCCTTCTCTGAGGCCGTGTAATCTCCATTGCAGTCCGATGTGGGAGAAGTAGGCAAGGTTTGGTCCCTCAGGTTGGTGTGGGTCACCGCTGAAAAGTAGCCCATCAGAAGGGCCCGCTCCCACTGTGACACAGGGCTGGAGGCATGCAGTAGGCAGGCCAGCAGTCGCTGCAATGCTGGGGCTGCAGAGTCTGTGGCGAGAGCAGCCCAATCCTGGACTCAGGAGAGAAGCTTCCTCCTCACCAGCTCTGCCCATACCAGCCCTGGGGACAGCTCTTCTCTGCCTGCCCCCTTCTACACCCCTGCGTTGTAAGCAAGGGGGTGAGGGCAGCGACTGTCCTGGGACAGCTCTGCAAGGCGTTTGGACACTGCCTTTGTCCCTCGGCAGCAGAATGAGTCACATGCCTTCCTCCCCACAAGTCCCTGCTCTGCGGTCTCCCCTCCGCTCCTCCTTTCTCCAGGCTCCTCTTCAGAGGGCTTCATGGCAAAGCTGCAGTCTGACCTGGGGACAGCAGCAGGTAATGGAGGGGCAGGCAGAGTAAGGGGCTTGATCTTTCCTCCCATTAGATGTGTGACAGTGGTGTCATCACCTGCGCTGAGGAGGAAATCACCCTCTGCCTCCTCCCCTTGTTTGGCTGCGGAGGGAAACTCCTTCCAGACTCTGACCATGACCCTTTAATCATCCTCTGGAGCCAGCCTTCACCAGGCAGCCACAGTGACCATGTGTCATAGCAGGCAGCAGAAGACATCTGGGGCAGTGCTGCTGTTCGTGGGCCCTGGGGGCTGTGCTGGCAGAGATGTTCAGGAAATCCTTGGATGCCACCCCCACCCCAGGCCTCCAGCACTCCCTGAGCAGCCTGACCTTGCTGCTCCATTTCTGCAGATCCACACAGCTGTGTGCCCGGGAGCCAGACACACTGCCAGGACCCTGCAGGGTCCTAGTTGCTCCATGCTAGAGGAACTGAACAGCAAGAACACAAAGCAAGTTTGCTGTCCAGGGGAAACAAGGTCTTACTCCTTGCTGCAGATCGGGGACAAGCGTCAAGGCTGAGAGTGCTGAAACTTGCCCCTCTCTTGTCAGTCTGTGCAGAGCACTCCTTCCAAGCCGGCAGTTGTGTTGGTGCCCAAATTACTCTTTCTCCTCCTCCTATTTCCGAACAGAGCTAGTGCTTTTCCTAGCCCCTCTCTTTTGGCATAATACCCTGAAATGTCCATATTCAGGACTAATGTACAGGACACTTAGGTTCATCTGCCAGTTCCTGGCACGCGGAAGCTGGGCATTTGTTGCACACACTCCTCCTTCCCTGTTGTCATATCAAGACGTCTCCCTTATGAACCCCATTTGTTTCCCCAGTCTTACCTTTTCGCAAGCCCACACTGGAGATTTCAGCCCACTTTTCACACGGTTCAACCTGCCCACGATCGCTCATTACGAGATGGCTCATTACTAGGGCTCCTTACTAGAAGCACCTCTCGGGGACATTTGGGGCTTTGAGAGCTGTACGGAGCAGGCAGAGGGGAGACATGCCCATGTGAGCTGGTGGATTGGACTCACTTTGTGTTCGGTGGAGCCAAAAGAAACTTCCAGAGCAGAGAAGTGTTTTGTTTGAGGACTGACTTGTCTCCCCAGTGAAGATGCAGTCACACAGAGAAGAGCCTGGCAGTTGGTCTGGGTGCTATTTTCATCTCTCGGAAGTAAATGGAGAGTATTCCCACTGGCTCACTAGACCAAATCCCCTTCACTCAGCTCAGGGCATCCAGTCCCAGTAACCCCCACCAAATACCTGCCCTACAAGAGGATTGATGGGCGGGCGGCCCCTGTTCCTTATGGCACGCTCAAACAGCATAAGCCAGAGCTCAGTCAAAGGAGCTGACCAAAGGCCCTGCTGGTAAGGAGAAAGGAAACGTAGAGGGTGTCTGTGAGAAATGGAATGGATTTTGCTCAGAGGACCCTGCTGGAACTTGGTAATGCCTTTTCCTCCTTGGACAGTCCCCCATGCCCAGAAGGAGAAAATGTCCAGCAGCAGCTCCTTGACCGAGTTCCCCCTCCTGGCATTTGCAGACGTGTGCGAGTGCAGCTCTTGCACTTCTCACTGCTCCTGGGCATCTACCTGGCTGCCCTCCTGGGCAATGCCCTCATCATCATGGCTGCAGTCTGCAACCACCTCCTCCGCACACCCGTGTACTCCTTCCTCCTCAGTCTATCTATCCATTCTGGACCTTGGCTCCATCTTCTCCACTCTCCCCAAGTCCACGGCCAGTTCCCTGTGCAACACGAAGGCCATTTCCCATTGGGGATGAGCTGCCCAAGTCTTTCTTTCTCTTTTTCTCATTTTCCGCAGGTATTCTCTTCTCACAGTTATGGTCTTTGACTGCTCTACGGCCATCTGCCAACCCCTGCGCTCTGAGACACTCAGGGGCAAGAGGGCTTGCATCAAAACTGCAGCAGCTGCCTGGGGCACCACTTTTGTCTAGGCTGCGGTACACACTGCTAATACGTTTTCAATACCATTCATACCAATGCTGTGGACCAGTTTTTCCGTGAAATTCCCCGGCTTCTCAAGCAAGGAGCAAGTCTGAGCAGGAAAGCTCAGACTCCTACGTCAGGGAAGGTGGGGTTCTTGTGGTTAGTCTTTGCTTAGCTTTGGGTTTGTTTTTTTTTTTTTTTTTTTACATTGTTCTGTTCTATGTGCAGCTCTTCAAGGCTGTTCTGAGGATCCCCTCTGGGCGGGGACAGCACAGAGCCTTTTCCACATGCCTCCCTCACCTTGCTGTGGTCTCCCTGTTTATCAGAAGTGCAGTGTTTGCCTACGCGAAGCCCCACTCTGTCTCCTCCCCATCCCTGGATGTGGTGGTGGCAGTTCTGTACTCAGTGGTGCCTCCAGCAATGAACACTCTCATCTACAGCATGAGGAACGAGGAAGTCAGAGATGCACTGGGAAAACTTATATCACAAATTTTATTTCAGCAGCCATAACCTGCCCTCCTCTTCCCACTCATAAGTCCCAGGGTATTTGAGGCCAGGTCTCCTCCCCTTTCCTCTCTTCCTTGCTTCCTTTTCTCCTTCCATCCTTCTCTCCCTCCCTCCCTCTCTTTCTTTCTTTCTCCTGTATTCACGTTCAAAGACAAATGTTTGGATTCATTCCACTTTTCCTCAGGCATCTATCTACCTCTCGAAGTTGACCCAGAGGCCTTGTGTGAGCAAGGAGTCAGTGCTACCCTGTCAGCAGGAGAGGGAGGAATCTGCAGAGGCTGTTCCTCGGAGCTGCCTTGGGTGCCTTTACTGGAACGAGCAGAATTTCCCTCTGGCAGTATTTGTTGTAGCACTGATACCGAGGGAGCTCAGGGTGACAGAATCAGGCTCAGACATGTGGAAGACTGGTAGGAGCAAGGTATGAGGAATGCCAGGGTCCACATGTCCTTTAGGATTCCTTAGCTCCTCTGTTGACAGTAGGGGTGTGTCCTGGCACATCTCTTCTGTGGTGGAGGAAGCAAGCTGTCCTTGTGCTCTGATGCCTTCCTTCTGCACCGTACCAGTACTCAGAGCGGCTTTGAGGAGAACAGCAGTTCCAGCCTGGGCTCTCCCCTCCCACAAAGAGCAGCATGTCTCTGGAGCCAAAGCAGCAGCACCAGTGTGCAGAGGAGATGCAGAGAGGGAAAGTCCAGCCACAGCATGCAGGAACAGTCCTAGTGCCTGTCAGGAAAGTCCCCTCACTGCCATGGCAGGCACTTCCTTACCGCAGTAGTTGAGTCTGAACTGCTGCTTTCCTGGAGCTACGGTCATTTCCTGACCTTCCTCTCGAGCTCTTGTGTGCGCATAAGGCCAAAATGCTACTGTAACATTGCATGTACTGCTGTGTCTATGTGTTCAGGACCAGACAATGTGCACCTCTGGGCCGGAGCTGGCCTCCATAACAGCAGCGCTGTAATAAAATGGTCGGTGCTGATTCCAAGTGCCAAAGGGTGGGCTTTTCTTCCAAAGCTGGAGTCAGGAGCAGGACCAAGGGATTGCAGCTCTGAAAGGCCTGCTGCTTTGTTTGGGTTCTGCCTGGGCTCAGCAGGACGAGATCAGAGCCGCAGCGTGATCTCAAAGAGTGAGGGCTGCATTTAGCGCTCACTGGTCGGTCAGCGGCCAGTGCCAGTGGAGATGGTGAATGGTCTTCTTGCAGTTACCTGCCTGCGGCTGTCCCACATGTAACAGGGCTAATGGCAGATGCCCAGCCTTATGGAGGGGAATCTGGACATCATCAGGAGAGCTCAGGGAGTCTGCGGGGACACCATGTGCCTAGTGGTGGGTAAGGATTTGGAGCCTCACAAAAAGAGAGACCCTTCAAGTTGAACTCGCTCAAAGGTAAAGTGTGAAATGTAGCTATCCACAGGTAAGCCAGGGCTCTGCAACCCCAGGGGAGGCAGTGAGGACCAAAGAGACGCAAGGAAGAGAGACTGGAGAGTCATTTGTGTCACGCTGAATGAAATGCTTCAGGCTGGATCTGGCTGCACACCCAAACACACCTCAGGCCATTGGAAATGCCCCATGATCCTTTCAAGTATCATCCTCAGCCACAGAGCCAGTGGAAGGTGGCAGAGTATTTGTGAGTCCCTTCCAGCTGGGTCTGCTTCCTGCCCTCACCATCACTGCCAGTGCAAGTCACCCCTTCACCTGGGGCACTACAAACACGGGGCTGTTGCAGGGAGCACATGGCAGGGGGTCCAGGAACAGCATGGATGTCAGGCCAGCATGGATGCACTTCCCTGGGGAAAGCCTCTGTGTGCAGCAGTGACCTTCCTGGAGAAGAGCAGAGGATTGTGTGCGTGTGCATGTGGTGAGAAAGAATGAGAAAGAGTAACCGGCGAGAAATCAGCAGTTTCTGCAGGTGCCAGCTCAGGGCAGTCTGCTCTGTCGCTGGGCAGCGGAAGCTGCCCGAGGAATCCCAAGGCCAGGACTCTTGTGCCCTTCTTGTTGTCTTTGACACCCGTTGCCAGATTAAACTGCCCGGGTCTGTGACCCACATGAAAATAAAGCTTAGGTGGCCACAGCTGCTGGGCATGGTGCCAGCCCCAGAGCATGCCTGTGTCCCTGCCCTGCTCGTCCCCAGACCCCTGCGGTGCCCACCACAGGTGGGAGACAGAGTAGGCAGCCAGGCTGTCCGCATCACTTGTGCAGGAGATGGTGGCTGTGAAGCTGGTAGGACAGAGACGATCTCGGTGGGGATGAGGGTGGCGGTCTGAGCCCCCAAAGCCCAGCAGTCTTGCCCACACCAATGCATGGCCCTGCTGTGCGTTGACCTGCAGGAGGAGCAGATATCCGCTAGGAACATGATTGCCTCATGGGCCTCTCGTAGTTCCCTGACACATCTGCCGTTTCGTACATAGCGGTGGGACTCGGGCGGTGCTTAGCACAGCCCTCTGGAACTTGCAGCGCCCTCTGGAAGAGCCCTGCGCAAGCCTGGGGTGTAGTGCAGCCTTGCGGCTTGGTGTCTAGGTGGCGGTGTGTAGACAGCGCTGGATGGGGCTGAGGCGTGTGCAACCCTCAGTTGCCCCTTGTGCTCCAGCAGCCACATGCAGGCACAGCAGTGCTGTCAGAGAAGGGCAGTGAGGTCAGAGAAGAGCAGGCATGTCACAATAGCCTGGGGCGGGACGAGGTGGGGTGGGGTGGGGGCAGGCAGTCAGCTTCAGGTGAGGTGGGCTGACATCACAGTGGGGCACATCAGCATCCTTGGCACTTGGGCCACAGAGCTGCCTGCGGCTCCTGGAGGAAGGGTGCTCTCGGGCTGAGGGCGTGAAGCTCATTTGGCCCAAAGGAGCTGGAGGCCCCTTGGCCTGCAGTGCATGCTGGGCCCCATGGAGCTGGAGGACTTGCAGCTCTCCTTGCAGTGCCACCAGGATGAACGCCGGGAGCTGCTGGAGAAGCTGCTGGAGCTGGAGCAGGCTTGCGGGCTTCTGCGAGCAGCCAGCTGCCAGCTGGAAGACGGGTGTGCATGGCTGCGTGCTGCTTGGGGCTGAGACTCAGGTCGCGGGGGCTGTGCGCAGCACCTGCACGCCTGGGCCCTTGATGGGGCTTCCTGCGGGGCTGGGTGGAGGTGGGGGGGCCCTGCCAGCAGTCCTGGAGGGCTCTGTGCACTCCCTGCCTGCCTGGGTGCCTCATCTCTGCCCTGGGGGTCTGCACTCAGCAGTCTCCCATCCCCTCAATCCTGCAGGCTGCAGTGCTCCGGGGAGGTGCCTGAGGAGCCCCATGTGGGGCTGAGGGAAGAGCTCGGTGCCCTCTTGGGCTGCCTGAAGGAGAGCGAGAGTGAGGCAGCTGCAACGCGGGAGCAGCTCAGGCGCTTGGTAGGTGTTGGCGATGCCCGGGCATGTGCAGAGGGGGCTCCAAGCCCTGCTCTCCACCACTGTCCCCATGCCTGCAGGAGAGGGAGAAAGAGGAGCTGCGCACCACCCTGCAGGAGCTCACCACTGAGGTACCGAGACCCCCATGCCCACACCTGCTTGGACACACCTCTGGCTGCCCCATGAGCACCCCACGGTTGGCACTCACCCCTGTCTCATCTCCGCAGCGCCTGACCCTGGCAGCGCAGCATGCCCAGAGCTCCCAGCAGCTGGAGAGCACCGGAGAAGTCCTCACGCAGCTCCAGGTGAGGCAGATGCTCTGCTCCGCACCTGGCCCCCAGGCCTGCTGCTCTTGTGGGTCTGACAGGCACCATGACAGAAGGGTTGGGGGTGGGCATGTTGGGGCACCCGCAGGGTGCCTGGAATGGCGGGGGGACCCTGATGTGGGTCTGCAGGCTCCCCAGAAGGGTTGTGGGGGAGCAAAGTGGGTTGGGGAACCCTCGCGGGTGTCTGGGGACATCGTGTGTGACAGGCACCCTGATGGGGGCGGGCAGCTGTGTGGTTTGGGGACGCCCAGTCTCAGCCAGGGCATTGGGCCTTGAGCCCATGCTGGTTTCATGCTGCTCCTCCAGCCGCCCCCACTGAGATGCTCTCGCTGCCTCTTCTCTCCCAGGCAGAGCTGACTGAGGTGAAGGCAGAGGGAGATGCAGCCCTGAAGGAGCTCCACCAGGTCTGTGACCCACATGAAAACACCGCTTAGGTGGGCAGAGCTGCTGCGTGTGGTGCCAGCTCCCAAGGATGCCAGTGTCCCTGCCTCCCGGGCCCTGGCTGGCCTCACAGTGCCCTGGAGACTGACTGCGGATCCCCAGGCCCACCTGGGCCCCTTGTAATGCGCCCCCGTTGCTTTGCAGGAGAAGCAGTCAGCAGTCAAGCTGGCAGAGGCCCTGCAGGAGCAGGCCGAGATTGAGAAGGTACTAGGCACAGGAGGCACGGTGGCACAAGGTCTTTGTATGGGGAAAGCCCCCTCAGAGCGGGCACGGGAGTGGACTACTAACCAGGGCCCTTCCTTTGTGCAGGTCCTGAGGAAAGAACACAGGCACCTCAGGGAGAGACGCAAGGGTCTGCAACGGCAAACAGCTGGGTGAGTGGTGACAGGCACCCGAGCCCAACCTGTGGGGGTGGAGCTCTGTGCAGCTCCCAGGGATCTGTGTCCCCAGGGCCGGCTTGGCAAGGTCTGTGCCAACGTTGGACAACAGAGCCGCTGATCTAATACTCCTCTGATGACATCTAAGCTGCTCCCAAGCCCACTAGAATGCCTCTGGAGCACTCCCAACTGCCTGCACGGCTTCAAACCACCTCTAAACGGCAGTCGACCACTCGCGCAAGCTCTAAAATCCTTTAAGGAGTGCTGAGCAGCTCTGCGCAGCCCTAAGTGGCTCTAGGACACCTTTCAGCTTTCCCTTCCCTTCTCTGAAGAGCCCGTTGCCTTTTGCAAAGCAGCTCATGAAAAAAAAAAAAAAAAAAAATCCCCAAATGCCGCTTGGCTCTTTGAAGCAGCTCTGAAGAGCTCCAAGCCTCTCCTAAATGCCCTTGGAGCCTGAGGCGGGAAGGGAGTAGAGGGCAGGGTCTTTTCAATGCTGGCACCCTGCGGCGCCTTGCCTCAGCCCCAGCAGAGCCTGCCCAGCACCTTGGCTCCCTGTTCGCCATGTGGCGGTCCCAGTGCTGAGCGAGCTCTCTCCTCACAGCCCAAACACCTGCGGTGCCCACAACAGGCGGAAGACGGAGCAGGCCGCCAGGCTGTCCACGTCCCTTATGCAGGAGATGGTGGCTGTGAAGCTGGTAGGTCAGAGAAGCCCGATGCGAGACTTGGGGAAGAGAGGGTCTGCAGGGTAGCCATCGGCTTTGGGGGCGCTGATATCAGTGGGGATGAGGGTGGGGGTCTGAGCCCCCAAGGCCCAACAGTCTTGCCCACACCAATGCATGTCCCTGCTGTGCATTGACCTGCAGGAGGAGCAGCTGGTGGCAAAGAGGCGTGGGATCAGTTTCTGGCTGCAGTGAGTTGCCCTGTGGGGCTCGGCGTGCCAGGGCTTATTTGTGGGTGGTGGGATGTCCGGGCTAGTGGTCCCAAGGCATCCGTCAGCTTTTAACTTCTCAGCACTGACATTGCTCAGGATCCCTTTTGCCTGGGTTGTGGGGTGGTGCTTGTTTGTGGGCCCAGCAGGGAGATGAAGAGCAGATCTGAGCTGCCGGGGCCCTTAACCTGAGGCCCAGGAGCGGGGCAGGGGGTGGTGTGGCCAGCATGATGCAGGGTGCCAGTGCTGGCCTGGCGGTGTCTGCAGATGATGTCTGGAAAGAGATGAGGCAGATTTTTCCCGTCCTGTGTCTTAATCTTCTCCTGGCCTGCAGGAGGCAGTTTCTGCTCCTTGCCTGCCTGCAGCTGGTGTTGCTGCTCTGCCTGGTCCTGCTCAAGAGCGACAGCGTCAGCTGGGACCTGCCGTGCAGGCTGGCGTCCGCCTTTGGGAGCTGCCCAGCACGGCCGCCACCCTTCTGATACGCCTGGCCTTGCACCGTGTGGGGTAGAGAGCGACAGGAAGACTGGGCGCCGTGCAGACAGGCAAACATCCGACTGTACAGCACCACCCTTTTCCGGGGGCACCACTGCGCACATCTGGAATGGCATGTGCAGGCACACTGTGTGTCCAGCCGCGACTACACCTTGCTGTGGGGGATGTTTGCCTGCTGAATACTTGCCACTAAGCTCGCCCTCTCTTTAACAATATAAAGGACAACTGAGAACCCCGACTCCTCAGTCTGTGATTTTTCCTTGGAAAGAGACTGACTTGGTCAAGGAATTTCAGGTGGCTGATACAGCACTGACGGCTGGTGCCAGTGCGATGCTATGATTGTCCAAACTCCGTTTTTCAACTGTAGCTTAAAAGTTGCCATTACTTGTTAATATGTCTGTCAGTAGACTTACCTGCCTCTAGCAAAGACTTACCCTGGCCAAGAAGCACTCTAACACCCTGCTCTGCTCACTTACCCTGGCCAAGAAACACTCTAACACCCTGCTCTGCTCTTCCTGGGAAATGAAATGTGACCTGTAGTTACCTGGAAGCGTGCTGAACGAGTGATGCTGTGTTCAGTGACTTTCAACTCTTCCTGTCGTATGCATTACTCTACCTCAAACACTCCATGCTTCAGATCTTTTCCGAAAGCAAGGTATTCATTCACGACTTCTAGCTTTGAAACCAGCCTTCAGAAAGGAGATGAAAAGGGAGAACAAGTTTTTCCCAGATTCCTCGTAAACGCAGTACGTAAAGTTGAGTAGACTCTTTTTTGCTGCAAAGAAATGAAAAACGGAAAGGTGAAATCTGTCAATAATTCGGTATATTGAACCACACC